>NW_027362773.1:227584392-228811892 GCF_046119375.1 Phyllobates terribilis | reverse complement strand
AGATGATACAAAATAGAATGGAAGAAAAAGTGTTACCAACGGAAAGAAAGATTAGAAAGAAAGATTAAAAGAAGAAAAAAAGGAAGAAAAAAAAAGGAAAAAAACTGTTGAACAAAATGGAATAAAGAGAAGGGGGGGGAGGAGGTAGAGCAAAGGCCAGTAAGTAAAAAAGGAAGAAGAAAAAGAGAGGAGAGACGAAAAAAAGTGTGTTTATATTATAGCAGAGAAACAATTCTGGAATGATGTTTTAAAAGCTGTAAGTGTTCATTAGCATGAAATGTGGGTCAGTGGGGCAGCGGCGACAAGAGAGAAAGCAGATGATACAGAAGTGGGAAAGGCTTGTCAGAGGGGAGATCGAAAATACTCAACGGGATAGAAGACCCAGTGAGAGTAAGGAATCTGAACAAGAATGAAAGGAGGATTGTCCTGCGATTCATTGTATTTAGTTACTAAATAGTTTTATAAAACAGGATGGATGAAATGAAGAGAGTGTGGCTATTTTGTGGTATGATTAAATGTGCACATAAATATAGTGCTTGTTACAAAAGAATTCCCTGAAGGTAGAATCACTCCGTGGACCAAAAACAGCATAAAAAAGAAAACAGCAGTGGTTCTGCGCTAAAACACTGACAGAACGTTTAAAGAGAAAAAAAAGGGAGAAAGCTGTTCTTCTCCAAGGTGGACTTTTAAAATATTTTTTGCATGACCCAATAAAATATGGATTTTAGAAGATTTGTTCAGCTGGATCTTCCTGGTTCCCTATTTGTAGAAATATCTGTAACAGAAGCAGCAGACAGAACTGGAATGGAGCCTCTTGTGCTGTATTAACTGCAGTCTGCCACATACAATGCCTGCCTAATTCCTGCTATCACCACTGATTATATGCAGCTGGATTAGTCCTCAGAATGAGTGTTAGTATAGGTATTCCAACATATATCTATAATATCCATCTGAACTAACTCTAAATAAGCAAATCTCTCCCTGACACAGCAGCACCTCTCCCTACTCTGCCTGATTCCTGGGTAGTCTCTGACGAGCACAGCGGCGCCTGGTCTTATATAGACCTGATGACGCTGTGCGGCCAGCTAATCACTATAATGCCACAACTAACATGGCTACAGCATTACAGTGTGTGGCAGGCAATCCCTGCATGTTCATTGGCTCTCTAAAGAGGGTCAAACATGCAGGGAGGGGACCCGAGCTCCCGCCGAGCAACCCGGAAATACTCGCAGAGCGCCGAGCATCTCGAGCAGTGAGATGTTCAGGCGGGTACCAAGCAGTAGTGAGCATGCTCGCTCATCACTAATAATATATCAAAGTACTGACATTTTTATGCATTAATTACATGTAGCCTTAAAAGTAAAACTTTGATATAGAAAGAAGAGGCAACTAAAATTTTTCATTGTCTGATTTGAATTCAGGACATAAAAATCATTAAGAAATGGAATATTTCATACCTGAACCTGACTAAAACAGTGTTACATGATGTGAAAGGTCCTTGAGCTAGTAGTTTGAAAGCCCAAAGCAATGTAAAAACTTTACAATTAAGAGATTTAGAAAACTGTACCACAGTTAGCACCACGCTGGATCTCTGCTCTGACAGGCAGGGTTTCCGGCGTGTCACTTCACTCACCCGCACTGCAGCCGATGCTTCCCTTCCCCGTGCTCTGCCTGCTTCCAGCCATGTCATTAGGGTGCGCGCTCCCGCCCTCTTAAAGGGCCAGCGCGTGCACTTGCTATTACGTCCCCAGCCAATGGCTGTGGGACATTACATATATATTGCTTTCTCCCCACTGGGGAGGTGCCTGAGTAACCTTCCTGTTCTGCAGTCTAAGTTGTTAAGGTTGCATACCAGTCCTGCTGCACTCCGGTGAAAACTCTGCCTGCCGCACTCTGGTGCAAGCCCAGCCTGCTGCACCATCCAGTCTGTCCTACTGGGTCCAGCTGCTGCGTATCTGCTGGTCTGTCCTGGAGTGGCACCTGACGTTCATCAGGAGCCAAGTCTAACCTCACTATCAGAGGCTCTAGTGACTTCAGGCAGTCATTGCCAACAAAGGGTTTTCAACCAAGTACTAGAAATGAACATTTTATTTACAATTATTTAATTTGTCCAATTACTTTTGATCCCTTTGAAAACAGGGTGGCACATGTTAAGGAGCTGAAACTCCTAAACCCTTCATCCAATTTTAATGTGGATACCCTCAAATGAAAGCTGAACGTCTGAACTTCAACTGCATCTGAATTGTTTTGTTTAAAATTCATTGTGGTAATGTCTAGAACCAAAATTAGAAAAATGTTGTCTCTGTCCAAATATATATGGACCTAACTGTATCATTGGAGCAGTGCTGCTAACCAATTGTTTTGGTGGGCGTTGACACTGATGACTTGCTTGTATCTCATTGGAGCAGTGCCGGTAACCAATCTTTCTAATGGGCATTGACATTTATGACGTGCTCGTATCTGATAGGAATGATACTGATATCGACTATTGATGAGCGAGCGAACTTGCTACTGCTCAGTACTCGCCTGAGCATCTCACTGCTCGAGATGCTCTGCGAGTATTTCTGCTCTTGCGGGAGCTTGGGTCCCCACTCCGCATGTTTGTCGCTCTTTAGACAGACAATTAACATGCAGGGATTGCCTGCCACTCACTGTAATGTCGTAGCCATGTTGGTTGTGGCGTTACAATGATTGGCTGGCCGTATAGCGTCATCGGGTCTATATAAGACCTGGTGATCCTATACTCATCACAGTCTACCCCAGAACCAGGCAGAGTAGAGAGAGGTGCTGCTAGGTGAGGGAGAGAATTGGCAGTTTATTAGTTAGGTATAGGTATTCCACAGTAAGATAAATATCCATCTGATCTAACAGTCCTTCTAAGGACTAATCCAACTGCATATATTACTGGTGATAGCAGGAGTTAGGCAGGCAGAGTTTGTGGACACTGTATACAGCAAAATAGGGTCAATTGCACGTTCTGTCTGCTGCTGCTGTTACAGATACCCATAGTCCTAGTCATCAGGGCTAACTTTTTTTTTTCTCTTAATTCTGAATATTTGCTTAAAAAGCAGCCAGATTTGATTGTTAGCAGAATACAGCCAGATTTTTTTTAATTTATTTGCATTGTATTGTGGAAACAGTGAAACTTTTCCATCATCAGACGTGATCCCATATTACTGCGGTAATAATCGTGACATTTGTTGGAGCGTGCCAAATATTACCCTCTATTTAAAGTCTGCCACTTTGGTGTTGTTCATCCTATTCACACTTTGTCGCTGACCAATACCACATAAATAAGGCCACTTCCTAAAACTGTGGTCATCAGTTGTGATCCCATTTTACTACGGTAATAATCGTCACACTTTTTGGAGCATGGCAAAAGGTACACACAAGTTAAAATGAGCAAGGTGCGTGGCACGTGACGGGGAGGTGGACGTGATGCTGATAGTGCACGCAGAGGCCGAGGCCATGGTGAAGATGAAACTGTGCCTGCTTAAGGAGCACAACAAACACCTACATCATGTCGAACTACCTTCCTGTCCCAATTTCTAGGGGGCCTCGTAACATGCTTCCAGCCACCACCCAGTCTTCCACACAGTCCAGTCTCAGTAGCCGTGAGTCTGGACCACATATTCCTCACCCTGATGCTTCTTCCTCCCACCATGCGGAGTGCGTGGAGACAACTGATCCCACACTTGGACCCTCCCAAGAGCTGTTCACTTATCCATTTATAGATTCGAGCCTCTCCCCCGGCCCGCTTGAAGTGGGGCAAGAGGAGAATGCATGCAGCAATGCCCAAATATTTGAGCAGCCACGGTCACATGAAGGCAACGGTGGGAAACTGTCACAAGAGATGGATGATGATGAGATACAATTGCCATCAAGTCCAGGGTGCATACGTTGAAGACAAGGTGGTGTATGAAGAAGTCACGGACCCAACCTGGCAAGGTGACATGCATAGCGAGGACAAAAGCACTGAGGGGAAGGAAGGTCTAGCACCACAACAGGCAGGAACAAGCAGTGGGGTGGCCACAGACACAAGGCAGTCAAATGTTCCCCGGAACACCAACACGAGGGACGTTGGAACTGTTAGGTCTTCCAGAGTCTGGATTTTTTTAAAGACTGTCCAGTTAACCACAAAAAATCATTTGCAACATCTGCAATGCCAGTATCAGCAGGGGCAGCACAACTAGCAGCCTGACCACCACCAGCATGCTCAGGCACATGACAGCAAAGCACCCGACTAGTTGGGCCGAAAGTCAGGGTCCAGAAACAGTGTCAGCGGGTGACACCACTGCCTGCTCAGCTGATGTACGTGGATGCCAAGCCTCCGTCCATGATGCAGGGAAAGATGGCTCCTGCCCTGCTCCATTGATTGCACACTTGCAATGGTCAGTGTACACGTCCTTGTCCCAGTGCAGCGTTCAGTTGTCCCTACCCGTCCTATTTACACAGTCAAAGTCCGAAAGGCCACAATACAATAAAAATCACACATTTCTCTAATGCTTGCACTTGAAATGTTGCCTTATAGGCTCGTGGAGACAGAATCTTTCCGCAACCTGATGGTGGTGGCCATCCTCGGTCACCAGCCGCCCCTATTTCTCTCGATGTGCCGTCCCCACCTTACACAAGCACGTGTCCCAGAACATTACCTGCGCCCTCAACAATGCAATTATACTGGGAAGGTCCACCTAACCACGGGCATGGTGACAAGTGCTTGTGGCCAGGGGCAGTACATCTCGCTGACGACACACTGGTTTTAATATAGTGGACCCTGGGACGGAATACGTCCTCCTGACGCAGAGAATTGTGGATCCAGAGTCCACAATCAGGGTTGCCCCCACATTCTAAAGCTCCTGCACCTCCACCTCCTCTGAAATTACCACATCAGTCGGAAGCTGGAAGCAGTGCCTCGGCCAAGCGGCAACAGGCTGTGCTGAAGCTAATATGCTTAGGTGAAAAACTACACACCACTGCAGCGTTGTTGATAGCTGTAAAAGAGCAGGCGGATCTGGGGTTGTCACCGCTGAACCTACAGCCAGGCATGGTCAGAACCTGGTGGCAGCTTTGAAGCAAGGCGAGCTCGCACACGTACCATGCCTGGCCCATGTGCTCAACCTAGTGGTTGAGCGGTTTCTCAAAACCTACCCGGATCTGCCTGAGCTGCTTGTCAAAGTACAACATGTGTGTGCCCATTTTCGCAAGTCAACTACAGCTTCCACCACCGTACTTCAGCAGCGTTTGCAGCTTCTAGATCACTGACTGGTGTGCGATGTCACCACCCTTTGGAACTCAATATTGCAGATGTTGGGAAGGATGTGAGCAGCAGAGGGCGGTTGTGGAGTACCAGCTTCAACACACCCATCGGTCTTCAGGTCAGCCTCCGCATATAAGAGCTCGTAAGTGGGCATTGATGTCAGACATCTGTGAAATCCTCCAAAACTTTGAGGACTCCACCAAGATGGTGAGTGGCAATGACGCCATAATTAGCGTCACCATCCCGCTTCTCTGTCTGAAAGTCTTGCTGCTCACAATTGAGGAGGCATTGCAGGTGCAGCACGATAAGATGGAGCAAGGAACCATACAGAGTGATGCCACACAGCCCACCTTCATCTCACCTCAATACGGATTAAGTGATAATGAGGAGGAGGAACAGGAGCTCGTTTCCAGCGCTGCAGATGGTAATACCCACACAACTGTCTTACTGTCTGTTCAACGAGGATGGCCTAAGGAGAGGGAAAGCGAGGAAGATGAGGAGGAGAGAATTGACAGACGTCCTCTTGGTCAGGACAGGGAAGTCTTGCCTGTTGGCAGTCTGGCACACATGGCTGAGTTTATGTTCCCCTTCAGCAAAAGGTAGAAAGAAAGGTAGCACTCACCCAGTCTTCTTAAAACGTTCCTTTATTTTTGTGCGCTGGACATGTAAGCGTGCGGCATTGGACTGAGACCCCGAAGGGTGTGCAGGGGAGAGGAAAAAAGGACTCCAGTCTTGAAGCACGCAGTCTGAGGTGATTCCTTGTGATTTATTCCTGAAAAAGCAGTGTGGTGCCGTGATGTTTCTCTTGCATTGAACTGAGTTTATGTTCCGCTACCTTTCCCGTGACCCTCGCGTGGTACACATTTTGGGTGACAGTAAATACTGGTTGGTCACACTTCTAGACTCACACTACAAGAACTTTCTATCTCTTCTTCCCATGGCGGAGAGGTCTAATAAAACGTTGCAGTACCAGAAGGCCCTTGTAGAAATATTAAAAAAAATTCCCATCCGAAAAGGCTAGCAGCAGAGGTCACAGTTCGTTGGACAACCAAGGAGTACAGGCGAGGGAGACACAAATACAATGCAGCAGAGGCAGGGGAACACTGTCAAAGGTGTGGGACAGTTTTCTCAGCTCCCCCCTCCCAGCGCCCAGGCCCTGATGCTTGTGTACTCTCACAAGGATGAAAAAGTTTTGGAAGATGCTGAAGGAGTATCTTGCCGACCATACCAATGTCATCCGTGATTCCTCTGTGCCATATAACTATTGAGTCTCCAAGATTTACACATGGCATGAACTGGCTCTCTACGCCTTGGAGGTCCTGGCCTGCCCTGCTGCTAGTGCTCTGTCAGAGCGGGTTTTTAGTGCCGCTGGGGGCATTATAATTGATAGACGCATTTGCCTGTCAACTGAAAATGCTGACAAGCTGACTCTTATAAAAGTGAACAACGGCTGAATTGGGCTAGACTCCTCAACACCACCGGATGATAGCAGCAAAACAAAGTCAAATCCAGTGGGGTTTTTTTTTGGGGGGGGCGGGGGGAGTCTATTCCCATGCACCTCTTCACACCAAGACTTCCTAATTTTGTCTATTTTCTGTTGTCCTCCTTCTCCTCATCCTCCACCACCATATCACAAGGGTGACCGTGATGCAACACCTACATAATTTTTTAAGCGTGTTTTTGATGCCCGTAGGAGTTTTTTTAGGGGCCTACCTCTAACATTCTGTATGTTATACAGTATGTTCATGTATACCCCCCAGGGGTAAATGTTTTTCAGCCAACGCACTTAGTGCAAGGGCATTACCAGTATAGGAGACCCACTCCTTAATAAAGGGAACAATTTTTTTTTTACTGAGGCCCTCCTCTACAGTGGGTATGGAAGGTATTCAGACCCCTTTCAAATTTTCACTCTTTGTTTCATTGCAGCCATTTGGTAAATTCTAAAAAGTTCATTTTTTTTTCTCATTACAGGACACTGCACCCCATCGTGAGTGAAAAAAACTAGAAATGTAGACATTTTTGCAAATTTATTAAAAAAGAAAAACTGAAATATCACAGTCATAAGTATTCAGACCCTTTGCTCAGACACTCATATTTAAGTCACATGTTGTCCATTTCCTTGTGATCCTCCTTGAGATGGTTCTACTCCTTCATTGGAGTCCAGCTGTGTTTAATTAAACTGATAGAACTTGATTTGGAAAGGCACACACCTTTCTATACAAGACCTCACAGCTCACTGTGCATGTCAGACCAAATGAGAATCATGAGCTCAAAGGAACTGCCCAAGGAGCTTAGAGACAGAATTGTGGCAAGGCACAGATCTGGCCAAGGTTACAAAATAATTTCTGCATTACTCAAGGTTCCTAAGAACACAGTGGCCTGCATAATCCTTAAATGAAAGAAGTTTGGGACCACCAGAAGTCTTCCTAGACCTGGCCATCCAGCCAAACTGAGCAATCGTGGGAGAAGAGCCTTGGTAAGAGAGGTAAAGAAGAACCCCAAGATCACTGTGGCTGAGCTCCAGAGATGCAGTAGGGAGATGGGAGAAAGTCAACTATCACTGCAGCCCTCCATCAGTCCGGCCTTTATGGCTGAGTGGCCAGACGGAAGCCTCTCCTCAATGCAAGACATATGAGACCCTGCATAACGTTTGCTCAAAAACACATGAAGAATTCCCAGAGTATGAGCGATAAGATTCTCTGGTCTGATGAGACGAAGCTAGAACTTTTTGGTGATAATTCTAAGTGGTATCTGTGGAGAAAACCAGCCACTGCTCATCACCTGCCCAATACAATCCCAACAGTGAAACATGATGGTGGCAACATCATGCTTATGGGGGTGTTATTCAGCTGCAGGGACAGGACGACTGGTTGCAATTGAAGGAAACATGAATGCTGCCAAGTACAGAGATATCCTGGATGAAAACCTCTTCCAGAGTGCTCTGGACCTCAGACTTGGCCGAAGGTTCACCTTTCAACAAGACAATGACCCTAAGCACACAGCTAAAATAACAAAGGATTGGCTTCAGAACAACTCTGTGACAATTCTTGACTGGCCCAGCCAGAGCCCTGACCTAAACTCAATTGAGCATCTCTGGAGAGACTTGAAAATGGCTATCCACCAACGTTCACCATCCACCCTGACGAACTGGAGAGGATCTGCAAGGAAGAATTCAGATCCCCAAATCCAGGTGTGAAAAACGTGTTGCATCATTGCCAAGAAGACTCATGGCTGTACTAGCTCAAAAGGGTGCTTCTACTCAATATTGAGCAAAGGGTCTGAATACTTATGACCATGTGATATTTAATTTTTTCTTTTTTAATAAATTTGCAAAAATTTCTACATTTGTTTTTTTCCAGTCAAGTTGGGGTGCAGAGTTTACTTAACCCCTTAAGGACCTTGGGTTTTTCTGTTTTTGCTTTTTCGTTTTTTGCACCCCTTCTTCCCAGAGCCATAGTCTTATTTTTCGGTCAATATGGCCATGTGAGGGCTTATTTTTTGCGGGACGAGTTGTACTTTTAACCGCCATCACTGGTTTTACCATATCATGTATAGGAAAATGGGAAAAAAAATCCAAGTGCAGTGAAATTGCAAAAAAATGCAATTCCACAGTTTTTTTTTTACCTCGTTCACTGAATGCTAAAACTGACCTGCCATTATTATTCTCCAGGTCATTACGAGTTCGTAGACACCAAACATGTATAGATTATTTTTTATTTAAGTGGTAAAAAAAATCCAAAGTTTGCTAAAAAAAAAATATATATATATATATATGGCGTCTCTATTTTCGGGATCTGGGGCCGGGTGAGGGCTTATTTTTTGCGTGCTGAGCTGACGTTTTTATTAATACCATTTTGGGATAAATCCGATGTTTTGATCGCTCGTTATTGCATTTTATTGCAATGTTGCGACAACCCAAAAAACGTAATTCTGTCGTTTAGAATTTTTTTTTCGTTACACCGTTTACCGATCGGATTAATTCTTTTTTTATATTGATAGATCGGGGGATTCTGAATGCGACGATACCAAATATGTGTATGTGGGATTTTTTTTAATTATTTTATTTTGAATGGGGCGAAAAGGGGTTGATATATTTTTAAAACCATTTTTTTTACACTTTCTGCATGCTTCAATAGTCTCCATAGGAGACTAGAAGCTGCAGTTTCCTGATCGTTTATACTGCATACAGGCGACGAGTAGATCGCCTGTATGCAGGAGAAATGCTCCTGTGCTATGTGCGCCGACCACTAATAGCTAGCGAGACATGACAACCAAAGGGGTCTGCTGCAGACCCCGGGTTGCCATGCCCGCCCATCAGTGACCCGCAGTCACTAGACGGGGTCACTGATGGGCGGGGCTAAGGCGGCACTTCCGGCGCAGTTAATTGCTGCTGTCAGAGATTGACGGCGGCATTTAACTGGTTAACAGCTGTGGGTGGATCGCAGCACATGTCAGCAGTATAAATCAGCTGACATGTTGCCGGTTCAGTGCGGGCTCAGCGCCGGAGTCCGCGTTGAATAGCTAGGTAATAGCCTGTAGCGTACTAATACGTCATAGGCTATTAACCCCTTTACAACCCAAGGTGGTTTGCACGTTAATGACCAGGCCAATTTTTACAATTCTGACCACTGTCACTTTATGAGGTAATTACTCTGGAACGCTTCAACGGATCCCCCTGATTCTGAGATTGTGTTTTCGTGACATATTGTACTTCATGGCTGTGGTAAAATTTCTTCGATATCACTTGTGTTTAATTGTGAAGAAAACGGACATTTGGCAAAAATTTTGAAAATTTTTCTATTTTCAAACTTTTAATTTTTATGCCCTTAAATCAGAGAGATATGTCACACAAAATAGTTAATAAATAACATTTCCCACATTTCTTCTTTACATCGGCACAATTTTGGAACCAACATTTTTTTTTATTAGGGAGCTATAAGGGTTAAAAGTTGACCAGCGATTTCTCATTTTTCCAACAAAATTTACAAAACCATTTTTTTTAGGGACCACATCACATTTGAAGTCACTTTGAGGGGTCTTTATTACTGAAAATACCCAAAAGTGACACCATTCTAAAAACTGCACCCCTCAAGGTGCTCAAAACCACATTCAAGAACTTTATTAACCCTTCAGGTGCTTCACAGGAATTTTTGGAATGTGGAAGAATAAAATGAACATTTAACTTTTTTCACAAAAATGTTACTTTAGACCAGGGGCTCAAACACGCGGCCCGCGGGCCGCATGCGGTCCCTCCAGCTGCTTCTTGCGGCCCGCAGGCACAGACCCCGTAACGATCGCGGCTCTCTCCAGCCGCCGCCGACGTCAGCGCTGTAGTCCAGTGTACTGCCGTGCAGAGACCGGCTCTCTGCGCAGCAATACCAGTGTCAGCCGCCGGCCTATCAGAGGCCAGCAGCTGACGTCTGCGTCCCAGCGCAGCGGCGTATGACGTCACTGCCATGCGCAGATGTCAGCTGCTGGCCTCTGATAGGCCGGCGGCTGACACTGGTATTGCTGTGCAGAGAGCCGGTCTCTGCGCTGCAATACACTGGACTACAGCGCTGATGTCGGCGGCTGCTGGAGAGAGCCGCGATCGTTACGGGGTCTGTGCCTGCGGGCCACAGGTGCAGAAAGGACGCCGAGGGAACGGAGGACAGGTGAGAATCTCTTTTTTTTTTTCCTCTGTCATATGAAATACAGCACAGGGGGGCACTGACCGCAGTATGGGGGGACGGGGACCCTGACCGCAGTATGGGGGGACGGGGATCCTGACCGCAGTATGGGGGGACGGGGACCCTGACCGCAGTATGGGGGGACGGGGACCCTGACCGCAGTATGGGGGAACCTGGATGGGGGACCATGTCTGTAATATGGGGAACCATGTCTGTAATATGGGGGACCTGGATGGGGGACCATGTCTGTAATATGGGGGACCTGGATGGGGGACCATGTCTGTAATATGGGGGACCATGTCTGCAATATGGGGGACCATGTCTACAGTATGGGGGACCATGTTTGTAATATGGGGGACCTGGATGGGGGACCATGTCTGCAATATGGGGGACCTGGATGGGGGACCATGTCTGTAATATGGGGGACCTGGATGGGGGACCATGTCTGCAATATGGGGGACCATGTCTGCAATGTGGGGGACCTGGATGGGGGACCATGTCTGCAATATGGGGGACCATGTCTGCAATATGGGGGACCTGGATGGGGGACCATGTCTGCAATATGGGGGGACCATGTCTGCAATATGGGGGACCATGTTTGCAATATGGGGGACCTGGATGGGGGACCATGTCTACAGTATGGGGGACCATGTTTGTAATATGGGGGACCTGGATTGGGGACCATCTCTGCAATATGGGGGACCATGTCTGCAATATGGGGGACCATGTTTGCAATATGGGGGACCTTGATGGGGGACCATGTCTACAGTATGGGGGACCATGTTTGTAATATGGGGGACCTGGATGGGGGACCATGTCTGCAATATGGGGGACCTGGATGGGGGACCATGTCTGCAATATGGGGGACCACGTCTGCAATATGGGGGACCTGGATGGGGGACCATGTCTGCAATATGGGGGACCATGTCTGCAATATGGGGGACCTGGATGGGAGACCATGTCTGCATTATGGGGAACCTGGATGAGAGACCATGTCTGCCGTATGGGGGAGCTGGATGGGAGACCATGTCTGCAGTATGGGGGACCTGGATGGGAGACCATGTCTGCAGTATGGGGGACCTGGATGGGAGACCATGTCTGCAGTATGGGGGACCATGTCTGCAATATGGGGGACCTGGATGGGGGACCATGTCTGCAATATGGGGGACCACGTCTGCAATATGGGGGACCTGGATGGGGGACCATGTCTGCAATATGGGGGACCATGTTTGCAATATGGGGGACCTGGATGGGGGACCATGTCTGCAATATGGGGGACCACGTCTGCAATATGGGGGACCTGGATGGGGGACCATGTCTGCAATATGGGGGACCATGTCTGCAATATGGGGGACCATGTTTGCAATATGGGGGACCTGGATGGGGGACCATGTCTACAGTATGGGGGACCATGTTTGCAATATGGGGGACCTGGATGGGGGACCATGTCTGCAATATGGGGAACCTGGATGGGGGACCATGTCTGCAATATGGGGGACCATGTCTGCATTATGGGGGACCTGGATGGGAGACCATGTCTGCAGTATGGGGGAACTGGATGGGAGACCATGTCTGCAGTATGGGGGACCTGGATGGGAGACCATGTCTGCAGTATGGGGGACCTGGATGGGAGACCATGTCTGCAGTATGGGGGACCTGGAGGGGAGACCATGTCTGCAAGAGGAGGACCATTTCAAATGGTGCATAGAAAATAAAATGGTTTCACTAAAAATGTCACTTTGTCATACAAATAATGCGGCCCACCAAATTAAATGTTTTTCCGTGTGCGGCCCATATGCCCAGCTGAGTTTGAGACCCCTGCTTTAGACCCAATTTTTTTTATTTTCGCAGGGGTAACAGGAAAAAATGGACACCAAAATTTGTTGTGTATTTTCCCCTGGGCACGCAAATAGCCCATATGTGGGGAAAAAACACTGTTTGGGCGCACGGCAGGGTTCGGAAGGGAAGTAGCGCCATATGACTTTTTGATTTTAAAATTTGCTTGAATAATTAGCGGACACCATGTTGCATTTGGGGAGCCTCTGATGTGCCTAAACAGTGGAAACCCCCCACAGGTAACACCATTTTGGAAACTAGACCCCTCAAGGAACTTTTCTAGATGTGTGGTGAGCACCCTGAACCCCCAAGTCCTTTACAGAAGTTTATAACATGGAGCCGTGAAAATAAAAAAATCAAACTTTTTCCACAAAAATTATGTTTTAGCCCCATTTTTTTTTATTTTCACAAGGGTAAGAAGAGAAAATGGACCCCATAAACTTTTGTGCAATTTCTCCTGCGTACGCCAATACCCCATATGTGGGGAAAATACAGTGTTTGGGCTCATGGCCGAGTTCAGAAGGGAAGGAGCACTGTCTGACTTTTTGAACGCAAAATTGCCTGGAATCGAGAGCGGATGCCATGTCGCGTTTGGAGAGCCCCTGATGTGCCTAAATAGTGGAAACCCCCCACAAGTCACCTCATTTTGGAAACTACACCCCTCAAGGATTTTATCAAGGGGTATAGTGAACATTTTGAACCCAGAGGTATGACACAGAATTTGATAACATTAGGTCATCATATTGAATACGCTGTCATTAGTCTTGAGCGCAAGTGCTTGCTACTTGAATTTGCATTGGGTACTCAGGTATGCACCATGTATTACGAGTGCTCGAGTGACATGCTCGAGTCCCCGCCCGCATGTTTCATGGTTATTAGACACCCCCAAAAAAAACATGCGGGGATTGCTCGTGCATGGCAGGCAATCCCCGCAAGGTTTTTTTTTGCCGCGAAGCATATGGGACGGAGACTCGAACACCCGCGATACTCAATGCATACCCAATGCAAACTCAAGTAGCGAGCACTTGCGCTCAACACTAGTTGCCATATCGTCATTAGTGTTGAGCGAGCATGCTCGACACTGCTCGGTACTCGCCTGAGCATCACGCTACTCGGGATGTTCGGTGAGCACCGAGCATTTCTGGGTTGCTCGGGCGGGAGCTCGGGTCTCCGCCCTGCATGTTTGGCGCTCTTTACAGAGCCAATAAACATGCAGGGATTGCCAGCCAGTCACTGTAATGCTGCAGCCATGTTGTTTGCGGGCATTACAGTGATTGGCTGGCCGCACAGTGTCACCTCGAGTATTTAAAACCGGGCGCCGCCATCTTGGACACAGTAGCTCCGGATCAGACAGTGTAGGGACAGCGCTGCTGATTTAGGGAGAGGTATATCCTGCGAAATAGTTAGTGTAGGGTCTGTAAAGGCTGCCAGATCAAGCAAACAGTCCTTCTCAGGACTAATATCCATCCCAGATATCAGGCAGGCAGGCAGGCAGGCTGTATAGGAGACGCAGTGGTTATACCAGCAAACGCTGTATTACAGTCCTGTGTGCTCCTGTTGCTGAAATTGCTGAACTTAGCTCCAGGTCTCGGGGGCCAGGAAAAATCCTTTTTTTTTCATCTAAATCCTCTTATTTTTCCCTCCTTCACACTGTACAAATACCCGTCTTATTAACCTTTTGGTGTCCCCCCCCAAAAAAAAAAAAAACAAAGTGTGTCTCTGATTTTTCAGACACAAATATATCTGTTGAAAATAGTCTGGTGTAGGCTAGAGAAATGGAAGTGTGGTTTTGCAGTTCCATGGGCCATTTGTATCTAAAAAAAACCAGTTTGAGTGTTTCGCTCACTGTTCAGCCGCAAATATAGATATTTAAAAAAAGTCTGGTATACAACAGTAAATTATAACTGTGGTTTTGCTGTTCCATGGTAAAAAAATCTCTATTATCCTGCTTTTGGCATTTTTTGCCGTAAAAAAAACTAATAGTGTCTCCTGATTGTTCAGACACAAATATATCTGTTGAAAATAGTCTGGTATACACCAGTAAATTATAACTGTGGTTTTGCTGTTCCACTGTAAAAAAATCTCTATTATCCTGCTTTTGGCATTTTTTGCCGTAAAAAAAAAAAATAGTGTCTCCCTGATTTTTCAGACACAAATATATCTGTTGAAAATAGTCTGGTGTAGGCCCGAGAAATACAAGTGTGGTTTTGCAGTTCCACAGGTCAAATCTCTGTATTATCCTGCTTTTCACATTTTTTGCCGTAAAAAATAAATAATAGTGTCTCCTGATTGTTCAGACACAAATATATCTTTTGAAAATAGTCTGGTGTAGGCCCGAGAAATACAAGTGTGGTTTTGCAGTTCCACGGTTCAAACCTCTGTATTATCCACTTTTGGGCCATTTTTACCTAAAAAAAAAACAGTTTGAGTGTGTTGCTCACTGTTCAGGCACAAATATATCTATTTAAAATTTTCTGGTATACCCCAGTAAACAATAACTGTGGTTTTGCCATTCCACGGTAAAAAATCTCTATTATTCAGCTTTCGGTGTTTTTTCCGTAAAGAAAAACAGTAATAGTTTCTCCCTGATTGTTCAGATTGTTTAAAAGAGGTGGGTGTAGGCCAGAGAAATAGAACTGTGGTTTTCCTCTTCCACGGTTCTAATCTACTTTTTATTACCCTTTTCCCATTAATTGTGCGAGTGTAAGCTATTTTACTTCCTTTACAATGGGCAAGGCGCGTGGCAAGGGACGTGGAACTGGACGTTCTGGTGATGGTGCGTGCAGAGGACGGGGCCGTGGCCAAGGTGAAAATGTGCCACAACCAACAGCCACATCTTCTCGCTCCCACTTCTTGACCGAATTACTAGGGAAGCACAGAACAACACCAGTATTGCGAACTGATCAGTGTGAACAGGTTATTAATTGGATAGCAGATAATACTTCCAGTTACCTGGGCACCACCACCTCCGGTCTGTCTTCCACACGGTCAAATCTTAGTAGCCGTGAGTCTCGACCGCATACTCCTCCTCACCCTGATGCGCCTTCCTCCCACCATGCTGAGTGTCGTCAGACAGCAACTGATACCACACTTGGACACTCTGAAGAGCTGTTCACTGGTCCATTTCCAGATTTGTGCCCCTCGCCTGCTCCGCCTGAAGTGGTGGAAGAGGAGATCCCATGCAGCGATGCCAAAATATTTGAACAGCCACGGCCACAGGAAGTCGATGCTGGCAACTTGTCACAAGAGGTGGACGATGACGAGACACAATTGCCAGGAAGTGAGGAGGAGGATCGTGGTGCGCAAGTGGAAGAGGAGGAGGTGGTGGATGATCTAGTAACTGACCCAACGTGGCAGGAGGACATGCAGAGCGAGGCCACCAGCACACAGGGTGAGGGAGGCAGAGTACCCCAACAGGCAGGAAGAAGCAGTGTGGTGACCGCACACAGAAGGCAGGCAACAGTTCCCCGTAACACCAACACGAGGGATGTTGCCAGTACAACCTGTAGGTCTTCCAGAGTCTGGAATTTTTTAAAGACTCTGCTGATAACCCCAAAAAGGCCATTTGTACCACCTGCCATGCCAGCATCAGGAGGGGTGACAAAACTACCAGCCTGACCACCACCAGCATGATCAGGCACATGGCAGCAAAGCACCAGACTTTGTGGGGCGAACCCCAGGGTCCACGACCAGTGTCAGCGGGTGTCACCACTGCTTCTTCCGCTGTTATGCGTGCAATAGAACCCCCTGTTGTGTGTGCAAGGCAATCCCCTGTCCATACTGCATGCAAAGATGCCCCCTCCTCTCAGTCTTCACTTGTTATGGCAGTTTCTCAAGAAACAGCATCAACGTCCACATCCACCTCTCACCGCAGCGTTCAATTGTCCATATCCCAGACCTTTGAACGAAAGCAGAAATTCGCAGCTAACACCCCACAGGCCACAGTCCTAAATTCGCACATTTCTTGCGCTGGAAATGCTGCCTTTTAGGCTGGTGGAGACGGAATCCTTCTGCAACCTTATGGCAGTGGCCGTCCCTCGGTACTCGGTCCCCAGCCAACACTATTTTGCCCGGTGTGCCATCCCCGCACTACACAAGCACGTGTCCCAAAACATCTGCCGTGCCCTCAACAACGCAGTTACTGGGAGAGTCCACCTGACAACGGACACGTGGACAAGTGCTTGTGGCCAGGGACGGTACATCTCCCTGGCGGTACACTGGGTAAACATAGTGGAAGCCGGGACCCAGTCGGACCTTGGGACGGAACACATCCTCCCCACACCGAGGATTGTGGGCAATATGTCAGTCAGAGTTGCCCCCACAGTGTACAGCTCCTGCGCATCATCCTCCTCCTCCTCCTCATGTTCAGCCTCCATCTCAGATATCACCACATCAGTTACAAGCTGGAAGCACTGCAGTACTGCCTCCGCCAAGCGGCAACAGGCTGTGCTGAAACTCATAAGCTTAGGTGAGAAACCTCACACTGCTTGTGAGTTGTGGACAGCTGTGAAAGAGTAGGCATATCTGTGGCTGAGACCGCTGAACCTACATCCAGGCATGGTCGTGTGTGACAATGGCCGTAACCTGGTGGCGGCTCTGAGGCGAGGCTAGATCACACACGTACCATGACTGGCTCATGTGCTTAACCTCGTTGTTCAGCGGTATCTTAAATCGTACCCCGAGTTGCCAGATCTGCTCGTCAAAGTACACCGCCTGTCAGCTCATTTTCGCAAGTTGGCTACAGCTTCCGCCACCCTTGCTGTGTTGCAGCAGCGTTTGCATCTTCCGTCACACCGACTGGTGTGTGATGTCCCCACACGTTGGAACTCTACCCTCCACATGTTGCAAAGGATTTGTGAGCAGAAGAGAGCAGTTGTGGAGTACCAGCTGCAACAAGGCCGTCGATATTTAGGTCAGACTCCACACATAAGACCTCAGGAGTGGACCTGGATGTCTGACATCTGTACCATCTTGACAAACTTTGAGGAGTCCACCCAGATGGTGAGTGGCGATGACGCCATCATTAGAGTCAGCATTCCACTTGTCTGTCTTTTGCAATGCTCTCTGCAGAGAATTAAAGAGGAGGCATTGCAGCCAGAGTATGATGAGATGGATCAAGAAGCCGTAGCGGTCTATTACACACAGCCCAGCCTCATCTCATCCCAACGTGTATTGGGGGACAATGAGGGAGAGGAGAAGGAGGAGGAGGTGGAAGAACAGGAGCTGGTATCATTCGCTGTAGACGGTAGTACCTGTACAACTGTCATACAGTCGGTTGAGCGTGGGTGGCCTGAGGACAGGGGGGAGGAGGAGAGCATGGTCAGTTGTCATCTTGGTGAGGACACAGAAGTCTTGCCCGTTACCAGTCTGGCACGCATGGCTGGCTTTATGTTACGCTGCCTTAACCGTGACCCTCGCGTTGTCAAAATGTTGAGTGACAGTCATTACTGGTTGGTGACACTTTTAGATCCCCGCTACAAGGAGAACTTTCACTCTCTTATTCCTGAGGTGGAGAGGTCTACAAAAATGGGGCAGTACCAGAAGGCCCTTGCTGCAGAACTGTTAAAAAAGTTCCAATCTGAACACGTTAGCGGCAGAGGTCACAGTTCGTTGACCAACCAAGGCGTACAAGCGAGAGAGAGGCAACTCCAATCCAGCAGAGGCAGGGGAACACTGTCAACATTCTGGGACAGTTTTCTGAGACCCGCCTAGCTTACAGGCCCTGAGGCACGGGGTACTCTCACAAGGAGTGGAAAGTTTCAAAAGATGGTGAGGGAGTACCTTGCCGACTGTACCAGCGTCCTCCGTGATTCCTCTGTGCCTTTTAATTATTGGGTATCCAAGCTGGACACTTGGAATGAACTCGCTCTGTACGCCTTGGAGATCCTGGCCTGCCCTGCCGCTAGCGTGTTATCGGAGCGTGTTTTTAGTGCCGCTGGGGGAATAACAACTGATAAGCGCACTCGCCTGTCAACTGACAATGCTGACAAGCTGACCCTTATCAAAATGAACAAGGGCTGGATTGGGCCAGACTTCTCATCACCACCAAATGACAGCAGAGTAACATAAAGTCAAATCCACGGTGTTTTTTCGGGAGGTGTATTCACATGCACCGCTTCGCACCCACACATGGGTATACGCTTTCTCATTTCGTCTGGTTTTTGTTCTTCTCCTTATCCTCAGCCGCCACCACCACTATACCACGAGTGTGACCGTGGTCCGTGTTGCCATTATTGAAAGTTCCTCCGTCCTTATTTTTGTCAGCTTTTGCTTGGAAGGCATAGGCAAAGACTGTGGGAGACCCACTCCCCACTAATGGGAATAATATTTTTAAGATGCTGTACTGTATGGCTCTTGTAAGGGGCATTAAAAGCGTCTTGTTAAGCTACTGCGACCTCCACCACTTTTCCAAGGGGCATTAAAAGCGTCTTGTTAAGCTACTGGGACCTCCACCAGTTTTCCGAGGGGCATTAAAACGGTCTTATTAAGCTACTGGGACCTCCACATCTCTTCTGAGGGGCATTGAAAGCGTCTTGTTAAGCTCCTTGGACCTCCACGTCTCTTCTGAGGGGCATTAAAAGCGTCTTGTTAAGCTACTGGGACATCCACCTGTTTTCCGAGGGGCATTAAAAGCATCTTGTTAAGCTACTGGGACCTCCACGTCTCTTCTGAGGGACATTAAAAGCGTCTTGTTAAGCTACTGTGACCTCCACGTCTCTTCTGAGGGGCATTAAAAGCGTCTTGTTAAGCTACTGGGACCTCCACCACTTTTCCGAGGGGCATTAAAAGCGTCTTGTTAAGCTACTGGGACCTCCACCACTTTTCCGAGGGGCATTAAAAGCGTCTTGTTAAGCTACTGGGACCTCCACTACTTTTCCGAGGGGCATTAAAAGCGTCTTGTTAAGCTACTGGGACCTCCACCACTTTTCCGAGGGGCATTAAAAGCGTCTTGTTAAGCTACTGGGACCTCCACCACTTTTCCGAGGGGCATTAAAAGCGTCTTGTTAATGTACTGTGACCTCCACCACTTTTCCAAGGGGCATTAAAAGCATCTTGTTAAACTACTGGGACCTCCACCAGTTTTCTGAGGGGCATTAAAACCGTCTTCTTATGCTACTGGGACCTCCACGTCTCTTCTGAGGGGCATTAAAAGCGTCTTGTTAAGCTACTGGGACCTCCACGTCTCTTCTGAGGGGCATTAAAAGCGTCTTGTTAAGCTACTGGGACCTCCACCAGTTTTCCGAGGGGCATTAAAACCGTCTTGTTAAGCTACTGGGACCTCCACGTCTCTTCTGAGTGGCATTAAAAGAGTCTTGTTAAGCTACTGGGACCTCCACGTCTCTTCTGAGGGACATTAAAAGCGTCTTGTTAAGCTACTGGGACCTCCACGTCTCTTCTGAGGGGCATTAAAACCGTCTTGTTAAGCTACTGGGACCTCCACCACTTTTCCGAGGGGCATTAAAAGCATCTTGTTAAGCTACTGGGACCTCCACCACTTTTCCGAGGGGCATTAAAACCATCTTGTTAAGCTACTGGGACATCCACCAGTTTTCCGAGGGGCATTAAAACCGTCTTGTTAAGCTACTGGGACCTCCACGTCTCTTCTGAGTGACATTAAAAGCGTCTTGTTAAGCTACTGTGACCTCCACGTCTCTTCTGAGGGGCATTAAAAGCGTCTTGTTAAGCTACTTGGACCTCCACCACTTTTCCGAGGGGTATTAAAACCATCTTGTTAAGCTACTGGGACCTCCACCACTTTTCCGAGGGGCATTAAAAGCGTCTTGTTAATGTACTGTGACCTCCACCACTTTTCCAAGGGGCATTAAAAGCATCTTTTTAAGCTACTGGGACCTCCACCAGTTTTCCGAGGGGCATTAAAACTGTGTTCTTAAGCTACTGGGACCTCCACGTCTCTTCTGAGGGGCATTAAAAGCGTCTTGTTAAGCTACTGGGACCTCCACGTCTCTTCTGAGGGACATTAAAAGCGTCTTGTTAAGCTACTGGGACCTCCACGTCTCTTCTGAGGGGCATTAAAAGCGTCTTGTTAAGCTACTGGGACCTCCACCACTTTTCTGAGGGGCATTAAAACCGTGTTGGTAAGCTACTGGGACCTCCACCACTTTTCCGAGGGGCATTAAAACCGTCTTGTTAAGCTACTGGGACCTCCACCACTTTTCCGAGGGGCATTAAAAGCGTCTTGTTAAGCTACTGGGACCTCCACCACTTTTCCGAGGGGCATTAAAACCATCTTGTTAAGCTACTGTGACCTCCACGTCTCTTCTGAGGGGCATTAAAAGCGTCTTGTTAAGCTACTTGGACCTCCACCACTTTTCCGAGGGGTATTAAAACCATCTTGTTAAGCTACTGGGACCTCCACCACTTTTCCGAGGGGCATTAAAAGCGTCTTGTTAATGTACTGTGACCTCCACCACTTTTCCAAGGGGCATTAAAAGCATCTTGTTAAGCTACTGGGACCTCCACCAGTTTTCCGAGGGGCATTAAAACTGTGTTCTTAAGCCACTGGGACCTCCACGTCTCTTCTGAGGGGCATTAAAAGCGTCTTGTTAAGCTACTGGGACCTCCACATCTCTTCTGAGGGACATTAAAAGCGTCTTGTTAAGCTACTGGGACCTCCACGTCTCTTCTGAGGGGCATTAAAACCGTCTTGTTAAGCTACTGGGACCTCCACCACTTTTCCGAGGGGCATTAAAAGCGTCTTGTTAAGCTACTGGGACCTCCACCACTTTTCCGAGGGGCATTAAAACCGTCTTGTTAAGCTACTGGGACCTCCACCACTTTTCCGAGGGGCATTAAAACCGTCTTGTTAAGCTACTGGGACCTCCACGTCTCTTCTGAGGAGCATTAAAAGCGTCTTGTTAAGCTACTGGGACCTCCACCACTTTTCCGAGGGGCATTAAAAGCATCTTGTTAAGCTACTGGGACCTCCACCACTTTTCCGAGGGGCATTAAAACCATCTTGTTAAGCTACTGGGACCTCCACGTCTCTTCTGAGGGGCATTAAAACCGTCTTGTTAAGCTACTGGGACCTCCACCACTTTTCTGAGGAGCATTAAAAGCATCTTGTTAACCTACTGGGACCTCCACCACTTTTCCGAGGGGCATTAAAACAGTCATGTTAAGCTACTGGGACCTCCATGTCTCTTCTTAGGGGCATTAAAACCATCTTGTTAAGCTACTGGGACCTCCACGTCTCTTCTGTGGGGCATTAAAGTCGTCTTGTTAAGCTACTGGGACCTCCACGTCTCTTCTGAGGGGCATAAAAACCGTCTTGTTAAACCACTCTGAACTCCACAGCTCTTCCAAAGGGCATTGAAATGTTTTTAATTAACTCTAACCTCCACGACTCTTTGAATGGGCATTGCATTTCCTCCTAATTTTTTGCAGCTTTTGCTTGGAAGGCATAAGCAAAGACTATGGGAGACCCACTCCCCAATAATGGGAATAATGTTTGTAATATGCTGTACTGCATGGCTCTTGTAAGGGGCATTGCAAGTTCCTCCGTCCTAATTTTTGGCAGCTTTTGCTTGCAAGGCATAAGCAAATACTATGGGAGACCCACTCCCCAATAATGGGAATAATGTTTGGAATATGCTGTACTGCATGGCTCTTGTAAGGGACATTGCAAGTTCCTCCGTCCTAATTTTTGGCAGCTTTTACTTGAAGGCATAAGCAAAGACTATGGGAGACCCACTCCCCAATAATGGGAATAATGTTTGTAATATGCTGTACTGCATGGCTCTTGTAAGGGGCATTGCAATTTCCTCCGTCCTAATTTTTGGCAGCTTTTGCTTGGAAGGCATAAGCAAATACTATGGGAGACCCACTCCCCAATAATGGGAATAATGTTTGGAATATGCTGTACTGCATGGCTCTTGTAAGGGACATTGCAAGTTCCTCCGTCCTAATTTTTGGCAGCTTTTGCTTGGAAGGCATAAGCAAAGACTATGGGAGACCCACTCCCCAATAATGGGAATAATGTTTGTAATATGCTGTACTGCATGGCTCTTGTAAGGGGCATTGCAATTTCCTCCGTCCTAATTTTTTGCAGCTTTTGCTTGGAAGGCATAAGCAAAGACTATGGGAGACCCACTCCCCAATAATGGGAATAATGTTTTTAAGATGCTGTACTGTATGGCTCTTGTAAGGGGCATTAAAACCGTCTTGTTAAGCTACTGCGACCTCCACCACTTTTCCGAGGGGCATTAAAACCGTCTTGTTAAGCCACTGCGACCTCTACCACTTTTCCGAGTGGCATTAAATCCGTCTTGTTAAGCTACTGTGACCTCCATGTCTCTTCAAAGGGGCATTAAAAGCGTCTTCTTAAGCCATTCTGAACTCCACAGCTCTTCCAAGGGGCATTGAAATGTTGTTTTTAATTACCTCTAACCTCCACGACTCTTACAACAGGCATTGCATTTCCTCCTAATTTTAGTCAGCTTTTGCTTTTCAATGCAAAGGTGAAAACTAAGGGAGACCCACTCCCCAATAATGGGTAGAAGGTTTTTAGTACGCTGTAATCCACGTCTGTTTCAAGGGGCATTGCAGTTCCTCATAATTTTTGGAAAGCCTTCCATTCACTGCTTAGGCCCACAGTGCACAGGAGACCCAGTTGCTATAAATGGAAAAAAAGGTTTAGTTAAGGCCCTCTGACCTCCATGTGATTTCCAAGGGGCATTGGAGTACCTCAAAATTTTTGGTAGGCATTGCACTCACTGTATGCGCTATAACTGTGTAGCCGAACCGCTCCTTTTGTTACAGAAACATATCCTACAAGACATATGTGGTTGACTGGCCTGATATTGATGTGAATGGTCCCTGTTCCTCCTGCTCTTTCTCCTTTGCCACTACCTCATCCATCATTTATCACCTGAAGCGTTGTTTTAACGAGAGTCATAGAACTGGGATAGTAGCAGGAAAACATCCAGCAATCCCCGGAGGAGGTAGGATATGCGCCAAAACGCTGACCACCTCAGGCCTAGCCGCTACTACATACATGCGCTTGCATTCCAAGAAAACAAAGCAGATGCTAACTTCTATCATCATCATCATGCTCCTCACCTTGGCACTCTCAACTCCCCTGATGGAGAAGCCAGGGCCCACAGGGGGAGTCTGGTTCTCTGATGGGCTCGTCCAATGCTGCCCTAAAGCAGGCCGGGCTAAGAAAAGTGTGTGGGGGGAAGTTGACAGGAGAAATAAGGGTGGCTGGGGACCGTTTATGGACAACCGGCCGCCCCCAGGCAGCTGGGGACCGTGTGTGGACACCCGGCCGCGGGGCAGCTGGGAACCGAGTATGGACACCCGGCCGCCCCCTGGCGTGTGGGGACCGAGTGTGGACACCCGGCCGCCGGGTGGCTGGGGACTGAGTATGGATACCAGGCCGCCAATGCAGCCATGACGTGGTCGCCAGATTCCGCCTCCACATGCCTAAAAGGCCCAATTTCAAGTGCAAGCAAGCAGCATGGTATTGCAGCCTGGGGGTGGGTGGGTGGCAGTCTGCATACTTGCGCTTGCATTGCAAAGAATGGGGGAGGTACAATTGAACACTGCCCTGGGACAAGGACTTGAACCGGGATAGTTGCAAGTCTGCAACGACAGGTGCAGGTCGGGAGGCATCTTCGCATGTGCCATGAACGGGGTTGGCATGCACACACTACAGCGGAATAGGCTGTCCTTCCCACTAAATGCACTGGGGAGGGCACAGGTAATGTTTTGGTATGCGTGCTTCTGTATTAGGCGCACCGGGACAAATAGGGGTGGCTGGGGACCGAGTATGGACACCCGGCCGCCAGGCGGCTGGGGACTGAGTATGGATACCAGTCCGCCGACGAAGCCAGGACATGGTGGCCGGCGTCTGCCTCCACAAGCCTAAAAACCTAATTTCAAGTGCAAGCAAGCAAGCAGTATGGTATTGCAGCCTGGAGGTGGGTGGGTGGCAGGCTGCACACTTACGCTTGCATTCCAAGAAAACAAAGCAGATGCTAACTTCTATCATCCTCATCATGCTCCTCACCTTGGCACTCTCAACTCCCCTGATGGAGAAGCCAGGGCCCACTGAAGGAGTCTGGTTGTCTGGTGGACTCGTCCAATGCTGCCCTAAAGCAGGTCAGGCTAAGAAAAGTGTGGGGAAGGTTACTGGGACAAATAGTGGCAGTTGGGGACTGAGTATGGAGACCTCGCTGCCGAAGCAGCCATGAGGTAGTGGTCAGCTTCGGCCTCCTCCAAACTATAAGGCCCAATTTCAAGTGCAAGCAAGCAGTATGATATTGCAGCCTTGGGGTGGGTGGCAGGCTGCATATTTGCGCTTGCATTGCAAGGAATGGGGAGGTACAATTGAACACTGCCATGGGACAAGGACTTGCACGGTGATAGTTGCAAGTCTGCATCTTCTGATGCGGCAAGGATCACTTCTGATGGGCACACTTTTAGGCAGTGACCCGGATGTCAGAGATGCTTCCAGGGGTCTTCCCCATGCTGTTCCCATGTCTTTTCAGCACTGTATGCATGTGTCACACAGCACATGGCCAGATAAGGTTGTAAAATGTTAAAATGACATTTCCCGGTGAATGCATTTGTCAGGGTTGAAAGCAATACAAAAGTGCAAGAACGCATAAAAAATGCTACTTGTGAACATAGCCCAAGGTGTGGAGGAGTATTTTTTGGGGGGGTTATTTATTTTACCTTATACACAAGTCTTTACCCTGGAAAGGAAGTTCCTTAACATATTTCACAGGAAAGCAGTTTCAGTTTCGTTTTTGAACATTTTATTGTGAGCCCTTAACCCTCCGTCAGGGGCAACTGATCTGACAGGCGCAGCTCACTTAGTTTCATTTCTCTATTTTCAGTGGTTTGTCTGGGAAACACCCTCCTCCCAGTACCTTCCTAACTTTAAAGGCTGTGTGATTATGTGTATTCTCATTTATTACATTCCTATTAAGGTAACTGATCGCTTTTAGAGCATTGAAATTGTAAAAAAAGGAAAATATAGCCAATTTTCTAGCCTGTGCCTGACAGGCGCAATGCCCCTAAACTCGTTATGAAACATATTGCCCCTGACGGAGGGTTAAAAGTGGCTTAATACCTCTGACCACGTTGATGACAGCAGTGACCTGGGGGTCAGAAATGCTTCCTGGGGCGATCCCCATGCTGTCCCCATGTCATTTGAGCACTGTCACTATCGTTTTGGGCACTTGTTAGGCTTTTAAAAGACTGCCGGGGGTGCCGCCGCAAAAATGCTCGGGTCTCCCATAGACTAACATTGGGCTCGTTGCTTGGGTCGAGCACCCGAGTATCACGGCGAGCTCGGCCCGAGCATTTTAGTGCTCGCTCAACACTAATCGTCATCTTTTTTTTTTTAATTTTGAAAAAAATCCCAACCCCAACCCTAACCCCAACCCCAACCCTAGCACAACCCTAACACTAGCACAACCCTAACCCGAGATTATTTTTTACGCCGTTCCTCGTGCGGTATAAGTGATTAGACGACTTTATTCTTCGGGTCGGTGCGACTACAGAGATACCAGAATCATATCGGGTTTTTATGATTGACAGCTGTCACACACTAAAAGATGCATTTTTTTGTAAAATCTAGTTTTTGCATCGCCATATTTTGAGAGCTATAATTTTTCCATTTTTGGCCGACAGTCATGTGACGGCTTGTTTTTTTGCGGGATGAGTTGACGTTTTTATTGGTGCCATTTTCAGGCACGTGACATTTTTTGATCGCTTTCTATTCCGATTTTTGGGAGCCAGAATAAACAAAAACCAACAATTCAGGAATTGTTTTTTTTTTTTTTCTTAATTGTTCCGCGTATGGTGAAATTGATAAGGTAGCTTTATTCTTCGGGTCAGTACGTTTACAGCGGTACCACATTTATATCGTTTTTCTGTTTTGGCGCTTTTACACAATAAAAGCAATTTTATAGAAAAAAATATTTTTTTGCTTCGCTTTATTCTGAGAGCTATAACTTTTTTATTTTTCGGCTGATGGAGCTGTATGGTGACTTGTTTTTTGCGGGACAAGATGACGTTTTCAGCGGTACCATTTTATTTATATTCGTCTTTTTGATCGTGTGTTATTCCATTTTTTGTTTGACGGTATGATGATAAATCATTGTTTTTTGCTATCTTTTTTACCGTGTTCACTGAAGGGGTTAACTAGTGGGACAATTTTATAGGTCAGGTTGTTCCGGATGCGGCAATACCAAATGTGTGTACTTCTTATTGTTTTTTTTCCATAATAATATTTATTGATGGGTACATTATATTTTTATTTTTGGTGGATTATTTGTTTTATTTTTTTTTTTTATATATATTTTTACAATTTTTTTTTCACTTTCTGATACTTTTTTTACTTTTATACTTTGTCCCACTATGGGACTTTCACTTTTTTTATTCTGATCGCCTGCACAGCACTGGAATGGAACACCATACCTGTGCTATACAGGCTGTCAGTGCTGCAGATGCAGAAGATATTTTGGTCATGCACTGCGCATGACCAAAATATCTTCCTGCTGTCTGGTGACCCGGATGTTGTCATGACGACATCGGGTCGTCATGGCAACATCCGGGAAGCCGCGGCAGACAGAGCTGGAGGCCGGAAGAGGAGGTGAGTAATACGATCACCTCCCCTTGCCACCGCAGTGCTGCGATCGACTTCGATCGCAGCATTGCAGGGGTTAATGTGCCGGGAGAGGTGCGGGACAGCTCCCTGCACACAGTATAGTACCAGGTGTCAGCTGTGACAATCAGCTGACACCCGGCAGCGATCGCGCCTGCACAGCCTGTGTGCGGGCGCATTCGCAAAGACGTACTAATACGTATCAGGCTCTTAAAGCCCAGGGCGCAGATACGTATTTGTACGTCTTGGGCTTTAAAGGGGTTAATGAGAAAAAAATGAACTTTTTAGAATTTACCAAATAGCTGCAATGAAAGAGTGAAAAATTTAAAGGGGTCTGAATACTTTCCGTACCCACTGTATGTCTCTTCAAAGAGGTATTGAGGTGCGTCCACATTTTTTGCAGCCTTTGCTGTCACTGCATACCCAATAACATTATAGGAGACCCACTGTTTAATAATAGGAACAACAAAGCATAGCCGGCTGGTGTACCTTTAACAATAGTAAGGACCGTCCGATGGCCCTGTAAGAATAGGCTTTGTGACTTTCAGAGTCCCTCTTTCATAAATGAAACATGATGTGTCTGATCATGTCTCACACACCACATGGCCAGATAAGGTAGTAAAATTTTAAAATGAAATTTACTGGTGAATGTATTTTTCACCATTGAAAGCAATGCAAAAGTGCAAAAACGCATCAAAAAAGCTACGTGTAAACATAACCCAAGATGTGGAAGTTTATGATCTTGTCCCTGACATCCTTAGAAAGCTCTTTGGTCTTCCCATGTTGTAGAGGCTAGCGTCTGATTGATTAATTGAGTCTGTGGACAGGAGTCTTTTATACAGGCGACTATGTCAGACCGCTGTCTTTAATGCAGGTAACGAGTTGATTAGGAGTGTCTAACTGGTCTGTAGGAGCCAGAACTCATAATGGTTTGTAGGGGATCAAATACTCATTTCTCACTGCAAAATGCAAAACAAATTATTCAATTTATACAATGTGATTTTCTTTATATTTTTATTTTGGGATATTTTATCTCTCAGTATTAAAATTAATCAACCCTTAAAATTATAGACTGTTCATGTCTTTGTCAGTGGGCAAACTTACAAAAACAGCAAGTGATCAAATACTTATTTCCTTCATTGTATACCCCCCCAGACGATCACTGCTAACACCACAACAACCCAGGAAAAATTATTAGCTGCCACCACCATTTTTTTTAACTATTAAAATACAATACAGGTCGATTGGACTCCTGCTTTATAGTAGCGTCTTTGGGGCGAGGCACGATTACAGAGCAAAAGAAACAGAACCATTACATTTTATATTTACTCCAGAGAGGCAGTGTTTATGAAAAAAATATATGAAAAAATTTACAAGGGGACAAAAGAATACAGCATGCACAGTTACATAAAATAAAAGGGATTAACAGAAGAACTTACCATACCGATCGCAGAAACAATTCACTTTACCCGAAGGAGAGCTCTCCGATTTGGCCGTTCTGTGAACGTGGCTCCTGCTTACATTTTTTAGTGTATCTCTCAGCACGAACCCAGATCATCATTCGGTTTGATCTTTTATGCCAAACTGGGCCCTGGCCACACACTCCCTCTGTAATGACATAACATACTCCCTCTGTAATGACATTACATGGGCCAGGTTGTGGGCTGGTCTCAGCCCTTTATGGTTTTATTTTATCCATAATTTATGCGATCACTACTCGCTGGATGATCACAAAAGTTGGTGAGTGCTGCCATATTTTTTATTCGGATTTTAGCTTTCCTTAGAGATCAAACATAACCCAGCTGCTGTCACTGTTTTGCACTATTGAGTTACAGCTCACCGGCAGGGCTCACAAATATCAAAAAATATGCATATTGTTCCCCAATTAGCCCTGCTGCTAAAAATACATGTCCCATCATAATCGGAGTTCTAGAAATTCTGCTATTCTATATTTTCTTTGAGTGCCTCCGTGTCCAGCAGATGTCTGGGAATGAAAGGAATGTGTAAATGTGAAGGACCATGAGTGTGATAAGATTCTCTTTGACGCTTAATGAGATGTTTTATATTTCTTTCAGGTTTTCTACTCTTTATCTCAATGCAAATACACATCTTCATTCAGTCCCTGGCCCATATGTTAAACTGTGTCTATTCGTTACCCCTCTATTTGTCTAGGCACTATATACAATACATCTCCCTGGTCATTGTGCTACCAGGAGCTCTCTTTTGCATGGTAATTAACCTGGATAATTAACTTTGTTGCTTCTTGTGTACACTGTCATTTTACATAGAAGCAGCTTTTTAGATTGCCATCTCCTATCCTTACTGCAAATGGGATAGGGGAGGAGGGAAGAGGGGTTTGGTGAGAGGATCTCAGACATTTTTAATATTTTCTATGACACTAATATAATGTGATTGGTCGTTCTTTAGATGAGCTAGGATTAGCATTAACGGATTGTGTAATCATTTCCTGCACTATTGATACAAAGTACTGAATTGGCTGTGGATACATATACAATGGGTATATACAGGTGGTGTGTCTGGCATGGCGGCCATTTCTGCCAATGTCCCATACCCTGATGATGCCACATTTGCGGTGAAACATGTTGGGGGGACATTTGCTCTAGTGTGTGCTTGTCCTATTCTGTTGTAAAGCTGGTGACTCCCCAGGTTTCACCTACATTAAACATAGCATACCATATAAAAGAAAAATTAACAGATTAGGGACACTATTTTAGATATACTATAATTTTAATTAAGTAAAAATAAAAGTTATATTTTATGACTTACTAGTGAGGGATTCTACTAAGGGGTTTGCCCCTATTTGTTAATATATGATATATTCCTCCAAGGTTATTTTTTTCCCCTATTTTGTTCTATGCCGCTCATTCATATCCAGCCAGTGAAGGACTTCTTTTGAATCTTGAAAAATGTGCACAGTACTTCAGGCTACCACTCTTAACTTGGCAGGGTATATCATTAAATATAGAATGTACAGATCTCTCAGATGTTTTTTTGATATCAAGTAGAGATGAGCGGTGTTCGACTAGAACTGTTCGCCAATCTCAAATTCGAGCTGTTTTGGGTGGTGTTCGAGTTGTTCGATGAACCCGAACGATTTGCAAAAAATTCGGCTGTTCGAGGTTATGTTCGATAACTGTTCGTGCACCAAAAGCGTGTCCTGCATGTTTGGCGCTATTTAGAGCACCAATCATGCAGGGATTGTCTGCCACTCACTGTAATGCCACAGCCATGGTGGTTGTGGCATTACAGTGATTGCCCAAATCGATGGGAACAGTGCTCACAGTGAAACATGAAAAGCCGGCAATTCAGCAGCGGCATACACCGGTACCCGACAATTTAGAACCGAAAGAATAGAGCTTCACACATAGATTAGATAGATAGAAACATGTCAGTCACACATATAAGAAGCACAGTGACAGTGTTGCTTACTGTACTTGTCATTTAGTGTAAAGGATTTATCAAAAAAAATAATAGTGTTTTCATGCACCGTCTCTTTAAAAAAGCCGGCTGGCAATTCAGCATTTGTACCCGACAATTTAGAATAGAAGGAATAGAGAATCACACATAGATTAGATAGATAGAAACATGTCAGCCACATATATAAGAAGTACAGTGACAGTGTTGCTTACTGTACTTGTCATTTAGTGTAAAGGATTTATTAAAAAATATAATAGTGTTTTCGTGCACCGTCTCTTTAAAAAAGCCGGCCGGCAATTCAGCAGCGGTACCCGACAATTTATAACAGACAGAATAGAGCTTCACACATAGATTAGATAGATAGAAACATGTCAGTCACATATATATGAAGTACTGTGACAGTGTTGCTTACTGTACTTGTCATTTACTGCAAAGGATTTATTAAAAAAAATAATAGTGTTTTCATGCACCGTCTCTTTAAAAAAGCCGGCCGGCAATTCAGCATCTGTACCCGACAATTTATAACAGACAGAATAGAGCTTCACACATAGATTAGATAGATAGATAGAAACATGTCAGTCACATATATAACAAGTACAGTGACAGTGTTGGTTACTGTACTTGTCATTTAGTATTAAAATAAAGGATTTATTATTAAAAAAAATTGGCGTGGGGTTCCCCGTAATTTTAGTCTCTACCGGAGGTTAAGCAGACAGCTGGGGCAGATGTTTGAAGCCTGGGAAGGGGGTAATACCCACGGAGCTTCCCAGGCTACTAATATCAGCCCCCAGCTGAATACCTAGCCTTTACTAGCTATTAAAATGGAGGACCCCCCCCAAAAAATGACGTGGGGTCCCCCCTAATTTAATAGCTAGCAAAGGCTAGGCAGACAGCTGGGGGCTGATATTAATAGCCCAGGAAGGGAGCCATGAATATTGGCCCCCTCCCAGGCTAGAAACACCAGCCGTCAGCCGCCCCAGAAATGGCGCATCCATAGGATGCGCCAATTCTGGCACTTAGCCTCGCTCTTCCACGCTGCCCTGGTGCGGTGGCAGGGGGTAATAGGGTTGGGGTTGATGTCAGCTTATAATGCCAGCTGACATCAAGCCCAGGTTAGTAATGGAGAGGCGTCTATAAGACACCCCCATTACTAACCCCATAGTCAAAGTTAACACAAACACCCAGAATAAAGTCCTTTAATTGAAATAAAGACACATTCCTTTATTGTTCTAAATTAAACCATACTTACCGTCACGCCCATTCCAGCTGAAGCCAACGATCTCCTGCAATAAAAGAAAAATAATAAAGCAACCTCATCCTTACCTTTCCATGGTTCCCACGACAGCTTCAGCTCTGCTACATCGAGATAACAGGCTGGACCGCAGCAGAACGTTGCCATCCAGCCTGTCATCCCGCAGACACTGAGAAGCGCAGGCATGCTTGCGCTCCTCAGTGTCTCGCTGTGACGGCATAAAGATGAGACAAGCTCATGTCCAATGAACTCGGCGCACCTCATGCACGTCACTGACAGCGTGGGAGAATTCTCCTGCACTCAGCACTTCAGCGTGAGAATTCTCCCACGCTGTCAGTGACGTGCATGAGGTCAGCTGAGTTCATTGGACATGAATGAGCTCACCTCATGCACGTCACTGACAGCGTGGGAGAATTCTCACGCTGTAGCGCTGAGTGCAGGAGAATTTTCCCACGCTGTCAGTGACGTGCATGAGGTGAGCTGAGATCATTGGACATGAATGAGCTCACCTCATGCACGTCACTGACAGCGTGGGAAAATTCTCCTGCACTCAGCGCTTCAGCGTGAGAATTTTCCCACGCTGTCAGTGACGTGCATGAGGTGAGCTCATTCATGTCCAATGAACTCAGCTGACCTCATGTACGTCACTGACAGCGTGGGAGAATTTTCACGCTGAAGTGCTGAGTGCAGGAGAATTCTCCCACGCTGTCAGTGACGTGCATGAGGTGTGCCGAGTTCATTGGACATGAGCTTGTCTCATCTTTATGCCGTCACAGCGAGACACTGAGGAGCGCAAGCATGCCTGCGCTTCTGAGTGTCCGCGGGATGACAGGCTGGATGGCAGCGTTCTGCTGCGGTCCAGCCTGTCATCTCGATGTAGCAGAGCTGAAGCTGTCGTGGGAACCATGGAAAGGTAAGGATGAGGTTGCTTAATTATTTTACTTTTATTGCAGAAGACATTGGCTTCAGCTGGAATGGGCGTGACGGTAAGTATGATTTAATTTAGATCAATAAAGAATTGTGTGTTTATTTCAATTAAAGGACTTTATTCTGGGTGTTGTGTTTTTTTAAATACTTTACTAGAAATTCATGGTGGTCATGTCTAATATTGGCGTGACCCCATGAATTTCGGGCTTAGGGCCAGCTGATAATGCCAAGCTGGCCTTAACCCCTTTATTACCCAGTGAGCCACCGCACCAGGGCCCTGGATGAGTTGGGTACAGCGCCAGAAGATGGCGCTTCTATGAACGCGCCATTTTCTGGGGTGGCTGCGGACTGCAATTTGCAGCGGGTGGGGCCCAGAAAGCTTGGGCCTCCCTGCGCTGCGGATTCCAGCTCCCAGCTGCCTAGTTGTACCTGGCTGGGCACAAAAATAGGGCGAAGCCCCACGCATTTTTTTTTTAAATTATTTCATGAAATTCATGGAATAATTAAGAAAAAAAGGGCTTCCCTATATTGTTGTGTCCAACCAGGTACAAATAGGCAGCTGGTGGTTGGGGGCAGCCCGTCCCTGCCTGCTGTACCTGGCTGGACACAAATATAGTGCGAAGCCCCACGTCAATTTTTTTTAAATTATTTCATGAAATATTTTTTTTAAAAAAGGGCTTCCCTATATTGTTGTGTCTGGCCAGGTACAAATAGGCAGCTGGTGGTTGGGGGCAGCCCGTTCCTGCCTGCTGTACCTGACTGGACACAAATATAGGGCGAAGCCCCACGTCAATTTTTTTTAAATTATTTCAGGAAATTCATGAAATAATGAAAAAAAAATTGATGTGGGGCTTCGCCCTATATTTGTGTCCAGTCAGGTACAGCAGGCAGGAACGGGCTGCTCCCAACCACCAGCTGCCTATTTGTACCTAGCCGGACACAACAATATAGGGAAGCCCTTTTTTTCTTAATTATTCCATGAATTTCATGAATTTAAAAAAAAAATACGTGGAGCTTCGCCCTATTTTTGTGTCCAGCCAGGTACAACTAGGCAGCTGGGGGCTGGAATCTGCAGCGCAGGGAGGCCCAAGCTTTCTGGGCCCCACCCGCTGCAAATTGCAGTCCGCAGCCGCCCCGGAAAATGGCGCGTTCATAGAAGCGCCATCTTCTGGCGCTGTACCCAACTCATCCAGGGCCCTGGTGCGGTGGCTCACTGGGTAATAAAGGGGTTAAGGCCAGCTTGGCATTATCAGCTGGCCCTAAGCCCGAAATTCATGGGGTCACGCCAATATTAGACATGACCACCATGAATTTCGAGTAAAGTATTTAAAAAAAACACAAACACCCAGAAAAAAGTCCTTTAATTGAAATAAACACACAATTCTTTATTGTTCTAAATTAAACCATACTTACCGCCACGCCCATTCCAGCTGAAGCCAATGATCTCCTGCAATAAAAGTAAAATAATAAAGCAACATCATCCTTACCTTTCCATGGTTCCCACGACAGCTTCAGCTCTGCTACATCGAGATGACAGGCTGGACCGCAGCAGAACGCTGCCATCCAGCCTGTCATCCCGCAGACACTGAGAAGCGCAGGCTTGCTTGCGCTACTCAGTGTCTGGCTGTGACGGCATCCAGATGAGCCGAGGTCATGTCCAATGAACTCGGCTCACCTCATGCACGTCACTGACAGCGTGGGAAAATTCTCACGCTGAAGCGCTGAGTGCAGGAGAATTTTCCCACGCTGTCAGTGACGTACATGAGGTGAGCCGAGTTCATTGTCGGCTCATCTGGATGCCGTCACAGTCAGACACTGAGGAGCGCAAGCATGCCTGCGCTTCTCAGTGTGTGCGGCATGGCAAGCTGGATGGCAGCGTTCTGCTGCGGTCCAGCCTGTCATCTCGATGTAGCAGAGCTGAAGCTGTCCTGGGAACCATGGAAAGGTAAGGATGAGGTTGCTTTATTATTTTTCTTTTATTGCAGGAGATTGTTGGCTTCAGCTGGAATGGGCGTGATGGTAAGTATGGTTTAATTTAGAACAATAAAGAATTGTGTCTTTATTTCAATTAAAGGACTTTATTCTGGGTGTTTGTGTTTTTTTTTTAACTTTGACTATGGGGTTAGTAATGGGGGTGTCTTATAGACGCCTCTCCATTACTAACCTGGGCTTGATGTCAGCTGGCATTATAAGCTGACATCAACCCCAACCCTATTACCCCCTGCCACCGCACCAGGGCAGCGTGGAAGAGCGAGGCTAAGTGCCAGAATTGGACCATCCTATGGATGCGCCATTTCTGGGGCGGCTGACGGCTGGTGTTTCTAGCCTGGGAGGGGGCCAATATTCATGGCTCCCTTCCTGGGCTATTAATATCAGCCCCCAGCTGTCTGCCTAGCCTTTGCTAGCTATTAAATTAGGGGGGACCCCACGTCATTTTTTTTGGGGGGGGTCCTCCATTTTAATAGCTAGTAAAGGCTAGGTATTCAGCTGGGGGCTGATATTAGTAGCCTGGGAAGCTCCGTGGGTATTACCCCCTTCCCAGGCTTCAAACATCTGCCCCAGCTGTCTGCTTAACCTCCGCTAGAGACTAAAATTACGGGGAACCCCACGCCAATTTTTTTTAATAATAAATCCTTTATTTTAATACTAAATGACAAGTACAGTAACCAACACTGTCACTGTACTTATTATATATGTGACTGACATGTTTCTATCTATCTAATCTATGTGTGAAGCTCTATTCTGTCTGTTATAAATTGTCGGGTACAGATGCTGAATTGCCGGCCGGCTTTTTTAAAGAGACGGTGCATGAAAACACTAATATTTTTTTTAATAAATCCTTTGCAGTAAATGACAAGTACAGTAAGCAACACTGTCACAGTACTTCATATATATGTGACTGACATGTTTCTATCTATCTAATCTATGTGTGAAGCTCTATTCTGTCTGTTATAAATTGTCGGGTACCGCTGCTGAATTGCCGGCCGGCTTTTTTAAAGAGACGGTGCACGAAAACACTATTATATTTTTTAATAAATCCTTTACACTAAATGACAAGTACAGTAAGCAACACTGTCACTGTACTTCGTATATATGTGGCTGACATGTTTCTATCTATCTAATCTATGTGTGATTCTCTATTCCTTCTATTCTAAATTGTCGGGTACAGATGCTGAATTGCCGGCCGGCTTTTTTAAAGAGACGGTGCATGAAAACACTATTATTTTTTTTAATAAATCCTTTGCAGTAAATGACAAGTACAGTAAGCAACACTGTCACAGTACTTCATATATATGTGACTGACATGTTTCTATCTATCTAATCTATGTGTGAAGCTCTATTCTGTCTGTTATAAATTGTCGGGTACCGCTGCTGAATTGCCGGCCGGCTTTTTTAAAGAGACGGTGCACGAAAACACTATTATATTTTTTAATAAATCCTTTACACTAAATGACAAGTACAGTAAGCAACACTGTCACTGTACTTCGTATATATGTGGCTGACATGTTTCTATCTATCTAATCTATGTGTGATTCTCTATTCCTTCTATTCTAAATTGTCGGGTACAGATGCTGAATTGCCGGCCGGCTTTTTTAAAGAGACGGTGCATGAAAACACTATTATTTTTTTTCATAAATCCTTTGCAGTAAATGACAAGTACAGTAAGCAACACTGTCACAGTACTTCATATATATGTGACTGACATGTTTCTATCTATCTAATCTATGTGTGAAGCTCTATTCTGTCTGTTATAAATTGTCGGGTACCGCTGCTGAATTGCCGGCCGGCTTTTTTAAAGAGACGGTGCACGAAAACACTATTATATTTTTTAATAAATCCTTTACACTAAATGACAAGTACAGTAAGCAACACTGTCACTGTACTTCATATATATGTGACTGACATGTTTCTATCTATCTAATCTATGTGTGATGCTCTATTCCTTCATGTCTAAATTGTCGGGTACCGGTGTATGCCGCTGCTGAATTGCCGGCCGGCTTTTTTAAAGAAAGCGTCTTCTGAGCAGTTTGTCAGCTTTTGGACACTTTTGAAGGTGTTTTCTATGTGTTCCTATGTGTTTTTGTTTGCCTGCCATTGGTTTTAACGGTGTTCGACGGTGTTCTAAGGTGTTCGACGAACAGTTCCTCGAACATCCCGGTGTTCGACGAACCGAACCGAACCCGAACACTACGGGGGTGGCTCAACACTAATATCAAGCTATCAGGCTCTTTGTTTCTGCCCTTCTATAGAATAATCTGGAAAGATCCAGATTTTGGATCCATTAATCTTTACATCTGGGTGATCCCTTGCCTGCTGCAGGATAATATCTATGTCCTGGTAGTGTACAATTTCAGCCAGCACAAGAACTCGTTCTACAGCCTTTAAGGGGAGTTAAGGCTTCAAGCCCGATTATTAATTTCAGCGAGTTTTCAAAGAATTCAGTAGTAGAGGAGTCTTCTATTTTTTAAGCATAACAATAAGTGGTGTATTATTGAACCTAGATCTATTTTCAAGGTCATATGTTTTTGCCAGCTGTGCTGATATTTGTTGTGCTGCAAGCCTGCTCTCATTGCTTGTATTGGCTATCTGATCCTCAATGGTGCTGACTTCCACTGCCCCTGCTGTTTTCTGCAGTTTGTGACATATACCTGCTCTCTCATCTTTAAGACCCCCAAAATGCAGATAGAGAATTTACAATGTACCACTGCCATGAAAACATCATGTAAGTAGGTTCCTCATGTACCTGTATGTCCAATGGTGCAGATTAGGCCGTGGGGCAGTGAGTACTGTGCCACATGTAGTTTTGCGGTCTTTTCGACCCTCCATCAATGTGGCTGCCTCTCTCACTTCCTCATCCAACTCCTCTACTCTGGAGCCCGTACACAGCTGCGGCTTATCTGCTATAAGAAGGCCACCATCACTTGCTGAGACCTGTGTTTCTGTGCAGGCAAATTGCTCCAGCCTGGCCACCACTTCCCTTCTCGTCTCCCCTGCTCAATCTGGCTCCAGATCTTGGAGCTGAAAGCCTGCTTCTCCCGCCGTCTTTCTGTAGCTTTTCTAAGTCATTTTTTCCCCCTGGAGCAAAGTACCTCCACGCTCAAAGTTAGCCAGTAGATGTATGGCGATTTTCAGGATGATCGTCAGGTCCTATATTGGATAAATAGCTACATGTTTGGGCGGAGCTCCTCCATCTGCTTGTTCTCACATGCCGTCAAGGTGCTTGCCCCTTTACTTGGTCTCCAGGATGGATACACAAAAGTACTGCTGCTTTCTATGTGAGTGGGATAGTCGTGCAAGAGAACATCACTACAATAAAAAGAGACTGGCCTCTCCAACATTCACTTCAACACGGGAGTAAAACTGTCCTGCATCCAGAAGTTGTTGACCCACTTAGGCAATGGTGGTAATAAAATCTTATCAATTTGAGCCCAATGAAGAACTTTGTAAAGGCAATGGATAAAATTGTAAAAGCATTCATGCACTTCACTGATAAATTTCCAAAGTTAAGGGAAGCAAAGGAGTCTTTATTGGACATGAGATTCGTAAGCTTCTTTAAGATGAGGAGTTTCTTCCTTTGTTGCAGGGCAAGGAAAAGGCTACATGGTTAACATTTGCATTATTGGTAAGAAATTTTTGGGAAACTCAAGAGCAGAAACAGTAACTATGAAGAGGTGGTGGTAATTCTCCTAAAAAAAAAAAGGATCTTAGCTGCAACATGTCCTTAAAGATTAATTTCTTCCATTCTAGACTTTTATCCACCAAACTGCGGAGCAGTGGGCGATGAGCATGGTGAGAGATTTAACCAATATATTGCGGTTAAGGAGAAAAGATATCAAAGAAAATTAAATCCATCAATGCCTGGAGATTACTATTGGACAATTGTAAGAGATGATCCGAAGCAGAAGTACAAGAAACAAACAAAAAAAGAGTAGTCACTGAATGAGGACCAAATTTTGTAGTGCAATTTCTTTAACTGTTTATAATTCACAATAGTGTTTAGGACAGGTTTTAGTTATTCAAATGGTTGTTAAGCTGCTTCTAAATAAATATCAGAAAATTGGCATAACAAAATATTCAGCATCTGTTTATTTGCAAAAATAATAATGTTTCAAAGTACTGAAACTTTTATGCATTAATTATATGCAGCAGTAATAGGAAAAAAACTCTGATATCATAGAAACAAGAAACAACTAAACATTTTCCTTGTCCAATTTGAATTCAGGAGGTCAAAATCATTAAGAAATTACTCATTTAATAACTGAAGCCAACAACTTTTGAAAATATGTAAAACAGTGTTATATCATCTGAAAGGTCCTTGACCTAGTGGAAGGTTCTTTAGCTGCTCATCTCAGGACGTGCAGCCTCGGTACAGGTCCCGGTACCTTCCTCCCCTGCTCTGCACCAGTTAGACAAGTGTGGGGATGGAGGAGAGAACAGTTCTCTCACTGATCAGGAAGGACACCTGTCTCATTGTTCTCTGTCACAGGAAGCTGCCTCTAGTCTAAAGGACACACTCAATGATTGGGAAGATTATTTTTTTTTATATAAAAGTGTGTCTTTCCAAGTAAAACATTTTCCACATTAAGAATATAAAAAGGCTCTTCCCCTGTGTGACTTCTAAAATGTTTGATAAGACTTGATTTCTCTGTGAAACATTTCCCTCATTCTGAACATGAAAATGGTTTCTCCCCTGTGTGAGTTCTCTGGTGCTTAACAAGATCTGATTTCTGGTTAAAGCATTTCCCACATTCTGAACATGAAAATAGCTTCTCCTCTGTGTGAGTTCTCTGGTGCTTAACAAGATATGATTTCTGAGTAAAACATTTCCCACATTCTGAACATGAAAATGGCTTCTCACCTGTGTGAGTTAGAAGATGTGTAACAAGACTACTTTTCCGGTTAAAACATTTCCCACATTCTGAACATGAAAATGGCTTCTCACCTGTGTGAGTTAGAAGATGTGTAACAAGACTTGATCTCACCATAAAACATTTCCCACATTCTGAACATGAAAAAGGCTTCTCTCCTGTGTGAATTTTCTGATGTTTGATAAGACTGGATTTCTCTGTAAAACATTTCCCACATTTTGAACATGAAAATGGCTTCTCCCCTGTGTGAGTTCGAAGATGTGTAATAAGACTAAATTTCCGGTTGAAACATTTCCCACATTCAGAACATGAAAATGGCTTCTCCCCTTTGTGAGTTAGAAGATGTGTAACAAGATTTGATCTCACCATAAAACATTTCCCACATTCTGAACAGGAAAAAGGCTTCCCAACTGTGTGGGTTTTTTGGTGTATAACAAGATATGATTTGTGGTTAAAAGATTTCCCACATTCTGAACATGAAAATGATTTCTCCCCTGTGTGAGTTCTCTGGTGCTTAACAAGATCTGATTTCTGGTTAAAGCATTTCCCACATTCTGAACATGAAAATAGCTTCTCCCCTGTGTGAGTTCTCTGGTGCTTAACAAAATATGATTTCTGAGTAAAACATTTCCCACATTCAGAACATGAAAATGGCTTCTCTCCTTTGTGAGTTCGAAGATGTATAACAAGAGTTGATCTCAAAGTAAAACATTTCCCACATTCTGAACAGAAAAAAGGCTTCTCCCCTGTGTGAGTTCTCTGGTGGTTAACAAGATCTGATTTCTGGTTAAAACTTTTCCCACATTCTGAACATGAAAAAGGCATCTTCCCTGTGTGAGATCTCTGGTGTATAGCAAGATTCCATTTCCGGTTAAAACATTTCCCACATTCTGAACATGAAAATGGCTTCTCCCCTTTGTGAGCTCGAAGATGTATAACAAGAGTTGATCTCGAAGCAAAATATTTCCCACATTCTGAGCAGGAAAAAGGCTTCTCTCCTGTGTGAGTTCTCCGGTGACTAACAAGGTTTGATTTCTGGTTAAAACATTTCCCACATTCTGAACATGAAAATGGCATCTTCCCTTTGTGAGTTTGAAGATGTCTAACAAGAGTTGATCTCAGAGTATAACATTTCCCACATTCTGAGCAGGAAAAAGGCTTCTCCTTAGTTGTTGGTAATGAAGCAGAAGACGGAACCTGTTTCAACGCATCTGATGACAGATCTTTGCTGTGAAGGGATGATGGTATATCTGGAGTAATGGCATTCACTTCACTTGTATCCTGTGGGATCTCAAGATCATCTGATTTGAAAATTGAAGATGTCAGTTGTCCTTCGGATCTCCTGGTACAGTCATCTGTTAAGTAAATAAAAAAGATATTTGAATAAAATATTCTTGAAATTTATACTTTTGAACATTTATACTTAAACTGTCAGTTTAAATGGCAAGTTATGTGAAAACATTGAATTATTCACCAAGACAATAACAGTTCACAGTGTAATAAAAAAAACTCTTAGCATCAACCAGTAAACTATGGTGTTCAACTGTTTGTTCATTCTGCCTCACAAATATGGAATATAAATCCACCACCAACAATGTTATGTAAGCGAAAATAATACCAATAAAAACTTCTACTCATCTCACACAAAAAAAAGCCCTCACTCAGGTCCATCATCTGTCAATGGATAAACAGAGGTTTCCACATCATTAGTGGCTCAAAGGCTCTTGAAAAGCAACATGGCTTCCATAAACCAATCCAGCAAAATCCGCTCTTCCAAAGTCAAATATGCTCTCTACTCAACTCAAATGGAAAGCACTACATCCTACTAAAGCTCAAAGCATAATGCCGGAAGCTGCCAGATACAGCCTTGTTCTCCTCTGGTTCAGTCCTCGGTGCTCAGCTCCCAGCTTGTCTATTTTGTTTCTTCTTGTGATCCCGGCCTGTTTACCGACTACTCTTGTATCTTCTGATTTTGTATTTTCTCTCTCCTCCTACTTCTGACCCAGCTATGGTGTAGATGACCACCTGATGCAGGGCCCCCTCTAGTAAGAATCGCCATTCTTCCAGCGCCAGTTTGATGACAAGCAGTTCTTGATCTCCAATGGAATAATTGTGCTCCGAGGGAGAGAAGAGCTTGGAAAAGAAACCACAGGTCACCATTCGCCCGGACGAGGATTTCTGGGTGAGGACTGCTCCAGCACCTGAGGAAGAAGCATCTACCTCCAGGAAGAACTGCTTGTTACAGTCAGGACGATGCAGCACTGGAGCAGAAGAGAAGGCTTGTTTCAAGGATACAAAGGCACTTTCCGCCTCGGAAGTCTATTCCTTGGGATTAACCCCTTTGCGGGTCAGGGCAGAAATGGGAGCAGCCCGGGAAGAAAAATGAGGAATGAACAGGCGGTAATAATTTGCAAATCTTAGAAAAAGCTGAATAGCCTTCAGCCCCTCAGGTCGGGGCCACTTTAAAACGGCAGACACCTTTTCGGGAGCCATCTTAAGGCCGGTCTCCGAGATTATGTATCCCAGGAATGGAAGAGAAGTCTGTTCAAAAATGCATTTCTCGAATTTGGCATACAAACGATTCTTCCTGAGCCTCTGCAATACCTGTCGAACATCTCTCCGATGTGAGGGAACATCTGGAGAGAACACCAGGATATCGTCCAGGTACACCACCACACATGTGTAGAGAAGATCTCGGAAAATGTAATTCATCAGCTCTTGAAAGACTGTGATGCGTTGCAGAGTCCGAAGGGCATCATGCGGTACTCGTAGTGGCCCTCCCTAGTGTTGAATGCCAGCTTTCATTAGTCACCCTGGCAGATCCGGATAAGGTTGTATGCTCCACGGAGGGCAAGCATAGTGAAGATCTTAGCGCCTGTGAGGCGATTAAACAACTCGTTGATGAGAGGCAGAGGATACTTGTTCTTTATGGTTATTCGATTTCTTCTTGTCAAAGACGTCAGCGTATAACCAGTAGGGTGCCGATAAGCCAGGTAGACAAGATGGAGTGGACGGAGGTCAGGCTGGACGAACAGAAACCAGGCAGGTTTTGTGGCACTCCTGACCCCAGCGGAGCACCTCGCCCAAACTCCAATTCAAGACGGACTCGTGTCTCTGTAGCCAAGGTAGTCATAGCAACAAGGGATGAGCGAGACCAGGCAGCACATAGGAATGTTACACTTGGAGAAAATCTCCTTGTATCTGGAGAACCATGGGCTCGGCGACGAACAGGATGTACTCAGAAAGGGGCCTCCCATCCACCGAAGAAACCGCCAACAGATCTGTTAGGAATATTGTCAGGCAAAAGGTATTTTTGCCCGAGTTTTAAAAAATGAGAGATGTTTTATAAAAGAAAAAAAAAAAAAAAACACCCCCTATCTGTTTGTAAGTGAAGACATAGAACTCACTTTTGCTTTTCCCCAAACCAGGAATTTTTATGACCCGCCATAAAACCTCAGTCCAGGGCAAGCGCTGGTACAAACCGGAAAATCCCTCCAAAAAATCCCATTGTTTAATTGTACAAACGTTTTATGCCAATTTTAATCACGCACAGGTCTGACAGAAACATCGGAACCACGTTTTTTGAATGCTTACCTTTTTCCCATTACAATAGTATAACTTGCATAACTGAGGAATGACCGGGAACTGAGATAATGGATTCTGAGCTTCTGAGCGTCATAGAGGTTTCATATTTAATATCTATCTTCATGAATATTGCTGACGGTCAAGATGATGTCTCCCTCTTGGATGTGGGACCCCCCCACACCAAGATATGGAATCTGAAGGATTTTTTAGGTCTTCTGCAGCTGGGTGGGCTCGCAAAGCCGAGCCCCCTTGTAAGGTAAATAAGGGGTGTTCCCCAGAGTTTTGGCTGCTTGCTAAAAACCAGATCGGCCATTTTTCAAGCCATTCCAACCAGGGACGCAGACGCATGCACTACACGCTGCGTGAAGGAATCAAGTCTAATTTCCGGGGAGCCGTCCCCCCCACAGAATCTGAGACCATCACCTTGTGAAGCAGGTTTTGCTATTACTTATCCCTTTTATTTTAATAACTGTTTATGCATACATGTAAATTGTCTCCTTTATAATATCTTGTATATATTTTGTAAACACTGCCCCCCTTTTGGGAGTAAATCATTAATTATTTACCAGTTTCTTTCTTCTTGTCCTATGTCGAGCAAACACGTTCCTCACTCGCTAATTCACGTTACCTATCAGGTACCCGATCCACCTGTTAAGCGATCGGTGGTGGCAGTATACCAGTATTTATGTGATATTGTGGTTTGAGGGTGGCTGGTCGGAGGTATATATACGTTCCTGGAAGGAACTGGTGGTATATATACGTCCTGTCACATCACGTGCCGCAATAGTCGACATAAATTAGAGCAGCGGCACCCGTGCTTATCCTCTGTCAATACCGTGTTTGACCAGCAGGATAAGGGGGCGCCAGAGAGCTGCAAGGTCTGACCCAAGAGTGGGTGTTGTTTTCATGACAAATATGATACTGCTCCACAATGGCTTGTTGGCTGAGATTCCCAGCGGCATCAGAATCCAGATAAACAGTCTCGAAAAAATGGATGATGCTGCAGGATATCGATACTGAGAGTCAGAGATGGAGAGGAAGAATTCTTGTCCAGGATGACCTCTCCAAGCGATCCTAGGCTCTGGAGTTTCCCAGTCTCTCTGGACAGGAAAGGATTACATGCTCCGAACTGCCACAACAAACTGTCCCTCACTGCGGCGGACCTCCTGGCGAGTCTTGACTATTGTCACCTGGTCCACTTGCATAGATTCTGGGGTGGATGCAGAGGCAGAGACATGTTGCGAGACCGGATTTTGGAAGGTAGGTGCAAGGCGTAAAGGTCTTCTCTCAGAATGCTCCTGAAACCTGATGTCAATCCGCGTGGCCAAAGACACTAGGTCATCCAGAGAGGTGGGTATGTCATGACCGGCCAGCTAGTCTTTGATCCACCCAGAAAGGCCTTCCCAAAAGGAAGCCACCAGAGCCTCGTTATTCCAGGCGAGTTCAGACAAGAGGGAGCGGAAACGTACAGAGTACTGGCCCACAGTAAGGAGGTTCCCCTGGCGTAGACGGAGGAGGCTGTTGAGGAAGTGTAACCGGGCTCATCGAAAACCCTCCGGAAGGCCTCAAGGAAAGCCTGGAGGTTGACACCAGAGGGTCCCCCCTCTCCCATAGGGGATTGAGCCATGCCATGCCACTTCTGTGAGATGAGATATCATGAAGACCACTTTAGCCCAATCAGAAGCAAACGGATGAGCCAGGAGCTCAAAGTGCAGCGTGCACTGATTTAAGAAGCCCAGACATAGAGCGAGATCACCGGCAAAGCGGGGAGGAGCAGACAGTCGGGGTCCACAGCTGGGTGCAACACCGCATGGAGCGAGACAGAGGGAGCGGCGCACACAGGACCAGGGCCGCGGCGGTAAGAATCTCTGCCGGGGGAAGTAGGCAGAGACGCCGATGCTACACGAGTTGCACCTATTTATGGTAGACCGTTGGAGCGACTATGAGTCCTGACTAGGCATGAGCGAACATTTCAATTTTCGGTTCGGAAAAATTTGCCGAACAAATTGATATTCGCCGAATGTTCGTCGAACATTTCTGAATCCCGTAGTAGTCAATGGGGGAACCAAAAAAATGCATAGACAACACCTAAAAATGGGACCAAAAGCTGCCAAAACACATCAAATTAGGTGTAGACACCAGGGAAGTGCCATCAATTGACCCAGAGTACAAGTACTATAATTATTATTACTGTGACACCGACATTTATTCAGTTGCGCTTTACATGTCAAAAGGGGTCACTGACTGGTACAACAGTAGAGAGGACCCTGCCTGTGAGGGAGCACTGTCACGGACGTGGTTTGTGGAACCACTGTGCTACAGACCCCGGAGAGCTTGGAGGGGCGTGACTAAGCGAGCACGGGACTGTTCACTAGAGCCTCTAATGGGGAGGTTAGACTTGGCTCCCAATGAAGGCCAGGTGCCACTCCAGGACAGACCAACGGACGCGCAGCAGTTGGACCCAGTAGGACAGACTAGATGGTTCAGCAGGCACACAGTCTGTATCAGGAGTGCAGCAGGCACACAGTCTGTATCAGGAGTGCAGCAGGCACACAGTCTGTATCAGGAGTGCAGCAGGCACACAGTCTGTATCAGGAGTGCAGCAGGCACACAATCTGTATCAGGAGTGCAGCAGGCACACAGTCTGTATCAGGAGTGCAGCAGGCACACAGTCTGTATCAGGAGTGCAGCAGGCACACAGTCTGTATCAGGAGTGCAGCAAGGACTGGTACGCAACCTTACACAACTTAGACTTTAGAACAGGAAGGTTCCCTTACAGCAAACCCAATAGATGGAGACCCAATCATGATTCCCCACATTTGAAAAAAAATATTGGCAGACACTAGCAATGTCTAATCAATTTCACTACAGTAGAAATAGTGTAAATAAGACCCACACCTCTTCCAGTACAGCCAACCCAGGAGATGGAGACCTAACCAGGAGTGTTCACATTGCCCTAAATGAGGGCCTAACCCCACAGAAGTGGCATCAATTTCAATAGAGTGTAAGTATTGCAAAGAAGGCCAAAACCAGTTCCTTTACAGCCAACCCAATAGATGGAGACCCAATCATGATTCGCCACATTTCAAAAAATCAGTGGCAGACACTAGCTATGTCTAATCAATTTCACTACAGTAGAAATTGTGTAAATGAGACCCACATCTCTTCCAGTACAGACAACCCAAGAGATGGAGACTTAACCAGGAGTGTTTACATTGCCCTAAATGAGGGCTTAACACCACCGAAGTGGCATCAATGTCATCAGACTACAAGTAGTATAACGCAGACCCAAACCTGTCCCACTACAGCCAACCCAATGGATGGAGACACAATCAGAATTCTCCACATTTCCCAAAATTTGGGCCTAAAACCTGCAGCAGCAGCAAGAACAGGAAGAGCAGGCACAGAAGCCATATCACAGACTGCAATTTCAAGAGATCAGTGCAGCACACTCAAAACGACAACATCGCCTACTCTGTACAGTCTGCAATTGGGGTGCAAAAGTCCTTGGAGATCCATGACTTGTTCATCTTGAGGAAAGTTAGGCGGTCTACATTTTCAGGGGACAGCCGGGTGCGCTTATCCGTCAAGACACTACCAGCAGCGCTGAACACACGTTCAGAGAGAACACTGGCTGCCGGGCATGATAAAACCTCCAAGGCGTGAGAGGTGAGCTCAGGCCATTCATCCATTTTTGAAGACCAAAATGTAAAAGGGTCAAAATCCTCCTTGATGGTATTCATATTAAGCTCTAGATACTCCTCCACCATTCTCTCCAGTCGTTCACCACTTGTCAGACTTGTACTCTGTTGTGCTGGTGCACGAGCTGGTGCAAAAAATGTGTGAAAGGACTCCCAGAAATTGCTTCTGCCACTTACTCTGCTGCTAATGTTTTGGCGTTGATGAACTGACATGCCGGAGGTTGAAAGACTACAGCTGCGATGCACACTGTGTGCCTCACTGCTTTCTTGGGGAAAACCTCTATTAAGGTTGCTTAAAAGCTTGTTTCGATACTCCAACATAAGCGGGTCCCTTACAAGGGAGGGAAGCAACTGGCAAAATTGACTCTTATAACATGGATCTAACAGAGTGCCTAGTATCACCAAACCTCCTCGATCGCTGTAATCCACCATCACTTGGCATCCGCCTGTGTGACGACAGTCTGGAAATTTGAGACATTGGTATCTCTCCCGCATCGTTCTCTTCTTCTGGGGCCATCACCTCCTGCAGCAGGTTATTTAAAGTTTGCTCTAGAATGTACATGACCGGACCAGTTTAGCAGCCAGTTCAAAACCGTGCAGAAGGGTGCAGAGGTCCTTAATCTGTTCCCACTCCGCAAACGTGATATGCCCCAAGCTATACGTCATGACATACTGCGTCAGAGCTCGTTGCTGCCGGCACAGTCGCTGCAGCATGTGCAGAGTGGAATTCCACCGCGTCGGCACATCGCAGATCTACCTGTTAACTGGCACAGACAAAGATCTCTGTATCGATGCAAATCGATGACATGAGGGGTGCGAACGGCGGAAGTGAGCACACAGCTTCCTTACTTTGTGAAGCAGTTCATCCAGGCCAGGATAGTGGCAGAGAAATTGCTGTACAACCAGGTTGAGGATGTGAGCCATGCAAGGCACGTGTGCGAGCTTGCCTCGGGCCGCTAACAGGTTCGCACCGTTATAGCACACGGCCTTCTCTGGCTCTAGGTTCAGCGGAGACAGCCATTGCTCAAACTGAGCCTGGAGAGCTGCCCACAACTCTTCACCTGTATGACTGCGATCTCCAAGGCATATTAATTTGAAGACTGCCTGATTACAGTGAGCCCTGACTGCGCAATACGGAGGTGGTGTGTATTTGCTCCGCACCTTTGGAACGCGCGTCTCGTTAAGGCAGAGGTTGAGGTGGAGGCCCTAGAGGAGGTGGAGGATGCAGAAGCAGCGGAGGAAGTGGGAAATACAGAGGTTTCTTCTGCAAGCCTTGGGGATTCCAAGATTTGTGGAGCAGCCCCTTCCCCGCCTGCCCCCACAGCCACCAGAGTCACCCAGTGCCCAGTCAGCGAGATGTAACGCCCTTGGCCATGCTTACTCGTCCAGGTGGCTGTGGTGAAATGCACCCTGGCACACGTACATTTAGACAAGGAACGGGTGATGTTGTCTGCGACATGCTGGTGTAGCGCAGGCACAGCTTTCTTAGAGAAGTAAAGGCGACTGGGTAACTGGTACTGGGGGACTGCGACGGCCATCAGTTTTTGGAAACCGTCTGTATCTACCAGTCAGAAAGGCAGCATTTCCGTGGCCAACAGATTGGAGATGGTGGAGTTCAACCTCTTAGCTTTGTCATGCATAGGATGAAACAATTTTTTACGTGACCACAACTGCGGGACTGAAGGCTGGCTAAGGTGCTGAGAGAGGGCGTAGTATGGTGAACCGGAAAAACTGGTGGAGCGTGAGTGAGGTGCAGATGTTACGGTGGATTGAGAAACATGCGGTGTGCTCCGTGAAACAAACACAGCAGGAGTGTCCGCTTCCGTTACAGGTGATGGGCTCTCACTCAGCCTGACTGGAGAGGGTAAAGAACCGGAGTTTCTGCGATGGGAGACCTGCGTGACAATACTTGGCACGGTAACAGAGGAGGAGGAGGAAGAAGCAGCGGATGCGTTTGATGGGGCAGCTGATGGTTGCTGAGGTGCGCTGGTCCGCATTTCAGCGCGGTAAGATTCCCAGTGTAAAGAATGTTTGAGCATGTGAACATTCATGCATGTAGTAGTCAAATTATTGCAGTTTTTCCCTCTACTGAGTTTTTTTATCACAAAATTTGCAGATAACGTGAGTTGGCTCTTCCTTTGCAGTGACAAAAAAGGCCCATGCTAGGCAACCCTTGCTGCCTCTGCGAGCTGCAGACCCGTGACCACTGCTGGCCACAGCCACGGTTGTGGCTAAGGATGCAGTGCTCCTCGTGCTTGCATCACTCAGTGTCTGCGCCGTAGGGCGAAATGTAACCTCATCTTCCTCCTCCACCTCCTTAGATGAGCTACTCGGCTGCATGACTCTGGGTTCACGCCAAGTAGGATCTTCAACTTCATCATCATCCAATGTGTTATCCCATTCCTCGCCCTCAGTGACCCCTCTCCTCTTGTTGCTCCGACAGCACAGTACAGTCCGCATGAGCCTCAGGTATCTGAGTCTCATCAGGATCACCTCTCCCCCCTGCGGTTAACGTCTGGTGACAAGGGTCAGGAACCTGCTCGGACCCTACTTCGTCCTGCCCAGAATCCAAGCTAAAAAATTTTGGGCATCGGTGCAAATGGTTTCCTCCTCTTGACTCTGACTGTTTGGAGCACACTTCTGATGCCCATGGTGTAGAATGGGTGAAGAGTTCCACAGACTCGCCCATCTGTGGTTCGCTACAGTCAGTTGGGCAGTTGTGACGCGGGGAAAAGCATGGGTAATTGGGGGTGCCACCTCTGTGGACTGTACTGCGTGTGATGTTAAGGTGGAGGAAGAAGAGGAGAGGCCACTGGAAGAAGAGCTTGGCATCCACTGGAGCACCTGCTCTTTTTGGGCCTTATCAATAAGGCGTATCGATGTGCAGCTGCCAAAGGAAGGGAGTGCAGTAGGCCGTCCACTAACATAAGTTTGTCAGTTGTCTTTGGATAGGACCTGCTTGTGTTGGTTCACTAGTGCTTTCACTAACATTACCACGTACCCCACGTACACCAAGCCTATTCCCCCTTCCACCACGCCCTCTCTTTTTCCCACTCATGTTGGTCAGATACAGTGGTAGGAGCACACAATTAACTAAAGAAAAATGTTTTTTTCCTGTGCAATAGCTCAGCACACACCTGAATTTCAGCGACACTAAATGACAAGGTAAGATATGGCCTGCCGTATAATGTTACTAACAGACAAAAGAAATTTGTTAGAGTGCATGAGGCCGATAAAACCTACGAGATATTCTCCAAACAATTTCAAACTGAGATGTCCCCCGCTGTATAACTTTAGGAACAGAAGAAATTTTTTTTTTGAATGTGGATGAGGCCAGTATGACATAGAATATATGCTCCAAAATTCAGACTCAGATCTAGCCAGCTGTATCACTTTACTCAGAGCAAAAAATATTTTGGTTTACTCTGCATAAGCTCTGCGTCCAGCTGACTTTGACCGCCACTGACGTAGTAGCTGGCTTTTAGCACTGTATGACTTTTGGCACAGGAAAAAATATTTTTTGGACTGGGCCTAGCAAGAGAAGTTTTTTTTTTACTGTGAAACCAGGACAAGTTCAGCGCCACAAAAATAGGATCTGCCTTTTAGCAGACTGAATCAACTTTGCCACAGTAAAAAACCTTTGGTGGACTCTGCCTGCCAACCAAAAAATAGAATTAGTCCTTACCGGTAATTCGGTTTCTAGAAGCTGTAGCCTAGCAGGGGGTAGGGACGCCGTTCCCCTCACCTCTCCGCTCCGTGCCCGGCGGCTTCCTCCCGCTCTGCTGGCAGCGCGCGCTGCTTCCCGGCCTCTGTGCTTAGGGCGCGCGCGCTCCCCCTCTCTTAAAGGGGCCGCGCGCGCCGTCCTAAGGATTCCCTGGCCAATGGCCGGAGGATCTCTCCATATATAAGGCACCTCCTCCAAAATGGAGGTGCCCGAGCAATGTTGTTGCAAATCCTTCACTCTGCTTCAGCCCTCAGGTCCCGTTACCAGTTACCTGCCAGATTCCTGCTAGTTACCTGCCAGTCACCTGCCAGATTCCTGCTTGTTACCTGCCAGTCACCTGCCAGATTCCTGCCTGTTACCTGCCAGTCACCTGCCAGTTTCCTGCTTGATACCTGCCTGATATCCGCTTACCTGCTTGCAAGCCTGCGGTCCGACGGTCTGCCTTCCGACACCTGTCAGTCTGTCTATGGACCAGCCTGCCCACTCACCTGGGAGCGCTCACCTGCTACCTGCCTGCTAGTCTACCTGGAGGCTCTGCCGTCACTTGCCGTGACCACCTGCCTGTCCAGAGACTCTTGCCCGCTCACCTGGGAGCGTTCACCTGCTACCTGCCTGATAGCCTACCTGGAGGCTCTGCCGTCACTTGCCGTGACCACCTGCCTGTCCAGAGACTCTTGCCCGCTCACCTGGAAGCGTCCACCTGCTACCTGCCTGCTAGTCTACCTGGAGGCTCTGCCGTCACTTGCCGTGACCACCTGCCTGTCCAGAGACTCTTGCCCGCTCACCTGGGAGCGCTCACCAGCCACCTGTCTGCTGCCCTTCTACCTAGAGACTGTCCCTGTCACTTGCCGTGACTACCTGCCCTTCTACCCAGAGACTGTCCCTGTCACTTGCCGTGAGTACCTGTCCGTCTTCCCTGGGAGCCACCCGCTTCCTTACAAGGACTGCCCCCTTGTATAGTTGCTCAGAGGTTCCACCTCCCAGACCCGTTACAGTTTGCTCGGGCCATGGAACCCGGTGGCACCCAAACTCCCTCGCTCTCGGACCTATGCCATGAACTGTCCCGTCAGAGGTCCCAACAGGAGTCCATCCTGAGCCACCTGCGGAATGTCAACTCTCGCCTGGACACTCTGACTGCTCCACCAGCAACCACCGCTAGTGTCATGACTCGCAACCCGGCAGCGCCGCTGCCCACCAATACCATGGCATCCTGCCCCGGTCCCCGGCTTTCTGCACCTCCTCGCTTCGGAGGCGACCCCGCTCAAGCTCGGGGCTTCATAAACCAGTGCACCCTGCACTTTGAACTCCTGGCCCACCAGTTTATCTCCGACCGAGCCAAAGTGACATTCATCATGTCCCATCTCACTGGGGAGGCACTGGCATGGCTTAACCCTCTGTGGGAGAGAGGGGATCCCCTGGTGTCCGACCTGTCGTCTTTCCTCACTGCTTTCCGAGGGGTCTTCGATGAACCGGGACGAAAGACCTCATCTGCCTCCTCTTTGCTACGTCTCCGCCAAGGGAGTCTCACCGTGGGTCAATATGCCATACGGTTCCGCACCATCGCTTCTGAGCTTGCCTGGGATAATGAGGCCCTGGTGTCCGTCTTCTGGGAGGGCCTTTCCGGTCGGATTAAAGATGAGCTCGCCGGTCGGGACATTCCTACCACCCTGAATGACCTGGTGTCTCTGGCCACCCAGATTGACATCCGGTTTCAAGAACGTACCAAAGAGACGACCCGTGAGAGAAGGTTTCCCCGCCTAGCTCCTACTTTCCAGAAACCTGTCTCCTCTTCTGTCACTCCCCGGGCGCACTCACCCGAGTCCATGCAGATCGACCAGACCAAGTTGGTCAAATCTCGCCAAGAGTCACGCTGAGCCGAGGGGAGCTGCTTCTATTGTGGCAGTAAGGAGCACCTGATTCGTTCCTGCCCGGAGAGGCCGGGAAACTCCAGTGTCTAGGACCGCTCGGAGAGGTCGCCCTAGACAAAAATAAGTCCTCTCCAACCCTGACTTTGTCTGTATCTATCTCCTGGGGAGAGAACCGTCACTTTGAACTCGCCCACCTGGACTCTGGATCCGCTGGAAACCTCATCTCTCAGTCCCTGGTTGAGAAATACCGTATTCCCACCAAGTCTCTGGCTGAACCTTTGTCAGTCGCCTCCGTGGATGGAAGACTCCTTCCGGTGACCATCCTGCTCGTCACGGAACCCATAACCCTGCAGGTGGGAATGCTGCACTCTGAGGTAATCTCCTTCCATGTGTTGTCCGGACTCTCCCACTCCCTATTGCTAGGTCTACCTTGGCTCCAGACACATGAACCCGTGTTGAACTGGCATTCCGGTGAAGTACTCCGGTGGGGGCCGGCCTGCCATAAGACCTGCCTGGTTCCGGTTCGTCCTCCACCTATCCCAGCTAATTTACCCGGTCTTCCGGCTCCTTACTGGCCCTATGCTGACGTCTTCGGTAAGAAGGAAGCAGAGACATTGCCTCCTCATAGGCCATATGATTGCCCGATCGACCTGGTACCTGGTGCCACTCCACCCCGTGGGCGTATTTATCCGTTGTCTGCAGCAGAAACCCGGGCCATGTCTGAGTACATAGATGAGAATCTGGCCAGGGGATTCATCCGGAAGTCTACTTCCCCGGCTGGAGCCGGATTCTTCTTTGTCAAAAAAAAAGATGGCTCGCTTCGCCCCTGTATTGACTATAGAGGACTCAATCAGATCACGGTTAAAAATAAATACCCCCTTCCGCTCATCTCTGAGTTATTTGATCGTCTTAAAGGCGCCAGGATCTTCTCCAAGCTGGATCTACGCGGAGCATATAACCTGGTCCGTATCCGTCAGGGAGACGAGTGGAAAACAGCATTTAATACCCGGGACGGACACTATGAGTACCGTGTGATGCCCTTCGGTCTCTGCAATGCTCCCGCCGTCTTCCAAGAACTGGTCAACGACATCTTCCGTGACCTTCTTTACTCCTGCATGGTGGTATACCTGGACGACATCTTGGTCTTCTCTCCGGATCTTCCCACACACCGGAGGGATGTTCGTCAGGTCCTGCTTAGGCTCAGGCAGAACCACCTCTATGCTAAATACGAGAAGTGCCTTTTTGAGCAGACCTCTCTTCCTTTCCTGGGCTATGTTATCTCCCAGACAGGCTTGCGAATGGATCCTGAGAAGCTCTCTGCTGTCCTAAAGTGGCCCCGTCCGGAGGGCTTGAAGGCGATACAGCGATTCCTGGGCTTTGCTAATTACTATCGTCTCTTCATTCCTCACTTCTCGTCACGGACTGCGCCCATATCTGCGCTCACCCGTAAGGGAGCAAATCCCAAGGTATGGTCATCCGAAGCTGAGGAGGCCTTCCTTTCCCTGAAACAAGCCTTCTCCTCTGCCCCTGTGCTGCACCGTCCGGACTGCAACAAACAGTTCTACCTGGAGGTTGATGCCTCCTCCTCTGGAGCCGGAGCGGTGCTCACCCAGAAGTCTTCCTCCGGGAGAATGGTAACCTGCAGCTTTTTCTCTAAAATCTTCTCCTCCTCTGAGCGCAATTACTCCATAGGAGACCGAGAACTGCTTGCCGTTAAATTGGCGCTGGAGGAATGGCGTTACCTGCTTGAAGGGGCTCTATACCCGGTGATCATCTATACGGATCACAAGAACCTGGCATGTCTCCAAAATGCCCAGAGACTTAATCCACGTCAGGCCCGGTGGTCTTTGTTTTTTGCCCGCTTCGATTTCATCCTTCATTTCCGCCCGGCGGACAAAAATGTCAAAGCTGATGCCTTGTCCCGATCCTTCCTGTCCTCCAACCAAGAGGAGGAGCCTATGCACATTATCGACCCCTCCAAGGTGATGAATGTGGCCCCCTTGGATTTGACTCGTCTTCCACCCGGCAAGACGTTCGTGGCGCCTCCAGACCGTGAGAGGGTTCTTCGCTGGGGTCATTCTTCTAAACTAGCTGGCCATGCCGGCCAAAAGAAGACCTTCCTACTCATTTCCCGGCATTACTGGTGGTCTACCCTGCGTAAGGATGTGGTAGACTTCGTCTCTGCCTGTTCATCTTGTGGCCGCAACAAAGTTCCCAGACACTTACCAGCTGGTCATCTCCTGCCGCTTCCCATACCTGTTGCCCCGTGGCAACACATCGCTATGGACTTCATTACCGATCTTCCTGTCTCTGCCGGGTGTACTGTCATTTGGGTGGTCGCGGACCGCTTCTCTAAAATGGCCCACTTCATTCCCCTGCCTGGTCTTCCGTCTGCACCTGAGCTGGCTAAGGACTTTATTCGCCATATCTTCCGTCTCCATGGCCTACCCCTCCACATCGTGTCGGATCGAGGGGTTCAGTTTACCTCACGCTTCTGGAGAGCCCCATGTAAACTGCTGGACGTCACCCTGGACTTCTCCTCCGCTTACCACCCTCAGTCCAATGGTCAAGTGGAGCGGATCAATCAGATCCTTACCAGCTATCTCCGGCACTTTGTTAATGCCCACCATTCTGATTGGGTGGACCTCCTTCCTTGGGCCGAGTTCTCTTATAATAACCACGAGAGCGAATCCTCTTCCAAGTCCCCGTTCTTTATTGTCTATGGCCAGCACCCCCGGATTCCGTTTCCCGTCTCCGCCTCTGTGGACAACCCTGCCGCGCAGTCTCTTGTCAGCGAGTTTTCTACCATTTGGGAGAGTACCAGGTCTGCACTTCTTCAGTCTTCCGAGCGGATGAAGCGATATGCTGATAAGAGACGTCTGGATCCGCCTCAATTCCGTCCGGGAGACAAGGTTTGGCTCTCTTCCAAACATGTACGGCTCAAGATACCCTCCTACAAGTTAGGTCCTCGCTTCATCGGTCCTTTCGAAATCCTCAGGCAAATTAATCCAGTGGCCTACAAATTAAAACTCCCGGCCACCTTACGGATTCCCAACTCCTTCCACGTATCTCTCCTCAAACCCTTTGTCTTTAACTCTTTTTCCAACAATCCAGGTACTCCTCCTGCTCCGGTTTCCGCTGAAGACGTCTTTGAGGAAGAGAGTATTCTGGCCACTAAGAGGGTAAGAGGAAAGACTTTTTTTTTGGTAGATTGGAAGGAGTTTGGTCCTGAGGAGAGAACATGAGAGCCCCGGGAGAACATCCATGCCCCTCTCATCCTTGCTAAATTTCTCTCTGGCCTAAAAAAGGGAGGGCCTAAAGGGGGGGGGTACTGTAGCGTCGGCGTCCCTGCCCCCTGCTAGGCAGGGACGCCGTTCCCCTCACCTCTCCGCTCCGTGCCCGGCGGCTTCCCCCCACTCTGCTCTCAGCGCGCGCTGCTTCCCGGCCTCTGTGCTTAGGGCGCGCGCGCTCCCCCTCTCTTAAAGGGGCCGCGCGCGTCGTCCTAAGGAGTCCCCGGCCAATGGCCGGAGGACCTCTCCATATATAAGGCACCTCCTCCAAAATGGAGGTGCCCGAGCAATGTTGTTGCAAAGCCTTCACTCTGCTTCAGCCCTCAGGTCCCGTTACCAGTTACCTGCCAGATTCCTGCTAGTTACCTGCCAGTCACTTGCCAGATTCCCGCTTGTTACCTGCCAGATTCCTGCCTGATACCTGCCAGTTTCCTGCTTGATACCTGCCTGATATCCGCTTACCTGCTTGCAAGCCTGCGGTCCGACGGTCTGCCTTCCGACACCTGTCAGTCTGTCTATGGACCAGCCTGCCCACTCACCTGGGAGCGCTCACCTGCTACCTGCCTGCTAGCCTACCTGGAGGCTCTGCCGTCACTTGCCGTGACCACCTGCCTGTCCAGAGACTCTTGCCCGCTCACCTGGGAAAGTTCACCTGCTACCTGCCTGCTAGCCTACCTAGAGGCTCTGCCGTCACTTGCCGTGACCACCTGCCTGTCCAGAGACTCTTGCCCGCTCACCTGGGAGCGTCCACCTGCTACCTGCCTGCTAATCTACCTGGAGGCTCTGCCATCACTTGCCGTGACCACCTGCCTGTCCAGAGACTCTTGCCCGCTCACCTGGGAGCGCTCACCAGCCACCTGTCTGCTGCCCTTCTACCCAGAGACTGTCCCTGTCACTTGCCGTGACTACCTGCCCTTCTACCCACAGACTGTCCCTGTCACTTGCCGTGAGTACCTGCCCGTCTTCCCTGGGAGCCACCCGCTTCCTTACAAGGACTGCCCCCTTGTATAGTTGCTCAGAGGTTCCACCTCCCAGACCCGTTACAGAAGCCTTCCACGACAGCATTGGAGGATGTTGTCCACACCCTATTGGGGGACAGGAACACAGAGAGATTAAAAGCTCCTCCCCACCGTCAGTCCCCAGTGTTTACCAAGATCACCTGGAAAAAAGGTTACCTGACAGTTATATGGAATCCGTAGGGAGGGAAATTCGTGCTGTCGTGGAAGGCTTCTAGAAACCGAATTACCGGTAAGGACTAATTCTATTTTCTCAATACGCCTTCCACGACAGCATTGGAGGAATACCAACGATATTTCATTAGGGAGGGACAATAGCTTGTAGGACTTTCCTACCAAAGGCTAAATCCCTAGTGGATGATAAGTCTAATCTATAAGGTTTAGAGAACGTATGAAGGGAAGACCATGTAGCTGCCCTGCAAATCTGCTCAGTAGAAGCGCCCGCTCTTTCGGCCCATGAAGTTGATGTGGATCTGGTAGAATGAGCTTTTAAGGCAATCGGTGGATTCATTTGTTGATTGCTATAAGCTTCCCCAATTGCCTTTTTGATCCAGTTTGCTATAGTGGACTTAGCCGCCTTCCTTCCTCTGTTCTGCCCTGAGTGTTGTATAAATAGGTTCCCATCCAATCTCCAAGACTCAGTTTGTTGAAGATAATAAAGGACAGTTCTGCGGACATCTAGGAGGTGGAACTCTGCTTCCTTTGGATTGGAAGGATTCTGGCAGAAGGAGGGAAGGATGACTTCCTGGGAACGATGGAAGTCCGTAACTACCTTTGGGAAAAAGGAAGGGTCCAGGCGATGCGTAATCCTATCTTCGGTCACGTTCATGTAAGGTTCCCTGATAGAAAGGGCCTGAAGCTCTCCTACTCTCCGTGCTGAAGTGCTGGCTACTAAGAAGGCAGTCTTATGAGAGAGAGTCTGTATTGAGCTAGAGGCTCAAAGGGAGAGAGGGTTAAACCCTTGAGTACCACATTTAGATCCCAGGATGGAACCGGAGACTGAATTTTTGGGTGAAGCCGGAGTGCTGAAGTTATGAATCTCTTGATCCACCTATGAGAGGCTAAATCTTGGTCGAATATGGAACTTAGTGCTGAAATCTGCACCTTAAGAGTGCTAGGTTTGAGACCCAATTCCAATCCACTCTGTAGAAAATCAAGGATCCGAGCAATGTTGGGGTGTGAGGTGTCAGGAATATCCGGAGCGTACCATGTAGGAATTTTTTCCATATTTTGCCATATATCGCGTTGGTTACTGGTTTCCTACTCTGTTGAAGAGTTTTTATAACTTCTTCCGAGAGACCTTTGGATCTTAAGATCTCGGCTTCAGTAACCAGGCTGCTAGGTTTAGCCACTGAGGATTGGGATGGAACAGGGGCCCTTGAGAGAGAAGATTGTTGACTTGTAGTAGTATTACCGGACCCTCTAGGCAAAGTTCTGTGATAGCCCCGAACCAAGGCCTTTTGGGCCAGAGAGGGGCCACCAGAATTGTCGCCACTCCCTCCATCCTGACTTTCTGGATGGTTCTTGCTATCAGCGGTATTGGAGGGAACGCATAGACCAACCTGAAATGCCAGGGATGGGCTAATGCATCCAAATTCATGGCCTTGTCTTGTCTGTGCAAGGAAAAGAAGAGGGGAAGTTTTGTGTTTGACCGACTGGCAAAGAGATCTACCTCGGGGAGACCCCATTTGACTACCAGCGACTGGAAGATCTGAGGATTCAGGCTCCATTCTCCAGGCTGGATATCTTCCCTGCTTAGAAAGTCTGCTTGGACGTTGTTTGAGCCTTTCAGGTGGATTGCTGAAAGTGATAGGAGAGGACGTTCTGCCCAAAAAAATATTCGGCCTGCAATCTGTTTTAGGCTGTATACCTTCGTACCTCCTTGATGACGAAGGAAGGCAACTGTGGTCACGTTGTCCGAGAGAATCTTGATGTGAGAACCCTGGACTAAGTCGACTGCCGCTCTGAGCGTTCTTTCTACCGCCATTAGCTCCCTGAAATTGGAAGATCTTGCACTGATCTCGGGACTCCATCTGCCTTGAAAGGGAATCTGGGCCACCATAGCTCCCCAGCCTCGTAGACTGGCGTCAGTAGTTACTGTAATCAGAGGGTCCTGGGTCCAAGAAACCCCCCTCTGAAGATTTCGGGAGCTTAGCCACCAAAAAAGAGAAGTTTTTATCCGACCGGGGGTCCTGCACCGTTTGTTTAGCGAGTCCCTTTGTCTGTTCCAGGATCTCAGGATATGATCCTGGAGAGGCCTTGAGTGGGCCTGGGCCCACAACACCGTCTGGATACAGGCTGTCATAGACCCCAATACAGACATTGTCGCTCTTAACGTTGGATTATCTTGGCGTCTGAAATTTAAGATTTTGGATCTGAGAGCCGTCTGATGCTCCAATGGTAGAAAGGACATCTGTTTGTTGGAATCCAGAGATACACCTAGGAATTTTCTTCTTGATGAAGAGAGGAGTTCCGATTTTTTTAGGTTTGGAATCCAACCTAGAGACCGTAGGGTTCTTAAGGTTGTAGAGACATGAAGATTGAGAGCTGCTATTGAGGGAGCGACAATCAACATGTCGTCCAAGTATGGAATTATGTACACGCCCTGTTTCTGGATGAGTGCGATGACTTCTGCCATGATCTTCGTAAACACCCGGGGTGCTGAAGAGATGCCGAAGGGCAGTACGTTGTACTGGTAGTGGACTGTTACATTGTCCCTGAGGACTGCAAACCGCAGGAACTTCCTGTGAGACTGATGAATCGGCACATGGTAGTACGCATCCTTTAAATCTATAGTTGCCATGACGAAGTCCTTCCCTATTAGGGGAATAGTTGACTTTATAGACTCCATCTTGAAACGTCGATATATGATGTGATGGTTTAGGGACTTCAGATTGATTATGACGCGTGGGGTCCCTGATGGTTTCCATATTAGGAATATTTTTGAGTAGTGACCCGTCCCCTCCTGACCAGGGGGAACTCGAGACACCACTCCCGAATCCAGAAGGTTTTTTAGGGCGACTGATAGGAGATCCTGAGCCCCCCGAGAGTGAAGGGACGTGACCCTCAGGATCTGAGGGGGGCGACTCTCGAATTCCAATAAAAGACCCTCCTCGATGGTATTGAGGATCCACTGGCAGGAAGATATTGCCTGCCACTGGGGAAAGAAATTTGAAAGCCGCCTCCCTACACGGACCAAGTTATTGTCGGTCCTGTTGCTGGTGTTGTTGCTGGGGTACAAGGATGTTGCGACCCTTGCCGCCTTTGGGATAGCTCCAGTGCCCAGATTTTCTCTTTCCTCTGTACTGTGAGGGGTGACTTTGGGAAGGCCGAAAGGAACGTTTCTTAGCCTGTTTCTGTTCAGGAAGTGTTTTCTTCCTGTCCGAGGCCTTTTCCAGGATTTCATCCAGGGCTGGGCCAAATACATATTTTCCCTGGAATGGAATGGAACAGAGCTTGACCTTAGAGGTGACGTCCCCACTCCATGTTTTGAGCCATAGTGCACGGCGAGTGGTATTAGACAGGACAGCTGCCCTAGCCGCGATACGGACTGACTCAGCCGAGGCGTCCGCTAAGAAACCTGTGGCTTTTTGAAGGAGAGGGATGGAGTCAAGTAGATCTGCCCTGGGCGTGCCCTGAGACAGGAGTTCCTCCAATTGGGTCAGCCATTTGAAGAGGGATCTGGCCACACAAGTCGAGGAAATGTTGACTTTAAGAGAGGCAGAAGAGGTTTCCCATGATTTCTTAAGGACGCTTTCCATTTTGCGGTCCAAAGGGTCCTTTAATTGGGACGAGTCCTCAAAGGGAAGTGAGGTTTTCCTCACTACCCTAGCCACCTGGATGTCTACTTGGGGGACTTCCCATTCAAAGCCATCACCCTCAAATGGAAACCTATGTTTTAATTCCGAAGGGGTGGAGAGGCGATTTTCCGGGGATTCCCATTCCTGTTGGATGAGATCCCTAATTACCTCATGGACTGGGAACCCAGTCTGTTTTTTAGTTTTCAGACCTCTAAACATCTCGTCCTGAACAGAACAGGGAACCTCCACTTCTTCCAGCCCCATAGTGCCTCTAACAGCGTCCAGTAATTCCTCTAAGTTGTCAGAGGAAAAATAATATCTACCGGTTTCGATTGCTTTGGCAGGCCCCACGGACGCCAATTCCTCAAAATCATCAGAGGCTGAGCTACTAGCGTCCATAGAGACCATATCAGAGTCTAACTCTTGGCTCCTCCTCTTCTTAGGGGGAGAGGGCCTGGAGGAGGAATAGACAGGCAGGGCAGCAAAATAGGCCTGGACCTCCTGTCTAACCACCTGGACCTCCTGTTTAACAAGTGATCTGAGCTCCTCGATCAGTGAGGGGTTTTCTTCTCTAATTATTTTATCCGTACAGGGCTGACACAACTTCTTCTTGCAGGATGAGGACAGCTTTTTTGTACAGATGCTACATCTACGGGGCTGGTCTTTATCCTTCTTAGAAGCGGGGGCCTTGTCTTCCTAAGAAAGGGGAGAGAAGGGGACCCGTGTGAAATAGAAGGAGGGGAGATCTAGTGTCATCTCAAAGGAGGCCGAGATAACCCCATAGTGACCACCCAGGTACTACTCACTGTAGCCGAGGGCATGCTGGGCTCTGCAGATGCAGGGGTACAGGACCTATCACCTTCCATAGTGGGAATATGATGGGAATAGCCTTACCTTTGGTGTCTTCAGGCGGGTTTTAAATAAAACCGTGCCTCCCAGCAAGGGACCTCAGTCCCCTCCCCTTTCCGGTCACTTTAAAGGGCCAATCCAGGTTTGGTATGGGCCTTTGGTCCTTCATTCAGCGTCCCTCGTGGAACGCCGACCGGAGCGATGGCTGCCATGACGTCACCCGCACGTGTGCGCCCCACCGCCTGCTAGTTCAGGAGCCCGGAGAGCGCGGAATGCTCCGGCCGGAGCGGCAGGGCCGCGGCGACACCACTTCCGGTGTGTTTGCGCGCGCGCGGCCACGTCACATCCGGCGCGCGCGCGGGGACGCCAGAGAGCGCGGCACCGCGCTCCAGGACAGGAGAGATGCCGGAGGGCGGAAGCCGCTTCCAGCATGAATGATCCCCCGGCTAGCTTTACCCTCAGTGGGGCGCAGGAAGCCAGGGTGGTCCCCCCCAAGGGGGAGCAGCAAGAAGGGAGGAGGGAGCACCCCGACCGACCACTGCCCGGCACATAGGTAGGAAAAAACAGCGCTGCCCTGCCGGCCTGACAGCACTGCAGGATCTCTCCATGCCCCAAGGGGGACAGGAAAACACTGGGGACTGACGGTGGGGAGGGGCTTTTAATCTCTCTGTGTTCCTGTCCCCCCAATAGGGCGTGGACAACATCCTCCAATGCTGTCGTGGAAGGCGTATTGAGAAATATATTTTGAATTTGACCCCCACTGACGTAGTAGCTGGCTTATAGAACTGCATGACTTTTGGCACAGGAAAAAATATTTTTTGGACGGGGCATAGCAAGAGAACTTTTTTTTTTTACTCTGAAACTTCCTGAAGTTTAACTCCACTAAAATAGTATCTGACACTAAAAAAAACTTCAGTGCACACATCTTTCAATATCACAATAACAGAAAAAAAAACAGATTTTGTGCTCTGCAATAAGAAGCTCTGCACAATTTCAACCCCACTAAATGAAAAGGTGCACTGCCACTAAATGAAAAGGTGCACTGCGCTTGCTTGATCACAGTAGCAAGTGCAAAAAAAGATTCAAGGTATAGTGAGACATGGAGCTCTATACCAGCGGTGCACTGCACTATTGTATGGCATGGGCCCCCTGTTTCTGTCAGAATCTCAGTACTTGCACAAGAACACCAAAAATGTGCTGCACCAGCGGTTGCAGAGGCACACAGGCCAGGAATTATCTACACTATCTGACTACCACACAAACACCCATCTATCTAGCTAATATCTCTCATTACGCAGGAGAACACTGAGCTGCGTCTGTCTCCAGCAGTGACATGGATATAATGGCGCTGAGGGAACATGGGCGTTTTTTATATTGAGAGGACAGGCGATTTCTGCAGCCAATTGCAGAAGCCCATATTTCTGGACAGTGTAGATGCTTCCTGTGCTATGATTGGCTGGCCGCGCTTTCCTCAGTTAAAGTTACCGCCCACAGAAAAAAAAAAAAAACAGTGCGCCGCTGATCTGACCTGTTCTAAGCTCTCCACAGCCCCCACACTCACCTGGCACATGTCACAGCTCATCATACACTTGTACTATGCTAACAAAATTGTTCAAAACGTCGTGGTTGCCCTGTATTCACAGTCCCGCGCAAATTAAAACTTTACCGATTTTAAAAAAATTTGCTCGCCTTTGCGATCATGAATCCGAATGTGCCATATTCGTGCCGAATTTGAAACTTTCGAACATTCGCTGAACAAAGTCGCTCAACACTAGTCCTGACCAGAAGACTAGAGAAAATATTAGTGCTCCCCATTCCAAGAGAGATGGTATCTGAATTCCTTAGGATTGATAATATAATATATTACCTGGAATGAATCCATGAAATCAGGGCTCGAGCCATGCCAACACATCTACTATAGGCATGAATAAATGTATATTACAGCCATCAGCCACACACAGCTTAGAGATATATCATGGCACAAGTGTAATGTTTTTTGTATAGTTTATCGCAATCCTGTTTGAAGTTATTTGGTTTAAAAAGAAATCGAAAAGTCAGGATAAAGGGAAACTGTTGTTATTGTACAGTAATTCACACGGCCCTCACTGCATGTTTAATGTTGTCGATCATAAAAGCGAAGTAGAAAAGTGAGAGAAGGCAGATACATCTAATAAGATATCAGGGTTCTAGGAAACTAACAGCATCATTACCCTCCACTTTCTCTTACAGGCCCATCATAATATTTTTCTTCAAGTGATTTTCAAACTTGTCAGCACATTCTGCGTATACTGTCATTTGGATTTGTAGCTTACAGATCTGGGCAGGTAAGTGTCAGGATCTTCTAATTTCAGTTGGTAGGTGGATCTTCCAGGTTGTAAGTTCTATAGAAAAGGGGTTTCAATGCCCAAAGTAATTTGAACAGTAATTTGTGAAGGAGAATGTTGTGGTCTAGATGCAAAATGGTGATCACACGATTGTGATATCGCCGGACTACACAAACGATAAAGCAGCCACAGCCGGTGATTGAGGAGAATCTGTGACTTCTCTGTATTTAGTGGTTACTACTCACCTGGGTAGTCATATGTAGGAATCTCCTCTTTACACTGCTCATCAACCCTCACATATGTCTCTGTAGTATTAATATGGGTCAGATCTTCACCCTGAAACAAATATTGAACAAGTCACAGACAGATGGAGAAGTCACATCTATAATCAGGAGCTCGATGAGTATTTCCAGGTTGCACGGGGGAGGGGGGGGGTCTATATAAGACCATGTGCCGCTATGCTCGTCACAGTCTACCCCGGAACCAGGCAGAGTAGGGAGAGCAATGCTGATTCAGGTAGAGATTTGCTTGTTTATAGTTAATATAGTTAATACATATATTCCACAACATACATATATATATCCATCTGAACTAACAGTCCTTCTGAGGACTAATCCAGCTGCATATATTCAGTGGTGAAAGCAGGAGTTAGGCAGGCAGGCAGTGTATGTGGCAGAGTGCTGTGCATGATACAGCACAAGAGGGTCCATTAAACGTTCTGTCTGCTGCTGCTGTTCATATAGATATTTGTAGCCATAACCCCAGATATCAGGGGCAAGGGCAATTTTTTTCTCTCTTAATCCTGGTTATTTGCTTAAAAAGCAATACAGAGTACACCATTTTTCTGCTCCAGTAGCTTGATAACATTGCAGAATACAGCCTGATCTTTTCCATATTACAGCTATATAAATCCAGAAATTTGAAATTTGAACTGAACGTGGAAAATATTGGTCTCCTTTTCCATTTTGTTGCAGTGTGTCGGTCAAGCTATTTACACTAGGTCTCTGTAAAGAATAGTATTAGTAAACTACAGGCCTGCTATTTAAAACCGTGGTTATCTGTCAGACGTATTACATATAACTGCGTTCCAAAATCAGCCGTTTCTTGTGAACGTGGAAAATATTGTCCTCCATTTAAAACGGGCAAGGTGCGTGGCAAGGGACAGGGAAGTGGACGTCTTCGACAGGGTCAAGTCTCAGTAGCCGTGAGTCTGGACCGCATATTCCTCACCCTGATCTTCCTTCCTCCCACCATGCCGAGTGCCCAGAGACAACTAATCCCACACTTGGACACTCCGAAGAGCTGTTCACTTTTTCCATTTGTAGATTCGGGCCTCTCGCCCGACCAGCTTCATCGCTACGGCACGTGTAGCGATGCTCAAATATTTGAGCAGCCACAGTCACACAAAGGCAACAGTGGGAAAGTGCAATTAATGTTGCAAGAGGTGGATGAAGATGATGATGAGACACAATTGCCAGAAAGTCAGGAGGAGGACCAGGGTGAGGAAATGGAATACGAGGTGGTGGATGATAACTGACCCAACCTGGCAGGGGGACCTTCAGAGCAAGGACAGCAGCACACAGGGGGAGGGAGGCGTAGCACCACAACAGGCAGGAAGAAACAGTGTGGTGGCCACAGACAAAAGGCGGGAAAGCGCTCCTCGTAACGCCAACACAACGGAAGTTGCCAGTACAACTGTTAGGTTTTCCCAAGTCTGGTTGTTTTTAAAAGACTCTGCAGATAAACCCAAAAAGGCCATTTGCACCACCTGCCAGGCCAGCATCAGCAGGGGTAGCAAAACTACCAACCTGACCACCACCAGCATGATCAGGCACATGGCAGCAAAGCACCCAACTAAGCGAGCCGAACCCCAGGGTCCAGAAACAGTGTCAGCAAGTGACACCACTGCTTGTTCCGCTGTTGCTCGTTTACGCCAATCCCCTGTCCATGGCGCATGCAAAGATGCCGCCCTGCACGTGTTGTTGCTCACTCTCAACTAGCTCGTCTACGTCCTTGTGGCAGCTCAGCATTCAGTTGTCCCCACCCCAGTCCTTGGAACGCAAGGGCAAATAAGCAGCCAAAGCCCCACAGGCCACACTACTAAATTCATACATTTCGCAAATGCTTGTGCTCGAAATGTTGCCTTTTAGGCTCATGGAGACGGAAGTTTTCCGCAACCTGATGGCGGCGGCCGTCCCTTGGTACTTGGTCCCCAGCCACCACTATTTCTCTCGGTGTGCCATCCCCGCATTACACGAGCATGTGTCCCACAACATTAGCCGTGCCCTCAACAACGCAGTTACTGGGAAAGTCCAACTAACCACGGACACGTGGACAAGTGCTCGTGGGCAGGGACGGTACATTTCCCTGATGGCACACTGGGTTAATATAGTGGAAGCCGGGACCCAGGAGGACCTTGGGATGTAACACGTCCTCCTGACACCGAGGATTGTGAGCCTTGGGTCAATCAGGGTTACCCCCACATTCTACAGCTCCTGCACCTCCTCCTCTTCTGCCTCCATCTCCAAAATAACCACATAAGTCATAAGCTGGAAGCACTGCAGCACTGCCTCGGCCAAGCAGCAACAGGCTGTGCTAAAGCCAATATGCTTAGATGACAAACCGCACAACGCTGAAGAGTTGTGGACAGGTCTGAATGAGCAGGCAGATCTGTGACTGATACCGCTGACCCTACAGCCAGGTATGGTCATGTGTGCCAATGGCTGAAACCTGGTGGCGGCTCTGAAGCGAGGTGATCTCACACATGTACCATGCCTGGCCCATGTGCTTAACCTCGTGGTTCAGCGGTTTCTCAAAACCTACCCGGATCTGCTTGTCAAAGTACGCCGCCTTTGTGCCCATTTTAGAAAGTCAGCTACAGCTTCCACTGCCCTTGCTGTGCGTCAGCAGGTTCGCAGTTTCTAGCTCACCGACTGCTGTGCGATGTCCCCATGCGTTGGAACTGTACATTGCAGATGGTGTAAAGGATTTATGAGCAGAAGAGGGCAGTTGTCGACTACCAGCATTAAAGAAGTTTTCCAGTACTTTATATTACCCCGCCCCCAATGTATTCCTGCGGGGCCCCTAAGGATTTTTGTAATTAGCTTACGTTACAGATACTGCCTATGAGCGGCGCTATCCTTGGCCGCTGCCAGGCATCACGTGACCCCGCGCTGACGTCACGACAGCGCAGGGTCAGAGGCAGAGCGTGCGGTGGATGCCGGGTGTGACGCGGGGGTGGGGGTAACCCCGCCCACAGCCTCGCATCCACCGTAGAACGCAGAAGACAGACTACCGGTTGCTGCCAGCACTTGTCAAGACGTCAGCAGATGTCAGTGCCGGCTGCAGCCAGGGTCACGTGATGCCTGTGAGCGGCCAGTGATAGCGCCGCTCACAGCCAGTATCTGCAACGTAAGCCAATTACATAAATCCTTATGGGCCACAGGGGAATACATTGGGGGTAATATAAAATTACTGGACAACCCCTTTAAGAAGGCCATCGGTATTCAGGTCAGACTCCACACATAAGACCTCAGGAGTAGACATGGATGTCAGACATCTGTACCATCCTCCAAAACTTTGAGGACTCCACCAAGATGGTGAGCGGCGATGACGCCATAATTAGCATCACCATCCTGGTTTTCTGTCTTCTAAAACGCTGTCTCCTCACAATTAAAGAGGATGCATTGTAGGCGGAGCACGATAAGATAGAGCAAGGAACCCTACAGGGTGATTCCACACAGCCCAGCCTCATCCCATCCTAACGAGGATTGGGTGACAATGAGGAAGAGGAGGAAGAACAGGAGCTAGTTTCCTACGCTATAGACGGTACTACCTGCACAACTATCATACAGTCTGTTCAGGGTAGATGGCCTGAGGACAGGGAGGAGGAGGAGGATGAGAGCATGGTCAGTCGTCCTAATGGTGAGGACACAGAAGTCTTGCCGGGTAGCAGTCTGGCACACATGGCTGAGTTTATGTTACGCTGCCTTTCCCATGACCCTCATGTTGCCCAAATTTTGGGTGACAGTCATTACTTGTTGGTGACACTTCTAGACCCATGCTACAAGGAGAACTTTCTGTCTCTTATTCCCGCACAGTACAGGACTAATAAAATGGGGCAGTACCAGAAGACCCTTGTTGCGGAATTATTAAAAAAATTCCCATCTGAAAACGCTGGCGGCAGATGTCACAGTTCATTGGACAACCAAGGAGTACAGCCGAGAGAGATACAAATCCAATCCAGCAGAGTCAGAGGAACACGGTCAAAGTTCTGGGACAGTTTTCTCGGATCCTTCCATCGCACAGGCCTTTATGCACGGGGTACTCTCACAAGGAGGGACAAGTTTCAGAAGATGCTGAAGGAGTACCTTTCCGACCGTACCAAAGTCCTCGGTGATTCTTCTGTGCCTTATAATTATTGGGTATCCAAGCTGGACACGAGGCATGAACTGGCTCTTTACGCCTTGGAGGTCCTAGCCTGCCCTGCCGCTAGCGTTTTTTCAGAGCGGGATTTTAGTGCCACTGGTGGAATTATAACCAAATAGGCGCATCCACCTGTCAACTGAAAATGCTGATAGGCGGACTCTTATAAAAATGAACAAGGGCTGGATTGGGCCAGACTTCTCAACACCACCGAATGATAGCAGCATAACAAACTCAAATACAGTGTTTTTTTTGGGAGGTCTAACTATTCCCATGCACCTGTCTTCACACACAGACATGGGTATAAGCTTCCTAATTTTGTCTGTTTGCTCTAGTCCTCCTCCTTCTCCTCATCCTCCACCACCATATATACCATATCTACGTCTTGCAAGGGACAATGGAGTGCCTCCAAATTTTTGGCAGCCATTTCAGTCACGCAACAACAGTATGGGAAACCCACTCCTTTTTAATGGGAACATGTCATTACTGTGGCACAGCTCTATGTGTCTTTAAATTGTTCGTAGCGTTTTTCCTAAATTTTGGCAGCCGCTGGACTCACTGCATACCCTATAACTGTATAACAGACCCGCTCCTTTCTAAAGGGAACATGTTGTTACTGTGGCCCAGCTCTATGTGTCTTTAACCCCTTACTGGCCCAGGGCGTATTCGTACGCTCCAGGCCAGCACCCCCGGTTCAGTGAGGGCTCTGGCGCTGAGCCCGCACTGTACCGGGCACATGTTAGCTGATTATTACAGCTGATGTGCCCGCAACAGCCGCGGGTGGAATCGCGATCCACCTGCGGCTGTTAACATCTTAAATGCCGCTGTCTATCTCTGACAGCGGCATTTAAAATCGCCGCGCCAGAAGCGCGGAATTAGCCCCGCCCATCGGTGACCCCATCATGTGATCGTGGGTCACCGATGGGTGGTCATGAAAACCCTGGGTCTGCAGCAGACACCAGTGGTTGTCATGTAAAGATTATTATGAGAGCCACCTAGTGGTCGGCGCTCATAGTACAGGAGCATTTCTGCTACATACAGGTGATCTGCTGATCACCTATATGTAGCAGAGGCGATCGGACAGTTGCTGCTTCTAGTCTCCTATGGAGACTATAGAAGCAAGCAAAAAGTATAAAAAAAAAGTTTTTAAAAATATAAAAAAAAATTAAAAAAATATAAAAGTTTAAATCACCCCCCTTTAGCCCCATTCAAAATAAAATAATAAAATATAAACTCCACATACACATATTTGGTATCACCACATTCAGAATCGCCCGATCTATCAATATAGAAAAAGAATTAATCAGATCAGTAAACGGCGTAATGAGAAAAAAATTCTAAACGCCAGAATTACGTTTTTTTGGTCGCCGCAACATTGCAATAAAATGCAATAACGGGCGATCAAAACATCGGATCTACCCCAAAATGGTATTAATAAAAACGTCAGCTCGGCGCGCAAAAAACAAGCCCTCATCCGACCCCAGATCCCGAAAAATAGAGACGCTACGGGTCTCGGAAAATGGCGCCATTTTTTTTTAGCAAACTTTGGATTTTTTTTTCACCACTTATAAAAAGAACCTGTACATGTTTGGTGTCTATGAACTCGTAATGACCTGGAGAACAATAATCGCAGGTCAGTTTTAGCATTCAGTGAACGTGGTAAAAAAAATTGAAAAAACACATCTACGATATTGCACTTTTTTTGCAATTTCACTGAACTTGGAATTTTTTCCCGTTTTCCAGTACACGATATGGTAAAACCTGTGATTGCATTTAAAAGTACAACTCATCCTGCAAAAAATAAGCCCTCACATGGCCATATTGACAAAAAATAAAAACGCTATGGATCTGGGAACAAGGGGAGCAAACAACGAAAATGCAAAAATGGAAAATCCCAAGGTCGCAAAGGGGTTAAATTGTTAGTGGGGGTTTTCCTTAAAATATTGGCAGCTGTTGGACTCACTGCATACCCTATAACTGTATAGCAGACCCGCTCCTTTCTAATGGGAACATGTTGTTAATGTGGGCCAACTCTACAGTGGGTACGGAAAGTATTCAGACCCCCTTAAATTTTTCACTCTTTGTTTCATTGCAGCCATTTGGTAAATTCTAAAAAGTTCATTTTTTTTCTCATTAAAGTACACTCTGCACCCCATCTTGACTGAAAAAAAACAGAAAAGTAGAAAGTTTTGCAAATTTATTAAAAAAGAAAAACTGAAATATCACATGGTCATAAGTATTCAGACCCTTTGCTCAGACACTCATATTTAAGTCACATGTTGTTCATTTCCTTGTGATCCTCCTTGAAATGGTTCTACTCCTTCATTGGAGTCCAGCTGTGTTTAATTAAACTGATAGGACTTGATTTGGAAAGGCACACACCTGTCTATAGAAGACCTCACAGTTCACAGTGCATGTTAGACCAAATGAATATCATGAGCTCAAAGGAACTACCCAAGGAGCTCAGAGACAGAATTGTGGCAAGGCACAGATCTGGACAAGGTTACAAAAGAATTTATGCAGTACTCAAGGTTCCCAAGAGCACAGTGGCCTCCATAATCCTTAAATGGAAGAAGTTTGGGACCACCAGAAGACTTCCTAGACCATGCCATCCAGCCAAACTGAGCAATCGTGGGAGAAGAGCTTGAGTGACAGAGGTAAAGAAGAACCCCAAGATCACTGTGGCTGAGCTCCAGAGATACAGTAGGGAGATGGGAGAAAGTTCCACAAAGTCAACTATCACTGCAGCCCTCCACCAGTCAGACCTTTATGGCAGAGTGGCCCGAAGGAAGCCTCTCCTCAGTGAAAGACATATGAAAGCCTGCATAGTTTGCTCACAAACACATGAAGGACTCCCAGACTATGAGAAATAAGATTCTCTGGTCTCATGAGACGCAGATAGAACTTTTTGGTGATAATTCTAAGCAGTATGTGTGGAGAAAACCAGCCACTGCTCATCACCTGCCCAATACAATCCCAACAGTGAAACTTGGTGGTGGCAGCATCATGCTATGGGGGTGTTTTTAAGCTGCAGGGACAGGATGACTGGTTGCAGAAAACATGAATGTGGCCAAGTATAGAGATATCCTGGATGAAAACCTCTTCCAGAGTGCTCTGGACCTCAGACTTGGCCAAAGGTTCACCTTCCAACAAGACAATGACCCTAAGCACACAGATAAAATAACAAAGGAGTGGCTTCAGAACAACTCTGTGACCATTCTTGACTGGCCCAGCCAGAGTCCTGACCTAAACGCAACTGAGCATCTCTGGAGAGACCTGAAAATGGCTGTCCACCAACGTTCACCATCCAACCTGATGGAACTGGAGAGGGTCTGCAAGGAAAAATGGCAGAGGATCCCCAAATCCACGTGTGAAAAACATGTTGCATCATTCCCAAGAAGACTCATGGCTGTACTAGCTCAAAAGGGTGCTTCTACTCAATACTGAGCGAATGGTCTGAATACTTATGACCATGTGATATTTCAGTTTTTCTTTGTTAATTCATTTGCAAAAATTTCTACATTTGTTTTTTTATTTCAGTCAAGATGGGGTCCAGAGTGTACATTAATGAGAAAAAATGAACTTTTTAGAATTTACCAAATGGCAGCAATGAAACAAAGAGTGAAAAATTTAAAAGCGGTCTGAAAACTTTCCGTACCCACTGTGTGTCTTTAAATTGTTATTGGAGTTTTGTCAAAATTTTGGCAGCCCTTTCAGTCACTACATGGGCATTACCACTATAGGTGACCCACTCCTTTATAATTGGAACATTTTTTTACTGAGACCCTCCTCTATGTCTCTTCAAAGGGGTATTGGGGTGCATCCACATTTTTGGCAGCCCTTGCAGCCACTGCATATGCAATAACAGTATAGGAGACCCACTCTTTAATAATGGGAACAACAAAGCATAGCCGACTGCTGACCCTTTAAAAATAGTAAGGGCCGCCTGATGGCCCTATAAATAGTGTTTGTGACTTTCAGAGTCCCTCCTGCATAAATGAAACAGGATGTCTCACACACCACATGGCCAGATAAGGTTGTAAAATGTTAAAATGACTTTTCCCGGTAAATGCATTTTTCACTGTTGAAAGCAATGCAAAAGTTCATCAAAAACTCTGTGTGTGAACATTGCCCAAGGAGTGGAGGAGCATTTTTGTTATTTTATATTTATTTTGCCTTATATACAAGTCATTACCCTGGAAAGGATGTTTCTTAACATATTTCCTAGAAAAATCCATTTTTGTTTCGTTTTTGTATGTTTTATTGTGAATCTGTAAAAGTGGCGTAATACCTCTGACAACATCGTTGACAGCAGTGACCTGGGAGTCAGAGATGCTTCCAGGGGTCTTTCCCCATGCTGTTCCCATGTCATTTGAGCAATGATCCCATCAATTTGGACAAGTTTTAGGCCCTCTGCAGACCGCCGGGAGGTGGGGGTGGGGGGTCTCCGGAAAAATGCTCGCGTTTCCCATAGACTTACATAGGGCTAGTTACTCGGACCGCGCACTCGAGCATTCCAATTTACTCGACCTGACACGGGTATGCAGTGAGTCCAACGGCTGCCAAAATTGAGGAAAAACCCTACGAGTACCTGAGCATTTTAGTGCTTGCTCATCAATAATAATCAGCTCTAATCCTGCTATTTCCACCTTTCTCATTACACAAGTATAAACCATATAATTCAGGTGGATAAAACAAGACTGAACAAAAGACCTTCACAGCTGTCTACACATTGTGGGGGAGATCTCATGACACCTTCTCTCCATCTACCTGATGATCCTGAGGAATGTAGGGATCTTCTTGTTTACAGTCCTGTGGAAGAAGAAGACGTGGACATCTCTCTGCCTTTGTCCTCTTACTGGATGGATCTGGAGTAAACACATATAGGGACTGAATTAATTCTTTACATACAGATAATAATAGGCCGTGTGTATTTAGTCCTGTCTCTTACCTGGTGATGTGAGGGGCTGGGGAACCTCCATCCTGACGTCCTTGTACACATCTTTGCGTCCTTCTAAATACTCCCACTCCTCCATGGAGAAATAGACGGCGACATCCTGACACCTTATAGGAACCTGTCACACACAATGATACCGTCATGCCCCCGATCCCTTCATAGCGTTACTGTATAAAGTCCCAGTATTCCCAGGAGTGTCACCTCTCCAGTTAGCAGCTCAATCATCTTGTAGGTGAGTTCTAGGATCTTCTGGCCATTGATGTCCTCATGTATCAGGGAATGAGGTGGAGGCCCCGTGATTGGGCTCAAGGGTCTTCCCCATCCCTCAGGCACAGGGTACTGACAGTGTTCACTAGAGGTCTTCTTCACTACTGTGTAATCCTGGTTATGGAGAGACACATTAATAAACCTCACCTCTCCAGTTCTGTCCATCAGTTATTCCCAGAGATAAGAATGATGTAATGTGACATCAGAATCTCTCACCTCCCCTGTAAGCCGGAAGAGGATCTCTAGGGTGAGGTGTAATATCCTCTCCGTCATCTTGTCTCTGTCCATATCCATCTTTGATCTGTAAATCTGGAAAATTCTCTTATATAGAAGATCTTCACTGATAGGATCCTATATTGCAGAGACCTGAATAAGAAGAGATGCAACATCATAAAAATCCAGTGTAATAAATACAATTACTGGAGATATTAAGGTAAACATATGAGATTATTTTACAGTATTTAGTTTTCATCTTTACGTCTAGTAATAAAACCTATATATTTTAGGCCACAGACAACAAGCAGTTTCTTTCTTGCAGTCCGCAACTGAAAATGTTTTCATAAACTCATCTTCCTTATTGCTAATTCTCATCTCATTTACAGACACTGAAATCGACATTAGCAATACTGCAGGAGATATTCATTATACGTGACATGAGAAATAACTACTTCATGATGAGGACGACCTTCTACTACGGCTCTAGAAACATATTTGGCCAGAGTACGTCACTGACTACATCACCACCGGCTGTCTACATGTTTCCCATCTTCTCCGGACTGTCATCTTCTATCACGTTACATCTCAGGTTTGATTCACACACAGAAGTTTGAGGCATTTATGAAAGCTTGTTTGTAAGAACACGAAGACAGGAGTTATTTGATACCAAAGTCTCCATGTACAGTGTTTCATGGAGTTTATTTCTGGCCTTAAGCTATCCTATACTACAAGAAAAACTCCAGAATAAAAGCAGATATTAAAATGAATCAAAAGAAAATTTACACCAACAATTCTTGTAAAAAGAAAAAAAACATACAAAAAGCATAAGACAGACTCTGTTATATTTTTAACACATTAAACATTTGTTTTAAAAGAAATTACCGTATTTTTCGGACCATAAGACGCACCTAGGTTTTAGAGGAGGAAAATGGAAAAAAAATGTAAGCAAGAAATGTGGTCATGATGCACTGTTATGGGGGAGGGGGTCGGCTGCTGACACTAGTATTGGGGTAATGCTCCCCAATTCTGTTAATATCCTCCATTCTAGTATTTATGGCCCTTTCTTCCTGTTATACGTGGCACTCATCACCATCCTGGTACGCATGGCACCCATTATCCCCATCCGGGTATGCATGGCACTCCAATCCACCATCTTGGTATGCATGGCACCCCAATTTACCATCCTGGTATGCATGGTACCCCTCATCCCCATTCTGATATGCATGGCCCCCCTCATCCTGGTATGTATGGTCCCCCTCATCCCTCTTCCTGGTATGTATGGTCCCCCTCATCCCTCTTCCTGGTATGTCTGGTCCTCCTCATCCTTCTTCCTGGTATGTATGGTCCCCCTCATCCTTCATCCTGGGATCTATGGTCCCCCTGATCCTTCTTCCTGTTATGCATGGTCCCCCTCATCCTTCTTCCTGGTATGCTTGGCACCCCCCATCCCATGCTGCACACAAAAAAGTAAACTGAGTCCTACTCACCTTTCTTCCCTGTGTTCCAGCGCTATGTCCTCCTCTGCAGCCAGCACTGATCTCAGTGTGAGCCGCGCATGGGGATGACGCCATGCGCCCTCACACTGTGAGATGCTGTGCCGGCAGAGTAACTGCTCCCCACTCCTGGACTGTGTGCGTGGGGAGCAGTGACCATTGATTCTCTAATACCGTGCACACTGAACCGCAGCGCAGCTCCTGCAGCAGCCGGCGGTCAGCGTGTCTGCTATTAAAGTCCATGAATATTTTCTACAACCCCTCCCATGGGTTGTAGTGAATATTCATAGAGGGCACACTGACCGCCGGCTGCTGCAGGAGCCGCGCTGCGGTACATTGTGTGCGCTATTAAAGTTCATGAATATTCACTACAACCCATGGGAGTGGGTTGTATAGAATATTCATGGACTTTAATAGCAGGCACACACCGGAGAGCAGCAGCAGGAGCCGCGCTGCGGTACAGTGTGCCAGCTATTAAAGAAAATGAAGGTTCACTGCTCCCCACGCCCCTGGGCCTCCAGAAAGATGATGTAAGGGCAGAAAAGGATCTGGCATCCTGAATTTGTTTGTTTTTCCTGTAGATAATCCTCCACTAGAGGAGTCTGGAGGCGACTTTCTCCTACAGACCACAGGAAAGCTGGAATATTTGTGTGTATGGGGGAGTCGGAAGAGATAGTCGTCTGCCAAATGACCATTCAGCCAGCACTTATCTCATCTGTATGGGGCCGTTAGTATTACACTGCACTACAGGGCATCACCTGAGCAATCAGAGGCTTGTATGTTGTATAGGAGAGTTGTGTAACCCCTTAGTGACAGAGCCAATTTTGACCTTAATGGCCAAGCCATATTTTACAATTCTATTTGTGGTTTGAGTTTGTTCTAGTAGTAATGTGGGAACCTCATATAGATCCAGTGACAGATGACGGACCTAAGTGGGGATAGTTTGGTGCGGGATAAATTGGGGTTTTTATTGGTAACATTTTGTGACACATAATATTTTATGTCGCATCCAGAATAAAGCCGGGATCACAATCTTGTGTTCAACACTGAGCACTTACCGAGGGGTTTCCGTGTAAATTCCACAAAAATGCAATTCAGAAGAAACCCCCAATAGAACCTCCCACCATGATGAGGCAGATGGAGACACCTTGGGCTCCGTTTGGCGTCTGCTCCGGTGCTATCCATCTTTTTAGGTGTGCACAGCTCTGTGGTCGCCCACACTTGTGCTCTAAAAAGACGCCTAAAAAAATGGGAGACCGTTGACCAGACAAGTCCAAAGTGACTCCATCGGCCTCATAAGTGAGTGGTTCCATCCAGGGTTTTGTCTGAATTGCGGTTTTGGTGAATTTACACGAAAACCCTGATGTAAGTGCTCAGTGGAGAGCGCAGGATAAATGTGGGTTGACCTTATTCCCATTTTTGGGAGGTAGGATGAACAAATAGTCAGCAGCACAGGAATAGTTTGTTACTTTTATTTTTGCGCCATTTTCCGTGCAGTATATGTGATAAGGCGGCTGTATTCTTTGGGTCGGTACAATTACAGCGATACCAGATATACACTGTGTTCAGAATTATTAGGCAAGTTGTATTTTCGAGGATTATTTTTATTATTGATCAACAACTATGTTCTCAATCAACCCAAAAGTATCCAAGCTTAATATTTTTGGAAGTTGGAGTGTTTTTTTTTTTTTAGATTTGGCTATTTTAGGAGGATATCTGTTTGTGCAGGTAACTATCACTGTGCCAAACTATTAGGCATCTTAATAAAAACCAAATATAATCCCATCTCACTTGTTTATTTTCACCAGGTAAACCAATATCAGTGCACAACATTTTGAAATAAACATTTCTGACATGCAAAAACCAAAAAAATTAGTGATCAATATAGCCACCTTTCTTTATGATGACACTCAACAGCCTTCCATCCATAGATTCTGTCAGTTGCTTGATCTGTTTTCGATCAACATTGTGTGCAGCAGCCACCACAGCCTCCCAGACACTATTCCCAGAGGTGTACTGTTTTCCCTCCCTGTAGATCTCACATTTTATGATGGACCACAGGTTCTCCATGGGGTTCAGATCAGGTGAACAAGGGGGCCATGTCATTGTTTTTTCTTCTTTTAGACCTTTACTGGCCAGCCACGCTGTGGATTAGTTGATGCATGTGATGGAGCATTGTCCTGCATGAAAATCATGTTTTTCTTGAACGATACCGACTTCTTCCTGTACCACTGCTTGAAGAAGTTGTTTTCCAGAAACTGTCAGTAGGTCTGGGAGTTGAGCTTCACTCCATCCTCAACCCAAAAAGGTCCCACAAGTTCATCTTTGATGATACCAGCTCATACCAGTACCCCACCTCCACCTTGCTGGCGTCTGAGTCGGTGTGGAGCTCTCTGCCCTTTACTGATCCAGCCTCTGGCCCATCTAGAGCCACTCTCATTTCATCAGTCCATAAAACCTTTGAAAAATCATTCATAAGATATTTCTTGGCCCATTCTTGACGTTTTATCTTAGGTTTCTTGTTTAAAGGTGGTCGTTTTTCAGCCTTCCTTACCTTGGCCATGTCCCTGAGTATCGCACACCTTGTGCTTTTTGATACTCCAGTAACGTTGCAACTCTGAAATATGGCAAAACTGGTGGCAAATGGCATATTGGCAGCTTCTCGCTTGATTTTCCTCAATTCATGGGCAGTTATTTTGCGCCTTTTTTGGCCAACACGCTTCTTGTGACCCTGTTGGCTATTTGCCATGAAACGCTTGATTGTTCGGTGATCACGCTTCAAAAGTTTGGAAATTTAAAGACTGCTGCATCCCTCTGCAAGACATTTCACAATTTTGGACTTTTCAGAGCCTGTCAAATCTCTCTTCTGACCCATTTTGCCAAAGAAAAGGAAGTTGCCTAATAATTAAGCACACCTTATATAGGGTGTTGATGTCATTAGTCAACACCCCTCCTCATTACAGAGATGCATATCACCAGATTTACTTAATTGGTAGTTGGCTCTCAAGCCTATGCAGCTTGGTGTAGAACAACATGTATAAAAAGTATCATGTGATCAAAATACTCATTTGCCTAATAACTCTGCACACAGTATATATTGTTTTTTTAAAAAGGTTTTGCTGCTATCACACAGTAAAAATGTTTTTTTTTTTTAAATAAAAACTAGTTTTTTTCGTCGCTATACTCTGCCAAAAAAATTAAAAAGTTACAGCTCTCAAACAGAGCTGTATGACGGCTTATTGTTCGCGGGTCGAGTCGCAGATTTTTTTGGTTCCATTTTGAGGCCCATAATATTTTTTGATCACTTATCCAGATTTTTCAGACACAGAATGAACAAAAAATAACAGCCATACATACAGTCATTGTTTTTATTTATTGCACTGTTCGCTTTGTGGTAAAAGTGATAAGACCGATTTGTTCGTCGGGTCGGTACGATTAAAGCAATACCAGATTTATATTATTTATGCTTTGCTATTTTTACAGATTAAAAATTATGTATTTTGCAAAAATGAATTTGTGTTTGGATCGCCATATTCTGAGAGCTGTACCTTTTTTCTTTTTTTGCCGAATGAGCTATATTAGGACTTGATTTTTCGCGGTTTGTCATTTTCATTTTTAGAAAAAAAATTTTTTACATATGACTTTCTGATTTTTTTATTCACTTGTTTGTGAGTATGATGAAAAAGCGACATTTTTGGAGTGTTTTCATTATTTTTTTTTTTACGGTGTTCACCAAACGGAATAGATAACAAGCCAGTTCTATATAGTGGGCCGTTCCGGACGTGGCGATACCAATTATGTGTACTTTTTTTAGTTTCAAAATAGATTTTCGTGATTTGTGTGCGTTTTTTTTTTTTTTTACTATTTTATATATTTCTTTTCACGTTTTTTCACTTTTTCACTGTGGGACATGTATAATTTTTATTTTTATCACTGGTCTCAAACACTGCAGTATTCGTGTACTGCAGCGCATGAGAGCAGTCAGCTCATAGCTTAGCTGGATCTCACAGGCATCACATGACCTCAGGGTACCATGGTAACCATCGGGACCCGCAATCCTGATCGCGGGGGTCCAATGGTTACAAAGGAGATCTTGTGACTCCCTTATAACAACTTAAACACTGCTGTCACGATTGACAGCAATATTTCAGAGTTAATTGGCCACAATTGGTCGCAAAACCGGTCAGGGTCAATACTGCAGTGTGTCAGCTGTCACATATAGGTGACACCCGCGGGAATTGCTGCCGCCGGGTGGAAATATTCCTTTATTCCAGATTGCAGTTTTAAAACAGCAATGAGGAAATAAGGCCCCTTAACGACTGCTGTTTTAATGCATATCGGCGGTCATTAAGGGGTTAAAAAAAAGTTAAAAAGGTTTAATGTGAAAAAATATCAGTTTTAGCAACAAGAAATCCATCACTATAGGGAAATGAGTCACTGCACAAATGAGTTAAGTCATGGCCATAACAACTTTATTATACTCTATTATCCTATACACAGTGGCATAGATACAAATCACAGATCAGAGTAAAATAGCTGTACTCGGGGGGGGGGGGGGGGGGATACATATACTATATATATATATATATATTACACATACACACACACACGCACATACATATACAGTTATATGAAAAAGTTTGGGCACCCCTATTAATCTTAAGCTTAATGTTTTATAAAAATTGGTGTTTTTGCAACAGCTATTTCAGTTTGATATATGTAATAACTGTTGGACACAGTAATGTTTCTGCCTTGAAATGAGGTTTATTGTACTAACAGAAAATGTGCAATCTGCATTCAAACAAAATTTGACAGGTGCATAAGTATGGGCACCCTTATCATTTTCTTGTTTTAAATACTCCTACCTACTTTTTACTGACTTACTAAAGCACTTTTTTTGGTTTTGTAACCTCATTGAGCTTTGAACTTCATAGCCAGGTGTATGCAATCATAGGAAAAGCTACTTAAAGTGGCCACTTGCAAGTTGTTCTCCTGTTTGAATCTCCTCTGAAGAGTGGCATCATGGGCTCCTCAAAACAACTGTCAAATGATCTGAAAACAAAGATTATTCAACATAGTTGTTCAGGGGAAGGATACAAAAAGCTGTCTCAGAGATTTAACCTGTCAGTTTCCACTGTGAGGAACATAATAAGGAAATGGAAGAACACAGGGACAGTTCTTGTTAAGGCCAGAAGTGGCAGGCCAAGAAAAACATCAGAAAGGCAGAGAAGAAGAATGGTGAGATCAGTCAAGGACAATCCTCAGACCACCTCCAGAGAGCTGCAGCATCAACTTGCTGCAGATGGTGTCACTGTGCATCGGTCAACTATACAACACACTTTGCACAAGGAGAAGCTGTATGGGAGAGTGATGCGAAAGAAGCCGTTTCTGCAAGCACGCCACAAACAGTCGGCTGAGGTATGCAAAAGCACATTTGGAGAAGCCAATTTCTTTTTGGAAGAAGGTCCTGTGGACTGATGAAACCAAGACTGAGTTGTTTGGTCATACAAAAAGGCGTTATGCATGGCGGCAAAAAAACACAGCATTCCAAGAAAAACACTTGCTACCCACAGTAAAATTTGGTGGAGGTTCCATCATGCTTTGGGGCTGTGTGGCCAATGCCGGCACCGGGAATCTTGTTAAAGTTGAGGGACGCATGGATTCCACTCAGTATCAGCAGATTCTTGACAATAATGTTCAAGAATCAGTGATAAAGTTGAAGTTACGCAGGGGATGGATCTTTCAGCAAGACAATGATCCAAAACACCGCTCCAAATCTACTCAGGCATTCATGCAGAGGAACAATTACAATGTTCTGGAATGGCCATCCCAGTCCCCAGACCTGAATATCATTGAACATCTGTGGGATCATTTGAAGAGGGCTGTCCATGCTCGGCGACCATAAAACTTAACTGAACTGGAATTGTTTTGTAAAGAGGAATGGTCAAAAATACCTTCATCCAGGATCCAGGAACTCATTAAAAGCTACAGGAAGCGACTAGAGGCTGTTATTTTTGCAAAACGAGGATCTACTAAATATTGATGTCACTTTTCTGGTGAGGTGCCCATACTTATGCACCTGTCAAATTTTGTTTGAATGCAGATTGCACATTTTCTGTTAGTACAATAAACCTCATTTCAAGGCAGAAACATTACTGTGTCCAACAGTTATTACATATATCAAACTGAAATAGCTGTTGCAAAAACACCAATTTTAAGAAAACATTAAGCTTAAGATTAATAGGGGTGCCCAAACTTTTTCATATAACTGTATATACACACACACACACACACACACACACACACACACACACACAGTAGGTACGGAAAGTATTTAGACCCCTTTAAATTTTTCACTCTGTTTCATTGCAGCCATTTGGTAAATTCTAAAAGGGACCCCATCTTGACTGGAAAAAAAAACAAATGTAGAATTTTTTGCCAATTTATTAAAAAAGAAAAACTGAAATATCACATGGTCATGAGTATTCAGACCCTTTGCTCAGTATTGAGTAGAAGCACCCTTTTGAGCTAGTACAGCCATGAGTCTTCTTGGGAATGATGCAACACGTTTTTCACACCAGGATTTGGGGATCCTCTGCCATTCTTTCTTGCAGATCCTCTCCAGTTCCGTCAAGTTGGATGGTCAACGTTGGTGGACAAGCATTTTCAGGTTTCTCCAGAGATGCTCAATTGGGTTTAGGTCAGGGCTCTGGCTGGGCCAGTCAAGAATGGTCACAGAGTTGTTCTGAAGCCACTCCTTTGTTATTTTAGCTGTGTGCTTAGGGTCATTGTCTTGTTGGAAGGTGACTCTTCGGCCAAGTCTGAGGTCCAGAGCACTCTGGAAGAGGTTTTCATCCAGGATATCTCTGTGCTTGGCAGCATTCATGTTTCCTTCAATTGCAACCAGTCGTCCTGTCCCTGCAGCTGAAAAACACCCACATAGCATGATGCTGCCACCACCATGTTTCACTGTTGGGATTGTATTGGGCAGGTGATGAGCAGTGCCTGGTTTTCTCCACACATACCACTAATGTGGCACCCCAGGGGTCTGGTTGCCACAGTGGTACTGCCTCCCTTAAAAGAGGTAATGCCATACCTGGAAGCAAGCAGGGGTCCTTTTAGTCAGGTACACTATACATGCAACACTTCCTGGCTCCAGACAAGCAAGGGGAGGCCCCTCCCCTTGGCAACTGGATCTGGAAGCAGGGTTAGTTTAGTTAGTGTCAGGGAGTGGAGTTTAGGACATTGAAGAGAGAGGAGCTAGGGACTGGAGCTGAGGAAGCTCGTCCTAGCTGAGTTACACAGAGAACCGGACACCGGAGTCCGAGGCTGTGGGACCCTTCAGGCCCAGCAGCAGATACCGCAGGGCAGGGGATTGCAGGTCTCCTGGCCCCCATCAGACGCTCGGAGGCTCAGCAGCACAGAGGGACCAGTACCGCCACGGAGGAGCGAAGCAGCCACAAGGCTCACAACGTGTGAGCACGGCACGTTACACTCAGGGACGTGGGCTACAACGCAGCTACAAGCAGGGAATCCAAAAGAGTATAGTAAGAACGGCAGGCCTACAACTCCACCTGGCAAGGAGGACTCTGCGCTTGCTTCCAGGCTGACCGGACTCTTATCACTAGCCAGTACTCCAGTGCAGGCCCGTTTAAAGTGTCATCAGTAAAGACCCTGAGACTGCATCACACTGACTCCGTGTTTATTATTGACTTCCTGCACAATAACCACTATCATCTACACACACTGCCCTGAAGCTACACTCTTCCTGTGGGGAGTTATACCACCCCTTGCTGCCAAACCATCAGCTTCAGAGGACTGTTCCGCAGCGGCGGCCTCATTAGCCGCACTCCACAGGTGGCGTAGTCGGACATTAAACACCTATACTTGGTTTGACCGCCCTGGGTCAGGGACCGGGTCACTGCCACAGTGACTACAATCCCCCAGCATCTACAGGCCCGGCACCGGGTACCCCAAGGCCCAGGGGGCGCGTCACTAAGAATTATCACCAAAAAGTTCTATCTTCGTCTCATCAGACAAGAGAATCTTATTTCTCATAGTCTGGGAGTCCTTCATGTGTTTTTGAGCAAACTATGTGGGCTTTCATATGTCAAGAGTTTCATTTTTTTTAAAATTCTGTGGAAGCAGGGTTGAAAAGCAATGTCTGACTTTCCTTTGTTCATTTTCAAAGATTTTTAATTCATTAATACTTTTGTCAGATTTAAGTTAATTCTGTGACCATTTTGGGTTTTTCTTTCATTAAACGAGGGGTACCAACAATTTTGACTGTGTCTGTATATACATATATAATGTTTGGCGGTGTCATATCTCCCCAACTCTGCAGACCGCATGCTGCCGTTGTACTTAGCGGGTACTACCAGATGGTATGGAGATGAATGAGGGAGACCAAAGTTAAAAATTAAACTTTTCAATACTTTAAGAATGCTTCTCTTGCATTAAGCAGTCAGGAACTTTCTGATTACATGTAGCGGTACGTACATTTTGCTACAAACTACAACAGTCCAGTAAACTATTATGGGAAGGCTCATCATTCCCTGTGTGGACCGTAATGATCAAGTTATGTTGCTACGGCCCCTCAGAGCTACTCTCAGCTCCCAGTTTATTTGTGAGGACCTCACTGGCAGAAGAGATACAGGAGCAACTCACAAACTTAGAATATCATCACAAAGTTAATTTATTTTAGTTCTTCAAATCACCCTTCCGGATAAAGCATTGATCGATACCTGCGATATAGAATCTCTATACTCCAACATCGACCACAAAGACGGCATCATAGCACTAACCTTCTTCCTCGATCAAATGGACAATCAAAACTGTATGCATATTTCCTTCTATAGATCTGTTAAACTTTGTACTCTGCCATAACTACTTCTTGTTTGACAGACAATATTATCAGCAGATCTCTGGCGTGGCCATGGGCGCACAATGTGGGCCAGCATACGCAAACATCTTCTTAGGATGGTGGGAGGAGACGGTGGTGTATCGGATGACAGCATTCCAACAATGGGCATCACATTGGCACAGGTACATAAATGATGTTTTTTTCATCTGGTCAGGCACCGAGGAGGATTGTTCCCAGTTCATATTTGATTTGAACCAGTATACTAACAATATCTTCCAGACCCATTCCATTTCATCTAGTACCGCCACGTTTTTGAACCTTAAAATCTCTGCCTCAGACAACAAACTCATAACGGATTTGTATCGCAAACCTACCTCAACCAACAGTTTACTCCAATATAGCAGCTTTCACCCAATGCACAACAGGAGAGGAGTACCTGTTGGCCAGTTATGAATCCGATGAAATTGTACCCGGGATGTTGACTTCTACAGACAGGCCAAGGAGCTGACAGAGATTCCTGCAAAGAGGTTATCTGAAAAAAAAAAACATTTCAAGGGCTTTCCAGAGGGCAAAGAATTCTAACCAGGAATCCCTCTTGCCATCGACCATCGTTCCCTGCTCCCAGGTTCATCACTGATTACAGTACGGGGTGGAACCAGGTGAGCAATTTTTTTACATCGGCATTGTTCTGTACTCACTCTAGATACACAGATCTCCCCTCTTGTGAGTTCAAATACTTTGATGGCCGCCAGGAGGACCCCCAATCTTCATGACATACTCACCTCCATTCACTTTACCAGGCCCACTGTTAGGTTGAATGACGGTATAACATTGAGGGGCTCCTTTCCTTGTGGCGACTGCAATGTCTGTCCTCACATCGTCTCCCCAGGGACCACTTCTGTAATCCTCTGCATTACCAGCATTACCCACTGAAATCTTACAACAATTGAATGACGAGAAATATCATCTATGCAATTGTTTGCTCTTGCCCCAAGGTGTATGTAGGCCAAACATCTCAAGAATTGAGGAGACGAGCCCAAAAACACCTGTCCACCATACCTTTGGCATCCTCGGATCTTGAGAAAGGCAAAACACTTACGCCCATTGCTTCCCATTTTGTAACTGAACATAGTGGCAAATCCCATAATGTTTTCATCTTTGGCTTGCAGAAGGTCAACAATCACAACAGAAGAGGCAGCAACCACAAATTGCTGTTACGTATGGAATCAAGGTGCATATTTCAACTAAGATCGGTTGCTCCATTGGGACTTAATGAAGAATTGTTATACATCGGTTACTTGGGCTAACTAGCGCGATGCAACGCATCGAAGACTCTCTGTCCTCATCCATCTATACTATCCTTCACCTAGGTTCTATACCCGATGGGTCCACCCCCATGAAAATAGGACAATTGGAGCAACATTCCAGTAACGACTGGCTTGATGGGCTTGGACTATCTCATCTGTCAGGACATCGTTTTACAACTTTCGCTCCATATCTTGGATTGAAGAAATTGGCTCTATTACAAGGACATTTTATGTGAGGTCTTGAACTCCTGTAGGGTCAAATCCTGTTGCTACAGCTAGTTTTTACTTCTCATCGTATGATTCCATCGGACAGGGACCATTTGACATTATAATTCTCTTGACAAATATATTGGAATTTCACCATATTTATCTATCTTGGTCCACACTGTGCTGTCTCCTTGTGCCTCATGGCACTGTGGTCATTTACATCTATGCCTCCTTGCGGTCATACTGTCTCTGACCAGTCATGGGCTCCGATCACGTTGATCGGCCCTGTTTCTAGCACCGTGATACTCCCTTGGTATTGGTGACAGTCTGCTCTCAAGGACTTATTTACATGTGTTCATGCCCATAATAATGCCGCTGGGAGTAACATATACTCATCCTGACATACGTGCCCATGTGAACCTGGGCACGCATGTCTATAGATATTATATCCATCCCTGTTTGGATATATTTATTTGGAAATATACCTAGGGAATTTGTTTAATACTCTCTGGGGCGTACTTATGTCCATGACTCTTCTATTCTTATATATTATCCCCTCTCTTTTCTCCTTCTTAAGCTCCCGGGCCTGGGAGCAATGGTTTACAAAGTAAACGATTGTACTTATTTCCACACCGACTCTTTGTCATAGGGCTGAATTGACATATGCGCCCGTTATCCAGCCTAATAACGCTATTGCATAGTGTATGGGCAACTATCCATGCCCACACATGCACCTTTCATCCCACTGTGCATGTGCAATGTCGTTCTTGGCCTCATGGGTAGTGGTCATGTGACACTGTTCATATGACCTGCATCTGGACCCGCCTCATCTTTCTGTCTCCAGAGACGATGCATTCCACACATCAGACTGAAGGGTAAGGAAATTACTGTATATATTATATACATACACACTGCTTACACAACAGAATATAACTCCAAGTACATCAAACTTCTGTGAAATCAAACTGTCCACTTAGGAAGCAACACTGATTGACAATCAATTTCACATGCTGTTGTGCAAATGGAATAGACAATAGATGGAAATTATTGGGAATTATCAAGACACCCTCAATAAAGGAGTGGTTCTGCAGGCGGGGACAGACCACAGACCACATCTCAGTACCAATGCTTTCTGGCTGATGTTTTAGTCACTTTTGAATGTTGGTTGTGCTTTCACACTCGTGGTAGCATGAGACGGACTCTACAACCCACAGAAGTTGCTCAGGTAGTGCAGCTGATCCAGGATGGCACATCAATGCGAGCTGTGGCAAGAAGGTTTGCTGTGTCTGTCAGCGTAGTGTCCAGAGGCGCTACCAGGAGACAGGCCAGTACACCAGGAGACATGGAGGGGGCCGTAGGAGGGCAACAACCCAGCAGTAGGACCGCTACCTCCGCCTTTGTGCAAGGAGGAACAGGAGGAGCACTGCCAGAGTCCTGCAAAATGACCTCCAGCAGGCCACAAATGTGCATGTGTCAGCACAAAAGGTTAGAAACCGACTCCATGAAGGTGGTATGAGGGCCAGACGTCCACAGATGGAGGTTGTGCTCACAGCCCAACACCGTGCAGGACGCTTGGCATTTGCCACAGAACACCAGGATTGGCAAAGTCACCACTGGCGCCCTGTGCTCTTCACAAATGGAAGCAGGTTCACACAGAGCACATGTGACAAGAATCTGGAGACGCCGTGGAGAGCGATCTGCTGCCTGCAACATCCTTCAGCATGACCGGTTTGGCAGTGGGTCAGTAATGGTGTGGGGTGGCATTTCTTTGGAGGGCCGCACAGCCCTCCATGTGCCCGACAGAGGTAGCCTAACTGCCATTAGGTACCGAGATGAGATCCTCAGACCCCTTGTGAGACCATATGCTGGTGCGGTTGGCCCTGGGTTCCTCCTAATGCAGGCCAATGCCAGACCTCATGTGGCTGGCGTGTCAGCAGTTCCTGCAAGATGAAGGCATTGAAGCTATGGACTGGCCCGCCCGTTCCCCAGACCTGAATCCGATTGAGCACATCTGGAACATCATGTCTCTCTTCGTCCACCAACGTCACGTTGCACCCCAGACTGTCCAGGAGTTGGCGGATTCTTTAGTCCAGGTCTGGGAGGAGATCCCACAGGAGACCATCCGCAACCTCATCAGGAGCATGCCCAGGCATTGTAGGGAGGTCATACAGGCACGTGGAGGCCACACACAATACTGAGCCTCATTTTGACTTGGTTTAAGGACATTACATCAAAGCTGGATCAGCCTGTAGTGTGTTTTTCCACTTTAATTTTGGGGGCGACTCCAAATCCAGGCCTCCATTGGTTAATAAATTTGATTTCCATTGATGATTTTTGTGTAATTTTGTTGTCAGCACATTCAACTTTGTACAGAACAAAGTATTCAATGAGAATATTTCATTCATTCAGATCTAGGATGTGTTATTGGAGTATTCCCTTTATTTTTGAGCAGTGTATTATATATATATATATATATATATATATATATATATATATATATATATATATATATATATATACACACACACACACATACACATATATACATATACTGTATTTATATATGCACTGACAAAATTAATGGTAGGACCTGCCCTGACGAAGCTGCTTGGACAGCAATACAATAGATCAGGCACCATAGATCTGATTTGAGCCTCTGCCTCCACCTGATTACTATATGGTGGCACATACACAAGACACTGGGTTTCAATACAGGTATTGCATTGTAGCTGTTAACCCCCTCCAGGGACACCTGTTTTTTTTTTTTGTTTTCTTTTTGTACTATAGCTATATAGCATAAACCTGTGTATTATTGATCTTTGCATGATTTTCTACCCAGTTGTGGATACATTCTGGTATACCTGACCTCCATGATATATGGTGGCTATAACGAATACATAAGTTTGTGGGAGTGGATCTACCTGGACCCATGTTATAATCATGATTATTTGAACCATCATGTTATTTGTTACTTCGTGATTCTTGGACATGGTCTCTGTTTTTAATATGCCAGTGTACATTAATAAACCTTGTATTTTGATATAATTGATTTGAATCTAGGTGTGCACATCCAATTTTGCATTGTTTCTTTCCTCTCTCTTTGCCATTTATGATTGATTATTTCGATGCAGGATCTAGCACCCGCTAATAATTGATATACTTAGTGACTGGTGCATGGTGCACCCCTCCTCATTTATATATACTCAATACAAAAAGTGAAACTCATTATATAGAGTCATTACAAACAGAGTGATCTATTTCAAGTCTTTATTTCTGTTATTGTTGATGATTATGGCTTACAGCCAATGAAAACACAAAAGTCATTATCTCAGTAAATTAGAATACTTTATAACAACAGCTTGAAAAATGTTTTTAAAATCCGAAATGTTGACCTACTGAAATGTATGTTCAGTAAATGCACTCAATACTTGGCCGGGGCTCCTTTTGCATCAATTACTGCATCAATGCGGCGTGGCATGGAGGCGATCAGCCTGTGGCACTGCTGAGGTGTTATGGAAGCCCAGGTTGCTTTGATAGCAGCCTTCAGCTCGTCTGCATTGTTGGGTCTGGGGTCTTCCTCTTGACAATACCCCATAGATTCTCTATGGGGTTAAGGTCAGACGAGTTTGCTGGCCAATCAAGTACAGTGATACTGTTGTTTGTAAACCAGGTATTGGTACTTTTGGCAGTGTGGACAGGTGCCAAGTCCTGCTGGAGAATGAAATTTCCATTGGCAAAGGGAAGCATGAAGTGCTCTAAAATTTCCTGGTAGACGGCTGCGCTGACTTTGGTCTTGATAAAACACAGTGGACCTACATCAGCAGATGACATGGCTCCCCAAACCATCACTGATTGTGGAAACTTCACACTAGACCTCAAGCAGCTTGGATTGTGGCCTCTCCACTCTTCCTCCAGACTCTGGGACCTTGATTTCCAAAAGAAAATTGGAACTCTGGGATCTTGAGGAGTATGTCAATGACTGCCTTCTGGACATCTGTCAAGTCAGCAGTCTTCCCCATGATTGTGGAGCCTACTGAAACAGAATAAGGGACCTTTTTAAACGCGTAGGAAGCCGTTGCAGGTGTTTTTTGTTAATTATTCAAGTTTACAGAGATAATGACTTGTGTTTTCATTGGCTGTAAGCCATATTCATCAACATTACCAGAAATAAACACTTGAAATAGATCACTCTTTTTGTATTGAAGAACTGAAATAAATTAACTTGTTGATGATATTCTAATTTTGTGAGATGCACCTGTACATCGATACGACTCCTCATTAGTACTCACAAAATCAATTCGATGAGGACCACACACTCCTTGCAGTGGCACTGCCTCTTCAGTTCTCCGTTCTTGTGTCCCAGTTTAGCAACACTGTGGCTTCCTCACAAGTATACACAATTGTTTGCTTAAATCCTGTTTGTCTAAGATAAGGAACCCTTCCTTATCTTAATCCCCTTTAATTAGGCCTACTGTCCACACAGGGCAAAGTTCTGTACCATCTAAGTAGATCTCCTGGCCTGAGCTAAGGACCTCACCCTGCTCTTTGTCTCCGCTATGCTCTCTGCCTGGAATCCGGAGTCACACTGCCATTATATCTTTGCTTTTCTTCAGAACATACTATTTGATGTCTCCCTCCTGGCACACAACACCCTATCAATTCAAGTCTGCAACCAGATAAACCAAAAAGGTCTGTATTTCTCACTTACTTATCCATATCTGACTCATCACCATGAAATTGTTCTCCTGTGTGCCCATTTAGCTCAGAATGAGGGCTCCCACACAGTATGATTGCCCCCCACAATTCTTCATATTAAAAAAAGAAAAAAACAAAAAACACACTACTCAACCAACTCCGTTCCTGAGGTGTGCTGCTCCAGTCTGTGCAGTGTGAGTACTGAGGCTCCATACTACATGTGTGATGTAGGGACGCCATTGTGCCTGCAGTGCATGGAGTCTTAGGCTATGTTCACACTGTGCGTTTTTGATGCATTTTCACTGCGTTTTTTCCGCGTGGAAATGAACCAAAAACGCTTGGTAATCCGTGTGCCAGCTAATGCAATGACAGGATTATGTTAGGATTGTCATTGAATTGAGTCAGATGTTTGCTGCATATTTGACTGACTCAATTCAAGTCAATGAGCCAAAAACACTACAAAAACGCACAAAGAATGGTACCCGTGGAAGACTACTCCTCCCATCATCCGACGGCCTCTCCCACAGATAACAGCGGGAGCAGGTGCGGCTGAGTGGAGAAGTAGTCTTCTCAGCCGGTGTCTGTGCGCTGTGTTAAAAAAAGAAACAAAGTAAAAATATATCTAAATTAAAATAAAAAAACACATTATTCTCATCTGTACGCCGTCCTTCCAATGTCCCACGGTGACCCAATCACCTGGCAGCCGGCAATACACTGACAGGAGCGCGATCACTCTCACAGTGTACATCACTGCTGGGGCTGAGTTCACCAGAGTTCATCAGCTGACGAGCTCCGGTGCCCTCACTTACGGCATCGGTGCTGCATGGGAATTTTCCCACGCAACACTGGTGCAGCAAGTGAGGGCATTGGAGCCAGGGCTGGGGAGTCTGAGTCGAATACAGAGCCCATTTTGGTGGAGTTGGTATAAAATGGACCAACTTCGACTCCTAAAATATACACTGCTCAAAAACATAAAGGGAACACTCAAATAACACATCCTAGATCTGAATGAATGAAATATTCTCATGGAATACTTTGTTCTGTACAAAGTTGAAAGCGCTTACAACAAAATCACACAAAAATCATCAATGGAAATCAAATTTATTAACCAATGGAGGCCTGGATTTGGAGTCACCCCCAAAATTAAAGTGGAAAAACACACTACAGGCTGATCCAACTTTGATGTAATGTCCTTAAAACAAGTCAAAATGAGGCTCCGTATTGTGTATGGCCTCCACGTGCCTCTGTGACCTCCCTACAATGCCTGGGCATGCTCCTGATGAGGTTGCGGATGATCTCCTGTGGGATCTCCTCCCAGACCTGGACTAAAGCATCCGCCAACTCCTGGACAGTCTGTGGTGCAACGTGACGTTGGTGGATGGAGAGAGACATGATGTCCCAGATGTGCTCAATAGGATTCAGGCCTGGGGAACGGGCAGGCCAGTCCATAGCTTCAATGCCTTCATCTTGCAGGAACTGCTGACACACTCCAGCCACATGAGGTATGGCATTGTCCTGCATTAGGAGGAACCCAGGGCCAACCGCACCAGAATATGGTCTGACAAGGGGTCTGAGGATCTCATCTCGGTACCTAATGGCAGTCAAGCTACCTCTGTCGGGCACATGGAGGCCTCCATCTGTGGACATCGGGCCCTCATACCACCATCATGGAGTCGGTTTCTAACCTTTTGTGCAGACACATGCACATTTGTAGCCTGCTGGAGGTCATTCCGCAAGGCTCTGGCAGTGCTTCTCCTGTTCCTCCTTGCACAAAGGAAGAGGTAGCGGTCCTGCGGCTGGGTTGTTGCCCTCCTACGGCCCCCTCCACGTCTCCTGGTGTACTGGCCTGTCTCCTGGTAGTGCCTCCATCCTCTGGACACTACACTGACAGACACAGCAAACTTTCTTGCCACAGCTCGCATTGATGTGCCATCCTGGATAAACTGCACTACCTGAGCAACTTCTGTGGGTTGTAGAGTCCGTCTCATCCTACCACACGTGTGAAAGCACAACCAACATTCAAAAGTGACCAAAACATCAGCCAGAAAGCATTGGTACTGACATGTGGTTTGTGGTCCCTACCTGCAGAACCACTCCTTTATTGAGGGTGTCTGGATAATTGCCAATAATTTCCATCTATTGTCTATTCCATTTGCACAACAGCATGTGAAATTGATTGTCAGTCAGTGTTGCTTCCTAAGTGGACAGTTTGATTTCACAGAAGTTTGATTTACTTGTAGAGTTATATTCTGTTGTTTAAGTGTTCCCTTTATTTTTTTGAGCACTGTATAATAAATTGGGTATAGTAGTTCAATGCAGTTTGTGGGGAATATTTTTTCATAAGAATTTGGGAAAGTTATGAAATGTCCTATTCCTGATCTAAGGGTCTAGACTTTTAGCTGAGATGAATCTGTGCTACAGTAAATTTATCACTTAAACATGAGCCATGTATGAGGAAGTCGGAGTTGGAGTCGTCATGGAAATTGAGGAGTCGGAGGTTTGGCTTATGAACTGCTAATGAACTCCAGTGAACTCAGCCCCAGCAGTGCAGCACTATACACTGACAAGAGTGTCACATTTCTATCACCTGTATGCCCATATTAACGGTCTGAAAAGTCCCAGGGGGTGACATATTCCCTTTAAAATAAAAGACTTTATTCTAGCCGTGTCTTTATTGAAAAATGTCAAAAACCTTACTACGGGGTTAATAATGGGGGCGTCTTATAGACACCCTCCATTACTAACCTGGGATTCATGTCAGCAACCAATACATGGCTGACATGAACCCCAACCTTATTATCCCACTAGCCACCGCTACGACACGGCAGTGGGAAGAGCGGAGGATAAGCGCAAGATTTGGCGCAGCTTATGGATGCGCCATTTCTGTGTCTCCTGAGAGCAGATATTATTAGCCTCGCAGGGGGCTAGTATCCATGGCCCTGTCCCTGCCTATTAATATCAGCTCACAGCTGTCTGTTTAGCCTTTACTGGTTAGATTTTATAGGAGGACCATACGTCAATTTTTATCTGAGGTCCCCCTATAATCTAGCCAGTAAAGCAAACAGCTGTGGGCTGTTAATAATAGCCAGGGAACATTTTTGGCCAATGGCCCCGTCCCTGGACACTAATATCAGCTCCCAGCGGTTGGCTTTCCCTCTGCTGGTTATGAAAATGACACGGAAGTCCACTCCATTTTTTTAATATTAGGCTGTTTGCCACAATCCGGACATTGCAGCGCTTTGGACGCAGCCTATTTTTGCTGCTTCCAAAACACAGCTTTCTATTTAACAAAGGTAAATCCACATGTGTTCACTGAACCATGTGGATTTACCGCATTCAATAGATTCTAGTGGTCAAATTTCTGTTGTGGAGACTAGCGACTCCGCAAGAGTTTGACATGCTGCGGTCCTGAAACATCTACTATATAATTGGCTTATCCCGTCTGTCTGTTCGTCCAGGAAATCCTGCGTCGCTGATTGGTCTGGCCGCAGCCAATCAGCGATGCGGGATTTCAGAACAAGATGGCGGCCGTTAGCGGCTCATCTGCCGCACGGAGGTCAGCGGCGATGCAGCCGGCAGATGACCGGCGCTAGCCGGTCATCTCCGGGCTGCTCGCAGCAGAAGTACCCCGACCGGCGGCCTAGGCGGCGCCGTTCCCCGGTCCTCCATTCACACTTGCCATCGGGAGATCAGCGGCCCTTGCCGTCAGATCGCAGTGGACTGAAGGACCTGGGCTGACGTCATTTAGTCATGTGACGGCAGGTCCTTCAGTGCAGTGTACCGCGAGCTGCCGGCAAGCCAGGACGGAGCGAAGCAAGACTGCGGGGGCCATCAGAAGGTAAGTATAGATTTATTTTTTTATTTTTAACCATTCTTTACGGTCACACTATATATGCATGGATTTATATAGTGTGACCAAGTTGTCAAGCACTTTCCAAGTGATGCTAAAATCGCTTGGAAAGCGCTTGTCAACCCGCATGCGGAAAGGCATGTGAAAAACGCTTCACATCTGCATGTCCCTGGCAGGAAAACGCATGCACAATCCGCATGTACAATCCGCATGTACAATCCGCATGCGTCTTTTCTGCCAGGGAGATGCAGAAACGCTCAGGAAAAAATCTGGAGCACTTCTGCTTCGTGGGCACATAGCCTAAAAGGTGATAAGTCCAAAAACCCTAGATCAAACCTAATTATAATACTAGTTATGTAATTACTATTATCGTATTAAATGTTCTACTATAGGTGTTATATTTTGTCTAATTTAACCGTAGCCCACAATATTATGTGTATCGAGGAAATCGTCCAGCCCTTTTTTGAAAGCTGTTATAATATTGGTCATTACTTCCTCTTGTGGTCAGGTATTCCACAGTCTGACTGCTCTGACTGTAAAGAACCCTTTCCTGTTTAGGTGCCTGAATCGCCTTTCTTCCACCCGTAATGAGTGCCCCCTGGTCCTTAGTATGGTTTTTGGAAGGAATAAGTCATGTGCTAGTCCTTTTGTACTGACCACACATATATTTATACATGTAAATGAGATCCCCTCTGAGGCGTCGTTTTTCTAAGCTTAACAGACTCAACATTTTCAACCTCTCCTCATATGAGAGGCCTCCATCCCTTGTAATAATCTAGTTGCCGCCTTTGAACTGACTCTAACTTCTAAATATCCTTTTTAAAATGTGGAGCCCAAAACAGTATCCCATATTCTCGATGTGGCCTCACCAGTGATTTATAAAGGGGTAACAATACATTGGGATCGCGGGATTTTATTTCTCTTTTTATACATCCTAAACTCTTGTTTGCTTTTGCGGCAGCTGCTTGACATTGAGTACGGCTGCTCAGCTTACTTGTAACCAGAATACCCAAGTTCTTCTCCTGTTCTGTAGTCCCAAGTATACTCCCATTTAATGTATATGCAGCAATAGAATTACTCCGTCCTTGGTGCATTACTCTATATTTATCTACATTAAACCTCATCTACCAAGTGCACGCCCATTCAGTCATCTTATCCAGATCATTCTGCAACATTGTAATGTTAAGCTCAGATTTTAACCCCTTAAGCCCCGGAGCATTTTCTGTTTTTGCATTTTCGTTTTTTGCTCCCCTTGTTCCCAGAGCCATAGCGTTTTTATTTTTTGGTCAATATGGCCATGTGAGGGCTTATTTTTTGCGGGATGAGTTGTACTTTTCAACGCCATTACTAGTTTTACCATATCGTGTACGGGAAAAAAATTCCAAATGCGGTGAAATTGCAAAAAAAGTGCAATACCACAGTTGTTTTTTATTAATTTTTTTACCACATTCACTGAATGCTAAAACTGACCTGCCATTCTTATTCTACAGGTCATTACGAGTTCGTAGACACCAAACATGTATAGGTTCTTTTTTAAGTGGTGAAAAATAATTCCAAAATTTGGTTAAAAAAAAAAAAAAATAGCGCCATTTTCTAAGACCCATAGCGTCTCCATTTTTTGGGATCTGGGGCTGGGTGAGGGCTTATTTTTTGCCCACCGAGCTGAAGTTTTTATTTATACCATTTTGGGGTAGATAAGATGTTTTGATTGCCCGTTATTGCATTTTATTGCAATGTTGCGGGGACCAAAAAAACGTAATTCTGGCGTTTAGAATTTTTCTCTCGTTACGCCGTTTACCGATCGGAATAATTCTTTTTTTATATTGATAGATGGGGCGATTCTGAACGCGGAGATACCAAATATGTGTGTGGGTTTTTTTTTATTATTATTTTATTTTGAATGGGGCGAAAGGGGGGTGATTTAAACTTTTATATTTTTTTAATTTTTTTTAAAAACTTTTTTTTTTCACTTTTTGCATGCTTCAATAGTCTCCATAGGAGACTAGAAGCAGCAACTATCCGATCGTTTCTGCTACCTACAGGGGATCAGCAGATCCCCTGCATATAGCAGAATTGGTCCTGTGCTATGAGCGCCGACCACTAGGTGGCGCTCATAGCGACCAGATCATGACAACCACAGGCGTCTGCTGTAGACCCTGGGTTGTCATGCCCACCCATCGGTGACCCGCGATCACGTGACGGGGTCGCCGGTGGGCGGGGCTTAGGACGCGCCTTCCAGGAAGCGCGCGTTAAATGCCGCTGTCGGAGATTGACAGCGGCATTTAACATGTTAACAGCCGCGGGTGGATCGCGATTCCACCCGCGGCTGTTGCGGGCACATGTCAGCTGTAAGAATCAGCTGACATGTGCTCGGTTCAGTGAGGGCTCAGCGCAGCAGCCCTCACTGAACAGTGGGGTACGCAAATGTGTGTACTAATAAGTCACCCATTGTTAAAGGGTTAATATCCTACATTTGGTGTCGTCAGCAAAAACACGGCGCATGTACGTGTCCGCAGGTGATCCGCAGCCTCAGATGCATGCATAGTGGACATGGGATTTCTAGAAAGACCAACCACTGTGCTGTAACATATGGACGCTGCACAGCTTCAAACCCGGAGCGGCTTCTGATCATGGGCACATATCCAAACTCACCTGCAGCAAGTCAATTTCAGTAGTGGAGACGCTAGTCTGTATACTGAGGTGAAGAAAATGATTGTTTTGGTCCTACAAAAGTAGTAAAACTAATGAGCAATTGCAATTACAACATTTTTTTTTTTGTGAGTCCCTGGTCTTGAAGCCACAACCTTAAAATGTTGTTGACATAGGCACTTAAGCTGCTCAGCTACAAGCTCTGATGTCACTAGGAGAATTCTGTGTACTTGATCTATACTATAGAAGTTGACTATAGCCTTATTGTACTGCTAGAAAAACACTGCTGTGTACAATATATATATTTTTATTCTAAAAATATTTAAAAAAAAATCAGCCTATAAAATTGTAAAAAACAATTATAATGAAAAACACTTGATAATGAAAAAAATCTTGTAATTTTTAATGAGTTTTATAAAAAAGAATAAACATCACAAATCAGCAAATAACACAGATATAAACACATGGTCAAAATTGTTGGTACCCCTCGTTTAATGAAAGAAAAACCCACAATGGTCACAGAAATAACTTGACAAAAGTAATAATAAATAAAAAATTTATGGAAATGAACAAATGAAAGTCAGACATTGCTTTTCAACCCTGCTTCCACAGAATTGAAAAAAAATTAAACTCATGAAATAGGCCTGGACAGAAATTATTGTACCCTTGAAAATAATGTGACAAAAGGGACATGTTAAATCAAGTTGTGTCCACTAATTAGCATCACAGGTGTCTACAATCTTGTAATCAGTCAATCGGCCTGTATATAGGGCTACAGATACTCACTGTGCTGTTTGGTGACATGGTGTGTACCACACTCAACATGGACCATAGGAAGAAAAGGAAAGAGTTGTCTCAGGAGATTAGAAAGAAAATTATAGACAAGCATGTTAAAAGGTAAGAAGACCATCTCCAAGCAGCCTGATGTTCCTGTGACTACAGTTGCACGTATTATTCAGAAATTTAAGATCCATGGGACTGTAGCCAACCTCCCTGGACGTGGCCGCAGGAGGAAAATTGATGACAAATCAAAGAGACGGATAATATGAATGGTAACAAAACAGCCCAGGAAAACTTCTAAAGAGATTAAAGGTGAACTTCAAGCTCAAGGGACATCAGTGTCAGATCGCACCATCCGTCGTTGTTTGATCCAAAGTGGACTTCATGGGAAACGACCAAGGAGAACACCATTGTTGAAAACAAAATCATAAAAAAAAAACCAGACTGGAATTTGCTAAAGGAGGAGGCTGTTATGTTCTGGGGCTGCTTTGCTGCATCTGGCACAGGGTGTCTTGAATCTGTGCAGGGTATAATGAAATCTCAAGACTATCACGGCATTCTAGAGAGAAATGTGCTGCCCATTGTCAAAAAGCTCGGTCTCAGTCGCAGGTCATGGGTCTTACAACAGGATAATGACCCAAAACACACAGCTAAAAACACCCAAGAATGGCTAAGTGGAAAACATTGGACTATTCTGAAGTGGCCTTCTATGAGCCCTGACCTAAATCCTATTGAGCATCTTTGGAAAGAGCTGAAACATGCCGTCTGGAAAAGGCAACCTTCAAACACGAGGCAACTGGAGCAGTTTGCTCATGAGAAGAGGGCCAAAATACCTGTCGAGAGGTGCAGAAGTCTCATTGACAGTTACAGGAATTGTTTGATTGCAGTGATTACCTCAAAAGGTTGTTCAACAAAATATTAAGTTAACAAGAACCATCATTTCTGTCCAGGCCAATTTCATAGGTTTAATTTTTTTTAAAATTCTGTGAAAGCAGGGTTGAAAAGCAATGTCTGACTTTCATTTGTTGATTTTCAAAGATTTTAAATTGATTAATTTATTCCACCCATTATGTTGCCTATATCTTTCACCCCTTTAAATGTTGCTTTTATTTTGTTTTTGTTTGCTTCTATATTACTGTGTATTCATAATAATTCCCCCCTTTTTCTATATTACTGTATATTTATAATATGTCCCCCCCCTTTTTCTATATTACTGTGTATTTATAATATGTCTCCCCCCTTTTTCTTTACCCCATTCATGTAAAAAATCCATAATAAAAACTACTTAAATAAAAAAAGGAGCCCGATGTGCGCCCAAGGACACCGCTGAATTGTGCGGCTTTGGTACTTTTTATTCTTTAGATGCTTCTATGTGGAGCCTAAAAAAAACGCAGATACTTTATTAAGTGCAGAATCAAAGCTTTTCTGTACTATAAAAAGCACATTAAAAATGCAGCTTCACATCTGTACCAGAAAAGCAACAAATAAGCGGGAGAATATTGCTATTGTGTAGTTTGCTGCAGATCCTGCAGAAAACAAAAAACACAGTATTTCTGCAACGTGTGAACACGGCCTTACAGACACAAAAAAAGTCAGATGTCGTTTAGTGAGGCTACATAAAGAGGAGAAAGTTGTGGCGGCTCCGACTGTGAATGAAGAATCAAAAAAATAATCCACAGGTCCCAACTAGAAATGAGCAGGGTGGACAGATGACGTCACACTGCCCTGGGTGATCAAAAGCCGCCGGATGGTTAGAGATTCACGGCCTCCTATCCAGCCGCCAGGTAGCACTGATCTGGACACAGGACCTGAGAATCCATTCGCTCATCTCTAGCCCCAAATGTCCTGGATTTGGGTCTGCACCCTGCAGTCTTGGGCGTCTGCTGAATGCCCCTCATTATCAGCGCTCCTCTGACAACTCCTCCTGCCGGAGGAGAAAGATAATGGTGAATGGACTTTGATTGGGGTGTGACCAGTGGCGTGGCCAAAATTTTCAGCGGCACACTATGCACGCCACATGATGTGTCCCTCTTTCTGTTCTCCAAAAGTTGGGAGGTATGTAAATGTATGGAAGCAGGGGCATACCGTCCATGGCAGCAGCCCACACAGCTGCTATGGGGTCCATGAGACAGGGGGGCTCAGTGTGTAACAGCACACCTTCATCAGAATTTCAACAGTATCTGCATCCTTAGGATGAAGTTACAGTTGAAAACAACCAGGCTCCGTCAGGACCAGCGGAGGATTTCGTGGGCCCGGAGTCGGGAGAAGGATCTACCTCTGCTACTCTGGCTGCACTGTGTCCACCACGTAGAGGATGCCTCTGTCTCAGTGCTCTATGAAAAAATGCAAGAGCGCAATAGGGTCTTATCCAATTAATAAATGGTACAGAAGTATTAAAAACTGCTCACCTAGTAGGGTTGTTTGGGATACAATACCTGTAAAGCCTGGACTCCAGATGCTGCAGCTTCCTATGGATATGTCAGAGATAGATGCTGGGAAAGGAAGTTGTTTCTGCGCTCTGTGGAGTCACAACAAACCATTAGTATGTATAAAAATGTAGGTTTATTGTCTACGTGTTTCAGAGTCCACCGACTCCTTCCTCAGGACAGGTTATGTATGGTTATCCTGAGGAAGGAGTCGGTGGACTCTGAAACGCGTAAACAATAAACCTACATTTTTATCCATACTACTGGTTTGTCGTGACTCCAGAGAGAGCAGAAACAACTTCCTTTCCCAGCATCTATCTCTGCTCTCAGTGCTCTGTTAGAGCAGAAGAGGAGGATAAGCCCACCAGCTCGGGGTTCCAGCAGAGCAGAGAAGCAGCTTACAGTATGGTCACAGCTCTCCCGGCCCCCACCCCGCTCTGTATAATAATACTCCGCTCTCCCTCTCCTGCCTTCTGCCCTGCAATTACAGCAGGAGAGCTCTGCAGTCGGGCCCCAGGTGAAGGGAAGGCTGCACCACAGAGAAGACATAAGTACAGGGTACAGGATGAAGAAGCTGGTAAGCCGCACGCATCATCTGCAGAGAGGGTAAGTGCATGTGTAATTTGTGTGCATATATGTGTGTGTGTTTCTATGTGTGTTATGTCCATGTATCTGTGTACATATCTGTATGTGATGCACATGTACTTAGTACATCCATGTATTCACATATGGTCATATACAGCATTTCAGGTCCATTACAAGTTTAAGAAAAGGCACATGTGGTGGGGCTAAAGTGCCGCTTGTGAACATACAGATGAATAAATTTATTTAAGGCAGGTTTCACAAGTCCTGATATTTGTGGTAGCAGAAAAGCCAGTACAGGAGATATCCGTTTCCGACTGCACCTGTGTGGCAACATCAGGATCACATGTTCCGGCGCCTGGGAATCAGCGGTACACTTAGTGGGGTTCCCAAGCGCCGGGTGCTGAACGCTGCGCTCATCATAGTCCCCTGCCGGCGCTGCGATCAGCACCAGCATGGGTTAATGACGACAATAGTATTCTGCTCCCACTGTCTCCAACTGTAAAAATAAGAATAAAATGAAAAAATTCTTTATACTCACCTATTTTAAGTGTCCCCCGCTGTAATATATCTGACCGCTCATGCCGAGGAGCCGGGAAGACTGACTCCTACAGCTAACGGTGTCCTGTCACTCACTCACTGAGCTCAGCGCAGCTCCGGGGCCCGCTTGCTGGAACGAGTCATTCTCCCCGGCTCCTTGGCGTGAGCGGTCAGGTGGATTACAGCAGGGGACATCTTCGGACAGGTGAGTATAACAATTTTTTTTATTCTATTCTTATTTTTACCCCAGGACACAGCTGGAGTAGAATACTACTCTCACCATTGTCCCTTGCTCGCACTGATCGCAGCGCCGACAGGGGACAATGATGAAGGCAGCGTTCAGCACCCGGCGCTTAGGAACAGCGCTAACTGTACAGCTGATTCCCAGGCGCCGGTACGAGTCACATTGATGACACATGGATGTGTGGGACATTTTACGGCACATGCAGCGCAAAAAAAAACAGACATGTCAACATGTCTTGCCCATGGACACACGGTCTCTGGAAACACACTGACTTGTGCACAGACCCATTGATTTGAATGGGTCTAAGTGTGTATGTGTCTACGGTACGTCAGGAAACGGTAACCACACGAACTGGAGACACTGACGTGTCTGAAAGTGGCCCAAAGTGAACCTGATAAATGCTGCCCAAACTGTGGGCTGCATTTATCAAGCACCAGCTGTATGATCCCAGCCAGGTATATCTGACTCCAAAACTGTGGCATTTCAAAGAAAAACACTTTATTAGCAGCTGAGGACCAGACTGTGCTGTAGACTAGTCAGACAGGTGGGTCCCTGGCAGCTTCCCCTCCACCTACTGCCAGCGATAGACAGATCTCTGCAGGAAGGAAGCCCTGCTATATGTAACACTGGAGATCAGACGATCGCAGCTTCTAGTCTCCCATGGAGACTACTGAAGCAAGTGTACAGCGAGAAAAAAATGTTTTTAAAGATATTAACACACACATATATATATATACAGTACAGACCAAAAGTTTGGACACACCTTCTCATTTAAAGATTTTTCTGTATTTTCATGACTTTGAAAATTGTACATTCACACTGAATGCATCAAAACTATGAATTAACACATGTGGAATTATATACTTAACAAAAAAGTGTGAAACAACTGAAAATATGTCTTATATTCTAGGTTCTTCAAAGTAGCCATCTTTTGCTTTGATGACTGCTTTGCACAGTCTTGGCATTCTCTTGACGAGCTTCAAGAGGCAGTCACCGGAAATGGTCTTCCAACAATCTTGAAGGAGTTCCCAGAGATGCTTAGCACTTGTTGGCCCTTTTGCCTTCAATCTGCGGTCCAGCTCACTCCAAACCATCTCGATTGGGTTCAGGTCTGGTGACTGTGGAGGCCAGGTCATCTGGTGTAGCACCCCATCACTCTCCCTCTTGGTCAAATAGCCCTTACACAGCCTGGAGGTGTGTTTGGGGTCATTGTCCTGTTGAAAAATAAATGATGGTCCAACTAAACGCAAACCGGATGGAATAGCATGCCACCGCAAGATGCTGTGGTAGCCATGCTGGTTCAGGATGCCTTCAATTGTGAATAAATACCCAACAGTGTCACCAGCAAAGCACCCCCACACCATCACACCTCCTCCTCCATGCTTCACGGTGGGAACCAGGCATGTAGAGTCCATCCGTTCACCTTTTCTGAGTCGCACAAAGACACGGTTGTTGGAACCAAAGATCTCAAATTTGGACTCATCAGACCAAAGCACAGATTTCCACTGGTCTAATGTCCATTCCTTGTGTCCTTTAGCCCAAACAAGTCTCTTCTGCTTGTTGCCTGTCCTTAGCAGTGGTTTCCTAGCAGCTATTTTACCATGAATGCCTGCTGCACAAAGTCTCCTCTTAACAGTTGTTGAAGAGATGTGTCTGCTGCTAGAACTCTGTGTGGCATTGACCTGGTCTCTAATCTGAGCTGCTGTTAACCTGCGATTTCTGAGGCTGATGACTCGGATAAACTTATCCTCAGAAGCAGAGGTGACTCTTGGTCTTCCTTTCCTGGGGTGGTCCTCATGTGAGCCAGTTTCTTTGTAGCGTTTGATGGTTTTTGCAACTGCACTTGGGGACACTTTCAGAGTTTGCCCAATTTTTCGGACAGACTGACCTTCATTTCTTAAAGTAATGATGGCCACTCGTTTTTCTTTTCTTAGAATTTGTATTATTGCAAGAAAAAAGCAGCTAACAGTCTATTCAGTAGGACTATCAGCTGTGTATCCACCAGACTTCTGCACAACACAACTGATGGTCCCAACCCCATTTATAAGGCAAGAAATCCCACTTATTAAACCTGACAGGGCACACCTGTGAAGTGAAAACCATTTCCGGTGACTACCTCTTGAAGCTCATCAAGAGAATGCCAAGAGTGTGCAAAGCAGTCATCAAAGCAAAAGGTGGCTACTTTGAAGAACCTAGAATATAAGACATATTTTCAGTTGTTTCACACTTTTTTGTTAAGTATATAATTCCACATGTGTTAATTCATAGTTTTGATGCCTTCAGTGTGAATATACAATTTTCATAGTCATGAAAATACAGAAAAATCTCTAAATGAGAAGGTGTATCCAAACTTTTGGTCTGTACTGTATATATATATATTATATATATATATATTATATATATTCAAATCAGCCCCCTTTCAAAATAAAAAAAATAAAAAAAAATACACGTTTGGTATCGCTGCGTTCAGAATCGCCCGATATATCAATATAAAAAAAGAATTAATCCGATGGGTAAATGGTGTAACGCGAAAAAAATCAGAAGGTCAGAATTACGTTTTTTTGGTTGCCGCAACATTGCAATAAAATGCAATAACGGGCGATCAAAACATAGTATCTACACGAAAATGGTACCAATAAAAGCGTCCATTCAGCACGCAAAAACTTAGCCCTCACCCAGCCCCAGATAACGAAAAATGGAGACGCTATGGGTCTTGGAAAATGTTTCTTTTTTTTTTTTTTAAACAAACTTTGTTGTTTTTTTTCACCACTTCAATAAAAAAGAACCTATACATGTTTGGTATCTATGAACTCATAATGACCAGGAGAATCATAATGGCAGGCCAGTTTTAGCATTTAGTGAACATGGTAAAAAAATACCCAAAAAACAATTGTGGAAATTCACAGTTTTTGCAATTTCACTGCACTTGGAATTTTTTCACCCATTTTCCAATACAAGATATGGCAAAACCAATGGTGTTGTTCAAAAGTACAACTTGGCCCTCAAAAAATAAGCCCTCACATGGCCATATTGATGGAAAAATAAAAAAAAGTTATGGCTCTGGGAAGAAAGGGTTAAAGAGGTTGTCCAAAATAATGAAATCGCTGCACATCAGAAGTAATACATGTTCGGTAGATTGTCTGGGTAAAAGGTTTTAATGCGGCTAGATTTTGTACAAATAACAAAATAAATTCTACTCACCTGCTGTCACTCTTCTGGATCCAGCACAGATTGATCTATGGTCTGCTCCAGCATAAATGATGTCACCATTCTACCAGACACAGGAACACTGAATCTTGTGATAGGTGGCAGCGGTCAGGTGACTTGAACTGTATGTATCACAAGCTGCAGCAGTCGTGTGTCTGGTAGAGCGGTGGCATCATTGATGCTAATGCAAACCACGGGGCGGCCTGCGATGGATCCAGGAGGGGGACAGCAGGGGAATATGATTTATTTTGTTATTTTTACAGAATCTGGCCACCAGGTAATGAGCACCTTTTGTCTGGACAACCCTGTTAATAAACTCATAAGTGCTCATCTTTCTAGCTCCTGGCATCTCCTGATACTTCTGCTTACAATGGCTGCCAATCACTGGCCTTGTGGTCTTGAGCTGAATGCTACTGACAAGCTGCAAAATATGCATATCCATCTGCGGCCATGTGAATAGAAGCATCAGAGACATGGCACTGTCATGCTACAAGGGTGAGTATTGATCGCTACCCGTGTGCATCATTTTCTTTATTTATGACAACTCCATTAAAGTTTTTTTTTTCTATATATTATAATTTTAGGACTATAGGATACAATTTTTAGCAAGAAAAAAAATCTAGTTTAAAAGACTGGGTCTTATGGTTCCAACCCCTTTGTTCATTTCCTTCATAATAGGGCAGAGAGCTCATGAAGAGTTCTGCCTGATGCCTGATCATTTCGAGTACTTTCCATATGCTCATATTTGCACAATTCTCTTCTGCCTGGCACTGATCTGCATGATCAGTATAGGGCAGCAGGAGAAGCTGAACTCCATGTGTAAAACATATTTATCTCCCCAACATGGAGGGAGCTCATAGCCGCAAATGCCTCTTCTATTTCCTGCCATGCAACAATATGTATGATCAGAAGTGGAAGCTTAAAGAAATGTATATTTGCGTTCCACTTCTAGGTCATTGTTATCATGTACGGCTAAGGTGGGTCCCAGGAATCAATATCACTGGTGGGTCCTATGTACCCCAGTACAACAATGAACACAATGGTGGAACAGGCAGCTGTCAGTACTGATCTGCATCATTCAGCTTGTCTGTCTAAGGCCACGGCCCCACTATCAATATTCGGTCAGTATTTTTTTCTCAGGAATGGGAGTCAAAACCAGATGAGGAACAATCAGAGAAAGGTATAATAGAAACAATTGCACCAATTCTGCATTTATCACCCACTCCTGGTTTTGGCTTCCACTCCTGACAAAAAATACTGACCAAATACTGATAGTGGGGCCGTGGCCTAAGTCTCCTGCTGTACGGAGCTTCAGTCCACAAGCAGCACAGAGTGGAGCAGCGCAAGAGGGGAACCTATCTAGGAAAGTAGTATTTTCCTTTCTTTTATCAGTCAGTACTTATAGGGGGCCATCATACTCTGTGGTGGGGATCATTGTGGGAGTGTTCATACAGTGTGTGGGTGGAATTGTACTGGTGGGGTATTATACTGTGTGAGGTGATATGGGGGCCTCATATTGTGGATGTATTTACTTGTGGGACATCATATTATTTTGGGGACACTGAGATCATCATACTGTGGGTGTGGGGGTATCATGCAATGCGTTAGATGCATTTTTGGAGGCATCATACTCTGAGGAGCTATAACAGGGACATTGGTGTGGGTGAGAACAGTAAAGGGGATTCAATAGGAGCAACATTACTCTGTATTTACTGTAATACATGTACCTCTCTGTTTTTAAATTTATGAGTCACACCATTTTGTGACTTCTCCTATGTGCCGTGACCCCATTTACTCCACCGAGAGGGAAGAGGAACCCAATTAGGACATTTGCTATGGGGCCCCATGGTTTCTATGTACGCCACTGTCCGGAAGTGACGTGCTTCACACTAAAACACCAGATAAACTGATTGCTGCCTCGCCACTCGTACCCGTAACTGCGCATGCCAGTAGTTGTATCCAGTAGATAAAGTAACATACGGATAGAGGCTTTGTGTTGGTCTGTGTTACATCCGGTCACCTGATTACAGGGGCATAATGGCGGCATTACACTGTGTGGAGGCATCATACATGCTACATAAGGGGCATAATGGGGGCATTACACTGTGTGGAGGCATCATACATGCTACATAAGGGGCATAACACTTTGTGGGGGGCATCATACATGCTACATAAGGGGCATAATGGAGGCATTACACTGTGTGGAGGCATCACACATGCTACATAAGGGGCATAATGGAGGCATTGCACTGTGTGGAGGCATCATACATGCTACATAAGGGGCATAATGGGGGCATTACACTTTGTGGGGGGCATCATACATCCTGCATAAGGAGCATAATGGGGGCATTACACTGTGTGTAGGCATCATACATGCTACATAAGGGGCATTACACTGTGTGGAGGCATCATACATGCCATTATACCCCTTATGTAGCATTACACTGTGTGGGGGGCATCATACATCCTGCATTAGGGGCATTGCCCCCAAGAGTGTATCATACATCCTGCAAAAGGGGCATAATGGGGGCATTACACTGTGTGGGGGGCATCATACATACTGCATAAGGGGCATAATGGGGGCATTACACATTCTGCATAAGGGGCATAATGGGGGCATTACACTGTGTGGGGGCCAATAAAGGGTCCTGTACTATGAGAACAACACGTTTCCTCACTTCCTGTCTCCATAGTTGGGGCGTATGTATCTATTACTGGTAACAGAACAAAAACGTTAATGATTCCTATAAAGGGGCAACACAAGACCCCAAAAGAGTCTCAGTGCTGAAGGGGTTAATGCCCCCTGCGTCCAGTAATGGGGAATCTGAACATACCTCCTCCTGCAGAGCCGCCACCACATATATGGCTGATCTGTGCGCACAGGACCTGTGATGAGGTCACAGGAGGGGAGGAGTCAGCGGTCACATGATCAGGGGCCTCAGTGTATGCAGGACTCTGCTGTGCTGGTTGTCATGGTGCTGGATGAGCTGAAGTTTATATGTGGATGTAGCAGAGGCGTGCGTGTACGAGGTGTACGGAGCGGAGGCGTGCGTGTACGAGGTGTACGGAGCGGAGGCGTGCGTGTACGAGGTGTACGGAGCGGAGGCGTGCGTGTACGAGGTGTACGGAGCGGAGGCGTGCGTGTACGAGGTGTACGGAGCGGAGGCGTGCGTGTACGAGGTGTACGGAGCGGAGCCATGTACAGTGGTGGCCAAAAGTATTGGCACCCCTGCAATTCTGTCAGATAATACTCAGTTTCTTCCTGAAAATGATTGCAATCACAAATTCTTTGGTCTTATTATCTTCATTTAATTTGTCTTCAATGAAAAAACACAAAAGAGAATGAAGCAAAAATCAAATCATTGATTATTTCACACAAAACTCCAAAAATGGGCCAGACAAAAGTATTGGCACCCTCAGCCTAATACTTGGTTGAACAACCGCTTCCGGTAACCATCAATGAGCTTCTTACAATGCTCTGCTGGAATTGTAGACCATTCTTCTTTGGCAAACTGCTCCAGGTCCCTGATATTTGAAGGGTGCCTTCTCCAAACTGCCATTTTGAGATCTCTCCACAGGTGTTCTATGGGATTCAGGTCTGGACTCATTGCTGGCCACCTTAGAAGTCTCCAGTGCTTTCTCTCAAACCATTTTATAGTGCTTTTGGAAGTGTGTTTTGGGTCATTGTCCTGCTGGAAGACCCATGACCTCTGAGGGAGACCCAGCTTTCTCACACTGGGCCTCACATTATGCTGCAAAATTTGTTGGTAGTCTTCAGACTTCATAATGCCATGCACACGGTAAAGCAGTCCAGTGCCAGAGGCAGCAAAGCAACCCCAAAACATTAGGGAACCTCCGCCATGTTTGACTGTAGGGGCCGTGTTCTTTTCTTTGAATGCTTCTTTTTTCTCCCTGTACACTCTATGTTGATGCTTTTTCCCCAAAAGCTCTACTTTTGTCTTATCTGACCAGAGAACATTCTTCCAAAACGTTTTAGGCTCTCAGGTAAGTTTTGGCAAACTCCAGCCTGGCTTTTTTATGTCTCGGGGTAAGAAGTGGGGTCTTCCTGGGTATCCTACCATACAGTCCCTTTTCATTCAGACGCCGACGGATAGTACGGGTTGACACTGTTGTACCCTCGGACTGCAGGGCAGCTTGAACTTGTTTTCATGTTAGTCGAGGTTCTTTATCCACCATCCGCACAATCTTGCGTTGAAATCCCTCGTCAATTTTTCTTTTCCGTCCACATCTAGGGAGGTTAGCCACAGTGCCATGGGCTTTAAACTTCTTGATGACACTGCGCACGGAAGACACAGGAACATTCAGGTCTTTGGAGATGGACTTGTAGCCTTGAGATTGCTCATGCTTCCTCACAATTTGGTTTCTCAAGTCCTCAGTTCTTTGGTCTTCTTCCTTTTCTCCATGTTCAATGTGGTACACACAAGGACACAGGACAGAGGTTGAGTCAACTTTAATCCATGTTAACTGGCTGCAAGTGTGATTTGGTTATTGCCAACACCTGTTAGGTGCCACAGGTAAGTTACAGGTGCTGTTAATTACACGAATTAGAGAAGCATCACATGATTTTTCAAACAGTGTCAATACTTTTGTCCACCCCCTTTTTCAGGTTTGGTGTGGAATTGTATCCAATTTGGCTTTAGGACAATTCTTTTTGTGTTTTTTCATTGAAGACAAATTAAATGAAGATAATAATACCAAAGAATTTGTGATTGCAATCATTTTCAGGAAGAAACTGAGTATTATCTGACAGAATTGCAGGGGTGCCAATACTTTTGGCCACCATTGTATGTACGAGTTGTATGGAACGGAGCCACGTGTGTACGAGGTGTACGGAGCGGAGCCGCGTGTGTATGAGGTGTACGGAGCGGAGCCGCGTGTGTATGAGGTGTACGGAGCGGAGCCGCGTGTGTATGAGGTGTACAGAGCGGAGCCGCGTGTGTATGAGGTGTACAGAGCGGAGCCGCGTGTGTATGAGGTGTACAGAGCGGAGCCGCGTGTGTATGAGGTGTACAGAGCGGAGCCGCGTGTGTATGAGGTGTACAGAGCGGAGCCGCGTGTGTATGAGGTGTACAGAGCGGAGCCGCGTGTGTATGAGGTGTACAGAGCGGAGCCGCGTGTGTATGAGGTGTACAGAGCGGAGCCGCGTGTGTATGAGGTGTACAGAGCGGAGCCGCGTGTGTATGAGGTGTACAGAGCGGAGCCGCGTGTGTATGAGGTGTACAGAGCGGAGCCGCGTGTGTACGAGGTGAGCGGAGCAGTGTGTGTGTACAATGTGTACGGAGCAAAGCCATGCGTGTACGAGGTGTGCGGAGCCGCACGTGTACGGAGCAGAGCCGCGTGTCTACGAGGTGTACGGAGCGGAGCCACGTGTGTACGGAGCGGAGCCGCGTGTGTATGGGGTGTACGGAGCGGAGCCGCGTGTGTACGGGGTGTACGGAGCGGAGCCGCATGTGTACGGAGCGGAGCCGCGTGTCTACGAGGTGTACGGAGCGGAGCCGCGTGTCTATGAGGTGTACAAGGTGTACGGAGCGGAGCTGCGTGTGTATGGGGTGTACAAGGTGTACGGAGCCGCGCCATGTGTGTACGAGGTGTACTGAGCGGAGCCGCGTGTATACAATGTGTATGGAGCAAAGCCGTGCATGTACGAGGTGTATGGTGCGGAGCAGTGCGTGTACGAGGTGTGCGGAGCTGCACGTGTACGGAGCGGAGCTGCGTGTCTACAAGGTTTACGGAGCAGAGCCGTGTGTGTACGAGGTGTACGGAGCAGTGTTTCACTATATCACATATCTCTTTAAAAGTATACTCACAGTACAGAATATATACACACTGACCCTACATACATACATTTTTTACGGTTACGTCTATATTATTTAACGATTAAGGTTTCGCACGTTGCTGATAAAACTGGACATAATGATGACACATGGACAGAATACTGAAAAACAATCGAGATGAAAATCCTCCGTGTTTTCTAGATGGAATCGGCTCGTCTGAACTCTGCTGTAAAGGATTTGTCCAGGCTGTCAGGATTTCCCAGTGTTGATTAGCGCTGGGCTACAATTAAATGGCAAGTTCATAAGCCTGTGACATAAAATATCACAGACAAGGAAGAGCTCTATGATTATAATGAAATTCTAATGTTATAAAATTACATAATAAAAATGACAATAAAATCATGTATGTGATGAAATGGGAATGTCAATAGAAAAAAGACTTTATACAATTTATAAACTGCGGGTAATTATTAACTTATAGGAAGAATATATTGCACTAGCACTTAATCATTTATTAATTCTTTCCTATTCTAACATATACTTCTGCATGTTACTAATCTGATAGTCACAATCTAATGGTCTGCACTTTTTTGAGGTATCCTTGTTTTTTAAATGATTTTATTGTCATTTTTATTATGTAATTTAATAAAATTTGAATTTTATTATAATCATAGATTTCTTCTTTGTCTGTGATATTTTATGTCACAGACTTATGAACTTTCAAGTGTTATTGAAGTGCTATGTATCATTTTGGAACGTACAGTGATAATATAATTAAATGGCTTCTAGCTCCCCCACAGTTGTGGCAGCCACAAGACAGGCGAGGTCGGACGCCTTCCACAATTTCCTGTGGCCTGAGGCTGCCATATTTGCTGTAAGCGTCGTGCTCAAACAAACACAAGCAGATAAAAATGGCTGCCCCCAGTGATGAAGAAACAGTATAAACGATAAAAACAAAAATTATTTGTACATTGTTCTAAAATTAATAATTGTTAATGTAAATATTGTGAGATTTTTCCCTTTAACCCCTTTACCCCAGAGGGTGGTTTGCACGTTAATGACTAGTCCAATTTTTACAATTCTGACCACTGTCAATTTATGAGGTAATTACTCTGGAACTCTTCAACGGATCACCCTGATTCTGAGACTGTTTTTTCGTGACATATTGTACTTCATGATAGTGGTAAAATTTCTTCGATATCACTTGCGTTTATTTGTGAAAAAAATCAGAAATTTGGCGAAAATTTTGAAAATTTTTATGCCTTTAAATCAAAGAGATATGTCACAGAAAAGAGTTAATAAATAACATTTCCCACATGCCTACTTTGCATCAGCACAATTTTGGAACAATTTTTTTTTTAAGTAGGGAGCTATAAGGGTTAAAAGTTGACCAGCGATTTCTCATTTTAACAACAATATTTACAAAACCATTTTTTTAGAGACCACATCACATTTGACGTGACTTTGAGGGGCCTTTATGACAGAAATACCCAAAAGTGACACCATTCTAAAAACTGCACCCTCAAGGTGCTCAAAACCACATTCAAGAAGTTTATTAACCCTTCAGGTGCTTCACAGGAATTTTTGGAGTGTGGAGGAAAAAAATGAACTTTTAACTTTTTTCACAAAAATGTTACTTTAGACCCAAATTTTTTTATTTTCGCAGGGGTAACAGGAAAAAATGGACCCCAAAATTTGTTGTGCAATTTCCCCTGAGCATGCAGATACCCCATATGTGGGCAAAAAGCACTGTTTGGGCGCACGGCTGGGTTTGGAAGGGAAGGAGTGCCATTTGACTTTTTGAATGTAAAATTTGCTTGACTAATTAGCGGACACCATGTTGTGTTTGGGGAGCCCCTGATGTGCCTAAACAGTGGAAACCCCCCACAAGTGACACCATTTTGGAAACTAGACCCCTTAGGGAACTTATCTAGATGTGTGATGAGCACCCTGAACCCCCAGGTGCTTCGCAGAAGTTTATAACATTGAACCGTAAAAATACAATTTTCACATTTTTTCAACAAAAATGTTTTTCAGCCCCCAATTTTGCATTTTCACAAGGGTAACAGGTTGCGTTTGGGGAGCCCCTGATGTGCCTAAATAGTGGAAACCACCCCACCCTCCCCCCAGTGACTCCATTTTGGAAGCTACACCCCTCCAGGATTTTATCAAGGGGTATAGTGAACATTTTGAACCCAGAGGTACGACACAGAATTTGATAACATTAGGTCATCATATTGAATAAGTTGTCATTAGTCTTGAGTGCAAGTGCTCGCTATTTGAGTTTGCATCAGGTACTAGGGTATGCACCAAGTATCGCGGGTGCTCAAGTGACATGCTCGAGTCCCTGCCCCGCATGTTTTTTTTATTAGACACACAAAAAAAAAACATGCGGGGATCGCTCGTGCATGGCAGGCAATCCCCGCAAGGTTTTTTTGGCTGTATAACAGCTGCAAAACATTTGGGGAGGAGACTCGAGCATGTCACTTGAGCACCCGCCATACTCGGTGCATACCCAAGCTCCCGATGCAAACTCAAGTATAGAGTACTTGCGCTCACTAGTCGCCATATCGTCGTCATTTTTTTTTTCTTTACTTCTGAAAAAATCCCAACCCCAACCCGAACCTTAGCCCAACCTTAACCCTAGCCTAACCCTAACCTTAGCCTAGCCCTAACCCAACCCTAACCCCAACCCTAGCCCAACCCTAACCCTAGGACAACCCTAACCCTAAAGTTTATTTTTTACTCCGTTCCTCGTGTGGTGTAAGTGATTAGACGACGTTATTCTTCGGGTCGGTGCAATTACAGCGATGCCAGATTCATATCGGGTTTTTATGATTGACAGCTGTCACACACTAAAAGACGCATTTTTTTGCAAAGACTAGTTTTTGCATTGCCATATTTTGAGAGCTATAATTTTTCCATATTTCGGCCGACAGAGTCATGTGACGGCTTGTTTTTTGCGGGACAAGTTGACGTTTTTATCGGTATCATTTTTGGGCAAATGACATTTTTTTGATCGCTTTCTATTCCGATTTTTGGGAGGCAGAATAAACAAAAAACAACAATTCAGGAATTGTTTTTATGCCGTTCTGCGTGTGGTAAAATTGATAAGGTAGCTTTATTCTTTGGGTGGTACAGTGGTAACTAATTTTTTTTTTAATATTTTGGCGCTTTTACACAATAAAAACTATTTTATAGAAAAAAGAATTGTTTTTGCATCGCTTTATTCTGAGAGCTATAATTTTTTATTTTTCTGTTGTTGGAGCTGTATTGCGGCTTGTTTTTTGCGGGACAAGATGACGTTTTCAGTGGTACCATTTTTATTTACATTTGTCTTTTTGATTGCGTTTTATTTCATTTTTTGTTTGGCGGTATGATGATAAAACATTGTTTTATGTTTCTTTTTTTTTTGTTTTTTTTTACCGTGTTCACTAAAGGGGTTAACTAGTGGGACAGTTTTATAGGTCAGGTCGTTCCAGACGCGGCGATACCAAATATGTGTACTTTTATTGTTTTTTTTTTTTTTCATAAGATTATTTATTTATGGGTACAATATATATATTTTTTATTATTATTTTTTTTTCATTTTTTTTTAATATTTTGACAATTTTTTTTTTCATTTTCTGACATTTTTATTACTTGTTCACATTGTCCCACTATGGGACTTTCACTTTTTGCAGCCTAATCGCCTGCATTGCATAGAGAGCAGCAGCTCCCTATGCCATGCTGCCTGTCAGCGCTGCACAGGGAGAAGTTAATTTGGTCGTGCACTTCGCATGACCAAAGCAACTTCCTGCCTCCTGGTGACCCGGATGTTGTGTGCTGGCGAAATCGCCAACGCGTATTAATACGTTTCAGGCCAATAAGGCCCTGGGCACAGATACGTACTAATACGCCCTGTGTCAGAAAGTGGTTAAACAGCCCAATTCAGGTAGAGGAATTAGAGGAAGCTGTTGCTGTAATGGCTAATAACAAAGTTCCCAGTTCTGACAGGCTTCCGAGAGCTTTAAAAACATTTGGCTAAATTCTACTGCCAAAGTTCAGCGAGATTCAATGGAAAGAGACCCCAAATATCACTATTCTACATCCAAATTGGTTCCGAGACGAAAATAGTTGAACTCAACTAATTTTGTGGTGCCGAAAACAAATATGATGCTTACATTTGCTGATTGCCTCTAATTTTCAAGATCCCAAGTAGGTTGTAATTAATTATGACACCTTTCATGCAGCTTATAGAAAAATGGTGTCTTATTATTTCATCATCATCATTATTCCATTGTTAGTAGCTAGTCTATTACATCATCTATTTAGTCTATTGAGCCTTCAGTAGTCTATAATCTTAGGGTGACCAATCAAAAAATGCCAAATCAGCTCCAATGACATCATCCTAATTACAGTTGCATCATCTACTTTTATAAATGCGCTCTCTGTAAGGTATATAGTTTTAGGATTTCTTAGCATATTGACATGTTTCTATGTTTTTTTAGATATGCCTCGTTCTTGCATTAACAAACCGGATAGTTTGGGGCTTGGCCTGCTAGTCATGGAGTAGGTACGTGTTTTCTTGTGCTCCTGCCTCAGAATAAGGAACTGGGATGAAATGCCTATTCAATGACATTGAACTCTTCTAAAAAGCTACTAAACTCAGGATGCTTCTGAAACATTTTGAGACCTTCTTTGATATTATCTGAAAAATTTTACCTCACAACTATGCTGAGTAATTTTCCTGAGGGAAGCTTAAAGATTTGAGCTATCTTGAGATCTTATTACCTCATTATTTCATCACCTTGTCTTTGATTTGACCTTGGGGTTCATCTCGTACTACATAGAAGCTTTGAAGATTCGCCGCACTTGAACGGATAAGTACCTTTTTTTTTTTTTGCCGTGTCACAAATTTTACATTGACGCCATTTTTGTACTTCATCATATTCAACTACGCCATGTTGTGTGATAACAGAGGTTTTATGATCTAAAAGGATTTAAGTAGTCTTATTTAAATCTATTACACATGGGTACCATTTATTGCATGACTGTGGGATCTTCACTGAGTTTTGGTGCCGCCATCTTGTGCTTTACGGTTCTTAACTCCGCCATTTTATGTAAAACTGTGATGATCTAACTGAAAAGACTACATATGGACTTGACATCCCTTTTACTCCTGATATAGATCTACAAATGTATGACTAACAAGAGATATTACAGTTCTTGAAAAATATTTATTAATATCTTTGGCCGCGATAGTTGATTATCATTATAAACAACAATTTCGGTACAGAGACGAGAGGACTCTCCGTGAGCAAATTAAATCATTGGGTTTCCAACGAACACGAGCTGCGTAGATCTGAAAAGGGAAACCAGTGTTTATATATATTTTTTTTGTGTGTGTGGTGATTTTTCCTCTGTCATTGCTAACACTGCAACAAGACTCTTTATTATTATATATATGTACATGTCTTGGTGCCGTGGTTCTTGGTGTAGGTAAGATGTTGCCTTCTCTTCATACTGTGTGTAATAGTGAATGGGAGAAAAATGAGCAGATTTGATTAGCTAATATCTGAAGACAGCTGATATCTACTTTTATTGTAATACCTAAGGTAATTGTTTTTAATAACATACATTTATTTGTTAGAAATATGTCTACTTTATATATAACTAATTTACTGGATGTATGAAAGCTATATTTCTCTCTTAAATTTTTCACCTCAGTGGCGGGCTCTGGTGGCTGATTTTTGATACTGCAGCCAGGGGTCTTTAGATTCTTATGATCTTTTTTCTCATAGAATCATAGAATCATAGAATGGTAGAGTTGGAAGGGACCTCCTGGGTCATCTGGTCCAACCCCCTGCTCAAAGCAGGATTCACTAGATCATCTCAGACAGATGTCTGTCCAGCCTCTGTTTGAAGACGTCCATTGAAGGGGAACTCACCACCTCTCGTGGCAGCCTGTTCCACTCATTAATCACCCTAACTGTCAAAAAGTTTTTTCTAATATCTAATCTGTGTCTCCTCCCATTTAGTTTCATCCCATTGCTTCTAGTCTTTCCTTGTGCAAATGAGAATAAAGATGATCCTTCTACAATGTGACAGCCCTTGACATATTTGTAGACAGCTATTAAGTCTCCTCTCAGTCTTCTTTTTTGCAAGCTAAACATTCCCAAATCCTGCAACCGTTCCTCATAGGACATGGTTTGCAGACCAGTCACCATTCTGGTCGCTCTTCTCTGAACTTGCTCCAGTTTGTCTATGTCTTTTTTAAAATGTGGTGCCCAAAACTGTACACAGTATTCCAGATGAGGTCTGACCAAAGAGGAGTAAAGACCGATAATGACTTCACGTGATCTAGACTGTATGCTTCTGTTAATACATCCCAGAATTGTATTTGCCTTTTTTGCTGCTGCATCACACTGTTGACTCATGTTCAGTCTATGATCTATTAGTATACCTAAGTCTTTTTCACATGTACTGTTGCTTAGCTCTATTCCTCCCATTCTGTATATGCTTTTTTCATTTTTATTTCCCAGATGTAGTACTTTGCATTTTTCCCTGTTAAAAACCATTCTGTTGGTTGCTGCCCACTGCTCCAGTTTATTTAGGTCTTTTTGAATCCTCTCTCTCTCTTCTCTAGTATTAGCTATCCCTCCTAGCTTTGTGTCATCAGCAAATTTAATCAGTTTACCCTCAATTCCTTCATCTAAATCATTGATAAAGATGTTGAACAATACAGGTCCCAGGACGGAGCCCTGTGGTACCCCACTTGAGACATTCATCCAGCTGGATGTGAAGCCATTTACAACCACCCTTTGAGTCCGATCACTAAGCCAGTTATGAATCCACCTAACAGTTGCCTGGTCCATTGCATACTTGGTCATTTTTTCAATAAGGATGGTGTGAGATACTTTGTCAAATGCTTTGCTGAAGTCAAGATATACTATATCTACAGCATTTCCCTGATCCACCCAGTCAGTGATTCTGTCATAGAAGGAAATTAAGTTAGTCTGACATGACTTGTTAGTTACAAACCCATGCTGACTCTGGTTAATCACTTCATTCTTATCCATGTACTTACATACATGTTGTTTAATAATTTGTTCAAATATCTTTCCTGGTATAGAAGTCAGACTCACCGGCCTATAGTTCCCTGGGTCCACCTTCTTCCCCTTTTTGAAGATAGGAACAACATTTGCTCTTGTCCAGTCTTCTGGGACTTCTCCTGTTCTCCAAGAATTTTCAAAGATTATGGAGAGTGGTTCTAAAATTTCTTCTACGATCTCCTTCAGTACTCTGGGGTGTAATTCATTTGGACCTGGAGACTTGAACTCATTTATGTTAGCTAAATATTCCCTCACAATCTTTCTGTTTACTGATAACTTGGATTCCTCTATTCCTTTAAAAGGACAGTGAAGATCAGTTGATGTTACATTTTCTTTCTGAGAGAAAACAGATGCAAAATAGGAAATAAAAAGTTCGGCCTTCTCAACATCCTCTCTTACCATTTCTCCATTTTCATCCTGTAAAAATCCTATAGCATCTTTGACTTTTCTTTTACTTTTGACATACCCCCAAAATCCTTTTTTATTGCTTTTGACATCTCTTGCAAGCCTTAATTCATTGTCAGCTTTAGCTAACCTGATACGTGCCCTGCAGGATCTGCAGACTGCATTATAATCTTCTTTAGATATGCCTCCCTCTTTCCATTTAATAAACATTTCTTTCTTTCTTTTTAGCATGTGTTTAAGTTCTGTGTTCATCCATCCTGGTTTCCTTAAATGCTTCCCATTCTTCCTACTTTTCGGGATTGTTAACGATTGTGCTTTGAGAATCTCATTTTTAAAAATTTCCCATTCTTCCTGGACATTTTTGTCCTTAAGGACATCCAGCCATTGGATCCCTCCTATTCTCTTTCTGAGTCTCTTAAAATCTGCCTTTCTAAAATCTAACCTTGAAGTCTGAGTCTTCACATGTCTTCCTCCTCTAGTTATCCAAAATTCTATAATAGCATGATCGCTGCCTCCTAGGGTCCCAGCCACCTTTACCTCCTCAACCATTTCCTCCCTGTTTATAAGGATTAGATCCAAAGTAGCAGATCCCCTTGTTTTCTCCCCTACCTTTTGGAAGATAAAGTTGTCAGCAAGAGAGGATAAGAATTTGCTTGACCTGTTAGTTTTACTTGAGAGAGATTCCCAACAAATGTCTGGATAGTTGAAATCTCCCATGACCACTACGTCATATTTTTTGGAGAACTTGGTCATTTGATACATAAAGAGTTCATCCATATCTTCAGCTTGCCCAGGTGGCCTGTAGTAAATGCCTACAATGGTGTCCTTTCCGTTGTTCTCTCCTTGTATTCTTACCCAAACAGTTTCCACAGAACTCCCAGTCTCTGAAGCTTCAATCTCTGTGCAGATATACGCTTTTCTAACATACAATGCAACACCTCCTCCTCGTTTATCAAGTCTGTTTCTTGCAAATAAGTTGTATCCTTTTAGCCTTTTATTCCAATCATGTGTATCGTCCCACCAAGTTTCAGTGATTCCAATGACATCATATTCCTTTTCCTGCATTAGTAGTTCCAATTCTCCTTGTTTGTTGCCCATGCTTTGTGCATTTGTATAAAAACATTTTAGTTTGTGATTGGTTTCTCTTCCTCCCATATTTTTATTATTTAAATTGTTTTGTCTTTGTTCTTCCTTTCCACTTCCAGTAGCAGAGATCTCAATAGTATTTGTCAGCTGTATGGCTTTTTCTGGCCTTTTGCTTCCCTTCCCACATTGTTCTAGTTTAAAGCTCTTCTGATGAGTGTAGCAAGGCGACTTCCAAATACATGTTTTCCAGTCTTCATAAGGTGCACCCCATCTCTAGCAAGTAGTCCATCGTATAGGTAATTCATTCCGTGATCCAGAAATCCAAATCCTTGTTGACGGCACCATCGACGTAGCCAGTTGTTCACCTGTAGAATCTTATTCCACCTCATTGTTCCATGGCCATCCACTGGGAGGATGGATGAGAAGACCACCTGCGCTCCCAATTCTTTCACTTTCTTGCCTAAGTCTTCAAAGTCACTGCAGATGGTTTCCAGGTCCTTTCTTGCGGTGTCATTTGTCCCCACATGTATTAGCAGGAATGGGTAGTGATCTGTAGGTCTGAAGAGTCTTGATATCCTGTCAGACACATCTTTAATTTTTGCTCCTGGAAGACAGCACATTTCTCTTGAGGTTATGTCTGGTCTGCAGATAGCGGCCTCTGTTCCTCTTAACAGGGAATCCCCCATGACCACCACTCTCCGTTTTTTCTTCACCACATTCTTCTTTCTCCATCCAGGAGGATTCTGAGGGCTTACAAGGTTATTCATTGCTGGCAAAGTCTTATTTTGCTGTATTTCTTCATGGTTCTCCTGCGTGAGAGCCTGGTACTGGTTCCTGAGCAGTATGGGTGCTGACTGCCTCTCGATCCTCCTGCTTCTGTGGGTCACATGCTTCCATTCCTCTGTTTCGTCAGGTGCAGTTCGAATTTCTTCTCTTTCTGAATCATGAAGAGATAATTCTGCTCTGTCTAAGAACTCTTCACCTTCCTTAATGATTTTTAAGGTAGTTAACCTCTCTTCTAGATTTCGCAACTTTTCCTCCAACAGGGACACAAGCTTGCATTTCTGGCATGTGAAGTTTGGCTTTTCCACTGGCAAGTCTGTGAACATGTAGCAGGATATGCAGCTCACCAAATGGCTCCTGGACTCTTCCATGTTCTTATTGTTAATGTTCTGAAAACAGTGAAAAAAGCTTAAAAAAAAAAGCTTCAAAATGAGCGCGCCGGTAGGCGCGCGGTTTACCGATGTCCTCTTTTCAGCTCCAACAGCCAAAATCCAGTGTTCTTTGAGCTCGCGGAGACTCTTCACTTACCCCAAAATGCAGTGGGAATATGCAAATTATCTCCTCAGGACTCCTCCCCTGGTTTACCGATGTCCTCTTTTCAGCTCCAACAGCCAAAATCCAGTGTTCTTTGAGCTCGCGGAGACTCTTCACTTACCCCAAAATGCAGTGGGAATATGCAAATTATCTCCTCAGGACTCCTCCCCTGGTTTGGTCTTCTTTGTGAAAACATATTATTATTATTATTATTATTATTATTATTATAGTATTATATATATATATTATTATTTTATTTTATAGGTTGTTTTATCTCTTTAGAGGTTGAGATTTTAAATCTTATCGCTCTAGCTAGGATTTTCACTCATTCCTTATTCTTCTAATTCATAATACTCATTGCTATGATAGTTTAGTACAGCATAAAGACTCTGGTGAACTGCAACTTATCTGAACCACTCTGTCCTAATTGTTTGGTAATTATTTTCCAATTTCATCTTGTGAGGGATCACAATTAACATAATGTCTTCATCGAAACTGTAACGGGTCTGGGAGGCGGAACCTCTGAGCTACTATACAAGGGGGCGGTCCTTGTAAGGGAGCGGGTGGCGACCAGGGAAGACGGGCAGGCAGTCACAGCAGGTGACCGGGACAGTCTCTGGATGAACGGGCAGGAGGTCACGGCAAGTGACCGGGGCAGTCTCTGGATGAACGGGCAGGAGGTCACGGCAAGTGACCGGGGCAGTCTCTGGATGAACGGGCAGGAGGTCACGGCAAGTGACCGGGGCAGTCTCTGGATGAACGGGCAGGAGGTCACGGCAAGTGACCGGGGCAGTCTCTGGGTAAAGGGTAGGTACGACCTGTGATGGCAGAGCCTCCAGGTAGGCTAGCAGGCAGATGGTAGATGTGTGCTCCCAGGTGAGCCAGCAAGAGTCTCTGGAATGGCAGGTGGTCACAGCACGTGACGGCGGAGCCTCCAGGTAGGCTAGCAGGCAGGTAACAGGTGTGCGCTCCCAGGTGAGCGGGCAGGAGTCTCTGGAATGGCAGGTGGTCACAGCACGTGACGGCGGAGCGTCCAGGTAGGCTAGCAGGTAGGTAGCAGGTGTGCGCTCCCAGGTGAGCGGGCAGGAGTCTCTGGAATGGCAGGTGGTCACAGCACGTGACGGCGGAGCCTCCAGGTAGGCAAGCAGGCAGGTAGCAGATGTGCGCTCCCAGGTGAGCTGGCAAGCTGGTCCATAGACAGACTGACAGGAGTTGGAGGGCAGACCGTCTGACCTCAGGCTAGCAGGCAGGTAGCAGAAGAGCGATCCCAGGTGAGCGGGCAAGCTGGTCCTTAGACAGACTGACAGGAGTCGGTAGGCAGACCGTCGGACCTCAGGCTAGCAGGCAGGTAAGCGGAATATCAGGCAGGAATCAGACAGCAAACTGGCAGGAATCTGGCAGGTAACTGGCAACGGGACCTGAGGGCTGAAGCAGAGTAGTGAACAGTGCAACAACATTGCTCGGGCACCTCCATTTTGGAGGAGGTGCCTTATATATGGTGAAGTCCTCCGGCCATTGGCCGGGGACTCCTTAGGACGGCGCGCGCGGCCCCTTTAAGAGGGAGGGAGCGCGCGCGCGCCCTAAGCACAGTGGCCGGGAAGGAGCGCGCGCTGCCAGCAGAGCGGGAGGAGGACGCCGGGCTCAGAGCAGAGGGGTGAGGGGAACAGCGTCCCTGCCTAGCAGAGGGCAGGGACGCCAGCGCTACAGAAACCTAAATCTATTCCCAACAACAAACCTAGGGACAGGTCAAGATCTCTATATAAAACTTCTGCTAAGAACACCCGGTCTCAGGACAAAGAAATATCTGATGACTCAATGTTCATTGAATCTCAGTCATCCTCAAAAAAGAGGAAGGAGAGGGAATCTAAGAAATCATCTCATACAAAGCAGGTGACGGAGGAGAGCTCTGAAGAGGATGAGACCTCCTCACCTACTGTAAGCCCGGATAAGCAGAGATCTAGGAGAGACGATTCATCCTATACTGACCCAAATGATCCTCGTCAAAGTTTCAAATGGGAGCAGTCATTAGACCATACATTTTTCAAGAGTCTGTTTACAGCTTTTAAAAAATCCATGAGACTGGACACAAAAAAAGACCTAGATAGGAGATTTGAGAAACTTCAGACCTAGATTGATTCCATCTCACATAGCGTAGAAAGAAATGAAGCTGAGGTTTTTGAATTCGGAAAAATGACTGATAAGTTGGGGAAGGAGCAAAGTACTCTAAGGGAAGATGTCAAATTCATTAAAAATAAGATGACGGATTTAGAAGACAGGGATAGAAGACAAAATCTGAAGCTGAGAGGGATCCCTGAGTCAGTCAAAAATGCCCAATTAGATCTTTGTCTGCTAAAGAAGTCCTTGCCATCTCTGACAGATCTAGATGTCACTATTGTTAGATTCCATAGACTTCCAAATCCTAAACATATCAGATCGGACATTCCAAGAGACGTAATTGTCAAATTCCATTTCTTTCATACAAAAGAAAGGTTAAAAGAATTTATAAGAACTAACAAAATCCTACCTCACCTCTATGAGAACATTAAAACGTTTGCTGATCTCTCAAAAGAGACCATGTTACAAAGGAAAAACTTAGCAAAAATCACAGACATTCTTCGGCAGAAACACCTCCTGTATAAGTGGGATTTCAACCCAGCGAATGTGTTTTCTTTCCAGGGCCGGAATGTCGCCATAAGCTATGTAGAGGAAGGTCTATAGATTCTAAAAGAACTTGGTAATAATATTTCCTGAGAAGTTAATTTTATGCATTTGAATTGAGGTTTTGGGCCAGAACTTAAGCCCTTTCCTAGAGGAGTTATTTCCTACGATTAGTAGATCCTCTAGAGGAACTAATCTTCAGCAGTTAAGTTAGGTTATTTTAGGCTAGATTCAGTTTTTCGTGGTTTACTACTGATAGTACTTTTTTTTTTTTTTTTATTGATTCATTAAGTTGTTTTCAGAATCTTTACAATGTCTCCATCCCTTTTTTTCATATTTCTAAAACACTGTGCTCAAATGACAAGCATCACTATTGACACCTTCTCCCATGGCAGTTAAGATTTTATCCCATAATGTTAATGGACTGAATAGCCCAAGAAAGCGATATCTAGTATGGAAACAGATAAGAGACTCTAGAGCAGATATTATTGGTCTTCAAGAAACCAAATTCGCAGCAGCCAACCAGCCCAAATTCACTAATAAGAACTTTCCCAACATCTTCTATGCCTCCACTCCAAAGAAAAAACGAGGTGTAGCAATTCTTATAAAAAACACAGTAACTTTTGAAAAACTTCTGATATTAGCCAATGAAGATGGAAGATATCTAATTTTAATATGTAAAATAAATGGTGTAGAATTCACCCAGCTAGTGTTTATGTCCCTAATAGTGGTCAAATAACCTTTTTGGACAAAATAATGAAGCTTATTCACCAAACCAAGAGGGGAAAATTGGTTTTGTTTGGGGATTTTAACATGGTACCTAACGCCTTAATGGACTCCTCCTCTAGATCAAGACAGTTTCTCTCTAATTTAGACCAGTGGATTAATAAGAATGAGCTATATGATGTATTTAGATGCCTCAACACATCTTCTATAGAGTTTACCCATTACTCAGGAAGGCATAACTCATACTCCCGTATTGACCTGATCCTGACAGACATATTTTCTTTAACCAAATTCATATCTGTGCGGATAGAGCCAGGGTTATGGTCTGATCATGCCCCTGTCTTATCTGAAATAATTATTGGCCCAGTTTTAGTAGAGAATAGGCTGTGGCGAAACAACAGTTACTTATTTACCCATCCTAAATACAGATGTGCAATAGAACAATCAATTAAGAATTACTTTAGAGAGAATGATTCTGGCAATACTCCAATTTATTTACTTTGGACGGCTTTTAAGGCGGTACTAAGGGGTCATCTTATCCAACTAAATTCCCAATTAAAGAAAAACAATAGAGACAAAACAGTTGAAATCACTAAAGAAATTGTAGCTTTAGAAGAAAATGTATTTAATAACCCTTCCCCAGATTTGCAATCTCAAATATTGACATTGAGGCAGAAACTCAAAATCCTTTTATCTGAAGAATTCGACAAAGTTACTCAAAGAATTAGAGCAAACCATTACTCATCAACCGATAAACCATCCAGCCTTTGCGGCAAGACTTAAACATTTTAGACAAAAGACAAAGATTAGTCAAATTATAGATAAAAATGCCCATTTAGTTACACATCCTAAGAAAATCACAGACATCTTTGCTGATTTTTATAAAAATTTATATAATCTTAAGGATAATCCCAACTTTTCTAACCCCTCATGTGAAGTGATAGACTCTTTTTTAAATTCCATAAACCTCCCTTCCCTTTCTAAGTCTGAGCTGGAAGAATTGAATTCCCCATATACTAAATTAGAAATTTCTTCTCTAATTAAAAACCTTAAAAATGGGAAATCACCTGGCCCAGATGGGTTTCAAAATGAGTTTTATAAGTGCTTTGAAAACTTGTTGGAAGATCCTCTAGTTAGATTAGCAAATACATCCGCGATTGAGGGCCACTTGCCTGCTGAGATGCTGGAGGCTTTGGTGATCGTCATCCCCAAGCCCAAAGGTGATCCGAAAGACACAAAAAATTACAGGCCTATTTCTCTTTTGAACAGTGACACCAAATTATTGGCTAAATTAGCGGCTCAAAGACTTCAAAATTTTGTTCACAAACTAATTAACTCAGACCAGGTGGGTTTTATTCAGGGAAGATAAACATCAGATGCCACAAGACGAGCCCTTAATATTATCTCGATTATAAGCAAAAAGAAATCTCCAGCAGTATTGTTGGCCCTAGATGCGGAGAAAGCTTTTGACCGGGTGAACTGGTCTTATATGTTTAAAACTCTTGAAAAATTTGGATTTCAAGGCAGGATATTCAACAGCATTAAGGCTATGTATTCAAATCCATCGGCCCGGGTGTACACAAATAATTTTCTTTCAGTTAAGTTTCCTTTATCTAATGGCACCAGACAGGGATGTCCCCTCTTGCCTATACTTTTTGCCCTATTTATTGAACCCCTAGCTGCAAAAATTAGGTCTGACCAATTTATAGAAGGTATAAACTTTAAACAAACATGCTCGAAAGTCACACTTTTTGCAGACGATATTCTGCTTACCATCTCAAACCCCCTTTTGTCACTTCAGTGTTTAAATTCCCTGATAAAAAAATTTTGCTAATGTTTCGTTTTATAAAATTAACTTTTCAAAAACTCAGTGTATGACTTTCAACTTAGAAGACAACTTGGCCACTGCCTTGAAGGTACAATTCGACTTTAACTGGCAACCGCAGCAGATTTCGTACTTGGGTATAATTCTGACAAAATCTCCATCATCTGTGGTCAATGACAACCTGCCGATCCTTCATAAATCCCTCCAAACCAAATTATTCCGTCTGAGTAAAATAGACCTATCGTGGCTGGGGAGAATCATTACCTACAAGATGATGGCCCTTCCTAAATTTTTATATGTAATTAGATGTATCCCATTGCCTATACCTAGAAAATGGTTCAATAAATTTCAAACAGAACTCAGAATGTTTATTTGGAACAAAAACAAGCCACGAATATCAATCACTCTTTTAGAAAAACATAAGAGACGAGAAGGATTGGGTCTCCCAAATCTTTTTAGTTATTATCAAGCAACGATATTGAAACTCTCAAGTGGTTGGTTACTAAAAGATAATCCTATTCCCTGGGTCTCCTTGGAAAAGGCCCAAATAAATTTCAGTGACTTGAAGCTAGTTATCACAGCTTATCTTATAGACCGTAGTAAACCTCTACCAAATTTTCAGACCCTCAAGGCAGTTATCACCGTCTGGAGAAATCTGCTCAAAAAACAAAGTCAAAATTTAAAGATTTGCAGCTTAATTCTCTTCCAATCCAAATTTTAATCACTAAGCTGAAATTGAGTATCTCAGTAATCCAAGATATAATTCTGGATAATAATCTTATTACTTTTCAATCCCTCCAGGATAGATATACTTTACCTAACAAAGAAATTTCTACATGGTTAAAATTACAATTATTCCTGACTTCAAAAAGCATTCTCTTTTCTCTTCCCCAATTCACCTTTTATCTAAACCCTTCGATAGCTCCAAATGGGTGACAAACCGTCTGTATAGGATTTACAATGATGACTGTAATGGGTCTGGGAGGCGGAACCTCTGAGCTACTATACAAGGGGGCGGTCCTTGTAAGGGAGCGGGTGGCGACCAGGGAAGACGGGCTGGAAGTCTCAGCAGGTGAACGGGACAGTCTCTGAGTGAACGGGACAGTCTCTGAGTGAACGGGCTGGAGGTCACGGCAAGTGACCGGGGCAGTCTCTAGGTATAGGGTTGGTACGACCTGTGGCGGCTGAAGATAGACGTGAGCTCCCAGGTGAGCAGGCGAGAGTCTCTGGATGAACGGGTGGTCACAGCATGTGACGGCGGAGCCTCCAGGAAGACCAGCGGACAGGCGACAGATGAGCGCTCCCAGGTGAGCGGGCAGAAGTCTCTGGACAGGCAGGTGGTCACAGCACGTGACGGCAGAGCCTCCGGGTAGGCAAGCAGACTGGTAGCAGATGAGCGCTCCCAGGTGATTGGGCAGGAGTCACTGGACAGGCAGGTGGTCACAGCACGTGACGGCGGAGCCTCCAGGTAGGCTAGCAGGCAGGTAGCAGATGTGCGCTCCCAGGTGAGCGGGCAAGCTGGTCCATAGACAGACTGACAGGAGTTGGAAGGCAGACCGTCGGACCACAGGCAAGCAGGCAGGTAGCTGATGTGCGCTCCCAGGTGAGCAGGCAGGCTGGTCCTTAGACAGACTGACAGGATTAGTAAGGCAGACCGTCGGACCTCAGACTAGCAGGCAGGTAGCAAGTAATCAGGCAGGAATCTGGCAGGTAACTGGCAGGTAACTGGCAACGGGACCTGAGGGCTGAAGCACAGGTGAGACACAGGTGCAAACAACATTGCTCGGGCACCTCCATTTTGGAGGAGGTGCCTTATATATGGTAAAGTCCTCCGGCCATTGGCCGGGGACTCCTTAGGACGGCGCGCGCGGCCCCTTTAAGAGGGAGGGAGAGCGCGCGCGCCCTAAGCCCAGTGGCCGGGAAGGAGCGCACGCTGCCAGCAGAGCGGGAGAGGGACGCCGGGCACGGAGCAGAGCGGTGAGGGGAACAGCGTCCCTGCCTAGCAGAGGGCAGGGACGCCGGCACTACAGTACCCCCCCTTTAGGCCCCCCCTTTTTTAGGCCAGACAGAAATTTAGCAAGGATGAGAGGGGCATGGATGTTCTCCCGGGGCTCCCACGTTCTCTCCTCAGGACCAAACCCCTTCCAATCTACCAGAAAAAAGGTCTTCCCTCTTACCCTTTTGGTAGCAAGAATGTTCTCTACCTCAAACTCGTCCTCAGCGGAAACCGGAGCAGGAGGCGTACCTGTAGACTTGGAAAAAGAGTTAAGCACCACGGGTTTGAGGAGAGATACATGGAAGGAGTTAGGGATCCGTAAGTTGGCCGGGAGTTTCAATTTATAGGCCACCGGGTTGATCTGACTGATGACCTCCAGAGGACCGATGAACCGAGGCCCTAACTTGTAAGAAGGTATCTTGAGTCGAACATATTTAGATGAGAGCCAGACCTTATCTCCTGGACGAAGTTGTGGAGGATCCAGGCGTTTTTTGTCAGCGTGTCTTTTCATACGCTCGGATGACAGAAGGAGTGCGGACCGGGTACTCTCCCATATGGAGGAAAATTTGCTAACGAGAGATTCCGCAGCCGGGTTGTCCACAGAGGTGGAGACAGGAAAAGGAATCCGAGGATGCTGACCGAAAACTACAAAAAACGGGGATTTGGAGGAGGATTCGCTCTCGTGATTATTATAAGAGAACTCGGCCCATGGTAGGAGATCCACCCAGTCAGAATGGTGGGCATTAACGAAGTGCCGGAGGTAACTGGTCAGGTTCTGATTGATCCGCTCCACTTGACCATTGGACTGTGGGTGGTAAGCGGAGGAGAAGTCCAGGGTGACGTCTAGTAGTTTACAAGTGGCTCTCCAGAAACGTGAGGTGAACTGTACCCCACGATCCGACACGATGTGGAGGGGCAGGCCATGAAGACGGAAGATATGGCGGATAAAGTCTTTAGCCAGCTCGGGTGCAGACGGGAGGCCTGGCAGGGGAATAAAGTGAGCCATCTTGGAAAAGCGGTCAGCGACCACCCAAATGACCGTACAACCGACAGAGACGAGGAGATCAGTTATGAAGTCCATAGCAATATGCTGCCAGGAGGCAGCAGGCACAGGAAGCGGAAGGAGGCGTCCGGCTGGCAGATGTCTCGGGACTTTGTTGCGGGCGCAGGACACACAGGCAGAAACAAAGTCTATTACGTCCTTGTGCAGGGTAGGCCACCAATAGTGCCGGGCAATAAGCTGGAGGGTCTTTTTCTGACCGGCGTGGCCAGCTAGCTTAGACGAATGGCCCCAGTGTAGGATCTTCTCCCGATCAGGTACTGAAGCAAACGTCTTACCGGGAGGGAGACGATTTAGACTCACGGGAGCCACCTGCATTACTCTGGCGGGATCGATGATATGTTTAGGTTCTTCCTCGAGATCGGACACCAGAAAGGATCGGGACAAGGCGTCTGCTTTGACGTTTTTGTCAGCCGGGCGAAAATGAAGAACAAAATCAAAGCGAGCAAAAAACAAGGACCACCGGGCTTGGCGCGGGTTAAGTCTCTGGGCATGCTGGAGGTAAGCCAAGTTCTTGTGGTCAGTGTAAATTATTACCGGATGAAGAGCCCCCTCGAGTAGGTAATGACACTCCTCCAACGCCAGCTTGATGGCCAATAACTCTCGGTCTCCTATGGAATAGTTGCGCTCAGAAGAGGAGAAGAGTTTGGAGAAGAAGCGACAAGTTACCATTCTCCCGGAAGATGATTTTTGAGTAAGTACCGCTCCGGCTCCAGAGGAGGAGGCGTCAACTTCCAGGAAGAACTGCTTGTTGCCGTCCGGGCGATGCAGCACCGGGGCGGAAGAGAAGGCCTGTTTTAGGGAAAGAAAGGCCTCCTCTGCTTCGGGCGGCCACTCTTTGGGATTAGTACCCTTACGGGTGAGCGCGGAAATTGGGGCAGTCCGGGAAGAGAAGTGTGGTATGAAGAGGCGGTAGTAGTTGGCGAAGCCCAGGAATCGCTGAATGGCCTTCAACCCCTCCGGTCGGGGCCATTTCTCGATGGCAGACAGTTTCTCAGGATCCATTTGTAGGCCGGTCTGAGAGATAATGTAGCCCAGAAACGGAAGCGAGGTCTGCTCAAAGAGGCACTTCTCATATTTAGCGTAGAGATGGTTCTGCCTGAGCCTGAGCAGGACCTGACGAACGTCCCTCCGGTGAGTCTGGAGATCCGGAGAGAAGACCAAGATGTCGTCCAGGTACACCACTACGCAGGAGTAGAGAAGGTCCCGGAAGATGTCATTGACCAACTCTTGAAAGACGTCAGGAGCGTTACAGAGGCCAAAGGGCATTACCAGATATTCATAGTGGCCGTCCCGGGTGTTGATTGCCGTCTTCCATTCATCCCCCTGACGGATACGAACCAGGTTGTACGCCCCACGGAGGTCTAGTTTGGTGAAGATTCTAGCCCCCCTCAGACGATCAAATAACTCCGGAATGAGCGGAAGGGGGTACTTATTCTTCACCGTGATCTGGTTAAGGCCTCTATAGTCTATACAGGGACGGAGAGAGCCGTCCTTCTTTTTGACGAAAAAGAAGCCTGCTCCCGCCGGGGAGGTAGATTTCCAGATGAATCCCCTGGCCAGATTCTCCTCAATATATTCGGACATCGAGCGGGTCTCAGCAGCGGATAATGGATAAATACGCCCACGGGGAGGAGAAGTACCAGGTAACAAGTCGATAGGGCAGTCGTATGGTCTATGAGGGGGTAGTGTCTCTGCTTCCTTTTTATTAAAGACATCAGCATACGACCAATAAGGGATCGGAAGTCCAGGTAGATTAGCTGGGGTAGGAGAAGGACGGACGGGATGGACGGGAACCAGACAGGTCTTATGGCAGCCCTGTCCCCAGCGAAGGACTTCTCCGGTCTGCCAGTCAAGAACGGGTGCATGTCTCTGGAGCCAAGGTAGACCTAGCAGTAGGGCGTGAGAGAGTCCAGGCAGAACATGGAAGGAGATACTTTCAGAATGCAGCATTCCCACCTGCAGAGTAATGGATTCGGTGATGAGTTGGATGGGGCGTGGTAAGAGCCCCCCATCCACGGCAGCAACAGACAAGGGTACAGCCAGAGGTTTGGTGGGGATGCGGTATTTCTCTACCAGGGACTGTGAGATAAGATTCCCGGCTGCTCCAGAGTCAAGTTGGGCTAGTTCGAAATAACGGTTCTCCCCGTAGATGATTGAAACTGACAACAGCAGGGATGGAGAGGATTTATTCTTGTCTAGGTGGACCTCTCTGAGCGAACCTAGACACAGGCGTTTCCCGACCTCTCCGGGCAGGCACGGATCCGGTGCTCCTTACTGCCACAGTAGAAGCAGGTCCCCTCGGCACGGCGTAAGTCCTGACGGGTCTTGACCATCTTGGTCTGGTCGACCTGCATAGGCTCAGGAGAGTGTACCTGGTAAGAGACAGAAGGAGTGACGGGTTTCTGAAAAGTAGGAGCTAGACGTGGTAATCTCCTCTCACGGGTGACCTCTCTGGCACGCTCCTGGAACCGTAGGTCAATCCGGGTGGCAAGAGTTATTAAATCATCGAGAGTGGTAGGAATGTCCCGACCGGCAAGCTCATCTTTAATACGGCCGGACAGACCCTCCCAGAAGACGGAAACCAGAGCGTCGTTATCCCAGGCCAGCTCCGAGGCAAGGGTACGGAACCGTATGGCATATTGGCCCACGGTGAGACTTTCCTGACGGAGGCGTAGCAGAGATGATGCGGATGAGGTCTTCCGTCCGGGTTCGTCGAAGACTTTCCGGAAAGCCGTGAGAAAAGCAGGCAAGTTGGATACCAGGGGGTCTCCTCTCTCCCATAGAGGATTTAGCCAGGCCAGGGCCTCCCCGGTGAGATGGGACATGATGAATGCAATTTTGGCCCGGTCGGAGTTAAACTGGTGAGATAATAGTTCAAAGTGCAGGGTGCACTGATTTATGAAGCCCCGAGCCTGGGCGGAGTCGCCTCCGAAGCGAGGAGGTGCAGAAAGCCGGGGTCCGGGGTAAGATACCATGGTATTAGTGGGCAGTGGAGCTGCCGGATTGCGAGACATGGCACTGGCGGAGGTTGCTGGTGGAGCAGTCAGAGTGTCCAGGCGAGTATTGACATTCCGCAGGTGACCCAGAATGGACTCCTGTTGGGACCTTTGACGGGACAGTTCATGACACAGGTCCGAGAGCGAGGGAGCTTGGGTGCCACCGGGTTCCATGGCCCGAGCAATCTGTAACGGGTCTGGGAGGCGGAACCTCTGAGCTACTATACAAGGGGGCGGTCCTTGTAAGGGAGCGGGTGGCGACCAGGGAAGACGGGCTGGAAGTCTCAGCAGGTGAACGGGACAGTCTCTGAGTGAACGGGACAGTCTCTGAGTGAACGGGCTGGAGGTCACGGCAAGTGACCGGGGCAGTCTCTAGGTATAGGGTTGGTACGACCTGTGGCGGCTGAAGATAGACGTGAGCTCCCAGGTGAGCAGGCGAGAGTCTCTGGATGAACGGGTGGTCACAGCATGTGACGGCGGAGCCTCCAGGAAGACCAGCGGACAGGCGACAGATGAGCGCTCCCAGGTGAGCGGGCAGAAGTCTCTGGACAGGCGGGTGGTCACAGCACGTGACGGCAGAGCCTCCGGGTAGGCAAGCAGACTGGTAGCAGATGAGCGCTCCCAGGTGAGCGGGCAGGAGTCACTGGACAGGCAGGTGGTCACAGCACGTGACGGCGGAGCCTCTAGGTAGGCTAGCAGGCAGGTAGCAGATGTGCGCTCCCAGGTGAGCGGGCAAGCTTGTCCATAGACAGACTGACAGGAGTTGGAAGGCAGACCGTCGGACCACAGGCAAGCAGGCAGGTAGCTGATGTGCGCTCCCAGGTGAGCAGGCAGGCTGGTCCTTAGACAGACTGACAGGATTAGTAAGGCAGACCGTCGGACCTCAGACTAGCAGGCAGGTAGCAAGTAATCAGGCAGGAATCTGGCAGGTAACTGGCAGGTAACTGGCAACGGGACCTGAGGGCTGAAGCACAGGTGAGACACAGGTGCAAACAACATTGCTCGGGCACCTCCATTTTGGAGGAGGTGCCTTATATATGGTAAAGTCCTCCGGCCATTGGCCGGGGACTCCTTAGGACGGCGCGCGCGGCCCCTTTAAGAGGGAGGGAGAGCGCGCGCGCCCTAAGCACAGTGGCCGGGAAGGAGCGCGCGCTGCCAGCAGAGCAGGAGAGGGACGCCGGGCACGGAGCAGAGCGGTGAGGAGAACAGCGTCCCTGCCTAGCAGAGGGCAGGGACGCCGGCACTACAATGACATTGAACTACTAAAGACTAAAAACATAATAACGTGGGAAAAAGAACTCCAAGTTCAAATAGACATATCACAACTCTCTTCATCTCTAGACATCATTTACTCGAACACTCTGTGTGCTTCTCTACATGAGTCCCACTATAAGATCTTGTCTAGATGGTACTGGACACCGGAGAGAATTTATCAAATCTCACCATCGACATCATCTGACTGTTGGAGGCGTTGCGGGAAGATGGGGACCCTCTCACATATTTTCTGGGGTTGTCCTAAGCTCAATAATCTTTGGACAGAGGTTAGAAACCTTATTAAAAACCTCACTAGCTTACGAATTTCCCTTAATCCACAATTGGTTCTTCTGCTGCTAGGTATAGATACTTTCCCCAATAATCTAAGGCACATAATTTGGCACATTTTAATAACTACTAAATTGTTGATAGCTTCACGTTGGAAACAAGTTGAAGCTCCAACCATAGCAGATGTAATAGACAGAGTTTCTATCCACAATATCTATGAATACAATATAGCCCTTAGACAGAAGGACTTGAATAAATATAAATTTAAATGGGATATTTGGTCACAAAACTTTATGCCAAACTTAATTTCTTGACACTGCATTAACATTGTGAAACTACGATTTTTGAATTCTGATTCAATAACGGTGTATTTATATCATTTTGTTTAATTCACTAGCTGAATGTAGTTCCAAAACTTAGGCTATGATACTCTTTGTAAGAATTCGGGATGTTAAAAGTAATGTATTACCCTTTTGGTTAACCAACTTGTATGATTATGTTGTAAGTTCCTTTTATGTTGTCTGTTATTCCCCTTTCCCCAAATTTATGTTCTTTCCTTGTAAATCTGTGATTAAAACATATTGCATAGATATATCTGTATTATATGATAATAGCTCACATATGTTATATCTACAATAACCACTCTGTATAATATAATACATAAAGTATTTACAGTTTTGTTAACTGAAAACTTAATAAAAATATTTTAAAACAAATCGGATAGTTTGTGATACATATGCGGAGAAGTCACTTTTGCGTCACAGAAGCAAAACTTAACTACCATGACAAGGAAAGCCTATAACCTGTATTTTGGCTGCATAATAGGAGGTCAGGACAAGAGTTGGGCTCCACACATATGCTGCCATAGCTGTGCATCACATTTTACCCAGTGGTTGCATGGGAAGAGGCAATCTATGCCTTTTGCAGTCCCAATGATCTGGAGAGAGCCAACTGATCACACTATTAAATGCTATTTCCGCATGGTGCCCCTATTTGGAAAGCAGTTTCAAGGAAGAAGTGGACTTTACGGTATCCAAACATTTCATCTGCAATACGCCCAGTACCACATACAGAAGAACTGCCAGTTCCAAAAACACCAGAAACATTTTCAGTCGATGCAAGTGAGGAAGAAAAGGGTTCTTGCTGTCATGAAGCATCTTCTTGTCATGAGCCAGACTTTGTTTGCAACCTCAATTAAGCTACACCTTATAACACAAAGTAAAATGAATGATCTTGTTAGAGATTTGGGTCTGTCCAAAAGTAAGGCTGAGCTCTTAGGTTTCAGGCTACAGAAGTATAATCTAGCTGACGTTTTTCGGATTTCTTTGTTTCGCAACCGTGATAAAAATCTTCTCCAATACTTCTTCATGTAGGGAGATCTTGTGGCATGCAGCAACATCAATAGTTTAATGGAAGCTCTGAAGATAAGCCATAATTCAGAAGAGTGGAGGCTCTTCATTGATCATCCAAAACAAGCCTAAAAGCAGTGTTGCTGCATAATGGCAGCGCGCTACCTTCAATTCCAAAAGATATCAAAGAAAATGGAATCCATCAATGCTTGAAGATTACGGTTGGACAATTGTAAGAGATGATCCGATGCAGGAGTACAAGACACAAGCAAAAAGGAGATGTCACTGAATGAGGACTACATTTTGTAGTGCAATTTCTGTAACTGTTTATAATTCTCAATAGTGTTAGACAGGTTTTAGTTATTTGAATTGTTGCTAAGCTTCCTCTAAATAAATATCAGAAAATTGACATAACAAAATATTCTGCATCTTTATATTTGCAAAACTAATAATGTTGCACAGTACTGAAACTTTTATGCATTCATTATATGTAGCAGTAAAGGGAAAACTCATAGAAACAAAAGCCAACTAAAAATTTTCAATGTCAGATTTGAATTCAGGAGATCAAAATCATTAAGAAATGGCTCATTTCATAACTGAATCTGACAACTTTTGAAAATATGTAGAACAGTGTATTCTGTTGTAACTCCCATTAGGATGAAGTAATCTGAACCCCAAAAAATATATGCTACATACTATGACGTAAACTCTAGTGATGAGCGAGCACCAAAATGCTCGGGTACTCGTTGCTCGGGTCGAGCCTTTTTCCGGCGGCTCCCCCCAGCCAGTCTACAGAGAGCCTAAAAATTGCCCATATCGTCAGGAACAGTGTTCAAATGACATGGGAACAGCATGGGGAAGACCCCCTGGAAGCATTTCTGACTCCCAGGTCACTGCTGTCAACAACGTTGTCAGAGGTATTACGCAACTTTTACGGACTCACAATAAAACATGCAAAAACGAAACCAAAATGGATTTTCCTGGGAAATATGTTAAAGAACATCCTTTCCAGGATAATGACGTGTATATAAGGCAAAATAAATAACCAAAAACAAAAATGCTCCTCCACACCTTTGGCTATGTTAACACGTAGCGTTTTTGATGCGTTTTTGCACTTTTGCATTGCTTTCAACCAAGACAAATGCATTCACTGGGAAATGTCATTTTAACATTTTACAACCTTATCTGGCCATGTGATGTGTGACACATCATCAGACACATGCATACTGTGCTAAAAAGACATGGAAAACAGCATAGGGAAGACCTCTGGAAGCATCTCTGACTCCCAGGTCACTGCCTAAAAGTGTGCCCATCATAAGTGATCCTTGGCGAATGCGAAAATGCAGGCTTGCAACAATCACAGTCCACGTCCTTGTCCCAGCGCAGCGTTCAGTTGTCCCTACCCCATTCCTTGGAATGCAAGCGCAAGTATGCAGCCAAGACAGACTGCAATACTATACTGCCAAATTTTTCACAGCTGCTTGCACTTGAAATGGGGCCTTTTAGGCTCGTGGAGGCGGAAGCTGTCCACAACCTCATGGCGGTGGCGGCCAGGTGTCCATACTCAGTCCCCAGCCGCCACTATTTCTCCCGGTATCGTTTCCCCCTTCCACAAGCACGGGTCCCACGACATTACCCGTGCCCTCCCCAGTGCACTTACTGGGAAGGACCGCCTAACCACAAACACGTGGTCAAGTGAATGTGGCCAGGGACAGTACGGAGCCAGTCCACAGCTTTTTTTCTGAGAGTAGTATTTCACCACAGCCATATTCTTTAGATTGGTGAAAGGACTTGGGAAACCGTATCTACTCCAGCTGTCATTTCTCCCACGAAGTCCTCTAAAGCTGCTTGAACTTGAAATGTAGCCTTTTAGGCTCGTGGAAGCAGAAGCTGTCCACAACCTCATGGCTGCAGCCGGGTGTCCATACTCGGTCCCCAGCCACCACTATTTCTCCCGGTGTCGTCTCTGCCTTCCACAAGCATGGGTCACACAACATTACCCATGCCCTCCCCAGTGCACTTACTGGGAAGCACCGCCTAACCACAAACTCGTGGTCAAGTGAATGTGGCCAGGGACGGTACGGTGCCAGTCCACAGCTTGTGGGTGAGTTGTATTTCACCACAGCCATATTTTTTAGCTCGGTGAAAGGACTGACTTTTGGGAAACCATATCTACTCCAGCTGTCATTTCTCGATCACCAGTTTCCACCCATTGTCACACATGATTATGCCTGGCTGTATGTTGGTGAGAGCCACAGATTAGGCTGCTGTGTTACAGCTTTCAACAACTCTGCAGCGGTGGGCGGTTTGTCACCTAAGCATTAAGCATGGTATCTTCAGCACAGCCTGTTGCCGCTTGGCTAAGGCAGTGCTGCAGTGCTTTCAGCTTGTGACTGATGTGGTCTTTCGGAGATGGAGGCCGAACTGGAGGAGGAGGTGCAGGAGCTGAACAATGTGATTACATTAAGGTTACATTGGCGACTCTGATTTTTATAGTAAAGAAAGATCCTACTGTGTTTTTTTTTCTTTTTAACGTTATTTTTTTAAGACAAATGCATTCACCGGGAAATGTCATTTTAACATTTTACAACCTTATCTGGCCATGTAGTGTGTGACGCATCATTAGACACATCCTGTTTCATTTATGATGGATGGACTCTGAAAGTCACAAAGTCTATTTTTATAGGGCCATCAGGCTGCCCTTACTATTCTTAAAGGTCCAGCAGTCGGCCCTCGCTATTGTTAGAGAGCAATCAGCCGGCTATGCTTTGTTGTTCCCATTATTAATGAGTGGGTCTCCTATACTGTTATTGCGTATGCAATGACTGCAAGGGCTGCCAAAAATTTGGAGGAACTCCAATGCCCCTTGCAAGAGACGTAGAGATCAGAGAGCCTCCTAAAAACAATGTTCCCATTATTAGGAAGTGGGTTTCCCATACTGTTTGCCTATGCAGTGAAGCAACGGCTGCCAAAAATTTGGAGGAACTCCAATGCCCCTTGCAAGAGACGTAGATATGTTGGTATGGTACATATGATGGTGATATGGTGGTGGAGGATGCGGAGAAGGAGGAGGACAAGAGCAAATAGACAAAATCAGGAAGCGTATACCCATTTCTGGGTGTGAAGACAGAGGTGCATGGGAATAGAGTTAGACCTCCCCAAAAAAACACACTGTATTCGAGTTTATGTTACGCTGCTATATTCGGTGGTGTTGAGAAGTCTGGCCCAATCCAGCCCTTGTTCATTTTTATAAGAGTCAGCCTGTCAGCATTTTCAGTTGACAGGCGAATGCGCCTACCAGTTATAATTCCACCGGCGGCACTAAAAACCTGCTCTGACAAAACGCTAGCAGCGGGGCAGGCCAGGACCTCCAAGGCGTAGAGAGCCAGCTCATGCCACGTGTCCAGCTTGGATACCCAATAATTATAAGGCACAGAGGAATCACGGAGGACGTTGGTACGGTCGGCAAGGTACTACCTCACCATCTTCCGAAACTTTGCACTCCTTTTGGGCCTGTGCAATGGGAGGGTCTGAGAGAACTGTCCCAGAACTTTGACAGTGTTCCCCTGCCTCTGCTGGATTGCATTTGTGGCGCTCTCGCCTGTACTCCTTGGTTGTCCAATGAACAGTGACCAGCTTTTTCAGATGGGAATTTTTTCACTAATTCCACAATAAGGGCCTTCTCATACTACCCCATTTTATTAGGCCTGCTCTGCAAAGGAATAAGAGACAAAGTTCTCCCTGTAGCGTGGGTCTAGAAGTGTCACCAACCAGTAATGACTGTCACCCAAAATTTGGACAACGCGAGGGTGACGGGAAAGGCAGCGTAACATAAACTCAGCAATGTGTGCCAGACTGCTAACCAGCAAGACGTCCGTGTCCTCACCAAGAGGACAACTGACCATGCTCTCATCCTCTTCCTCCTCCTCCTTGTCTTCAGGTCATCCACGCTGAACAGATGGTATGGCAGTTGTGCAGGTAGTACCGTCAATAGAGCATGAAACTACCTCCTGTTCTTCCTCATTGTCACCATGTTGGGATGAGATGAGGCTGGGCTATGTGTAATCACCCTGTATGGTTCCTTGTCCCATTTCATTGTGCTCCGCCTGCAATGCATCCTCTTTAATTGTAAGCAGAGAGCGTTTGAGAAGACAGAGAAACGACATGGTGATGCTAATTATGGTGCCATCGCCGCTCACCATCTTGGTGAAGTCCTCAAAGTTTTGGAGGATGGTACAGATGTCTGACATCCATGTCCACTCCTGAGGTTTTATGTGTGGAGTCTGACCTGAATACCGACGGCCTTGTTGATGCAGGTAGTTAACAACTGCCCTCTTCTGCTCACAAATCCTTCCCAACATCTGCAATGTAGAGTTCCAACGCATGGGGACATCACACACCAGTCGGTGAACCGGAAGCTGCAAACGCTTATGAAGCACGGCAAGAGCGGCGGAAGCTGTAGGTGACTTTCTAAAATGGGCACACAGGCGGCGCACTTTGACAAGCAGATCCGACAGATCTGGGTAGGTTTTGAGAAACCGCTGAACCACGTGGTCAAGCACGTGTGAGCTCGCCTCGCCTCAGAGCCGCCACCAGGTTCCGGCAGTTGTCACACACGACCATGCCTAGCTGTAGGTTCAGCGGTGTGAGCCACAGATCTGTCTGTTCTTTCAGAGCTGTCCACAACTCTTCACCGTTGTGGGGTTTGTCACCTAAGAATATTAGCTTCAGCACAGCCTGTTGCCGCTTGGCTGAGGCAGTGCTGCAGTGCTTCCAGCTTGCGACTGATGTGGTCATTTCAGAGATGGATGCTAAAGAGGAGGACGAGGTGCAGGAGCTGTAGAATGTGGGGGCAACCCTGATTGACCCAGGGCTCACAATCCTCGGCGTCGGGAGGACATGTTCCGTTCCAAGGTCTGACTGGGTCCTGGCTTCCACTATGTTCACCCAGTGTGCCATCATCGAGATGTACCGTCCCTGCCCACAAGCACTTGTCCACATGTCCATGGTCAGGTGGACTTTCCCAGTAACTGCATTGTTGAGGGCACAGCTAATGTTGTGGGACACGTGCTTGTGTAATGCGGGGACGTCACACCGGGAGAAATAGTGGCAGCTGGGGACCGAGTACCAAGGGACGGCCACCGCCATCAGGTTGCGGAAAGCTTCCGTCTCCATGAGCCTAAAAGGCAACATTTCGATCGCAAGCATTCGTGAAATGTGTGAATTTAGTAGTGTGGCCTGTGGGGAGTTAGCTGCGTATTTGCGCTTGCTTTCCAAGGACTGGAATAGGGACAACTGAACGCTGCACTGGGACAAGGATGTGGACGTGCTTGCTGATGGTGCTAGTTGAGAGTGTTCAACGAAAGGTGCAGGGCGGGAGGCATCTTGGCATGCGCCACGGACAGGGGATTGGCGTGCACGCACAACAGCGGAACATGCAGTGGTGTCACACGCAGACACTGTTCCTGGACCCTGGGGTTCGGCCCACTTAATCGGGTGCTTTGCTGCCATGTGCTTGATAATGCTGGTGGTCAGGCTGCTAGTTTTGCTACCCCTTCTGATGCTGGCCTGGCAGGTGGTGCAAATGGCCTTTTTGGGGTTATCGACAGAGTCTTTAAAAAACAACCAGACTCGGGAAGACCTAACAGTTGTACTGGCAACTTCCGTTGTGCTGATGTTACGGGGAACTGTTGCCCGCCTTCTGTCTGCGGCCACCACACTGCTTGTTCTTGCCTGTTGTGGTGTTATGCCTCCCTCTCCCTGTGTGCTGCTGTCCTCGCTCTGCATGTCACCTTGCCATGTTGGGTCAGTGACTTCATCGTCCACTACCTCAACTTCCACTTCCATACCCTAGTCCTCCTGACTTTCTGGCAGTGGTGTCTCATCATCATCCACCTCTTGTGACAGTTTCCCACCATCGCATTCGTGTGACCCTGGCTGCTCAAATATTTGGGCATCGCTACATGCGATCTCCTCTTACCCCGCTTCAAGTGGACCGGGAGAGAGGCCCAAATCTATAAATGGAAAAATGAACAGCTCTTCGGAGTGTCCAAGGGTAGGATCAGTTGTCTACGGGCACTCGGCATGATGGGAGGAAGGAGGATCAGGGTGAGGAATATGCAGTCCAGACTCACGGCTACTGAGACTTGACCGTGTGGAAGACATGGTGGTGGTGGCTAAGTGACTGAAAGCATAATCTGCTATCCAACCAATAACGTTTTCACACTGCTCTTTGTTCAATAGGGGTGTTCTGTGGTCCTCTATTAATTGGGACAGGAAGGTCGAGAGACAAGATGTGGGTGTTTGTTGTGGCACAATTTCAGCTTGCCCACGGACTCTGCCTCGTCCTCTGCATGCACCATCACGTCCACTTGCTCGTCACTTGTTACGCGCCTTGCCCATTTTAAATTAATATGTGGCGCCCCTGAGGGTTCAGTCGCCACAGGGGTACTGCACCTCAAAACGAGGTGTGGTATCTCCTCTCCGAGGTAAGGAAGGAGCACCTCTCGGGACCCTACCATATCACCCAACACTACACCTCTCCCACCTGAGGGGGGCTTATACGCACCAGGGTGCTGCCCCAGCCGGGATAAGAGGAGATGGGGGGGGAACCAAAAGATAGGGGGAACCTAGTAGTGGGTGAGGGTGGAGGACGCACTTTACAGTTACACTTAGTATTTCATATTTAATAAATGGCCATCTTGGGCTTATGGTCTTTTTTTTTTTTTTTTAAACCAATTATTTTTATTTAGGTTTCAAAAATTTACAGCAAACAGTTATCAATATACATATAACAATTCACATAACGTGTAGTAATACAGTCAAAACCCTCTCCCCCCTCCCCCCTCCCGCCAATACTCCTTATGCCGGGCATACCTGGGAACATTGACAATCATATTACCGCCATCCATGCGGACCATATTTTCCCAAAAGTTCTCTCTCCATGCCTCCGCCTGTAAATGCTTTCCTCTAAATGCATTACCGTACGTGTCTGAGCAATAAATTCCCTCCTAGTGGGGGGTTCCGAATGTGTCCATTTTCGTGCTATTAGTTTGCGTGCCACATATAGCAATCGCGCTATCGCCACTTTGTAATGTTCTGAGACAGGTATTCCATCCACCTCCCCCAAAACACACAGCACCGGGTTTCTGTCAATTGTACATGTATAAGCCCTCTCAATTTTGTTAACAACGACCAACCAATAAGCCACTAGCCGCGGGCATGACCATAGCATGTGTAGCAGTCCGGCCTGGTCCGTGCCACATCTAGGGCAACTGGAATCTCCCCTCAAGCCCGCCTTGTACAGGCGCAGCGGTGTTTTGTATGTCCTATGTATTATGTATAATTGGGAGATCCGTGCCTGCTCGCTTAAAGAGATCTTCGGGACATATTCTAGAATCGCCTCCCATTGTTCTGTTGTGAGGGTACCCACCTCCCTTTCCCATTTACTCTTTGCAATGAAGTGATTTCCCCCCAGATAGGAGTGCAGTAGGTCATGATATAAGCTCGATATGACTCCCCTCGTCCCTCCCTTCATACACACAGAGTCTAGTACAATGTCACCCTGAACCGTCATGGCTCCCAATCCACACTGTGCCCTCCAAGCATGTCGAAGCCTATAGTATTGAAATCTCCATACCAAAGGCAAATCAAATTCTTCTCTCAATTTCTCAAAGGTCTTCAGGTCCGTTCCACTCTGCAGCTGGCACACATATCTCACTCCTTGCGCCTTCCAATTGCCCATTTGACACAGCTTATTAAGTTCCGGCAGATGTTCATTGCCCAACACCGGTGAGTACTTAGTCAGCCCGTCCACCCCCCTGATCTTTTTAATAGTGTCCCATACCTTCTGAGTCAAGCCTAAGGTAGGATATATTGCTCCCAATTTCTTAAAGGTACCATCCTCTAAAGCCTGGACCAGTGGGCGTCTCCCCGACACATGTACCAGCACCCGGCAAGCTGCCCCTCCACAATCGGGTTCTCTCCATCCCCTGACATGCTGGCCCTGTACTGCCAAGAAATAGACCCAGGGATTGGGTGCGGCCAATCCTCCCTCCTCCTTCCCATTTTGCAGCGTTCCCAATTTAATCCTTGCCTGCCTCTTGCCCCATATCAAGGATCTGAAGAGAGAATCAATACCCTGAAACCGTTTTTTTGGTAGCCATATCGGTGAGTTGTGCAAAACGTACATTAGTTGTGGCATAAGGACCATCTTAATCAGGTTAGTTCTACCCGTCACCGTCAAAGCCAATTGGCACCATGCGCCTATTTTCTTTTTAAATTTCTCTAGCAGAGGAACTAAATTCAGATCCGTGAATCGTGTCAATGGAAGCTCCACCCATATCCCAAGGTATTTAAATTGTGAAACCAGCTGGAGCTGCTTCCCCCTCTCATCTATCTCCTCCGCTTTTATTGGTCTATCTACAGCCATGACATAAGACTTGTGCCAGTTTATCTCCAGTCCCGAAATGCTCCCAAAGTGTTTAATTACATCCATCGTGCACCCCAATGTCTCTCCTGCATTTTCCAGAAATAACAGGATGTCATCGGCATACAGTGATATTTTTTCTTCCAGCCTCCCAAATTTAAATCCGACCACTCCTCTCTCAGCTCTTATTTTGGCCGCCAGGGGCTCCACTGCCACCGCAAACAATAGCGGGGACAGCGGGCACCCCTGCCTTGTGCCCCTATGTAAGTCAAACATCCCGGACCGTTCACCATTCACCTTAACTACCGCCCTTGGGGATGAGTACAATAACTTCACCCAGGCCATGAATGCGGGGCCAAATCCCATTATTTCCATGATTTTCCATAAATATTTCCATTCCACGCTATCAAATGCTTTTCTAGCGTCCAATGACATCACTATTCTCCCGCCACCATTATCAGCAGGCAGCTGCATATTAAGAAATAATCTTCTCAAGTTAACAGCCGTGGAGCGGTTGGGCATAAAGCCCGACTGGTCCTCGTGAATAACAGTATGCGCAACCCCGGTGAGCCGGGTGGCCAGGATCTTAGCGAGTATTTTGACATCCGTTGTCAACAACGATATGGGCCTATACGACTCCGCATCCATGGGATCTTTCCCCTCCTTTGGCAGAACCACTATCACCGCTTCCTCCAATGATCTCGGTAACGCCCCCTTCACCAAAGCCTCATCAAACACAGATTTCAATTTTGGAGCTAGCAGTTCCACCAGCTCCCTGTACACCTCCCCAGGTAGACCATCAGCACCCGGTGATTTGTTATTGGGCATAGACAGAATTGCACATTCCACCTCCTCCACACTCACAGGTTCATCCAACCTCATCCTATCTTCCTCAGACAATTTAGACAGTGAGATGCCTTCCAAAAATTCCTCTACGGCCCCCTCCGTGTCCCGTACTCTTGAATTGTACAGTGCCATGTAATATTCCTTGAAGACCTCCAATATGTCCTTTGTGTCTGTCAGAGTCGTCCCCGTTTGGTCTCTCAACCTGTACACCCTGGAAGACTCCCTCTGTGCCGCAGATATCACCGCCAACAAGTGACCCACTCTCTCTCCTTCCTCAAAGAATTGGGCTTGCTGAAATGCCCTTTTCCTCTCAGCTTGCATCATGTGCAGTTTATTAACTGCCTCCTGTGCCAATTTTAGTCTATTGTGAGCTACACTCGTTGGCGCCAAAATCATGTCTGCCTCTGCCCTTGTCAAGTCATCCTTTATTTGTTGATCTGCCAATTTAGTTTTGGTCTTACACCGTGAGATCTCACTTATAAAGAGTCCCCTCGTAAATGCCTTCATAGCCTCCCACACCACTGTGGCCTCAGCACTCCCTTCATTCACTTGGAAGAAGTGCTCTAGTTCTTTGGTTATGCCACCCATATCCACCACTTTAAGCCACGTCGGGTGAAGACGCCAACCTCCCCTCTGACCCTGAGCAGATCCCACTAGAAGCGTGACAACCATAGGACTATGATCCGATAGAGTCCTCTGTAGGTATTCCACCTCCCCAACCATCCCATCCATAGCAGTATCCCCAAAAGCCAGGTCTATCCTTGACAGTGTTCCGTGTGTAGCCGAATGACACGAGAAGGTCCTCTTACCCTCATTTCGTACTCTCCACAGATCCACCAGCCCCAGCTCCCCCACGTAGGTGCCAAATGCAGTCATTCCGTCCCGTCCAGCTTCCATACCTGCCGGATGTACTTTATCCCAGTAATCATTCATGGTGTTGTTAACATCTCCCATAATCAACATCGGAGCCTCCCCCCATCTGGCCGTCAAGTCCATTACTGCTTGAAGTTCCTTTTTAGAATAAGGCGGAGGGATATATAAAGCCACTAAAATCATTTTGTATCCATACAATCTGCACGCAATCCATACATACTGCCCTTCACTGTCTACTTGCACTGCCAGCTCTTCATAATGTGCGTTTTTGTGTATTAGGACTGACACCCCCCTGGAGTACGAGGAATAAGTGGAATGATATGTCTTTAACATCCACCCTCTCGATAGCCAGTGCCTAGTATCTCTAGTGAGATGGGTCTCCTGTAAGCACGCAATCATAGGATCACAAGATCTGATGTGATTCAGAACTGCTGCCCTCTTAATCCTGTCAGATATACCACGTACATTCCAACTTAAAATCCGAACCGTACGGTTACTCATTGTGCATTAGAAAAAACAATCCACCATCATCAAGTAACATCTTTCCATTTTGTTCCCAAGCATACCAGGTCAAACAGCATAAGAAACCCCATTTTCCCGCAAATCCAACCCATCCACCTCCCCCCACCCCCTCCCCCCACCCTTCTCTTGTCACTCTCTTCCCAACGTGAGAGTGGGAGCTCAAAGAACCTGAGCAACATCGTAGTATACCGCATATCAACATGCGCCGTGTCCTCCTCCAGCATTGGCAGTCTCTCCACCACATAATCAATAGTATGCATAGTCCCGAACCATTAATCAAACAAATTAACTATAAAACTATAAAACGTAGATCCCAGCGGGGGTTTCTCCCCCTCCTCTGCGGTTTCGCAGAGCAATGCAGAGCCACAACCCTGTCCAGTGGTCAGGATAGCAGGGTCGTGCATTCACCGTGCCGAGTCCTCAGCTTCTCTCAATTTGCTCCGGTTCCGCTCCAACCACGAGGCGGCCTCTACAGGTGACGGGAAAAAATTGACCTTTCCAAAGGCTTCCACTCTTAATTTGGCAGGATAAATTGTAGAGTATTTCACATTCAAAGAGCGGAGCTGTTTCTTCACTTCACCATACCGTAGCCGCAGCTTTTGCACCTCAGCCGAGTAATCCGGGTATATTTCAATGCGTTTGCCCTCCAGGGTAAGATCTGTCAATTTTCTGGCCTTACGTAAGATAGTGTCCCGGTCTCTGCAGTTCAGGATTCTGGCTAACATCGTACGAGGGCCCTCTCCAGGCACTGGGGGTCTCATGGGCACTTGATGGGCACGCTCCACAGCAAACACCCTCGACAGGATATTAGACCCAAACTTTCCCAGCAGCCAGGTTTCAACAAAGGTCGTGGGGTCAGCACCCTCAGCTCTTTCAGGGATGCCCACAATACGCAAATTGTTCCTGCGTGACCGGTTTTCCAGGTCATCGTTTTTGTTAGCCACTACCGTGATCCTCTGAGTGTGCTGTTGCTGCGTCTTTTGCACTGAGGTTAAATGATCTTCTGTTACACCAACTCTGCCCTCCACCTCAGTCAATCTGGCTGTAACTTTCTGCATAGAAGCCTCAATGCCTCCCATGTCGGCTTTCAGACCATTCACCTGCTTTGTCAGAGCAGTTAAAGCAGTCTTGCAGTATAAGACAGCCTGGAATACATCTCGCAGAGTCGGCTCTGCCTCATCTGAACTTTCAGCTGCCAGCACAGTGTCACCATCCCCCTCCTCCTGCTGTTCATTATGTAGCACCGGCACAGGCATCTCCTCACCATCTTCCTCCTCATCTCCATGCTTCTCACTGCCTTCACTTCCTTCTTCATCTGCCTTCATGCCCCTCGCATACCTGTGCAGCCGTGCTGAAGCCTCCAGCCTCCGTGCATAGGCTGTGTTCCTCCTTCCCGCCTCTTCCTCTGTCTCGGTGCCATCTTGGGCTGAGGCACTGCTGCAGGCCCCGGCATCCTTCTGCCTTTTGCGGCCCATGTTGGACTCTCTGAGTCTGGCAGAAGCTCGCCTCTGACTCCCGGGACCCTCAGACAGTAGTTCCTGATAAGGGATTTGGCTGGTTCGGGCTCTGTGCAGGATAATTGAAGCTAATGGTGGTGGAGAGGCACTGCCACCCGACCTCTCACATCAAGAGCTAGGCCACGCCCCCCGGGCTTATGGTCTTTGATTGTGATCTTCATCACTGAACGTGGCTTTCTGTGTGAACCTGCAGCTGATTGAAGTTACACGGTCCTCGTGCTCTGGCCTTGAGACGAGGAGCGGGATAGAGTTAACGGCTGTCTCTACCCGGTCAAGGTCCCTACCTAAGAAGGCCTGGAGGGGAGCAGAGGAGACCAGCTCCCCGGGCAAAAGGATCCCAGGGGGATGCAGACGGAGCGGCATACGCCACCTGTCCTAACTATTCTGGCCTAGTCAGAGGGATTCCTGCAGCAAAAGTGGTACCGGCCCCCGATATCTGACTCTGTCACTTCAAGTCTTAGTCAGGGAAGCCCGGAGGCTCAGTGGATCCCACCGTGTAACGGACGAAGCGGAGTCGCCACCCATACCCTTGTTCTGTGCATAGTCCAGAGGGAGACCCGGCCTTAGTACACGTACCACATACGGACAGGAGCGGACCTAGTGGGAAAGTCTAGGAACACTCTGGTGCGGGGGGTCCTGATCGATGCACCCGAACTACCCGGAGTGTGCTGAACCCCTTCCTGGTGGCCGCAGCGCGCCATGAGGAGCAAGGAGAAGCCTTGCAGCTGACACCTAACAACGTGAGTAAAGCTTGGAAGACTGCATCCATTGCCTCTGGTCCCTAATTTCAGCGCGACACCGCACCGCACCACCCACTACGACCCCCCTGATCCTTCTTCTCTGCTCTGAGGCCTTGCTCCGCCTGTGGGGAGTAGTACCATCTTCTGCTGCCACTACATCCTGCCTCAGAGGACTGCCACAGCGCTGGTGGCGAATCACCAGGCACCACAGGTAGCGTAGTCAGAAAATACCACTCAACCCTGAAAGCCCATTACAACCTTTTAGTCTGACGGCCCTGGGCACGGGCCGGGTCCAGGCCACGACTGCAACCCCCAACATCTGACCCGGTTCCGAGTAACCCCCATCTCTCAGGGTAGGGCTGTGAGCGTCACAGATATTTTACACGTTCACTACAAATGGCTGGATTTGAACAGCAGTGATATGTGATACGTGTGACAGAAAACCACAGTTTTAAATAGCTGGCCTGTAGGTTACTATTTTTCACAGCGACCTGGAGTCAATAACTTTACTAACACACTGCAACAAAATTGACATGGAGGCCAGAAATGGCTGAATTTGGAGCGAACTTACACTACAGTTCAAAAGTTTGGGGTCATTTAGAAATTTCATTATTTTTGAAAGAAAAGCACATTTTTTTTCAATGAAGCTAACATTAAGGGAATCATAAATACACTCTATACATTGTTAATATGGTAAATGACTATTCTAGCTGCAAAGGTCTTGTTTTTATTGCAATATCTACATAGGTGTATAGAGGCCCATTTCCAACAACCACCACTCCCGTGTTTTAATGTAACATTGTGTTTGCTAACTGTGTAAGAAGGCTAATGGATGTTTAGTAAACCCTAGAAAACCCTTGCACAAGTATGTTAGCCCAGCTGAAAACGGTTTGGCTGATTTGAGAAGCTATAAAATTGACCTTCCTTTAAGCTAGTTGAGAATCTGGAGCATTATATTGGTGTGTTCTATGAAACTCTCAAAATGGCCAGAAAAAGAGAACTTTCATGTGAAACTCGACAGTCTATTCTTGTTCTTAGAAATGAAGGTTATTCCATGAGAAAAAATTGCCAAGAAACTGAAGATTTCCTACAATGGTGTGTACTACTCCCTTCAGAGGAGAGCACAAACAGGCTCTAACCAGAGTAGAAAGAGAAGTGAGAGGCCCCACTGCACAACTGAGCATCAAGACAAGTACATTAGAGTCTCTAGTTTGAGAAATCGACGCCTCACAGCTCCTCAACTGGCAGCTTCATTAAATAGTTATATAAGGAAAAAAAGTGGAAATTTCAGCCTACCATGCATATGCTATAAGGGTCCACTGGTGCACGGAAATCCTTGGTAGTAAGTCCAGGGATAAGAAGCAGTAGGAAGTAGTTTAGAAACACTCCAACACCTTCTCCGTATCCATCATAAGAAATGTAAAGTTAAAACGTCCATTTTATTAGTTCCATTAAAAAAGCGCAATATGTAAGGCAGACCTTACGCGTTTCGAACCAAACAAGGGTTCTTAATCATAGGTAACATTGCTATAGATAAAAGACATATATATACATATGGACTGACAACAAAAGAGAAGAGAAAATAGGGTGGAGACAACAAAAAACAGGAAGTTCATTAGTGAATGAAAATCCTCCTGAGGATAATTGCTCAGTAATATACATAAATTAAACTTATGTGCATGGTATGCTGGCAAATTAAGTACATCATTAGAAAAAAGTATCAAAAAATGTACATTAAATCATTGCGAAAATTGAGACCATTGGGAATGCGAGAGTTAAGTTTAAGAATCCATGAGGCTTCTCTGGCTAGGAGAAGCTTGCCTCTATCTCCTCCAAGTATTTGTCTTTGCACCTTGTCTATACCAATAAGCTTAAGGCCGTGTGTCCACGATGCGTTTTTGAAGCGTTTCCGCAGCAGCAAAAACGCAGCAGAAATGCTTAAAAACGCATGGTAGAAGGCCTGCCATGTTCCCCAATGATAATCCGCATGTGCTGTACACATGCTGTGGAAATTTCCGCTGCGGATTATCATTGCGGAGAAAAACGGAGCACTACCAATTATTTTGCGGAAGTGCTGCGTTTTCGCCGCCATTGACTTGCATTAGATTGCATGGATTATGCATCACTGTATATGTAGATGTGCATTCCATGCGTTCTAATGTGCGGATGGTACCCAGGTCTAGAGGAGAGGAGACTCTCCTCCGGACCTGGGTACCATAGAAAACTGTAAAAAAAAAAGAATAAAATAAAAAATAAATATATACTTACAGTACCTTATTGCGGCCCCCGATGCGCTCCTCCTCGCATGCTGGCAGTTCGCGATGGACTGAAGGACCTGCGCTGACGTCATAGTCATGTGACGGGTCACGCGACGCTGACGTCGGCAGGTCCTCCAGTGTACCGCTGCCGGCAAGGGAGAACGGAGGGAAGCAGGACACCGGGGGCCATCAGAGGGTAAGTAGATATTTATTTTTTTATTTTTTGACATTCTCTCAGGTCACACTATATAAATCCATGCCGTTTGCATGGATTTATATAGTGTGACCAAGTTGTCAAGCACTTTCCAAGTGATGCTAAAATCGCTTGGAAAGCGCTTGTCAACCCGCATGCGGAAATGCAAGTAAAGAACGCTTCACATCCGCATGTCCCTGGCAGGAAAACGCATGTACAATCCACATGCGTTTTTTTCTGCCAGGGAGATGCAGAAACGCTCAGGAAAAAATCCTGAGCATTTCTGCATCGTGGGCACATAGCCTAAGTGTGGAAAGATCACCAAAGTGAAAATCTGCAAAATGTTTGCTGAGCCCTGACATGGAGCGACTCCCTGCATTAGGAGTCGAAATCGCTCCAGTAACATGCTCTGCGATGCGTCTTTTGAGCATGCGGCTGGTGCAACCCACATAAAAATTTTTGCAAGATGTGCACAGAGCTTGATAAATGACATATGTACTAGAGCAATTAATAAAGTGCTTAATATTATATATTTTGCCTGCACTGTCAGTAAATCTTTGGGTCGTAAACATAAATTTGCAAATATTACACTTTGGTGCCTCCACATTTATAGGATCCATTAATATGAAGCCATGTGTCAGACCTTGGGCTTTTGGTGGACAGAAAACTTAGAGATAATAAATTTCCTATATTGGGGGATTTTTTAGCAACAAAATTAATTCCTTCCTTAAGGATGCTCTGAAGTGCTTTGTCCTGATGTAATATACAAGCATATTTCCGAATTAAATCTGTAATAGCCTGATAGTCTGTACTATAAGCTGTGGAGAAAGTAACTTGTTGTTTATTTCTCTTACATACTGTGTTATTCTCCAATAAAGATGTTTGTGTTTTGTGAAAGGCTATATTACAGGCTCTGCAAATATGTGCATTTGAATAACCTCTATGTTTAAACCTGCGCTTCAGTATGTCACATTCATGAATATAGCTCTCATCCGTAGAGCATAGACGTCTGGCTCTAATGTGTTCACCTAGTGGTAGGTTTTTAATAGTATGTGCTGGATGACAGCTGTTTGCCATCAACGTCGCATTGCCACTGGTTGGTTTTCTGTACAGACATGTGTGGATGCAGTTATTGTTGCTGTCTCCAGTTAAATATACGTCCAAAAAGACGGTCTCATTTTGACAAATGTTAATGGTAAATTGTAAATTAAATGTATTGTCATTTAAAAACTGTAGAAACGTGGATAGCATGTACAGTGCCTCATGACATCAGGGGTACGCCAGATCATGATGACATCATCAATGTATCTGGCGTACCACCTGATGTAAGGCAAAAAAGGATTGTTGAGAGTGTGAATATGAAATACTTCCCACCAAGCTACATATAAATTAGCTAATGATGGGGAAAAAGACGCACCCATGGGGCAACCGCAGGTCTGCAGAAAAAAATCGCCATTGAAGTAAAAAAAATTATTTTCAAGTAAGAATTGTATCAAATTTAGTATAAACTCATTTAATTCTTTTGTATAGAGATTGGTGTTGTTAAGGTGATAGGAGATAGATTGTAATGAGAGATGGTGCGGGATGCTAGTGTATAGCCCCCGTCTCACATAGCGATCTTGCTAGCGAGATCGCTGCTGTGTCACGGTTTTGGTGACGCAACAGTGACCTCACCAGCGATGTCGCTATGTGGACACTTTGCAACGATCAGGCCCCTGCTGTGAGGTCGCTGATCGCTGCAAAGTGTCCTGGACCATTTTTTGGTCGTTGGCCTCCCGCTGGCCAGCACACATCGCTGTGTGTGACCAGCGGGACCAACGATCAGGCTGGTATCCATGGTAAACATCGGGTTACTAGGGGCACGCGCGCACTTAGTAACCCGCTGTTTACCATGGATACCACTCTGCTACGGTGCGCGGAGGCTACCGTTCACCTTAGCAGAGTCTTATCCATGATAAACATCGGGTTACTAAGTGCGCGTATGCCCCTAGTAACCCGATGTTTATCATGGATACGACTCTGCTAAGGTGAACGGTAACCTCCCGCACACCTTAGCAGAGTGGTATCCATGGTAAACATCGGGTTACTAGGGGCACACGCGCACTTAGTAACCCGCTGTTTACCATGGTTACGAGCCTGCTCCTGCTTCAGCAGCAGGCTGGTAACCGGAGCAGGACATCGTGGTACGATTCTTTCCACGATGTCGCTGCTCCCCTGATCGCTGGTGAGCCTGCCTGTTTGACAGCTCACCAGCGACCACATAGCGACGCAGCAACGATCCCTGACAGGTCGTATCGTTGTCGGGATCGCTGCTGCATCGCTTAGTGTGATGGGGCCTTATAATGACACAATATCTGTGGTGACCCATCTATCGTTACATTCCCACTCAAAAGATTTCAAAGCAGATAATAAATGCTTGCTATCCCTGATATATCCTGTAGTGGCCAAAACTATAGGCTGTAGTAGCTGATGAATCCATGCTGCAGTTCTTTCAGTAAGTGAACCAATGCCAGCCACAATGGGGCTGGAAATGTTTCTTTGTGCAGTTTAGGAAGGGCGTTCAGTATTGGGCACAGTGGTGACTCAGTTAATAGATATTCATACAATTTTTGATTAATGAGTCCCTTTTGCAAGCCTCCTCTTAGGATAAAATCCAATTGGCCTTTTACGTGACTGGTTGGATCTTCAGTTAGTTTACTATAGGTTTTTACATCCGATAGCATGGAGTTAACTTCTCTGATGTATAATGCCTTATCAAGGATTACAAGAGAGCCACTTTTATCGGACGCGCTAATGATAATATTGTCATTGTTTTTTAACAATTTCAGTGCTTGTCGTTCTTTGGTGGTCAAATTATCCATTGTGACTGATTCGCTATCCAGTATTTTTAAGAGTTCTCTTTTATATTTTGAAAACTGTCTATCCCAGGTGTTCTAGAGGCTAATGGATAGAGTAGTGGATTTGGAAACAATGTTGTGAATGAGTCATTTGGTATATCTGTTACAAAATCAGCATCCAAAGATTCCAAAGTTTTTACTGATATTTGTTCAAGTAAATTCCTAGAAAGGTCAATGGGAGGTGCTGTGGAGAAAGACTGATCCACAATATGTTGTTCTTTATCCCTGTTCTCTGCAAAGAAGTGTCTCTTGACTGTCAAAGATCTTACAAATCTGTTGACATCCTTGATAGTTTCAAATAGATTTGCTCTAGTTGTAGGAATAAATTTACTTCCTTTGCTTAATAACCGTAATTGAGACAGAGAAATAATAATCGCTGAGAGATTAACTACAGCAACCTCCTAATTGTTGATTTACATTTTGATTTAGTGGTTGGATACCTCCGATTTTTTTGTGGATTTGTGCTTCCTTCCCGCTCTATGAAGCCCCCCGATTTTTGACAGGTTTCTTTTGGAAATATCATGATTTTCAGCAGGAGACTGTTCAGGTGATAAGGAGTAATCTGTGAATTCTTCTGTTGTATCCAAATCAGCCTGTGGAAATCCAACCTGGTTTTTCTTATTAGGAGTTTTCAATTTTGGTGCTGGAGTTTTTTTAAGGATTGACTTCAGTTTGTGCAATTTCCAGGTGTAAACCTGGTTAGACTCATAATATGCACAATCACGAGCAAATGTCTTCCTCTTCACATCAGTGATAGTTTCCTCCTCAGAATTAATATGTTTGGAAAGTTTTTCATTCCATTCTTTAAAATTTGTTGAATTCATATGTTCTTTGAGTGACTCCTGTAATGTGGTGATTTGTTCTTCCAATTTATTCAGCTTTTTGTTTTCTTCCTTAATAATAAGTTGCATTAGTTTAGATGAAGATTGGGACAGAATGCTGTTCCATTCAGCAGTGAATTCCTCTCCATAATTAAAATTTGCAATTTTCTTTAGGTGTAACCCTCTAGGGATCATATCATTATCTAAGTACCGCTGCAAAGTTATGGAGTCCCACCATGTCTTTAATCTTAGTGTCATGGCTTGTTCAAGCTCTTTTAACACAGTATTCACATTGGGATCATAAGACTGTGGTTTATTGCTGCTGAAAACATCATTAATAGGGTTGAGCGAGTATGTTCTGTCCGAGTATGCTCTGGCTGAGCTCCGGGTAGTTACAGCTGCTCGGTGATGTGTTTGAATCACTCCCGTGTGCATGATTTGCGACTGTTTGACAGCTTTATCACATGTGAGGAATGTGTAAGAAAGACATTCCTCACATGTAATAAAACTGTCAAACAGTCGCAAATCATGCACACGGGAGCGATTTAACCTTATCACCGAGCAGCTGTAAATACTCGGAGCTCGGCCCCAGCATACTCGGCAAAAGGGTTAATAGAACATACTCGCTCAACACTAATCATTAACCTTTCCCATTCTAACTTCATTAGCCACGGGAAGAAAACCTGATGGAGTGTCCATCTTAAATAGCCACAAGAAGGAGAACACCAAATACTCCACCAATAAATGTGATGAAAAATGGAATAAAAGAAATGTGGCCCTGGCAATGATGGTGGCACGAAAATTGCTATGAACAAAGGTATATAAGGGAAAAAAAAAGGGAAATTTCAGCCTACCATGCATATGCCATAAGGGTCCACTGGTGCATGGAAATCATTGGTAGCAAATCCAAGGATGAGAAGCAGTAGGAAGTAGATGAGAAAAACTCCAGCACTTTCTCCGTATCCATCACAAGAAATGTAAAGTTAAAACGTCCATTTTATTAATTCCATTAAAAAAGTGCCATATGTAAGGCAGACCTTATGCTTTTCGAACCAAGCAAGGGTTCTTAATCATAGGTAACATTGCTATAGATCAGGGTTCCCCAACTTCAGTCCTCAAGGCCCACCAACAGGTCATGTTTTCAGGATTTCCTTAGTATTGCACAGGTGATGGAATTATTGCCTGTGCAGGTGATGCAATTATCACCTGTGTAATACTAAGGAAATCCTGAAAACATGACCTGTTGGTGGGCCTTGAGGACTGGAGTTGGGGAACCCTGCTATAGATAAAAGACATATATATATATATATACATATGGACTGAAAACAAAAGAGAAAATAGGGTGGAGACAACAAAGAACAGGAAGTTCATTAGTGAATGAAAATCCTCCTGAGGATAATTGCTCAGTAATATACATAAATTAAACTTATGTGCATGGTATGCTGGCAAATCAAGTACATCATTAGAAAAAAGTATCAAAAAATGTACATTAAATCATTGCGAAAATTGAGACCATTGGGAATGCGAGAGTTAAGTTTAAGAATCCACGAGGCTTCTCTGGCTAGGAGAAGCTTGCCTCTATCTCCTCCAAGTATTTGTCTTTGCACCTTGTCTATACCAATAACCTTAAGGCTGTGTGCCCACGATGCGTTTTTGAAGCGTTTCCGTAGCGGCAAAAACGCTGCAGAAACGCTTAAAAACTCATGGTAGAAGACCTGCCATGTTCCCCAATGATAATCCGCATGTGCTATGCACATGCTGCGGAAATTTCCGCTGCGGATTATCATTGCGGAAAAAAACGCAGCACTACCAATTATTTTGCGGAAGTGCTGCTTTTTCGCCGCCATTGACTTGCATTAGAACGCGCCAATTCCGCAAGACTGCATCTGTACTTGCGTAATTGGCGCGTTCTAATGTGCGGATGGTACCCGGGTGTAGAGGAGAGGAGAGTCTCATCCACACCCAGGTACCATTAAAAAAGCTGTAAAAAAAGAATAAAATAAAAAATAAATATATACTTACCTTCTGGCGGCCCGCGCTGCGCTCCTCCTTGCTTCCCGGAACTTCGCGATGGAATGAAGGACCTGCGCTGACGTCAGAGTCATGTGACGGGTCACGCGACGCTGACGTCGGCAGGTCCTTCTCTCTACCGCTGCCGGCAGCCGGGACCGAGCGAAGCAAGACAGCGCGAGCCATCGGAGGGTAAGTATATATTTATATATATTTATTTTTTTACTTTTTGACATTCTCTCGGGTCACACTATATAAATCCATGCTGTTTGCATGGATTTATATAGTGTGACCAAGTTGTCAAGCACTTTCCAAGTGGTGCTAAAATCGCTTGGAAAGCGCTTGTCAACCCGCATGCGGAAATGCAAGTGAAGAACGCTTCACATCCGCATGTCCCTGGCAGGAAAACGCATGTAAAATCCGCATGCGTTTTTTTCTGCCAGGGAGATGCAGAAACGCTCAGAAAAAAATCCTGAGCATTTCTGCATCGTGGGCACATAGCCTAAGTGTGGAAAAATCACCACAGTGAAAATCTGCAAAATGTTTGCTGAGCCCTGACCCGCACGAGATGCTGGAATGCTCTCTTGTTAGCTGGGTCACGAGTGGCGTGGGTCCAGTTGTTTTTGTTACAGCCCTCGGCCAGGAACTGTCTGACCTCCTTCAGCACATTCATGCCCAGGGTTACAATGGGCCCATCGCCTTCGGGCCCTGTGGTCAGTACTATCCCCTTCCGACCGAGGTCCTTTCCACATGCCCGGACAGAAATCCTTACTACTCCCGCTACTGGGATAGGTAGTTGATTAGCAGCCACCAGCTTTACAGTGGGTTCCTGCCAGGAACGAGCAACTTCAGGAAAGTGTCTTTGGAAATACGCCTCAGGCATAGTGGTCACCTGAGACCCAGTGTCCATTAGGCAGCGAATCCGCTGCCCATTAAATTCAGCCCAGATAATGGGCCTCTCGGAGACAATGTCTTCAGAGCTCCCTCTTCCACTCTCTGAAGCTCGAGACCCCATGGTATGCTCCACAACCTTAGTTCCTCCTTTCTCGGTTTGGACACTCTTTGGAGATATGCCCCCTACCACTGCAGGTCCAACACTCTGGTCCTCGTTCTAGCGATAGGTCGGGTACATGATGTGTTGGGGCCTGGTAGGAACGTCTTTCTCGTTCTGGTCTCCGCCCACTTGGGGTAGTAGGATGCATCGGCAAGGAGGCAGCAGGGGCCTTTCTAATAGTGTTCAGCTCACCCCGAATGTCTCAAATTTCCTGATGTATCTCCCGTACCCAATCAGGCTCCTTGTTGGTGAATCCAGGGGTAATTGCCTCATGACTTCTAACTGTGGCTTTGAGAACAGGAACTTCTTTCTCCAGGACTCTAGCTTCAGCTCCTACCTCCAGGAAGTCCAGATCAGGGCTCAAACGCAGCTGCTCCTTCAAGATCTGCCTCAGGGAAGGGTCTTTCAAGCCAGCAATCAGTTGGTCACACAACACTTCATCCAATGGTCCCAGTGCTCAGTTCCCATCTCGAGCCTTCTTAGTGATATGGGCCGTCACTTCCTGTAATGCATTAACATACTGATTTATGGTCTCATTTTCCACTTGGACCCGCTGAAACAACCGTAGGCGCAAGTATCCCAGATCTGTGGTGTCACCGTGCATGTCCTCTAGGATTTTTATCACTTTGTCCACGGTGTCACGGTCCCCAGGTGGGCGGTACATCACAGTTTGCCGGGCCTCCCCATCAAGGGTTAGGAGGGCCAGTCCTGCCTGGGCTGGGGGATCGAGGGGATATATACGTAGCATACTTCTCAGTCTTTCTACCCAGTCCCGCAGTGACATGCCATCCCCCGTGAATTTGGGAAGATGATTGAGCGTAGCCCCCAGGGGTATATGGTTCCGGCCAGCCCCAGCCCCAGACTGATCTGCCATCTCTGCGTCTGAATGTTGCATCCTGCCGACTACGCCAAATGTAATGCAGATGCTGGAATGCAACGCACAGAGACACAAGGCAGGGACAGTCGGAGATGATTATAAACAGTTTATGTATATATAAAACAGGTATTTTGAACAAGGGGATAACAACAAGGGTATTCAACGGTAATTTGAAATATTAGCAAAATACGAAGTCTCTCAAAGTAATGTGGTGCACCCAGTCAGGGGAGTCACCACGTCAGTTCTTTATCTCTGTATATGGCTCTAGCGGGGATCACCGATTATTCCCGCTAGGCCGCAAGTCTTTTCCGGACAAAATCAATTAAAGCAAGTTTAGCTTCTTCCGCCCCAACTGTTCCCCTCCCAACCTGAGTACCTAAACCCAACTGGCCCCGGTACTGTGAGTGAACAGAAGAAGTTACGGCCCTGTTCACGTATGCAGCTTTTCTGCTTTCACTCTTGTGACTTTCCTGGCTCAGCAGTCTCTCAACTCCTCTCTTCCTGGCCGTTGGAGGCAGACTCTCAAGCCGGGGATAGGGGGGTCCAGACCTCGTCTGTCGGCAGGCAATGTCGGGTTCCGCAAACTCACTCAGCACCGCAAGCAGGTTCCGACTCTCCTCAGTAGGTACAGCACTCGGGTCACATCTGTGAGGGATCTGGAGCTCATCCACCGGCGCCCGGCTGTGGCACATCGCAGGCCTCCGGCTTAGGCCTGCCACACGGGGCTTCTCAGCATGCAGGGAGCACATCTGCTCCTCTCTGCTGCTTGGCGCCAAAAACCCCTCAGGCTTGGCGCGCTGGCCTCTTATCTCCAGGAACTACTTCCTGGAAGTCACCTGACCGGGTCCAGCGTCTAAATCTGCTCTCCCTTCAACTTCTCTTGTATATCTTGGTTCCGCGTGACTGTGTCTGGCTAGCAGATGGCAGTCTCTCTCCATCTTTGAAGCATCATGTAAGAGTTCTCTTAAAGGCTTTCTTGCCTCTACTACATTCCTCCCTCCTTTTTGTTCGCCAGTCCTCGGGCGAGTGGATTTCTTGGGCACACTCCTGCGTTTTCTGTTGGGTCTGAGACCAGATAAACTCTTCTTGAGCATACCGGTTAGGAGGAATTCTGGCATTAGCCCGCTCAGTTCTGCGAGGCTCCTCCTGCGGAGGTTACTCCAGGATATCCGATGAATCAACCTCTGGGGATTGCAAGTCACTTCTTGATTCATTCTGGCTCCCACTCGGGGTTGGCATCGACGTTTCTGACGGGCCCAATTGCATTGTGGCCCATCCTTCTTCATCCCCCAAGGTTCCTGTATGCGGCACCTCAGCCAATTTGTTTGAAGGCCCAACTTCGTTACAGGTCTCTGCTTCAGAAGAGCAAGGTCGCAGCATATTACGGTGCAACACCCTGGGTGTCGCCGCATCATCCCCTTCGGGCCTGACCTCGTAGACTGGGTTGTTGGGGTGTATCTTCTTCACCACCCGATATGGTATCGCCTCCCAACGATGGTCCAGTTTACTCCCAAATCATTTGGCCCTGACCAGCAGACGGTCTCCTGGCTGGAGTGATCCACCTGAGGTCGGGGGCCGATCTGCATGCTCTACTTCCTGAAACTTCTGAGCTCCCAATCTTCTCACCGTATGAAGTCGGCACTTGTGCTCTCGAATCCAGGTACTCGGGCTACTGCCCGGGCCGGAGTCTTCTGAGTCTAGCTCTAGTTCAGTAATTTCTCGTCCACTCCTTCCAAACAGCAGCATGTAAGGGGTGTAGCCAGTAGTCGCATGAACTCGATTATTATACACCCACACCAGCTCGGACACAAATTCGGGCCACTTCATCTTTTTGTCTGCTTCCAGCATTCACTACATTTGCAACAGGGTTCGGTTGAAGCGCTCGCATGTGCCGTTCCCTTGAGGGTGGTAAGGCGTTGTTCGGGATTGGTCGATCCCATAGATACGATATAGTTCATCCATCACTCGTCCTTGGAAGCAGGCCCCTTGGTCAGAATGTATTCGCTTCGGACACCCATAAATCCGGATGAAATCTTGACAGATGGCCTTAGCTGCGGCTTCTGCTGTCTGGTCTTTGGTAGGCGTCACTACTGCGAACTTGGTAAAGTGATCAGTCATTACCAAACAGTGTCCGTAACTATTGTATGAAGTTCCGATCATCAGATAGTCAATCATCAGGACTTCCAAAGGTGCAGAAGTTCGGATGACCTGAATGGGAGCCCTTTGTTCCCGGGGGTTTGTTCAACTCACACTGGCCACATGTTCGTCAGACCCCTTCAACTCCTTGCCGCAGTTGAGGCCAATACACCAGCCGTTGCAACCACCGAAAGGTCTTTTCCACACCAAAGTGAGCACCTCTTCTATGAGCCTCCTGGGCTAGCTGCGTTACCAGCGCCTCTGGAACTACTACCTGCAGGTAACATCAAACTCTCAAGGTAGCTGGATTCTTTGGCATAGCAAGCCATCCTTCAGGAAGACCCTCGCCCACTGGCCTAGGATTTGTAGGGTATTTGGAAGACCTGGTCGGGTCTTTGACCAAGGGCGACCCATTCTCTCAGCTTTGCCAGCTCTGGGTCGGATTGTTGCGATGTATCCACTCGTCTCTTGAGCGGCCCAGGATTTGAGTGGGCCTCGGCTCCTCTCTGGTCTCCTGGGCGTCGACCACAGCAGCGGCAGACTGGCTGAAATCCGGAATCTCGTCGCCTTCTAGCTCCTCATCTCTATCCCTCTTCAGGCCCGTCTGAGTAACCCGGGACAGGGCATCTGCATGAGTGTTCAGAGCCTTGGACCGATAGGCGATCTTATACTGGTATTTGGACATCCTTGCGACCCACCGCTGCTCTAGCGCGCCCAGCTTGGCGTTCTCCAAGTGGACCAAAGGGTTGTTATCTGTCCGCACTTGCACTTCTGACCCCGACAAGTACTCAGCAAATTTCTCGGTCATGGCCCACACCAGTGCCAGTAGCTCCAGCTTGAACGAACTGTAGTTGTCCGGATTCTTCTCCATATCGCGGAGCGACCTGCTGGCATACGCAATCACCCGCTCTTTTCCTCCTTGCACTTGAGCCAGCACTGCTCCCAGTCCATGCAAGCTTCCGTCAGTGTACAACACAAAAGGCTGCGAAAAGTCAGCGTAGGCCAGAATTGGGGCATCCGTTAGCGCCATTTTAAATGCTCGGAATGCCTCTTCTTGTCGTGGGCCCCACTGAATAGGCTGCCGCTTGGCTCCCTCAGCCGTTCCTCTCAACAATTCATTGAGCGGGATCGCAATCTTAGCGAAGTCTTTAACGAATCTGCGGTAGTATCCAGCGAGCCCCATAAATGCCCTCAGTTCTCTTAGATTGGCGGGTGTGGGCCACTTCTGCACGGCAGCTACGTTCTCCGCAGTGGGGTGCACTCCCTCACTGGACACAGTGTGCCCCAGATATTCAATTTCCCGCTTGAAGAGACAACACTTACGAGGCTTAATCTTCAGGCCTTGCCTCCGAAGCCGTTCTAACACTTGTTACAGTCGGCGGAGATGATCTTCAAACGTAGCGGAATAGATAATGATATCGTCCAGATATATTAAAGTGGCATCAAAGTTGAGGTCCCCCAAGCATCTCTCCATCAGTCTTTGGAAGTTTCCCGGCGCATTTGTTAGCCAGAACAGCATCCGATTGAACTCAAACAGACCCATAGGGAGAACAAAAGCTGTCTTCGGACGATCCTTCTCAGCTACTGGGACCTGCCAATAGCCACTGGCCAGGTCAAGGGAAGAGAAGAACTTGGCGCCTCCTAGCGCAGATAGAGACTCTTCAATTCGGGGGAGTGGATAGGAGTCCCGTACTGTACAGGCATTCAGCTTTCGATAGTCTACACAGAATCTCAGGGTACCATCCTTCTTCCGGACCAGCACGATAGGAGCCGCCCAAGGACTCTGACTTTCGCGGATCACGCCGTTCCGCAACATGTGGGCCAACAGCTCTTTCACCTCCTGGTACATTTGAGGCGGGATCTGCCAATATCTCTCTCGAATGGGAGCAGTATTTCCGGTGGGTATTTCGTGCTGAATGTCCCGAGTGCACCCGAAATCGTCTTCATGTTGTGCAAACACTCCCTGATATCGCTGTAGAAGTTGTTCGATCTGCCTTACTTGTCCAGCAGAAAACTCAGTAATATTAGCCTCCATTTTCTCCAAGAGGTGGCACCCAGCCAATGGTTCTCTTCCATTCTCTTGGCTGTTGAGGGACACCTCCAGGGTCCATGGCTCTCCTTCCACAGGTGCCAGCCCTATAGCGTCAGCTCTGGTAAGGGCCTCTGGCATTATACAGACTCGCGCCACCTCTTGTCGGGGCAACAACTGTAAACTCGTGCCACTTAGATTGATGCAACGCACGGGCACTCGAACCTGCCGCACGGTGGCCAGGGTCCGAGCAACCAGGAGTCCTGAGGGAGCTTCCTCTCCCTCCATTGGTTCAATTTGAATGTCCACGCCCTCTAAGGACACATGTGCCAGAACCGGTAAAGTGAGTACAGTCTGTCCCACTGGCAGTGTCATTGTGGCTTCGGGTGCTATCGATACCTTACCAAGGTACTGAGAGGTAGCGGGCAATTTTTGAATTTGATTGACCCCCACGAGATGCTGCAATACTCTCATGTTAGCTGGGTCATGAGTGGCTCGGGTCCAGTTGTTTTTGTTACAGCCCTCGGCCAGGAACTGTCCGACCTCCTTCAGCACATTCATGCCCAGGGTTACAATGGGCCCATCGCCTTCGGGCCCTGTGGTCAGTACTATCCCCTTCCGACTGAGGTCCTTTCCACATGCCCGGACAGACATCCATACTACTCCCGCTACTGGTATAGGTAGTTGATTAGCAGCCACCAGTTTTACAGTGGGTTCCTGCCAGGAATGAGCAACTTCAGAAAAGTGGCTTTGGAAATACGCCTCAGGCATAGTGGTCACCTGGGACCCAGTGTCCATTAGGCAGCGGATCCGCTGCCCATTAAATTCAGCCTAGATAATGGGCCTCTCGGAGACAATGTCTTCAGAGCTCCCTCTTCCACTCTCTGAAGCTCGAGACCCCATGGTATGCTCCACAACCGTGGGGCATCTTAGTTTAATGGCAGCCCCCGCCTCCTCCTTTCTCGGTTTGGACAGTCTTTGGAGATATGCCCCCTACCACTGCAGGTCCAACACTCTGGTCCTCGTTCTACCGATAGGTCGGGTACATGATGTGTTGGGGCCTGGTAGGAACGTCTTTCTCGCTCTGGTCTCCGCCCACGTGGGGCAGTAGGATGCATCGGCAAGGAGGCAGCAGGGGCCTTTCTAATAGTGTTCAGCTCACCCCGAATATCTCGAATTTCCTGATGTATCTCCTGTACCCAATCAGGCTCCTTGTTGGTGAATCCAGGGGTAATTGCCTCATGACTTCTAACTGTGGCTTTGAGAACAGGAACTTCTTTCTCCAGGACTCTAGCTTCAGCCCCTACCTCCAGGAAGCCCAGATCAGGGCTCAAACGCAGCCGCTCCTTCAAGATCTGCCTCAGGGAAGGGTCTTTCAAGCCAGCAATCAGTTGGTCACGCAACACTTCATCCAATGGTCCCAGTCCTCGGTTCCCATCTCGAGCCTTCTTAGTGATATGGGCCGTCACTTCCTGTAATGCATTAACATACTGATTTATGGTCTCATTTTCCACTTGGACCCGCTGAAACAACCGTAGGCGCAAGTGTCCCAGATCTGTGGTGTCACCGTGCATGTCCTCTAGGATTTTTATCACTTTGTCCACGGTGTCACGGTCCCCAGGTGGGCGGTACATCACAGTTTGCCGGGCCTCCCCATCAAGGGTTAGGAGGGCCAGTTCCGCCTGGGCTGGGGGATCGAGGGGATACATACGTAGCATACTTCTCAGTCTTTCTACCCAGTCCCACAGTGACATGCCATCCCCCGTGAATTTGGGAAGATGATTGAGCATAGCCCCCAGGGGTATATGGTTCCGGCCAGCCCCAGCCCCAGACTGATCTGCCATCTCTGCGTCTGAATGTTGCATCCTGCCGACTACGCCAAATGTAATGCAGGTACCGGAATGCAACGCACAGAGACACAAGGCAGGGATAGTCGGAAATTATTATAAACAGTTTATGTACAGTACAGACCAAAAGTTTGGACACACCTTCTCATTTAAAGATTTTTCTGTATTTTCATGACTATGAAAATTGTACATTCACACTGAAGGCATCAAAACTATGAATTAACACACGTGGAATTATATACTTAACAAAAAAGTGTGAAACAACTGAAAATATGTCTTATATTCTAGGCTCTTCAAAGTAGCCACCACTTGCTTTGATGACTGCTTTGCACACTCTTGGCATTCTCTTGATGAGCTTCAAGAGGTAGTCACCAGAAATGGTCTTCCAACAATCTTGAAGGAGTTCCCAGAGATGCTTAGCACTTGTTGGCCCTTTTGCCTTCACTCTGCGGACCAGCTCACCCCAAACCATCTCGATTGGGTTCAGGTCTGGTGACTGTGGAGGCCAGGTCATCTAGCGTAACACCCCATCACTCTCCTTCTTGGTCAAATAGCCCTTACACAGCCTGGAGGTGTGTTTGGGGTCATTGTCCTGTTGAAAAATAAATGATGGTCCAACTAAACGCAAATCGGATGGAATAGCATGCCGTTGCAAGATGCTGTGGTAGCCATTCTGGTTCAGTATGCCTTCAATTTTGAATAAATCCCCAACAGTGTCACCAGCAAAGCACCCCCACACCATCACACCTCCTCCTCCATGCTTCACGGTGGGAACCAGGCATGTATAGTCCGTCCGTTCACCTTTTCTGCGTCGCTCAAAGACACGGTGGTTGGAACCAAAGATCTCAAATTTGGACTCATCAGATCAAAGCACAGATTTCCACTGGTCTAATGTCCATTCCTTGTGTTCTTTAGCCCAAACAAGTCTCTTCTGCTTGTTGCCTGTCCTTAGCAATGGTTTTCTAGCAGCTATTTTACCATGAAGGCCTGCTGCACAAAGTCTCCTCTTAACAGTTGTTGAAGAGATGTGTCTGCTGCTAGAACTCTGTGTGGCATTGACCTGGTCTCTAATCTGAGCTGCTGTTAACCTGCGATTTCTGTGGCTGGTGACTCAGATAAACGTATCCTCAGAAGCAGAGGTGACTCTTGGTCTTCCTTTCCTGGGGCGGTCCTCATGTGAGCCAGTTTCTTTGTAGCGCTTGATGGTTTTTGCAACTGCACTTGGGGACACTTTCAAAGTTTTCCCATTTTTCGCACTGACCTTCATTTCTTAAAGTAATGATGGCCACTCATTTTTCTTTACTTCGCTGCTTTTTTCTTGCCATAATACAAATTCTAACAGTCTATTCAGTTGGACTATCAGCTGTGTATCCACCTGACTTCTGCACAACACAACTGATGGTCCCAATCCCATTTATAAGGCCAGAAATCTCACTTATTAAACCTGACAGGGCACACCTGTGAAGTGAAAACCATTTCCGGTGACTACCTCTTGAAGCTCATCAAGAGAATGCAAGAGTGTGCAAAGCAGTCATCAAAGCAAAAGGTGGCTACTTTGAAGAACCTAGAATATAAGACATATTTTCAGTTGTTTCACACTTTTTTGTTAAGTATATAATTTCACATGTGTTAATTCATAGTTTTGATGCCTTCAGTGTGAATGTACAATTTTCATAGTCATGAAAATACAGAAAAATCTTTAAATGAGGTGTGTCCAAACTTTTGGTCTGTACTGTATATATAAAACAGGTATTTTGAACAAGGGGATAACAACAAGGGTATTGAACGGTAATTTGAAATATTAACAAAATACGAAGTCTCTCAAAGTAATGTGGTGCACCCAGTCAGGGGAGTCACCACGTCAGTTCTTTATCTCTGTATATGGCTCTAGCGGGGGTCACCGGTTATTCCCGCTAGGCTGGAAGTCTTTTCCGGACAAAATCAATTAAAGCAAGTTTAGCTTCTTCCGCCCCAACTGTTCCCCTCCCAACCTGAGTACCTAAACCCAACTGGCCCCGGTACCGTGAGTGAACAGAAGAAGTGACGGCCCTGTTCATGTATGCAGGTCTTCTGCTTTCACTGGCGTGACTTTCCTGGCTCTGCAGTCTCTCGACTCCTCTCTTCCTGGCCGTTGGAGGCAGACTCTGAAGCCGGGAATAGGGGGTCCACACCTCGTCTGTCGGCGGGCGATGTTGGGTTCCGCAAACTCACTCAGCACCGCAAGCAGGTTCCGACTATCCTCAGTAGGTACAGCACTCGGGTCACATCTGTGAGGGATCCGGAGCTCATCCACCGGCGCCCGGCTGTGGCACCTCGCAGGCCTCCGGCTTAAGCCTGCCCCTTAGGGCTTCTCAGCATGCAGGGAGCACATCTGCCCCTCTCTGCTGCTTGGCACCAAAAAACCCTCAGGCTTGGCGCACTGGCCTCTTATCTCCAGGAACTCCTTCCTGGAAGTCACCTAACCGGGTCCAGCGTCTAAATCTGCTCTCCCTTCAACTTCTCTTGTATATCTTGGTTCCGCTTGACTGTGTCTGGCCAGCAGATGGCAGTCTCTCTCCATCTTTGAAGCATCATGTAAGAGTCATGTAAGAGTTCTCTTAAAGGCTCTCTCGCCTCTACTACAAACACATACAGGGACTGAATTAATTCTTTACATACAGATAATTATTAGTGTTGAGCGAGCACTAAAATGCTCGGGTGCTCGAAGCTCGGGCCGAGCTCACCGTGATACTCGGTTGCTCGACCCGAGCAACGAGCCCAATGTTAGTCTATGGGAGACCCGAGCATTTTTGCGGCGGCATCCCCGACAGTCTGTAGAAAGCCTAAAAAGTGCCCAAAACGATAGTGACAGTGCTCAAAAGACATGGGGACAGCATGGGCATCGCCCCAGGAAGCATTTCTGACCCCCAGGTCACTGCTGTCAACAACGTGGTCAGAGATATCAAGCCACTTTAACGTGCTCACAATAAAACGTTCAAAAATGAAACTGAAACGGTTTTCCTGTGAAATATGTTAAGGAACTTCCTTTCCAGGGTAAAGACTTGTGTATAAGGTAAAATAAATAACCAAAAACAAAAATACTCCTCCACACCTTGGACTATGTTCACAAGTAGCATTTTTTATGCATTTTTGCACTTTTGTATTGCTTTCAACCGTGACAAATGCATTCACCGGGAAATGTCATTTTAACATTTTACAATTTTATCTGGCCATGAAATGTGTGACACATGCATATAGTGCTGAAAAGACATGGGAACAGCATGGGGAAGACCCCTGGAAGCATCTCTGACACCCAGGTCACTGCCTAAAAGTGTGCCCATCAGAAGTGATCCTTTCCGCATCAGAAGATGCAGACTTGCAACAATACCCGTGCAAGTCTTTGTCCCAGGGCAGTGTTCAATTGTACCTCCCCCATTCCTTGCAATGCAAGCGCAAGTAAGCAGCCTGCTACCCACCCACCCCCAGGCTGCAATACCATACTGATTGCTTGCTTGCACTTGAAATTGGGCCTTTTAGGCATGTGGAGGCGGAATCTGGCTACCACGTCATGGCTGCGTCGGCGGCCTGGTATCCATACTCAGTCCCCAGCCGCCTGGCGGCCGGGTGTCCAAGCTCGGTCCCCAGCCGCCAGGGGGCGGCCGGGTGTCCATAAACGGTCCCCAGCCGCCCCGCTGCCGGGTGTCCACACACGGTCCCCAGCTGCCTGGGGCGGCCGGGTGTCCATAAACGATCCCCAGCCTCCCCTATTTCTCCTGTCAACTTCCCCCACACACTTTTCTTAGCCCGGCCTGCTTTAGGGCAGCATTGGACGAGCCCACCAGAGAACCAGACTCCTCCGATGGGCCCTGGCTTCTCCATCAGGGGAGTTGAGAGTGCCAAGGTGAGGAGCATGATGATGATGATAGAAGTTAGCATCTGCTTTGTTTTCTTGGAATGCAAGCGTAAGAGTGCAACCTGCCACCCACCCACCCCCAGGCTGCAATACCATACTGCTAGCTTGCACTTGAAATGGGGCCTTTTATTTTGGAGGAGGCCGAAGCTGGCCACTACCTCATGGCTGCTTCGGCAGCGAGGTATCCATACTCAGTCCCCTGCTGCCTGGCGGCCAGGTGTCCACGCTCTGTCCCCAGCCGTCAGGGGGCAGCCAGGTGTCCATACTCGGTCCCCAGCTGCCCCGCGGCCGGGTGTCCACACACGATCCCCAGCCGCCTGGGGGCAGCCGGATGTCCATAAACGGTCCCCAGCCGCCCCTATTTCTCCTTGAAACTTCCCCCACACATTTCTTAGCCTGGCCTGCTTTAGGGCAGCATTGGACGAGCCCACCAGAGAACCAGACTCCTCCAGTGGGCCCTGGCTTCTCCATCAGGGGAGTTGAGAGTGCCAAGATGAGGAGCATGATGATGATGATAGAAGTTAGCGTCTGCTTGGTTTTCTTGGAATGCAAGCGCTTGTATGTAGTAGCGGCTAGGCCTGAGGTGGTCAGCTTTTTGGCGCATATCCTACCTCCTCCGAGGATTGCTGGATGTTTTCCTGCTACTATCCCAGTTCTATGACTCCCGTTAAAACAAAGCTTCAGGTGATGAATGATGGATGAGGTGGTGGCAAAGGAGAAAGAGCAGGAGGAACAGGGACCATTCACATCAATATCAGACCAGTCAACCACACATGTCTTGTAGGATATGTTTCTGTACCAAAAGGAGCGGTTCGGCTACACAGTTCATAGAATCATAGAATCATAGAATGGTAGAGTTGGAAGGGACCTCCTGGGTCATCTGGTCCAACCCCCTGCTCAAAGCAGGATTCACTAGATCATCTCAGACAGATGTCTGTCCAGCCTCTGTTTGAAGACGTCCATTGAAGGGGAACTCACCACCTCTCGTGGCAGCCTGTTCCACTCATTAATCACCCTAACTGTCAAAAAGTTTTTTCTAATATCTAATCTGTGTCTCCTCCCATTTAATTTCATCCCATTGCTTCTAGTCTTTCCTTGTGCAAATGATAATAAAGATGATCCTTCTACAATGTGACAGCCCTTGACATATTTGTAGACAGCTATTAAGTCTCCTCTCAGTCTTCTTTTTTGCAAGCTAAACATTCCAAAATCCTGCAACCGTTCCTCATAGGACATGGTTTGCAGACCAGTCACCATTCTGGTCGCTCTTCTCTGAACTTGCTCCAGTTTGTCTATGTCTTTTTTAAAATGTGGTGCCCAAAACTGTACACAGTATTCCAGATGAGGTCTGACCAAAGAGGAGTAAAGACCGATAATGACTTCACGTGATCTAGACTGTATGCTTCTGTTAATACATCCCAGAATTGTATTTGCCTTTTTTGCTGCTGCATCACACTGTTAACTCATGTTCAGTCTATGATCTATTAGTATACCTAAGTCTTTTTCACATGTACTGTTGCTTAGCTCTATTCCTCCCATTCTGTATATGCTTTTTTCATTTTTATTGCCCAGATGTAGTACTTTGCATTTTTCCCTGTTAAAAACCATTCTGTTGGTTGCTGCCCACTGCTCCAGTTTATTTAGGTCTTTTTGAATCCTCTCTCTCTCTTCTCTAGTATTAGCTATCCCTCCTAGCTTTGTGTCATCAGCAAATTTAATCAGCTTACCCTCAATTCCTTCATCTAAATCATTGATAAAGATGTTGAACAATACAGGTCCCAGGACGGAGCCCTGTGGTACCCCACTTGAGACATTCATCCAGCTGGATGTGAAGCCATTTACAACCACCCTTTGAGTCCGATCACTAAGCCAGTTATGAATCCACCTAACAGTTGCCTGGTCCATTGCATACTTGGTCATTTTTTCAATAAGGATGGTGTGAGATACTTTATCAAATGCTTTGCTGAAGTCAAGATATACTATATCTACAGCATTTCCCTGATCCACCCAGTCAGTGATTCTGTCATAGAAGGAAATTAAGTTAGTCTGACATGACTTGTTAGTTACAAACCCATGCTGACTCTGGTTAATCACTTCATTCTTATCCATGTACTTACATACATGTTGTTTAATAATTTGTTCAAAGATCTTTCCTGGTATAGAAGTCAGACTCACCGGCCTATAGTTCCCTGGGTCCACCTTCTTCCCCTTTTTGAAGATAGGAACAACATTTGCTCTTCTCCAGTCTTCTGGGACTTCTCCTGTTCTCCAAGAATTTTCAAAGATTATGGAGAGTGGTTCTAAAATTTCTTCTACGATCTCCTTCAGTACTCTGGGGTGTAATTCATCTGGACCTGGAGACTTGAACTCATTTATGTTAGCTAAATATTCCCTCACAATCTTTCTGTTTACAGATAACTTGGATTCCTCTATTCCTTTAAAAGGACAGTGAAGATCAGTTGATGTTACATTTTCTTTCTGAGAGAAAACAGATGCAAAATAGGAATTAAAAAGTTTGGCCTTCTCAACATCCTCTCTTACCATTTCTCCATTTTCATCCTGTAAAAATCCTATAGCATCTTTGACTTTTCTTTTACTTTTGACATACCCCCAAAATCCTTTTTTATTGCTTTTGACATCTCTTGCAAGCCTTAATTCATTGTCAGCTTTAGCTAACCTGATACGTGCCCTGCAGGATCTGCAGACTGCATTATAATCTTCTTTAGATATGCCTCCCTCTTTCCATTTAATAAACATTTCTTTCTTTCTTTTTAGCATGTGTTTAAGTTCTGTGTTCATCCATCCTGGTTTCCTTAAAAGCTTCCCATTCTTCCTACTTTTCGGGATTGTTAACGATTGTGCTTTGAGAATCTCATTTTTAAAAATTTCCCATCCTTCCTGGACATTTTTGTCCTTAAGGACATCCAGCCATTGGATCCCTCCTATTCTCTTTCTGAGTCTCTTAAAATCTGCCTTTCTAAAATCTAACCTTGAAGTTTGAGTCTTCACATGTATTCCTTCTCTAGTTATCCAAAATTCTATAATAGCATGATCGCTGCCTCCTAGGGTCCCAGCCACCTTTACCTCCTCAACCATTTCCTCCCTCTTTATAAGGATTAGATCCAAAGTAGCAGATCCCCTTGTTTTCTCCCCTACCTTTTGGAAGATAAAGTTGTCAGCAAGAGAGGATAAGAATTTGCTTGACCTGTTAGTTTTACTTGAGAGAGATTCCCAACAAATGTCTGGATAGTTGAAATCTCCCATGACCACTACGTCATATTTTTTGGAGAACTTGGTCATTTGATACATAAAGAGTTCATCCATATCTTCAGCTTGCCCAGGTGGCCTGTAGTAAATGCCTACAATGGTGTCCTTTCCGTTGTTCTCTCCTTGTATTCTTACCCAAACAGTTTCCACAGAACTCCCAGTCTCTGAAGCTTCAATCTCTGTGCAGATATACGCTTTTCTAACATACAATGCAACACCTCCTCCTCGTTTATCAAGTCTGTTTCTTGCAAATAAGTTGTATCCTTTTAGCCTTTTATTCCAATCATGTGTATCGTCCCACCAAGTTTCAGTGATTCCAATGACATCATATTCCTTTTCCTGCATTAGTAGTTCTAATTCTCCTTGTTTGTTGCCCATGCTTTGTGCATTTGTATAAAAACATTTTAGTTTGTGATTGGTTTCTCTTCCTCCCATATTTTTATTATTTAAATTGTTTTGTCTTTGTTCTTCTTTTCCACTTCCAGTAGCAGAGATCTCAATAGTATTTGTCAGCTGTATGACTTTTTCTGGCCTTTTGCTTCCCTTCCCACATTGTTCTAGTTTAAAGCTCTTCTGATGAGTGTAGCAAGGCGACTTCCAAATACATGTTTTCCAGTTCCCCTGGTTTACCGATGTCCTCTTTTCAGCTCCAACAGCCAAAATCCAGTGTTCTTTGAGCTCGCGGAGACTCTTCACTTACCCCAAAATGCAGTGGGAATATGCAAATTATCTCCTCAGGACTCCTCCCCTGGTTTACCGATGTCCTCTTTTCAGCTCCAACAGCCAAAATCCAGTGTTCTTTGAGCTCGCGGAGACTCTTCACTTACCCCAAAATGCAGTGGGAATATGCAAATTATCTCCTCAGGACTCCTCCCCTGGTTTACCGATGTCCTCTTTTCAGCTCCAACAGCCAAAATCCAGTGTTCTTTGAGCTCGCGGAGACTCTTCACTTACCCCAAAATGCAGTGGGAATATGCAAATTATCTCCTCAGGACTCCTCCCCTGGTTTACCGATGTCCTCTTTTCAGCTCCAACAGCCAAAATCCAGTGTTCTTTGAGCTCGCGGAGACTCTTCACTTACCCCAAAATGCAGTGGGAATATGCAAATTATCTCCTCAGGACTCCTCCCCTGGTTTACCGATGTCCTCTTTTCAGCTCCAACAGCCAAAATCCAGTGTTCTTTGAGCTCGCGGAGACTCTTCACTTACCCAAAAATGCAGTGGGAATATGCAAATTATCTCCTCAGGACTCCTCCCCTGGTTTACCGATGTCCTCTTTTCAGCTCCAACAGCCAAAATCCAGTGTTCTTTGAGCTCGCGGAGACTCTTCACTTACCCCAAAATGCAGTGGGAATATGCAAATTATCTCCTCAGGACTCCTCCCCTGGTTTACCGATGTCCTCTTTTCAGCTCCAACAGCCAAAATCCAGTGTTCTTTGAGCTCGCGGAGACTCTTCACTTACCCAAAAATGCAGTGGAAATATGCAAATTATCTCCTCAGGACTCCTCCCCTGGTTTACCGATGTCCTCTTTTCAGCTCCAACAGCCAAAATCCAGTGTTCTTTGAGCTCGCGGAGACTCTTCACTTACCCCAAAATGCAGTGGGAATATGCAAATTATCTCCTCAGGACTCCTCCCCTGGTTTACCGATGTCCTCTTTTCAGCTCCAACAGCCAAAATCCAGTGTTCTTTGAGCTCGCGGAGACTCTTCACTTACCCCAAAATGCAGTGGGAATATGCAAATTATCTCCTCAGGACTCCTCCCCTGGTTTACCGATGTCTTCTTTTCAGCTCCAACAGCCAAAATCCAGTGTTCTTTGAGCTCGCGGAGACTCTTCACTTACCCCAAAATGCAGTGGGAATATGCAAATTATCTCCTCAGGACTCCTCCCCTGGTTTACCGATGTCCTCTTTTCAGCTCCAACAGCCAAAATCCAGTGTTCTTTCAGCTCGCGGAGACTCTTCACTTACCCCAAAATGCAGTGGGAATATGCAAATTATCTCCTCAGGACTCCTCCCCTGGTTTACCGATGTCCTCTTTTCAGCTCCAACAGCCAAAATCCAGTGTTCTTTGAGCTCGCGGAGACTCTTCACTTACCCCAAAATGCAGTGGGAATATGCAAATTATCTCCTCAGGACTCCTCCCCTGGTTTACCGATGTCCTCTTTTCAGCTCCAACAGCCAAAATCCAGTGTTCTTTGAGCTCGCGGAGACTCTTCACTTACCCCAAAATGCAGTGGGAATATGCAAATTATCTCCTCAGGACTCCTCCCCTGTTTTGCAGTGAGTGCAATGCCTAACAAAAATTTTGAGGCACTCCAATGCCCCTTGGAAGTGACATGGAGGTCAGAGGGCCTTAACTAAACCATTTTTTCCATTTATAGCAACTGGGTCTCCTGTGCACTGTTGGCCTAAGCAGTGAATGGAAGGATTTCCAAAAATTATGAGGAACTGCCCATTGAAACAGACGTGGATTACAGCATACTAGAAACCTTCTACCCATTATTTGCGAGTGGGTCTCCTTTAGTGTTCACCTATGCATTGAAAAGCAAAAGCTGACTAAAATTAGGAGGAAATGCAATGCCCGTTGGAAGAATGGTGGAGGTCGCAGTGGAATAAAAAGACAATATCAATGCCCCTTGGAAAAGTGGTGGAGGTTGCAGTAGCTTAACAAGATGATTTTAATGCCCCTTGGAAGAGACGTGGATGTTGCAGTAGCTTAACGAGACAGTTTTAATGCCCCTTGGAAGAGACGTGGAGGTTGCAGTAGCTTAACAAGACTGTTTTAATGCCCCTTGGAAGAGACGTGGAGGTTGCAGTAGCTTAACAAGACGGTTTTAATGCCCCTTTGAAGAGATGTGGAGGTCGCAGTGTAATAAAAAGACAATATCAATGCCCTTGGGAAAAGTAGTGGAGGTTGCAGTAGCTTAACAAGACGGTTTTAATGCCCCTTGGAAGAGACGTGGAGGTTGCAGTAGCTTAACAAGATGGTTTTAATGCCCCTTGGAAGAGACGTGGAGGTTGCAGTAGCTTATCAAGATGGTTTTAATGCCCCTTGGAAGAGACGTGGAAGTTGCAGTAGCTTAAAAAGACGGTTTTAATGCCCCTTGGAAGAGACGTGGAGATCGCAGTGGAATAAAAAGACAATATCAATGCCCTTGGGAAAAGTGGTGGAGGTTGCAGTAGCTTAACAAGACGGTTTTAATGCCCCTTGGAAGAGACGTTGAGGTTGCAGTAGCTTAACAAGACGGTTTTAATGCCCCTTGGAAGAGACGTGGAGGTTGCAGTAGCTTAACAAAACGGTTTTAATGCCCCTTGGAAGAGACGTGGAGGTTGCAGTAGCTTAACAAGACGGTTTTAATGCCCCTTGGAAGAGAAGTGGAGGTCGCAGTGGAATAAAAAGACAATATCAAAGCTCCTGGGAAAAGTGGTGGGGGTCGCAGTAGCTTAACAATACGGCTTTAAGGCCCCTTGGAAGAAAGGTTGAGGTCGCAGTGGAATAAAGAGACAATATTAATGCCCCTGAGAAAAGTGTTGGAGGTCGCAGTAGCTTAACAAGACGGTTTTAATGCCCCTTGGAAGAGACGTGGAGGTTGCAGTAGCTTAACAAAATGGTTTTAATGCCCCTTGGAAGAGACGTGGAGGTTGCAGTAGCTTAACAAGACGGTTTTAATGCCCCTTGGAAGGGAAGTGGAGGTCGCAGTGGAATAAAACGACAATATCAATGCCCCTGGGAAAAGAGGTGGAGGTTCCAGTAACTTAACAAGACAGTTTTAATGCCCCTTGGAAGAGACATGAAGGTCGCAGTAGCTTAACAAGATGGTTTTAATGTCCCGTGGAAGAGATGTGAAGGTTGCAGTAGCTTAAAAAGACGGTTTTAATGCCCCTTGGAAGAGACGTGGAGGTTGCAGTAGCTTAACAAGACAGTTTTATTCCCCCTTGGAAGAGACGTGGAGGTTGCAGTAGCTTAACAAGATGGTTTTAATGCCCCTTGGAAGAATGCTGGAGGTCGCATTAGCATAACAAGATGGTTTTAATGCCCTTGGGAAAAGTGGTGGAGGTCGCAGTAGCTTAACAAGACGGTTTTAATGCCCCTTGGAAGAGATGTGGAGGTTGCAGTAGCTTAACAAGATGGTTTTAATGCCCCTTGGAAGAGACGTGGAGGTTGCAGTAGCTTAACAAGACGATTTCAATGCCCCTTGGAAGAGACGTGGAGGTTGCAGTAGCTTAACAAGACGGTTTTAATGCCCCTTTGAAGAGACATGGAAGTCGCAGTGGAATAAAAAGACAAAATCAATACCCCTGGGAAAAGTGGTGGAGGTCGCAGTAGCTTAACAAGAAGATTTTAATGCCCCTTGGAAGAATGGTGGAGGTCGCAGTGGAATAAAAAGACAATATCAATGCCCCTGGGAAAAGTGGTGGAGGTCGCAGTAGCTTAACAAGATGGTTTAAATGCCCCTTGGAAGAGACGTGGAGATCGCAGTGGAATAAAAAGACAATATCAATGCACCTGGGAAAAGTGGTGGAGGTTGCAGAAGCTTAACAAGACGGTTTTAATGCCCCTTGGAAGAGACGTGGAGGTTGCAGTAGCTTAAAAAGACAGTTTTAATGCCCCTTGGAAGAGACGTGGAGGTTGCAGTAGCTCAACAAGACGATTTGAATGCCCCTTGGAAGAGATGTGGAGGATGCAGTAGCTTACCAAGACGGTTTTAATGCCCCTTGGAAGAGACGTGGAGATCGCAGTGGAATAAAAAGACAATATCAATGCCCTTGGGAAAAGTGGTGGAGGTCGCAGTAGCTTAAGGAGATGGTTTTAATGCCCCTTGGAAGAGACGTGGAGGTTGCAGTAGCTTAACAAGGCGATTTTAATGCCCCTTGGAAGAGACGTGGAGGTTGCAGTAGCTTAACAAGACGGTTTTAATGCCCCTTGGAAGAGACGTGGAGATAGCAGTGGAATAAAAAGACAATATCAAGGCCCCTTGGAAAAGTGGTGGAGGTCACAGTAGCTTAATAAGACGGTTTTGATGCACCTTGGAAGAATTGTGGAGGTCGCAGTGGAATAAAAAGACAATATCAAGGCCCCTTGGAAAAGTGGTGGAGGTCGCAGTAGCTTAACAAGACGGTTTTAATGCCCCTTGGAAGAGACGTGGAGTTTGCAGGAGCTTAACAAGACTGTTTTAATGCCCCTTGGAAGAGACGTGGACGTTGCAGTAGCTTAACGAGACGGTTTTAATGCCCCTTGGAAGAATGGTGGAGCTTGCAGTAGCTTAACAAGACGGTTTTAATGCCCCTGGGGAAAGTGGTGGAGGTCGCAGTAGCTTAATAAGACGGTTTTAATGCCCCTTGGAAGAGACGTGGAAGTTGCTGTAGCTTAACAAGTTGGTTTTAATGCCCCTTGGAAGAGATGAGGAGATTGCAGTAGCTTAAAAATACGGTTTTAATGCCCTTTCGAAGAGACGTGGAGGTTGCAGTAGCTTAACAAGACGGTTTTAATGCCTCTTGGAAGAATGGTGGTGGTCGCAGTGGAATAAAACTGGGAAAAGTGGTGGAGGTTGCAGTAGCTTAATAAGATGGTTTTAATGCCCCTTGGAAGAGACGGGGAGGTCGCAGTAGCTTAACAAGATGGTTTTAATGCCCCATGGAAGAGACGTGGAGTTTGCAGTAGCTTAAAAAGACAGTTTTAATGCCCCTTGGAAGAAACGTGGAGGTTGCAGTAGCTTAACAAGACGGTTTTAATGGCCCTTGGAAGAGACGTGGAGGTTGCAGTAGCTTAACAAGACTGTTTTATTCCCCCTTGGAAGAGACGTGGAGGTTGCAGTAGCTTAACAAGACGGTTATTTATGCCCCTTGGAAGAATGGTGGAGGTCGCAGTAGCTTAACAAGGTGGTTTTAATGCCCCTGGGGAAAGTGGTGGAGGTTGCAGTAGCTTAACAAGATGGTTTCAATGCCCCATGGAAGAGATGTGGAGTTTGCAGTAGCTTAAAAAGACAGTTTTAATGCCCCTTGGAATAGACGTGGAGGTTGCAATAGCTTAACAAGACGGTTTTAATGGCCCTTGGAAGAGACGTGGAGGTTGCAGTAGCTTAACAAGACTGTTTTATTCCCCCTTGGAAGAGACGTGGAGGTTGCAGTAGCTTAACAAGACGGTTATTTATGCCCCTTGGAAGAATGGTGGAGGTCGCAGTAGCTTAACAAGGTGGTTTTAATGCCCCTGGGGAAAGTGGTGGAGGTTGCAGTAGCTTAACAAGATGGTTTTAATGCCCCTTGGAAGACACGTGGAGGTTGCAGTAGCTTAACAAGACGGTTTTAATGCCCCTTGGAAGAGACGTGAAGGTCGCAGTGGAATAAAAATACAATATCAATGCACTTGGGAAAAGTGGTGGAGGTCGCAGTAGCTTAACAAGACGGTTTTAATGCCCCTTGGAAGAGATGTGGAGGTTGCAGTAGCTTAACAAGATGTTTTTAATGCCCGTTGGAAGAGACATGGAGGTTGCAGTAGCTTAACAAGACTATTTTAATGCCCCTTGGAAGAGACGTGGAGGTTGCAGTAGCTTAACAAGACAGTTTTAATGCCCCTTAGAAGAGACATGGAGGTCGCAGTGGAATAAAAAAACCAATATCAATGCCCCTGGGAAAAGTGGTGGAGGTCGCATTAGCTTAACAAGACGATTTTCATGCCCCTTGGAAGAAAGTTGGAGGTCGCAGTGGAATAAAAAAACAATATCAATGCCCCTGGGAAAAGTGGTGGAGGTCGCAGTAGCTTAACAAGACGATTTTAATGCCCCTTGGAAGAAAGATGGAGGTCGCAGTGGAATAAAAAGACAATATCAATGCCCCTGGGAAAAGTGGTGGTGGTCGCAGTAGCTTAACAAGACGGTTTTAATGCCCCTTGGAAGAATGGTGGATGTTGAAGTAGCTTAACAAGACTGTTTTAATGCCCCTGGAGAAAGTGGTGGAGGTCGCAGTAGCTTAAAAAGATGGTTTTAATGCCCCTTGGAAGAGACATGGAGGTTGCAGTAGCTTAACAAGATGGTTTTAATGCCCCTTGGAAGAGACGTGAAGGTCGCAGTAGAATAAAAAGACAATATCAATGCCCTTGGCAAAAGTGGTGGAGGTCGCAGTAGCTTAACAAGACGGTTTTAATGCCCCTTGGAAGAGACGTGGAGGTTGCAGTAGCTTAACAAGTGGTTTAAATGCCCCTTGGAAGAGACGTGGAGGTCGCAGTGGAATAAAAAGACAATATCAATGCTCTTGGGAAAAGTGGTGGAGGTCGCAGTAGCTTAACAAGATGGTTTTAATGCCCCTTGGAAGAGACGTGGAGGTTGCAGTAGCTTAACAAGATGATTTTAATGCCCCTTGGAAGAGACGTGGAGGTTACAGTAGCTTAACAAGGCGGTTTTAATGCCCCTTGGAAGAGACGTGGAGGTCGCAGTGGAATAAAAAGACAATATCAATGCCCCTGGGAAAAGTTGTGGAGGTCGCAGTAGTTTAAAAAGACGGTTTTAAGGCCAATTGGAAGAATGATGGAGGTCGCAGTGGAATAAAAAGACAATATCAAGGCCCCTGGGAAAAGTGGTGGAGGTCGCAGTAGCTTAACAAGACGGTTTTAATACCCCTTGGAAGAGACGTGGAGGTCGCAGCAGCTTAACAAGCTGGTTTTAATGCCCCTTGGAAGAGACGTGGAGGTTTCAGTAGCTTAACATGACGGTTTTAATACCCCTTGGAAGAGACGTGGAGGTTGCAGGAGCTTAACAAGATGGTTTTAATGCCCCTTGGAAGATTGGTGGAGCTCGCAGTAGCTTAACAAGACGGTTTTAATGCCCATTGGAAGAGACGTGGAGTTTGCAGTAACTTAACAAGACTATTTTAATGCCCCTTGGAAGAATATGGAGATCGCAGTGGAATAAAAAGACAATATCAATGCACCTGGGAAAAGTGGTGGAGGTTGCAGAAGCTTAGCAAGACGGTTTTAATTCCCCTTGGAAGAGACGTAGAGGTCGCAGTAGCTTAACAAGACGGTTTTAATGCCCCTTGGAAGAGACGTGGAGGTTGCAGTAGCTCAAGAAGACAGTTTTAATGCACCTTGGACGAGACGTGGAGGTTGCAGTAGCTTAACAAGACGGTTTTAATGCCCCTTGGAAGAATGGTGGAGCTCGCAGTAGATTAACAAGATGGTTTTAATGCCCCTGGGGAAAGTGGTGGAGGTGGCAGTAGCTTAATAAGACGGTTTTAATACCCCTTGGAAGAGACGTGTAGGTTGCAGTAGCTTAACAAGACGGTTTTAATGGCCCTTGGAAGAATGGTGGAGGTCGCAGTGGAATAAAAAGACAATATCAATGCCCCTTGGAAAAGTGGTGGAGGTCGCAGTAGCTTAACAAGATGGTTTTAATGCCCCTTGGAAGAGACGTGGAGGTTGCAGTAGCTTTACAAGCTGGTTTTAATGCCCCTTGGAAGAGACGTGGAGGTTGCAATAGCTTAAAAAGACGGTTTTAATGCCCCTTGGAAAAGACGTGGAGATCGCAGTGGAATAAAAAGACAATATCAATGCCCCTGGGAAAAGTTGTGGAGGTCGCAGTAGTTTAAAAAGACGGTTTTAAGGCCAATTGGAAGAATGATGGAGTTCGCAGTGGAATAAAAAGACAATATCAAGGCCCCTGGGAAAAGTGGTGGAGGTCGCAGTAGCTTAACAAGACGGTTTTAATACCCCTTGGAAGAGACGTGGAGGTCGCAGCAGCTTAACAAGCTGGTTTTAATGCCCCTTGGAAGAGACGTGGAGGTTTCAGTAGCTTAACATGACGGTTTTAATACCCCTTGGAAGAGACGTGGAGGTTGCAGGAGCTTAACAAGATGGTTTTAATGCCCCTTGGAAGATTGGTGGAGCTCGCAGTAGCTTAACAAGACGGTTTTAATGCCCATTGGAAGAGACGTGGAGTTTGCAGTAACTTAACAAGACTATTTTAATGCCCCTTGGAAGAATATGGAGATCGCAGTGGAATAAAAAGACAATATCAATGCACCTGGGAAAAGTGGTGGAGGTTGCAGAAGCTTAGCAAGACGGTTTTAATTCCCCTTGGAAGAGACGTAGAGGTCGCAGTAGCTTAACAAGACGGTTTTAATGCCCCTTGGAAGAGACGTGGAGGTTGCAGTAGCTCAAGAAGACAGTTTTAATGCACCTTGGACGAGACGTGGAGGTTGCAGTAGCTTAACAAGACGGTTTTAATGCCCCTTGGAAGAATGGTGGAGCTCGCAGTAGATTAACAAGATGGTTTTAATGCCCCTGGGGAAAGTGGTGGAGGTGGCAGTAGCTTAATAAGACGGTTTTAATACCCCTTGGAAGAGACGTGTAGGTTGCAGTAGCTTAACAAGACGGTTTTAATGGCCCTTGGAAGAATGGTGGAGGTCGCAGTGGAATAAAAAGACAATATGAATGCCCCTTGGAAAAGTGGTGGAGGTCGCAGTAGCTTAACAAGATGGTTTTAATGCCCCTTGGAAGAGACGTGGAGGTTGCAGTAGCTTTACAAGCTGGTTTTAATGCCCCTTGGAAGAGACGTGGAGGTTGCAATAGCTTAAAAAGACGGTTTTAATGCCCCTTGGAAAAGACGTGGAGGTTGCAGTAGCTTAACAAGACGGTTTTAATGCCCCTTGGAAGAATGGTGGAGGTCGCAATGGAATAAAACGCAATATCAATGGCCCTGGGAAAAGTGGTGGAGGTCGCAGTAGTTTAACAAGACGGTTTTAATGCCCCTTGGTAGAGACGTGGAGGATGCAGTAGCTTAAAAAGACGGTTTTAATGCCCCTTGGAAGAGACGTGGAGGTTGCAGTAGCTTACTAAGACCGTTTTAATGCCCCTTGGAAGAGACGTGGAGTTTGCAGTAGCTTAACAAAACTGTTTTATTCCCCCTTGGAAGAGACGTGGAGGTTGCAGTAGCTTAACAAGATGGTTTTAATGCCCTTGGAAGAATGGTGGAGGTCGCACTAGCTTAACAAGGTGTTTTTAATGCCCCTGGGGAAAGTGGTGGAGGTCGCAGTAGCTTAACAAGATGGTTTTAATGCCCCTTGGAAGAGACGTGGAGGTTGCAGTAGCTTAACATGATGGTTTTAATGCCCCTTGGAAGAAACGTAAAGGTCACAGTGGAATAAAAAGACTATATCATTGCCCTTGGGAAAAGTGCTGGAGTTCGCAGTAGCTTAACAAGACGGTTTAAATGCCCCTTCGAAGAGATGTGGAGTTTGCAGTAGCTTAACAAGATGTTATTAATGCCCCTTGGAAGAGACTTAGAGGTTGCAGTAGCTTAACAAGACGGTTTTAATGCCCCTTAGAAGAGACATGGAGGTCGCAGTGGAATAAAAAGACAATATCAATGCCCCTGGGAAAAGTGGTGGAGGTTGCAGAAGCTTAACAAGACGGTTTTAATTCCCCTTGGAAGAGACGTGAGGGTCGCAGTGGAATAAAAAGACAATATCAATGCACTTGGGAAAAGTGGTGGAGGTTGCAGAAGCTTAACAAGACAGTTTTAATTCACCTTGGAAGAGATATGGGGGTCACAGTAGCTTAGCAAGACGGTTTTAATGGCCCTTGGAAGAACGGTGTATGTCGCAGTAGCTTAACAAGACGGTTTTAATGCCCCTGGAGAAAGTGGTGGAGGTCGCAGTAGCTTAACAAGATGGTTTTAATGCCCCTTGGAAGAGACGTGGAGGTTGCAGTAGCTTAACAAGACGGTTTTAATGCCCCTTGGAAGAGACATGGAGGTTGCAGTAGCTTAACAAGACAATTTTAATGCCCCTTGGAAGAGACGTGGAGGTTGCAGTAGCTTAAGAAGACGGTTTTAATGCCCCTTGGAAGAGACGTGGAGGTTGCAGTGGAATAAAAAGACAATATCAATGCCCTTGTGAAAAGTGGTGGAGGTCGCAGTAGCTTAACAAGACGGTTTTAATGCCCCTTGGAAGAGACTTGGAGGTTGCAGTAGCTTAACAAGACGATTTTAATGCCCCTTGGAAGAGACGTGGAGGTTGCAGTAGCTTAAGAAGACGGTTTTAATGCCCCTTGGAAGAGACGTGGAGGTCGCAGTGGAATAAAAAGACAATAACAATGCCCCTGGAAAAAGTAGTGGAGGTCGCAGTAGATTAACAAGATGGTTTTAATGCCCCTTGGAAGAGACGTGGAGGTTGCAGTAGCTTAACAAGACGGTTTTAATGCCCCTTGGAAGAGACGTGAAGGTCGCAGTGGAATAAAAAGACAATATCAATGCCCTTGGGAAAAGTGGTGGAGGTCGCAGTAGCTTAACATGACAGTTTTAATGCCCCTTGGAAGAGATGTGGGGGTTGCAGTAGCTTAACAAGAAGGCTTTAATGCCCCTTGGAAGAGACGTGGAGGTTGCAGTAGCCTGACAAGTCGATTTTAATGCCCCTTGGAAAAGACATTGAGGTCGCTGTGGCAAAAAAGGACAATATCAATGCCCCTAGGAAAAGTGGTGGAGGTCGCAGTAGTTTAAAAAGACGGATTTAATGCCCCTTGGAAGAGACGTGGAGGTTGCAGTGGAATAAAAAGACAATACCAAGGCCCCTTGGAAAAGTGGAGGAGGTCGCAGTAGCTTAATAAGACAGTTTTGATGCCCCTTGGAAGAATTGTGGAGGTCGCAGTGGAATAAAAAGACAATATCAATGCCCCTGGGAAAAGTGGTGGAGGTCGCAGTAGCTTAACCAGACGGTTTTAATGCCCCTTGGAAGAGACGGGAGGTTGCAGTAGCTAAAAAGACGGTTTTAATGCCACTTGGAAGAGACGTGGAGGTTGCAGTAGCTAAACAATACGGTTTTAATGCCCCTTGGAAGAGACGTGGAGGTTGCAGTAGCTTAACAAGACTGTTTTATTCCCCCTTGGAAGAGACGTGGAGTTTGCAGTAGCTTAACAAGACGATTTTAATGCCCCTTGGAAGAATATGGAGGTCGCAGTGGAATAAAACGACAATATCAATGGAAGAAACGTGGAGGTCGCAGTAGCTTAACAAGACGGTTTTAATGCACCTTGGAAGAAACGTGGAGGTTGCAGTAGCTTAACAAGACGGTTTTAATGCCCCTTGGAAGAATGGTGGAGCTCTCAGTAGCTTAACAAGACGGTTTTAATGCCCCTGGGGAAAGTGGTGGAGGTCGCAGTAGCTGAACAAGACGGTTTTTATGCCCCTTGGAAATGAAGTGGAGGTTGCAGTAGCTTACCAAAATGGTTTTAATGCCCCTTGGAAGAATGGTGGAGGTCGCAGTGGAATAAAACGACAATATCAATGCCCCTAGGAAAAGTGGTGGAGGTTGCAGTAGCTTAACAAGACGGTTTCAATGCCCCTTGGAAGAGACGTGAAGGTCACAGTAGCTTAACAAGACGGTTTTAATGCCCCTTGGAAGAGACGTGTAGGTTGCAGTAGCTTAAAAAGACGGTTTTAATGCCCCTTGGAAGAGACGTGGAGGTTGCAGTAGCTTAACAATACAGATTTAATGCCCCTTGAAAGAGACGAGGAGGTTACAGTAGCTTAACAAGATTGTTTTATTCCCCCTTGGAAGAGACGTGGAGGTTGCAATAGCTTAACAAGACGGTCTTAATGCCCCTTGGAAGAATATGGAGGTCACAGTGGAATAAAACGACAATATCAATGCCCCTGGGAAAAGTGGTGGAGGTCGCAGTAGCTTAACAAGACGGTTTTAATGCCCCTTTGAAGAGACGTGGAGGTTGCAGTAGCTTAACAAGACGGTTTTAATGCCCCTTGGAAGAGACATGGAGGTTGCAGTAGCTTAAAAAGACGGTTTTAATGCCCCTTGGAAAAGATGTGGAGGTTGCAGTAGCTTAACAAGACGGTTTTAATGCCCCTTGGAAGAATGGTGGAGGTCACAGTGGAATAAAACGCAATATCAATGCCCCTGGGAAAAGTGGTGGAGGTCGCAGTAGTTTAACAAGACGGTTTTAATGCCCCTTGGAAGAGACGTGGAGGTCGCAGTAGCTTAACAAGACGGTTTTAATGCCCCTTGGAAGAGACGTGGAAGTTGCAAAAGCTTAAAAAGACGGTTTTAATGCCCCTTGGAAAAGACGTGGAGGTTGCAGTAGCTTAGCAAGACGGTTTTAACGCCCCTTGGAAGAGTCGTGGAGGTTGCAGTAGCTTAACAAGACGGTTTTAATGCCCCTTGGAACAATGGTGGAGGTCGCAGTGGAATAAAACAACAATATCAATGCCCCTGGGAAAAGTGGTGGAGGTCACAGTAGCTTAACTTGACGGTTTTAATGCCCCTTGGAGGAGACGTGGAGGATGCAGTAGCTTAAAAAGACGGTTTTAATGCCCCTTGGAAGAGACGTGGAGGTTGCAGTAGCTTAATAAGACGGTTTTAATGCCCCTTGGAAGAGACGTGGAGGTTGCAGTAGCTAAACAATACGGTTTTAATGCCCCTTGGAAGAGACGTGGAGGTTGCAGTAGCTTAACAAGACTGTTTTATTCCCCCTTGGAAGAGACGTGGAGTTTGCAGTAGCTTAACAAGACGATTTTAATGCCCCTTGGAAGAATATGGAGGTCGCAGTGGAATAAAACGACAATATCAATGGAAGAAACGTGGAGGTCGCAGTAGCTTAACAAGACGGTTTTAATGCACCTTGGAAGAAACGTGGAGGTTGCAGTAGCTTAACAAGACGGTTTTAATGCCCCTTGGAAGAATGGTGGAGCTCTCAGTAGCTTAACAAGACGGTTTTAATGCCCCTGGGGAAAGTGGTGGAGGTCGCAGTAGCTGAACAAGACGGTTTTTATGCCCCTTGGAAATGAAGTGGAGGTTGCAGTAGCTTACCAAAATGGTTTTAATGCCCCTTGGAAGAATGGTGGAGGTCGCAGTGGAATAAAACGACAATATCAATGCCCCTAGGAAAAGTGGTGGAGGTTGCAGTAGCTTAACAAGACGGTTTCAATGCCCCTTGGAAGAGACGTGAAGGTCACAGTAGCTTAACAAGACGGTTTTAATGCCCCTTGGAAGAGACGTGTAGGTTGCAGTAGCTTAAAAAGACGGTTTTAATGCCCCTTGGAAGAGACGTGGAGGTTGCAGTAGCTTAACAATACAGATTTAATGCCCCTTGAAAGAGACGAGGAGGTTACAGTAGCTTAACAAGATTGTTTTATTCCCCCTTGGAAGAGACGTGGAGGTTGCAATAGCTTAACAAGACGGTCTTAATGCCCCTTGGAAGAATATGGAGGTCACAGTGGAATAAAACGACAATATCAATGCCCCTGGGAAAAGTGGTGGAGGTCGCAGTAGCTTAACAAGACGGTTTTAATGCCCCTTTGAAGAGACGTGGAGGTTGCAGTAGCTTAACAAGACGGTTTTAATGCCCCTTGGAAGAGACGTGGAGGTTGCAGTAGCTTAAAAAGACGGTTTTAATGCCCCTTGGAAAAGATGTGGAGGTTGCAGTAGCTTAACAAGACGGTTTTAATGCCCCTTGGAAGAATGGTGGAGGTCACAGTGGAATAAAACGCAATATCAATGCTCCTGGGAAAAGTGGTGGAGGTCGCAGTAGTTTAACAAGACGGTTTTAATGCCCCTTGGAAGAGACGTGGAAGTTGCAAAAGCTTAAAAAGACGGTTTTAATGCCCCTTGGAAAAGACGTGGAGGTTGCAGTAGCTTAGCAAGACGGTTTTAATGCCCCTTGGAAGAGTCGTGGAGGTTGCAGTAGCTTAACAAGACGGTTTTAATGCCCCTTGGAACAATGGTGGAGGTCGCAGTGGAATAAAACAACAATATCAATGCCCCTGGGAAAAGTGGTGGAGGTCACAGTAGCTTAACTTGACGGTTTTAATGCCCCTTGGAGGAGACGTGGAGGATGCAGTAGCTTAAAAAGACGGTTTTAATGCCCCTTGGAAGAGACGTGGAGGTTGCAGTAGCTTAATAAGACGGTTTTAATGCCCCTTGGAAGAGACGTGGAGGTTGCAGTAGGTTAACAAGACTGTTTAATTCCCCCTTGGAAGAGACGTGGAGGTTGCAGTAGCTTAACAAGATGGTTTTAATGCCCTTGGAAGAATGGTGTAGGTCGCACTAGCTTAACAAGGTGGTTTTAATGCCCCTGGGGAAAGTGGTGGAGGTTGCAGTAGCTTAACAAGATGGTTTTAATGCCCCTTGGAAGAGACATGGAGGTTGCAGTAGCTTAACAAGATGGTTTTAATGCCCCTTGGAAGAGACATGAAGGTCACGGTGGAATAAAAAGACAATATCAATGCCCTTGGGAAAAGTGGTGGAGGTCGTAGTAGCTTAACAAGACGGTTTTAATGCCCCTTCGAAGAGATGTGGAGTTTGCAGTAGCTTAACAAGATGTTTTTAATGCCCCTTGGAAGAGACGTAGAGGTTGCAGTAGCTTAACAAGACGGTTTTAATGCCCCTTAGAAGCGACATGGAGGTCGCAGTGGAATAAAAAGACAATATCAATGCCAATGGGAAAAGTGGTAGAGGTCGCAGTAGCTTAACAAGATGGTTTTAATGCCCCTTGGAAGAATGGTGGAGGTCGCAGTGGAATAAAAAGACAATATCAATGCACTTGGGAAAAGTGGTGGAGGTCACAGTAGCTTAACAAGACGGTTTTAATACCCCTTGGAAGAGACGTGGAGGTTGCAGTAGCTTAGCAAGATGGTTTTAATTCCCCTTGGAAGAGACGTGGAGGTTGCAGTAGCTTAACATGACGGTTTTAATGCCCCTTGGAAGAGAGGTGGAGGTTGCAGTGGCTTAACAAGACGGTTTTAATGCCCCTTGGAAGATTGGTGGAGGTCGCAGTAGCTTAACAAGACGGTTTTAATGCCCCTGGGGAGAGTGCTGGAGGTCGCTGCAGCTTAACAAGACGGTTTTAATGCCCCTTGGAAGAGACGTGGAGGTTGAAGTAGCATAACAAGTCGGTTTTAATGCCCCTTGGAAGAATGGTATAGGTCGCAGTGGAATAAAAAGACAATATCAATGCCCCTGGGAAAAGTGGTGGAGGTCACAGTAGCTTAACAAGATGGTTTTAATACCCCTTGGAAGAGACGTGGAGGTTGCAGTAGCTAAACAATACGGTTTTAATGCCCCTTGGAAGAGACGTGGAGGTTGCAGTAGCTTAACAAGACTGTTTTATTCCCCCATGGAAGAGACGTGGAGTTTGCAGTAGCTGTCACGGGTGTGTCGCCACGAAGATCGTCACGATTACACAGCCTGATTTCTCGCAGCTGAGTTTTTGGTGCTTTGTGTTTTTCGGCACTGAGGGAGTTAACTCTCTCTCTCTCTGTGCTAGACGAGGTCCAGCCTCGCCCAGCTGCAATCAATGCTGCTGTAGTGGGACTCCTTCAAATGCCTGCCAGTCTGTTAGGGAAGTGTCGGTGAAAGCATTTCATGCAGACTAACAGAGTGGATCGTGGTATTTGGAGTTTAAGAGCTAAGTGTATTTGGAGCGTTTTTTCCCTTCCTCGCTTTATCATTTATCTCCTTTCCCGTTGGTGTTCCCTCTGTTGTAGTTGTGTAGTTTTTGTATGAAAGGTGGTTTTGATTTTACCCTTGTACTGTCTCGTTCGTTTAAGTACTCAGTGTGGGCATATTATTACCTGTCTCCTTTTGTTGTGATCAGGGGTCCTTCTCAGGACTAGATTACTTAGGTGCAGGGATCCTCAGGAGGTAGGGGTTACGCTGGCGGCCTGGACCTCTGTACCTTTAACAGTACCTCCAGGTAGAGGGATTAGTCAGGGCCCCAGCTTAGGGTCAGCTTAGGCCCCCTACCTCCAGTACACAGAGACAGCGTGACATTTTCACCGACCACTTAGATTTTCTCCAGCTACCATGGATCCAGTAGCCGGTCTAGCTCGGCAGTTGCAGAGTTTGTCCATGGAGCTGGCGGATATTAGGTCCAAGGTTTTGTATCCTCAGGAGCAAGCCGGACCAGAACCTAAAGTAGCTCTCCCTGACAGGTTCACTGGGGGGCGGGACAAGTTTTTTGTTTTCCGGGAGGCATGCAAGTTGTACTTTCGGCTGTGGCCTCGGTCATCGGGGAGTGAAGAACAAAGGGTGGGAATTGTCATCTCGCTCCTACAAGGGGACCCACAATCTTGGGCATTCTCTTTTCCCCCGGGCTCCCCGGCTCTTCAGTCAGTGGATAGGTTTTTTGCTGCTCTGGGTCTTGTATATGATGACCCGGATCGGATCTCCCTTGCTGAATCTATGTTACGTAGGATCCGGCAGGGAGATCGTCCGGCGGAGGAATTCTGTTCGGAGTTCCGTAGGTGGGCCACTGACACCCAGTGGAATGACCCGGCTCTTAGGAGCCAGTTTTGTCAAGGTTTATCCGACAAATTACAGGATGTGTTGGCACAGTATGACTCTCCCGCGTCACTGGAAGCCACTATGGCCCTTGCTATTCGCATTGACAGACAGCTTCGGGAGAGGTGCGGGATAACTCCACCCCCTGTGATGACTTCACCTCCTACAAGGTCCCCTCATATGGTGGTTCCCCTGGTCAGTCCAGAGGAGCCTATGCAATTAGGAGGAACATCATTTCGGGGGAGGGGACCGGTGGTGCGTCATAAGACAGGAAGGTGTTTCTTCTGCGGGAGAAAGGGACATTTTATTGGGGGGTGTCCATCCCGTCCCTTGCAGAGTGAAGAGTCGTCGGAAAACTGTTGATCCCAGGTTGTGTGGTGGACGGCAATCTGGGAGTAGGTATTTCGTCCCTAGGTTCGTCTCAGTTTCTCGTACCGGCGGAGGTGGTGGTGGGTACGAGAACTGAGAGGATATCTGTTCTTCTGGATAGTGGGGCCGGGGCTAATCTGGTGGACGCTCGGTTTGCCCGGGTTCAAGGTATGCGTTTGAGTGAGTTGGCTAAACCCATCCCCATATTCTCGATCGATGCCAGGCCTCTCGGTCAGGGAAGTTTTTTGCAAGCTGTGCATAACGTAAAACTTCAAGTGGGGGCGATACATAAAGAACTGTTGTCTTGCTACGTGTTGGAGGGTCTTCCCACTCCTATAGTGTTGGGCCTTCCTTGGTTAACTAAGCATAACCCGGTTATTAATTGGCAATCCAGAGAGATAAGCCAATGGAGTAAATTCTGTAATAAAAACTGCATGAATACGGTCATCGGTGCGGTTACTCCTAGGGTCTTACCTCCATTTCTGGCGGACTTTGAGGATGTTTTCTCGGAGAAAGGGTGTCAGGAACTACCTCCTCATCGCGAGTATGACTGTTCTGTAAAACTGCTCCCTGAGGCCAAGTTACCTAAAGCTAGGTTGTATAACCTTTCTGGTCCTGAGAGGCAGGCCATGAAGGATTATATTTCAGAAAGTCTGGCTAAGGGGCATATTAGACCTTCATCTTCACCGGTGGCCGCGGGGTTCTTCTTTGTTAAGAAGAAAGATGGAGGTCTACGCCCTTGCCTGGATTTCCGTGAACTTAATCGGATTACGGTCCGAGATCCGTATCCGCTCCCACTTATTCCCGATCTCTTTAATCAGATCGTGGGCGCCAAATGGTTCTCTAAGTTGGATCTCAGGGGGGCGTACAATCTGATTAGGATGAAGGAGGGGGATGAGTGGAGGACGGCGTTTAACACTCCGGAGGGGCATTATGAGAACCTTGTCATGCCATTCGGTCTGACTAATGCCCCGGCGGTGTTCCAACACTTTGTTAATGACATTTTTCGCCGCCTGGTGGGACAGTTTGTTGTCATACAGTACAGACCAAAAGTTTGGACACACCATCTCATTTAAAGATTTTTCTGTATTTTCATGACTATGAAACTTGTACATTCACACTGAAGGCATCAAAACTTTGAATTAACACATGTGGCATTATATACTTTCCAAAAAAGTGTGAAACAACTGAAATTATGTCTTATATTCAAGGTTCTTCAAAGTACCCACCTTTTGCTTTGATAACTGCTTTGCACACTCTTGGCATTCTCTTGATGAGCTTCAAGAGGTAGTCACCGCAAATGGTTTTCACTTCACAGGTGTGCTCTGTCAGGTTTAATAAGTGGGATTTCTTGCCTTATAAATGGGGTTGGGACCATCAGTTGTGTTGTGCAGACGTCTGGTGGATACACAGCTGATAGTCCTACTGAATAGACTGTTAGAATTTGTATTATGGCAAGAAAAAAGCAGCTAAGCAAAGAAAAACAAGTGGCCATCATTACTTTAAGAAATGAAGGTCAGTCAGTGCGAAAAATTGGGCAAACTTTGAATGTGTCCCTAAGTGCAGTTGCAAAAACCATCAAGTGCTACAAAGAAACTGGCTTACATGAGGACCGCCCCAGGAAAGGAAGACCAAGAGTCACATCTGCTTCTGAGGATAAGTTTATCCGAGTCACCAGCCTCAGAAATCGCAGGTTAACAGCAGCTCAGATTAGAGACCAGGTCAATGCCACACAAAGTTCTAGCAGCAGACACATCTCTACAACAACTGTTAAGAGGAGACTTTGTGCAGCAGGCCTTCATGGTAAAATAGCTGCTAGGAAACCACAGATAAGGACAGGCAACAAGCAGAAGAGACTTGTTTGGGCTAAAGAACACAAGGAATGGACATTAGACCAGTGGAAATCTGTGCTTTGGTTTGATGAGTCCAAACTTGAATTCTTTGGTTCCAACCACTGTGTCTTTGTGCGACGCAGAAAAGGAGAACAGATGGACTCTACATGCCTGGTTCCCACCGTGAAGCATGGAGGAGGAGGTGTGATGGTGTGGGGGTGCTTTGCTGGTGACACTGATGGGGATTTATTCAAAATTGAAGGCATACTGAACCAGCATGGCTACTACAGCATCTTGCAGCGGCATGCTATTCCATCCGGTTTGCGTTTAGTTGGACCATCATTTATTTTTCAAGAGGACAATAACCCCAAACACACCTTCAGGCTGTGTAAGGGCTATTTGACCAAGAGGGAGAGTGATGGGGTGCTACACCAGATGACCTGGCCTCCACAGTCACCAGACCTGAACCCAATCGAGATGGTTAGGGTGAGATGGACCGCAGAGTGAAGGCAAAAGGGCCAACAAGTGCTAAGCATCTCTGGGAACTCCTTCAAGATTGTTGGAAGACCATTTCCGGTGACTACCTCTTGAAGCTCATCAAGAGAATGCCAAGAGTGTGCAAAGCAGTCATCAAAGCAAAAGGTGGCTACTTTGAAGACCCTAGAATATAAGACATATTTTCAGTTGTTTCACTTTTTTGTTAAGTATATAATTCCACATGTGTTAATTCATAGTTTTGATGCCTTCAGTGTGAATGTACAATTTTCAAAGTCATGAAAATACAGAAAAATCTTTAAATGAGAAGGTGTGTCCAAACTTTTGGTCTGTACGGTATATCTGGATGATATCTTAATTTACTCGCCGGATCTGGTGTCTCATCAGGAGCACGTTAGGCAGGTGTTACAGATCTTGCGGGATAATAAACTGTATGCCAAATGGGAAAAGTGTGTGTTCGCCGTACAGGAACTCCAGTTTTTAGGCTTCCTGGTTTTAGCGTCCGGTTTTCGTATGGACCCTGGGAAAGTGCGGGCAGTTCTTGAGTGGGATCGGCCAGAGAATCTTAAGGCACTACAACGTTTCCTGGGGTTTGCTAATTATTACCGGAAGTTCATTCGTAATTTCTCGTCCATGGTTAAGCCTCTCACAGACATGACTAAAAAGGGGACGGATTTTTCTAGGTGGTCTGACAAGGCTTGTCAAGCATTCTCCTCCTTGAAAAAATGTTTTGCCTCGGCACCCATACTCATTCAACCTGATGCGTCACAGCCATTCATTGTAGAGGTAGACGCTTCCGAGGTAGGGGTGGGAGCAGTATTGTCACAAGGTTCGTCCCCTGGTAAGTGGCATCCGTGCGCCTTTTTCTCTAAAAAATTGTCGTCCGCTGAGAGGAATTACGATGTCGGCAATAGGGAACTCTTGGCCATTAAGTTAGCTTTTGAGGAGTGGCGCCATTTTTTAGAGGGGGCAGTCCATCCGGTCACCGTCATCACCGATCACAAGAACCTGCTATATCTGGAGTCCGCGAAACGTCTGAATCCCAGACAAGCTAGGTGGTCATTGTTTTTTACCAGGTTTAATTTTGTCGTTACATATCGTCCTGGGTCAAAAAATGTGAAGGCGGATGCCTTATCTCGTAGTTTCCCTGGGGCCGGGAATACGGACGACCCGATTCCTATCCTTCAGGAGGGGGTGGTGGTTTCGGCAGTATGCTCTGAGCTTGAGGAGGAGGTATTGGAGGCTCAGGGGGACGCCCCTGTTGAACCTCCGGGGAGACTGTTTGTTCCAGATCAGTTGCGACAAAAGGTGATCGAGGCACACCATAACTCAGTTTTTGCAGGACACCCGGGGAGTAAAGCAACTGTGGATCTCCTCTCGCGTCGGTTTTGGTGGCCTAACTTACATAAGGAGGTGGTAACTTTTGTCGCGTCCTGTGGGGTTTGTGCGCGCTCTAAGACCTCACATACCCGTCCGTCTGGGGCCCTCTTACCTTTGAAGATCCCGGAGCGTCCTTGGACTCATCTGTCTATGGACTTTATTACGGATCTCCCGCCGTCTTCGGGTAAAACGGTCTTACTCGTTGTAGTGGACAGGTTCAGCAAGATGGCACATTTTATCGCTCTTCCTGCTCTTCCTAATGCTAAAACTCTTGCGCAGGTGTTCATTGGGGAGATTGTGAGGCTTCACGGGGTACCCTCCGAGGTGGTGTCAGATCGGGGGTCTCAGTTTGTGTCCAAATTCTGGAAGGCGTTTTGTACACGGCGGGGGATGCATTTATCGTTCTCATCGGCTTTTCATCCTCAGACCAATGGTCAGACGGAACGTATGAACCAGAGCTTGGAGACATATCTCCGGTGTTTTGTGTCAGAGAATCAGGAGGACTGGGCTTCTTTCTTACCTCTGGCAGAGTTTGCTCTTAATAATAGGCGGAGCGAGTCCACTGGTAAGTCCCCGTTTTTTGGGGCATATGGTTTTCACCCCCAGTTTTGTACTTTCAGTAGGGGGGGCTCTTCGGGGGTTCCTGAGGAGGAACGATTTTCCTCATCACTCGCTTCAGTATGGAGAGGGGTGCTGAAGAATCTGAATACTATGGGGAACCGATACAAACGTATGGCTGATAGGAGGAGAGTGTCTGGTCCGGACCTAAGTGTGAACGATCGGGTATGGTTGTCTACCAGAAATATAAAACTTAAGGTTCCCTCCTGGAAACTGGGTCCCAGGTTCATCGGGCCGTACAGGATCAGTTCTATAATTAATCCGGTGGCATTCCGTCTTGACCTCCCCCCTACGTTTAAAATTCACAACGTGTTCCACAGATCGTTGCTTAAGAGGTATGTGGCACCGGTGGTACCGTCACCTTTACCTCCCCCTCCAGTGGTGGTCAATGGTAACTTGGAGTTCCAGGTATCGAGGGTCATCGATTCACGCTTTAATCGCCGGTCCCTTCAGTACCTGGTTCATTGGAAGGGGTATGGTCCTGAGGAGAGGATGTGGGTTCCTGCGTCGGATATTAACGCAGACCGATTAGTTCGGGCCTTCCACACGACTCACCCGGATAAACCTGGCCCTGAGGGTCTGGAGGCCCCTCGTAGAAGGGGGGGTACTGTCACAGGTGTGTCGCCACGAAGATCGTCACGATTACACAGCCTGACTTCTCGCAGCTGAGTTTTTGGTGCTTTGTGTTTTTCGGCACTGAGGGAGTTAACTCTCTCTCTCTCTGTGCTAGACGAGGTCCAGCCTCGCCCAGCTGCAATCAATGCTGCTGTAGTGGGACTCCTTCAAATGCCTGCCAGTCTGTTAGGGAAGTGTCGGTGAAAGCATTTCATGCAGACTAACAGAGCGGATCGTGGTATTTGGAGTTTAAGAGCTAAGTGTATTTGGAGCGCTTTTTCCCTTCCTCGCTTTATCATTTATCTCCTTTCCCGTTGGTGTTCCCTCTGTTGTAGTTGTGTAGTTTTTGTATGCAAGGTGGTTTTGATTTTACCCTTGTACTGTCTCGTTCGTCTAAGTACTGAGTGTGGGCATATTATTACCTGTCCCCTTTTGTTGTGATCAGGGGTCCTTCTCAGGACTAGATTACTTAGGTGCAGGGATCCTCAGGAGGTAGGGGTTACGCTGGTGGCCTGGACCTCTGTACCTTTAACAGTACCTCCAGGTAGAGGGATTAGTCAGGGCCCCAGCTTAGGGTCAGCTTAGGCCCCCTACCTCCAGTACACAGAGACAGCGTGACAGTAGCTTAACAAGACGATTATAATGCCCCTTGGAAGAATATGGAGGTCGAAGTGGAATAAAACGACAATATCAATACCCCTGGGAAAAGTGGTGGAGGTTGCAGAAGCTTAACAAGACGGTTTTAATTCCCCGTGGAAGAAACGTGGAGGTTGCAGTAGCTTAACAAGACTGTTTTAATGCACCTTGGAAGAAACGTGGAGGTTGCAGTAGCTTAACAAGACGGTTTTAATGCCCCTTGGAAGAATGGTGGAGCTCGCAGTAGCTTAACAAGACGGTTTTAATGCCCCTGGGGAAAGTGGTGGAGGTCGCAGTAGCTGAACAAGACGGTTTTAATGCCCCTTGGAAGTGAAGTGGAGGTTGCAGTAGCTTACCAAGATGGTTTTAATGCCCCTTGGAAGAATGGTGGAGGTCGCAGTGGAATAAAACGACAATATCAATGCCCCGGGGAAAAGTGGTGGAGGTCGCAGTAGCTTAACAAGACAGTTTTAATGCCCCTTGGAAGAGACGTGGAGGTCACAGTAGCTTAACAAGACGGTTTTAATGCCCCTTGGAAGAGACGTGTAGGTTGCAGTAGCTTAAAACGACGGTTTTAATGCCCCTTGGAAGAGACGTGGAGGTTGCAGTAGCTTAACAATACAGATTTAATGCCCCTTGAAAGAGACGTGGAGGTTGCAGTAGCTTAACAAGACTGTTTTATTCCCCCTTGGAAGAGACGTGGAGGTTTCAATAGCTTAACAAGACGGTTTTAATGCCCCTTGGAAGAATATGGAGGTCACAGTGGAATAAAACGACAATATCAATGCCCCTGGGAAAAGTGGTGGAGGTCGCAGTAGCTTAACAAGACGGTTTTAATGCCCCTTGGAAGAGACGTGGAGGTTGCAGTAGCTTAACAAGACGGTTTTAATGCCCCTTGGAAGAGACGTGGAGGTTGCAGTAGCTTAAAAAGACGGTTTTAATGCCCCTTGGAAAAGACGTGGAGGTTGCAGTAGCTTAACAAGACGGTTTTAATGCCCCTTGGAAGAATGGTGGAGGTCGCAGTGGAATAAAACGCAATATCAATGCCACTGGGAAAAGTGGTGGAGGTCGTAGTAGTTTAACAAGATGGTTTTAATGCCCCTTGGAAGAGACGTGGAGGTTGCAGTAGCTTAACAAGACTGTTTTAATGCCCCTTGGAAGAGACGTGGAGGTTGCAGTAGCTTAAAAAGACGGTTTTAATGCCCCTTGGAAAAGACGTTGAGGTTGCAGTAGCTTAACAAGACGGTTTTAATGCCCCTTGCAAGAGTCGTGGAGGTTGCAGTAGCTTAACAAGACGGTCTTAATGCCCCTTGGAACAATGGTGGACGTCGCAGTGGAATAAAACGACAATATCAATGCCCCTGGGAAAAGTGGTGGAGGTCGCAGTAGCTTAACAAGACGGTTTTAATGCCCCTTGGAAGAGACGTGGAGGATGCAGTAGCTTAAAAAGACGGTTTTAATGCCCCTTGGAAGAGACGTGGAGGTTGCAGTAGCTTAATAAGACGGTTTTAAAGCCCCTTGGAAGAGACGTGGAGGTTGCAGTAGGTTAACAAGACTGTTTTATTCCCCCTTGGAAGAGACGTGGAGGTTGCAGTAGCTTAACAAGATGGTTTTAATGCACTTGGAAGAATGGTGGAGGTCGCACTAGCTTAACAAGGTGGTTTTAATGCCCCTGGGGAAAGTGGTGGAGGTTGCAGTAGCTTAACAAGATGGTTTTAATGCCCCTTGGAAGAGACGTGGAGGTTGCAGTAGCTTAACAAGATGGTTTTAATGCCCCTTGGAAGAGACGTGAAGGTCACAGTGGAATAAAAAGACAATATCAATGCCCTTGGGAAAAGTGGTGGAGGTCGTAGTAGCTTAACAAGGCGGTTTTAATGCCCCTTCGAAGAGATGTGGAGTTTGCAGTAGCTTAACAAGATGTTTTTAATGCCCCTTGGAAGAGACGTAGAGGTTGCAGTAGCTTAACAAGACGGTTTTAATGCCGCTTAGAAGAGACATGGAGGTCGCAGTGGAATGAAAAGACAATATCAATGCCCATGGGAAAAGTGGTGGAGGTCGCAGTAGCTTAACAAGATGGTTTTAATGCCCCTTGGAAGAATGGTGGAGGTCACAGTGGAATAAAAAGACAATATCAATGCCCCTAGGAAAAGAGGTGGAGGTTGCAGAAGCTTAACAAGACAGTTTTAATTCCCCTTGGAAGAGACGTGGAGGTCGCAGTGGAATAAAAAGACAATATCAATGCACTTGGGAAAAGTGGTGGAGGTCACAGTAGCTTAACAAGACGGTTTTAATACCACTTGGAAGAGACGTGGAGGTCGCAGTAGCTTAACAAGACGGTTTTAATGCCCCTTGGAAGAGACGTGGAGGTTGCAGTAGCTTAACATGACGGTTTTAATGCCCCTTGGAAGAGAGGTGGAGGTTGCAGTGGCTTAACAAGACGGTTTTAATGCCCCTTGGAAGATTGGAGGAGGTCGCAGTAGCTTAACAAGATTGTTTTAATGCCCCTGGGGAGAGTGGTGGAGGTCACAGTAGCTTAACAAGACGGTTTTAATGCCCCTTGGAAGAGACGTGGAGGTTGAAGTAGCATAACAAGATAGTTTTAATGCCCCTTGGAAGAATGGTATAGGTCGCAGTGGAATAAAAAGACAATATCAATGCCCCTGGGAAAAGTGGTGGAGGTCGCAGTAGCTTAACAAGATGGTTTTAATGCCCCTTGGAAGAGACGTGGAGGTTGCAGTAGCTTAAAAAGTTGGTTTTAATGCCCCTTGGATGAGACGTAGAGGTTGCAGTAGCTTAAAAAGTTGGTTTTAATGCCCCTTGGATGAGATGTGGAGGTTGCAGTAGCTTAAAAAGACAGTTTTAATGCCCCTTGGAAATGAAGTGGAGGTTGCAGTAGCTTACCAAGATGGTTTTAATGCCCCTTGGAAGAATGGTGGAGGTCGCAGTGGAATAAAACGACAATATCAATGCCCCTGGGAAAAGTGGTGGAGGTCGCAGTAGCTTAACAAGACGGTTTTAATGCCCCTTGGAAGAGACGTGGAGGTCACAGTAGCTTAACAAGACGGTTTTAATGCCCCTTAGAAGAGACGTGTAGGTTGCAGTAGCTTAAGAAGACGGTTTTAATGCCCCTTGGAAGAGACGTGGAGGTTGCAGTAGCTTAACAATACAGATTTAATGCCCCTTGGAAGAGACGTGGAGGTTGCAGTAGCTTAACAAGATTGTTTTATTCCCCCTTGGAAGAGACGTGGAGGTTGCAGTAGCTTAACAAGACGGTTTTAATGCCCCTTGGAAGAATGTGGAGGTCACAGTGGAATAAAACGACAATATCAATGCCCCTGGGAAAAGTGGTGGAGGTCGCAGTAGCTTAACAAGACGGTTTTAATGCCCCTTGGAAGAGACGTGGAGGTTGCAGTAGCTTAACAAGTTGGTTTTAATGCCCCTTGGATGAGATGTTGAGGTTGCAGTAGCTTAAAAAGACGGTTTTAATGCCCATTGGTAGAATGGTGGAGGTCGCAGTGGAATAAAAAGACCATACCAAGGCTCCTTGGAAAAGTGGTGGAGGTCGCAGTAGCTTAATAAGACGGTTTTGATGCCCCTTGGAAGAATTGTGGAGGTCGCAGTGGAATAAAACGACAATATCAATGCCCCTGGGAAAAGTGGTGGAGGTCGCAGTAGCTTAACAAGACGGTTTTAATGCCCCTAGGAAGAGACGTGGAGGTCGCAGTAGCTTAACAAGACGGTTTTAATGCCCCTTGGAAGAGACGTGTACGTTGCAGTAGCTTAAAAAGACGGTTTTAATTCCCCTTGGAAGAGACGTGGAGGTCGCAGTGGAATAAAAAGACAATATCAATGCACTTGGGAAAAGTGGTGGAGGTTGCAGAAGCTTAACAAGACAGTTTTAATTCACTTTGGAAGAGACATGGGGGTCGCAGTAGCTTAGCAAGACGGTTTTAATGCCCCTTGGAAGAATGGTGTATGTCGCAGTAGCTTAACAAGATGGTTTTAATGCCCCTGGAGAAAGCGGAGGAGGTCGCAGTAGCTTAACAAGATGGTTTTAATGCCCCTTGGAAGAGACGTGGAGGTTGCAGTAGCTTAACAAGACGGTTTTAATGCCCCTTGGAAGAGACCTGGAGGTTGCAGTAGCTTAACAAGACGGTTTTAATGCCCCTTGGAAGAGACATGGAGGTCGCAGTGGAATAAAAAGTCAATATCAATGCCCTTGAGAAAAGTGGCGGAGGTCGCAGTAGCTTAACAAGATGGTTTTAATGCCCCTTGGAAGAGACGTGGAAGTTGCAGTAGCATAACAAGACGGTTTTAATGCCCCTTGGAAGAGACGTGGAGGTCGCAGTGGAATAAAAAGACAATATCAATGCCCCTGGGAAAAGTGGTGGAGGTCGCAGTAGCTTAACAAGATGGTTTTAATGCCCCTTGGAAGAGACGTGGAGGTTGCAGTAGCTTAACAAGACGGTTTTAATGCCCCTTGGAAGAGACGTGAAGGTCGCAGTGGAATAAAAAGACAATATCAATGCCCTTGGGAAAAGTGGTGGAGGTCGCAGTAGCTTAACAAGACAGTTTTAATGCCCCTTGGAAGAGATGTGGAGGTTGCAGTAGCTTAACAAGATGGTATTAATGCCCCTTGGAAGAGACGTGGAGGTTGCAGTAGCCTAACAAGTCGATTTTAATGCCCCTTGGAAAAGACGTGGAGGTTGCAGTGGCATAAAAGGACAATATCAATGCCCCTGGGAAAAGTGGTGGAGGTCGCAGTAGTTTAAAAAGACGGTTTTAATGCCCATTGGAAGAATGATGGAGGTCGCAGTGGAATAAAAAGACAATACCAAGGCCCCTTGGAAAAGTGGTGCAGGTCGCAGTAGCTTAATAAGACGGTTTTGATATCCCTTGGAAGAATTGTGGAGGTCGCAGTGGAATAAAAAGACTATCAATGCCCCTGGGAAAAGTGGTGGAGGTCGCAGTAGCTTAACATGACGGTTTTAATGCCCCTGGGAAGAGACGTGGAGGTTGCAGTAGCTTAACATGACGGTTTTAATGCCCCTTGGAAGAGACGTGGAGGTTGCAGTAGCTTAACAAGACGGTTTTAATGCGCCTTGGAAGATTGGTGGAGGTCGCAGTAGCTTAACAAGACGGTTTTAATGCCCCTGGGGAAAGTGGTGGAGGTTGAAGTAGCATAACAAGATGGTTTTAATTCCCCTTGGAAGAATGGTATAGGTCGCAGTGGAATAAAAAACAGTATCAATATCCCTGGGAAAAGTGGTGGAGGTCGCAGTAGCTTAACAAGATGGTTTTAATGCCCCTTGGAAGAGACGTGAAGGTTGCAGAAGATTAACAAGTTGTTTTTTTTTCCCCTTGCATGAGATGTGGAGGTTGCATTAGCTTAACAAGACGGTTTTAATGCCCCTTGGAAAAGAAGTGGAGGTTGCAGTAGCTTACCAAGACGATTTTAATGCCCCTTGGAAGAATGGTGGAGGTCGTAGTGGAATAAAATGACAATATCAATGCCCCTGGAAAAAGTGGTGGAGGTCGCAGTAGCTTAACAAGACGGTTTTAATGCCCCTTGGAAGAGACGTGGAGGTCGCAGTAGCTTAACAAGACTTTTTTAATGCCCCTTGGAAGAGACGTGTAGGTTGCAGTAGCTTAAAAAGACTGTTTTAATGCCCCTTGGAAGAGACATGGAGGTTCCAGTAGCTTAACAATACAGATTTAATGCCCCTTGGAAGAGACGTGGAGGTTGCAGTAGCTTAACAAGACTGTTTTATTCCCCCTTGGAAGAGACGTGGAGGTTGCAGTAGCTTAACAAGACGGTTTTAATGCCCCTTGGAACAATATGGAGGTCGCAGTGGAATAAAACGAAAATATCAATGCCCCTGGGAAAAGTGGTGGAGGTTGCAGAAGCTTAACAAGACGGTTTTAATTCCCATTGGAAGAGACGTGGAGGTCGCAGTAGCTTAACAAGACGGTTTTAATGCCCCTTGGAAGAGACGTGGAGGTTGCAGTAGCTTAACAAGATGATTTTAATGCCCCTTGGAAGAGACATGGAGGTTGCAGGAGCTTTATAAAACGGTTTTAATGCCCCTTGGAAGAATGGTGGAGCTCGCAGTAGCTTAACAAGATGGTTTTAATGCCCCTGGGGAAAGTGGTGGAGGTCGCAGTATCTTAACAAGACGGTTTTAATACCCCTTGGAAGAGACGTGGAGGTTGCAGTAGCTTAACAAGACGGTTTTAATGCCCCTTGGAAGAAGGGTGGAGGTCTCAGTGGAATAAAAAGACAATATCAATGCCCCTGCGAAAAATAGTGGAGGTCGCAGTAGCTTAACAAGATGGTTTTAATGCCCTTTGGAAGAGACGTGGAGGTTGCAGTAGCTTAACTAGCTGGTTTTAATGCCCCTTGGAAGAGACCAGGAGGTTGCAGTAGCTTAAAAAGACGGTTTTAATGCCCCTTGGAAAAGACGTGGAGCTTGCAGTAGCTTAACAAGACGGTTTTAATGCCCCTTGGAAAAATGGTGGAGGTCGCAGTGGAATAAAACGCAATATCAATGCCCCTGGGAAAAGTGGTAGAGGTCGCAGTAGCTAAACAAAACGGTTTTAAAGCCCCTTGGAAGAGACGTGGAGGTCGCAGTAGCTAAACAAGACGGTTTTAAAGCCCCTTGGAAGAGACGTGGAGGTCGCAGTAGCTTAACAAGACGGTTTTAATGCCCCTTGGAAGAGACGTGGAGGATGCAGTAGCTTAAAAAGACGGTTTTAATGCCCCTTGCAAGAGACGTGGAGGTTGCAGTAGCTTAACAAGACAGTTTTAATGCCCCTTGGAAGAGACTTGGAGGTTGCTGTAGCTTAACAAGACTGTTTTATTCCCCCTTGGAAGAGACGTGGAGGTTGAAGTAGCTTAACAAGACGGTTTTAATGCCCCTTGGAAGAATGGTGGAGGTCGCACTAGCTTAACAAGGTGGTTTTAATGCCCCTGGGGAAAGTGGTGGAGGTCGCAGTAGCTTAACAAGACGGTTTTAATGCCCCTTGGAAGAGACGTGGAGGTTGCAGTAGCTTAACAAGACGGTTTTAATGCCCCTTGGAAGAGACGTGAAGGTCGCAGTGGAATAAAAAGACAATATCAATGCCCTTGGGAAAAGTGGTGGAGGTCGCAGTAGCTTAACAAGACGGTTTTAATGCCCCTTGGAAGAGATGTGGAGGTTGCAGTAGCTTAACAATTTATTTTTAATGCCCCTTGGAAGAGACGTGGAGGTTGCAGTAGCTTAACAAGACGGTTTTAATGCCCCTTAGAAGAGACATGGAGGTCGCAGTGGAATAAAAAGACAATATCAATGCCCCTGGGAAAAGTGGTGGATGTCTCAGTAACTTAACTAGACGATTTTAATGCCCCTTGGAAGAATGGTGGAGGTCGCAGTGGAATAAAAAGACAATATCAATGCCCATGGGAAAAGTGGTGGAGGTCGCAGTAGCTTAACAAGATGGTTTTAATGCCCCTTGGAAGAATGGTGGAGGTTGCAGTGGAATAAAAAGACAATACCAATGTCCCTGGGAAAAGTGGTGGAGGTTGCAGAAGCTTAACAAGACGGTTTTAATTCCCCTTGGAAGAGACGTGGGGGTCACAGTAGAATAAAAAGACAATATCAATGCCTTTGTGAAAAGTGGTGGAGGTTGCAGAAGCTTAACAAGACAGTTTTAATTCACCTTGGAAGAGACGTGGGGGTAGCAGTAGCTTAGCAAGACAGTTTTAATGCCTCTTGGAAGAATGGTGGATGTCGCAGTAGCTTAACAAGACGGTTTTAATGCCCCTGCAGAAAGTGGTGGAGGTCGCAGTAGCTTAACAAGACGATTTTAATGCCCCTTGGAAGAGGCGTGGAGGATGCAGTAGCTTAACAAGACGGTTTTAATGCCCCTTGGAAGAGACGTGGGGGTAGCAGTAGCTTAACAAGACGGTTTTAATGCCCCTTGGAAGAGACGTTGAGGTCTGAGTGGAATAAAAAGACAATATCAATGCCCTTGTGAAAAGTAGTGGAGGTGGCATTAGCTTAACAAGACGGTTTTAATGCCCCATGGAAGAGACGTGGAGGTTGCAGTAGCTTAACAAGACGATTTTAATGCCCCTTGGAAGACACGTGGAGGTTGCAGTAGCTTAACAAGACGGTTTTAATGCCCCTTGGAAGAGACGTGAAGGTTGCAGTGGAATAAAAAGACAATATCAATGCCCTTGGGAAAAGTGGTGGAGGTCGCAGTAGCTTAACAAGACAGTTTTAATGCCCGTTGGAAGAGATGTGGAGGTTGCAGTAGCTTAACAAGTTGGTTTTAATGCCCCTTGGAAGAGACGTGGAGGTTGCATTAGCCTAACAAGTCGATTTTAATGCCCCTTGGAAAAGACGTGGAGGTTGCAGTAGCTTAACAAGACGGTTTTAATGCCCCTTGGAAGAATGGTGGAGGTCGCAGTGGAATAAAAAGACAATATCAATGCCCCTGGGAAAAGTGGTGGAGGTTGCAGAAGCTTAACAAGACGGTTTTAATTCCCATTGGAAGAGACGTGGAGGTCGCAGTAGCTTAACAAGACGGTTTTAATGCCCCTTGGAAGAATGGTGGAGGTCGCAGTGGAATAAAAAGACAATATCAATGCCCCTGGGAAAAGTGGTGGAGCTTGCAGAAGCTTAACAAGACGGTTTTAATGCCCCTTGGAAGAATGGTGGATGTCGCAGTAGCTTAACAAGATGGTTTTAATGCCCCTGGAGAAAGTGGTGGAGGTCGCAGTAGCTTAACAAGACGGTTTTAATGCCCCTTGGAAGAGACGTGGAGGTTGCAGTAGCGTAACAAGATGGTTTTAATGCCCCTTGGAAGAGACGTGGAGGTTGCAGTAGCTTAACAAGATGGTTTTAATGCCCCTTGGAAGAGACGTGGAGGTTGCAGTAGCTTAGCAAGACGGTTTTAATGCCCCTTGGAAGAGACGTGGAGGTCGCAGTGGAATAAAAAGACAATATCAATGCCCTTGGGAAAAGTGGTGGAGGTCGCAGTAGCTTAATAAGACGGTTTTGATGCCCATTGGAAGAATGGTGGAGGTCGCAGTGGAATAAAAAGACAATTTCAAGGCCCCTGGGAAAAGTGGTGGAGGTCGAAGTCGCTTAACAAGACCGTTTTAATGCCCCTTGGAAGAATGGTGGAGGTTGCAGTGGAATAAAAAGACAATATTAATGCCCCTGGGAAAAGTGGTGGAAGTCACAGTAGCTTAACAAGACGGTTTTAATACCCCTTGGAAGAGACGTGGAGGTCACAGTGGCTTAACATGACTTTTTTAATGCCCCTTGGAAGAGACGTGGAGGTTGCAGTAGCTTAACAAGACGGTTTTAATGCCCCATGGAAGAATGGTGGAGCTCGCTGTAGCTTAACAAGATGGTTTTAATGCCCCTGGGGAAAGTGGTGGAGGTCACAGTAGCTTAACAAGATGGTTTTAATGCCCCTTGGAAGAGATGTGGAGGTTGCAGTAGCTTAACAAGATGGTTTAAATGCCCCTTGGAAGAGCCATGCAGTACAGCATCTTAAAATCATTATTCCGATTATTGGGGAGTGGGTTTCGCATAGTCTTTGCCTAAGCCTTCCAAGCAAAAGCTGCCAAAAATTAGGACCGAGGAATTTGCAATTCTGGCAACACGGACCAAGGTCACCCTGGTGGTATAGTGGTGGTGGAGGCTGAGGATAAGGAGAAGAGCAAAAAACAGTCGAAATGAGGAAGCGTATACCCATGTGTGGGTGTGAAGCGGTGCATGGGAATACATCTCCCGAAATAACACAGTGGATTTGACTTTGTTACTCTGCTGTCATTTGGTGGTGATGAGAAATCTGGCCCAATCCAGCACATGTTCATTTTGATAAGGGTCAGCTTGTCAGCATTGTCAGTTAACAGGTGAGTGCGCTTATCTGTTATAATTCCCCCAGCGGCACTAAAAACACGCTCCGATAACACGCTAGCGGCAGGGCAGGCCAGGACCTCCAAGGTGTACAGAGCGAGTTCATTCCAAGTGTCCAGCTTGGATACCCAATAATTAAAAGGCACAGAGGAATCACGGAGGACGCTGGTACGGTCGGCAAGGTACTCCCTCACCATCTTTTGAAACTTTCCACTCCTTGTGAGAGAACCCCGCGTCTCAGGGCCTGTAAGCTGAGCGGGTGTCAGAAAACTGTTCCAGAACGTTGACAGTGTTCCCCTGACTCTGCTGGATTGGAGTTGCGTCTCTCTCGCTTGTACTCCTTGGTTGGGCAACGAACTGTGATCTCTGCCGCTAGCGTGTTCAGATGGGAATTTTTTTAACAGTTCTGCAGCAAGGGCCTTCTGGTACTGCCCCATTTTTGTAGACCTCTCCACCTCAGGAATAAGAGAGTGAAAGTTCTCCTTGTAGCGGGGGGTCAAAAAGTGTCACCAACCAGTAATGACTGTCACCCAATATTTTGACAATGCGAAGGTCACGGTTAAAGCAGCGTAACATAAAGTCAGCCATGCGTGCCAGACTGGTAGCGTGCAAGACTTCTGTGTCCTCACCAAGATGACGACTGACCATGCTCTCCTCCTCCTCCTCCTCCTCCTCCTCCTCCCCCCTGTCCTCAGGCCACCCACGCTGAAACGACAGAATGATAGTTGTACAGGTACTACCGTCTCCAGCGCATTATACCAGCTCTTGTTCTTCCTCCTCCTCCTCCTTTCTCTCATTGTCCCCCAATGCACATTGGGATGAGATGAGGCTGGGCTGTGTGTAATCGCCCGTTACTGCTTCTTTATCCATCTCATCATACTCTGGCTGCAATGCCTCCTCTTTAATTCTCTGCAAAGAGCGTTGCAAAAGACAGACAAGTGGGATGCTGACGCTAATGATGGCGTCATCGCCACTCACCATCTTGGTGGACTCCTCAAAGTTTGTCAAGATGGTACATATGTCAGACATCCAGGTTCACTCCTGAGGTCTTATGTGTGGAGTCTGACCTGAATATCGACGGCCTTGTTGCAGCTGGTACTCCACAACTGCTCTCTTCTGCTCACAAATCCTTTGCAATATGTGGAGAGTAGAGTTCCAACTTGTGGGGACATCACACACCAGTCGGTGTGCCGGAAGCTGCAAATGCTGCTGAAACACAGCAAGGGCGGCATAAGCTGTAGCCGACTTCCGAAAATGAGCTGACAGGCGGCGTACTTTGATGAGCAGATCTGGCAACTCGGGGTACAATTTAAGAAACCGCTGAACCACGAGGTTAAGCATATGAGCCAGGCATGGTACGTGTGTGATCTCGCCTCAGAGCCGCCACCAGGTTCCGTCCATTGTCACACATGACCATGCCTGGATGTGGGTTCAGCGGTCTCAGCCACAGATCTTCCTGCTCTTTCACAGCTGTCCACAACTCACAAGCAGTGTGAGGTTTATCACCTAAGCTTATGAGTTTCAGCACAGCCTGTTGCCGCTTGGCTGAGGCTGTACTGCAGTGCTTCCAGCTTGTAACTGATGTGGTGATATCTGAGATGGAGGCTGAACATGAGGAGGAGGATGATGCACAGGAGCTGTACACTGTGGGGGCAACTCTGACTGACATAGGGTCCGCAATCCTCGGTGTGGGGAGGATGTGTTCCGTCCCAAGATCCGACTGGGTTCCGGCTTCCACTATGTTTACCCAGTGTGCCGTCAGGGAGATGTACCGTCCCTGGCCACAAGCACTTGTCCACGTGTCCGTTGTCAGGTGGACTCTCCCAGTAACTGCGTGGGTGAAGGCACGGCAGATGTTTTGGGACACGTGCTTGTGTACCGAGGGATGGCCACCGTTATAAGGTTGCGGAAGGATTCCGTCTCCACCAGCCTAAAAGGCTGCATTTCCAACTCAAGCAGTCGTGAAATGTGCGAATTTAGGACTGTGGCCTGTGGGGAGTTGGCTGCAAATTTGCGCTTTCATTCAAAGGTCTGGGATATGGACAATTGAACTCAGCGGTGGGACATGGACGTTGATGCTGTTTCTTGAGAAACTGCCATAACGAGTGAAGACTGAGAGGAGGGGGCATCTTTGCATGCCGTATGGACAGAGGATTGCCTAGCACGCACAACAGGGGGTTCTCTTACATGCACAACAGCGGAAGAAGCAGTGGTGACACCTGCTGACACTGGTCGTGGACCCTGGGGTTCGCCCCACAAAGTCAGGTGCTTTGCTGACATGTGCCTGATCATGCTGGTGGTGGTCAGGCTGGTAGTTTTGTCACCCCTGCTGATGCTGGCCTGGCAGGTGATACCCACTGTCCCCCAACTTTTGGTTGGCCCACAGCTTTTTGTATCTCCCGCCGGTATATTGGCAGTCACAACATATGCTCCTTCGGATGATGGATATCACGACCGCAGCCCGTGATACCACCCATCTCTCTGTCCGACTAGAAATGCATCTTCCCTTTCTCCTGCACAGGGTTCAGCCCCCTGAATTGGCAGAAGAGCTCACCCCTCCCTCCCCCAGCTAATTGTGCCTTAGTGGAGATATTTTCTCAGGTGGAACCCATCACCTGGGTTTGCATGTGAGACTACCTGTGGTGACGGAGAGAACAATGACCCAAGGTCTAGGAGATACTTTCACTGAATGGAATAGATACCTGAGGTTGAACTGATGAGCAAACAAATCACTAACAAAATACAGCAAGCAAATTTCTAACAAAACTCAAGATTGACGAAAAGGGGTTCTCAGTGGTGGAAAAGTATTTAGAAAGTGGCCAGATCCTCACACTGGTGATAGCAGGAGTTAGGCAGGCAGAGTTTGTGGACACTGTATACAGCAAAATAGGGTCCATTGCACGTTCTGTCTGCTGCTGCTGTTACAGATATCCATAGCCCTAGATATCAGGGCTAACTTTTTTTTCTCTTAATTCTGAATATTTAATATTAAAAAGCAATCCAGTACACCACTTTACTGCTCCATTTAATTGTTAAGGTACCGTCACACTTAGCGACGCTGCAACGATCCCGACAACGATACGACCTGTCAGGGATCGTTGCTGCGTTGCTATGTGGTCGCTGGTGAGCTGTCAAACTGGCTGGCTCACCAACGATCAGGGGAGCAGCGACATCGTGGAAAGAATCGTTCCACGATGTCCTGCACCTGGTTACGAGCCTGCTGAAGCAGGAGCAGGCTGGTAACCATGGTAAACATCGGGTTACTAGGGGCACACGCGCACCTAGTAACCCGTTGTTTATCATGGTTACCACTCTGCTATGGTGAGCGGGAGGTTACCACTCACCGTAGCAGACTCGTAACCATGATAAACAACGGGTTACTAGGTGCGCGTGTGCCCCTAGTAACCCGATGTTTACCATGGTTACCAGCTTGATCGCTGCTTCCGCTGGTCACACACAGCGATGTGTGCTGACCAGCGGGAGGGCAACGACCAAAAAATGGTCCAGGACACTTTGCAGCGATCAGCGACCTCACAGCAGGGGCCTGATCCCTGCAAAGTGTCACACATAGCGACATCGCTGGTGAGGTCGCTGTTGCGTCACCAAAACCGTGACACAGCAGCGATCTCGCTAGCGATCTCGCTATGTGAGACGGGGGCTTTAGCAGAATACAGCCAGATTTTTTTTATTTTATTTGCATTGTTGTATTGTAGAAACAGTGAAACTTTTCCATCATCAGACGTGATCCCATATTACTGCGGTAATAATCGTGATATTTTTGGAGCGTGCCAAATATTACCCTCTATTTAAAGTCTGCCACTTGGGTGTTGTTCATCCTATTCACACTTTGTCGCTGACCAATACCACATAAATAAGGCCACTTCCTAAAACTGTGGTCATCAGATGTGATCCCATTTTACTGCAGTAATAATCGTCACACTTTTTGGGGCATGGCAAAATGTACACTCCAGTTAAAATGAGCAAGGTGTGTGGCACGGGACAGGGAGGTGGACGTGATGCTGATAGTGCACGCAGAGGCCGAGGCAATGGTGAAGATGAAACTGTGCCTGCTTAAGGAGCACAACAAACACCCACATCATGTCGAACTACCTTCCTGTCCCAATTTCTAGGAGACAGCGGAACACCACTCTTGAAGCCAGAGCAGTGTGAAAAGGATGTCAGTTGAACAGCAGATAATGCTTCCACCCACCACCCTGTCTTCCACACGGACCAGTCTCAGTAGCCGTGAGTCTGGACCACATATTCCTCACCCTGATGCTCCTTCCTCCCACCATGCCGAGTGCGAGGAGACAACTGATCCCACACTTGGACACTCCGAAGAGCTGTTCACTTATCCATTTATAGATTCAAGCCTCTCCCCCGGCCCGCTTGAAGTGGGGCAAGAGGAGAATGCATGTAGCGATGCCCAAATATTTGAGCAGCCACGGTCACATGAAGGCGACGGTGGGAAACTGTCACAAGAGATGGATGATGATGAGATACAATTGCCAACAAGTCAGGAGGAGGTCCAGGGTGCGTACGTGGAAGACGAGGTGGTGGACGATGAAGTCACTGACCCAACCTGGCAAGGTGACATGCATAACGAGGACAAAAGCACAGAGGGGGAGGGAGGTGTAGCACTACAACAGGCAGGAACAAGCAGTGGGGTGGCCACAGACACAAGGCAGGCAAATGTTCCCCAGGACACCAACACGAGGGAAGTTGAAACAGTTAGATCTTCCAGAGTTTCTTCTGGATTTTTTTAAAGACTGTCCAATTAACCACAAAAAAGTCATTTGCAACATCTGCAATGCCAGTATCAGCAGGGGCAGCAAAACTAGCAGCCTGACCACCACCAGCATGCTCAGGCACACGACAGCAAAGCACCCGACTAGTTGGGCCAAAAGTCAGGGTCCAGAAACAGTGTCAGCAGGTGACACCACTGCCTGCTCAGCTGTTGTACGTGGATGCCAAGCCTCCGTCCATGATGCAGGCAAAGATGCCTCCGGCCCTGCTCCTGTGATTGCACACTTGTAACCGTCAGTGTCCACGTCCTTGTCCCAGTGCAGCGTTCAGTTGTCCCTACCCGTCCTATTTACGCAGCCAACGTCCCACAGGCCACAATACAACAAAACTCACACATTTCTCTAATGCTTGCACTTGAAATGTTGCCCTTTAGGCTCGTGGAGACAGAATCTTTCCGCAACCTGATGGTGGTGGCCATCCTCGGTCCCCAGCCGCCACTATTTCTCTCGATGTGCTGTCCCCACCTTACACAAGCACGTGTCCCTGAACATTACCCATGCCCTCAACAACGCAAATATACTGGGAAGGTCCACCTAACCGCGGGCACAGGGACAAGTGCCTCGCTGACGGCACACTGGTTTTAATATAGTGGACCCTGAGATGGAACACGTCCTTCCGACGCAGAGGATTGTGGACCCAGAGTCCACAATCAGGGTTGCCCCCTCATTCTACAGCTCCTGCATCTCCACCTCCTCTGAAATTACCACATCAGTTGGAAGCTGGAAGCAGTGCCTCGGCCAAGCGGCAACAGGCTGTGCTGAAGCTAATATGCTTAGGTGACAAACCACACACGGCTGCAGCTGTAAAAGAGCAGGCAGATCTGTTGCGGTCACCGCTGAACCTACAGCCAGGCATGGTTGTGTGCGACAATGGCCGGAACCTGGTGGCGGCATTGAAGCAAGGCGAGCTTGCACACGTACCATGCCTGGCCCATGTGCTCAACCTAGTGGTTGAGCGGTTTCTCAAAACCTACCCGGATCTGCCTGAGCTGCTTGTCAAAGTACACCATGTGTGTGCCCATTTTCGCAAGTCAACTACAGCTTCCACCGCAGTGCTTCAGCAGCGTTTCCCGCTTCTAGATCACTGACTGGTGTGCGATGTCACCACCCTTTGGAATTCAACGTTGCAGATGTTGGGAAGGATGTGAGCAGCAGAGGGCAGTTGTTGAGTACCAGCTTCAACACACCCATCGTCTTCAGGTCAGCCTCCACATATAAGAGCTCGTAAGTGGGCATGGATGTCAGACATCTGTGAAATCCTCCAAAACTTTGAGGACTCCATCAAGTTGGTGAGTGGCAATGACGCCATAATTAGCGTCACAATCCCGCTTCTCTGTCTGAAATGCTTGCTGCTCACAAGAGGAGGCATTGCAGGTGCAGCACGATGAGATGGAGCAAGGAACTGACGAGCCCCCAGGGCAGTGGGGTACTCGGTGTCTGGGCCTATGGATGCTGGGGGGTGGGGAATATGTCACAGTGGCTGGCCCGGTCCATGGCCCAGGGCGGTCAACAAAATAAGGGGATAGCTTATATGGGATTTGTAGTTTGATCGTGACGCCACCTGTGGTTTCTGGTAATTTGTACCAGCGCTGCTGCAGACCTCTGAGGCAGTTGATAGGCAGCTAGAATGGAACAGCTCCCCACAGGTGGAGCGGGCCTCAGGGCAGTGTAGAGGTTGACGGTGGGTGGTGTTGCTATGGATTGTAGTGCAGTCGGGATGGCGCAGCTGAAATAACTGACCGAGGTAGTGCGGTGCAGTCATCCAAGTTTTACTCACAGTTCTTGTTCAAGGTTCTCCGGTACACTGTACGGTTGTCCGCCTCTGCGTCTACCAGACCAGGGGTTCAGCACTTTCTCAGATATATCAGGAGTGCTTGACGGAACCCCGCTTTCTTTATGTTCCTTACTAGACCGACTTCTCGTGCTGGGTCTTCTCCCTCCTGCCCTGCGCTTCCCACACTCAGTCCCGCTCGGGTGCTCTGAAGTCCCTCTGGGCAACCTGGAGTTCCCGGACCTGCTTGACCCTCAGGGTGACTAGGATGAGACTGTGGAGACTGCAGCATGGAAGTGCAGAAGCCTCTGGTTTTTCCAGCCGAGACCTGGATTAACACGGCTGGTCCAGGGGCCGGTCCCCTTCTTGCGGCCTGATCCCTTGGACACCTGTCAGATTCGGGGCGTACGGGTGCCGTCCTGCACTCACCGTACCCCCTGGGATCCCTTCTGTAAAACGGAGCCTTTCTCCTCTGCTCCCCTCCTGGGCCTCTATCACTAGGCCCCACTTGTGGAGCAGAGCTCCTGAAGAGACTCTGCTCCCCTCCTTTCCTTACTACTCACTGACTGTTCTGCCACCCTAAGATGGCTTCCCTTTATATACCTCCTATAATGGTGCTCCCCTACTTGACATCCTCCACCCACACCCACTACTGGTTCCCCCTACCTTTGGTTCCCCCCGCCCCAGCCAGGGACAGGGCTCAGCAGGAGACACAGTGCATCTTGCCCTTCCAGCCGGCCTGGAGTAGTGTAGTGTTGAATGTGGGTGTTGGGGTTCCGGGCAGCACTCCCTCCTTACCTGAGAGGAGACACCACACCTCTGGTTGAGGTGCAGTACCTCTGTGGCGACTGAACCCTCAGCGGCGCCACAGAACCATACAGGGTGATTACACACAGCCCAGCCTCATCTCACCTCAATACGGATTAAGTGATAATGAGGAGGAACAGGAGCTGGTTTCCTGCGCTGCAGATGATAATACCCACACAACTGTCTTACTATCTGTTCAACGAGGATGGCCTGAGGAAAGGGAAAGTGAGGAGGATGAGGAGGAGAGAATCAACTGACATCCTCTTGGTCAGGACAGGGAAGTCTTATCTGTTGGCAGTCTGGCACACATGGCTGAGTTTGTTCCGCTACCTTTCCCGTGACCCTCGCGTTGCACACATTTTGGGTGACAGTAAATACTGGTTGGTCACACTTCTAGACTCACACTACAAGAACTTTCTATCTCTTCTTCCCATGGCGGAGAGGTCTAATAAAACGTTGCAGTACCAGAAGGCCCTTGTAGAAATATTAAAAAAATTCCCATCTGAAAATGCTGGCAGCAGAGGTCACAGTTCGTTGGACAACCAAGGAGTACAGGCGAGGGAGACACAAATACGATGCAGCGGAGGCAGGGGAACACTGTCAAAGGTGTGGGACAGTTTTCTCAGCTCCCCCCTCCCCCAGCTCCCAGGCTCTGATGCTGATGTACTCTCACAAGGAGGGAAAGGTTTTGGAAGATGCTGAAGGAGTACCTTGCTGACCATACCAGTGTCTTACGTGATTCCTATGTGCCTTATAACTATTGTGTATCTGTGGCACCCCAGGGGTCTGGTTTCCACAGTAACAGCAATGTTATGTCTGAGAGCAGGTGGGAGGTCTCCTGGTCAGGGATCCTGTGCATGCCACACCTCCTGCCCAGTCCTGGGAGGGGAAGAACTTCCCCTATATAAACCTGGGGCTGAGGCAGGGTTAGAGAGTAGAGAAGAAGTAGAGACAGAGAAGAGAAGCAGATCTAGGAAAAGAACATCAGGAGCTCTGTGGGAGCAGTGCTATAAGGAGTCAGGGGCTGGCAGCTGCAGAGCTCGCCCTGACTGAGAAGCTATCACCGGACCCGGAGTCCGAGGCTGTGGGGACTAATCTTTACCCAGCAGCAGAAACCGCCTGGCAGGGGATTTCAGGTCCTCTGGCCAAGAAACCCGAAGACACGGTCACACGCGTGGGACCAGCACCGCCGTCGTGGAGCGGACGCCACTAGAAGGCCCCGAGTCACCGGCCATACGGGTGAGCACCACACGGTACACTCAGGGACGTGGGCTACTTATACCCGCCTCTAGCAAGGTAGCCAGAAGAGTACAGTCAGTTTGGGAGGCCTACAACTCCGCCTGGCCAGGGGAGATCCCATCTGCTCAAGGACTGACCAGGCCCCGATCGCTAGCCAGTACTCCGGGAGGGTCTATCTTTATCACCAGTAAAGACCCTGAATTACACCGCATCGTCTCTGAGTGATTCCTGCTACCCCCATCATCCACGTCGGCTGCCCTGAGGCCATACCCCTCCCGTTGGGGGTGATACTATCACGCTGCACAATCCTACCACCGGCCTCAGCGGTCTGCCCTGCAGCGGCAGCTCCTTCGCTGCATTCAACGGGTGGCGTAGTCGTCCAACATCTACCGCTAATACATCGCCGCTCAGTTGACTCCCTGGGCACGGACCGGGTCACCGCCATGAGACTACAACCCTCAACAGATCCGGCTCCGGGTAAGCTCCCGTGCGCGCGATGCCGCGCGACGAAGGCCCAGGGGCGCGTCAACTTTTGGCGTAGTCGGCAGGATTTCGTGCCCGCAACCACCGGGTACTGCGTGCCTGAAAAAGACTGTTCAAACTTACCAGTGGTGAAGATTCCCGCCATCGGGCGCCATCTTCTGCCTTCTTCCCGCCATCCGCGAAGTTTTCCCGCCATCCGGCGCCATCTTCTGCCTTCTTCCCGCCATCCGTGGAGTTTTCCCGCCGTTGGACGCCATCTTGAAGACGCCGCGCGGGAAGAAGAGGGGCGTGGACTCCGAAAGCGCGCGAGAACTGAAACCCCGCCTCACGTCCAGACGTTGCGTAAGGTCCTGGAAGGAGCCCAGCAGACGCCGACGTCACAGGAGCGCGACGGAAGGTCCTCAACCCTGACGATCCACTGCGGAGCCGCGGCCTACAGAAGAGGATCATCACAAGGTAGGCCACGGTCCACTAGGGGGGAGGAAGATGTCGGATACGGAGGAGAGCTTCACTGCCTCAACCCCCGCTAGCGCCACCGCTGCTGCAGTCATGCCTTTCACCATGCCCTATATCCCGGGAGCGGCCTGGCTACCCCAGTACTCAGGGGAGTCACATACCCTGCATGACTTTAGAGAAAAGCTGGATAGCCTCTTCCAGGTGTATCCCCTCACAGAAGAGCAAAAAGTGAGCATCCTGGTGGCCCAATTAACCGGGGCAGCCCAAAGGGAGGTAAAGTCCTGGCCACCTGGGGGAAGGACTGTTGCAGGGATACTAACCCGGCTGAGGGACACCTTTGATACCCGCACCTCAGCCGAGATCAAGCTTAGATTCTACGGGTGCAAGCAGCGAGCACACGAGAGTATAAGGGACTATGCCCTGAACCTACAAGAGGCCCTGAGAGCCATTAAGCAGACCGACCCTGACGGCGTGGGAGACGAGGACAGGCTGTTGACTGAACAATTTATAGAGGGTTTATATTGCAATGCCCACCGAACCCAGTTGCGGGCAATGGCCTTACAGGACCCTCATCTGGGATTTGCACAGTTCAAGGACAGAGCCATCCGGGTGCTCCGAGAACCGGCACCAGGTGGCGTTGTGACCCACAGACGCCCCACTACCACTTACCACCAGGAGGCGGCACCCTCGTCGGCAGGGCCTGTGGGAGCTGATGCGCAGGCTTTGAACAATGACCCGGCTCCAGACCTGCACCATCAGGTCCAAGAGCTAGCTAAAAGCGTTGCCGCGCTAACCCGAACTGTGCAGTCTTTACAGGTTTCCACTCCAGGGAAGATCCAGCTGGCATCCGGACCGGAGGACATCCCGTGGCGTCGACCAAGGAGGACCCCACCGGCCAGAGGAAGACCCAGCGACCGATACAACGAGGACGGACAACCCATCTGCCGCCGCTGCAATCAACCCGGACATATGGCAAGGTACTGTCCTTTAAACTGGCACAACCTGGGGTAGAGGGCCAAACCCCAGGAAAAAGATAATCAGGCCCATCGAACTGGCGCGACAAATATGTGGGAGGACGTCCAGTCTTGCCCGTGGTACTGGATGGCATCCCCATGAGTGCCCTACTGGACACCGGGTCACAGGTTACCACTATCCCGTACGTGCTCTTCAAGCAGTACTGGAATGACTCGGATATCACCCGCTACCCTGACGACGACTTGAGTATCATCGCCAGCAATGGTCAGCCCGTGCCACAGATTGGATTTAAAGAGGTGACCATTAAAATCGGTAGAGTCGAATTGGCGGCACAGGGACTGATCATTGTAGACATTGACAAGCGCGAGAGTCACCCAAAGATAACTCTAGGAACTAATGTAATTGAAAATTGTCTTGCAGAGGTGATTTTCCTTTTACAGCAGGTTGCCAAGAACGCCAGCTCCGGCCAGCAGCGAGTGCTCCAGAAAGAGATCCGGGCACTGATGCGACGGCAACAGATAGAACTCTCCGGTGGTGAGATTGGTAGCGTAAGAATGTGTGACCCTTTTCCTATTGCCATGCCCCCAAAAAGTGAAATGATGATTTGGTGCCGGGCAGCTATTGGTCTGAGAGGTAGAGATTACCAGGCAATGGTAGAACCAGTTTACTCAGACAGTAGGCCCACCATTTTGACAGCACGGGGGGTGGTCAATGTACGCCATGGGAGGGTGCCCGTTCGCATAATAAATATCGGGAAGAGGGAAGTGTACCTGCCCCGGTATGCCACGCTAGCCAAATTGTATACCATCAATCAAAATTCCATACAGTCCGTAGAACCCTTGCCTCCATCTTCCCCGGAGGAAAGTAACGGCTCTAAGGAAACAATGGAGGACTGGTGTCAGCAACTACATTTGGGTACTGACTCCACTCCCTCACACCAGAGACAGGGAGTCTATCGGGTGGTTCAAGAGTACGAGAGAGTGTTTAGTAAACACCCGTTAGACTTCGGGCGAGTTAAGGGGGTAGAACACCACATCCCCACGGGAGACCATCTTCCCATAAAAGAGAGGTATCGACCCGTACCCCCTGCACACTACCAACACGCCAAGGGGATGCTTAGGGACATGAAGGAGGCTGGGGTGATCAGGGATAGCTGTAGCCCCTGGGCAGCTCCACTAGTCTTAGTCAAAAAGAAAGACAACACCATGAGGATGTGTGTAGATTACCGGAAAATCAACCGTATCACACACAAGGATGCGTACCCCTTACCAAGGATAGAGGAGTCTTTGGCTGCTTTAAGATCTGCTAACTTCTTCTCTACCTTGGATCTCACTAGCGGGTACTGGCAGGTTCCTGTAGCAGAGGCGGACCGGGAGAAGACCGCATTCACCACCCCGATGGGACTTAGCGAGTTTACCTGCATGCCGTTTGGACTCTGTAACGCACCAGGAACCTTTCAACGATTAATGGAGTGCTGTCTGGGCCACAGAAACTTCGAGACGGTCCTGTTGTACCTGGACGATGTCATCGTATATTCCAAGACTTATGAGGACCACCTGAAACACCTGGCGGAAGTGTTCGAAGCTCTGGCAAACTACGGCCTAAAGGTAAAACCCTCCAAGTGTCACCTCCTAAAACCAAAGGTGCAGTACCTGGGACACGTGGTGAGCGCTGACGGAGTGGCTCCCGACCCTGATAAGATCACCGCAATTAAGGAATGGCCAAGTCCCTCCAGTGTAAAGGAAGTGCGGCAGTTCCTCGGGTTGGTAGGCTATTACCGCAGATTCATCCCCGGTTTCACCAAAAAGGCAGCTCCTATGCAGGACCTCCTGATAGGCCAGTCCCGGAAGGCCAAGAACCAGAAGCCGCCCTTCAAATGGGAGAAGTTAGAAGAAGAGTCCTTCCGCCAGCTGAAGATGGCCCTCACGGGGGATGAAATCCTGGCGTACCCTGATTACAGCCAGCCCTTTATCCTCCACACCGACGCAAGTAACATCGGGCTAGGAGCCGTACTGTCCCAGATCCAGCAGGGGAAAGAACGAGTAATCGCTTACGCCAGTCGAAAACTGCGACCCACCGAAAGAAACCCTGAGAATTACAGCTCATTTAAGCTAGAGTTCCTGGCAGTGGTGTGGGCAGTCACCGAACGCTTTAAGCACTACCTCGCTTCTTCCCGGTTCACCGTGTACACGGATAACAACCCGTTGACACACCTGGACACGGCAAGACTCGGTGCCCTAGAGCAGAGATGGATGGCCCGTCTGTCCAACTACGAGTTCACAATCAAATACCAGGCAGGACGCTCCAATACCAACGCGGACGCCCTGTCCAGGATGCCAAACCTACCGGACGTAGGAGAAGATCCAGAGGGATTGGAGGAAGTCGAACTCCCCGCGTTCCACCGTCATGGGACTATCCAGTATTCCCATCGGGTAAGGAGTAAGCAAGCCGCTACGTTTAACCCCTTGCCTCACTACAACTGGGAGGAAACGCAAGACAGTGACCCTGCCGTCCGACTGGTGAAGGAGATGCTCACTCAGCCAGATGCCCGCCTTGACCCAGACGCTCCGGAGGAAGCCAAACAACTGTGGGCTGAGAAGAGTCGACTGTTCCTTTACAAGGGGAAGTTGTGCCGCAGAATGGTTAACTCCCGGACGCATGAACTAATCTGGCAAGTAGTGGTGCCACGAAGAGACGCAGCCATGGTGATGGAGGCATACCACGACGGGGCTGGACACTTCGGATGGAAGAAGCTGGAGTTCCTGCTGCGCGGGCGGTTCCACTGGGTAGGCATGAGGGGAACCATCGAGAGGTGGTGCAGAGACTGTGGCCCGTGCAACCTAAGAAGGAAGGACCGTGCCAGCCAGAAGACCCCCCTTCAGTCCATTGTCACCAAGCAGCCGTTGGAACTGGTAGCCTTGGATCATGTAAAACTGACCCCAAGCAGAAGTGGCTACGTCTACGCGTTAACCATTGTGGATCATTACTCCCGGTTCTTGGTTGTCGTCCCCGTTAAGGACTTAACAGCTCAAACAGCAGCTAGAGCCTTCCAGCAGCACTTCTGCCATCCACACGGGTACCCGGACCAAGTGCTGACGGACCAGGGACCTGCCTTTGAAGCGGAGGTCTTCCAGGAATTCTGCAATCTGTATGGCTGCCGGAAGATAAGGACGACACCCTATCATCCGCAAACTAATGGACTTTGTGAGAAAATGAACCAGGTGGTAATGGATCTTCTGAAAACGTTGCCCCTGGAAGAACGCAGTCTGTGGCCTGAGAAGCTGCCCGACCTGGTGGACCTATATAACTACATCCCTGTAGGTTCCACCAACTGTACCCCGGCTTACCTAATGAGGGCAAGGCCTGGTAAGCTACCTGTTGACCTGGAGATGAGAGTCCTGACACCCGAGGACACTTCACCGGAAGCAGACTGGGACACAGAGAGGCAGCAGCAGTACCGGAAAGTACAGGAGAGCGTGGAGCGAAGTCTCTGTCTCGCTAGGGAAAGACAAGAGAAAAATTACAACCAGTATGCTCCCGCTGTTCCCCTGGTACCCGGAGAGCAGGTCTTGAAGAGGAAGAGACGGCTCCACAAGTTGGACGACCAGTGGGAGAAGGACCCGTACACCGTACTGCCCTCAAGCCACGACAACCCAAAGGTTTGTACCATCAGTAAAGACGGAGGGGAAACCACAGCCATTGTATCCCGGGATCACCTGAAGAAGTGTCCCGAACAGCTACGGAACCCAGAAGGAGAGCAAGAAGACCCTCGACCCGTAGAGGAAAGGGAAGATATGGTTAGTACTGTGCTCGGAGACTTCCCTCGATCCTGGACTCAAGTCAACGGTGCAGTTCTGGTACCCGTCCTCACGTTCCTCCAACCAGCATCCCAAGTGCCTACGGAGCAACAGGTAGAGCTGGAAGAGCAGCCGGTCCAGGAGGCAGCAGACTCCACACAAGCAGAACAGGAGGATCAATCCTCTGCTCATAGTGAGCCTGCCGTACCCCTAGTGAGCCAAAGAGCCCGTAGACAGCTGCCCAGTTTACCCTTGACAGCTCCTACACCCTGTAGTTCAGGGCCAGACAGTCAACTCCGTAGGTCCACTAGGGCCACTAGAGGCCAGTTACCCGCACGTTGGAGGATTTGAAGTGTTTAAATTGTTTTATTTGTGGTCACCTGTCTGTTACTTGTAAATAATTATGTGTTTCTAGTTATTTTTAGGAGTCCTTGGTGGATTTACCGGGAATCCTTGTACAATTGGTTGGAGCGTAACCCAGGAATGGACTAAAAGACTGTTAAGGACTCGGGGCAGGACAGACCCCTACCTGGTTACGTCTCCCTGTTTTGGTGAAATGGACACCTTTGTTTTCTTCAAAGACTGCACCCGGTTGCGGACACGCCGTAACCATCTTTATGTGTTTTTCTTATTGTATTATTATTGTTTATACCTTGTTATGTTTTTCTAAAAATATGTTTAGTCCCGGAGTACTAAATTTCACTAGGGGGGAATGTGGCACCCCAGGGGTCTGGTTTCCACAGTAACAGCAATGTTATGTCTGAGAGCAGGTGGGAGGTCTCTTGGTCAGGGATCCTGTGCATGCCACACCTCCTGCCCAGTCCTGGGAGGGGAAGAACTTCCCCTATATAAACCTGGGGCTGAGGCAGGGTTAGAGAGTAGAGAAGAAGTAGAGACAGAGAAGAGAAGCAGATCTAGGAAAAGAACATCAGGAGCTCTGTGGGAGCAGTGCTATAAGGAGTCAGGGGCTGGCAGCTGCAGAGCTCGCCCTGACTGAGAAGCTATCACCGGACCCGGAGTCCGAGGCTGTGGGGACTAATCTTTACCCAGCAGCAGAAACCGCCCGGCAGGGGATTTCAGGTCCTCTGGCCAAGAAACCCGAAGGCACGGTCACACGCGTGGGACCAGCACCGCCGTCGTGGAGCGGACGCCACTAGAAGGCCCCGAGTCACCGGCCATACGGGTGAGCACCACACTGTACACTCAGGGACGTGGGCTACTTATACCCGCCTCTAGCAAGGTAGCCAGAAGAGTACAGTCAGTTTGGGAGGCCTACAACTCCGCCTGGCCAGGGGAGATCCCATCTGCTCAAGGACTGACCAGGCCCCGATCGCTAGCCAGTACTCCGGGAGGGTCTATCTTTATCACCAGTAAAGACCCTGAATTACACCGCATCGTCTCTGAGTGATTCCTGCTACCCCCATCATCCACGTCGGCTGCCCTGAGGCCATACCCCTCCCGTTGGGGGTGATACTATCACGCTGCACAATCCTACCACCGGCCTCAGCGGTCTGCCCTGCAGCGGCAGCTCCTTCGCTGCATTCAACGGGTGGCGTAGTCGTCCAACATCTACCGCTAATACATCGCCGCTCAGTTGACTCCCTGGGCACGGACCGGGTCACCGCCACGAGACTACAACCCTCAACAGATCCGGCTCCGGGTAAGCTCCCGTGCGCGCGATGCCGCGCGACGAAGGCCCAGGGGCGCGTCATATCCAAGATTTACATGTGGCATGAAATGGCTCTCTATACCTTGGAGGTCCTGGGCTGCCCTGCTGCTAGTGCTCTGTCAGAGCGGATTTTTAGTGCCGCTGGGGGCATTATAATTGATAGACACATTTGCCTGTCAACTGAAAATGCTGACAAGCTGACTCTTATAAAAGTGAACAACGGCTGAATTGGGCTAGACTTCTCAACACCAACGGATGACTGCAGCGAAACAAAGTCAAATCCAGTGTTTGGTTTTCTTTTGGGGGGGGGGGGGTTGGGGGCAGTCTATTCCCATGCACCTCTTCACACCCAGACATGGGTATACACTTCCTGATTTTGTCTATTTTCTGTTGTCCTCCTTCTCTTCATCCTCCACCGCCATATCACAAGGGTGACCGTGATGCAACACCTACATAATTTTTTTAAGGGTGTTTTTGATGCCCGCAGGAATTTTTTTTAGGGGACTACCTCTAACATTCTGTATGTTATACAGTATGTTCATGTATACCCCCCAGGGGTAAATGTTTTTCAGCCCATGCACTTAGTGCATGGGCATTACCAGTATAGGAGACCCACTCCTTAATAAAGGAAACATTTTTTTTTACTGAGGCCCTCCTCTAGAGTGGGTATGTAAAGTATTCAGGCCCCTTTAAATTTTTCACTCTTTGCTTCATTGCAGCCATTTGTAAAATTCTAAAAAGTTCATTTTTTTTCTCATTAAAGTACACTCTGCACCCCATCGTGACTGAAAAAAAACTAGAAATGTAGAAATTTTTGCAAATTTATTAAAAAAGAAAAACTGAAATATCACATGGTCATAAGTATTCAGACCCTTTGCTCAGACACGCATATTTAAGTCACATGTTGTCCATTTCCTTGTGATCCTCCTTGAGATGGTTCTACTCTTTCATTTGAGTCCAGCTATGTTTAATTAAACTGATAGGACTTGATTTGGAAAGGCACACACCTGTCTATACAAGACCTCACAGCTCACGGTGCATGTCAGACCAAATGAGAATCATGAGTGTTATGCACACCCGGGCTGACTGGCGTGTGCGTGATTTAGTGATTCCACTGTGCCATGAACCGGAGAGTGCCTGGAGGGGCGTAACTAAGTATCAACCCGATCCGACCAAGGTCGCACGACGGCTAACGACGCCGCGCACCAGGGAGGAACCGAGCAGAGGGACCAGGTGCTACTCCAGGTCAGACCCCGGACACGGCTGTTGACCCACACCGGGGAATACAGGAACAGGCAGGTTAGGCTGGCACACAGACAGGTGGGTATGGGCAGGCACGGTCGGATTGCAGACAGGAGGATACTGGCAGGCACGGCTGGTATGCAGACAGGGGGGTGCTGACAAGTACGGCTGGCGTGCAGACGGGGAGGTACTAGTAGGTTGGAGCACAGGCTGGATAGGGTCCAGTACAGACTGGGATTCAGGAACAGAACCGCAGATGCGGTAGACAAGCAGAGCAGAGAGGAACCGCTGAAGAGATGGGCAAGGCAGAGCAGAGAGGTACCGCCGGAGTGGTGAGCAAGCAGAGCAGGGAGAAACCGTCGGAGCGGTGAGCAAGGCAGAGCAGGCAGGAACCGCCGGAGCGGTGAGCAAGGCAGAGCAGGCAGGAACCGCCGGAGCGGTGGGCAAGGCAGAGCAGGCAGGAACCGCCGGAGCGGTGAGCAAGGCAGAGCAGGCAGGAACTGCCGGAGTGGGGAGCAAGGCAGAGCAGGCAGGAACCGCCGGAGCAGTGAGCAAGGCAGAGCAGGCAGGAACAGCCGGAGCGGTGAGCAAGGCACAGCAGGCAGGAACCGCCGGCGCGGTGAGCAAGGCAGAGCAGGCAGGAACCGCCGGAGTGGTGAGCAAGGCAGGAACCGCCGAAGCGATGAGCAAGGCAGAGCAGGCAGGAACCGCCAGAGCGGTGAGCAAGGCAGAGCAGGCAGGACAGGGCTCAGTTCACACTGAACAGACTGGAAGGGAAAAGCAGAACCAGATATACACAAGGTACTTGCAATGAAGTAGCGAGTGGACTCTAAACTCACAACAGAAGTGCAGAGACAACGAGTAGGAGTTAGGTGCAGGTTCAGAGACTGCAGGAAAAGGGAAGGTACGGACACAGAGACAAACAGGCTAGGAGAGTGTTCAGACAGGAACTGACACTACAACAAGATACAGGAGCGAGTCTGTGTATATGGCCCCCAGAGAGGCGGACAAACAGGCTAGGAGAGTGTTCAGACAGGAACTGAAACTGGAACAAGATACAGGATCGAGTCTGGGTATACGGCCCCCAGAGAGGTGGACAAACAGGCTAGGAGATAGTTCAGACAGGCCTGGGAATACAGCCCCCAGGCTGGCGGACAGGCAAGAACAAAACAGGACCTGGCACATCAGAGGCAAGGAGCCCTCTGAAGGTAAGAGTTGCTCAGGCACCTCCTACTGGGTGGAGGGGGTTTAAATATCCAGTGACTCACAGCAATAGGCTGGAGACGCATTAGGGGTGCGCCCACAGCAGCTATAAGAATCAGGAAGTAACCGGGCCGCCGCCCTAAGCAGACAGTCAAGGGACATGCACACAGCATGCACTGGAGCAGGAATAGCAAACTGGACAGACAGGTAAGATTGCGGTCTTGCATAGTGGGAGGTGGTGCACTATGCAAGTACGACGCCAGGGATGTTACAGTACTCCCCCCCTTCTTCAAGCCTGCAAGAGTCATCTGTAGAGAATTTGGAGGCCAATCCTTCTCTTCAAGAGGATTACCTCTTCTGTCCATTAGAGGAAACGAAACTGGTCTCATCATCTTGGTAACTAGGATGCTTCCTCCCATCGAGCCATCTTCAGCAACAGATGAAGTGGGTGAAGTACCGGGAACAGCACACAGAAAAGTCTCTATCCATTTGTTAACAGGTAGCACCCTGGTGGATTCAGGAGACAACTGGAGGTCCTCCGCCTGGTTGGAGGGGTGCAGAGATTCAGGGGTAACCACCGCCTTGACGTTCACTTTGCCAAGCTTACTGGATGCAGTGGGCGGCGTACAAGGTACCGGGTGTAGGAAAGTCTCTCCCCATTTATCAGGTAGCACCCCGGGAAATTCAGGAGACAACTGGAGGTCCTCCGCCTGGTTGGAGGAATGCAGAGACTCAGGGGTAATCAATCACTGCTTCTGAGTCCACTTTGTCAAGCTCACTGGATGAAGTGGGTGAGGTATCAGGTACAGGGTGTAGGGAAGTCTCTCTCCATTTGTTATCAGGTAGCACCCCAGAGGATTCAGGAGGCAAGTGGAGGTCCTCCGCCTGGTTGGAGGGGTGCAGAGGCTTGGAGGTATCCACCGCCTTGATGGACGTAAGGCCAGATTTATTAGAGATGGAGGGTCCTTGCTTTGGGACCAACTTAAGTCTGGTTTCAGAGATGACATGTCTGTGAGGTGGGATGGTACCTGAAGCCAGATCATTGGTACAATCGTCGAGACTGTGTGGGGACATTGCCTCCGCTTCTCTTCCTTTGGAGACTTCAGAGCACAGCGAGTCAGCGGCTAGCAGATCTGGTGAAGAAGAAGAAAAAACTGCTGACTGTCCTGAAGATATGGGGACTGGACACCCCTTGTACCTTAGCAGTCCCCCATGATACACCATACAGAGTCTCCAGACCTGAGTGGGCACTAGATCTCTCGGCTCTGGACGACTTGTGGGTAAACCAGTCAGCACCTGCAATGTAAGCTTCTTCATGTGTAATGCTCCAATCTGGAGCTTAATTTGTACAGACATATTTTGACTGTTTCTGAGTAGGGCTCGTCCTTCCGCTGACAATGCCCAAACCGGCTTCTGAAGTTTGCGGAGGGGAATCAAACACTGACTCTTCAAGATTTTAAGCCAGAAACTTCCGGTTAATCCGAGGCTTTTACTAGCCACGGAGACAGTCATGGTCATCTGTGGAGAGGAAACACTAAGGCCAAGGGCAGCCTCTCCTACAGGCCTAATGTCTTGGGATTCTCCAACCTTCTCTGGACAAAGACCGTCAGGGGGTCTCAAACAACCGCAGCGGGACCGAAATCCGATTTTGTGACTGAGTTCCGGCCTCTGCTTCGCCTGACGAACAAGGTCAACCTTCAGGGATTCAGTGCGGATAGCTGCCTCTACAGGCTGGGGAGCAGGTCTTTGGGAGGACAGAACCAGGCGTGATGGTTTGCCTCTACGCCTTGCACATCTGTACTGCCTCTTGAGGTTGGGAAGAGAAGTATTCTGCGGAGCGTAGTCATCTTGTGTGGATTCTGGGTGGGCAGCAGTCTCTTCAGGCAGGAGAACTGGTGAGCTACCTACACACATCATCCATATCCTCCGGGATATTGGGAAAGGAAGCTTTAGTAGAGGCTTCAGGATTAGGGTCATCGAAGACCATTAGAAATGCCACCAGGAAGGCCTGCAGGTCAGAGACGATAGGATCCCATGCTTTCCATAGGGCGGTGACCCATTTCAAGGCATCACCCTCTAGGTAGGACATCATGAATGCTACTTTAATCCAATCAGTAGGAAAATAGTGAGCATAGAACTTTAAATGCAGCATGCATTGCTCCACAAATGCACGGCTTCGTTTTGGATCCCCGTGGTGGATCCGCAGGAACAAGTGCTGATAAATCCATTGTAAATGCATAAGTTGCCTGGGCCATAGCTAGAGATGTGTTTGGGGTCATTGACCTGTTGAAAAATAAATGATGATCCAACTAAATGCAAACCGGAAGGAATAGCATGCCGCTGCAAGATGCTGTGGTAGCCATGCTGGTTCAGTATGCCTTCAATTTTGAATAAATCCCCAACAGTGTCACCAGCAAAGCCCCCCCCCCACACCATCACACCTCCTCCTCCATGCTTCACAGTGGGAACCAGGCATGTAGAGTCCATCCATTCACCTTTTCTGTGTCGCACAAAGACACGGTGGTTGGAACCAAAGATCTCAAATTTGGACTCATCAGACCAAAGCACAGATTTCCACAGGTCTAATGTCCATTCCTTGTGTTCTTTAGCCCAAACAAGTCTCTTCTGCTTGTTGCCTGTCCTTAGCAGTGGTTTCCTAGCAGCTATTTTACCATAAAGGCCTGCTGCACAAAGTCTCCTCTTAACAGTTGTTGTAGAGATGTGTCTGCTGCTAGAACTCTGTGTGGCATTGACCTGGTCTCTAATCTGAGCTGCTGTTAACCTGCAATTTCTGAGGCTGGTGACTCGGATAAACTTATCCTCAGAAGCAGAGGTGACTCGTGGTCTTCCTTTCCTGGGGCGGTCCTTATGCGAGTCAGTTTCTTTGTAGCGCTTGATGGTTTTTGCAACTGCACTTGGGGACACTTTCAAAGTTTTCCCAATTTTTCGCACTGACTGACCTTCATTTCTTAAAGTAATGATGGCCACTCGTTTTTCTTTACTTAGAATTTGTATTATGGCAAGAAAAAAGCAGCTAACAGTCTATTCAGTAGGACTATCAGCTGTGTATCCACCTGACTTCTGCACATCACAACTGATGGTCCCAACTCCATTTATAAGGCAAGATTTCCCACTTATTAAACCTGACAGGGCACACCTGTGAAGTGAAAACCATTTCCGGTGACTACCTCTTGAAGCTCATCAAGAGAATGGCAAGAGTGTGCAAAGCAGTCATCAAAGCAAAAGGTGGCTACTTTGAAGAACCTAGAATATAAGACATATTTTCAGTTGTTTCACACGTTTTTGTTAAGTATATAATTCCACATGTGTAATTCATAGTTTTGATGCTTTCAATGTGAATGTACAATTTTCATAGTCATGAAAATACAGAAAAATCTTTAAATGAGAAGGTGTGTCTAAACTTTTGGTCTGTACTGTATGTCACATAAAATAGTTAATAAATAACATTTCCCAATTGTCTACTTTACATCAACACAATTTTGGAACCAATTTTTTTTTTTTTTATTAGGCAGCTATAACGGTTAAAAGTTGACCAGCGATTTCTCATTTTTCCAATAAAATTTACAAAACCATTTTTTTTAGGGACCACATCACATTTGAAGTCACTTTGAGGGGTCTTTATTACAGAAAATACCTAAAAGTGACACTATTCTAAAAACTGCACCCCTCAAGGTGCTCAAAACCACATTCAAGAACTTTATTAACCCTTCAGGTGCTTCACAGGAATTTTTGGAATGTGGAAGAATAAAATGAACATTTAACTTTTTTCACAAAAATGTTACTTTAGACCCAATTTTTTTTTATTTCCGCAGAGGTAACAGGAAAAAATGGACCCCAAAATTTGTTGTGCAATTTCCCCTGGGCACGCAGATACCCCATATGTGAGGAAAAAACACTGTTTGGGCGTACGGCAGGGTTCGGAAGGGAAGGTGCACCATTTGACTTTTTGAATGTAAAATTTGATTGACTAATTAGCGAACGCCATGTTGCATTTGGGGAACCTCTGATGTGCCTAAACAGTGGAAACCCCACACAAGTGACACCATTTTGGAAACTATACCCATCAGGGAACTTATCTAAATGTGTGCTGAGCACCTTGAACCCCCAGGTGCTTCACAGAAGTTTATAACATTGAGCTGTAAAAATAAAATTTTCACATTTTTCCCACAAAAATGTTTTTCAGCCCCCAATTTTGCATTTTCATAAGGGTAACAGGAGAAACTGCACCATGTAGTTTGTTGAGCAATTTCTCCTGAGTAAGCAGATACCCCATATGTGGGGGAAAACCCACTGTTTGGGCGCATGGCAGGGTTCGTAAGGGAAGGAGCGCCATTTGACTTTTTGAATGTAAAATTTGCTTGAATAATTAGCGGATGTGCGCCTGATGTGCCTAAACAGTGGAAACTAGACCCTTCAGGGAACTTATCTAGATGTGTGGTGAGCACCCTGAACCCCCAAGTCCTTTACAGAAGTTTATAACATGGAGCCGTGAAATTAAAAAAATCAAACTTTTTCCACAATAATGATGTTTTAGCCCCATTTTTTTATTTCCACAAGGGTAAGAGGAGAAAATGGACCCCAAAAACTTTTGTGCAATTTTTCCTGAGTACGCAATACCCCATATGTGGGGAAAATACAGTGTTTGGGCTCACGGCAGAGTTCAGAAGGGAGGGAGCACTGTGTGACTTTTTGAACGCAAAATTGTCTGGAATCAAGAGCGGACGCCATGTCACGTTTGGAGAGCCCCTGATGTGCCTAAATAGTGGAAACCCCCCACAAGTAACCTCATTTTGGAAACTACACCCCTCAAGGATTTTATCAAAGGGTATAGTGAACATTTTGAACCCAGAGTTTATTTTTTACGCCGTTCCTCGTGCGGTATAAGTGATTAGACGACTTTATTCTTCGGGTCGCTGCGACTAGAGAGATACCAGAATCATATCGGGTTTTTATGATTGACAGCTGTCACACACTAAAAGGCGCATTTTTTTGTAAAATCTAGTTTTTGCATCGCCATATTTTGAGAGCTATAATTTTTCCATATTTTGTCCGACAGTCATGTGATGGCTTGTTTTTTGCTGGGAGAGCTGACGTTTTTTATTGGAGCCATTTTCAGGCATGTGACATTTTATGATCGATTTCTATTCCGATTTTTGGGAGGCAGAATAAACAAAAACCAACAATTCAGGAATTGTTTTTTCTTTTTTTTTTTTTTTTTTTTATTCTGTTCTGCGTGTGGTAAAATTGATAAGGTAGCTTTATTCATCGAGTCAGTACGTTTACAGCGGTACCACATTTATATAATTTTTCTATGTTTTTACGCTTTTACACAATGAAAGCAATTTTATAGAATTTTTTTTTATTTTGCATTGCTTTATTCTGAGCGCTACCATTTTTATTTATATTCGTCTTTTTGATCGAGTGTTATTCCATTTTTTGTTTGGCGGTATGATAAAGCATGGTTTTTTGCTTTTTTTTTTTTTTTTTTTTTTTTACAGTGTTCACTGAAGGGGTTACCTAGTGGGAAAATTTTATAGGTCAGGTCGTTCTGGATGCGGCGATACCAAATATGTGTACTTTTATTGTTTTATTTCCCATAATCATATTTATTGATGGGTACATTATATTTTTATTTTTGGTGGATTGTTTTGTTTATTTTTTTACAATTTTTTTTTTCACTTTCTGACACTTTTTTTACTTTTGTACTTTGTCCCACTTTCACTTTTTTTATTCTGATCGCATGCATAGCACAGGAATGGAGCACCATCCCTGTGCTATACAGGCTGCGTTCGCAAAGACGTACTAATACTTATCAGGCTCTTAAAGCCCAGGGCACAGACGCGTATTAATACGTCTTGGGCTTTAAAGGGGTTAATGAGAAAAAAATGAACTTTTTAGCATCTACCAAATAGCTGCAATGAAACAGAGTGAAAAAATTAAAGGGGTCTGAATACTTTCCATACCCACTGTATGTCTCTTCAAAGAGGTATTGAGGTGCATCCACATTTTTGGCAGCCTTTGCAGTCATTGAATACCCAATAACATTATAGGAACAAAGCATAGCCGGCTGGTGTACGTTTAACAATAGTAAGGACCGTCTGATGGCCCTGTAAAAATAGGCTCTGTGACTTTCAGAGTCACTCTTTCATAAATGAAACATGATGTGTCTGATCATGTCTCACACACCACATGGCCAGATAAGGTAGTAAAATTTTAAAATGAAATTTACAAGTGAATGTATTTTTCACTGTTGAAAGCAATGCAAAAGTGCAAAAACACACCAAAAACGCTACGTGTAAACATAACCCAAGAAGTGGAGGTCTATTATCTTGTCCCTGACATCCTTAGAAAGCTCTTTGGTCTTTCCCACGTTGTAGAGGTTAGAGTCTGACTAATTAAACTACTCACAAAAATAAAGGGAACACTTAAACAACAGAATATAACTCCAAGTACAGCAACCTTCTGTGAAATCAAACTGTCCACTTAGGAAGCAACACTGATTGACAATCAATTTCACATGCTGTTGTGCAAATGGAAAAGACAATATATGGAAATTATTGGCAATTATCAAGACACCCTCAATAAAGGAGTGGTTCTGCAGGTGGGGACCACAGACCACATCTCAATACCAATGCTTTCTGGCTGATGTTTTGGTCACTTTTGAATGTTGGTTGTGCTTTCACATTCGTGGTAGCATGAGACGGACTCTACAACCCACAGAAGTTGCTCAGGTAGTGCAGCTGATCCAGGATGGCACATTAATGCGAGCTGTGGCAAGAATATTTGCTGTGTCAGTCAGCGTAGTGTCCAGAGGCTGGAGGCGCTACCAGGAGACAGGCCAGTACATCAGGAGACGTAGAGGGAGCCGTAGGAGGGCAACAACCCAGCAGCAGGACTGCTGCCTCCGCCTTTGTGCAAGGAGGAACAGGAGGAGCACTGCCAGAGCCCTGCAAAATGACCTCCAGCAGGCCACAAATGTGTATGTGTCTGCACAAACGGTTAGAAACCGACTCCATGAGGGTGGTATGAGGGCCCAAAGTCCACAGATGGGGGTTGTGCTCACAGCCCAACACCGTGCAGGACGGTTGGCATTTGCCACAGAACACCAGGATTGGAAAAGTCGCCACTGGCACCCTGTGCTCTTCACAGATGAAAGCAGGTTCACACTGAGCACGTGACAGAGTCTGGAGATGCCGTGGAGAGCGATCTGCTGCCTGCAACATCCTTCAGCATGACCGGTTTGACAGTAGGTCAGTAATGGTGTGGGGTGGCATTTCTTTGGAGGGCCGCCCAGCCTTCCATGTGCTCGCCAGAGGAAGCCTGTCATTTGGTACCGAGATGAGATCCTCACACCCCTTGTGAGACTATATGCTGGTGCGGTTGGCCCTGGATTTCTCCTAATGCTGGACAATGCCAGACCTCATGTGGCTGGAGTTTGTCAGCAGTTCCTGCAAGATGAAGGCATTGAAGCTATGGACTGGCCCGCCCGTTCCCCAGACCTGAATCCGATTGAGCACATGTGGGACATCATGTCTCGTTCCATCCACCAACGTCACGTTGCACCACAGACTGTCCAGGAGTTGGTGGATGCTTTAGTCCAGGTCTGGGAGGAGATCCCACAGGAGACCATCCGCAACCTCATCAGGAGCATGCCCAGGCATTGTAGGGAGCTCATACAGGCACGTGGAGGCCACACACAATACTGAGCCTCATTTTGACTTGTTTTAAGGACATTACATCAAAGTTGGATCAGCCTGTAGTGTGTTTTCCCCCTTTAATTTTGGGGGTGACTCCAAATCCAGTCCTCCATTGGTTAATAAATTTGATTTCCATTGATGATTTTTGTGTGATTTTGTGGTCAGCACATTCAACTTTGTACAGAACAAAGTATTCAATGAGAATATTTCATTCTTTCAGATCTAGGATGTGTTATTTGAGAGTTCCCTTTATTTTTTTGAGCAGTGTAATTGAGTCTGTGGACAGGAGTCTTTTATACAAGCAAGTATGTAAGACAGCAGTCTTTAATTCAGGCAACAAGTTGATTAGGAGCGTCTAACTTGTCTGCAGGAGCCAGAACTCATAATGGTTTGTAGGGGATCAAATACTCATTTCTCACTGCAAAATGCAAAACAAATTATTCAATTTATACAATGTGATTTTCTTGATTTTTTGGGGGGGATATTCTATCTCTCAATGTTAAAATGAATCAACCCTTAAAATTATAGACTGTTCATGTCTTTGTCAGTGGGCAAACTTACAAAAACAGCAAGGGATCAAATACTTATTTCCTTTACTGTATACCCACCAGACGATCACTGCTAACACCACAACAACCCAGGAAAAATTATTAGCTGCCACCACCAGTTTTTTTTAACTATTAAAATACAATACAGGTCGATTGGACACCAGTTTTTAAGTAGCATCTTTGGCTTTGGGGCGAAGCACGTATGCAGAGCAAAAGAAACAGAACCATTAAATTTTATATTTACTCCAAAGAGAGGCAGTGTTTATGAAAAAAATATATGAAAAATTTTACAAGGGGACAAAACAATACAGCATGTACAGTTACATAAAATAAAAGGGATTAACAGAAGAACTTACTATACCGATCGCAGAAACGATTCAGTTTACCCGAAGGAAAGCACTCCGATTTGGCCGTTCTGTGAACGTGGGCCCTTCTTACACTAAAAATTGTATCTCTCAGCACGAACCCAGATCATCATTCGGTTTGATCTCTCATGCCAAACTGGGCCCTGGCCACACACTCCCTCTGTGATGACCTCACATGGGCCAGGTTGTGGGCTGGTCTCAGCCCTTTATGGTTTTATTAAATCCATAATTTATGCGATAACTCCTCGCTGGATGATCACAAAAGTTGGTGAGTGCTGCCATATTTTTTGTTCAGATTTTATCTTTCCTTAGAGATCAAACATGACCCAGCTGCTGTCACTGTTTTGCACTGTTGAGTTACAGCTCTGCTGCTAAAAATACATGTCCCATCATAATCGGAGTTCTAGAAATTCTGCTTCTATATTTTCTTTGAGTGCCTCCATGTCCAGCAGATGTCTGGGAATGAAAGGAATGTGTAAATGTGAAGGACCATGATTGTGATAGATTCTCATTGATGCTTAATGAGATGTTTCCTATTTCTTTCAGGTTTTCTACTCTTTATCTCTATGCAAATACACATCTTCATTCAATCTCTGGCCCATATGTTAAACTGTGTCTATTCTTCACCCCTCTCTTTGTCTAGGCACAATATACAATACAACTCCATGGTCATTGTGCTACCAGGAGCTCTCTTTTGCATGGTAATTAACTTTGTTGCTTCTTGTGTACACTGTCATTTTACACAGAAGCAGCTTTTTACATTGCCATCTCCTATCCTTACTGCAAATGGGATAAGGGAGGTGGGAAGAGGGGTTTGGTGAGAAGATTTCAGACATTTTTAATATTTTCTATGACACTAATATAATGTGATTGGTCGTTCTTTAGATGAGCTAGGACTAGCATTAACGGATTGTGCAATCATTTCCTGCACTATTGATACAAAGTACAGAATTGGCTGTGGATACATATACAATGGGTATATATAGGTGGCGTGTCTGGCATGGTGGCCATTTTCTACCAATGTCCCATACCCTGATGATGCCACATTTGCGGTGAAACATGTTGGGGGGACATTTTCTTTAGTGTGTGCTTGTCCCATTCTGTGGTAAAGCTGGTGACTCCTTGGGTTTCACATAACCTACATTAAACATAGCATACCATATAAAAGAAAAATTAACAGGTTAGGGACACTATTTTAGATAAACTCTGCAGTAATTTTAATTAAGTAAAAATAAAAGTTATATTTTATGACTTACTAGTGAGGGATTCTAGTAAGGGGTTTGCCCATTTTTGTTAATATATGATATATTCCTCCAAAGTTATTTTTTTCTCCTATTTTGTGCTATGACTCTCATTCATATCCAGCCAGTGAAGGGCTTCTTTTGAATCTTGAAAAATGTGCACAGTACTTCAGGCTACCACTCTTAACTTGGCAGAGTATATAATTAAATATAGAATATACAGATCTCTCAGATGTTTTTTGATATCAAGCTCTTCGTTTCTGCCCTTCTATAGAATATCTGGAAAGATCCAGATTTTGGATCCGTTAATCGTTACATCTGGGTGATCCCTTGACTGCTGCAGGATAATATCTATGTCCTGGTAGTGTACAATTTCAGCCAGCACAAGAACTCGTTCTACAGCCTTTAGGGGGAGTTAAGCCTTCAAGCCCAATTATTAATTTCAGCGAGTTTTCAAAGAATTCAGTAGTCTAGGAGCCTTCTATTTTTCAAGCACACCAATAAGTGGTATAGTATTGAACCTAGATCCATTTTCAAGGGCATATGTTTTTGCCAGCTGTGCTGATATTTGTTGTGCTGATATTTGTTGTGCTGCAAGCCTGCTCTCATTGCTTGTATCGGCTATCTGATCCTCAATGGTGCTGACTGCCTTCCACTGTCCCTGCTGTTTTCTGCAGTTTGTGACATATACCTGCTCTCTCATCTTTAAGACCACCAAAATGTACATTCAAAGCAGATTGTAAATTCTCTATGTACCACTACCATGAAAACATCTTGTAAGTAGGTTCCTCAGGTAACTGTATGTCCCAATCGTGCAGATTAGGCCGTGGGGCAGTGAGTACTGTGCCACATGCAGTTTTGCGGTCTTTTCGATCCTCCATCAACGTGGCTGCCTCTCTCACTTCCTCATCCAACTCCTCCGCTCTGGAGCCCGTACATAGCTGCGGCTTAGCTGCTATAAGGCCACCATCACCAGCTGAGACCTGTGTTTCTGTGCAGGCAAATTGCTCCAGCCTGGCCACCACTTCCCTCCTCGTCTCCCCTGCTCAATCTGGCTCCAGATCTTGGAGCTGAAAGCTTGCTTCTCCCGCCGTCTTTCTGTAGCTTTTCCTAGTCATGTTTTCCCCCTGGAGCAAAGCACCTCCACACTCAAAGTAATCCAGTAGATGTATGGCGATTTTCAGGATGATCGTCAGGTCCTATATCGGATAAATAGCTAGATGCTTGGCCGGAGCTCCTCCATCCGCTTGTTCTCACATGCTGTCAAGGCGCTTGCCCCCTTACTTGGTCTCCAGGGTGGATACACAGGTGGATACACAAAAGTACTGCTGCTTTCTATGTGAGTGGGATAGTCGTGCAAGAGAATATCACTACAATAAAAGAGACTGGCCTCTCCAACATAAACTTCAGCACGGGAGTAACACTGTCCTGCATCCAGAATTTGTTGACCCACCTAGGCAACGGTGGTAACAAAATCTTATCAAGTTGGGCCTAATGAAGAACTTTTTAAAGGCAATGGATAAAAATGTAAAAGCATTCATGCACTTCACTGATAAATTTCCAAAGTTAAGGGAAGCAAAGATAAAAGAAGGAGTCTTTATTGGACCTCAGATTAGTAAGCTTCTTTAAGATGAGGAGTTTCTTCCTTTGTTGCAGGGCAAGGAAAAGGCTGCATGGTTAACATTTGCATTAGTGGTGACAAATTTTGGGGAAACTCAAGAGCAGAAACAGTAACAATGAAGAGGTGGTGGTAATTCTCCTAAAAAAAAGGATCTTAGCTGCAACATGTCCTTAAAGATTAATTTCTTCCATTCTAGACTCTTATCCACCAAACTGCGGAGCAGTGAGCGATGAGCACGGTGAGAGATTTAACCAATATATTGCGGTTAAGGAGAAAAGATATCAAAGAAAATAAATCCATCAATGCCTGGAGATTACTATTGGACAATTGTAAGAGATGATACGAAGCAGAAGTACAAGAAACAAACAAAAAAAAAGAGTAGTCACTGAATGAGGACTAAATTTTGTAGTGCAATTTCTTTAACTGTTTATAATTCGCAATAGTGTTTAGGACAGGTTTTAGTTATTCAAATGGTTGTTAAACTGCTTCTGAATAAATATCAGAAAATTGGCATAACAAAATATTCTGCATCTGTATATTTGCAAAAATATTAATGTTTCAAAGTACTGAAACTTTTATGCATTAATTATATGCAGCAGTAATAGGAAAAAAACTCTGATATCATAGAAACAAGAAACAACTAAACATTTTCCTTGTCCAATTTGAATTCAGGAGGTCAAAATCATTAAGAAATTACTCATTTCATAACTGAACCCAACAACTTTTGAAAATATGTAAACCAATGTTATATCATCTGAAAGGTCCTTGACCTACTGGAAGGTTCTTCAGCTGCTCATCTCAGGACGTGCAGCCTTGGTACAGGTCCCGGTACCTTCCTCTCCTGCTCTTCACCAGTTAGATAAGTGTGGGGATGGAGGAGAGAACAGTTCTCTCACTGATCAGGAAGGACACCTGTCTCATTGTTCTCTGTCACAGGAAGCTGCCTCCAGTCTAAAGGACACACTCAATGATTAGGAAGATTATTTTTTTTATATAAAAGTATGTCTTTCCAAGTAAAACATTTTCCACATTAAGAATATAAAAAGGCTCTTCCCCTGTGTGACTTCTCTAATGTTTGATAAGACTTGATTTCTCTGTAAAACATTTCCCTCATTCTGAACATGAAAATGGTTTCTCCCCTGTGTGAGTTCTCTGGTGCTTAACAAGATATGATTTCTGAGTAAAACATTTCCCACATTCTGAACATGAAAATGGCTTCTCACCTGTGTGAGTTCTTTGATGTGTAACAAGACTACATTTCCGGTTAAAACATTTCCCACATTCTGAACATGAAAAAGGCTTCTCCCCTTTGTGAGTTAGAAGATGTGTAACAAGACTTGATCTCGCCATAAAACATTTCTCACATTCTGAACATGAAAAAGGCTTCTCTCCTGTGTGAATTCTCTGATGCTTGATAAGACTGGATTTCTCTGTAAAGCATTTCCCACATTTTGAACAAGAAAATGGCTTCTCCCCTGTGTGAGTTCGAAGATGTGTAATAAGACTAAATTTCCGGTTGAAACATTTCCCACATTCTGAACATGAAAAAGGCTTCTCCCCTTTGTGAGTTAGAAGATGTGTAACAAGACTTGATCTCACCATAAAACATTTCCCACATTCTGAACAGGAAAAAGGCTTCCCAACTGTGTGGGTTTTTTGGTGTATAACAAGATATGATTTGTGGTTAAAAGATTTCCCACATTCTGAACATGAAAAAGGCTTCTCCCCTGTGTGAGTTCTTTGGTGACTAAGAAGATTTGATGTATTTGCAAAACATTTCCCACATTCTGAACAGGAAAAAGGCTTCTCTCTGTGAGTTCTCTCATGCTTAACAAGATCTGAGTTCTGGTTGAAACATTTCCCACATTCTGAACATGAAAATGGTTTCTCTCCTGTGTGAGTTCTCTGGTGCTTAACAAGAACCGATTTATGGTTAAAACATTTCCCACACTCTGAACAGGAAAAAGGCCTCTCCCCTGTGTGAGTTCTCTGGTGCTTATCAAGATCTGATTTCTGGTTAAAACATTTCCCACACTCTGAACATGAAAAAGGCATCTTCCCTGTGTGAGATCTCTGGTGTATAACAAAATTCCATTTCCGGTTAAAACCTCTCCCACATTCTGAACATGAAAATGGCTTCTCTCTTTTGTGAGTTCGAAGATGTATAACAAGAGTTGATCTCAAAGTAAAACATTTCCCACATTCTGAACAGGAAAAAGGCTTCTCCCCTGTGTGAGTTCTCTGGTGGTTAACAAGATCTGATTTCTGGTTAAAACATTTCCCACATTCTGAACATGAAAAAGGCATCTTCCCTGTGTGAGATCTCTGGTGTATAACAAGATTCCATTTCCGGTTAAAACATTTCCCACACTCGGAACATGAAAATGGCTTCTCCCCTTTGTGAGCTCGAAGATGTATAACAAGAGTTGATCTTGAAGCAAAACACTTCCCACATTCTGAGCAGGAAAAAGGCTTCTCTCCTGTGTGAGTTCTTCGGTGACTAACAAGATTTGATTTCTGGTTAAAACATTTCCCACATTCTGAACATGAAAATGGCTTCTTCCCTTTGTGAGTTTGAAGATGTCTAACAAGAGTTGATCTCAGAGTATAACATTTCCCACATTCTAAGCAGGAAAAAGGCTTCTCCCCTGTGTGAGTTCTCTGGTGACTAACAAGATTTGATTTCTTGTTAAAACATTTCCTACACTTAGAACAAGAAAATCTATTCTCGGCTGTGTGAATTTTTTGATGTTTAAAACAAGACTTTTCAAGGGGAAAACTATTTCCATATTCTGAATGTAAAAATGGCTTCTTAGCTTTAGAAGCAGTTCCTTTTTTAATGCTTATTTTGTGACTTTGATTTTCCTTAGTTGTTGCTAATGAAGCAGAAGATGGGACATGTTTCAAAGGATCAGATGACAGATCTTTGCTGTGAAGGGATGATGGTATATCTGGAGTAATGGCATTCACTTCACTTGTATCCTGTGGGATCTCAAGATCATCTGATTTGAAAATTGAAGATGTCAGTTGTCCTTCGGATCTCCTGGTACAGTCATCTGTTAAGTAAATAAAAAAGATATTTGAATAAAATATTCTTGAAATTTATACTTTTGAACATTTATACTTAAACTGTCAGTTTAAATGGCAAGTTATGTGAAAACATTGAATTATTCACCAAGACAATAACAGTTCACAGTCTAATAAAAAACTTCATAGCATGAACCAGTAAAGTATGGTGTTCAACTGTTTGTTCATTCTGCCTCACAAATATGGAATATAAATCCACCAACAATGTTATATAGGCGAAAATGATACCAATAAAAACTTCTACTCATCTCACAACAAAAGCCCTCACTCAGGTCCATCATCTGTCAATGGATAAACAAAGGTTTCCACATCAGTAGTGGCTCAAAGGCTCTTGAAAAGCAACATGGCTTCCATAAAATAATCCAGCAAAATCCGCTCTTCCAAAGTCAAACACGCTCCCTACTTAACTCAAATGGAAAGCACTACATTCTACTAAAGCTCAAAGCATAATGCCGGAAGCTGCCAGATACAGCCTTGTTCTCCTCTGGTTCAGTCCCCAGTGCTCAGCTCCCAGCTTGTCTATTTTGTTTCTTCTTGTGATCACGGCCTGTTTACCGACTACTCTTGTCTTCTGATTTTGTATTTTCTCTTTCCTCCTAGTTCTGACCTGGCAACCGTGTAGATGACCTACGGATGCAGGGCCCCCTCTAATAATAATCGCCATTCTTCCAGCGTCAGTTTGATGACAAGCAGTTCTCGATCTCCAATGGAATAATTGCTCTCCGAGGGAGAGAAGAGCTTGGAAAAGAAACCACAGGTCACCATTCGCCCGGACGAGGATTTCTGGGTGAGGATTGCTCCAGGCACCTGAGGAAGAAGCATATACCTCCAGGAAGAATTGCTTGTTACAGTCAGGACGAGGCAGCACCGGAGCAGAAGAGAAGGCTTGTTTCAAGGACACAGAGGCACTTTCCGCCTAGGACGTCTATTCCTTGGGATTAACCCCTTTGCGGGTCAGGGTAGAAATGGGAGCAGCCCGGGAAGAAAAATGAGGAATGAACAGGCGGTAATAATTTGCAAACCTTAGAAACCGCTGATTGGCCTTCAGCCCCTCAGGTCGGGGCCACTTTAAAAAGGCAGACACCTTTTCGGGATCCATCTTAAGGCCGGTCTCCGAGATTATGTATCCCAGGAAGGGAAGAGAAGTCTGCTCAAAAACGCATTTCTCAAATGTGGCATACAGACGATTCTTCCTGAGACTCTGCAATACCTGTCGAACGTCTCTCCCATGTGAGGGAACATCTGAAGAGAACACCAGGATATCGTCCAGGTACACCACCACACGTGTAGAGAAGATCTCGGAAGATGTAATTCACCAGCTCTTGAAAGACTGTGATGCGTTGCAGAGTCCGAAGGGCATCATCCGTTACTCGTAGTGGCCATCCCAAGTGTTGAATGCCAGCTTTCATTAGTCACTCTGGCGGATCCGGATAAGGTTGTATGCTCCACGGAGGGCAAGCTTAGTGAAGATCTTAGCGCCTGTGAGGTAATGAAACAACTCGGTGATGAGAGGCAGAGAATACTTGTTATTCGATTTAGTCTCCTATAGTCGATACAAGGTCGAAGTGAGCCGACCTTCTTCTTAACAAAGAAGAATCCTGCTCCAGGTGGAGTGGTGGATTTCTGGATAAATCCCCTAGCAAGATTCTCCTCAATGTATTCAGACATGGCATGGGTCTCGGCCAACGAAAGGGGGTAGATTATACCACGGGGAGGTGAGGCATCGGGAATGAGGTCTCAACCTCCTTCTTGTCAAAGACGTCAGCGTATAACCTGTAGGGTGCCGGTAAGCCAGGTAGACAAGATGGAGTGGACAGAGGTCGAGTTGGACGAACAGAAACCAGGCAGGTTTTGTGACACTCCTGACCCCAGCGGAGCACCTCGCCCAAACTATAATTCAAGACCGGCTCGTGTCTCTGTAGCCAAGGCAGTCATAGCAACAAAGGATGAGCGAGACCGGACAGCACATAGAAATGTTACACTCGGAGAAAATCTACTTGTATCTGGAGAACCACGGGCTCGGTGACGAACAGGATGGACTCAGAAAGGGGCCTCCCATCCACCGAAGAAACCGCCAACAGATCTGTAAGACGTTAGATAGGAATATGATACTGCTCCACAATGGCTTGTTGGATGAGATTCCCAGCAGCACCGGAATACAGATAAGCAGTCTCGAAAAAATGGATGTTGCTGCAGGATATCGATACTGAGAGTCAGAGTGTCAGTATTCCGGGTTTTCTAGGTAACCTTGTGAATGATTTTGCCCTTTAAGATGGAGTTTGCTGTTTTTGTATGCCCTACTTCCTGTACATTTGTTTAAAACCCGGCTCAGGTGCTGGCTTCCTTGCTGGAGTATTCTGCTTCCGTAACCCTTCAGTCTAGCTGCCTTATCCTACTATTATCTCCCAGATCTCTTGTGTATTTACCAGGTTAATCTTCACCTGTTTCTCAGCAGCAGCCCCTGGCTCTGGACATTCTCTGCCTATGTAAGCTACACTCACTGTGTTATCATTAACCTGTTGACTTTGGAATTTAACCCTTGCCTCACTCCACCCGGTAAGAACTGTGTTTCTGAACTGTGTTGTTTAACCCTTCGTTCACTCCCTCCGGTGAGGGCTGCTGGAACTATTTACTGGAATATTACTTAAATGTGAACTTGTTTCTGGACTTCCCTGAATCTACGCTACATCTAGGATTAACTTGTGAACTTGATCTTGGACTTCCCTGTGGCTACTGCATACCTGGTTCTGACTTTTACTACACCCGCAGTGTTTGTATCAAGCCACGTCACCAGTGTGTCGGACTTTCCTTTTGATCACATTTGTGTGAGGACTCCGTTGTAAGAACATTGCCGACTTTGCTATATAGGTTTCAAAGACTTAATATTGCTGGACTTATTTCATTGTATGTCACTACGGGTTATCTGTATATTGTTTTTGGGTGTTATTGCTGTTGCACAAATACAATATTTGCACTAAAGAAACCCGTCTCTGTTTGTTCATTGCCCCACGCTATCAGAATCCTCGAGTTCCTACAATAGTATTACACAGAGATGGAGAGGAAGAATTCTTGCCCAGGATGACCTCTCCAAGCGATCCTAGGCTCTGGAGTTTCCTGGTCTCTCTGGACAGGAGCGGATTACATGCTCCAAACTGCCACAACAAACTGTCCCTCAGCGCGGCGGACCTCCTGGCGAGTCTTGACTATCGTCACCTGGTCCACTTACATAGATTCTGGGGTGGATGCCGAGGCAGAGACTTGTTGCGAGACCGGTTTTTGGAATTTAGGTGAAAGGTGTAAAGGTCTTCTCTCAGAATGCTCCTTGCCCCTGATGTCAATCCGCGTGGCCAAAGACACTAGGTCATCCAGAGAGGTGGGTTTGTCATGACCGGTCAGCTCGTCTTTGATCCGCCCAGAAAGGCGTTCACAAAAGGAAGCCACCAGAGCCTTGTTATGCCAGGAGAGTTCAGACGAAAGGGTGCGGAAAAGTACACAGTACTGGCCCACTGTGAGGAACTTCCCCTGGCGTAGACGGAAGAAGTTGTTGAGGACATGAGACCGGGCTCATCGAAAACCCTCCGGAAAGCCTCAAGGAAAGCCTGGAGGTTAGACACCAGAGGGTCCTCCTCTCCCATAGGGGTTTGAGCCATGCCATGCCTCTTCTGTGAGAGGAGATATGATGAAGGCCACTTTAGCCCAATCAGAAGCAAACTGATGAGCCAGGAGCTCGAAGTGCAGCGTGCACTGATTTACGAAGCCCCGACATATAGCGGGATCACCGACAAAGCGGGGAGGAGCAGACAGTCCGGGTCCACAGCTGGGTTCAACACATCATGGAGCGAGACAGAGGGAGCGGCGCACACAGGATCAGGGCCGCGGCGGTAAAGGGGTCAGCGTCTCTGCCGGGGGAAGTAGGCAGAGACGCCGACGCTACAGGAGTTGCACCTATTTATGGTAGACCGTTGGAGCTACTTTGAGTCCTGACTAGGCATGAGCGAACATTTAAATTTTCGGTTCGGAAAAGTTCGCCTAACAAATGGATTTTCGCCGAATGTTCGTCGAACATTTCCGAATCCCATAGTAGTCAATGGGGGGACCAAAAAAATGCATAGACAACACCTAGAAAAGGGACCAAAAGCTGCCAAAACACATCAAATTAGGTGTAGACACCAGAGAAGTGCCATCAATTGACCCAGAGTACAAGTACTATAATTATTATTGCTGTGACAGTGACATTTATTCAGTTGGGCTTTACATGTCAAAAGGGGTCACCGACTGGTACAACAGTAGAGAGAACCCTGCCTGCGAGGGCACACTGTCACGGACGAGGTTTGTGGAACCACTGTGCCACAGACCCCAGAGAGCATGGAGGGCTGTGACTAAGCGAGCACCAGACTGTTCACTAGAGCCTCTAATGGGGAGGTTAGACTTGGCTCCCGATGAAAGCCAGGTGCCACTCCAGGACAGACCAACGGACGCGCAGCAGCTGGACCCAAGTAGGACAGACTAGATGGTGCAGCAGGCACACAGTCTGTATCAGGAGTGCAGCCGGCACACAGTCTGTATCAGGAGTGCAGCAAGGACTGGTACGCAACCTTACACAACTTAGACTGCAGAACAGGAAGGTTCCCCTACAGCCAACCCAATAGATGGAGACCCAATCATGATTCAACAGATTTGAAAAAATTATTGGAAGACACTAGCAATGTCTAATCAATTTCACTACAGTAGAAATAGTGTAAATGAGACCCACATCTCTTCCAGTACAGCCAACCCAGGAGATGGAAACCTAACCAGGAGTGTTCACATTGCCCTAAATGAGGGCCTAACACCACCGAAGTGGCATCAATTTCACTAGAGTATAAGTATTGCAAAGAAGACCAAAACCAGTTCCTCTACAGCCAACCCAATAGATGGAGACCCAATCATGATTCTCCACATTTACCAAAATTTGGGCCTAAAACCTGCAGCAGCAGCAGCCTTTAGGAAGAGCAGGCACAGAAGCCATATCACAGACTGCAATTTCAAGAGATCAATGCAGCCCACTCAAAACGACAACATCGCCTACTCTGTACAGTCTGCAATTGGGGTGCAAAAGTCCTTGGAGATCCATGATTTGTTCATCTTGATGAAAGTTAGGCGGTCTACATTTTCAGGGGACAGCCGGGTGCGCTGATCCATTAAGATACTACCAGCAGCGCTGAAGACACGTTCAGAGAGAACACTGGCTGCCGGGCATGATAAAACCTCCAAGGCGTGAGAGGCGAGCTCAGGCCATTCATCCATTTTTGAAGACCAAAATGTAAAAGGGTCAAAATCCTCCCTGATGGTATTCATATTAAGCTCTAGATACTCCTCCACCATTCTCTCCAGTCGTTCACCACGTGTCAGACTTGTACTCTTGTGCTGGTGCACGAGCTGGTGCAAAAAATGTGTGAAAGGACTGCCAGAAATTGCTTCTGCCACTTACTCTGCTACTAATGTTTTGGCGTTGACGAACTGACATGCCGGAGGTTGAAAGACTACAGCTGCGATGCACACTGTGTGCCTCACTGCTTTCTTGGGGAAAACCTCTATTAAGGTTGCTTAAAAGCTTGTTTTGATACTCCAACATAAGCGGGTCCCTTTCCAGGGCATGAAACAACTGGCAAAATTGACTCTTAGAAAGTGGATCTAACAGAGTGGCAACCCAGTAGTCAGCATTATTTCGAATCCTAACTATACGGGGATCATGTTGCAGTAAGTGCATCAAGAAGGCACTGATATGTCGGGCTCTTCCAGGAGGTCCAAAGTCAGGCTGTATTGTGGGCTGCCTAACACTGATGCTTGTTTCCTCTGTCCCCTCCAGCCACGTTCAAACGAGAGGGGATGATTATCCTCTTCATCCTCTGACAGCTGCTCGCCCATCACCTCTTCCACCTCCATTAGTTCCTCGGCTCTTGCATCTTCACTAACAGTTTGCCTAGTATCACCAAACCCCCTCGATCGCTTTAATCCACCGTCACTTGGCATCCGCCTGTGTGACGACAGTCTGGAAATTTGAGACACTGGTATCCCTTCCGCATCCTCCTCTTCTTCTGGGACCACCACCTCCTGAAGCAGGTTATTTAAAGTTTGCTCCAGCATGTACATGACCGGACCAGTTTAGTAGCCATTTCAAAACTATGCAGAAGGGTGCAGAGGTCCTTAATCTGTTTTCACTCCGTAAAAGTAATATGCCCCAAGTCTGTACTGTGTTGCCCCAAGCTATAAGTCATGACATACTGCGCCAGAGCTCGTTGCTGCCGGCAGAGTCGCTGCAGCATGTGCAGAGTGGAATTCCACTGCGTCGGCACATCGCAGATCTACCTGTTAACTGGCACAGACAAAGATCTCTGTATCGATGCAAATCGATGACATGAGGGGTGCGAAAGGCGGAAATGAGCACACAGCTTCCGTACTTTGTGAAGCAGCTCATCCAGTCCAGGATATTGGCGGAGAAATCGCTGTACTACCAGGTTGAGGACGTGAGCCATGCAAGGCACGTGTGCGAGCTTGCCTCGGCATTGGGCCGCTAACAGGTTCGCACCGTTATAGCACATGGCCTTCCTTGGCTCTAGGTTCAGCGGAGACAGCCATTGCTCAAACTGAGCCTGGAGAGCTGCCCACAAATGTTCACCTGTATGAGTGCGATCTCCAAGGCATATTATTTGAAGACTGCCTGATTACGGTGAGCCCTGACTGCACAGTACGGAGGTGGTGTGTATTCTCTCCGCACCTTTGGAACGCGTGTCTGGTTAAGGCAGAGGTTGAGTGCGCAGGTGGAGGCCCTAGAGGAGGTGGAGGACGCAGAAGCAGCAGAGGAAGTGGGAAATACAGAGGTTTCTTCTGCAAGCCTTGTAGATTCCAAGATTTGTGGAGCAGTCCCTTCTCCGCTTGCCCCCACAGCCACCAGAGTCACCCAGTGCCCAGTTAGTGAGATGTAACGCCCTTGGCCATGCTTACTCGTCCAGGTGGCTGTGGTGAAATGCACCCTGGCACACGTAGATTTAGACAAGGAACGGGTGATGTTGTCTGCGACATGCTGGTGTAGCGCAGGCACAGCTTTCTTAGAGAAGTAAAGGCGACTGGGCAACTGGTACTGGGAACTGCGACGGCCATCAGTTTTTGGAAACAGTCTGTATCTACCAGTCGGAAAGACAGCATTTCCGTGGCCAACAGATTGGAGATGGTGGAGTTCAACCTCTTAGCTTTGTTATGCATAGGATGAAACAATCTTTTACGTGATCACAACTGTGGGACTGAAGGCTGGCTAAGGTGCTGAGAGAGGGCGGAGTATGGTGAACAGGAATCCAAGCTAAAAAGTTTTGGGCATAGGTGCAAATGCTTTCCTCCCCTTGACTCTGTCTGTTTGGAGCACACTTCTGATGCCCATGGTGTAGAATGGGTGAAGAGTTCTACAGACTCACCCATCTGTGGTTCGCTACAGTCAGTTGGGCAGTTGGCCAGTTGTGACGCGGGGAAAAGCATGGGTGGCAGGTGCCACCTCTGTGGACTGTACTGCGTGTGATGTTGAGGTGGAAGAAGAAGAGGAGAGGCCACTGGAAGCAGAGCTTGGCATCCACTGGAGCACCTGCTCTTTCTGGGCCTTATCAACAAGGCGTATCGTTGTGCGGCTGCCAAAGAAAGGGAGTGCAGTAGGCTGTCCACTAACATAAGTTTGTCAGTTGTCTTTGGATAGGATCTGCTTGTGCTGGTTCACTAGTGCTTTCACTAACATTACCACGTACCCCATCTACACCTTGAGCACCAAGCCTATTCCCCCTTCCACCACGCTCTCTCTTTTTCCCACTCATGTTGGTCAGATACAGTGGTAGGAGCACGCAATTAACTAGAGAAAAATATGTTTTTTTCCTGTGCAATAGCTCAGCACACGCCTGAATTTCAGCGACACTAAATGACAAGGTAAGATATGGCCTGCCGTATAATGTTACTAACAGACAAAAGAAATTTGTTAGTGTGCATGATGCCGATAAAACCTACGAGATATTCTCCAAACAATTTCAAACTGAGATGTCCCCTGCTGTATTACTTTAGGAACAGAAGAAATAATTTTTTGAATGTGGATGAGGCCAGTATGACATAGAATATATGCTCCAAAATTCAGACTCCGATCTAGCCAGCTGTATCACTTTACTCAGAGCAAAAAATATTTTGGTTTACTCTGCATAAGCTCTGCGTCCAGGTGACTATGATCGCCATTGACGTAGTAGCTGGCTTTTAGCACTGTATGACTTTTGGCACAGGAAAAAATATTTTTTGGACTGGGCATAGCAAGAGAAAAAATTTATTTTTTTTACTCTGAAACCACCTGAAGTTCAACTCCACTAAAATAGTATTTGACACAAAAAAAAAAAACTTTAGTGCACACGGCTTTCAATATCACAATAAAAAAAAAACAGATTTTGTGCTCTGCAATAAGAAACTCTGCAGAGCACAATTTCAACCCCACTAAATGAAAAGGTGCACTGCGCTTAGCAAGTGCAAAAAAAGATTCAAGGTATACTGAGACATGGAGCTCTATACCAGCGGTGCACAGCACTATTGTATGGCATGGGCCCCCTGTTTCTGTCAGAATCTCAGTACTTGCACAAGAACACCAAAAATGTGCTGCACCAGCGGTTGCAGAGGTACACAGGCCAGGAATTATCAATACTCTCTGACTACTACACAAGCGCCCATCTATCTAGCCAATATCTCTCATTACGCAGGAGAACACGGAGCTGCATCTGTCTCCAGCAGTGACATGGATATAATGGTGCTGAGGGAACATGGGCGTTTTTTATATTGAGAGGACAGGCGATTTCTGCTGCCAATTGCAGAAGCCCTTATGTATGGACAGTGTAGATGCTTCCTGCGCTATGATTGGCTGGCCGCGCTTTCCTCAGTTAAAGTTTCCGCCCACATGAAAAAAAACAAAAAACAGTGCGTCGCTGATCTGACCTGTTCTAAGCTCTCCACAGCCCCCACACTCACCTGGCACATGTCACCGCTCATCATACACTTGTACTATGCTAACAAAATTGTTCAAAACGTCGTGGTTGCCCTGTATTCACAGTCCCGCACAAATTCAAACTTTTCCGATTTTAAGAAAATTTGCTTGCCTTTGCGATCACGAATCCGAATGTGCTATATTCGTGCCGAATTTGAAACTTTCGAACATTCGCCGAACAAAAGTCGCTCAACACTAGTCCTGACCAGAAGAGTAGAGAAAATATTAGTGCTCCCCATTCCAAGAGAGATTGTATCTGAATTCCTTAGGATTGATAATATAATATATTACATGGAATGAATCCATGAAACCAGGGCTCGAGCCATGCCAATACATCTACTATAGGCATTAATAAATGTATATTACAGCCATCAGCCACACACAGCTTAGAGATATATCATGGCACAGGTGTAATGTTTTTTGTATAGTTTATCGCAATCCTGTTTGAAATTATTTGGTTTAAAAAGAAATCGAAAAGTCAGGATAAAGGGAAACTGTTGTTATTGTACAGAAATTCACACGGCCCTCACTGCATGTTTAATGTTGTCGATCATAAAAGCGAAGTAGAGAACGGAGAGAAGGCAGATACATCTAATAAGATATCAGGGTTCTAGGAAACTAACAGCATCATTACCCTCCACTTTCTCTTACAGGCCCATCATAATATTTTTCTTCAAGTGATTTTCTAACTTGTCAGCACATTCTGCGTATACTGTCATTTGGATTTGTAGTTTACAGATCTGGGCAGGAAAGTGTCAGGATCTTCTAATTTCAGTTGGTAGGTGGATCTTCCAGGTTGTAAGTTCTATAGAAAAGGGGTTTCAATACCCAAAGTAATTTGAACAGTAATTTGTGAAGGAGAATGTTGTGGTCTAGATGCAAAATGGTGATCACACGATTGTGATATCGCCGGGCTACACAAACGATAAAGCAGCCACAGCCGGTGATTGAGGAGAATCTGTGACTTACTGCATTTAGTGGTTACTACTCACCTGGGTAGTCATATGTAGGAATCTCCTCTTTACACTGCTCATCACTCCTCACATATGTCTCTGTGGTATTAATATGGAGCAGATCTTCACCCTGAAACAAATATTGAACAAGTCACATCTATAATAAGTAGTGATGAGCGAACGTGCTCGCCACCGTTCGGTGCTCGACAAGCTCGGCGAGTATTTCTGGGTTGCTCGGGGAGGGGGGGGGGGGGACTCAGGTCCGCTCCCTGCATGTTTGGTGCTCTTTAGAGAGCCAATGAACATGCAGGGATTGCTTGCCACGCACTGTAATGCCGTAGCCATGTTGGTTGAGGGCATTACAGTGATTGGCTGGCCGCACAGCGTCATCAGGTTTATATAAGACCATGCGCCGCTATGTTCGTCACAGTCTACCCTGGAACCAGGCAGAGTAGGGAGAGCAATGCTGATTCAGGTAGAGATTTGCTTGTTTATAGTTAATACATGTATTTCACAACATACATATATATATCCATCTGAACTAACAGTCCTTCTGAGGACTAATCCAGCTGCATATATTCAGTGGTGAAAGCAGGAGTTAGGCAGGCAGGCAGTGTATGTGGCAGACTGCAGTGCATGATACAGCACAAGAGGGTCCATTAAACGTTCTGTCTGCTGCTGCTGTTCATATAGATATTTGTAGACATAATCCCAGATATCAGGGGCAAGGGCAATTTTTTTTATCTTAATCCTGGTTATTTGCTTAAAAAGCAATACAGAGTACAACATTTTTCTGCTCCATTTGCTTGATAACATTGCAAGATACAGCCAGATCTTTTCCATATTACAGCTATATAAATCCAGAAATTTGAACTGAATGTGGAAAATATTGGTCTCCTTTTCCATTTCGTTGCAGTGTGTCCGTCAAACTATTTACACTAGGTCTCTGTAAAGAATAGTATTAGTAAACTACAGGCCTCCTATTTAAAACCGTGGTTCTCTGTCAGACGTATCACATATAACTGCACTCCAAAATCAGCCATTTCTCGTGAAAATGGAAAATATTGTCCTCCATTTAAAACGGGCAAGGTGCGTGGCAAGGGACAGGGAAGTGGACGTCTTCGACAGGGTCATGTCTCAGTAGCCGTGAGTCTGGACCGCATATTCCTCACCCTGATCTTCTTTCCTTCCACCATGCTGAGTGCCCAGAGACAACTGTTCCCACACTTGGACACTCCAAAGAGCTGTTCACTTTTCCATTTGTAGATTCGGGACTCTCGCCCGACCAGCTTCAAGAGAAGAGCACGTGTAGCGATGCCCAAATATTTGAGCAGCCACAGTCACACAAAGGCAACAGTGGGAAAGTGCAAAAACTGTTGCAAAAGGTGGATGATGAGGAGACACAATGGCCAGAAATTCAGGAGGAGGACCAGGGTGAGAAAATGGAAGATGAGGTGGTGGATGAAATAATAACTGACAAGGTGACATGCAGAGCAAGGACAGCAGCACACAGGGGGAGGGAGGCGTAGCACCACAACAGGCAGGAAGAAACAGTGTGATGGCCACAGACAAAAGGCGGGAAAGCGCTACTCGTAATGCCAACACAACGGAAGTTGCCAGTACAACTGTTAGGTCTTCCCAAGTCTGGTTGTTTTTAAAAGACTCTGCAGATAAACCCAAAAGGCCATTTGCACCACCGGCTCAGCAGGATCAGCAGGGGTAGCAAAACTACCAGCCTGACCACCACCAGCATGATCAGGCACATGGCAACAAATCACCCGACTAAGTGAGCCGAACCCCAGGGTCCAGAAACAGTGTCTGCGAGTCACACCACTGCTTGTTCCGCTGTTGTTCGTGCACGCCAATCCCCTGTCCATGGCGCATGCGAAGATGCCTCCCGCCCTGCACGTGTTGTTGCTCACGCTCAACTAGCTCGTCTACGTTCTTGTGCCAGCTCAGCGTTCAGTTGTCCCCACTCCAATCCTTGGAATGCAAGGGCAAATAAGCAGCCAAAGCCCCACAGGCCACACTACTAAATTCACACATTTCGCGAATGCTTGCGCTCAAAATGTTGCCTTTTAGGCTCGTGGAGACGGAAGCTTTCCGTAACCTGATGGCGGCGGCCCTCCCTTGGTACTTGGTCCCCAGCCACCACTATTTCTCCCGGTGTGCCATCCTCGCATTACACGAGCACGTGTCCCACAACATTAGCCGTGCCCTCAACAACGCAGTTACTGGGAAAGTCCACCTAACCACGGACACGAGGACAAGTGCTCGTGGGCAGGGACGGTACATTTCCCTGATGGCACATTGGGTTAATATAGTGGAAGCCGGGACCCAGGAGGACCTTGGGATGGAACACGTCCTCCCGACACCGAGGATTGTGAGCCTTGGGTCAATCAGGGTTGCCCCCACATTCTACAGCTCCTGCACCTCCTCCTCTTCTGCCTCCATCTCCGAAATAACCACATAAGTCACAAGCTGGAAGCACTGCAGCACAGCCACGGCCAAGCGGAAACAGGCTGTGCTTGAGCAAATATGCTTAGGTGACAAACCGCACAACGCGGAAGAGTTGTGGACAGGTCTGAAAGAGCAGGCAGATCTGTGGCGGACACCGCTGACCCTACAGCCAGGCATGGTCGTGTGTGCCAATGGCTGAAACCTGGAGGTGGCTCTGAAGCGAGATGATCTCACTCACGTCCCATGCCTGGCCCATGTGCTTAACCTCGTGGTTCAGCGGTTTCTCAAAACCTACCCGGATCTGCTTTTCAAAGTACACCGCCTTTGTGCCCATTTTAGAAAGTCAGCTACAGCTTCCGCTGCCCTTGCTGTGCGTCAGCAGTTTTGCAGCTTCCAGCTCACCGACTGCTGTGCGATGTCCCCATGCGTTGGAACTGTACATTGCAGATGGTGTAAAGGATTTATGAGCAGAAGAGGGCAGTTGTTGACTACCAGCATTAAAGAAGTTGTCCAGTACTTTATATTACCCCACCCCCCCAATGTATTCCCCCGGGGCCCCTAAGGATTTTTGTAATTAGCTTACGTTACAGATACTGCCTATGAGCGGCGCTATCCTTAGACGCTCCCAGGCATCACGTGACCCCGCGCTGACGTCACGACAAGTGAGGCGTGACTCAGCGCTGGGGTCCCCGCGGTGGCTGCTGGGTTGTGGGCGGGGTTACCACCTGTGTCACACTCAGCATCCACCGCACAATTTCCCAATGAATGGGGAGAGGCAGATGCGGTGGATGCCGGGTGTGACGCGTGGGGTGGGGTAACCCCGCCCACAGCCTCGCATCCACCGTGGAAAGCAGAAGACAGAGACTTCCGGTTGCTGCCAGCACTTGTCGTGACGTCAGCGGATGTCAGCGCCGGCTGCAGCCGGGGGTCACGTGATGCCTGTGAGCGGCCAGTGATAGCGCCGCTCACAGCCAGTATCTGCAACGTAAGCGAATTACAAAAATCCTTATGGGCCCTGGGGGAATACATTAGGGGGAAATATAAAGTACTGGACAACCCCTTTAAGAAGGCCGTCGGTATTCAGGTCAGACTCCACACATAAGACCTCAGGAGTAGACATGGATGTCAGACATCTGTACCATCCTCCAAAACTTTGAGGACTCCACCAAGATGGTGAGCGGCGATGACGCCATAATTAGCATCACCATCGTGGTTTTCTGTCTTCTAAAACGCTGTCTGCTCGCAATTAAAGAGGATACATTGTAGACTGAGCACGATAAGATAGAGCAAGGAACCCTACAGGGTGATTCCACACAGCCCAGCCTCATCTCATCCTAACGTGGATTGGGTGACAATGAGGAAGAGGAGGAAGAACAGGAGCTAGTTTCCTATGCTATAGACGGTACTACCTGCACAACTATCATACAGTCTGTTCAGGGTGGATGGCCAGAGGACAGGGAGGAGGAGGAGGATGAGAGCATGGTCAGTCGTCCTATTGGTGAGGACACGGAATTCTTGCCGGTTAGCAGTCTGGCACACATGGCTGAGTTTGTTATGCTGCCTTTCCCATGACCCTCATGTTGCCCAAATTTTGGGTGACAGTCATTACTGGTTGGTGACACTTCTAGACCCATGCTACAAGGAGAACTTTCTGTCTCTTATTCTCGCACAGTACAGGCCTAATAAAATGGGGCAGTACCAGAAGACCCTTGTTGCGGAATTCTTAAAAAAATTCCCGTCTGAAAAAGCTGGCAGCAGATGTCACAGTTCGTTGAACAACCAAGGAGTACAGCCGAGAGATATACAAATCCAATCCAGCAGAGTCAGAGGAACACGGTCAAAGTTCTGGGACAGTTTTCTCAGATCCTTCCATCACACAGGCCTTTATGCACGGGGTACTCTCACAAGGAGGGACAAGTTTCAGAAGATGCTGAAGGAGTACCTTTCCGACCGCTCCAACGTCCTCCGTTGGGCATTACCACTATAGGTGACCCACTCCTTTTACTGAGACCCTCCTCTATGTCTCTTCAAAGGGGTATTGGGGTGCGTCCAAATTTTTGGCAGCCATTGGAGTCACTGCATATGCAATAACAGTATAGGAGACCCACTCATTAATAATGGGAACAACAAAGCATAGCCGACTACTGACCCTTTAAAAATAGTAAGGGCCGCCTGATGGCCCTATAAAAATACTGTTTGTGACTTTCAGAGTCCCTCCTTCATAAATGAAACAGGATGTCTCACACACCACATGGCCAAATAAGGTTGTAAAATGTTAAAATGATTTTTCCCGGTGAATGCATTTTTCACTGTTGAAAGCAATGAAAAAGTGCAAAAACGTATCAAAAACGCTATGCGTGAACATTGCCCAAGGAGTGGAGGAGCATTTTTGTTTTTGTATATTTATTTTGCCCTATATACAAGTCATTACCCTAGAAAGGATGTTACTTAACATATTTCCCAGGAAAATCCATTTTTGTTTCGTTTTTGTATGTTTTATTGTGAATCTGTAAAAGTGGCGTAATACCTCTGACAACATTGTTGACAGCAGTGACCCGGGAGTTAGAGAGGCTTCCAGGGGTCTTCCCCATGCTGTTCCCATGTCATTTGAGCACTGATCCTATCAATTTGGACAATTTTTAGGCCCTCTGCAGACCGCCTGGAGGTGTGGGGGGGGGGGGGGGAGAAAAATGCTCGCGTTTCCCATAGACTTACATTGGGCTAGTTACTCGGATCGCACACTCGAGCATTCCAATTTGCTCGACCTGACCCGGGTATGCAATGAGTCCAACGGCTGCCAAAATTTAGGAAAAACCCTACTAAATTTAAAGACACATACAGCTAGGCTACAATAACGACATGTTCCAATTAGAAAGGTGAGGGCCTGCTATACAGTTATAGGGTATGCAGTGAGTCCAACAGCTGCCAAAATTTAGGAAAAACCCTACGAGTACCCAAGCATTTTAGTGCTTGCTCATCACTAATAATCAATTCTAATCCTGCTATTTCCACATTTCTCATTACACAAGTATAAACCATATAATTCAGGTGGATAAAACAAGACTGAACAAAAGACCTTCACAGCCATCTACACATTGCAGGGGAGATCTCATGACACCTTCTCTCCATCTACCTGATGCTCCTGAGGAATCTTGGGATCTTTCTGTTTACAGTCCTGTGGAAGAATAAGACGAGGACATCTCTCTGGCATTGTCCTCTTACTGGATGGATCTGGAGTAAACACATATAGGGACTGAATTAATTCTTTACATACAGATACTAGGCCGTGTGTATTTAGTCTGGTCTCTTACCTGGTGATGTGAGTGGCTGGGGAACCCCCATCCTGACGTCCTTGTACACATCTTTGTGTCCTTCTAAATACTCCCACTCCTCCATGGAGAAGTAGACGGCGACATCCTGACACCTTATAGGAACCTGTCACACACAATGATACCGTCATGCCCTCGATCCCTTCATAGCGTTACTGTATAAAGTCCCAGCATTCCCAGGAGTGTCACCTCTCTAGTCAGCAGCTCAATCATCTTGTAGGTGAGTTCTAGGATCTTCTGGCCATTGATGTCCTCATGTATCAGGAAATGAGGTGGAGGCCCCATGATTGGGCTCAGGGGTCTTCCCCATCCCTTAGATACAGGGTCCTGACAGTGTTCACTAGAGGTCTTCTTCACTACTGTGTAATCCTGGTTATGGAGAGACACATTAATAAACCTCACCTCTCCAGTTCTGTCCATCTGTTATTCCCAGAGATAAGAATGATGTAATGTGACATCAGAATCTCTCACCTCTCCAGTAATCCGGAAGATGATCTCTAGGGTGAGATGTAATATCCTCTCCGCCATCATGTCTCTGTCCATATCCATCTTTGATGGGTAAATCTGGAAAATTCTCATATATAGAAGATCTTCACTGTTAGGATCCTATATTGCAGAGACCTGAATAAGAAGATGAACAGATGTAACATCATAAAAATCCAGTGTAATAAATACAATCACTGGAGATATTAAGGTAAACATATGAGGAGATTTATTATTTGACAGTATTTAGTTTTCATCTTTAAGTCTAGTAATAAAACCTATATATTTTAGGCCACAGACAACAAGCAGTTTCTTTCTTGCAGTCCGCAACTGAAAATGTTTTTCATAAACTCATCTTCCTTATTGCTAATTCTCATCTCATTTACAGACACTGAAAATGACATTAGCAATACTGCAGGAGATATTCATTATACGTGACATGAGAAATAACTACTCCATGATGAGGACGACCTTCTACTACGGCTCTAGAAACATATTTGGCCAGAGTCCGTCACTGACTACATCACCACCGGCTGTCTACATGTTTCCCATCTTCTCCGGACTGTCATCTTCTATCACGTTACATCTCAGGTTTGATTCACACACAGAAGTTTGAGGCATTTATGAAAGCTTGTTTGTAAGAACACGAAGACAGGAGTTATTTGATACCAAAGTCTCCATGTACAGTGTTTCATGGAGTTTATTTCTGGCCTTAAGCTATCCTATATTACAAGAAAAACTCCAGAATAAAAGCAGATATTAAAATGTTTCAAAAGAAAATTTACACCAACAATTCTTGTAAAAAAAAAAACATACAAAAAGCATAAGACACATTCTGTTATATTTTTAACACATTAAACATTTGTTTTAAAAGAAATTACCGTATTTTTCGGACCATAAGACGCACCGGACCATAAGACGCACCTAGGTTTTAGAGGAGGAAAATAGAAAAAAAATGTAAGCAAGAAATGTGGACATGATGCACTGTTATGGGGGAGGGGGTCGGCTGCTGACACTAGTATTGGGGTAATGCTCCCCAATTCTGTTAATATCCTCCATCCTAGTATTAATGGCCCTTTCTTCCTGTTATACGTGGCACTCATCACCATCCTGGTATGCATAGCACCCCTCATCCCCATCCTGGTATGCATGGCACCCCAATCCACCATCCTGGTATGCATGGCACCCCAATTTACCATCCTGGTATGCATGGTACCCCTCATCCCCATTCTGATATGCATGGCCCCCCTCATCCATCTTCCTGGTATGTATGGTCCCCCTCATCCCTCTTCCTGGTATGTATGGTCCCCCTCATCCTTCTTCCTGGTATGTATGGTCCCCCTCATTCTTCTTCCTGGTATGTATGGTCCCCCTGATCCTTTTTCCTGGTATGCTTGGCACCCCCCATCCCATGCTGCACACAAAAAAATAAACTGAGTCCTACTCACCTTTCTTCCCTGTGTTCCAGCGCTATGTCCTCCTCTGCAGCCAGCACTGATCTCAGTGTGAGCCGCGCATGGGGATGACGCCATGCGCCCTCACACTGTGAGATGCTGTGCTGGCAGAGTAACTGCTCCCCACGCCTGGACTGTGTGCGTGGGGAGCAGGGACCATTGATTCTCTAATACCGTGCACACTGAACCGCAGCGCAACTCCTGCAGCAGAAGGCGGTCAGCGTGCCTGCTATTAAAGTCCATTAATATTTTCTACAACCCCTCCCATGGGTTGTAGTGAATATTCATGGACTTTAATAGAGGGCACACTGACCGCCGGCTGCTGCAGGAGCCGCGCTGCGGTACATTGTGCACGCTATTATAGTTCATGAATATTTACTACAACCCATGGGAGTGGGTTGTATAGAATATTCATGGACTTTAATAGCAGGCACACACACCGCAGAGCAGCAGCAGGAGCCGCGCTGCGGTACAGTGTGCCAGCTATTAAAGAAAATAAATATTCACTGCTCCCCACACCCGTGGGCGTGAAGAGCAGTGAATATTCATATTCTTTAGTAGTGGGCACAGTGTAGGCTGCAGCAGGCGGCTCCTGCCTCCTGTGCCCGCTCCACCGCCACTGCCACTCCCCCACACCACCCACAACCACCATATACATTCGGACTATAACATGCATCCCCCACTTTCCTCCAAAATTTTGGAGAAAAAAAGTGCGTCTTATAGTCTTAAAAAACTATTTTGGGCACCAGAACATAGCTGTTCACCACAGGGATGGCACAGGTGTGGCTGCTACACAAACCCTGGCAGTTTAACCACTTGCTGCTGTAAAAACCAAACATGGCATCTAAGGTTTCACAGAGTTCGGCTCAATGCCCCACCTCCCTCAAGTACTTGATAGTATGAGGCTGCCTAGTTACTACGATACGTAAATGCTTAATAATGGTCTCTGGGACTTCAATGTACAAAAGCCCATTAGGCAGGGCCAGAGGCAGCATCCTATAAGTTACTTTTTAACACCGCCATACATATTACACTAAAGTTGCATGAAAGAACTGACTTTGGGGGTTTGGTCGACTATATAATATATTTGGGGGCCTCCAGAAAGATGATGTAAGGGCAGAGAAGGATCTGGCATCCTGAATTTCAGTTTATTTTTTCTGTAGATAATCCTCCACTAGAGGAGTCTGGAGGCGACTTTCTCATACAGACCACAGGAAAGCTGGAATATTTGTGTGTATGGGGGAGTCGAAAGAGATAGTCGTCTGCCAAATGACCATTCACCAGCACTTATCTCATCTGTATGGGGCCGTTAGTATTACACTGCACTACAGGGCATCACCAGAGCAATCAGAGGCTTGTACGTTGCATAGGAGAGTTGTGTAACCCCTTAGTGACAGAGCCAATTTTGACCTTAATGGCCAAGCCATATTTTACAATTCTGTTTGTAGTTTGCGTTTGTTCTACCAGCAATGTGGGAACCTCCTATAGTTCCAGTGACAGACCTAAGTGGGGATAGTTTGGTGCGGGATAAATTGGGGTTTTTATTGGTAACATTTTGTGACACATAATATTTTTTGTCGCATCCAGAATAAAGCCGGGATCACAATCTTGTGTTCAACACTGAGCACTTATCGAGGGGTTTCCGTGTAAATTTCACAAAAATGCAATTGAGAAGAAACCCCCAATAGAACCTCCCACTATGATGAGGCAGATGGAGACACCTTGGGCTCCGTTTGGCGTCTGCTCCGGTGCACAGATCTGTGGTCGCCCACACTTGTGCTCTAAAAAGACGCCTAAAAAAATGGGAGACCGTTGACCAGACAAGTCCAAAGTGACTCCATCGGCCTCATAAGTGAGTGGTTCCATCCAGGGTTTTGTTTGAATTGCGGTTTTGGTGAATTTACACAAAAACCCTGATGTAAGTGCTCAGTGGAGAGAGCAGGATAAATGTGGGTCGACCTTATTCCCATTTTTGGGAGGTAGAATGAACAAATAGTCAGCAGCACAGGAATAGTTTGTTATTTTTATCTTTGCGCCATTTTCCGTGCAGTATAAGTGATAAGGCGGCTTTATTCTTTGGGTCGGTGCAATTACAGTGATACCAGATATATATTGTTTTTTTTAAAGGTTTTGCTGCTATCACACAGTAAAAATGTTTTGTTTTTTTTAATAAAAACTAGTTTTTTTCGTCGCTATACTCTGCCAAAAAAATTAAAAAGTTACAGCTCTCAAACAGAGCTGTATGACGGCTTATTGTTCGCGGGTCGAGTTGCAGATTTTTTTGGTTCCATTTTGGGGCCCATAATATTTTTGATCGCTTATCCAGATTTTTCAGACACAGAATGAACAAAAAATAACAGCCATACAGTCATCGTTTTCATTTTTTGCACTGTTCGCCGTGTGGTAAAAGTGATGAGACCGATTTGTTCGTCGGGTCGGTACGATTACAGCAATACCAGATTTATATTATTTATGCTTTGCTATTTTTACAGACTAAAAATTATATATTTTGCAAAAATGAATTTGTGTTTAGATTGCCATATTCTGAGAGCTGTAGCTTTTTTCTTTTTTTTGCCGAATGAGCTATATTAGGGCTTAATTTTTGCGGTTTGTCATTTTCATTTTTAGCAATTTTTTTTTTTTTACATATGACTTTCTGATAGTTTTTTATTCACTTGTTTGTGAGTATGATGAAAAAGCGACATTTTTGGAGTGTTTTTATTTTTTTTTTTTTTACGGTGTTCACCAAACAGAATAAATAACAAGCCAGTTCTGTATAGTGGGCCGTTCCGGACGCGGCGATACCAATTATGTGTACTTTTTTTTGCTTCAAAATAGCTTTTCGTGATTTGTGTGCGTTTTTTTTTTTTTACCATTTTATATATTTCTTTTCACGTTTTTTCACTTTTTCACTGTGGGACATGTATAATTTTTATTTTTATCACTGGTCTCAAACACTGCAGTATTCGTGTACTGCAGCGCATGAGAGCAGTCAGCTCATAGCTTAGCTGGATCTCACATGCATCACATGACCTCAGGGTACCATGGTAACCATCGGGACCCGCAATCCTCATCGCGAGGGTCCAATGGTTACAAAGGAGAGCTTGTGACGCCCTTGTAACAACTTAAACACTGCTGTCGCGATTGACAGCTATATTTCAGGGGTTAATTGGCCACGATTGGTCGCAAAACCGGTCAGGGTCAATACTGCAGGGTGTCAGCTGTCACATATAGGTGACACCCGCGGGAATTGCTGCCGCCGGGTGGAAATATTCCTTTATTCCAGATTGCAGTTTTAAAACAGCAATGAGGAAACAAGACCCCTTAACGACTGCTGTTTTAATGCATATCGGCGGTCATTAAGGGGTTAAAAAAAAATTAAAAAAAGGTTTAATATGAAAAAAATATCAGTTTTAGCAACAAGAAATCCATCACTATAGGGAAAACAGTCACTGCACAAATGAGTTAAGTCATGGCCATAACAACTTTATTATACTCTATTATCCTATACACAGTGGCATAGATACAAATCACAGATCAGAGTAAAATAGCTGTACTCGGGGGGGGGGGGGGGGGAATACACACACATTATTTATATATATATATATATACACACATACACACATACACACACACACACACACACGAGGGTCAGTCAATAAGCAATGCCTCCTATTTTTTTTCCTCCTTTTAATTGGCAAGAAATTCAAATGCAATAACATAGGTTGAAAACCACAACATTAATGATTAATTTGTCACTTTTCAATAAAATCTCCATCCATTTCCACAGTCTTGGTCCACCGTTTAACAAGGGCATGTATTCCAGCATGGTAAAAAGCATTCTTGGGACCCACCGTGCACATACCCATCGTCTAACAGTACTGACATCCACTGTTGCATCACCGTACACATTTTTCAGTCTCTCATGAATTCGAATGGGAGTTTCACCATCTGCATGCAAGAATTCAATCACAGAACGTTGTCTAATACGAACATCGATGTCAGCCATTTTGCAAACGGATACAGTCCTGCCACCTGTTGGTGCAGGAAGTTGCAAATGCTGTGGATTGGAGAAGAAGGTTTGAGGAATTGTGCCAAATTCGAAAATATTTAACATAACTACCTTATTTAAGGAGAAAAAAAATAGGAGGCATTACTTATTGACTGACCCTCGTGTATGTATACATATATATACATATACATATATATATATATATATATATATATATATATATATATATATATATATATATATATATATATATATATATATATATATATATATATATATACACACACACACACAGTAGGTACGGAAAGTATTTAGACCCCTTTAAATTTTTCACTCTGTTTTATTGCAGCCATTTCGTAAATTCTAAAAATTTCATTTTTTTCTCATTAAAAGTACACTCTGCACCCCATCTTGACTGGAAAAAAAAAACAAATGTAGAATTTTTTGCCAATTTATTAAAAAAGAAAAACTGAAATATCATATGGTCATAAGTATTCAGACCCTTTGCTCAGTATTGAGTAGAAGCACCCTTTTGAGCTAGTACAGCCATGAGTCTTCTTGGGAATGATGCAACAAGTTTTTCACACCTGGATTTGGGGATCCTCTGCCATTCTTCCTTGCAGATCCTCTCCAGTTCCGTCAAGTTGGATGGTGAATGTTGGTGGACAGCCATTTTAAGGTCTCTCCAGAGATGCTCAATTGGGTTTAGGTCAGGGCTCTGGCTGGGCCAGTCAAGAATGGTCACAGAGTTGTTCTGAAGCCACTCCTTTGTTATTTTAGCTTTGTGCTTAGGGTCATTGTCTTGTTGGAAGGTGAATCTTTGGCCAAGTCTGAGGTCCAGAGCACTTTGGAAGAGGTTTTCATCCAGGATATCTCTGTAGTTGGCGGCATTCATGTTTCCTTCAATTACAACCAGTCGTTCTGTCCCTGCAGCTGAAAAACACCCACATAGCATGATGCTGCCACCACCATGTTTCACTGTTGGGATTGTATTGGGCAGGTGGTGAGCAGTGCCTCGTTTTCTCCACACATACCGCTTAGAACTTTTTGGTGATAATTCTATCTTCGTCTCATCAGACCAGAGAATCTTATTTATCATAGTCTGGGAGTCCTTCATGTGTTTTTGAGCAAACTATGCGGGCTTTCATATGTCTTGCACTAGGAGAGGCTTCCGTCTGGCCACTCTGCCATAAAGGGCCGACTGGTAGAGGGCTGCAGTGATAGTTGACTTTGTGGAACTTTCTTCCATCTCCCTACTGCATCTCTGGAACTCAGCCACAGTGATCGTGGGGTTCTTCTTTACCTCTCTCACCAAGGCTCTTCTCACATGATTGCTCAGTTTGGCTGGACGGCCAGGTCTAGGAAGACTTCTGGTGGTCCCAAACTTCTTCCATTTAAGGATTATGGAGGCCACTGTGCTTTTAGGAACTTTGAGTACAGCAGAAATTCTTTTGTAACCTTGGCCAGATCTGATATTGTACTCTGATCTGTGATTTCTATCTACGGCCCTGTGTATAGGATAATAGAGTATAATAAAGTTGTTATGGCCATGACTTAACTAAACATGGTCAAAATTGTTGGTACCCCCCGTTTAATGAAAGAAAAACCCACAATGGTCACAGAAATAACTTGAATCTGACAAACGCAATAATAAATTAAAAATCTATGAAAATGAACAAATGATAGTCAGACATTGCTTTTCAACCCTGCCTCCACAGAATTTTTTAAAAATTAAACTCATGAAATAGGCCTGGACAGAAATAATGGTACCCCTGAAAATAATGTGACAAAAGGGACATGTTAAATCAAGTTGTGTCCACTAATTAGCATCACAGGTGTCTACAATCTTGTAATCAGTCAATGGGCCTGTATATAGGGCTACAGATACTCACTGTGCTGTTTGGTGACATGGTGTGTACCACACTCAACATGACCAGAGGAAGCAAAGGAAAGAGTTCTCTCAGGAGATTAGAAAGAAAATTATAGACAAGCATGTTAAAAGGTAAGAAGACCATCTCCAAGTAGCTTGATGTTCCTGTGACTACAGTTGCACATATTATTCAGAAATGTAAGATCCATGGGACTGTAGCCAACCTCCCTGGACGTGGCCGCAGGAGGAAAATTGATGACAAATGCATCTGGCACAGGGTGTCTTGAATCTGCGCAGGGTACAATAAATATTTCAAGACTATCAAGGGATTCTAGAGAGAAATGTGCTGCCCAGTGTCAGAAAGCTTGGCCGCAGTAGCAGGTCATGGGTCTTGCAACAGGATAATGACCCAAAACACACAGCTAAAAACACCCAAGAATGGCTAAGAGGAAAACATTGGACTATTCTGAAGTGGCCTTCTATGCTCCTGACCTAAATCCTATTGAGCATCTTTGGAAAGAGCTGAAACACGCCGTCTGGAAAAGGCAACCTTCAAACATGAGACAACTGGAGCAGTTTGCTCATGAGGAGTGGGCTAAAATACCTGTCGAGAGGTGCAGAAGTCTCATTGACAGTTACAGGAATTGTTTGATTGCAGTGATTGCCTCAAAAGGTTGTTCAACAAAATATTAAGGTAAGAGTACCATCATTTCTGTCCAGGCCTATTTCAGGAGTTTCATTTTTTTAAAAAAATCTATGGAAGCAGGGTTGTAAAGCAATGTCTGACTTTCCTTTGTTTATTTTCAAAGATTTTTAATTCATTAATACTTTTGTCAGATTTAAGTTAATTCTGTGACCATTTTGGGTTTTTCTTTCATTAAACGAGGGGTACCAACAATTTTGACTGTGTGTGTGTATGTGTGTGTGTATATACATATATAATATTTGGCGGTGTCATATCTCCCCAACTCTGCAGACCGCATGCTGCCATTGTACTTGGCGGGTACTACCAGATGGTATGGAGATGAAGTTAAAAATTTAAACTTTTCAATACTTTATGAATGCTTCTCCTGCATTAAGCAGTCAGGAACTTTCTGATTACATGTAGCGGTATGTACATTTTGCTACAAGCTGCAACAGTCCAGTAAACTATTATGGGAAGGCTCATCATTCCCTGTGTGGACCATAAGGATCAAGTTATGTCGCTACGGCCCCTCAGAGCTACTCTCAGCTCCCAGTTTATTTGTGAGGACCTCACTGGCAGATGAGATACAGGAGCAACTCACAAACTTAGAATATCATCAAAAAGTTAATTTATTTCAGTTCTTCAAATCACCCTTCCGGATAAAGCATTGATCGATACCTGCGATATAGAATCTCTATACTCCAACATTGACCACAAAGACGGCATCATAGCACTAACCTTCTTCATCGATCGAATGGACAATCAAAACCATATGCATATTTCCTTCTATAGATCTGTTAAACTTTGTACTCTGCCATAACTACTTCTTGTTTGACAGACAATATTATCAGCAGATCTCTGGCGTGGCCATGGGCGCACAATGTGGGCCAGCATACGCAAACATCTTCTTAGGATGGTGGGAGGAGACGGTGGTGTATCGGATGACAGCATTCCAACAACGGGCATCACATTGGCACAGGTACATAGATGATGTTTTTTTTCATCTGGTCAGGCACCGAGGAGGATTGTTCCCAGTTCATATGTGATTTGAACCAGTATACTAACAATATCTTCCAGACCCATTCCATTTCATCTAGTACCGCCACGGTTTTGAACCTTAAAATCTCTGCCTCAGACAACAAACTCATAACGGATTTGTATCGCAAACCTACCTCAACCAACAGTTTACTCCAATATAGCAGCTTTCACCCAATGCACAACAGGAGAGGAGTACCTGTTTGCCAGTTCTTATGAATCCGATGAAATTGTACCCGGGATGTTGACTTCTACAGACAGGCCAAGGAGCTGACAGAGATTCCTGCGAAGAGGTTATCTGAAAAAGACCATTTCAAGGGCTTTCCAGAGGGCATAGAATTCTAACCAGGAATCCCTCTTGACACCATGCCATCGACCATCGTTCCCTGCTCCCAGGTTCATCACTGATTACAGTACAGGGTGGAACCAGGTGAGCAATTTTTTACATCGGCATTGGTCTGTACTCACTCTAGATACACAGATCTCCCCTCTGACTGAAGCAGCTAAAAGCCGGCAAAGGTAAAGCACTGCATTATATGGACGTTGATATAAGTGACTTTGCTGAAGGCTGTAACTGGAGCCAAGTGGGCCTGTCTGCCACTTGAAAGGCTCCTGGACATTGTAAGTGTAAATGTTGGCGAGCCACTGAGTTGGACTCGGTTATAAGCAGTTATGAGGAGTAATAAACTGCCGGATTGTGAAATACTGGAAAACGTGGCTGGTGTGCTTTAATTGACCCGATGCAGCGAGTGTCCCCCAGCATGATGTTGAGCGCTGCCTTACAGCACCTTTCATCTCACTGTGCATGTGCAATGTCGTTCTTGGCCTCATGGGTAGTGGTCATGTGACACTGTTCATATGACCTGCATCTGGACCCGCGTCCTCTTTCTGTCTCCAGAGACTATGCATTCCACACACCAGACTGAAGGGTAAGGAAATTACTGTATATATTATATATATATATATACACTGCTCAAAAAAATAAAAGGGAACACTTACACAATAGAATATAACTCCAAGTACATCAAACTTCTGTGAAATCAAACTGTCCACTTAGGAAGCAACACTGATTGACAATCAATTTCACATGCAGTTGTGCAAATGGAATAGACAATAGATGGAAATTAGTGGGAATTATCAAGACACACTCAATAAAGGAGCGGTTCTGCAGGTGGGGACCGCAGACCACATCTCAGTACCAATGCTTTCTGGCTGATGTTTTGCTCACTTTTGAATGTTGGTTGTGCTTTCACACTCGTGGTAGCATGAGACTGACTCTACAACCCGCAGAAGTTGCTCAAGTTGTGCAGCTGGTCCAGGATGGCACATCAATGCGAGCTGTGGCAAGAAGGTTTGCTGTGTCAGTCAGCGTAGTGTCCAGAGGCGCTACCAGGAGACAGGCCAGTACACCCGGAGACTACCTTCGCCTTTAAGCAAGGAGGAACAGGAGGAGCACTGCCAGAGTCCTGCAAAATGACCTCCAGCAGGCCACAAATGTGCATGTGTCTGCACAAATGGTTAGAAACCGACTCCATGATGGTGGTATGAGGGCCCGACGTCCACAGATGGAGGTTGTGCTCACAGCCCAACACCGTGCAGGACACTTGGCATTTGCCACAGAACACCAGGATTGGCAAAGTCACCACTGGCACCCTGTGCTCTTCACAGATGAAAGCAGGTTCACACAGAGCACATGTGACAGACGTAACAGAGTCTGGAGACGCCGTGGAGAGCGAGCTGCTGCCTGCAACATCCTTCAGCATGACCGGTTTGGCAGTGGGTCAGTAATGGTGTGGGGTGGCATTTCTTTGGAGGGCCGCACAGCCCTCCATGTGCCCGACAGAGGTAGCCTGACTGCCATTAGGTACCGAGATGAGATACTCAGACCCCTTGTGTGACCATATGCTGGTGCGGTTGGCCCTGGGTTCCTCCTAATGCAGGACAATGCCAGACCTCATGTGGCTGGAGTGTGTCAGCAGTTCCTGCAAGATGAAGGCATTGAAGCTATGGACTGGCCCGCCCATTCCCCAGACCTGAATCTGATTGAGCACATCTGGGACATCATGTCTCGCTCCATCCACCAACGTCACGTTGCACCACAGACTGTCCAGGAGTTGGCGGATGCTTTAGTCCAGGTCTGGGAGGAGATCCCACAGGAGACCATCCGCAACCTCATCAGGAGCATGCCCAGGCGTTGTAGGGAGGTCATACAGGCAAGTGGAGGCCACACACAATACTGAGCCTCATTTTGACTTGTTTTAAGGACATTACATCAAAGCTGGATCATCCTGTAGTGTGTTTTTCCACTTTAATTTTGGGGGTGACTCCAAATCCAGGCCTCCATTGGTTAATAAATTTGATTTCCATCGATGATTTTTGTGCGATTTTGTTGTCAGCACATTCAACTTTGTACAGAACAAAGTATTCAATGAGAATATTTCATTCATTCAGATCTAGGATGTGTTATTTGAGTGATCCCTTTATTTTTTGAGCAGTGTATATATATATATATATGTATGTACTGACAAAATTAATGGTAGGACCTGCCCTGACAAAGCTGCTTGGACAGCAATAGATCAGGCACCATAGATCTGATTTGAGCCTCTGCCTCCACCTGATTACTATATGGTGGCACATACACAAGACACTGGGTTTCAATACAGGTATTGCATTGTAGCTGTTAACCCCTTCCAGGGACACCTGTTTTTTTTTTTGTTTTCTTTTTGTACTATAGCTAAAGTATATAGCATAAATCTGTGTATTATTGATCTTTGCATGATTTTCTACCCAGTTGTGGATATATTCTGGTATACCTGATCTCCATGATATATGGTGGCTATAACGAATACATAAGTTTGTGGGAGTGGATCTACCTGGACCCATGTTATAATCATGATTATTTGAACCATCATGTTATTTGTTACTTCGTGATTCTTGGACATGGTCTCTGTTTTTAATTGTTTTTAGTATGTCAGTGTACATTAATAAACCTTGTATTTTGATATAATTGATTTGAATCTCGGTGTGCACATCCAATTTTGCATTGTTTCTTTCCTCTCTCTTTGCCATTTATGATTGATTATTTCGATGCAGGATCTAGCACCCGCTAATAATTGATATACTTAGTGACTGGTGCATGGTGCACCCTTCCCCATTTATACAGTGCCTACAAGTAGTATTCAACCCCCTGCAGATTTAGCTGGTTGACACATGCGGAATTAACTTGGCATTGTGACATTTGTACTGTAGATCAGCCTGGAAGTGGGAAATGCACTGCAGCAAATTTTTTTTTTTTTTTAAAACGTTAAAAGTTAATTCAGAGTGTCATTTATTATTCAACCCCTCAAACCACAAGAATTCTGTTTGGTCCCCCTAAAGTATTAAGAAGTAGTTCAGGCACCAAGAATAATGAGCTTCACATGTGTGGATTAAAGATCTCTTTTGCCAGCCTTTTCTGACTATTTAAGACCCTCCCCAAACTTGTGAACAGCACTCAGACATGGTCAACATGGGAAAGACAAAGGAGCATTCCAAGGCCATCAGAGACAAGATCGTGGAGGGTCACAAGGCTGGCAAGGGGTACAAAACCCTTTCCAAGGAGTTGGGCCTACCTGTCTCCACTGTTGGGAGCATCATCCGTAAGTGAAAGGCTTATGGAACTACTGTTAGACTTCCACGGCCTGGACAGCCTTTGAAAGTGTCCTCCCGTGCCGAGGCCAGGCTTGTCCGAAGAGTCAAGGCTAACCTAAGGACAACAAGGAAGGAGCTCCGGGAAGATCTCATGGCAGTGGGGACATTGGTTTCAGTCAATACCATAAGTAACGTACTCCACCGCAATAGTCTCCGTTCCAGACGAGTCCGTAAGGTACCTTTACTTTCAAAGCGTCATGTCAAGGCTCGTCTACAGTTTGCTCATGATCACTTGGAGGACTCTGAGACAGACTGGTTCAAGGTTCTATGGTCTGATGAGACCAAGATCGAGATCTTTGGTGCCAACCACACACATGACGTTTGGAGACTGGATGGCACTGCATACGACCCCAAGAATACCATCCCTACAGTCAAGCATGGTGGTGGCAGCATCATGCTGTGGGGCTGTTTCTCAGCCAAGGGGCCTGGCCATCTGGTCCGCATCCATGGGAAGATGGATAGCACGGCCTACCTGGAGATTTTGGCCAAGAACCTCCGCTCCTCCATCAAGGATCTTAAGATGGGTCGTAATTTCATCTTCCAACAAGACAACGACCCAAAGCACACAGCCAAGAAAACCAAGGCCTGGTTCAAGAGGGAAAAAGTCAAGGTGTTGGAGTGGCCTAGTCAGTCTCCTGACCTTAACCCAATTGAAAACTTGTGGAAGGAGCTCAAGAATAAAGTCCACATGAGACACCCAAAGAACCTGGATAACTTGGAGAAGATCTGCATGGAGGAGTGGGCCAAGATAACTCCACAGACCTGTGCCGGCCTGATCAGGTCTTATAAAAGACGATTATTAGCTGTAATTGCAAACAAGGGTTATTCCACAAAATATTAAACATAGCGGTTGTATAACAATTGACCCACACTTTTATGTTTAAAATTTAATAAAATTCAACTGAGCAACATAACTTTTTGGTTTGTAAGATTTATGCTTCTGTTCATAAAACCTACTCTCGTTTGCAGTTTGAAGGCTCTAACTTATTTGCATCTTATCAAACCAGCTAAATCTGCAGGGGGTTGAATACTACTTGTAGGCACTGTATATACTCAATACAAAAATTGAAACTCATTATATAGAGTCATTACAAACAGAGTGATCTATTTCAAGTCTTTATTTCTGTTATTATGGCTTACAGCCAATGAAAACACAGAAGTCATTATCTCAGTAAATTAGAATACTTTATAGCAACAGCTTGAAAAAATGATTTTAAAATCCGAAATGTTGGCCTACTGAAATGTATGTTCAGTAAATGCACTCAATACTTGATCGGGGCTCCTTTTCCATCAATTGCTGCATCAATGCGGCGTGGCATGGAGGCGATCAGCCTGTGGCACTGCTGAGGTGTTATGGAAGCCCAGGTTGCTTTGATAGCAGCCTTCAGCTCGTCTGCATTGTTGGGTCTGGAGTCTCTCATCTTCCTCTTGACAATACCCCATAGATTCTCTATGGGGTTAAAGTCAGACGAGTTTGCTGGCCAATCAATCACAGCGATACTGTTGTTTGTAAACCAGGTATTGGTACTTTTGGCAGTGTGGACAGGTGCCAAGTCCTGCTGGAGAATGAAATTTCCATCGGCAAAGGGAAGCATGAAGTGCTCTAAAATTTCCTGGTAGACGGCTGCGCTGACTTTGGTCTTGATAAAACACAGTGGACCTACATCAGCAGATGACATGGCTCCCCAAACCATCACTGATTGTGGAAACTTCACACTAGACCTCAAGCAGCTTGGATTGTGGCCTCTCCACTCTTCCTCCAGACTCTGGGACCTTGATTTCCAAAAGAAAATTGGAACTCTGGGATCTTGAGGAGTATGTCAATGACTGCCTTCTGGACATCTGTCAAGTCAGCAGTCTTCCCCATGATTGTGGAGCCTACTGAAACAGAATAAGGGACCTTTTTAAACGCGTAGGAAGCCTTTGCAGGTGTTTTTTGTTAATTAATCTAGTTTACTGAGATAATGACTTGTGTTTTCATTGGCTGTAAGCCATATTCATCAACATTAACAGAAATAAACACTTGAAATAGATCACTCTTTTTGTAATGACTATATAATATATGAGTTTCACTTTTTGTATTGAAGAACTGAAATAAATTAACTTGTTGATGATATTCTAATTTTGTGAGATGCACCTGTACATCGATACGACTCCTCATTAGTACTCACAAAATCCATTCGATGAGGACCACACACTCCTTGCAGTGGCACTGCCTCTTCAGTTCTCCGTTCTTGTGTCCCAGTTTAGCGACACTGTGTCTTCCTCACAAGTATAGACAATTGTTTGCTTAAATCCTGTTCGTCTAAGATAAGGAATCCTTCCTTATCTTAATCCCCTTTAATTAGGTCTACTGTCCACACAGGGCAAAGTTCTGTACCATCTAAGTAGATCTCCTGGCCTGAGCTAAGGACCTCACCCTGCTCTTTGTCTCCACTATGCTCTCTGCCTGGAATCCGGAGTCACACTGCCATTATATCTTTGCTTTTCTTCAGAACATACTATTTGATGTCTCCCTCCTGGCACACAACACCCTATCAATTCAAGTCTGCAACCAGATAAACCAAAAGGTCTGTATCTCTCACTTACTTATCCATATCTGACTCATCACCATGAAATTGTTCTCCTGTGTGCCCATCTAGCTCAGAATGAGGGCTCCCACACAGTATGATTACCCACCACAATTCTTGATATTAAAAAAAAGAAAAAAAAAAAAAAAAACACTCTACTCAACCAACTCCGTTCCTGAGGTGTGCTGCTCCGATCTGTGCAGTGTGAGTACTGAGGCGCCATACTACATGTGTGATGTAGGGACGCCATTGTGCCTGCAGTGCATGGAGTCTTAGGCTATGTGCACACTGTGCGTTTTTGATGCATTTTCACTGAGTTTTTTCCGTGTGGAAATGAACCAAAAACGCTTGGTAATCCGTGTGCCAGCTAATGCAATGACAGGATTATGTTAGGATTGTCATTGAATTGAGTCAGATGTTTGCTGCATATTTGACTGACTCAATTCAAGTCAATGAGCCAAAAACACTACAAAAACGCACAAAGAATGGTACCCTTGGAAGACTACTCCTCCAATCATCCGACGGCCTCTCCCACTGATAACAGCGGGAGCAGGTGCGGCTGAGTGGAGAAGTAGTCTCCTCATCCGGTGTCTGTGCGCTGTGTTAAAAAAAGAAACATGCTGCGGAAATTTCCGCTGCGGGTTATCATTGCGGAAAAAAAAGCAGCACTACCAATTATTTTGCGGAAGCGCTCCGTTTTCGCCGCCATTGACTTTCATTGGAACGCATAGAATCCGCATCACTGCATCTGTACATGCGGAATCCAAGCGTTTCAATGTGCGGATGGTACCCGAGTGTGGAGGACAGGAGACTCTCCTCTAGACCCGGGTACCAAAGTACCTGTGAAAAAAAGAATAAAATAAAAAATAAACATTATATTTACCTTCTGATGGCCCGCGGTGCGCTTGTCTTCACTTGCCAGCAGATCGCGGTGGACTGAAGGACCTGCGCTGACATCATTTAGTCATGTGACGGCAGGTCCTTCAGTGCAGTGTACCGCGAGCTGCCGGCAAGCCAGGACGGAGAGAAGCAAGACTGCGGGGGCCATCAGACGGTAAGTATAGATTTATTTTTTTATTTTTAACCATTCTTTAAGGTCACACTATATAAATCCATGCCGTTTGCATGGATTTATATAGTGTGACCAAGTTGTCAAGCACTTTCCAAGTGATGCTAAAATCGCTTGGAAAGCGCTTGTCAACCCACATGCGGAAAATGCATGTGAAGAACGCTTCACATCCGCATGTCCCTGGCAGGAAAACGCATGTACAATCCGCATGGTTTTTTCTGCCAGGGAGATGCAGAAACGCTCAGGAAAAAATCCGGAGCACTTCTGCATCGGGGGCACATAGCCTAAAAGGTGATAAGTCCAAAAACCCTAGATCAAACCTAATTATAATACTAGTTATGTAATTACTATTATCGTATTAAATGTTCTACTATAGGTGTAATATTTTGTCTAATTTAACTGTACCCACAATATTAAGTGTATCGAGGAAATCGTCCAGCCCTTTTTTTGAAAGCGGTTATAATATTGGTCATTATTTCCTCTTGTGGTCAGGTATTCCACAGTCTGACTGCTCTGACTGTAAAGAACCCTTTCCTGTTTAGGTGCCTGAATTGCCTTTCTTCCACCCGTAATGGTGCCCCCTGGTCCTTAGAATGGTTTTTGGAAGGAATAAGTCATGTGCTAGTCCTTTTGTACTGACCACACATATATTTATACATGTAAATGAGATCACCTCTGAGGCGTCATTTTTCTAAGCTTAACAGACTCAACATTTTCAACCTCTCCTCATATGAGAGGCCTCCATCCCTTGTAATAATCTAGTTGCCGCCTTTGAACTGACTCTAACTTCTAAATATCCTTTTTAAAATGTGGAGCCCAAAACAGTATCCCATATTCTCGATGTGGCCTCCCCAGTGATTTATAAAGGGGTAACAATACATTGGGATCACGAGATTTTATTTATCTTTTTATACATCCTAAACTCTTGTTTGCTTTTGCGGCAGCTGCTTGACATTGAGTACGGCTGCTCATCTTACTTGTAACTAGAATACCCAAGTTCTTCTCCTGTTCTGTAGTCCCAAGTACACTCTCATTTAATGTGCATGCAGCAATAGGATTATTCCGGCCTAGGTGCATTACTCTATATTTATCTACATTAAACCTCATCTACCAAGTGCACGCCCATTCAGTCATCTTATCCAGATCATTCTGCAACATTGTAAGGTCAAGATCAGATTTTAATATCCTACATTTGGTGTCGTCAGCAAAAACACGGCGCATGTACGTGTCCGCAGGTGATCCGCAGCCTCAGATGCATGCATAGTGGACAAGGGATTTCTAGAAAGACCAACCACTGTGCTGTAACATATGGACGCTGCACAGCTTCAAACCCGGAGCGGCTTCTGATCATGGGCACATATCCAAGGTGAAGAAAATGATTGTTTTGGTCCCACAAAAGTAGTAAAACTAATGAGCAATTAGAACATTTTTTTTTCTGTGAGTCTCTGGTCTTGAACCCACAACCTTAAAATGTTGTTGACATAGGCACTTAAGCTGCTCAGCTACAAGCTCTGATGTCACTAGGAGAATTCTGTGTGCTTCACAATCTCATTTACAAACACCTGAGCAAGTGTCTTGGCATTTGGAAGTGCTGGCAATGTGACAAAGTAAACCATTTTACTGAACCTATCTACTACCACCAAAACCACCGTTTTGCCTGCAGAAACCGGAAGGTCAACAATAAAATCCATGGACAAGTGTGTCCATGGCCTACTAGGGATAGGTAGCAGAAGAAGAGTACCAGATGGATGGGTATGCGAGACCTTAGAATGTGCGCAAATACTACAAGCAGCTACATGTTCAATTACATCCCAATGCAACCCCAGCCACCAAAAATGACGAGAGAGCAGGTCCGCATTTGCCTTACCACCTGGATGCCCAGCAAGCACAGAGTTATGATGTTCCTTAATTACTTTGTGGCGCAGATCAGATGATACAATATAACCTTCCTGAAGGGCAGAAGGCAGGGGTGTCTCCCTGAGCCTCCCAACACCTCACCATCCAGTTCAGGATACAGTGCCGAAATGACTACCCCTTTCTGTATTATCGGGGTAGGGTTCTGATGGTTACCACCACCAGGGAAGCTCCGGGACAAAGCATCAGCCTTGACATTTTTGACCCCATGAACAAAATTGAACCTAGTAAAAAACAGAGACCATCTGGCTTGCCTAGGATTGAGACGTTTAGCTGACTGGAGATATGACAGGTTCTTTTGGTCATTAATAACAGTAATAGGATGGACAGCCCCCTCCAACCAATGTCGCCATTCTTCGAACGCCAATTTGATCGCCAAAAGTTCCCTATTACTCACGTCATAATTTCTCTCAGCGGAAGACCATTTTTTAGAAAAGAAGGTGCATGGACGCCATTTACCAGGGGACAGACCCCGAGACAACACAGCCCCAACCCCGACAACCGACGCATCAACCTCCACAATAAAGGGTTGGGAAACATTGGGTTGACTGAGTATAGGTTCAGTGGCAAAATGATTCTTTAAGGAAGAAAAAGCCTGGAGGGAGGTATCCGACCATTTGTAAAAATCAGACCCCTTCTTAGTCATGTCAGTAAGGGGTCTCACAATTACTGAGTAATTTTGGATGATTTTCCGGTAAAAATTAGTAAAGCCCATAAAGCATTGTAGAGTCTTCAGGTTCTCGGGAAGTTCCCAATCAAGGACTTCACGGATCTTCTCCGGATCCATCCGAAAACCCGAAGATGACAACAAATACCCCAAAACCGGAACCTCCTGAACAGCGAAAACACATTTTTCCAGTTTGGCATAAAGATATCCCTTTAATATCTGGAGCACCTGCTTAACATGCCACTGATGTGTCTCAAAATCAGGTGAGTAAACCAAAATATCGTCCAGATAGAGCACCTCAAACTTCCCCACCAAATGATGGAAAGTATCATTTATGCAATGCTGGAATATCGCAGGTGCATTGGTCAAACCAAAAGGCATAACCAGACTCTCGAAATGTCCTTCTGGGGTATTGAATGCTGTTTTCCATTCGTCCCCTTCTCTGATTCTAACCAGATTGTAGGCTCCTCTTAAATCCAACTTGGAGAATTCCTTGGCTCCTACAACGTGGCTGAAAAAATCAGGAATCAGAGGAAGAGGGTATGAATCACGCATGGTAATTTGATTTAATTCCCGGAAATCTAAACAGGGACGTAGACCCCCATCTTTTTTCTGCACAAAGAAGAACCCTGCCGCCAAGGGCAAAGATGAGGGTCTAATATGTCCCTTCTCCATACTTTCTGAAATGAAATCCTGCATGGCTTGTCTCTCAGGGTCAGAAAGATTATACAGTCTGGACTTCAGTAGTTTAGCTCCGGGGGTCAGGTTAATAGGACAGTCATAAGCACGATGAGGAATCAAATCCCGACACCCCTCTCAGAAAAAACATCCTCAAAACCAGACAGAAGAGCAGGTAATATTTACGTAGAGACAGTAGCAAGGGAAATATCTAAACAGTTCTCATGGCAGTAATCTCCCCGTTCAATAATCTCCCCGGTTTGCCAATCCACCAACGGATTATGTTTAACAAGCCAAGCAATACCCAAAACAATAGATGTGAGAAGATTGTCCAGGACATAGCAAGGGATTATTTCACAATGAACTGACCCCACCCTCAGTTTTACATTATGTACAATCTATGTACAATCTGAGTAAATGCTTTCTGTGCAAGTGGCGCCGACTCGATGGCGAAGATGGAAATAGGTTTATTCAGAGTACAGCAAGCAAGACCATGAGTCTTCACAAACTCAGCATCAACCATGCTGACTCCGGCTCGACTGTCAACAAACAGAAATTTTCTTGCTTTTGCTCTCTAGCACCACCTTTGTTCTCAGGACAAAGCGGGAACTGCAGGTTGGCAACAAATGCACCCCTTGTTTATCCAACTCCAGACTACCAAGAGTTAATATGGTCTCCTTTTGTTTAGGAATTGAAGGACAGGTCCCAACAAATTGTGCCCTTTTCCCACAAAAAAAACATACGCCCTCTTGCAAATCTCCGGGGAAATGTATGATGCAGAGACACCCCCTAACTGCATGGGTTCCTCCACCTTCCCCAGTACTGGTTCACCCCCAGACTGCAGAGGTACACAACCCTAACAAGAAGGCTCCAGAGAAGGTGGTCTCGCCCGTCTATCCCGAAGGCGTCTATCAAGACGTATGGCCAACGACTTGGCAGCCTCCAAGAACTGAGGGGTTTAATATACTGCCAAGGCATCGTTTAACCTTTCAGTAAGCCCCTCACAAAATTGACTTCTAATGGCTGAGTCATTCCATTTGGAATCCGTTGCCTATCTACAGAATCCCGAACTGTACGTCTCCACTGACTGATTTCCCTGCTGAAGGCGACATAGCCTAGACTAAGCCAAGGAGACTTGGTCAGGGTCACCGTAGATGAGGGCCAGAGCTCCGAAAAAACCCTCCACAAACTAGAGACAGAGTCCTGTGGTAAAGAAAATGCCCATGACTTCGGATCTCCCTACAGTAGAGATCACAATGTCAACCCGTTGCTCCTCCTTTCCGGAGGAGTAAGGACGAAGTTTAAAATACAGTTTGCAGGCCTCCTTGAAAACAAAAAACTTGTCGCTACCTCCTGAAAACTTGTCCGGGAGGGCAAGCTTGGGTTCAGGCTGGACAGGCCTACCTGTAGAGACCCCAACATTGGCGACCTGTAGCCGCTGATGCTGCTGGTGAACCTCACAGCAGAGGTCATTCACCTCCAGAGACAGACAGTGGAACTGCTCTGCGAGCTCTGCAACTGAACCTATACCAAGGAGAAAGGAAAAGAAAAGGTTGACACCCAAAAACACACAGAGAGAAAAAAATACCCAAAGTGTCAGTTTCAGTTTTTTTCCTTTTCAAAATGTTCTCGGCCGGCGATAATGTCACGCAAGGTGTGGGAAAGACTCAGTGCAACACAAAGGGAAGAGAGAAAAAAAGCCCAGACTCTAGGGAAAGAGGGAAGTGGAGACCTCCTGGCTGATAGAATATCACCCTGTCTCCCCTAACGTCCCTATATTGTCTCTTTTCCAATCACCGCACGCATGCCTCGCGTTGTCTTTCCCTGGCATATGGCTAAGGCTAGGGAAGGGAGGAGATGAGCACTAGTCGATCCCCACTGAACACTAAAGACAACAAGGGAGGACAAGCGGTGAAATTGCTTAGCTTTAGACTACTCCAGACAAATGCGCACACGTCCTCATTACCAGAGAAGAAGTACTGCTCTTCTTAAAGCCTTCACAAGGAGTAATGAATATCGCCGGCACCTCCCTTTGCAACACAGCAGGTATTTATACACCCAGGCCAGGGTGTTAATTAGCCAGAGGAAGGTAGCCTCTAAGAAGGTGTCTGCAATGCCAAATATAGAGATCTTCTGCAACCCACTGCAGGGCAACTGTCTGTCACTTCTGACACACCCGTGACACAGATGAACGAGTATGCGATACTTTAGAATGCGAGCAAATACTGCAAGGAGACACATGGTCAACCACATCCTGAAGCAACCCCGGCTACCACAACCGACGGGAAAGGCGGTCCACAGTTGCCTTACTACCTGGATGGCCAGCAAGCACGGAGTTGTGATGTTTCCTAATTACTTTACAGCGCAGATTAGATGGCACAAACAATATTCCCGAAGGGCAGGACACATGATCAGGGGGTCACCCCTAACACCTCCCCTTCCAGGTCAGGGTGCAAGGCCGAAATGACCACCCCCTTCTGCAAAATATGAACAGGGTTCTCATGGTCACTACCACCAGGGAAGTTCTAGGACAACGCATCAGCCTTGATGTTTTCAACGCCTGGGCGCAAAGTGACAACATAATTGAACCTGGTAAAAAACAAAGACCATTTAGCCTGCCAGGTTCTTATGGTCCGTGATAACAGTAACAGGATAGACTGTCCCCTCCAACCAATGTCGCCATTTTTCGAAAGCTAATTTAATCGCCAAAGGCTCCCTATTACCCACGTCATAATTTCTCTCAGCCGAAGACAGCTTCTTGGAAAAGAAAGTGCATGTACGCCATTTACCAGAGGACAGACCCTGATACAACAAATCCCAAACCCCCACCTCCGACGCATCAGTTTCAACCACGAAGGGTTAAGAAATATCAGGTTGCGTTTACTGTAGGTACCATGGCAAATCTCTTTAAAGAGGAAAAATCCTGCTGGGCGGCATTCGACCAATTAGAAAAATCGGACCCCTTTTTGGCATGAGGGTTTTCACTATTACCGAATAATTTTGGATAAATTTCCAGTAAAAATTAGTAAACCCCAGAAAGTCCTGCAATGCCTTCAGGTTCTCAGGATGATTCCAATCAAGTATAGCACGGATCTTCTACGGATACATCCGAAAATCCGATGGTGACAACAAGTACCCCAAAAATTGCACCTTATGGACAGCGTAAACACATTTCTCCAGTTTAGCATAAAGTTTCTCTTAAAATTTGTAGTACCTGTTTAACATGACCCTGATGTGTCTCTAAATCATTTGAGTTAATCAAAATATCATCCAAATAGACCACTACAAACCTGCCCACTTAATGGTGGAAAATATTGTTTATGAAATGCTGGAAAATCGCAGGTGCATTGATGAGACCAAAAGGCATATCCAGACTCTCAAAATGCCCCTCAATAGTATTGAAAGCCATTTTCCATTTATCCACCTCTTTGATTCTAACCAGATTATATGCTCCCCTTAAATCCAACTTGGAGAACACTTTAGCTCCCACAATCTGGTTGAATAAATCTGGAGTCAGAGGAAGAGGATATGGATCTGTGATGGTAACTTGATTCAATTTCCGGAAATCTAAATAGGGATTAACGAAGAAGAACCCTGCCTCCACGGCCGAAGAGGAGGGTCTGATAAGTCCCTTCACTAGACTGTCGGCAATGAAATCCTTGTCTCTCAGGATCAGAAAGATTATACAGTCTTGACTTGGGTAGTTTGCTCTGAGAATCAGGTTAATGGGACAGTCATACACACAATGAGGAGCAAAACTTACGCCCTTTCTCAGAAAATAGGTCCTCAAAACCAGACAGAATGCAGGTAACGTCTCTGTAGAGACCACAGAAAGAGAAGTGTTTAAGCAGTTTTCATGACAGTAATCTCCTCATTCCACAATTTCCCTGGATTGCCAATCCACTACCAGATTATACAACCTAAACTTGGATAAATAAAATCCAAATACTACTTGCAAATGTATATAACATCATTCTTTATTGAAAAAATATTTAAAAATTCATTTTACAAAACCACAGATAAATAAAAATCAAAGAGGAAAAGATGAATCAAGAATTTGTGGGCACACATGGACCAGGGTACACCAACCAATGCTGAAATATCAAGCATGTAAGTTAATGACCAAAAAAAGGGGGTAGGATGAGCCCCACCTCTCCATCCAATTAGGGACTAAGGATGTAAACAAACAGGAAAAAATCCTTGATAGGACTCAGCTCAATATATATTTAATGTTTGAACATACAAATATAACTCCTATAGTAATGAGTGTATACAAAACAGTTATGGGCTAATGCCCTACACAAAAAGAATACAGGCTTGAGCTATCAGGCTTACTCATCAGGTAAGTAGTTGTGTCCGGTCCAGCACCACATGTAATGCCTCGACGCGCGTTTCGGGGCGCTTGTCTGGGTGTTGTGTTTGACACCAATCTCTCCTTCACCTTCCATATACAATCTCTTGCCCGCTCTTGTCGCTTGCACCTGAAGAACATCTTTAGAATCCGCCCTTTTCTCACCTTGGAAACAACAAAAACCCTCACTGTTGCCCTGATCCACTGCCACCTTGACTACTGTAACTCTATTAATTGGCCTCCCCCTCACTCGACTTTCCCCCCTCCAGTCCATCCTTAATGTTGCAGCCAGGGTCATTTATTTGGCTATCTGTTACTCAGACTCCTCCACTCTGTGCCAGTCATTGCACTGGCTGCCCATGAATTATAGGATCCAATTTAAATAGCTTGTTCTCACCCACAAAGTTCTCCACAGTGTGACACCCCCCTACATCTCCTCCCTCACTTGTGTCTATCGTCCTACCCGTTCTCTATGCTCCCCAAGCGACTTTCGACTAACATCCGCACTAATCCGTACCTCCCACTCCCGGATTCAAGACTTCTCCCGAGCTGCACCTATTCTTTGGAATGCTCTACCCCAAGAAATTAGGGTGAACCAAAACTTACACAGTTTTAGGCGCTCCCTAAAAACACACCTGTTTAGGGCGGCCTATCAACTTCCCTAATCGAAGTCCTTTTATCTTCTTATAGCCCATCCCTTATTTCTCCAAACATAACTCTCCACCGAACCAAAAAGAACTACAGATACTGGCTGGTGATGAGCTCATGCAGCCTTTATCTATCCCTCATGCCCTCAAGATGGCTGGACCATCCTTGTAAATAAGCCATTGTACTTTGTGTCACCCCCACCTCATTGTAGATTGTAAGCTCTTACGAGTAGGGTTGTCATTATTTTTGCTGTAATTATTGCCATTATCTTATTATCTGTATTATCTTTAGCTATGTTACTTATGACTGTTGTATATGAACCTCTGAATTGTAAAGCGCTGCGGAATATGTTGGCGCTATATAAATAAAGATTATTATTATTATTATTACTTGATCTATACTATAGAAGTTGACTATAGCCTTATTGTACTGCTAGAAAAACACTGCTGTGTACAATATATATATTTTTATTCTAAAAATATAAAAAAAAATTCAGCCTATAAAATTGTAAAAAACAATTATATTGAAAAACGCATGATAATGAAAAAAATCTTGTAATTTTTAATGAGTTTTATAAAAAAGAATAAACATCACAAATCAGCAAATAACATGGATATAAACACATGGTCAAAATCTATGAAAATGAACAAATGAAAGTCAGACATTGCTTTTCAACCCTGCTTCCACAGAATTGAAAAAAAATTAAACTCATGAAATAGGCCTGGACAGAAATGATGGTACCCCTGAAAATAATGTGACAAAAGGGACATGTTAAATCAAGTTGTGTCCACTAATTAGCATCACAGGTGTCTACAATCTTGTAATCAGTCAGTGGGCCTGTATATAGGGCTACAGATACTCACTGTGCTGTTTGGTGACATGGTGTGTGACGCGCCCCCTGGGCCAGGTGTGCAAGTGTGTGGGTTACCCGGAGCCGGGTCTCTGGGGGTTGTAGTCTCCGTGGCTGGCGACCCGGTCCCGTGGCCCAGGGCGGTCAAACCAGTGGCAGTCTTTTATGGGTCTTAGGTTAATTGTCCGACTACACCACCCGTGGATTGCGGTCAGGGTGTACCGCCGCTGCGAGACAGACCGCTGAGGCTGGTGTAGTGTGCGCAGCAAAGGATGGGATAACTCCCCACGGGAGGAGTATAGCCTCAGGGCAGAGAATGTGGATGATGGGAGTGGTGGTGCACGGGAGTCCCAGCACTAGTAGTGCTGGTGCGGCGATGAAGCACAGAGACGTGGGGTTGCAGTTCAAGTTCTTTACTCACAGTTCTTTATATTCCAAGTCACTCTGTCGACAATGACTGCCCAAGCCGTGCTGCGTCCACCAGGTGCGGGGGCTCGGTCAACCCCCAGGCAATTCCAGAGTGTGGCACAGGTCTCCCTTCTATTCCTTTCTCTGGCCGTGCCCCACCAGTGACACTACGTCTGTCCAGCTCCCGCGGGCCTTCTCTTGGGAGGGCTTCGTGCTCACCCCTCTGACCCTATGTGGTGTGCCTTTCTAGTAGGTGTAGCGAGGGGTCGCACCAAGAGATGATCACGACCTCCGGTTCTTGGTTAAGGATTAGTCGCCTCTACCAACTTGGGATCCGGTACCCTGTTCTGCCAACCCATCACCCGCAATCTCCTGGGTCCTTAGGGTTCCTTCTGCCTTCGTGTCTCTGGGCCTTTCTACACTTTGGGTACTTCTCTTTCTGTTTCTGTTCCTTCTGTTTCTGTTCCTTCTGGCCCTGGCCTTCACTCTAGGCCTGCCTCGTGGAGCTGGGCCCAGACTGAGCCACAGCTCCCTGTCAGCCCTCTCTAGCTGAACTCCTCTTCTTCTCAACTCACCCTACTCACTGTCTGTCTGTCTTAAGATGGTGCCACCTTATATACCTCCCCCTCTGTGTATGAGCCCAGGTGACTTGCAACCAATGGGCTCCTACCTATGCCCAGAGACCGTCCCCTCCTGCTCCTACATCACTGGGTTTTCCTCCCCCCTCCCCACTCCAGCCAGGGACATGGTCTGTCGTGCCTGCATTAGTGTCTAATGGGAGCACCGTTGAGCTGTCCCCCGGAAATGGGGTGTGTGTGATGCATGCAGCCTACCGAGCCCTGGTCCACATTCCATCCTTACCCGGGAGTGGAATATCACACCTCTGGCAAAGGTGCAATACCCCTGTAGCGGCCGAACCCTCGGGGCGCTACTTGTGTACCAAACTCAACATGGACCAGAGGAAGTAAAGGAAAGAGTTGTCTCAGGAGATTAGAAAGAAAATTACAGATTAGCATGTTAAAAGGTAAAGGTTATAAGACCATCTCCAAGCAGCCTGATGTTCCTGTGACTACAGTTGCACATATTATTCAGAAATTTAAGATCCATGGGACTGTAGCCAACCTCCCTCGACGTGGCCGCAGGAGGAAAATTGATGACAAATCAAAGAGACGGATAATACGAATGGTAACAAAACAGCCCAGGAAAACTTCTAAAGAGATTAAAGGTGAACTTCAAGCTCAAGGGACATCAGTGTCAGATCGCCCCTTGCGTTGTTGTTTGATCCAAAGTGGACTTCATGGGAAACGACCAAGGAAAACACCATTGTTGAAAAATAAAAAATCATAAAAAAAAACAGACTGGAATTTGCTAAAGGAGGCTCTGTTATGTTCTGGGGCTGCTTTGCTGCATCTGGCACAGGGTGTCTTGAATCTGTGCAGGGTACAATGAAATCTCAAGACTATGAAGGGATTCTAGAGAGAAATGTGCTGTCCAGTGTCAAAAAGCTTGGTCTCAGTCGCAGGTAATGGGTCTTGCAACAGGATAATGACCCAAAACACACAGCTAAAAACACCCAAGAATGGCTAAGCGGAAAATATTGGACTATTCTGAAGTGGCCTTCTATGAGCCCTGACCTAAATCCTATTGAGCATCTTTGGAAAGAGCTGAAACATGCTGTCTGGAAAAGGCAACCTTCAGGCTGTGTGCCCACGATGCGTTTTTAATGCGTTTCTGCAGCGTTTTTGAAGCTGCGGAAACGCATTAAAAACGCATGGTAGAAGGCCTGCCATGTTCCCCAATGATAATCAGCATGTGCTGTGCACATGCTGCGGAAATTTCCGCTGCGGATTATCATTGCGGAAAAAAACACAGCACTACCAATTATTTTGCGGAAGTGCTACGTCTTCGCCGCCATTGACTTGCATTAGACCGCATGGATTACGCATCACTGTATATGTAGATGCGTAATCCAAGCTTTTTAATGTGCGGATGGTACCCGGGTGTAGAGGAGAGGAGAGTCTCATCCACACCCAGGTATCATTAAAAAATCTGTAAAAAAAGAATAAAATAAAAAATAAATGTATATTTACCTTCCGACGGCCTGCGCTGTGCTCCTACTTGCTTCCCGGCACTTTGCAGTGGATTGAAGGACCTACGCTGACGTCAGAATCATGTGACAGGTCACGCGACGCTGACGTCGGCAGGTCTTTCAATCCAGTGCTGCCGGCAGCCGGGACCGAGCGAAACAAGCCAGCGCGGGCCATCGGAGGGCAAGTATATATTTATTTTTTTATTTTTAACCACTCTCTCGGTCACACTATATAAATCCATGCAGTTTGCATGGATTTATATAGTGTGACCTAGTTGTCACAAGCACTTTCCAAGTGATGCTAATCGCTTGGAAAGCGCTTCTCAATCCGCATGCGGAAATGTCAGTGAATAACGCTCCATTTCTGCATGTCCCTGGCAGGAAACCGCATGTACAATCTGCATGCGTTTTTTCCTGCCAGGGAGATGCAGAAATGCTCAGGAAAAAATCCTGAGCATTTCTGCATTGTGGGCACATAGCCTTAAACACGAGACAACTGGAGCAGTTTGCTCATGAGAAGAGGGCCAAAATACCTGTCGAGAGGTGCAGAAGTCTCATTGACAGTTACAGGAATCGGTTGATTGCAGTGATTGCCTCAAAAGGTTGTTCAACAAAACATTAAGTTAACAAGAACCATCATTTCTGTCCAGGTCAATTTCATGGGTTTAATTTTTTTTTTTAAATTCTGTGGAAGCAGAAAAGCAATGTCTGACTTTCATTTGTTGATTTTCAAAGATTTTAAATTGATTAATTTATTCCACCCATTATGTTGCCTATATCTTTCACCCCTTTAAATGTTGCTTTTATTTTGTTTTTGTTTGCTTCTATATTACTGTGTATTCATAATAATTCCCCCCTTTTTCTATATTACTGTATATTTATAATATGTCTTCCCCCCCTTTTTCTATATTACTGTGTATTTATAATATGTCTCCCCCCTTTTTCTTTACCCCATTCATGTAAAAAATCCATAATAAAAACTACTTAAATAAAAAAAGGAGCCCGATGTGCGCCCAAGGACGCCGCTGAATTGTGCGGTTTTGGTACTTTTTATTCTTTAGATGCTTCTATGTGGAGCCTAAAAAAAAACAGATACTTTATTAAGTGCAGAATCAAAGCTTTTCTGTACTATAAAAAGCACATTAAAAATGAGGCTTCACATCTGTACCAGAAAAGCAACAAATAAGCGGGAGAATATTGTTATTGTGTAGTTTGCTGCAGATCCTGCAGAAAACAAAAAACACAGTATTTATGCAACATGTGAACACGGCCTTACAGACACAAAAAAAGTCAGATGTCGTTTAGTGAGGCTACATAAAGATGAGAAAGTTGCGGCGGCTCCGACTGTGAATGAAGAATCAAAAAAATAATCCACAGGTCCCAACTGGAGATGAGCAGGATGGACAGATGACGTCACACTGCCCTGGGTGATCAAAAGCCGCCAGATGGTTAGAGATTCACGGCCTCCTATCCAGCCGCCCGGTAGCACTGATCTGGACACAGGACCTGAGAATCCATTCGCTCATCTCTAGCCCCAAATGTCCTGGATTTGGGTCTGCACCCGGCAGTCTTGGGCGTCTGGTGAATGCCCCTCTTTATCAGCGCTCCTCTGACAACTCCTCCTGCCGGAGGAGAAAGATAACGGTGAATGGGCTTTGATTGGGGTGTGACCAGTGGCGTGGCCAAAATTTTCAGCGGCACGCTATGCACGCCACATGATGTGTCCCTCTTTCTGTTCTCAAAAGTTGGGAGGTATGTGAATGTATGGAAGCAGGGGCGTACCGTCCATAGCGGCAGCCCACGCAGCTGCTATGGGGCCCATGAAACAGGGGGGCTCACTGTGTAACAGCACCAGACCTCTCTATCCCCTCATCAGAATTTCAACAGTATCTGCATCCTTAGTATGAAGTTACAGTTGAAAGCAACCGGGCTCTGTCAGGACCAGCGGAGGATTCCGTGGGCCTGGAGTCGGGAGAAGGATCTACCACTGCTACTATGGCTGCACTGTGTCCACCATGCAGAGGATGCCTCTATCTCAGTGCTCTATGAAAAAATGCAAGAGCGCAATAGAGTCTTACCCAATTAATAAATGGTACAGAAGTATTAAAAACTGCTCACCTAGTAGGGTTGTTTGGGATGCATTTCAAAGAAAAACACTTTATTAGCAGCCAGGGACCAGACCGTGCTGTAGACTAGTCAGACAGGTGGGTCCCTGGCGGCTTCCCCTCCACCTACTGCCAGTGATAGACAGGTCTCTGCAGGAAGGAAGCCCTGCTATATGTAACACTGGCGATCAGACGATCGCAGCTTCTATTGAAGCAAGTGTACAGTGAGAAAAAAATGTTTTTAAAGATATAATATATATATATATATATATATATATATATATATATATATATATTTATATATATATATATATTTATATATATTATATATACAGTACAGACCAAAAGTTTGGACACACCTCATTTAAAGATTTTTCTGTATTTTCAAGACTATGAAAATTGTACATTCACACTGAAGGCATCAAAACTACGAATTAACACATGTGGAATTATATACTTAACAAAAAAAGTGTGAAACAACTGAAAATATGTCTTATATTCTAGGTTCTTCAAAGTAGCCACCTTTTGCTTTGATGACTGCGTTTCACACTCTTGGCATTCTCTTGATAAGCTTCAAGAGGTAGTCACCGGAAATGGTTTTCACTTCACAGGTGTGCCCTGTCAGGTTTAATAAGTGGGATTTCTTGCATTATAAATGGGGTTGGGACAATCAGTTGTGTTGTGCAGAAGTCTGGTGCATACACAGCTGATAGTCCTACTGAATAGACTGTTAGAATTTGTATTATGGCAAGAAAAAAGCAGCTAAGTAAAGAAAAAAGAGTGGCCATCATTACTTAAACCCCTTTACGACCAAGGGCGTATTAGTATGTATCTGTGCCATGGGACTTATGGACCAGATACGTATTAGTACGCCCTGGCGATTTCGCCCGCACACAGGCTGTGCGGGCGCGATCGCCGCCGGGTGTCAGCTGATTGTCACAGTTGACACCCAGGGCTATGTGCAGGGAGCGGTCATGCACCGCTCCCAGCACATTAACCCCCGCAATGCTGCGATCGAAGTCGATCGCAGCATTGCGGTGGCAAGGGGAGGTGATCGCCGATACTCACCTCCTCTTCCGGCCTCCAGCGATGTCTGCCCCGGCTTTCAGGATGTTGCCATGACGACCCGATGTCGTCATGACAACATTCGGGTCACCAGACAGCAGGAAGATTTTTTGGACATGCGCAGTGCATCTCCAAACAATCTTCTCCCTGTCCAGCGCTGACAGCCTGCATGGCACAGGGATGGTGCTGCATTCCTGTGCCATGCAGGCGATCAGAGAAAAAAAAGTGAAAGTCCCATAGTGGGACAAAGTAAAAAAGCAAAAAAACTATCAGAAAGTGAAAAAAAAAAAAAATAAATAAATAAATAATTGCAAAAATATTTAAAAAAAAATAAAAAATATAAGCCACCAAAAATAAAAATATAATGTACCCATCAATAAATATTATTATAAAAAAAACACAAAAAAAACAATAAAAGTACACATATTTGGTATCGCCGCGTCCGGAACAACCTGACCTATAAAACTGTCCCACTAGTTAACCCGTTCAGGGAACACGGTAAAAAAATAAAATAAAAAACGAAGCAAAAAACAATGCTGTATCACCATACCACCAAACAAAAAATGGAATAACACGCGATCAAAAAGACAAAAATATATAAAAATGGTACCGCTGAAAATGTCATCTCGTCCCGCAAAAAACAAGCCGCCATACAGCTCCATCAGCCGAAAAATAAAAAAGTTATAGCTCTCAGAATAAAGCTATGCTAAAAAATATTTTTTTCTATAAAATTGCTTTTATTATGTAAAAGTGCAAAACATAGAAAAACAATATAAATGTGGTACCGCTGTAAACGTACTGACCCGAAGAATAAAGCTGCCTTATCAATTTTACCACACACGGAACAGAATAAAAAAAAACAATTCCTGAATTGTTGGTTTTTGTTTATTCTGCCTCCCAAAAATCGGAATAGGAAGCGATCAAAACATGTCGCGTGCCTGAAAATGGCACCAATAACAACGTCAACTCATCCCGCAAAAAACAAGCCATCACATGACTGTCTGCCAAAATCTGGAAAAGTTATAGCTCTCAAAATATGGCGATGCAAAAACTAGATTTTACAAAAAATGCGTCTTTTAGTGTGTGACAGCTGTCAATCATAAAAACCCGATATGATTCTGGTATCGCTGTAATCACACCGACCCGAAGAATAAGGTAGTCTAATCACTTATACCGCACGAGGAACGGCGTAAAAAATAAACTCTCGGGTTAGGGTTGGGCTAGGGTTAGGGCTGGGTTTGGGGTTAGGGTTGTGATGGGGTTGTGATTTTTTTCAAAAGTAAGAAAAACAGATGACAATATGGCGACTAGTGTTGAGCGCAAGTGCTCGCTACTTGAGTTTGCATCGGGTGCTCGGGTATGCATTGAGTATCGTGGGTATTTGAGTGACATGCTCGAGTCTCCGCCCCATATGCTTCGCGGCCAAAAAACTTTGCGGGGATTGCTTGCCATGCACGAGCGATCCCCGCATGTTTTTTTTTGGGTGTCTAATAACCGTGAAACATGCGGAGCAGGGACTCGAGCATGTCACTCGAGCACACGCTGTACATGGTGCATACCTGAGTACCCGATGCAAACTCAAGTAGCGAGCACTTGCGCTCAAGACTAATGACAACTTATTCAATATGATGACCTAATGTTATCAAATTCTGTGTCGTACCTCTGGGTTCAAAATGTTCACTATACACCTTAATAAAATCCTTGAGGGGTATAGTTTCCAAAATGGGGTCACTTGTGGGGGAGCTCCAATGTTTGGGCACACAGGGGCTCTCCAAACGCAACATGGTGTCCGCTAACAATTTGAGCCGACAATTTGCTAGCGGATACCATGTTGCATTTGAAGAGTCCCTGTGTGCCCAAACATTGGAGCTCCCCCACAAGTGACCCCATTTTGGAAACTAGACCCCCCAAGGCACCTATCTAGATGCATAGTGAGCACTTGGAACCCCCAGGTGCTTCACAAATTGATTCGTAAAAATGACAAAGTGAAAAAAAAAACACTTTTTCATTTTTATGAATCAATTTGTGAAGCACCTGGGGGTTCCAAGTGCTCACTATGCATCTAGATAGGTGCCTTGGGGGGTCTAGTTTCCAAAATGGGGTCACTTGTTGGGGAGCTCCAATGTTTGGGCACACAGGGGCTCTCTAAACGCAACATGGTGTCCGCTAACAATTTGAGCCGACAATTTGGATATAATTCCACATGTGTTAATTCATAGTTTTGATGCCTTCAGTGTGAATGTACAATTTTCATAGCCAAGAAAACTCAGAAAAATCTTTAAATGAGAAGGTGTGTCCAAACTTTTGGTCTGTACTGTGTATATATATTCAAATCATCCCCCTTTCAAAGTAAAAAAAAAAAAAAAAAAAATACACGTTTGGTATGGCCGCGTTCAGAATCGCCCGATATATCAATATAAAAAAATAATTAATCCGATCGGTAAATGACGTAACGAGAAAAAAATCAGAAGGCCAGAATTACGTATTTTTGGTTGCCGCAACATTGCAATAAAATGCAATAACGGACGATCAAAACATAGTATCTACACCAAAATGGTACCAATAAAAACGTCCATTCAGCACGCAAAAAATTAGCCCTCACCCAGCCCCAGATAACGAAAAATGGAGACGCTATGGGTCTTGGAAAATATTGCTTGTTTTTTTTGTTTAACAAAATTAGTTTTTTTTTTCACCACTTCAATAAAAAAGAACCTATACATGTTTGGTATCTATAAACTCATAATGACCAGGAGAATCATAATGGCAGGTCAGTTTTAGCATTTAGTGAACATGGTAAAAAAATACCCAAAAAACAATTGTGGAAATGCACAGTTTTTGCAATTTCACGTCACTTGGAATTTTTTCACCCATTTTCCAGTTCAATATATGGCAAAACCAATGGTGTCGTTCAAAAGTACAACTTGTCCCTCAAAACATAAGCCCTCACATGGCCATATTGATGGAAAAATAAAAAAAGTTATGGCTCTGGGAAGAAAGGGTTAAAGAGGTTGTCCAAAATAATGAAATTGCTGCACATCAGAAGTAATACATGTTCGATAGATTGTCTGGGCAAAATGTTCTAATGCGGCTAGATTTTGTATAAATAACAAAATAAATTCTACTCACCTGCTATCACTCTTCTGGATCGAGCGCAGATTGATCTATGGTCTGCGCCAGCATAAATGATGTCACCATTCTAACAGACACAGGAACACTGAATCTTGTGATAGGTGGCAGCGGTCAGGTGACTTGAACTGTATGTATCACAAGCTGCAGCAGTCGTGTGTCTGGCAGAGCGGTGGCATCATTGATGCTAGTGCAAACCACGGGGCAGCCTGCGATGGATCCGGGAGGGGGACAGCTGGGAAATATGATTTATTTTGTTATTTTTACAGAATCTGGCCACCAGGTAATGAGCACCTTTTGTCTGGATCTTAGGAATCAATATCACTGGTGGGTCCCATGTACCCCAGTCCAACAATGAATACAATGGTGGAACAGGCAGCTGTCAGAACTGATCTGCATCATTCAGCTTGTCTGTCTAAGGCCACGGCCCCACTATCAATATTCGGTCAGTATTTTTTCTCAGGAATGGGAGTCAAAACCAGGTGAGGAACAATCAGAGAAAAGGTATAATTTATCACCCACTCCTGACAAAAAATATTGACCAAATACTGATAGTGGGGCGGTGGCCTAAGTCTCCTGCTGTACGGAGCTTCAGTCCACAAGCTGCACAGAGTGGAGCATAGCAAGAAGGGAACCTATCTAGGAAAGTAGTATTTTCCTTTCTTTTATCAGTCAGTACTTATAGGGGGCCATCATACTCTGTGGTGGGGATCATTGTGGGAGCGTTCATACAGTGTGTGGGTGGAATTGTACTGGTGGGGTATTATACTGTGCGAGGTGATATGGGGGTCTCATATTGTGGATGTATTTACTTGTGGGACATCATATTATTTTGGGGACACTGAGATCATCATACTGTGGGTGTGGGGGTATCATGCAATGTGTTAGATGCATTTTTGGAGGCTCTGAGGGGCTATAACAGGGACATTGGTGTGGGTGAGAACAGTAAAGGGGATTCAATAGGAGCAACATTACTCTGTATTTACCGTAATACATGTACCTCTCTGTTTTTAAAATTTATGAGGCACGCCATTTTGTGACTTCTCTTATGTGCCGTGACCCCATTTACTCCACCGAGCGGGAAGAGGAACCCAATTAGGACATTTGCTATGGGGCCCCATGGTTTCAATGTACGCCACTGTCCGGAAGTGACGTGCTTCACACTAAAACACCAGATAAACTGATTGCTGCCTCGCCACTCGTACCCGTAACTGCGCATGCCTGTAGTTGTATCCACACCGGAGTGCATAATGGCCAATATGTGTCAGTAGATAAAGTAACATACGGATAGAGGCTTTGTGTTTGTCTGTGTTACATCCGGGCACCTGATTACAGGGGCATAATGGAGGCATTACACTGTGTGGAGGCATCATGCATGCTACATAAGGGGCATATTGGGGGCATTACACTGTGTGGAGGCATCATACATGCTACATAAGGGGCATAATGGGGGCATTTCACTGTGTGAGGGCATCATACATGCTACATAAGGGGCATAGTGGGGGCATTACACTGTGTGGGGGCATCATACATGCTACATAAGGGGCATAGTGGGGGCATTACACTGTGTGGGGGCATCATGCATGTTACATAAGGGGCATAATGGGGGCATTACACTGTGTGGGGGGGCATCATACAACCTGCACAAGGGGCATAATGGGGGCATTACACATCCTGCATAAGGGGCATAGTGGGGGCATTACACTGTGTGGGGGCCAATAAAGGGTCCTGTACTAGGAGAACAACAAGTTTCCTCACTTCCTGTCTCCATAGTTGGGTCGTATGTATCTATTACTGGTAACAGAACAAAAACGTTATGATTCTTGTAAAGGAGGAACACAAGACCCCAAGAGAGTCACAGTGCTGAAGGGGTTAATGCCCCCCTGCGCCCAGTAATGGGGAATCTCCACATACCTCCACCTGCAGAGCCGCCACCACATATATGGCTGATCTGTGCGCACAGGACCTGTGATGAGGTCACAGGAGGGGAGGAGTCAGCAGTCACATGATCAGGGGCCTCAGTGTATGCAGGACTCTGCTGTGCTGGTTGTCATGGTGCTGGATGAGCTGAAGTTTATGTGTGGATGTAGCAGAGGCGTGTATGTACGAGGTGTACGGAAGAGAGCCGTGTGTGTACGAGGTGTACGGAGCAGAGCCGTGTGTGTACGAGGTGTACGGACCGGAGCCGTGTATGTACGAGATGTACGGAGCGGAGCCCTGTGTGTACGAGATGTACGGAGCGGAGCCCTGTGTGTACGAGGTGTACGGAGCGGAGCCGTGTGTGTACGAAGTGTACAGAGCAGAGCCATGTGTACGGAGCAGAGCCGTGTATGTACGAGGTGTACAGAGTGGAGCCGCATGTGTACGAGGTGTACGGAGCAGAGCCGTGTGTGTACGAGGTGTACGGAGCGGAGGCGTGGATGTACGAGGTGTACGGAGCTGAGCCGTGGATGTACGAGGTGTACGGAGCTGAGCCGTGTATGTACGAGGTGTACGGAGCAGAGCCGTGTATGTACGAGGTGTACGGAGCAGAGCCGTGTATGTACGAGGTGTACAGAGCGGAGCCATGTGTGTACGTGTGGCACCCCAGGGGTCTGGTTGCCACAGTGGTAGAAATACCATGTCTGAGAGCGAGCATGGGTTTTCCTGGTCAGGAGCACATTTGCACGCAACGCCTCCTGCCACAGTCCAGGGAGGGGAGGAACCTGCCCTCTATAAGCTGGATCTGGGGCGGGGTTAGTCTAGTCTAGTTCCAGAGGAAGGGACAGAACAGCAGCAAGGAGCTCTGTAGGAGCCAAGAGCTGAAGGCCAGGGACTGGAAGCTAGCAGAGTTCATCCTGGCCAAAGAGAACCGGACACCGGAGTCCGAGGCTGTGGGGATTATACACCCAGCAGCAGAAACCACCTGGCAGGGGATTTCAGGTCCTCTGGCCATAGAAAGCCCAGAGGCTCAGTCACACGCAAGGGACCGGCACCGCCATCGAGGAGCGGAAGGAACCAAAGGCCCCAAGTCACCAGCCATACGGGTGAGCACCACATGGTACACTCAGGGACGTGGGCTACTACACGACTACAGCAGGGTAGCCAGGAAGAGTGCAGTCAGACCGGAAGGCCTATACCTCCACCTGGCCAGGGGGACACTTGTTCGCTCACAGACTGACCGGGCCTCTAATGTTAGCCAGTACTCCCGGCAGGGCCTTCTTCATTACCAACAGTAAAGACCCTGAACTCCACTGCACGGACTCAGTCATTTCTGCTGCGCCCACGCACCACAACCCTCACCATCTATAGACGCTGCCCTGAGGCTATACTCCCGTGGGGAGTTATACTACCCTCTGCTGCGCACTCAACATCAGCCTCAGCAGTCTGCCCCACAGCGGCGGTTCTCAATCCACGGGTGGCGTAGTCGGACATTTCAACATTAAGAACCAAATAAACAGATCCGCCACTGGTTTGACCACCCTGAGCCACGGGACCGGGTCGCCGCCACGGAGACTACAACCCCTAGCATTACGCAGAGACCCGGCTCCGGGTATTCCCCCACACACGGTCCAGGGGGCGCGTCAACTTTGGCGTAGTCGCCAAGTATTTCGTGCCCGCAACCACCGGGTACTGCGTGCCTGAAAGAAAGACTGTGATATTTACCGTGGTGAAGTGTCCTGCCATCCGCAGCCGTTTTCCCGCCATCCGCCGCCATTTTCCCGCCATTGGGTGCCATTTCTGGGACGCCGCGCGTGAAGAAGAGGGGCGTGGACACCAAAAGCGCGCGATAGCTGAAGCCCCGCCTTACGCACTGACGCTGCCCAAGGTCCTGGAAGGAGCCCAGCGGACGCCGACGTCACCAGCGCGCGACGCAAGGTCCTCGACCCCGACGATCGCCTGCGGAGCCGCAACCTACGGAGAAGAAGCAACGGAAGGTAGGCCACGGTTAACTAGGGGGGAGGAAGACACCAGGAATGGAAGGAGCTCCCACCGCCAGCGCTGCTGCTGCCGCAGTGATGCCATTCACGATGCCGTATATCCCCGGAGCGGCATGGTTACCCCAGTACTCAGGGGAGTCGCATACCCTGAGCGACTTTAAAGAAAGACTGTATAGCCTATTCAAAGTATACCCCCTGTCCGAGGAACAAAAAGTGAGCATCCTGACAGGCCAGTTAATCGGGGCAGCCCAAAGAGAAGTGAAGTCCTGGTCAGCCAGGGAAAAGGGGACTGTAAAAGAAATACTGGCCCGTCTAAAGGACACTTTTGATACCCGCACCTCAGCAGAGATCAAACTAAAATTTTATGAATGCAAACAGCGGGCACAAGACAGTATACGGGACTATGCTTTGAATTTGCAGGAGGCCCTGAGAGCCATTAAGCAGGCAGACCCTGACAGCGTGCGGAACGAGGATAAGCTGTTGACTGAACAGTTCATTGAGGGTCTACTGTCCAGCGCTCACCGAACCCAGTTGCGTGTAATGGCCTTGCAGAACCCTGATTTAGATTTTGCGCAGTTTAAAGACAGGGCCATCCGGGTGCTCCGAAAACCGGCACCAGGTGGCGCTGTAACCCACAGGCGCCCTGCTATCACCTATCACCAGGAGGCGGCGCCCTTGTCTGCAGAGCCTGTGGGAGCTGATGCACAGGCTTTGGACAAAGCCCCAGCGGCAGACCTGCACCATCAGGTCCAAGAGCTGACTAAAAGTGTTGCCGCGCTAACCAGAACTGTGCAGTCTTTACAGGTTTCTTCCCCAGGAAAGATCCAGCTGGCTTCCAGTCCGGAGGACGTCCTTTGGAGCCGACGGAGGAGGATCCCATCGTTCAGAGGAAGGCCCAGCGACCGCTATGACCAGGACGGACAACCCATCTGCCGCCGCTGCAACCAACCAGGACATATGGCAAGGTACTGTCATTTAAACGGGCGCAACCTGGGGCAGAGGGCCGACCCCCCTGACATAAGACCATCAGGCCCATCGAGCTGGCGTGATAAGTACGTAGGGGGATGACCGGTCTTGCCTGTGGTGCTGGATGGCATTCCTATGAGTGCACTACTGGACACCGGGTCACAGGTAACCACCATCCCATATGTGCTCTTTAAGCGGTACTGGAATGACTCAGATATTACCCGCTACCCGGATGACGATTTGAGCATCATCGCCAGCAATGGTCAGCCCGTACCGCAGGTGGGATTCAAGGAGGTGACCATCAAAATTGGTAAAGTTGAACTGCCAGCTCAAGGACTGATTATTGTGGACATTGACCGTCGTGAAAGCCACCCTAAGATAACCTTGGGTACTAATGTTATTGAAAATTGTCTTGCAGAGATAATTGTCATATTACAGCAGGTTGCGGTGAATGCCAGCTCCAGCCAGCAGCGTGTCCTACAAAAATAGATCAGAGCCCTGATGAAAAGGCAACAGGTAGAACTGTCTGGTGGTGAGATTGGTAGCATTAGGATGAGTGACCCGTTCCCTATCGCCATGCCCCCAAAAAGTGAGATGATGATCTGGTGTCGGACTGCAATCGGGTTGAGAAGAAGAGACTACCCAGCCATGGCAGAACCCGTCTACTCAGACAGTAGGCCCACCATTTTGACAGCACGGGGGGTGGTCGATGTACGCCATGGGAGGGTACCCGTCCATATTCTAAACATTGGGGAAAGAGAAGTATACTTGCCCCGGTATGCCACTCTAGCCAAATTGTTCACCGTTAACCAAAACTCTGTAAAGGCCGTGGAACCCTTGCCTCCATCTCAACCAGAGGAGGGTAACGGCTCCAAGAAACAAATAGAGGACTGGTGTCAGAAGCTGAATGTGGGCACCGACTCCACTCCCTCACACCAAAAACAGGGAGTCTACCTGGTGGTGCAGCAGTACGAAAGAGTCTTTAGCAAACACCCGCTACACTTTGGGCAAGTAAAGGGGGTTGAACACCACATCCCCACGGGAGACCATCCACCCATAAAGGAAAGATACCGACCTGTACCCCCTGCACACTATCAGAATGCCAAGGGAATGTTGCGGGACATGAAGGAGGCTGGGGTAATCAGGGACAGCTGTAGGCCCTGGGCAGCTCCACTAGTTCTCGTGAAAAAGAAAGATGGCACTATGAGAATGTGTGTAGATTACAGAAAGGTCAACCGTATCACACACAAAGATGCGTACCCGTTACCTAGGATAGAGGAATCTTTAGCTGCATTAAAGTCTGCTAACTTCTTCTCCACTTTGGATCTTACTAGTGGATGCTGGCAGGTTCCTGTAGCAGAGGCCGACAAGGAGAAGACCGCGTTCACCACCCCGATGGGTCTCAGCGAATTCAACTGTATGCCTTTCGGGCTCTGCAACGCGCCAGGAACCTTTCAGCGGTTGATGTAGTGCTGCCTGGGGCACAGGAATTTTCGAGACGGTCCTGCTATACCTGGACGATGTCATCGTGTATTCCAAAACATACGAGGACCATCTGAAACACCTGGCAGAGGTGTTTGACGTCCTGGCAGGCTACGGCCTAAAGGTGAAACCCTCCAAGTGTCATCTGCTGAAACCAAAGGTACAGTACCTGGGACACGTGGTGAGTGCTGACGGAGTAGCTCCAGACCCTGATAAGATCACAGTGATTAAGAACTGGCCAAGACCCTCCAGCATAAAGGAAGTGCGGCAGTTCTGCGGGTTGGTAGGCTACTACCGAAGATTCATCCCCGGTTTCACCAAAATGGCAGCTCCTATGCAGGACCTCCTGATAGGCCAGTCCAGGAAGGCCATAAACCAGAAGCCGCCCTTCGAATGGGACAAGCTGGAGGATGAGTCTTTCCGCCAGCTGAAGATGGCCCTCACGGGGGATGAAATCCTGGCGTACCCTGATTACGGCCAGCCTTTTATTCTCCACACAGACGCGAGCAACATCGGGCTAGGGGCGGTGCTGTCCCAGATCCAACAGGGCAGAGAACGGGTAATCGCTTATGCCAGCAGGAAGCTCCGGCCCACAGAAAGGAATCCTGAAAATTACAGCTCCTTCAAGCTAGAGTTCATCGCGGTGGTATGGGCAGTGACCGAGCGCTTTAAACATTACCTTGCCTCTTCCAAGTTCACCGTGTACACGGACAACAACCCGTTGACACACCTGGACACTGCAAAACTTGGTGCCCTGGAACAGAGATGGATGGCCCGCCTATCCAACTATGAGTTCGCCATCAAATACCGGGCGGGACGCACAAATGCCAACCCAGACGCCCTGTCCAGGATGCCGAACTTGCCGGACGGAGGGGAAGATCCAGAAGAACTGGAAGAGATTGAACTCCCTGCGTTCCACCGTCGTGGGATTACCCAGTGTTCCCACCGTGTAAGGGACAGGCACTCTGCCACGTTCAATCCCTTACCCCACCACAGCTGGGCGGAGATGCGAGACAGTGACCCAGCCATCCGCCTCGTAAAAGAGATGCTGATGCCCGCCTTGACCCAGACGCTCCGGAAGAAACTAAACAGCTCTGGAAGGAGAAGAGTAAACTGTTTCTCTACAAGGGGAAGCTGTGCCGGAGAATTGTCAACTCCCGGACACATGAGCTGACCTGGCAGGTAGTGGTCCCGAGACGAGACCCGGCTATGGTCCTGGAGGCATACCACGATGGAGCAGGGCACTTTGGATGGAAGAAGTTGGGAGTTCCTGTTGCGTGAACGGTTCTTCTGGGTTGGCATGAAAGGGGCCATTGAGAGATGGTGCAGAGACTGCGGCCCGTGCAACCTGAGAGGAAAGGACCATGCCAGCCAGAAGACTCCCCTGCAGTCCATCATCACCAAGCAGCCACTAGAACTAGTAGTCCTGGACCATGTGAAGCTGGCTCCAAGTAGGTCCGGGTATGTCTACGCCCTCACCATCGTAGACCAATACTCTCGGTTCCTAGTGGTGGTCCCTGTCAAGGACTTAACAGCTCAGACAGCCGCTAGAGCCTTCCAGCAGCACTTCTGCCGTCCACACGGGTATCCGGAGCAAGTGTTGACTGACCAAGGCCCAGCCTTCGAAGCGGAGGTCTTCCAGGAGTTCTGCAACCTGTATGGCTGCAAGAAGATAAGGACAACGCCCTATAACCCCCAAACCAACGGATTGTGCGAGAAGATGAACCAGGTGGTGATAGACTTGCTGAAAATATTGCCCCTGGAAGAGCGCAGTCTGTGGCCTGAAAAACTGCCTGATCTGGTGGACTTGTATAACCACATCCCAGTAAATTCCACCAACTGCACCCTGGCTTACCTAATGAATGCAAGACCTGGTAAGCTGCCTATTGACGTGGACATGGGAGTCCTGACACCAGAGGACACCTCGCCAGAGGCAGACTGGGATACAGAACGGCAGCAGCAGTACCAGAAAGTGCAGGAGAGTGTTGAGAGAAGTCTGTCTCAAGCAAGAGAAAGGCAAGAGAGGACTTACAACCAGCATGCTCCCGCTGTTCCCCTGGCACCTGGAGAGCAGGTCTTGAAGAGGAAGAGGCGGTTCCATAAGTTGGATGACCAGTGGGAGAAAGACCCGTACACAGTACTGCCCTCAAGTCATGGCAATCCGAAAGTGTGCATTATCAGTAAGGATGGAGGAGAGACCACAGCCACTATCTCCAGAGACCACCTGAAGAAGTGTCCCGAGCAGCTGCCAAGCACTGATGAAGACCAAGATAGCCCTCAACCCGCAGAGGAAAGGGAAGAAATGGTCAGTACAGTACTCGGAGAATTTCCCCGGTCCTGGACACAAATTAACAATGCTATTGTGGTACCTGTCCTTACCTTTCTCCAGCCAGCCCCTCAAGGGCCTACAGAAGAGCAAGTAGTGTTGGGAGAGCAACCGGCCCTGGAGGCAGAAGATTTCATACCAGCAGCCCAGGAGAATCCACCCTCTGCTAGTAGTGAGCCTGCCGTGCCCGTGGTAAGCCAAAGAGTATGCAGAAAGCTGCCCAGCCTACCCGTAACATCTCCAAACACCTGTAGTGCAGACACTAGCGAGCCCACTACACAAGGGGTGGAAACAGGGGACCCAGAAAGAACACCACCAGATAGTGTGTTACGTAGGTCCACAAGGAGCACTAGGGGTCAAATGCCTGCTCGCTGGAGAATTTAAATGTGATATAAATACCTGTATATTGCCACTGTTGAAGTGTTCAATGTTTGTTACCTGAATAATAATAATGTTTTTCTACTTACCCGACAGGGTTCATGGACTAACAGGTTATGGACAATGAATAACCGGAACTGTACCCTTGTAAATAGTTGCACCTGTTAAGTGCCCCTTTTGTGCCAGACCACAGAACAAAAACCCATGGAGGTGGCTGAAGACGTGGTCCAGCGCTGGATCATCGATGCCCTGTAGCCACCCCAGGGCCTACGTGGAGGGTTTGGGACGGGTCCCTCAAAATGCATCTTGGGTGACATGGACACCTGGTTACGGAAGCGCCGTGACCTATCAAGACTGAACTCCTTGTACATATGTTGTTGTGTTATTGTTTATACCCTGTTATGTATGTTTTCATAAAATGTGTTTAGTCCCGGAGTACTAAAGTTTACTAGGGGGGAATGTGGCACCCCAGGGGTCTGGTTGCCACAGTGCTAGAAATACCATGTCTGAGAGCGAGCATGGGTTTTCCTGGTCAGGAGCACATTTGCATGCAACGCCTCCTGCCACAGTCCAGGGAGGGGAGGAACCTGCCCTTTATAAACTGGATCTGGGGCGGGGTTAGTCTAGTCTAGTTCCAGAGGAAGGGACAGAGCAGCAGCAAGGAGCTCTGTAGGAGCCAAGAGCTGAAGGCCAGGGACTGGAAGCTAGCAGAGCTCGTCTGGCCGAAGACGCAGAGAACCGGAGTCCGAGGCTGTGGGGATTATACACCCAGCAGCAGAAACCACCTGGCAGGGGATTTCAGGTCCTCTGGCCATAGAAAGCCCGGAGGCTCAGTCACACGCAAGGGACCGGCACTGCCATCGAGGAGCGGAAGGAACCAAAGGCCCCAAGTCACCAGCCATACGGGTGAGCACCACACGGTACACTCAGGGACGTGGGCTACTACACGACTACAGCAGGGTAGCCAGGAAGAGTGCAGTCAGACGGGAAGGCCTATACACCTCCACCTGGCCAGGGGGACTCTTGTTCGCTCACAGACCAGGCCTCTAATGTCAGCCAGTACTCCCGGCAGGGCCTTCTTCATTACCAACAGTAAAGACCCTGAACTCCACTGCATGGACTCTGAGTCATTTCTGCTGCGCCCACGCACCACAACCCTCACCATCTATAGACGCTGCCCTGAGGTTATACTCCTCCCGTGGGGAGTTATACTACCCTCAGCTGCGCACCCAACATCAGCCTCAGCAGTCTACCCCGCAGCGGCGGTTCTTAGTGACCGCAATCCCTTGTGGCGTAGTCGGACATTTAAACATTAAGAACCAAATAAACAGATCCGCTACTGGTTTGACCACCCTGAGCCACGGGACCGGGCCGCCGCCACGGAGACTACAACCCCTAGAATTACGCAGAGACCCGGCTCCGGGTATTCCCCACACACGGCCCAGGGGGCGCGTCATACGGAGCAGAGCCGTGTATGTACGAAGTGTACGGAGCAGAGCCGTGTATGTACGAGGTGGAATAAGCGGAGCCGTGTGTGTACAATGTGTATGGAGCGGAGCCGCGTGTATACAAGGTGTATGGAGCAGAGCCATGTATGTACGAGTTGTACGGAACGGAGCCATGTATGTACGAGGTGTACGGAGCGGAGCCGTGTATGTACGAGGTGTACGGAGTGGAGCCGTGTATGTACGAGTTGTACGGAACGGAGCCGTGTGTGTCCGAGGTGTGCGGAGCCGTGTATGTGCGAGGTGTACGGAGTAGAGCCATGCATGTACGAGGTGTACGGAGCGGAGCCGTGTATGTACAATGTGTACGTAGAGGAGCCGCACATGTACGAGACATACGGACTGGAGCCGCATGTATACGATGTGTACGGAGCAAAGCCGTGTGTGTACGAGGTGTATGGTGTGGAGCCGTGCGTGCATGAGGTGTACGGAGCGGAGCCGTGTAAAGAGCGGAGCCGCGTGTGTATGAGGTGTACAGAGCGGAGCCGCTTGTGTACGAGGTGAGCAGAGCAGTGTGTGTGTACAATGTGTATGGAGCGGAGCCGCATGTATACGATGTGTACGGAGCAAAGCCGTGCGTGTACGAGGTGTGCGGAGCTGCACGTGTACGGAGCGGAGCCGCGTGTGTACGAGATGTACGGAGCGGAGCCGCGTGTGTACGAGGTTTATGGAGCGGAGCCGCGTGTGTACAAGGTGTACGGAGCGGAGCCGCATGTGTACGAGGTGTACTGAGCGGAGCCGCGTGTATACAATGTGTACGGAGCAAAGCCGTGCATGTATAAGGTGTATGGTGCGGACCAGTGTGTGTACGAGGTGTGCGGAGCCGCACGTGTACGGAATGGAGCCGCGTGTGTACGAGGTGTACGGAGCGGAGCCGCGTGTCTACAAGGTTTACGGAGCAAAGCCGTGCGTGTACGAGGTGTATGGTGTGGAGCCATGCGTGCATGAGGTGTACGGAGCGGAGCCGTGTGTACTGAGCGGAGCCGCGTGTGTATGAGGTGTACAGAGCGGAGCCACGTGTGTACAAGGTGAGCGGAGCCGCGTGTATACGATGTGTACGGAGCAAAGCCATGCGTGTATGAGGTGTGCGAGCCGCACGTGTATGGAGCGGAGCCGCGTGTCTACGAGGTGTATGGAGCAGAGCCGCGTGTGTGCGAGGTGTACTGAGCGGAGCCACGTGTGTGCGAGGTGTACGGAGCGGAGCCGTGTGTGTGCAAGATGTACGGAGCGGAGCCGCGTGTGTGCAAGGTGTATGGAGCGGAGCCGCGCGTGTACGAGGTGTATGGAGCGGAGCCGCGTGTGTACGAGGTGTACGGAGCGGAGCCGCGTGTGTACGAGGTGTACGGAGCGGAGCCACTTGTGTATGAGGTGTACTGAGTGGAGCCGCGTGTGTACAATGTGTACGGAGGAAAGCTGTGCATGTATGAGGTGTATGGTCCGGAACAATGCGTGAACGAGGTGTGCGGAGCCGCGTGTGTACGGAGCGAAGCCACGTGTCTACAAGGTTTACGGATCGGAGCCGCGTGTGTACGAGGTGTACGGAGCAGTGTGTGTATGGAGCGGAGCCGTGTGTCACTATATCACATATCTCTATACACGTATACAGTGGTGGCCAAAATAATTGGCACCCCTGCATTTCTGTCAGATAATACTCAGTTTCTTCCTGAAAATGATTGCAATCACAAATTCTTTGGTATTATTACCTTCATTTAATTTGCTTGCAAGAAAAAAACACAAAAGAGAATGAAGCAAAAATCAAATCATTGATCATTTCACACAAAACTCCAAAAATGGGCCAGACAAAAGTATTGGCACCCTCAGCCTAATACTTGGTTGCACAACCTTTAGCCAAAATAACTGCGAACAACCGCTTCCGGTAACCATCAATGATTTTCTTACAATGCTCTGCTGGAATTGTAGACCATTCTTCTTTGGCAAACTGCTCCAGGTCCCTGATATTTGAAGGGTGCCTTCTCCAAACTGCCATTTTGAGATCTCTCCACAGGTGTTCTATGGGATTCAGGTCTGGACTCATTGCTGGCCACCTTAGAAGTCTCCAGTGCTTACTCTCAAACCATTTTATAGTGCTTTTGGAAGTGTGTTTTGGGTCATTGTCCTCCTGTAAGACCCATGGCCTCTGAGGGAGACCCAGCTTTCTCACACTGGGCCCTACATTATGCTGCAAAATTTGTTGGTAGTCTTCAGACTTCATAATGGCATGCACACGGTCAAGCAGTCCAGTGCCTGAGGCAGCAAAGCAACCCCAAAACATCAGGGAACCTCCGCCATGTTTGACTGTAGGGACTGAGTTCTTTTCTTTGAATGCCTCTTTTTTTTTCCTGTACACTCTATGTTGATGCTTTTTGCCAAAAAGCTATACTTTTGTCTCATCTGACCAGAGAACATTCTTCCAAAACGTTTTAGGCTTTCTCAGGTAAGTTTTGGCAAACTGCAGCCTGGCTTTTTTATGTCTCGGGGTAAGAAGTGGGGTCTTCCTGGGTATCCTACCATACAGTCCCTTTTCATTCAGACGCCGACGGATAGTACGGGTTGACACTGTTGTACCCTCGGACTGCAGGGCAGCTTGAACTTGTTTGGATGTTAGTCGAGGTTCTTTATCCACCATCCGCACAATCTTGCGTTGAAATCTCTCGTCAATTTTTCTTTTCCGTCCACATCTAGGGAGGTTAGCCACAGTGCCATGGGCTTTAAACTTCTTGATGACACTGCGCACGGAAGACACAGGAACATTCAGGTCTTTGGAGATGGACTTGTAGCCTTGAGATTGCTCATGCTTCCTCACAATTTGGTTTCTCAAGTCCTCAGACAGTTCTTTGGTCTTCTTTCTTTTCTCCATGCTCAATGTGGTACACACAAGGACACAGGACAGAGGTTGAGTCAACTTTAATCCATGTTAACTGGCTGCAAGTGTGATTTAGTTATTGCCAACACCTGTTAGGTGCCACAGGTAAGTTACAGGTGCTGTTAATTACACGAATTAAAGAAGCATCACATGATTTTTCAAACAGTGCCAATACTTTTGTCCACCCCCTTTTTTAGGTTTGGTGTGGAATTGTATCCAATTTAGCTTTAGGACAATTCTTTTTGTGTTTTTTCATTGAAGACAAATTAAATGAAGATAATAATACCAAAGAATTTGTGATTGCAATTATTTTCAGGAAGAAACTGAGTATTATCTAACAGAATTGCAGGGGTGCCAATACTTTTGGCCACCACTGTATGTATCATTTTGGAACGTACTGTGATAATATAATTAAATGGCTTCTAGCTCCCCCACAGTTGTGGCAGCCACAATACAGGCGAGGTCGGACGCCTTCCACAATTTTCTGTGGCCTGAGGCTGCCATATTTGCAATAATCGTTGTGCTCAAACACCAGCAGATAAAAATGGCAGCCCCCAGTGATGAAGAAAAAGTATGATAAAAACAAAAATTATTTGTACATTGTTCTAAAATTAATAATTGTTAATGTAAATATTGTGAGATTTTTCCCTTTAACCCCTTTACCCCCGAGGGTGGTTTGCACGTTAATGACCAGGCCAATTTTTACAATTCTGACCACTGTCAATTTATGAGGTAATTACTCTGGAACGCTTCAACGGATCATCCTGATTCTGAGACTGTTTTTTCATGACATATTGTACTTCATGATAGTGGTAAAATTTCTTCGATATCACTTGCATTTATTTGTGAAAAAATCAGAAATTTGGTGAAAATTTTGAAAAATTTGCAATTTTCAAAATTTAAGTTTTTATGCCCTTAAATCAAAGAGATATGTCACACAAAAGAGTTAATAAATAACATTTCCCACATTTCTACTTTACATCAGCACAATTTTGGAACAAAAATTTTTTTTTAGTAGGGAGCTATAAGGGTTAAAAGTTGACCAGCGATTTCTCATTTTAACAACAAAATTTACAAAACCATTTTTTTAGAGACCACATCATATTTGACGTGACTTTGAGGGGCCTTTATGACAGAAATACCCAAAAGTGACACCATTCTAAAAACTTCACCCCTCAAGGTGCTCAAAACCACATTCAAGAAGTTTATTAACCCTTCAGGTGCTTCACAGGAATTTTTGGAATGTGGAAGAAAAAAATGAACATTTAACTTTTTTCACAAAATTGTTACTTTAGACCAATTTTTTTTATTTTCGCAGGGGTAACAGGAAAATATGGACCCCAAAATTTGTTGTGCAATTTCCCCTGATCATGCAGATACCCCATATGTGGGCAAAAAACACTGTTTGGGCGCACGGCAGGGTTTGGAAGGGAAGGAGCGCCATTTGACTTTTTGAATGTAAAATTTGCTTGAATAATTAGCGGACACCATGTTGCGTTTGGGGAGCCCCTGATGTGCCTAAACAGTGGAAACCCCCCACAAGTGACACTATTTTGGAAACTAGACCCCTTAGGGAACTTATCTAGATGTGTGGTGAGCACCCTGAACCCTCAGGTGCTTCACAGAAGTTTATAACATTGAACCGTAAAAATACAATTTTCACATTTTTTCAACAAAAATGTTTTTCAGCCCACAATTTTGCATTTTCATAAGGGTAACAGGAGAAATTGCACCATGCAATTTGTTGTGCAATTTCTCCTGAGTAAGCCGATACCCCATTTGTGGGGGAAAAACACTGTTTGGGCGCACGGCAGGGTTCGGAAGGAAGGAGCGCCATTTGACTTTTTGAATGTAAAATTTCTTGAAGAATTAGCGGACGCCATGTTGCGTTTGGGGAGCCCCTGATGTGCCTAAACAGTGGAAACACCCCACAAGTGACACCATTTTGGAAACTAGACCCCTTAGGGAACTTATGTAGATGTGTGGTGAGCACCCTGAACCCCCAGGTGCTTCACAAAAGTTTATAACACTGAACCGTAAAAATAACATTTTCACATTTTTTCAACAAAAATGTTTTTCAGCCCCCAATTTTGCATTTTTACAAGGGTAACAGGTTGCGTTTTGGGAGTGCCTAAATAGTGGAAACCACCCCACCCTTCCCCCAGTGACTCCATTTTGGAAGCTACACCCCTCCAGAATTTTATCAAGGGGTATAGTGAACATTTTGAACCCAGAGGTACGACACAGAATTTGATAACATTAGGTCATCATATTGAATAAGTTGTCATTAGTCTTGAGTGCAAGTGCTCGCTATTTGAGTTTGCATCAGGTACTAGGGTATGCACCAAGTATCACGGGTGCTCAAGTGACATGCTCAAGTCCCTGCCCCGCATGTTTTTTTTATTAGACACCCAAAAAAAAAACATGCGGGGATCGCTCGTGCATGGCAGGCAATCCCCGCAAGGTTTTTTTGGCTGTATAACAGCTGCAAAACATTTGGGGAGGAGACTCGAGCATGTCACTCGAGCACCCGCCATGCTCGGTGCATACCCAAGCACCCGATGCAAACTCAAGTAGCGAGTACTTGCGCTCACTAGTCGCCATATCGTCATAATTTTTTTTTCTTTACTTCTGAAAAAATCCCAACCCCAACCCGAACCTTAGCCTAACCCTAGCCCAACCCCAACCCTAGCCCAACCCTAACCCTAGCCCAACGTTAACCCAAACCCTAGCACAATCCTAACCCTAAAGTTTATTTTTTACGATGTTCCTCGTGTGGTGTAAGTGATTAGACGACGTTATTCTTCGGGTCGGTGCGATTACAGAGATACCAGATTCATATCGGGTTTTTATGATTGACAGCTGTCACACACTAAAAGACGCATATTTTTGCGAAGACTAGTTTTTGCATCGCCATATTTTAAGAGCTATAATTTTTCCATATTTCGGCCGACAGAGTCATGTGACAGCTTGTTTTTTGCGGGACAAGTTGACGTTTTTATCGGTATCATTTTCGGGCAAATAACATTTTTTGATCGCTTTCTATTCCGATTTTTGGGAGGCAGAATAAACAAAAACCAACAATTCAGGAATTGTTTTTTTGTTGTTTTTTTTTATGCTGCTCTGCGTGTGGTAAAATTGATAAGGCAGCTTTATTCTTTGGGTCAGTACGTTTACAGCGATAACGCATTTTTTTTTATATTTTGGCGCTCTTACACAATAAAAACTATTTTATAGAAAAAAGAATTGTTTTTGCATCGCTTTATTCTGAGAGCTATAACTTTTTATTTTTCTGTTGTTGGAGCTGTATTGCGGCTTATTTTTTGCGGGACAAGATGACGTTTTCAGCGGTACCATTTTTATTTACATTCGTCTTTTTGATTGCATTTTATTCCATTTTTTGTTTGGCGGTATGATGATAAAACATCGCTTTATGTTTCGTTTTTTTTACCGTGTTCACTAAAGGAGTTAACTAGTGGGACAGTTTTATAGGTCAGGTCGTTCCAGACGCGGCGATACAAAATATGTGTACTTTTATTTGTTTATTTTTTTTTTCATAAGATTATTTATTTATGGGTACAATAAATATATATATTTTTTTATAATTTTTTTTTTCATTTTTTTTTAAATATTTTTACAATTTTTTTTTTTCATTTTCTGACATTTTTATTACTTGTTCACATTGTCCCACTATGGGACTTTCACTTTTTGCAGCCTAATCGCCTGCATTGCATAGAGAGCAGCAGCTCCCTATACCATGCTGCCTGTCAGCGCTGCACAGGGAGAAGTTACTTTGGTCGTGCACTGCGCATGACCAAAGCAACTTCCTGCCTCCTGGTGACCCAGATGTTGTGTGCGGGCCAAATCTCCAAGGCGTATTAATACGTATCAGGCCCATAAGGCCCAGGGCACAGATACGTACTAATACGCCCTGGGTCAGAAAGGGGTTAAACAGCCCAATTCAGGTAGAGGAATTAGAGGAGGCTGTTGCTGCTATGGCTAATAACAAAGTTCCCAGTTCTGACAGGCTTCCGAGAGCTTTAAAAACATTTGGCTAAATTCTACTGCCAAAGTTCAGCGAGATTCAATGGAAAGAGACCCCAAATATCACTATTCTACATCCAAATTGGTTCCGAGACGAAAATAGTTGAACTCAACTAATTTCGTGGTGCCGAAAACAAATATGATGCTTACATTTGCTGATTGGCTCTAATTTTCAAGATCCCGAGGAGGTTGTAATTACTTATGACACCTTTCATGCAGCTTATAGAAAAATGGTGTCTTTATTATTTCATCATCATCATCATTATTCCATTGTTAGTAGCTAGTCTATTACATCATCTATTTAGTCTATTGAGCCTTCAATAGTCTATCATCTTAGGGTGACCAATCAAAAAATGCCAACTCAGCTCCAATGACATCATCCTAATTACAGTTGCATCACCTACTTTTATAAATGCTCTCTCTGTAAGGTATATAGTTTTAGGATTTCTTAGCATATTGACATGTTTCTATTAAATGCTATTTCCGCATGGTGCCCCTATTTGGAAAACAGTTTCAAGGAAGAAGTGGACTTTACGGTATCCAAACATTCCATCTGCAATACGCCCAGTACCACATACAGAAGAACTGCCAGTTCCAAAAACACCAGAAACATTTTCAGTCGATGCAAGTGAGGAAGAAGAGGGCTCTTGCTGTCATGAAGCATCTTCTTGTCATAAGCCAGACTTTCTGTCAGCAACCTCAATTGAACCACACCTTATAACACAAAGTAAAATGAATGATCTTGTTAGAGATTTGGGTCTGTCCAAAAGTAAGGCTGAGCTCTTAGGTTTCAGGCTACAGAAGTATAATCTAGCTGACGTTTTTCGGATTTCTTTGTTTCACAACCGTGTTAAAGATCCTCTCCAATACTTCTTCATGTAGGGAGATCTTGTGGCATGCAACAACATCAATAGTTTAACGGAAGCTCTGAAGATAAGCCATAATTCAGAGGAGTGGAGGCTCTTCATTGATCATCCAAAACAAGCCTAAAAGCCATGTTGCTGCATAATGGCAGGGCGCTACTTTCAATTCCAAAAGATATCAAAGAAAATGGAATCCATCAATGCTTGAAGATTACTGTTGGACAATTGTAAGAGATGATCCGATGCAGGAGTACAAGACACAAGCAAAAAGGAGATGTCACTGAATGAGGACTACATTTTGTAGTGCAATTTCTGTAACTGTTTATAATTCACAATAGTGTTAGACAGGTTTTAGTTATTTGAATTGTTGCTAAGCTTCCTCTAAATAAATATCAGAAAATTGACATAAAATATTCTGCATCTTTATATTTGCAAAACTAATAATGTTGCACAGTACTGAAACTTTTATGCATTCATTATATGTAGCAGTAAAGGGAAAACTCATAGAAACAAAAGCCAACTAAAAATTTTTATTGTCAGATTTGAATTCAGGAGATCAAAATCATTAAGAAATGGCTCATTTCATAACTGAATCTGACAACTTTTGAAAATATGTAGAACAGTGTATTCTGTTGTAACTCCCATTAGGATGAAGTAATCTGAACCCCAAAAAATATGCTACATACTATGACGTAAACTCTAGTGATGAGCGAGCACTAAAATGCTCGGGTACTCGTTGCTCGGGTCGAGCATTTTTCCTGGGGCTCCCCACGGCCGGTCTACAGAGAGTCTAAAGATTGCCCAAATCGACGGGAACCGTGCTCAAATGGCATGGGAACAGCATGGGGAAGACCCCTGGAAGCATTTCTGACTCCCAGGTCACTGCTGTCAACAACGTTGTCAGAAGTATTACGCAACTTTTACGGACTCACATGCAAAAACGAAACCAAAATGGATTTTCCTGGGAAATATGTTAACATCCTTTCCAGGATAATGACATGTATATAAGGCAAAATAAGTAACCAAAAACAAAAATGCTCCTCCACACCTTTGGCTATGTTCACACGTAGCGTTTTTGATGCGTTTTTGCACTTTTGCATTGCTTTCAACTAAGACAAATGCATTCACTGGGAAATGTCATTTTAACATTCTACAACCTTATCTGGCCATGTGGTGTGTGACACATCATCAGACACATGCATACAGTGCTGAAAAGACATGGGAACAGCATAGGGAAGACCTCTGGAAGCATCTCTGACTCCCAGGTCACTGCCTAAAAGTGTGCCCATCATAAGTGATCCTTGGCGAATGCGAAAATGCCTCCCGCCATGCACCTTTCGTTGCAGACTTGCAACAATCACCGTCCACGTTCTTGTCCCAGCGCAGCGTTCAGTTGTCCATACCCCATTCCTTGGAATGCAAGCGCAAGTATGCAGCCATGACAGACTGCAATACTATACTGCCAAATTTTTGACAGCTGCTTGCACTTGAAATGTGGCCTTTTAGGCTCGTGGAGGTGGAAGCTGTCCACAACCTCATGGCGGTGGCGGCCAGGTGTCCATACTCAGTCCCCAGCCGCCACTATTTCTCCCGCTGTCGTTTCCGCCTTCCACAAGCACAGGTCCCACGACATTACCCGTGCCCTCCCCAGTGCACTTACTGGGAAGGAACGCCTAACCACAAACACGTGGTCAAGTGAATGTGGCCAGGGACAGTACGGAGCCAGTCCACAGCTTTTTTCTGAGAGTAGTATTTCACCACAGCCATATTCTTTAGCTTGGTGAAAGGACTTCGGAAACCGTATCTACTCCAGCTGTCATTTCTCCCACGCAGTCCTCTAAAGCTGCTTGCACTTGAAATGTAGCCTTTTAGGCTCGTGGAGGCAGAAGCTGTCCACAACCTCATGGCGGCAGCTGGGTGTCCATACTCGGTCCCCAGCCACCACTATTTCTCCCGGTGTCGTCTCTGCCTTCCACAAGCATGGGTCCCACAACATTACCCGTGCCCTCCCCAGTGCACTTACTGGGAAAGACCATCTAACCACAAACACGTGGTCAAGTGAATGTGGCCAGGCACGGTACGGTGCCAGTCCGCAGCTTGTGGGTGAGTTGTATTTCACCACAGCCATATTTTTTAGCTCCATTGCCGCTCACCATCTTGGTGGAGTCCTCAAAGTTTTGGAGGATGGTACAGATGTCTGACATCCATGTCCACTCCTGATGTTTTATGTGTGGAGTCTGACCTGAATACCGACGGCCTTGTTGATGCAGGCAGCTAACAACTGCCCTCTTCTGCTTACAAATCCTTCCCAACATCTGCAGTGTAGAGTTCCAACGCATGGGGACACCACACACCAGTCGGTGAACCGGAAGCTGCAAATGCTGCTAAAGCACGGCAAGAGCGGCGGAAGCTGTAGCTGACTTTCTGAAATGGACACACAGGCGGCGCACTTTGACAAGCAGATCCAACAGATCTGGGTAGGTTTTGAAAAACCGCTGAACCACGTGGTTAAGCACATGGGCCAGGCATGGTATGTGTGTGAGCTCGCCTCGCCTCAGAGCCGTCACCAGGTTCCAGCACTTGTCACACACGACCATGCCTGGCTGTAGATTCAGCGGTATCAGCCACAGATCTGCCTGCTCTTTCAGAGCTGTCCACAACTCTTCACCGTTGTGGGGTTTGTCACCTAAGCATATTAGCTTCAGCACAGCCTGTTGCCGCTTGGCTGAGGCAGTGCTGCAGTGCTTCCAGCTTGCGACTGATGTGGTCATTTCGGAGATGGATGCTGAAGAGGAGGAGGAGATGCAGGAGCTGTAGAATGTGGGGGAAACCCTGATTGACCCAGGGCCCACAATCCTTGGCGTCGGGAGGACGTGTTCCGTCCCAAGGTCCGACTGGGTCCCGGCTTCCACTATGTTCACCCAGTGTGCCGTCAGCTAGATGTACCGTCCCTGCCCACAAGCACTTGTCCACATGTCCGTGGTCAGGTGGACTTTCCCAGTAACTGCATTGTTGAGGGCACGGCTAATGTTGTGGGACACGTGCTTGTGTAATGCGGGGACGTCACACCGGGAGAAATAGTGGCGGCTGGGGACCAAGGGACGGCCACCGCCATCAGGTTGCGGAAAGCTTCAGTCTCCACGAGCCTAAAAGGCAACATTTTGAGTGCAAGCATTCTCGAAATGTGTGAATTTAGTAGTGTGGCCTGTGGGGAGTTAGCTGCGTATTTGCGCTTGCGTTCCAAGGACTGGGGTAGGGACAACTGAACGCTGTTCTGGGACAAGGATGTGGACGTGCTTGCTGATGGTGCTAGTTGAGAGTGTTCAGCGACAGGTGCAGGGCGGGAGGCATCTTGGCTTGCGCCATGGACAGGGGATTGGCGTGCATGCACAACAGCAGAACAGGCAGTGGTGTCACCCGCAGACACTGTTCCTGGACCCTGGGGTTCGGCCCACTTAGTCGGGTGCTTTGCTGCCATGTGCTTGACAATGCTGGTGGTGGTCAGGCTGCTAGTTTTGCTACCCCTGCTGATGCTGGCCTGGCAGGTGGTGCTAATGGCCTTTTTGGGGTTATCGGCAGAGTCTTTAAAAAACAACCAGACTCGGGAAGACCTAACAGTTGTACTGGCAACTTCAGATGTGTTGATGTTACGGGGAACGGTTGCCCGCCTTCTGTCTGCAGCCACCACACTGATTGTTCTTGCCTGTTGTGGTGCTATGCCTCCCTCCCCCTGTGTGCTGCTGTCCTCGCTCTGCATGTCACCTTGCCATATTGGGTCAGTGACTTCATCATCCACTACCTCATCTTCCACTTCAGCACCCTGGTTCTCCTGACTTTCTGGCAATGGTGTCTCATCATCATCCACCTCTTGTGACAGTTTTCCACCATCGCCTTCGTGTGACCATGGCTGCTCAAATATTTGGGCATCGCTACATGCGATGTCCTCTTGCCCCACTTCAAGTGGACCGGGAGAGAGGCCCGAATCTATAAATGGAAAAATGAACAGCTCTTCGGAGTGTCCAAGTGTAGGATTAGTTGTCTACGGGCACTCGGAATGGTGGGAGGAAGGAGGATCAGGGTGAGGAATATGCAGTCCAGACTCACGGCTACTGAGACTTGACCGTGTGGAAGACATGGTGGTGGTGGTGGTGTCTAAATGACTGAAAGCATCATCTGCTATCCAGCCAATAACCTTTTCACACTGCTCTTTGTTCAATAGTGGTGTTCTGTGGTCCCCTAGTAATTGGGACATGAAGGTCGAGAGACAAGATGTGGGTGTTTGTTGTGGCACAATTTCACCTTGCCCACGGCCTCGTCCTCTGCATGCACCATCATCACCATCACGTCTACTTGCTCGTCCCTTGCCACGCGCCTTGCCCATTTTAAATGGAGGACAATATTTTACACGTTCACTACAAATGGCTGGATTTGAACAGCAGTGATATGTGATTTTTTGAGACGGAAAACCACAGTTTTAAATAGCTGGCCTGTAGGTTACTATTTTTCACAGTGACCTGGTGTCAATAACTTCACTAACACACTGCAACAAAATTTACATGGAGGCCAGTAATGACTGAATTTGGAGCAAACGTATATGTGATACGTGTGACGGAAATCCAGTTTTAAATAGCTGGCCTATAAGTTACTATTTTTCACAGCGACCTGGTGTAAATAGCTTTACTAACACACTGCAACAAAATTTACATGGAGGCCAGAAATGGCTGAATTTGGAGTGAACTTACACCACAGTTCAAAAGTTTGGGGTCATTTAGAAATTTCATTATTTTTGAAAGAAAAGCACATTTTTTTTTAATGAAGCTAACATTAAGTGAATCAGAAATACACTCTATACATTGTTAATGTGGTAAATGAGTATTCTAGCTGCAAACGTCTTGTTTTTATTGCAATATCTACATAGGTGTATAGAGGCCCACTCCAGTGTTTTAATGTAACATTGTGTTTGCTAACTGTGTAAGAAGGCTAATGGATGTTTAGTAAATCCTAGAAAACCCTTGCACAAGTATGTTAGCCCAGCTGAAAACGGTTTGGCTGATTTGAGAAGCTATAAAATTGACCTTTCTTTGAGCTAGTTGAGAATCTGGAGCTATTCCATGCGAAAAATTGCCAAGAAACTGAAGATTTCCTACAACGGTGTGTACTACTCCCTTCAGAGGAGAGCACAAACAGGCTCTAACCAGAGTAGAAAGAGAAGTGGGAGGCCCCGCTGCACAACTGAGCATCAAGACAAGTACATTAGAGTCTCTAGTTTGAGAAATCGATGCCTCACAGCTCCTCAACTGGCAGCTTCTTCAAATAGTACACGCAAAACGCCAGTGTCAACGTCTACAGTGAAGAGGCGACTCCGGGATGCTGGCCTTCGGGGCAAAGTGGCAAAGAAAAAGCCATATCTGAGACTGGCTAATAAAAGGAAAAGATTAATATGGGCAAAAGAACACAGATATTGTACAGAAGATTGGAAAAAAGTTTTATGGACAGACGAATCAAAGTTTAAGGTGTTTGGATCACACAGAAGAACATTTGTGAGACGCAGAACAACTGAAAAGATGCTGGAAGAGTGCCTGACGCCATCTGTCAAGCATGGTGGAGTTAATGTGATAGTCTGGGGTTGCTTTGGTGCTGGTAAAGTAGGAGATTTGTACAAGGTAAATGGGATTTTGAATAAGGAAGGCTATCACTCCATTTTGCAACGCCATGCCATACCCTGTGGACAGTGCTTGATTGGAGCCAATTTCATCCTACAACAGCACAATGACCCAAAGCACACCTCCAAATTATGCATGAACTATTTAGGGAAGAAGCAGGCAGCTGGTATTCTATCTGTAATGGAGTGGCCAGCGCAGTCACCAGATCTCAACCCCATTGAGCTGTTGTGGGAGTAGCTTGACCGTATGGTACGCAAAAAGTGCCCATCAAGCCAATCCAACTTGTGGGAGGGGCTTCAGGAAGAATGGGGTGAAATTTCTCAAGATTACCTCAGCAAATTAACAGCTAGAATGCCAAAGGTCTGTCATTCTGTAATTGCTGCAAAGGGAGCATTCTTTGACAAAAGCAAAGTTTAAAGGAGAAAATTATACTTTCTAATAAAAATCATTATTTCTAACCTTGTCAATGTCTGGACTATATTTTCTAATCATTTTGCAACTCATTTGATAAATGAAAATATGAGTTTTCATGGAAAACACAAAATTGTCTGGGTGACCCCAAACTTTTGAACGGTAGTATATATGTGATATGTGTGACGGAAAACGAGTTTTAAATAGCTGGTCTGTAGGTTACTATTTTTCACAGCGACTTGGTGTCAATAACTTCACTAACACACTGCAACAAAATTTACATGGAGGCCAGAAATGGCTTAATTTGGAGCGAACTTATATGTGATACGTGTGACGGAAAAGCATAGTTTTAAATAGCTGGCCTGTAGGTTACTATTTTTCACAGCGACCTGATGTCAATAACTTCACTGACACACTGCAACAAAATTTAAATGGAGGCCAATATTTTCCACGTTCAATAACTTCACTGACACGCTGCAACAAAATTTAAATGGAGGCCAATATTTTCCACGTTCACTACAAATTTCTGGATTTTTATCGCTGTAATATGGAAAGAATCTGGCTGCATTCTGCTGTGGCAACAAGCAAATGGAGAAGAAAAACGGTGTTCTCTGGATTGCTTTTTAACCAAATAATCAGGATTAAGGTCAAAGAAATAATTATCCCTGGCCCCTGATGCCTGGGTCTATTTGAAAAAATATCTGTAACAGCAGCAGCAGACAGAACTGGAATGGAGCCTCTTGTGCTGTATTATACACTGCTGTCTGCCACATACAATGCCTGCCTACCTAGCTCTGATATACAGTACAGACCAAAAGTTTAGACACACCTTCTCATTTAAAGATTTTTTGTATTTTCATGACCTATGAAAATTGTACATTGACACTGAAGGCATCAAAACTATGAATTAACACATGTGGAAATATATACTGAACAAAAAAATGTGAAAGAACTGAAAATTTGTCTTATATTCTAGGTTATTCAAAGTAGCCACCTTTTGCTTTGATGACTGCTTTGCACACTCTTGGCATTCTGTTGATGAGCTTCAAGAGGTAGTCACCGGAAATGGTTTTCACTTCACAGGTGTGCCCTGTCAGGCTTAATAAGTGGGATTTCTTGCCTTATAAATGGGGTTGGGACCATCAGTTGTGTTGTGCAGAAGTCTGGTGAATACACAGCTGATAGTCCTACTGAATAGACTGTTAGAATGTGTATTATGGCAAGAAAAAAGCAGCTAAGTAAAGAAAAACGAGTGGCCATCATTACTTTAAGAAATGAAGGTCAGTCAGTCCGAAAAATTGGGAAAACTTTGAAAGTGTCCCTAAGTGCAGTTGCAAAAACCATCAAGCGCTACAAAGAAACTGGCTCATATGAGGACCGCCCCAGGAAAGGAAGACCAAGAGTCAACTCTGCTTCTGAGGATAAGTTTATCCGAGTCACAAGCCTCAGAAATCGCAGGTTAACAGCAGTTCAGATTAGAGACCAGGTCAATGCCACACAGAGTTCTAACAGCAGACAAATCTCTTCAACAACTGTTAAGAGGAGACTTTGTGCAGCAGGCCTTCATGGTAAAATATAAACCTATAAAAAGAACTGACAACCAGAAATATATATATCCAATGAAAGGAAAAAGGAGTGGAGAAGTAAAGCCAATATCCACAGAATGTTATGTGGAAGGCACGGCTCACACTAATAAAGAACAGGAATACCACTTAAAGTGCAAAATAGTGTTAATTTTTATTGTACACAATATTCCAGCAATTTAAAATAGGTGCAAATATCAAGAAGTATGATAAAGGATGGCTAAGATGAGATGAACAGTGAGGGGCAAGATGGAAAAAGAGCCCCACTAAAAAGTAAAAGAAGGCTCATACCCTGCTACAGAAAGCACTCCATAAAAAATGCCTATGGATAAATCCCAGAGCCCCAGCCTGTATCCAAAGAGTGTAGGAGGCAATGGGGGTCTGAGAAGGTAAATATGGAGGGTAGGTGGGCTAGCTGACAAGTACAACAATATATAAAAGGAAGTAACATATACGTGGATATTCAGCATAGCCACACATTACCTTGAGACATGGCAGATGAAGGAGATGCAAGTCTGTGGCACGGGTCAAGAGTAGCGTGGCACGGGTCAAGAGTAGCGCGCCTCTTGGTAAAATAGCTGCTAGGAAACCACTGCTAAGGACAGGCAACAAGCAGAAGAGACTTGTTTGGGCTAAAGAACACAAGGAATGGACATTAGACTAGTGGAAATCTGTGCTTTGGTCTGATGAGTCCAAATTTGAGATCTTTGGTTCCAACCACGTGTCTTTGTGCGACGCAGAAAAGGTGAACGCATGGACTCTACATGCCTGATTCCCACCGTGAAGCATGGAGGAGGAGGTGTGATGGTGTGGGAGTGCTTTGCTGGTGACACTGTTGGGGATTTATTCAAAATTGAAGGCATACTGAACCAGCATGGCTACCACAGCATCTTGCAGCGGCATGCTATTCCATCCGTTTTGCGTTTAGTTGGACCATCATTTATTTTTCAACAGGACAATGACCCCAAACACACCTCCAGGCTGTGTAAGGGCTATTTCACAAAGAAGGAGAGTGATGGGGTTCTACGCCAGATGACCTGGCCTCCACAGTCACCAGACCTGAACCCAATCGAGATAGTTTGGGGTGAGCTGGACCGCAGAGTGAAGGCAAAAGGGCCAACAAGTGCTAAGCATCTCTGGGAACTCCTTCAAGATTGTTGGAAGACCATTTCCGGTGACTACCTCTTGAAGCTCATCAAAAGAATACCAAGAGTGTGCAAAGCAGTCATCAAAGCAAAAGGTGGCTACTTTGAATAACCTAGAATATAAGACATATTTTCAGTTGTTTCACACTTTTTTGTTAAGTATATAATTCCACATGTGTTAATTCATAGTTTTGATGCCTTCAGTGTGAATGCACAATTTTCATGAAAATACAGAAAAACCTTTAAATGAGAAGGTGTGTCCAAACTTTTGGTCTGTACTGTATATTATATATATATATATATATATATATATATACTGTATATATATATATATATATATATATATATATGTTGTGGAATACCTAGACTAACAGGACGTCCAATAGACCCTCTTGCTGTATGCACTGTAGTCTGCCACATACACTGCCTGCCTAATTCCTGCTATCACCACTGAATATATGCAGCTGGATTAATTAGTCCTCAGAAGGACTGTTAGTTCAGATGGATATTACAGATATATGTTGTGGAATAGCTATACTAACTCTAAATAAGCAAATCTCTCCCTGACACAGCAGCAGCTCTCCCTACTCTGCCTGATTCCGGAGTGACTGCGACAAGCATGGCGGCGCCCGGTCTTATATACACCTGATGATGCTGTGCGGCCAGCCAATCACTGTAATGCCACAACCAACATGGGTACGGCATTACAGTGTGTGGCAGGCAATCCCTGCATGTTCATTGGCTCTCTAAAGAGCGCCAAACATGCAGGGAGGGGACTCGAGCTCCCGCTCGAACAACCAAGAAATACTCACAGAGTGCTGAGTATCTCGAGCAATAAGATGCTCGGATGAGTACCGAGCAGTGGCGAGCATGTTCGCTCATCACTAGTAAACTCGTATAATTAATTGCATTACTAGCCATGCTGGAAGTGATAACCATTTTCCGCCGTACACATTTCGAAGCCACGTTCCATGTTACTGGGGTATAGCAATAATTTCACATTGGATATTTTCCTTCAAACCTTCCAAAGTGCAAGGCTAGTTCTGATAAACTTTTCCTTTAAGCATACCCCAAAAGGAAGAAGTCTGGTGGTGTTAGATCCAGAGACTATAATTGCCAATTATCCTGTTGCCGAAAAAGGACGAAATTTATGCCGTGTTTCTTGCCAATGGATGGAAGGCGCAAACGAAGGTTAAACGTTGCAACAGCTTTCTACCTCAATGCATCCTGGCTTGTTCGAAGCTCCATATACTGAGGTGCATATTGCACATTCTTTAAATCAGATTGCTTTGTCGTAGTAAGAGTTGTTACAGAATATTCAGTGCCTCTTTTTCCTTGTTCCACAAACTTTCCAAGAAGCTACTGATGCCAAGAGCTTACTAAACTCAATGCATGAAGCCATTATTGTAGTATTATTGAAGCAGAGAAAAGATCCACTTTTACCTGTTTGTTATAGTCCAATATTTTTACTACCCACAGACGTAAAAATACTGGGCAAGGTTTTGGTCCTTAGGTTGAGTAAAGTGATTTTTACAATTAACATGCTGATCAATCTGGGTTCAAGCTGACAAGGTCTACTGCTGTTAACATTTGTAGGTTTAATGGAAATCTTTAGATGCCACCTGACAATTCAGGAGACAGTGTCATTGGCTCAATGTATGCCACTAAGGCATTTAATAGCATCGAGTGGGAGTACCTCTGGTAGTGTTGGAACCGTTCAGATTAGGACCTAAATTTATCTCTTGGATTAAATTACTATACCGGTAACGAAGGGCAAAGTTGAGAATCAATGGTTTTCTCACAAAGTCTTCCACTGTGGCACGTGGAAGAGGTGTCCCTAGTCTTCCCTGCTCATTGTGATGGCCATAGAGCCTCTGGCAGCAGCTATTGAAGAGCATACAGACATTGCTGATTTTCGTTGTTAAGATGTGGAGTTAATGGTTGACTCATTGTTATTTTTAGCAGATGCTTCCTCTACTCTACCAGTGGCAATATCCGTGATTGAAAGATTTGGATATTTGTCTGATTTGACCATCTTCTGGTCTAAATCCTTTCACTTCCCATAGATAAAATGTGTTGCTCTTTAATAGCTCCAACTTCTGCCGCAGGTGGTTTCAGAGGTCCAATATTTCAGGCTAAAGATAACAGACACTGCCATGGATTACGAGACACCAATTATTACAAAATATAAAACAGAAGATGGAGGTTTGGTCCAGGCGCCCTCTGTCAGTAGTGGGACCCACAAATCTCATTAAATTAGTATAGGTACCCCAGTTGTTATATAAACTACAGAATTCTCCAGTGTAGATTCCACTACAGTATTTACCCAAAATTAACTCTAAGACAATTTATATGGAATAAGCATCCAGCTCATAAATTAGAATCACTGACGTGGGGAAAATGTGATGGAAATTTGTCAATGCTGAATCTTTGGATATATTTTTTGGCAGCACAATTGCAGAATATCTGTGGTCGAGAGGAGTGCTCAGCACTAAATGCTAAAATGACATCTAAGCCTATCTAGTCTCAATGAAGCTTTGGAGGCCTATAAATGTAAAATAATGCCATATCAAATACTCACCCTTACCTTGATCCATAGAGTTTAGTGGAAAGTTGAAGAACTTTTAGGGTATGTGGAGGATCTCTAAACTGAGGAGCATGGAAAGACTGCAGTGGAAGAATGCTTTACATGGTAATGAAGTTGTTAGCACAATATTGGATAGAGGAGAAGGGTCCAACTGTACAACAATTATTTCTAAGATAAACCGGTTTATAGCTCTGGAGAAGGCAGTGTATATTAAATGAGGAGTCATTGCAAAATCCAAGTGTCATACTGATACATGTGGAATGGCTACCATAGAGTTAACAGGGTTCCGTATAGGTTTCTTGTAGCTTACTAACAGGGAGAGGTGAAACATTAATTGAACAAGTAAATCTCCCAACTGGGGTTTGGGAGATGGAAGACAGTGCTTAATATCTAAAAAATTATATAATGTCAAAATAGTAGAGATGAACGGATTGCTTTGCGTAACCCTGGTCCATGGTCCGAGTCTGTGCTCTCTGGCCATGGACAGGAGCTGCGTGATTTTCCTGAGCTTCCAGGTACCCCAGCACAGCGTTTGACTAATTGGTCTAGCACCATTTGTGTGGCATGTGGTGCAAAGGTGATGGTGCGCTAGCCCGGCAAAGCATAAGCTGAGCCTAAGATTCCAGAGGGTAAAGAAATTCTCGCAGCTCCTGTCATCGGCCAGAGATCGCTGACCTGATCCATGGACCAGGGTTGAGCAAAGCGATCCGCTCATTACTACTAAACAGATAACATTTCCAAATAACAAAATATATCCTAAAGACAAGAAATTACATTTTAAAAGTTTTATTACTGATTTAATTTATTGTATTGTAGAAAATCTACCTGGCGCTAAGTATTTGCCCCCTTAGCTACTAATCAACCAGTTAACCAAATTCAGCTGTCAACTGTTGACAAGCCTAGCCATGATTACTGTCAGACCAATTGAATCAAAACATACACTACCGTTCAAAAGTTTGGGGTCATCCAGACAATTTTGTGTTTTCCATGAAAACTCATACTTTTATTTATCAAATGAGTTGCAAAATGATTAGAAAATATAGTCCAGATATTGACAAGGTTAGAAATAATGATTTTTATTAGAAAGAATCATTTTCTCCTTCAAACTTTCTGTTAGTCATAGAATGCTCCCTTTGCAGCAATTCCAGCATTGCTGACCTTTGGCATTCTAGCTGTTAATTTGCTGAGGTAATCTTGAGAAATTTCACCCCATGCTTCCTGAAGCCCCTCCCACAAGTTGGATTGGCTTGATGGGCACTTTTTGCGTACCATACGGTCAAGCTGCTCCCACAACAGCTCAATGGGGTTGAGACCTGGTGACTGCGCTGGCCACTCCATTACAGATAGAATACCAGCTGCCTGCTTCTTCCCTAAATAGTTCATGCATAATTTGGAGGTGTGCTTTGGGTCATTGTCCTGTTGTAGGATGAAATTGGCTCCAATCAAGCATTGTCCACAGGGTATGGCATGGCGTTGCAAAATGGAGTGATAGCCTTCCTTATTCAAAATCCAATTTACCTTGTACAAATCTCCCACTTTACCAGCACCAAAGCAACGCCAGACCATCGCATTACCTCCACCATGCTTGACAGATGGCGTCAGGCACTCTTCCAGTATCTTTTCAGTTGTTCTGCGCCTCACAAATGTTCTTCTGTGTGATCCAAACACCTCAAACTTTGATTCGTCTGTCCATAAAACTTTTTTCCAATCTTCCTCTGTCCAATGTCTGTGTTCTTTGCCCATATTAATCTTTTCCTTTTATTAGCCAGTCTCAGATATGGCTTTTTCTTTGCCACTTTGCCCTGAAGGCCAGCATCCCAGAGTCGCCTCTTCACTGTAGACGTTGACACTGGCGTTTTGCGTGTACTATTTAATGAAGCTGCCAGTTGAGGAGCTGTGAGGCATCGATTTCTCAAACTAGAGACTCTAATGTACTTGTCTTGTTGCTCAGTTGTACAGCGGGGCTTCCCACTTCTCTTTCTACTCTGGTTAGAGCCTGTTTGTGCTCTCCTCTGAAGGGAGTAGTACACACCGTTGTAGGAAATCTTCAGTTTCTTGGCAACTTCTCACATGGAATAGCCTTCATTTCTAAGAACAAGAATAGACTGTTGAGTTTCAGATAAAAGTTCTCTTTTTCTGGCCATTTTGAGAGTTTCATAGAACAAACAAATGTAATGCTCCAGATTCTCAACTAGCTACACGGAAGGTCAATTTTATAGCTTCTCAAATCAGCCAAACTGTTTTCAGCTGGGCTAACATACTTGTTCAAGGGTTTTCTATGGTTTTCTAAACATCCATTAGCCTTCTTACACAGTTATCAAACACAATGTACCATTAATACACTGGAGGGTGGTTGTTGGAAATGGGCCTCTATACAACTATGTAGATATTGCAATAAAAACAAGACGTTTGCAGCTAGAATAGTCATTTACCACATTAACAATGTATAGAGTGTATTTCTGATTAATTTAATGTTAGCTTCATTTAAAAAAAATGCGCATTTCTTTAAAAAATAATGAAATTTCTAAATGACCCCAAACTTTTGAACAGTAGTGTAACTCCAACAGGAGATTTCTAGCAATATGAAGCAGAGTGGAAGGTCTCAAAAAAGCTGGCTATGATGAAATACAGATGCTAACGTCATTGAAATCTAGCCATCTGGAAAGGATTACAAAGCGATTGTTATGGCTCTGGGATTCAAGTGAATTAAAGTGAGAGTGAGATGGAAAAAAATTGGAACCGTGTTGAATTTTCCTTAGAGGATCCAACCTATCAAAATTTCACCTAGATCCCATCAACAACTTATCCAGGTCACAAAAGAATCAAGATGAACTTATAAAGAACTACAGGCCTCATTTCTCTCCTCAGTTAATGTCACTGTACATAATTTCACAACAAGAAAGATGATGAGCAGAAATTGCATGGGAGAGTTGCAAACCATGGCTGACCAAAAAGAACATAAAGGCTTGCTTCATATTTGTAAAAAAAAACAACAACATGTAGATGATCCCCAAGACTTTTATTATAATCTGTGAAAATATGATTCAAAGGTCAAACTTTTTGAAGACATCAGCTCTGAGTAACACAGAATTCCACCATAAGAACATCATACTAAAAGACAAATGAGATACTGTTATGGTGTGGAGCTGCTTCTACAAGATGTGGACGAGTTATCAGAATTGACGGAAACTTGTATTCTGGTCTCCATCACAAATTCACAGAAATAAGTCTCTCTCTGAATGGCTAAAAAGAAACAAAACTAGGGTGTTGGAGTGGCTTAGTCAAAGTACTAACTTGAATCTCAATCAAATAATTAAAAATCACCACCCACTCGCGCTATACAATTGCTAGAAGAAATGCAACTGCTGGTAGTAGAGCAGGTTTCGTGTGATCACCTGCCTGTGGGAATAAATGTAGTGAATGGAGTATATACTACCGCGCTCGCAGACTTCAAAGATAAATGTCTGAAAGAATCTAGAACACCAGGGTAAACATATGTCAGGAGTAATCCTGCTAATGCCGTAATAGACCTACCTACAATAGTGTCAATAATAAAATGGAAAAAATAAATAAATAAAATAATAAAAATAAAAAATAAAAATCCCTGCACCTGCAATCCCCTATTGTGCTGCTATAGGGATCACAGAGAAAACTGCTAAAACCATCCAATTAGACACTACATATTTCGCGCCAAGTTATGCAAATTTGTATGTGGCTAAATGGGAGGAAACTTGCATTTTTATCAACGGGCAATTGAGTAATAATCTAATTTTATGGCAACGATTTATCGATGATATTGTATTTATTTGGGATGGAACACAATCTGACTTACAATCATTTATCGCCAGCCTAAATAAGAATGACTTCGGTCTAGAATTTACCCCTACTGTTAGTAATACTAGTATTAACTTTTTGGCTCTGACGATCATGGTGATGATTTTGTGGCCGCTCTGAGGCTCTCTGAGCAGTGATGTCACCCTAACCACTCCCCCCCCCTCGTGTGCGGCATCAGCTAGCGGTGTAGCTTCAGGCAGGGGCACGCCGCAGGGTCGAGCGCCAGCTGAAGATTCACGGCAAGGGGCATCTCTGGAAGGACGCTCCCATTACAGACTTTTTCACCGCCAGGCATTATACGGGGATTCCAGGACCCAGCACAATATAGGAGGACAAAGCAAACTACACAGGTACTTTAACCATTGTGCTATCCACTGCATTGGTTCATATGTAGTGTCTAATTGGATGGTTTTATCAGTTGTCTCTGTGATCCCTATAGCAGCACAATAGGGGATTGCAGGTGCAGGATTTTTTTTATTTTTTTTATTTATTTATTTTTTATTATTATTATTTTTTTTTGCCATTTTATTATTGACACTATTGTAGGTAGGTCTATTACGGCATTAGCCGGATTACTCCTGACATATGTTTACCCTGGTGTTCTAGATTCTTTCAGACGCAGTAGTATATACTCCATTCACCAACTTGAATCTCATTGAGATGCTGTGGCAAGATTTTCAACGGGCAGTTTATGCTTGAGAACCTTCCAATGTAGCCAAATAAAAACAATTCTGCAAAGAAAATTGGCCGAAATTTCTCCACAGTGATTAAAAAAACTCATCACAGGTTATTGCAAGCCAATGATTTGCAGTTGTTACTGTAGAGGATGGCATGACCAATTATTTGGTTTAGGAAAGCAATTATTCTTTTTTCACAAGGTGGATATAGGGTTTGTATAAATCTTTGAACTTCAGTAAATAGAATGATCAATTAGAAACACAGCCCAAAAATCAAGATTAAGGTGTAAGTGGGGAGAAACACTTCCCCCAAACACCCTTCTATACCGACTCATTGAAAACATTTTTTATAAAGAGAAAAACAGAGTCATCATGGCTTAGAAAATGGTACATATTTTATTAGGAAAAATTCATTTAAAAAGGAGAACCCAAAACATCAGGATGAAGTGCAAGCTGGACAATGATATGAACGACCAGACCGAACGCAGCCCACTATATAAGGTGCTATATACTCATTCAAATTGTGCAAAGTTGCAAGAAATTATACCTAAAAAGCCATGGGGGTAAGACAATGCACCCGTAGCCCCCATTACTAGACAGAAGGTAATCAATTGCTTACTATTAGAGCCAAAGTCACAGAAAAATATATATTACGCCTGTGACTCCGAGAGCTTATTAGGGGTGATAGTCATACCAGGACTGGCAGGCTGACGGTAGGCTGGCCAGACTGTAGTGTGCCTAGGTAGCACAATGGAAAGACAGACCAAACCTGCAATATAAAGTGCTACGTGCTGTTTAAATTAGTATAAAGTTTGCAAAAAATGGTGGCACTTTGAAAAACTCCCCTTATAAGGTAAGAAAATACCCTCATACCCCTTAATCACTGAGTAGCAGGAAAATATACCTGTAATTTTAAAGATTTATATTTGGGGTGGTATTCTTACCAAAGTTGTAGGCTGGGGGCAGGCTGGTCGGACAGAGATCTCAATGGCGTTCTCCGACGTGCGTTTCGCGGCGTCTAAGGCCGCTTTCTCAAGGGGCAGTGGTGATAATAGAAGTAAAGGACCTTTTTAAATATTTTGCGCCAGTCACGTGAACTGTCACGTGACCGGTCACATGATAAGAGAGGGGCGGGTGCAGGTGTCCTGCAGACGTGATGACGGCGCATGTGCCCGCCGGGTCCCATGCCAGACGCTACCCCCAGGCCGTCAAGACCTACCGCACACGCGCGGGCATGCCGTGCAAGAATGCGGAAGTGCCCGACCGCGCACGGACGTCATAAAGACAGCTGGGAGCGCATCCAGTCGCAGGAAAGCCGGCGCATGCGCACCACATCAGGGAACAGCAGCACTCGCCGTTAAGTACACACAAAGGGGGAAAAGGAGGGATCCCAAATATCAGCCAAGCACATATAAAAGAAAGAAGAATAAGCAGATAAATAAATAAGTAATCCAATATATGGTATAATTAGTCCATAAGTATTCTTTTTCTTTTCCTTTTCGATCATTTTGTCATCCCGTCCTCTATTTGGTCTGAGGTGTTAACATCACAGAGATCACTTGAAACAGATAAGAATAGGTCGAATGCAATGCAAAACGAGAAATAATTACATGATCTAGAAAAAAACTGAGAAGATAACCCAGTTAAAAAGAGAATAAAAGACATAGGAATATTAAAAACAGAAAAGAAATAAGCCCACAACCACTTGCGCCCATAACGGACGCAGTAGGGGCGACTGGAAGGGTCAACATGAAATGTGATGTTATTCATAAATATATAATATTATAAAAATGAAGAGAACGATAGAGACTCATTAAGTCCATAAGGTGACAATGTACCAAGTGTCACGATCCACTTGGCTTCCACTTGTGCCAGGATCTTTCATACATTGCCACCCCGTGCGCCTAGGTGTATAACATCTATCCCACGCACTTAGAGACAACTAGGGTCACAATTATGAACTGCCCTAAAAGGTTTGGGAATAGTTTTGAGTTCAGTAATATCGACCGCCGTCTTGGAGGCGCCAACATCGTGCACATGCTCACGCACACATATTCTCAGTTCCCTAGATGTTAGTCCAATATAAATTAAGGGACAATCACAGGTGGCATAGTAAATAACATTACTAGTGCCACAGGAGATATAATGTCTAATTTCAAATTGTTTCTTGCCATCTGAGGACGAGAACGTGTTACAGCGCGCGACATTGGCGCAGGCAAGACAACGGCTGCAGGGAAATGTTCCTAAAGTCGGTCCATGAGACCCAAAAGGATTTGGCCTCATGGGGACATAGTGACTAGACACTAAGAGGTCTTTTAGGTTTTTAGCTCGTCTCGGGGTCATAAGGGGACGATCCCCAAGAATTGGTCCCAGGGAGGTGTCTGTTGTCAAGATGTCCCAATGTTTCGTCATGATTTTCCTCATATTCTCCCACTCATGGTTGTAACTTGAGATATAGCGAATTTTCACTTGCCCCACATCCAACCTTTTATTAGTATTAGAATACAATTCCATTCCTAGGCGCATGGGAGAGGCATGTTTTTGGCGACAAGGGCGCGAGGGCCGCGGACCATGTTTTGTGCTGGCTCCGTTATATTGATGATGTTTTGGTTTTTTGGCGAGGGACGGTGCAGCAGCTCTAGGAGCTTATGGCTCAATTGAACCAAAACACATGGGGCTTTAGGCTGACATACAAATTCAATACTAAAAGAATTGATTTCTTGGATGTCGTGCTGGAGGTTGATGAGGAGAGGTACCTCCAGACCGACATCTTTAGAAAATCAACAGCACATCATCCTGCAACTATAAGGGCTGTCCCTGTCGGGCAGTTCCTGAGGGCGAGACGGATCTGTTCCTCTGACCTCAAATTTGAACGTCAGGCTGTGGACTTAAAAGACAGGTTTAATCAGCGTGGGTACAGCAACAGGTGTATCAAACATGGCTATGACAGAGCAAGGCGGACCCCACGTAATAATCTATTGTATTCTAATACTAATAAAAGGTTGGATGTGGGGAAAGTGAAAATTTGCTATATCTCAAGTTACAACCATGAGTGGGAGAATATGAGGAAAATCATGACGAAACATTGGGACATCTTGACAACAGACACCTCCCTGGGACCAATTCTTGGGGATTGTCCCCTTATGACCCCAAGACGAGCTAAAAACCTAAAAGACCTCTTAATCTCTAGCCACTATGTCCCCATGAGGCCAAATCCTTTTGGGTCTCATGGACCGACTTTAGGGACATTTCCCTGCAGCCGTTGTCTTGCCTGCGCCAATGTCGCGCGCTGTAACACGTTCACGTCCTCAGATGGCAAGAAACAATTTGAAATTAGACATTATATCTCCTGTGGCACTAGTAATGTTATTTACTACGCCACCTGTGATTGTCCCTTAATTTATATTGGACTAACATCTAGGGAACTGAGAATACGTGTGCGTGAGCATGTGCGCGACGTTGGCGCGGCCAAGACGGCGGCCGATATTACTGAACTCAAAACTATTCCCAAACATTTTAGGGCAGTTCATAATTGTGACCCTAGTTGTCTCAAAGTGAGTGGGATAGATGTTATACACCTAGGCGCACGGGGTGGCAATGTAAGAAAGATCCTGGCACAAGTGGAAGCCAAGTGGATCGTGACACTTGGTACATTGTCACCTTATGGACTTAATGAGTCTCTATCGTTCTCTTCATTTTTATAATATTATGTATTTATGAATAACATCACATTTCATGTTGACCCTTCCAGTCGCCCCTACTGCGTCCGTTATGGGCGCAAGTGGTTGTGGGCTTATTTCTTTTCTGTTTTTAAAATTCCTATGTCTTTTATTCTCTTTTTAACTGGGTTATCTTTTCAGTTTTTTTCTAGATCATGTAATTATTTCTCGTTTTGCATTGCATTCGACCTATTCTTATCTGTTTCAAGTGATCTCTGTGATGTTAACACCTCAGACCAAATAGAGGACGGGATGACAAAATGATCGAAAAGGAAAAGAAAAAGAATACTTATGGACTAATTAGTAATATATTGGAATACTTATTTATTTATCTGCTTATTCTTCTTTCTTTATATTTGCTTGGCTGATATTTGGGATCCCTCCTTTTCCCCCTTTGTGTGTACTTAACGGCGAGTGCTGCTGTCCCCTGATGCGGTGCGCATTCGCCGGCTTTCCTGCGACTGGATGCGCTCCCAGCTGTCTATATGACATCCGCGCGCGGTCGGGCACTTCCGCAGTCTTGTGCAGCGTGCCCGCGCATGCGCGGTAGGTCTTGACGGCCTGGGGCTAGCGTCTGGCGTGGGACCCGGCGGGCGCATGCGCCGTCATCACGTCTGCGGGACACCCCCACCCGCCCCTCTCTTATCATGTGACCGGTCATGTGACAGTTCACGTGACCGGCGCGAAATATTTAAAAAGGTCCTTTACTTCTATTATCACCACTGCCCCTTGAGAAAGCGGCCTTAGACGCCGCGAAACGCACGTCGGGGAACGCCATTGAGATCTCTGTCCGACCAGCCTGCCCCAGCCTACAACTTTGGTAAGAATACCACCCCAAATATAAATCTTTAAAATTACAGGTATATTTTCCTGCTACTCAGTGATTAAGGGGTATGAGGGTATTTTCTTACCTTATAAGGGGATTTTTTCAAAGTGCCACCATTTTTTGCAAACTTTATACTAATTTAAACAGCACGTAGCACTTTATATTGCAGGTTTGGTCTGTCTTTCCATTGTGCTACCTAGGCACGCCACTGTCTGGCCAGCCTACCGTCAGCCTGCCAGTCCTGGTATGACTATCACCCCTAATAAGCTCTCGGAGCCACAGGCGTAATATATATTTTTCTGTGACTTTGGCTCTAATAGTAAGCAATTGATTACCTTCTGTCTAGTAATGGGGGCTACGGGTGCATTGTCTTACCCCCATGGCTTTTTAGGTATAATTTCTTGCAACTTTGCACAATTTGAATGAGTATATAGCACCTTATATAGTGGGCTGCGTTCGGTCTGGTAGTTCATATCATTGTTCAGCTTGCACTTCATCCTGATGTTTTGGGTTCTCCTTTTTAAATGAATTTTTCCTAATAAAATATGTACCATTTTCTAAGCCATGATGACTCTGTTTTTCTCTATATAGAATGATCAATTAGAAGCTGCATTTTGTAGTTACTTGTTTAAACTTTATTTTATGGTAAAAGTAGTTGGATGATCACAAACATTTACATGTGACGAAAAAAGTAAAACTAATAGAAACTCTACAAAACGGCAAATACTTTTGTATATACATTTTTATAGTGATTATCCCCTTTTAGAAAATCTTTGTCCCCAACTGCAGTTAGCTAGAAAATAACCAATCACTCGTTACTCACCGTCCCAGAGTCCAGCGCTAAATATTTGCTGCTGCTCCTGGTGCCTGGTATTGGCTGTGGCGCTGACTCCATGTCAACAGTGCGGCGGCTAATAAGTGAGCTCTGCTACTCTAAATGGGGCGGGTTCCGTTTGCACGGGCAGAGTCGCTGAGCTCACTGATTGGTTGCCACACTTTTGGCATGAAGTCAACTCCATAGCCTATAGTGGACACTGAGAGCGGTGCAAGAAACTCAGCGCTGGACCTGAAGAAAGTGAGTGAAGAGTGGTTGGTTATTTTATAACAAACGGAAACATGGGATGAGGATTTTCTGAAAGTTCTTCACCAATGTTTAGTGTTATAACTAGCTTATCCTATCTCATCAATAATTTATTTTGACTATAAATTGAATATCTATTGTAATATTAGTAAATAAAACAACCTTGTGAAGAATATTGGAGATATAATCCCATATCAATCCTTGTATATTATTTGGCAGGGGATTATAAAGATCTACAGTTTACAGTTGTAACTGGACAATTCCGCAACTAAGAAGGAGGGAGGGGGCCGAGAGACAGTGAGTGACAAATATCTCACCTAGCAGCTTAAAGCCAAGGAGTTACACTCCCACCAGCTAGCTGGTGGGCTTCAACAGGAAGACCCCCCTGGAGATCCAAGCCATGCGGCTCCCTTTCTGTAAGTCAACTATAATTCAATACCAAGTTATGGAAATACTGTACATCCCAGCTATACACCACATAGATTTTTGAAATCCCACAAACATGAGGAATGTCACCCTGGCTTCAAGCCCAGTCTAGCGCATAGAGATGGGGAGATACCCGACACAGCCTTTCAAAAAACCCAAGGGCCACTGTGTTTGGTCTCCATGTGTAGCAGGGGCCCAGCTGGATCCTATGACACCAGAACCGGCTCCCTAAGACCGTCCATTACGGGAGTATAACCCTTTTTAGTTTTTGGAGTTTATAGCTGAGGGAGGCCAGGGGTGGAGATTTAGGTCCATCCCAGTGCTTCTTTCTCTGGGAGGTCGTGATGACATATCGTGTGAGGGAAGTCACTCAACGAGGAGGGACCCACAAGCCTCCCATGTGGCAGGCCCTCCCCCGTGAGTCAGGCCTTTCATCTGACTGGTAACTGACTCTCAATATCTGCTTATTAGTGTTGAGCGACTATGTTCTGTTAACCCTTTCGGCAAGTATGCTCGGGCCGAGCACCGAGTAGTTTCAGCTGCTTGGTGTTATGTTTGAATCACTCCCGTGTGCATGATTTGCGACTGTTTGACAGCTTTAGTACATGTGAGGAATGTGTAAGAAATAGACATTCCTTACATGTACTAAAGCTGTCAAACAGTCGCAAATCATGCACACGGGAGTGATTCAAACATAACACCAAGCAGCTGAAACTACTCGGTGCTCGGCCCGAGCATACTCGCCGAAAGGGTTAACAGAACATACTCGCTCAACACTACTGCTTATATCTTTTGCACCACTACTATTGTGTTTGCATCTCTGACCATTATGTATGTATAACCCTTATGTATATAATGTATTGTCTAGTGTGCCCTTAAGGTGATTAAATATATAATTTAGCCTTGGGCTGCTCTTTTATCTCGATCCACGAATCCTCATATCAGTTGTTCGGTCCAACTAACACGCTACCGGGGCTGGTTTTTGGCCCGATATTATTTCTGTTAACGGACCGGGGGGCTTTCTAATATAAACTGGTGGCAGCTCTACCAGGCTGACAAGGTTCTGTTTCACTGGGGATAGTGGGAGGAGTCTCTCAGGGGTGTGAGCGAGTGTAGTGCCACGTCAGTGACTGAGTGGGCCACCTATTCTCACTCCTGGTACCTTCTTGTACCCATGTGAACAGGGGGTGTCGGTGTAGAACTGTACCAATCTGGCCTTACGCGTCCCCGAGCGAGGGTGGAATGTCACGTTGGTACAAAGGGCAGATCCATGTCACGTGATCCGTCTGACGTAATTGTGACGTCAGGCGGGTCGCGAGGTGTGGATCCTTCACATGTGGTGGCAGTGGTGGGATTCTGCGGGATCTCTCTGGTGTCATTCTTCACAAACCTTAAAAAATGTTGTTATGTCGCTGAGTGAATCTATTTATTTTTAAGTAGATGTGATTTGTGTGTAAAACATTTCAAACATTCATGAATTGGAAAGGTTTTTCCGATAAAAGATTTCTGATGTGGAATTAGTGCTGGCTTAGAATAAAACACTCTCCGAATATGATATGTGAAAGTTTCTTCTGATATATTTAGCTTTTTAATAGTTATTAAGACTTGATTTCTTGTTAAGATATTTCTGACATATGGGCATGAAAATGGCTTCTCCCCTGTGTGAATTCTTTGATGTCTAACAACTTCTAACTTCTAACTAAAACATTTTCCACATTCTGAACATGAAAACGGCTTCACCTCTTTGTGAACCCACTGATGTCTAACAAGATTTGATTTATTATTAAAACATTTCCCACATTCTGAACACGAATATGGCATTGATCCTGTATGAACATTTTGATGATTAACAAGAGATGATTTATCGGTAAAAAATGTCCAACACTCTGAACATGAAAATGGCTTCACCCCTGTGTGAATGCTCTGATGTTTAACAAGACACGATTTCCGGTTAAAACATTTTCCACATTCAGAACATGAAAATGGCTTCTCCCCTGTGTGAACCCACTGATGTCTCGCAAGACTTGATTTATCACTATAGCATTTATCACATTCTGAACATGAATACGGCTTTGCTCCCGTATGACTTCTCTCATGTGTAACCAGACCCCATTTCTGTTTAAAGCATTTTCCACATTGTGAACATGAAAATGGCTTTGCATCTGTGTGGCTTCTCTGATGTCTAAAAAGAAAAGATCTTTCACTAAAACATTTCCCACAATCTTCACAAGAAAATGGCTTCTCCCCTGTGTGACTTCTCTTATGTTGAATAAATTTTGATTTCCAGTCAAAACATTTTCCACATTCCAAACATGTATATGGCTTCTCTCCAGTATTAGCACTTTGGTTCACGACATCTTTTCTGTTACGTTTATTTTCCTTAACATTCGGTGATGAATCAGAAGATAGGACCTGTTCGAAAGCATCCGATGATAGACCGTTGCCGGGAACAGCGATATATGGAATTATGACATGTTCTTCATATGTATCATGTGGGATACCACGATCATCTGCTTTACAATCTAAAGATATCTGATGTCCCTCAGAGCCCCCAGGACAGTCATCTGCGAAGAATAAAACAGATTTTCTTATTTTTTAATAATAAAATGTCAACTGATATTTTATAACATTAATACAGTGGGTACGGAAAGTATTTAGACCCCTTTACATTTTTCACTCTTTGTTTCATTGCAGCCATTTGGTAAATTCTAAAAAGTTCATTTTTTTTCTCATTAAAGTACACTCTGCACCCCATCTTGAGTGAAAAAAAAACAGAAATGTAGAAATTTTTGCAAATTAATTAAAAAAGAAAAACTGAAATATCACATGGTCATAAGTATTCAGACCCTTTGCTCAGTATTGAGTAGAAGCTAATACAGCCATGAGTATTCTTGGGAATGATGCAACAAGTTTTTCACACCTGGATTTGGGGATCCTCTGCCATTCTTCCTTGCAGATCCTCTCCAGTTCCGTTAGGTTGGATGGTGAACGTTGGTGAGCAGCCATTTTCAGGTCTCTCCAGAGATGCTCAATTGGGTTTAGGTCAGGGCTCTGGCTGGGCCAGTCAAGAATGGTCACAGAGTTGTTCTGAAGCCACTCCTTTGCTATTTTAGCTGTATGCTTAGGGTCATTGTCTTGTTGGAAGGTGAACCTTCAGCCAAGTCTGAGATCCAGAGTACTCTGGAAGAGGTTTTCATCCAGGATATCTCTGTACTTAGCCACATTCATGTTTCCTTCAATTGCAACCAGTCGTCCTGTCCCTGGAGCTGAAAAACACCACCATAGCATGATGCTGCCACCACCATGTTTCACTGTTGGGATTGTATTGGGCAGGTGATGAGCAGTGCCTGGTTTTCTCCACACATACTGCTTAGAATTATCACCAAAAAGTTCTATCTTCATCTCATCAGACCAGAGAATTTTATTTCTCATAGTCTGGGAGTGTGTTTTTGAGCAAACTCTATGCGGGCTTTCAGATGTCTTGCACTGAGGAGAGGCTTCAGTCTGGCCACTCTGCCATAAAGGGCCGACTGGTGGAGAGTTGCAGTGATAATTGACTTTGTGGAACTTTCTCACATCTCCCTACTGCATCTCTGGAGCTCAGCCACAGTAATCTTGGTGTTCTTCTTTACCTCTCTCACCAAGGCTCTTCTCCTATGATTGCTCAGTTTGGCTGGACGGCCAGGTCTAGGAAGACTTCTGGTGGTCCAAAACTTCTTCCATTTAAGGATTATGGAGGCCGCTGTGCTCTTAGGAACCTTGAGTAATGCAGAAATTTTTTTGTAACCTTGGCCAGATCTGTGCCTTGCCATAATTCTGTCTCTGAGCTCCTTGGGCAGTTACTTTGAGCTTATGATTCTCATTTAGTCTGACATGCACTGTGAGCTGTGAGGTCTTATATAGACAGGTGTGTGCCTTTCCAAATCAAGTCCTATCAGTTTAATGAAACACAAGCTGGACTCCAATGAAGGAGTAGAACCATCTCAAGGAGGATCACAAGGAAATGGACAGCATATGACTTAAATATGAGTATCTGTGCAAAGGGTCTGAATACTTATGACCATGTGATATTTCAGTTTTTCTTTTTTAATAAATCTGCAAAAATTTCTACATTTCTGTTTTTTTTTTCAGTCAAGCTGGGGTGCAGAGTGCACTTTAATGAGAAAAAAAATGAACTTTTTAGAACTTTACCAAATGGCTGCAATGAAACAGAGTGAAAAGTTTAAAGGGGCCTGAATACTTTCCGTACCCATTGTACATAGCACATAGTTTAGTGTGCCCCTAAGGTGATTAAATATAAAAGAACAGCCCAAGGTTAAATTATATTTCGTTCCAAGAATCTCAAGTCTGTTGTTCGGTCCAACGAACATGCTACCGGGTGGGTTTCTAGCCCGATATACAGTTCAGACCAAAAGTTTGGACACACCTTCTCATTTAAAGATTTTTCTGTAAAACTGTAAGTTTCTCAAAACTATGAATTAACACATGTGGAGCTATATACTTAACAAAAAGTGTGAAACAACTGAAAATATGTCTTATATTCTAGGTTCTTCAAAGTAGCCACCTTTTGCTTTGATGACTGCTTTGCACACTCTTGGCATTCTCTTGATGAGCTTCAAGAGGTAGTCACCGAAAATGGTCTTCCAACAATCTTGAAGGAGTTCCCAGAGATGCTTAGCACTTGTTGGCCCTTTTGCCTTCGCTCTGCGGTCCAGCTCACCCCAAACCATCTCGATTGGGTTCAGGTCTGGTGACTGTGGAGGCCAGGTCATCTGGCGTAGCACCCCATCACTCACCTTCTTGGTCAAATAGCCCTTACACAGCCTGGAGGTGTGTTTGGGGTCATTGTCCTGTTGAAAAATAAATGATGTTCCAACTAAACGCAAACCGGATGGAATAGCATGCCGCTGCAAGATGCTGTGGTAGCCATGCTGGTTCAGTATGCCTTCAATTTTGAATAAATCCCCAACAGTGTCACCAGCAAAGCACCCCCACACCATCACACCTCCTCCTCCATGCTCCACGGTGGGAACCAGGCATGTAGAGTCCATGCGTTCACCTTTTCTGCGTCGCACAAAGACACGTGGTTGGAACCAAAGATCTCAAATTTGGACTCATCAGACCAAAGCACAGATTTCCACTAGTCTAATGTCTATTCCTTGTGTTCTTTAGCCCAAACAAGTCTCTTCTGCTTGTTGCCTGTCCTTAGCAGTGGTTTCCTAGCAGCTATTTTACCATGAAGGCCTGCTGCACAAAGTCTCCTCTTAACAGTTGTTGAAGAGATGTGTCTGCTGCTAGAACTCTGTGTGGCATTGACCTGGTCTTTAATCTGAGCTGCTGTTAACCTGCGATCTGACTCGGATAAACTTATCCTCAGAAGCAGAGGTGACTCTTGGTCTTCCTTTCCTGGGGCGGTCCTCATGTGAGCCAGTTTCCTTGTAGCGCTTGATGGTTTTTGCAACTGCACTTGGGGACACTTTCAAAGTTTTCCCAATTGTTCGCACTGACTGACCTTCATTTCTTAAAGTAATGATGGCCACTCGTTTTTCTTTACTTAGCTGCTTTTTTCTTGCCATAGTACAAATTATAACAGTCTATTCAGTAGGACTATCAGCTGTGTATCCACCAGACTTCTGCACAACACAACTGATGGTCCCAACCCCATTTATAAGGCAAGAAATCCCACTTACTAATCCTGACCGGGCACACCTGTGAAGTGAAAATCCTTTCCGGTGACTATCTCTTGAAGCTCATCAAGAGAATGCCAAGAGTGTGCAAAACAGTCATCAAAGCAAAAGGTGGCTACTTTGAAGAACCTAGAATACAAGACATATTTTTAGTTGTTTCACACTTTTTTGTTAAGTATATAATTCCACATATGTTAATTCATAGTTTTGATGCCTTCAGTGTGAATGTACAATTTTCATAGGTCATGAAAATACAGAAAAATCTTAAAATGAGAAGGTGTGTCCAAACTTTTGGTCTGTACTGTAAGTCTGTTATATCTAATAGAAACTGGTGGCAGCTCTCCCAGGCCGTCTAGGCTCTGCTTCACTGGAGCTACTGAAAGAGCCTCTCAGTCTGACTGGGGTGTGAGCGAGTGTGGTGCCACGTCAGTGACTGAATGGGCCTCCCCTTCTCACTCACTGGTGCCTTCCTGTACCTGTGTGGACAGGGGGTGTATGTGCAGAACTGTACTAATCTGACCTTACGCATCCTCGAGGGGGTGTGGAACGTCACGTAGATGCAGAGGGCAGGTCCCGTACCACGTGCTTCGTCTGACGTAACTGACGTCAGGCGGGTGGGGATCCATCATAAGTGCTGGCGAGATTCTGCGTGGTCTCCCTGCTGCCATTTCATCACACCCATCATCAGTCTTTTTCTAGTTAAATCCTCAGTGGGGAATTGTAAAGGGAATGTAGAAAAACTTAGGAGTACATAATAAGAGGACTTTTTATAGGTTTCTTTCCTTTATAATTGACTCCTGGCTTTTCACTAAAAAAACAGAGAGCAGTGGATTTTCTTTCCTAATGGAATTATTGAATAAACTGAACTGCTGCGCTAAGCGCCTCCTGTGCACAGAGAGGTCACACATTTCTTACATTTGTTTGCTGGATAACACAAAGACAGGAGTGAAGACTCTAATTATATTCATATGGAGAAAAGCACATCACTTCTTGTTATATGGTGCACAAGTAGGACTTAGATGTGTCCAAGTACGATACCGCAGATATCCTACTAGTGATGCAGCAGGCAGTCTTTACAATTTCCAGAGGACTGATGAAAGTCTGGTTGATCGAAACAACTTATTTTTTCTGGATATTCCTTTTCGCAATAAAAGACCGTTTATTTGAACAAAGTTATTGAGTGCCAAGTGTTTTCTGCATATTATCATCTAATTATATTCAGTCTAAATGAGCTTGGTGGAACGCATTCTGAAAGTAGTGGTCCGTACTCAGAGGTTTCCAGTAATTTCTTCTCATGCAGCAAAAGGGATAAGGATTATGAATAGTGTTGAGTGAATTTGTTCGGCATTTCAAATTCAGGTTCATGTTCGGGGTTCCGGCTTATTCGTACCAAAAAATCGTCTCCTCCCATGAACATCCCTGATTTACTACGCTATTATCTGCGAGACAGCATGGCAAATCAGGGATGTTCACGGGCAGAGACGATTTTTTGGCGCAAACAAGCCGGAACCCCGAACATGAACCCGAATTTGAAATGCTGAACAATTAACAAATTCGCTCAACACTAATTATGAAGACCCTGCCCCATGGCTCTTGTCATATGGCTTAAATATTATAATATACACAACATGAAGAGAGAATAATAAGAATTGGCCTGTGGTGATTGGTGCAAAACTGAGAGTATGGGCTTACAACCTTACTAGACAAGGCCTCCTTGTATTCCCCAGTACACTCAGGAGTACCTGCAGCCAGCACACAGCCGCATCTACCTCATACCCAAGTCCTCTACCATACAAATGTCCTTGATAAAGAAGGTTGTTGTTCGAAACGCCGGACTTTTTCTTTATGGATCAAAATAAAATGTTCACTTATTGCATCAAGATCTTCGTTCTCCATCATCATTTCAGTGATGAAATTTTTTGTCTCCACGCATACGGCCCTGAAAACTAGTGTCTTAAAAAGATATGCAAATTGCCTCTTCAGAAAGAAGGAGGACTTGAACGCTATAGCGCCACCTATTGGTAGCAGCAATCCAACAAGTCGCAATCGACTTTAACGAGTTTTGCAATATGACCTTGGATAAAAGCCAAATCAGAATCTCAATTTGCAGACACGATGTTTCGGGCTGTTGGCCCTCGTCAGTGCAAACTATGACAATTGATTTGGCTAGGTGAGAGCCTTTGGACTGAGGTCTAAGGGGTAAATTTCTCCTTGTGGAGAGTGACATACCGGCTCTGGCATGCCAAGGTAAGGAGGCTTATTCGCCGTGCAATGCTCCTCTGGGAAATTTAATATGCAAATTGCCTCTTCAGAGAGAAGGAGGACTTGAACTCTAGAGCGCGTAGAAACGGAACACCTTAGACCTCAGTCCAGAGCCTCTCACCTAGCCAAATCAGTTCTCATACTTTGCTGTCACGAAGGCTAACAGCCAGAAACACCGTGTCTGCAAATTGAGATTCTGATTTTGCTATTATCCGAAGTCATATTGCAAGACTCGTTAAAGGGTCGATTGTGACTTGTAGGATTGCTGCTACCAATAGGTGGCGCTATAGGGTTCAAGTCCTCCTTCTCTGAAGAGACAATTTGCATATTAAATTTCCCAGAGGAGCATTGCACAGCGAATAAGCCTCCTTACGTTGACATGCCAGAGCTGGTATGTCACTCTCCACAAGGAGAAATGTTACCCCTTAGACCTCTGTCTTAAAAATATGGCTTCTAAGGTGAAATCGAAAGGAAAATCAATCCCGTGGTAAAAGATCACTGTTATTCATAGGTCATGCCACAAGAACAGTATCCTTGCCTGTTTTAAATAGGGTGCTGTCTTACAGCCAACTTATGTTCCTTATTGCTCCAGTGGAATAATATCTCAGGATGCCATACATCTTATATACATACATCTCTTGTTTAAAGGCTTTCTGAGGTTGGATAAACCAGAAGACATTTCCAGCATTTAATCTCTTTGAGATTAATATTTTTAACAGAAGTAAATCTGCACCAGTAGGAAGGTGAGCAGCATTCTCGGCACCCATAGAATTGACCTCCCATCCTCCTAAGAATCTTCTGTTATTTGGCTATACGTCTCCATGTTATCACACAGTAATTTTATATTACATATTTACATAGTTAATACAATTGAAAACAGATAAATGTCCAAAAATTTTAAATCGGATGGGAGAAAATAAAAGTACAACCATAATGCATGTTCCATTCTGACCCCAAAAAGCTAATTATTGCTTCTGATCTCAATTGTTAATCCACTGGACATTCAAGAAAGCACCTTACATATTTACATAATTATTTATGTTATTTGTTTTTAATAAAAGCCTCTAAGTCTAAAAAAACGTATCTAGTATAAAAAGGTATAAAAACCCTTCCAGACCCATGATTTTGTCCTGTTCAAGAGCTGAAAAGCCCTCACCCTCCAAGTAATTTTGTCTTATCCTTTATCATGTGTTGTTTTACAAAGAGCTGTCACCCAGTTTATATTTTGTTGGATAAGAATTACAATTGATGTGGCGCATATACGTATATATTCCCATGAGAAGAATCCGTGACTTCTCTGTATTTAGTGGTTACTACTCACCTGGGTAGTCATATGTAGGAATCTCCTCTTTACACCGCTCATCACCCGTCATATATGTCTCTGTAGTATTAATATGGATCAGATCTTCACCCTGAAACAAATATTGTAAAAGTCACAGACAGATGGAGAAGTCACATCTGTGATCAGCTCTAATCCTGCCATCTCCACCGTTCTCATTACACAAGTATAAAACATATAATACTGGTGGATAAAACAAGACTGAGCACAAGACCTTCATAGTCGCCTACACATCATAGGGGAGATCTCATGACACTTCTCAATCTACCTGATGATCCTGAGGAACGTTGGGATCTTCTTGTTTACAATTCTGTGGAAGAAGAGGACGGGGACATCTCTCTTTTGTTGCCCTCTTACAGGATAAATCTGGAGGAAACACATACAGGGACTGAATTAATTCTTTACATACAGATAATTATAGGTCATGTATATTTAGTCCTGTCTATTACCTGGTGATGTGAGGGGCTGGGGAACTTCCATTATGAAGTCCTTGTACAGATCTTTGTGTCCTTCTTAGCGTTGAGCGAGCATGCTCGACACTGCTCGGTGCTCACCCGAGCATCTCACTACTCGGGATGTTCGGCGAGCACCGAGCATTTCCGGGTTACTGGGGCGGGAGCTCGGATTTCTGCCCTGCATGTTTAGTGCTCTTTACAGAGCCAATGAACATGCAGGGATTGCCAGCCAGTCACTGTAATGCCGCAGCAATGTTGGTTGTGGGCATTACAGTTATTGGCTGGCCGCACAGCGTCACCTCGAGTATTTAAAACTGGGCGCCGCCATCTTGGACACAATCGCTCCGGATCAAACGGTGTAGGGAGAGTGCTGCTGAGCTAGGGAGAGATTTATACTGCGAAATAGGTAGTGTAGGGTATCTAAAGCCTGCAAAATCAAACAAACAGTCCTTCTCAGGACTAATATCCATCCCAGATATCAGGCAGGCAGGCAGGCTGTGAAGGAGAGGCAGTGGTTATACCAACAAACACTGCATTACAGTCCTGTTTGCTGCTTCTCACATTGCAAGACTTAGCCCCAGGTCTCAGGGGCCAGGAAAAATCCTTTTTTTTCATCTAAATCCTCTTTTTTTTCCCTCAGTCAGACTGTACAAATACCCGTCTTATTAACCTTTTGGTATCCCCCCCCAAAAAAAAAATGAGTGTGTCTGTGAGTGTTCAGACACAAATATATCTGTTTAAAAGAGTCTGGTGTAGGTCAGATAACTAGAGCTGTGGTTTTGCAGTTCCACGGTTCAAATCTCTGTATTATCCACTTTTTGCCTTTTTTTCCATAAAAAAAAAACAGTTTGAGTGTCTCTCTGACTGTTTAGGCACAAATATATCTGTTTAAAAGATTCTGGTGTAGGCCAGAGAAATAGAACTGTAGTTTTCCTCTTCCACGGTTCTATTCTCCTTTTTATTACCCTTTTGCCATTGCAAGTGTAAACTATTTTACTTAATTCACAAAGGGCAAGGCGCGTGGCAAGGGACGTGGAACTGGACGTTCTGGTGATGGTGCGTGCAGAGGACGGGGCCGTGGCCAAGGTGAAAATGTGCCACAACCAACAGCCACATCTTCTCGCTCCCAGTTCTTTAATGAATTACTAGGGAAGCACCAACAGCACCACTATTGCGAACTGATCAGTGTGAACAGGTTATTAATTGGATAGCAGATAACACTTCCAGTCACCTAGGCACCACCACCTCCGGTCTGTCTTCCACACGGTCAAGTGTTAGTAGCCGTGAGTCTCGACTGCATATGACTCGCCCCCTGGGCCACGCGGAACCGGGCAATAGGGAGACGCTGGGAGTAGTAGTGGCGGCCCGGTCCCGCGGCCCAGGGTGGTCAGACCAATGGTAGTCTGCTACCGTACTTTAGATAATGTCCGACTACGCCACCCGTGGATTGCGGTTATTAGGAACCGCCGCTGCAAGGCAGTTCGCTGGGGCTGATGATGTATGCAGCTGGGATGGTGTGGCTCCCCACGGGAAGAGTGCGGCCCCAGGGCAGTGTAGTGGATGGTGGGAGTAGTGATGGTGAGAGTCCCGGTACCGTTAGTGCTGGGGGAGCGAAAAAGCACACAGACAACGTACTGCAGTCCAGGGTCTTTACTCACAGTTAATATCCATGTCACTTCAGCTGGCAATGACTGCCCGAGCCATGCTGCGTCCACCAGATGAGGGGCTCGGTCAACTCCCAGGCAGTTCAGGAATATGACACAGGACCCCCTTCTTTCCTTTCTCTGGCCTGCCTCACCGGTGACCCACTTTTGTCCAGCTACCGCGGATCTGCGCGGGTAAACGTGGGCCCCGTTCCCCGCTATCCTATATGGTGCCTTTCTAGCAGGTTTGATGAGGTGTCGCACCAATAAATGATCACGACTTCCGGTCTTTGGCTGAGGGTTGTTTCTCCTCCACCAACTTGGGATCCGGTACCCTTAATCTGCCTGACCCTTCACCCTGTATTCTCGTGGGTTCTTAGGGTCCCTTCTGCCTTCTTGTTCCTGAGCCCTTCTGTTCCTCTCTCTCTTCCTTTCTTGTTCCTTCTCCTCCTGTTCCTTCTCCTCTCAGGCTCCGGCCTCTTCTCTAGGCCTGCCTCTGGAGCAGCACTCAGCCTGAGCTGCTGCTCCCTGTCAGCTCTCCTCTCAACTTCTCCTCACAGACTGAACCCAGATCTAAGATGGCTCCTCCCTTTTATACCTCCCTCTAGCCATGAGCCCAGGTGACCAGAAACCAATGGGCTCCTACCTACGCTCAGGAACCAACCCCTATCTGCCCCTACAGCACTGGTTGTTCCACCCCCCTCCCCACTCCAGTCAAGGACATAGTCGGTCGTGCCTGCACTTCTGTCTAGTGGGAGGACCATTGAGCTGTCCCTCGGAAATGGGGTGTGTGTGCTGTATGCAGCTAACTGAGCCCTGGTCCATACTCCATCCTTACCTGGGAGTGGAATATCACACCTCTGGCAGAGGTGCAATACCCCTGTAGCGGCCAAACCCTCAGGGCGCTACATTCCCCCCTGGTAAACCACAGCACGTCCTCGGGCTGGAAAAGAGCAAAAACAGTTGATTACAGGACATGCAAAACTTTTTAAAACTTTTTACATTTAGAAAAGGACGACATTGTTCAATTCCCTTTATGGGACACACTTTTCTTTTCACTAGACATTATGAAAACACTTTCAATACTTCCGGAACTCTTTTGTATAAAACATCTCGTAAAACATTTGCATTATCACCTAGCAGCATATAAAACTTTCTCATGTAAAACATTTTTAGGCAAGACACATTCTTGTATTCTTGGATCATGGCCGCGGTGCAACTTGCGACCAGGTGTTCTTCCCTCTTAAAGGTGCAACAATTTATCTTGAGGTAGACGTTGCAGCCTTTTTTATAAAACCAGTAGGGGGCGCTTTAGGAAGCGCAACTATATACAAGGGATTGGCCGTTCCCAGTCCTCGGCCGGTTTTGGGAAGGGGAATGGCTGCTCTCAGTCCTCAGCCAGGTAACTTAGGGGATGGGGCAACTTTCAAACAGTCCTATATCAGTCCCAACGGGGACCACACTTCCATCTGAAACAGTCCCAAACAGTTCCTTTGTACCCTGACGGGTAACTATTTACACTGGTATGCTACTGTTCACTGGTAGCGATACCCTCCAGCCGCTCCTTGCTCCTCATAATCTTCAGCTGTTGGCGGCAGTACTCCCGTTGACGGGCGGCGTCCGCCCGGGTTTCTTGGGTGAACCCTATCAGATTTTCTCCGGTGGGGTCCCATTCGAACTGGGCGTCCTCCAACTGTGGCTGGGGGGCTTCCTGAGGCGCCGGAGCAGGTATGAGGGGCTCAGATGATACTCCAACCTCCGCGGGCGGGCTCCTCCGAAGGCGGGGGTTAACATACTCAGGGGGCCAGATGAAAGGAAGCCCATCCGGACTGGTATGTTGGGCGAAAAGATCTGCGCCCAGAGGTGGTACTACAGAGGCAGGGGGCGCGAGCGGGTTGGCGGCGCCCGGGGGTACACGGCCTTGCGACCAGGCCCGCGGTGCTGGTTTCCTGGTTGCACCCAGGGGTGATACAGCGGAAGCAGGGGGCTCTGAAGGGGCAGCGGCGCCCGCGGGCGCTAGGCCTTGCGACCAGGCCTGCGATTGTGGTCTGCTGAGCACGCCAGGGGTCGGAGGGCACGGCGTGGGGCGGGGCACACTGGCGGCGTCGACGGCCTGGGAACCGGTTGGTGGCAGTGGAGGCACGGTGTCGATGGCGGGTACAGGTACGTCGGGCTCCGCGACGGGGGTGCAGGGGCAGATCGGCGGCCCCAGGGTTCGGGGTAGGGGCGTCTCCGTTACCTGCCTCTGCTGTCGCGGCCCCTTCTGCGGCATCGTCTTCAGCCTCTGCTCTGCCTTCACTGCCCTCGGTGGCTGGTGTGCTGCTGGATGTCGACGGCGCCTCCCGCTGCAGGATCACAGCCCGCCGGGCCATTTCTTCTTTCCACCCGGCAATCACGTCCTGCTGCGCCCGGACCATCCTCCGGTCCAGCTCCTCCAGCGCAGCCCGCGCATACTCGGGGTCTTCCTTGGGGAGGTGCGCTAACAGCTCTGTGAAGCTGCATGGTGGTGCGGCCTGCAGCAGGCCCCTTGCCAAGGTGTTGGAGCTGGCTCCTTTCTCCATCTCCGGGTGCGGCCTGGCCAGACTGATCCAGACGGCGCCCTGCCCCACAGTTTTCTTCTCTTTCCGCCCCCAGGGGGGGTGGTCCTGGGGCATTCTGCTGACAATCACTCTCAGGGGCAGCCCCCCCACGTTGACGGACATCTCCACAGCCGCTCTCATGGCTGTTGGGGGTGGGCTCCTTCTTGGCGCCATTCTGGGACCTGGCCCACGATGGGAGGTGGCTTCCTGTTGTCTTTTGGCACGCACATTATGGCGCTCGTTCTTCTGGGGCGGGCGCCATCTTTGGTACAATAAAACAGTCTCTTTTCAGGCGCGCAATACCCGCTTGTGGCGGGTGGGTAACGATCCTGCCGACTACGCCAAAGCTGACTCGCCCCCTGGGCCGTGGGGCACGCGGAACCGGGCAATAGGGAGACGCTGGGAGTAGTAGTGGCGGCCCGGTCCCGCGGCTCAGGGTGGTCAGACCAATGGTAGTCTGCTACCGTACTTTAGATAATGTCCGACTACGCCACCTGTGGATTGCGGTTATTAGGAACCGCCGCTGCAAGGCAGTTCGCTGGGGCTGATGATGTATGCAGCTGGGATGGTGTGGCTCCCCATGGGAAGAGTGCGGCCCCAGGGCAGTGTAGTGGATGGTGGGAGTAGTGATGGTGAGAGTCCCGGTACCGTTAGTGCTGGAGGAGCGAAAAAGCACACAGACAACGTACTGCAGTCCAGGGTCTTTACTCACAGTTAATATCCATGTCACTTCAGCTGGCAATGACTGCCCGAGCCATGCTGCGTCCACCAGGTGAGGGGCTCGGTCAACTCCCAGGCAGTTCAGGAATATGACACAGGACCCCCTTCTTTCCTTTCTCTGGCCTGCCTCACCGGTGACCCACTTTTGTCCAGCTACCGCAGATCTGCGCGGGTTAACGTGGGCCCCGTTCCCCGCTATCCTATATGGTGCCTTTCTAGCAGGTTTGATGAGGTGTCGCACCAATAAATGATCACGACTTCCGGTCTTTGGCTGAGGGTTGTTTCTCCTCCACCAACTTGGGATCCGGTACCCTTAATCTGCCTGACCCTTCACCCTGTATTCTCGTGGGTTCTTAGGGTCCCTTCTGCCTTCTTGTTCCTGAGCCCTTCTGTTCCTCTCTCTCTTCCTTTCTTGTTCCTTCTCCTCCTGTTCCTTCTCCTCTCAGGCTCCGGCCTCTTCTCTAGGCCTGCCTCTGGAGCAGCACTCAGCCTGAGCTGCTGCTCCCTGTCAGCTCTCCTCTCAACTTCTCCTCACAGACTGAACCCAGATCTAAGATGGCTCCTCCCTTTTATACTTCCCTCTAACCATGAGCCCAGGTGACCAGAAACCAATGGGCTCCTACGTACGCTCAGGAACCAACCCCTATCTGCCCCTACAGCACTGGGTGTTCCACCCCCCTCCCCACTCCAGTCAGGGACATAGTCAGTCGTGCCTGCACTTCTGTCTAGTGGGAGCACCATTGAGCTGTCCCTCGGAAATGGGGTGTGTGTGCTGTATGCAGCTAACTGAGCCCTGGTCCATACTCCATCCTTACCTGGGAGTGGAATATCACACCTCTGGCAGAGGTGCAATACCCCTGTAGCGGCCGAACCCTCGGGGCGCTACACATACTCCTCCTCACCCTGATGCTCCTTCCTCCCACCATGCCGAGTGTCATCAGACAGCAACTGATCCCACAGTTGGACACTCTGAAGAGCTGTTCACTGGTCCATTTCCATATTTGGGCCCCTCGCCTGCTCCGCTTGAAGTGGTGGAAGAGGAGATCCCATGTAGCGATGGCCAAATATTTGAACAGCCACGGCCACAGGAAGGCGACGCTGGCAATTTGTCACAATAGGTGGACGATGACGAGACGCAATTGCCACGAAGTGAGGAGGAGGACCGTGGTGCGGAAGTGGAAGAGGAGGAGGTGGTGGATGATCTAGTAACTGACCCAACGTGGCAGGAAGACACGCAGAGCGAGGCGAGCAGCACACAGGGGGAGGGAGGCAGAGTACCCCAACAGGCAGGAAGAAGCAGTGTGGTGGCCGCAGACAGAAGGCAGGCAACCGTTCCCCGTAACACCAACACAAAGGATGCTGCCAGTACAACCGGTAGGTCTTCCAGAGTCTGGAATTTTTTTAAAGACTCTGCTGATAACTAGAGATGAGCGTTGTTCTACTCGAACTGTTCGCCAATCTCAAATTCGAGCTGTTTTGGGCGGTGTTCGAGCCGATCGGCGAACACGAACAATTTGAGAAAAATTCGGCTGTTCGAGGTTATGTTCGATAACTGTTCGTGCACCAAAATCATAACTGGATTTTTTCTCAGTAATGATGAAAATTAATGTTAATACGCAGTTTGAGTGTACAGCGGGGCGGGGGGAGGGGGAGGGGATGGATCTCTGCAGGAACAATGAAGATCTCCATTTTTTTTTCTCTTTCCCGCATTTGCAGTGGGGAGGTGCAATCTGTCAGCCTATCAGCAGCGCACACACGGAGCGAAGTGCTTTTTTTCACACAAGCAAGGGCATGTGTGATTGGCAGTGTATGTCACATGTCCTTGCCCTATAAGACCAAGCCATTTTCCCCGTCGCCACCATTTTCTCACTGCTGCAGCTGCGTGTTAGACGGCACCGCTGTTGCTGTGTGCGCTATACCTTGTTAATTTCAAGCCAATTTTCGCACAAATATACAGATAGCTTGGGAGTAGGGAATAGTTGTGATTGCAGTCCTTTTAAGGACTAGGTTACAGCATTTCCTACGACTTTTATCAGGCAGGTCTGTGCTCTTAAATAGATAGATTGTGGGAGTAAAGACTAATTGTAATTGGAGTCCTTTTCAGGACTAGGTTACATCAGTTCCTATCAGTTTTTGCCAGGCAGGTCTGTGCCAGTGCTGTGCAAGTTTTTTTCACAGCATTTGGCTGAATCTAGCAAAGCTAATCCTTTTTGGCCTATTGCAGAGTGTGTTAGTCAGTGGAGTAGCCTATCTGTGTTGCAAGATATACCACCTGTGTATAGAATACCAATTTTTTTACTGCACCTAGTGAAGTAAAATCTTTTGGGCATAGCATCATTCTATTAGTCCATCTATACTGACCTCCATCAGGTTGCAAACTGAATATAATTTTTTTCTGCATCTAGCTCTGAAAAAATATTTGGGCTTCTAGCAGTGTGTGGGACTTGGTCTATTAGTCCATCTATACTGACCTCCATCAGGTTGCAAATTAAAAATAATTTTTTTCTTCATTTAGCTCTGAAAAAATATTTGGGCTTCTAGCAGTGTGTGGGACTTGTTCTATTAGTCCTTCTATACTGACCTCCAGCAGGTTGCAAATTGAATATAATTTTTTTCTGCATCTAGCTCTGAAAAAATATTTGGGCTTCTAGCGGTGTGTGGGACTTGGTCTATTAGTCCATCTATACTGACCTCCATCAGGTTGCAAATTAAAAATATTTTTTTTCTGCATCTAGCTCTGAAAAAATATTTGGGCTTCTAGCAGTGTGTGGGACTTGGTCTATTAGTCCATCTATACTGACCTCCATCAGGTTGCAAATTAAAAATAATTTTTTTCTGCATCTAGCTCTGAAAAAATATTTGGGCTTCTAGCAGTGTGTGGGACTTGGTCTATTAGTCCATCTATACTGACCTCCATCAGGTTGCAAATTGAATAAAAAAAATTTCTGCAGCTAGCTCTGAAAAAATATTTGGGCTTCTAGCGGTGTGTGGGACTTGGTCTATTAGTCCATCTATACTGACCTCCATCAGGTTGCAAATTAAAAATAATTTTTTTCTGCATCTAGCTCTGAAAAAATATTTGGGCTTCTAGCAGTGTGTGGGACTTGGTCTATTAGTCCATCTATACTGACCTCCATCAGGTTGCAAATTAAAAATAATTTTTTTCTTCATTTAGCTCTGAAAAAATATTTGGGCTTCTAGCAGTGTGTGGGACTTGTTCTATTAGTCCTTCTATACTGACCTCCAGCAGGTTGCAAATTGAATATAATTTTTTTCTGCATCTAGCTCTGAAAAAATATTTGGGCTTCTAGCGGTGTGTGGGACTTGGTCTATTAGTCCATCTATACTGACCTCCATCAGGTTGCAAATTAAAAATATTTTTTTTCTGCATCTAGCTCTGAAAAAATATTTGGGCTTCTAGCAGTGTGTGGGACTTGGTCTATTAGTCTATCTATACTGACCTCCATCAGGTTGCAAATTAAAAATAATTTTTTTCTTCATTTATCTCTGAAAAAATATTTGTGCTTCTAGCAGCGTGTGGGACTTGTTCTATTAGTCCATCTATACTGACCTCCATCAGGTTGCAAATTAAAAATAATTTTTTTCTGCATCTAGTCTGAAAAAATATTTGGGCTTCTAGCAGTGTGTGGGACTTGGTCTATTAGTCCATCTATACTGACCTCCATCAGGTTGCAAATTAAAAATAATTTTTTTCTGCATCTAGCTCTGAAAAAATATTTGGGCTTCTAGCAGTGTGTGGGACTTGGTCTATTAGTCCATCTATACTGACCTCCATCAGGTTGCAAATTGAATAAAAAAATTTTCTGCATCTAGCTCTGAAAAAATATTTGGGCTTCTAGCGGTGTGTGGGACTTGGTCTATTAGTCCATCTATACTGACCTCCATCAGGTTGCAAATTAAAAATAATTTTTTTTTCTGCATCTAACCCAGCCAATAGTTTTGGCCTAATACCACAGTTTGGCCACTCAGCTCTGCTCGGTTACCATCCATTGTTTTTTTGTGCAAACAACTCCAGAGTTGTGAATTAGTTAACCACCAAAATGAGTGGAAAAAGGCCTGCTGCTGGTGGAAAGGGGAATAGGCGTGTTGGGAAGGGGAAAAAAGGTTGTGTCCGTGGGGTAGGTGCAGAAGAAAGACCATCTTCCAGCCAAACTAAAATGTCTACTTCTTTTAGCGGACAATGTGATAAGATCCCTTTCTTACGGCCACGCCAATCGCTACAAATTCCAGATGAGGCACAAAAACAGCAGGTGCTTCAACGGATATCAAGTGCTCCTTTAAGTGGGCTCTCCTCCACATCAACTTCAACATCACAAATACTCCAGTCCTCAAAGGTGTCACCCAAATCGCACTTGCTTCCTCACAGCTCCCAAATCTCCAGCTGCCCGTCTGAGTATGAGGTAGAACAGATGGTTGAGTCTGCAGAGCTGTTTACTCATACTATAGCCTGGGAATCAGAGGTCGACTCCAGCGCTTCTGTGAATCCAGACGAGGAAATGATCTGCACTGATGCCCAGAATCTTTATGAGTCGGATCCAGGACCAGACGCAGAAGGTTCTGACCATAATGTAGACCCTCATTCCCAAACTGTAACTCCTGTTGGTGGAGACAATGAGGAAGACGATGATAAGACTCAAATACCTGATTGGAGCGACAACTTTAGTTTTTTGTCAGGGCAGGAACAGGTTGGCTCTGAGGACGACGGGTGTGATAACGCACAGGGTGATGATGATGAGGTCGGAGATCCCACTTACTGTCAACCCACAGTCAGCCAAGAGATGAGGTCAGCAGAGGAGGTGGAGGAAGATGCTAGTGACGACGAGGTCAGGTTGCGCCTTCCTGGACAGAGACGTAGTACTGGAAGCACGTCAACAACTGCATCCTCAAACACAACTCTGCCTCTCACCACAAGTCGTGGTGGCTCTTCAGGTCGCATGGGTGCTAAGCCTTGCATAGCCTGGGCATTTTTTCAGATCGATAAAGATGACCCAACTCGTGTTATCTGTAACATTTGTCAGCAAAAGCTAAGTAGAGGCCAAAAAATACATAGTTTGAGTACTTCATGCATGAACCGGCACATGGACATGAAGCATAAGTTGCAGTGGGAAGCTCAGTGTGCTACAATGCGGTCTAGCCGGCCGGGCCAACCACCGTCTGCCATATCTTGTGCATCCGCGGCCTCTTCATCCTCTGTGACTGGGGGGACAGCAGTCACACCTGTTTTGGGGCGCAGACCTGCCACCTCTTTACCCGCAACAGCCAGCGTGATTGGCAGGTCATCATTTTCTTTGGAGGTGGTAACACCAGCTGGTCTTGAGCGCTGTCCGACATCGATAGCACCACCTTTGGATCAAGGCAACCTAACATGTCCGCCTGCATCTTCCTCACAGACCGTCAGTTTGCCGGGGACACCCTTATCAACCCCGTCTAAGCACAATAGCCAGCCCTCGGTCCCTCAGATGTGGACAAGTAAAAGACCATTTCCTCCTAGCCATGAGAAAGCTAAGAGGTTGAATTTCACCATCTGCAAGCTCTTGGCTACAGAAATGCTGCCTTTCCGCCTGGTGGACACAGAGGATTTTCGAGACCTTATGTCCGTCGCAGTGCCCCAGTACCAGATGCCCAGTCGGCACTACTTCTCAAAGAAAGGTGTGCCTGCGCTCCACCAGCATGTCGCACACAACATCACCGCTTCTTTGAGAAACTCTGTGTGTGACAGGGTGCATTTCACCACAGACACTTGGACGAGTAGGCATGGACAGGGGCGTTACATGTTGCTGACTGGGCACTGGGTAGCTATGGTGACAGCAGGACAAGGGGCTGCTGTCCAAGTCTTGCCGTCCCCACGAGTTGTGCGTCAATCCTCTTTATGTCATTTTTCCTCCACTGCTTCTGCCTCCTCAACCTCCTCTCGGTCTTCCACCTGCACCCAAAGCCTGTCTGGTCATGCCACAAGCTTTCTAACTGCGCAGAAGGGATCCTGCACACCTCCTTACTATGCTGGCAGTAGGGCTCAACGTCATCAGGCGGTTTTTACATTGAAATGTCTGGGAAATGTGAGTCACACAGCTGAGGAGTTGTGGTCAGCTCTGGAGAACCAATTTCATGAATGGTTGTCTCCACTGGACCTGAAACCAGGGAAGGCCGTGTGCGACAATGCTGCAAACCTGGGTGCGGCCCTTCGCCGGGGCAATGTCACACACGTGCCTTGTATGGCTCACGTGTTGAACCTGGTTGTCCAGCAATTTTTAGCCCACTATCCCAGACTAGATGGCCTTCTGCAGAGGGCACGGTCGCTGTGTGCTCACTTCCGCCGTTCGCATCCCGCAGCTCAGCGACTTACATCTCTACAGAAGTCGTTGGGCCTGCCACTTCACCGGCTAAAATGCGATGTGCCTACCCGGTGGAATTCAACTCTGCACATGTTGCAGCGACTGTGGCAGCACCGACAAGCCCTGGTGCAATACGTTCTGACGTATAGCCTGGGCCAACGAGATTCAGAGGTGGGGCAAATCACGCTGGAGGAGTGGTCTCAGATCAGGGACCTATGCACCCTTCTGCACAGTTTTGAAATGGCGACGAAGATGTTTAGTGCTGACGATGCCATTATCAGCATGACTATTCCGGTGATTTACATGCTGGAGCACATGTTAAACAGAATTCGGAGTCAGGTGGTGGCACAAGAGGAGGTGGAGGAAGTAGAGGAGGAGGAGTTGTATGCGGAAGGGCTAACATCTGCAAGGTCCAGACGGTCGGCAGCACCAAGGCGGCAGGCATGTGAGGGTGGGGGAGATAATTTTACCAGGGCGCATGGTAGCAGCCAAACTAGTGAGGAAGGTGCAGGAGCCCAGGAAGAAGTGGAGGACGAACTGATGGAAGACTCATCAGATGAGGGAGACCTTGATCACATTTCTGTTGTGCGAGGTTGGGGGGAGAGGACAGAGGAAGGAAGCATGATTGCTACCTCGCCACCAACACAACAGGGACTTGGTGCTCCTGGATGCGCAACACACATGAGTGCCTTCTTGCTGCACTACCTGCAACATGACCCTCGAATTGTGAGAATTAGAAATAATCCTGACTACTGGGTTGCCACACTGTTAGATCCCCGGTACAAAAGTAATTTGCAGAAATTATTCCTGCCATAGAAAGGGATGCACGCATGCAGGAGTATCAGCAGAGACTGTTGCAGAATCTTACATGTGCTTTTCCACAAAATACCAGTGGTGCACGTAGTGAATCTCACAGTTCCAACTTGCCAACCGTGGGACCGTCAAGTGTTCAGCACTCAAACCGTAACAGAACCACAGTATCTGCTGGTAACATCAATTTTGCGGAATCATTTCACCACTTTTTTAGCCCATCCTTTGCAAGGCCACAGGAGACAAGAAGTCTGACACATAGTCAACGCCTAGAGACGATGGTACAGGAGTATCTCCAAGTAAACATTGAAGCCACGACTGTGTCACTGGACCCTTGCTCTTTTTGGGCTTCCAATCTGGATAAATGGCCGGAGCTAGCCACTTACGCCTTGGAGATCTTGTCATGCCCCGCAGCCAGCGTTCTGTCTGAACGTGTGTTCAGCGCTGCTGGTGGTGTGCTGACAGATAAGCGCACGCGGCTCTCCACTGATAATGTAGACAGACTCACGTTCATAAAGATGAACAAATCATGGATCCGAAACGACTTTTCTACCCCTGTGTCATCCTGGGGAGAGTAAAAGCTTGATGATTGGTTAAAATCACCCTACCAACCGTTTTAAGCTTTCAAATTACTAATCATGTTTATCTGTATCTTGACTGGAAAATAATTTGGGCTTTGTAGCAGTGTGCAGCACTGATCCTATTAGGCCATCTATAATAAGCTTCACCAGATTTAAAATTAAAAATAATTTTTAGCTGCATCTAGCCCGGAAAATAATTTTGGGGCTCCGAGATGCGCAAGACACATAAGTGCCTTCTTGCTGCACTACCTGCAGCATGACCCTCATATTGTCAGAATTCGAAGTAATCATGACTACTGGGTTGCCACACTCTTAGATCCCCCAAACTTTTCGATCAACCTTTTCATTTTAATAAAGACCAAAAAAATGGTCATTTTTGAAATTATAAGCATTAGCAGGTTGTTAGAAACTGAAATCAAACAGTTTTCAACTCAAAACTTTATTCTAGGTGATGTTACATTTTCACATAGGACCCCTTGTTCGAAAGGAGCTTCTGAACTCTCTCGTCCATTGAATTTGTCAGGTTTTGGATGGTTTCTGCTTCAATTGTTTTGCATGAGGACAGAATACCCTCCCAGAGCTGTTGCTTAGATGTGAACTGCCTCCCGCCATCATAGACACTCCTTTTAATGATGCTCCAAAGGTTCTGAATGGGGTAGAGGTCAGGGGAGCATGGGGGTCACACCATAAGTTTGTCCCCTTTTATGCCCATATCAGCCAGAGATGCAGATGTTTTATGTGCAGCATGAGATGGTGCATTATCATGCAGAAAAATGATCTTGCTGTGAAATACACGGTTCTTCTTCTTGAACCATGGCAGGAAGTGCTGTTTGAGAAAATCCACATACATTATGGAGTTCATCTTTAGCGCCTTCAGGGATCCTAAAGGGGCCGACAATCTCTCTCCCCATGATTCCAGCCCAAAACATTACTCCACCTCCTCCTTGTTGGCGCTGTAGCCGTGTTTGCGTGGGGTGTCCATCAACCAGCCATCCTCCACTCCATTCATCTGGACCATCGAGCGCTGCACGGCACTCATCCGTGAACAAAACAGTTTTGAAATCAGTCTTCATGTAATGTTTGGCCCACTGGAGCCGTTTCTGCTTGTGTGAAGTGGATAGAGGAGGTCGACAGGATGGCATATGCACAGCTGCAAACCTCTGAAGGACCCTGCATCTTGTTGTTCGGGGGACGTTGGAGGCACAAGCAGCTTCAAAAACTTGTCTGCTGCTATGACAAGGCTTTTTTGCCGCTGCTGTTTCAACCTGACGTAATTGCCTGTAGGAAAGAGTCCTCAATTTGCCCTTATCAGCACGCACACGTGTGTACTGTGAATCAGCTACATACTTCTTGATTGCCAAGACACTTCATCCTGATCATCGCACAATGTTGATTGTAGTCATGCCTTGACCTAAACACTCCACAATTTGTTGCTTCTCAGCAGCCGACACATCCTTTTTCTTTCCCATTTTGGCAGAAAATGTAGGCTGCTTAATAATGTGAGAGAGCCTTCTTAAGTAGTCTTGCCTTTCATTGGACACACCTGCCAAACTAATTAGCACAGGTGTCTGCAATTGCTTACAGTGATATAAAGAGCCCTGACACACATCACCATCAATGAGTTTAACTGACAAACAAACAAATTCTTCCCTTATCACTCCTAAACACTTTTTGCATAATAATTTGGAACGCGGTGTACATGTGCTTTTCCACAAAACACCAGTGGTTCACGTAGTGAATCTTACAGTTCTAACTTGCCAACCGTGGTCTGTATGGAATTGTTCAATAAAGGGCCCAAAATTAAGATAACATAGATGGGAGAGGTCTCTATGAATAGGAATTCCTAAGTATTTGATACCCTGTGAGGGCCAGGCAAAGGGAAAGTTGGACTGGATGGAATCCTATATGGATTTAGGGAGGGAGACATCGAGGGCCTCAGACTTCGCTGCATTGATTTTAAAATTTTACCATGTAACAAAGTGATCTATTTCAGCCATAACAGCAGGGATGGATATATGTGATTGAGTGATATATACTAGGACATCATCAGCAAATAGAGAGCACTTGTACTCGGTGCCTCCCACCTCAATCCACCTAATATTGGGGTTATGGCGAATTGATGAGAGCAGGTGCTCCGTCACTAGGATGTATAAGAGAGGGGACAGAGGACATCCCTGCCTTGTCCCATTGGTGATTGTGAAAGGTGATGAAAATGTTCTGACGCACCCCCTGGGCCTTGGGACACCCGGAGCCGGACCCTTTTTGGTGGATGCTGGTGGTTGTAGTCTTCGTGGCGGCGATCCGGTTCCGTGGCTCAGGGCGGTCAAACCAGTGGCGGAACTATTTATGTGGTTTTGATGTTTAAATGTCTGACTACGCCACCCGTGGATTGCGGTCAGAGTGAACCGCCGCTACAGGGCAGACCGCTAAGGCTGGTGTTGTGGGTGCAGCAGAGCGTAGCATAACTCCCCACGGGAGGAGTATAGCCTCAGGGCAGTGTATGCGGAGGATGGGGGTGATGGTGCAGGGCAGCAGCAGTAACGACACGGAGTCAGTGATGCAGTTCAGGGCCTTTACTCACAGTTCTTATTATCCAGACCACGTCTGCAGGTAACGGCTGCCCACGTCGTACTGTGCTCACCAGGTGAGGGGCTCAGACAACTCCCAGATAACTTTGTAGCGCTTCACAGGACCCCCTTTGTGTGTCCTTTGTCTGGCCTTTCTTACCAACACTTCTGTCCGGCTGCCTCGGGCCTCCTCTTGGTAAACTTGGCGCCAGTTTCCCTGACCCTATGTGGTGCCTTCCTAGCGGGTGGAGCAAGGGGCTGCGCCACATAAAATGTCAGAGCCTCCGGTTTCTAGCTGAGGGTCGTTTCCTGCCTCCACTAGTTCGGGGACCGGTCTCCCCCTTTGGCCTGACCCCTCCACGCAGGTGGATTCGGGCGTGCGGTGGCGACTCGCCCGTCCGCACCCCTGGGATCCCTTCATTCCTCGTTCCTGGAGCCTTCTCCGCTCCTCTTCCTTCCTTCTCCCTCTTGCAGGCCTGGGCCTCTGTTACTAGGCCCGCCTCCGGAGCAGAGCTCATGCAGAGCCCCTGCTCCCTGCCACTTCTGCTCAGACTTCTCTGCACTGAACTAAGATGGTGCCCACCTTTTATACTCCCTTCTCAATGCACCCAGGAACTGCTTCCTCCCTGCTCCTGCACTGCAGGGTTCCCCTTCCTCAGTGTTCCCTCCCCCCACTCCAGCCAGGGACAGGGACTGTCGTGCCCATCTCAGGGGCATATTGGTCGCCCTGCCCCACGGCAATGTGGTGTAATGCATGCAGGTGTCGGGTCCTGATCCACACTCCATCCTTATCTGAGAGTGAGATATCACACCTCTGGGTGAGGTGCAATACGTCTGTAGCAACCGAGCCCTCGGTGCTACAGTTCCATTTATCTTCAGCCTAGGTGACGTATTGTGATACAGGGCCGTGATTTTGGCTATAAAAGGGTCCCCTAGACCCCTACCCCAAGCTTTTTAAGAGAATCATATATGGCGTGCCAGGAGACTCTATGGAATGCTTTCTCAGCATCCAACGAGAGTATCTACTTACAAATTTTTAACTGCATCTAGCCCAGGAAATACTTTGTGCCTAGTAGCAGTGTCTGCTAGTCAGCGGATTATCCCGGCTGTTAAGCAAGCTACACCACCTGTAGTTTGGACACTTAATTTTTTCAAAGGAAATGCTTCGGGACCACGGGATACTTAGTGAAGAGCATCAGGAGGCACCCCAAGGCATAGGGGCTGGGACTGGCACTAGGATGCCTTGCGGTGGACAGCCGAGCTCGATCCTTATAAAAGCTTTTTAACTGCAGCAGCTTTAGTGGACGCTACTGGAGCTGGAATTACGCGGCTGCTGGCATGAGACTTGCCCTCCAATAGATCCTTGTAAATGGATTTAAAGTGTATTCATTTAAATTAGAGGGACAATTTAAATTAAAAAGCTTAGAGCAGCCTCCACCACAGGGGGGCTCTCTCGACCCACCAGCGGACAGGCACCAGTATTGGGAGAGGGGGGCTGGCCGTCAGGGTTCACCGCGGCTCTGGCACAAACCCGGCGACACGGAGGTGGCACGGGCAGGAGCGGACTGGCCGTCTCGGCTTCTCACTTTTTGGATTTTAGAAGGGCATGACATGCCTATATCTGTGTCTCCCCCTCCTTTTACTCCTCCACCTCTTTTCTTTTCGCATGACTATATGTACTTGTCACTTTTCCATGTGTTAGTTGTGTCTTCTGAGCAGTTTGTCAGCTTTTGGACACCTTTGAAGGTGTTTTCTATGTGTTTCTATGTGTTTTTGTTTGCCTGCCATTGGTTTTAACGGTGTTCGAAGGTGTTCGACGAACAGTTCGACGAACAGTTCGGCGAACACACGGGTGTTCGACGAACCGAACCGAACTCGAACACTACGGGGGTGGCTCAACACTACTGATAACCCCAAAAAGGCCATTTGTACCACCTGCCAGGCCAGCATCAGCAGGGGTGACAAAACTACCAGCCTGATCACCACCAGCATGATCAGGCACATGTCAGCAAAGCACCCGACTTTGTGGGGTGAACCCCAGGGTCCACGACCAGTGTCAGCGGGTGTCACCACTGCTTCTTCCGCTGTTGTGCATGTAAGAGAACTCCCTGTTGTGCGTGCAAGGCAATCCCCTGTCCATACTGCATGCAAAGATGCCCCCTCCTCTCAGTCTTCACTTGTTATGGCAGTTTCTCAAGAAACAGCTGTTATGATCTGCAACATAAACTAAGGAAAGATAAGGTAAAGCTGTCCCTAAATGAATTAAGGGAGGGGTCCCTAAAAGAACTAAGTACTGGGCCAAAAATGGGACACCTCCTAAACAGAAGTAGTTGCAGAGCAAAAAGGACAAACTGACAAAAAGTACTAAAGGTCTCAGAGGACCAAGAACTAACAGAGATAGGCACCAAAGCACCTGGCTAGAGAGACAGTCAAAACAACACTGAAGTCCAGCAAAGCCAGAGGGGCGGAGCTGGAATATATAGGCAGCTGGTCACGTGACCGCAAAACACAAGATAGCAAAAACTAACAGGAGGGTTCTAACAACAGCATCAACATCCATGTCCACGTCCCACCGCAGCATTCAATTGTCCATATCCCAGACCTTTGAACGAAAGCGCAAATTCGTAGCCAACGCCCCACAGGCCACAGTCCTAAATTCGCACATTTCACGACTGCGTTGGAAATGCTGCCTTTTAGGCTGGTGGAGACGGAATCCTTCCGCAACCTTATGGCGGTGGCCGTCCCTCGGTACTCGGTCCCCAGCCGACACTAATTGCCCGGTGTGCCATCCCCGCACTACACAAGCACGTGTCCCAAAACATCTGCCGCGCCCTCAACAACGCAGTTACTGGGAGAGTCCACCTGACAACGGACACGTGGACAAGTGCTTGTGGCCAGGGACGGTACATCTCCCTGATGACACACTGGGTAAACATAGTGGAAGCCGGGACCAAGTCGGACCTTGGGACGGAACACATCCTCCCCACACCGAGGATTGCGGGCCCTATGTCAGTCAGAGTTGCCCCCACAGTGTACAGCTCCTGCGCATCATCCTCCTCCTCCTCCTCATCTTCAGCCTCCATCTCAGATATCACCACATCAGTTACAAGCTGGAAGCACTGCAGTACTGCCTCAGCCAAGCGGCAACAGGCTGTGCTGAAACTCATAAGCTTAGGTGATAAACCTCACACTGCTTGTGAGTTGTGGACAGCTGTGAAAGAGCAGGCAGATCTGTGGCTGAGACCGCTGAACCTACATCCAGGCATGGTCGTGTGTGACAATGGCCGTAACCTGGTGGCGGCTCTGAGGCGAGGCGAGATCACACACGTACCATGCCTGGCTCATGTGCTTAACCTCGTGGTTTAGCGGTTTCTTAAATCGTACCCCGAGTTTCGAGATCTGCTAGTCAAAGTACGCCGCCTGTCAGCTCATTTTCGCAAGTCGGCTACTGCTTCTGCCACCCTTGCTGTGTTGCAGCAGCGTTTGCAGCTTCCGGCACACCGACTGGTGTGTGATGTCCCCACACGTTGGAACTCTACCCTCCACATGTTGCAAAGGATTTGTGAGCAGAAGAGTGCAGTTGTGGAGTACCAGCTGCAACAAGGCCGTCGATATTCAGGTCAGACTCCACACATAAGACCTCAGGAGTGGACCTGGATGTCTGACATATGTTCCATCCTGACAAACTGTGAGGAGTCCACCAAGATGGTGAGTGGCGATGACGCCATCATTAGCATCAGCATCCCACTTGTCTGTCTTTTGCAACGCTCTCTGCAGAGAATTAAAGAGGAGGCATTGCAGCCAGAGTATGATGAGATGGATCAAGAAGGCGTAGCGGGCGATTATACATCGCCTCATCTCATCCCAACGTGCATTGGGGGACAATGAAGGAAAGGAGGAGGAAGAACAGGAGCTGGTATCATGCGCTGTAGACGGTAGTACCTATACAACTGTCATACCGTCGGTTCAGCGTGGGTGGCCTAAGGACAGGGGGGAGGAGGAGGAGAGCATGGTCAGTCGTCATCTTAGTGAAGACACAGAAGTCTTGCCCGTTACCAGTCTGGCACGCATGGCTGACTTTATGTTACACTACTTTAACCGTGAACCTCGCTTGTCAAAATGTTGGGTGACAGTCATTACTGGTTGGTGACACTTTTTGACCCCCGCTACAAGGAGAACTTTCACTCTCTTATTCCTGAGGTGGAGAGGTCTACAAAAATGGGGCAGTACCAGAAGGCCCTTGCTGCCGAACTGTTAAAAAAATTCCCATCTGAACACACTAGCGGCAGAGGTCACAGTTCGGTGCCCAACCAAGGTGTACAGGCGAGAGAGATGCAACTCCAATCCAGCAGAGGCAGGGGAACACTGTCAACATTCTGGGACAGTTTTCCGAGACCCACCCAGCTTACAGGCCCTGAGGCGCGGGGTACTCTCACAAGGAGTGGAAAGTTTCAAAAGATGGTGAGGGAGTACCTTGCCAACCGTACCAGCGTCCTCCGTGATTCCTCTGTGCCTTTTAATTATTGGGTATCCAAGCTGGACACTTGGAATGAACTCACTCTGCACGCCTTGGAGGTCCTGGCCTGCCCTGCCGCTAGTGTGTTATCGGAGCGTGTTTTTAGTGCCGCTGGGGGAATTATAACTGTAATGCACGCGCCCGGACTGACTGGCGTGTGCGTGATTAGTGATTCCACTGTGCCATGAACCGGAGAGTGCCTGGAGGGGCGTAACTAAGTATCTGCCCGATCCGACCAAGGTCGCATGACGTCATACGACGCCAGTGCACCAGGGAGGAACCGAGTAGAGGGACCAGGTGCCACTCCAGGTCAGACCCCGGACACGGCTGTTGACCCACACCGGGGAATACAGGAACAGGCAGGCTAGAGCGCAGGCTGGGTAGGGTCCAGTACAGACTGGGAGACAGGTTCAGAGCCGCAGATGCGGTAATCAAGCAGAGCAAAGCGAAACCGCAGACACGGTAGACAAGGCAGAGCAAAGCGAAACCTCAGACGCGGTAGGCAAGGCTGAGCAGAGCGAAACCGCAGACGCGGTAGACAAGGCTGAGCAGAGCGAAACCGCAGACGCGGTGGACAAGGCTGAGCAGAGCAAAACCGCAGATGCGGTGGACAAGGCTAAGCAGAGCAAAATCGCAGATGCGGTGGACAGGGCTGAGCAGAGCAAAACCGCAGACGCGGTGGACAGGGCTGAGCAGAGCGAAATCGCAGACGCGGTAGACAAGGCTGAGCAGAGCAAAACCGCAGACGCGGTGGACAAGGCTGAGCAGAGCAAAACAGCAGACGCGGTGGACAAGGCTAAGCAAAGCGAAACCGCAGACGCGGTGGACAGGGCTGAGCAGAGCAAAACAGCAGACGCGGTGGACAGGGCTGAGCAGAGCAAAACAGCAGACGCGGTGGACAGGGCTGAGCAGAGCGAAACCGCAGACGCGGTAGACAAGGCTGAGCAGAGCAAAACCGCAGACGCGGTAGACAAGGCTGAGCAGAGCGAAACCGCAGACGCGGTAGACAAGGCTGAGCAGAGCGAAACCGCAGACGCGGTAGACAAGGCTGAGCAGAGCGAAACCGCAATTGCGGTGGACAAGGCTGAGCGGGCAGGAACCGCCGAAGCGGTAAATAAGACAGGACAGAGATAAATTGCCGAAGCGGTAAACAAAGACAAAGCAAAGGGGACAGGGCTCTGTTCACACGGAACAGACTGAAAAAGAAAGGCGGAACCAGATACACACAAGGTACTTGCAAAGAAGTAGCGAAAGGACTCCAACTCACAAATGGAAGTACAATGACAATGAGTAGAAGTTAGGTGCAGGTTCAGACTCTACAGAAAAAGGGAGCAAACGGACATAAAAACAAAACAGGAAAGAAGCTAGAAGACAGTTCAGACAAGAACAGTCACTGAAGCGAGATACAGGAGCGAGTCTGGGTATGCGGCCCCCAGAGGTCGGGACGAACAGGCTAAGAGCGAGTTCACACGGGCCTGGAATTACAGCCTCCAGGAAAGGCAGAAAGACAGCTGGCTAGAGTGCACAGACAGGACACAGTTCAGACACGGGAACTGATACCGCAAGGCAGGAAACATAGGCAGGACCTGGACATCAGTGACTAGAAGCCAACTGACAGAACAAGATGCTCAGGCAAGGATTCCAAGGAGGAGCTGGTCTAAATACCAGGTGACAGACAGCAATAGGCTGAGGACGCATTAGGGGTGTGTCCGCAGCAGCTACAAGAAACAGGAAGTTCGGCGGGAGTCGCCCTAAGCAGCCAGAGCAGAGCAAAGCAGACAGTATGGAAAGAAGCCAGATTGGCAGTGTGGACTGGAAATCAAGTGCGCGCTCTTGCACAGTGGGAGATGGACCACTATGCAAGGACGCTGCCAGGTATGTTACAATAACTGATAAGCGCACTCGCCTGTCAACTGACAATGCTGACAAGCTGACCCTTATCAAAATGAACAAGGGCTGGATTGGGCCAGACTTCTCATCACCACCAACTGACTGCAGAGTAACAAAGTCAAATCCACTTTGTTATTTCGGGAGGTGTATTCCCATGCACCGCTTCACACCCACACATGGGTATATGCTTCCTCATTTTGACTGTTTTTTGCTCTTCTCCTTATCCTCAGCCTCCACCACCACTATACCACCAGGGTGACCGTGGTCCATGTAGCCAGCATTGCAAGTTCCTCCGTCCTAATTTTTGGCAGCTTTTGCTTGGAAGGCATAGGCAAAGACTATGGGAGACCCACTCCCCAATAATGGGAATAATGTTTTTAATATGCTGTACTGCATGGCTCTTGTAAGGGGCATTAAAATCGTCTTGTTAAGCTAATGTGACCTCCACGTCTCTTCCAAGGGTCATTGATATTGTCTTTTTATTCCACTGGGACCTCCACCACTCTTCCAAGGGGCATTGATATTGTCTTTTTATTCCACTGGGACCTCCACGTCTCTTCAAAGGGGCATTAAAACCATCTTGTTAGACCACTCTGAACTCCACGTCTCTTCCAAGGGGCATTAAAACCGTCTTGTTAAGCTACTGTGACCTCCACGTCTCTTCCAAGGGGCATTAAAACCATCTTGTTAAGCTACTGTGACCTCTACGTCTCTTCCAAGGGGCATTAAAACCATCTTGTTAAACCACTCTGAACTCCACGTCTCTTCCAAAGGGCATTAAAACCATCTTGTTAAACCACTCTGAAATCCACAGCTCTTCCAAGGGGCATTGAAATGTTGTTTTTAATTACCTCTAACCTCCACGACTCTTCCAACGGGCATTGCATTTCCTCCTAATTTTAGTCAGCTTTTGCTTTTCAATTCATAGGCGAACACTAAGGAAGACCCACTACCCAATAATGGGTAGAAGGTTTTTAGTACGCTGTAATCCACATCTGTTTCAAGGGGAATTGCAGTTCCTCATAATTTTTGGAAAGCCTTCCATTCATTGCTTAGGCCAACAGTGTACAGGAGACCCAGTTGCTATAAAATGGAAAAAACGGTTTAGTTAAGGCCCTCTGACCTCCATGTCACTTCCAAGAGGCATTGGAGCGCCTCAAAATTTTTTGTAGGCATTGCATTCGCTGTATGCCCTATAACTGTGTAGCCGAACCGCTCCTTTTGGTACAGAAACATATCCTACAAGACATGTGTGGTTGACTGGCCTTATATTGATGTGAATGGTCCCTGTTCCTCCTGCTCTTTCTCCTTTGCCACCACCTCATCCATCATTCATCACCTGAAGCTTTGTTTTAACGAGAGTCATAGAACTGGGATAGTAGCAGGAAAACATCTAGCAATCCTCGGAGGAGGTAGGATATGCGCCAAAACGCTGACCACCTCAGGCCTAGCCGCTACATACATGCGCTTGCATTCCAAGGAACAGAAAGCTAAGGAGATGGATGGCCTCATGATCATGAATAATTTACTCGTTGTGTAGGAGACCGACCACTGCTGCTGTCTACCTTCTGAACTTTGTGTTGAAGCCTGATTGACCCAGGACCCGCAATCCTCTATGTCTGGAGGACATGTTGCATCCCAGTGTCCAACTGTGTCCTGGCTTCCACAATATTAACCCAGTGTGAAGGCGTCAGTGAGATGGACCATCCCTGGCCACATTCACTTGTCCACGTGTTTGTGGTTAGGCTGTCCTTCCCACTAAATGTACTGGGGAGGGCACAGGTAATGTTTTGGTATGCGCGCTTGTGTATAAGGTGCACCGGGACAAATAGGGGCGGCTGGGAACCGTTTATGGACACCCAGCCGCCCCCTGGAGGCTGGGGACCAAGTATGGACACCCAGCCGCCGGGCGGCTGGGGACTGAGTACGGATACCAGGCCGCCGACGCAGCCATGACGTGGTGGCCAGATTCCGCCTCCACATGCCTAAAAGGCCCAATTTCAAGTGCAAGCAAGCAAGCAGTATGGTATTGCAGCCTGCGGATGGGTGGATGGTTGGCCGCATATTTGCGCTTGCATTTCAAGGAATGGGGGAGGTACAATTGAACACTGCCCTGGGACAAGGACTTGCACGGGGATAATTGCAAGTCTGCATCTTCTGATGCAGAAAGGATCACTTCTGATGGGCACACTTTTAGGCAGTGACCTGGGTGTCAGAGATGCTTCCAGGGGTCTTCCCCATGCTGTTCCCATGTCTTTTCAGCACTGTATGCATGTGTCACACAGCACATGGCCAGATAAGGTTGTAAAATGTTAAAATGACATTTCCCGGTGAGTGCATTTATCACGGTTGAAAGCAATACAAAAGTGCAAAAACGCATAAAAAATGCTACTTGTGAACATAGCCCAAGGTGTGGAGGAGTATTTTTTTTTGGGTTACTTATTTTACCTTATACACAAGTCTTTACCCTGGAAAGGATGTTCCTTAACATATTTCACAGGAAAGCAGTTTCAGTTTCGTTTTTGAACATTTTATTGTGAGCCCATAAAAGTGGCTTAATACCTCTGACAACGTTGTTGACAGCAGTGACGTGGGGGTCAGAAATGCTTCCTGGGGTGATCCCCATGCTGTCTCCATGTCATTTGAACACTGTCACTATCGTTTTGGGCACTTTTTAGGCTTTCCACAGACTGCCAGGGGTGCCGCCGCAAAAATGCTCGGGTCTCCCATAGACTAACATTGGGCTCTTTGCTCGGGTCGAGCACCCAAGTATCAAGGTGAGCTCGGCCCGAACTTCGAGAACCGAGCATTTTAGTGCTCGATCAACACTAATTCTGTCCATTACATGTTCTGCTTCCCGAGCCCCCAGTCCTTCTATCCACCGAGTGCATACCGTCCGTAGCGTGTTGGCAAACTCCTGATGTGTGTGTGCAGTGGGCTTGTCAGTCTCCCAAAACTTCCTCCGGTAGGTTTCCGGCGTGACGGCATACCTCTCTAGCAATGCACTGCGAATGGTAGAGTAACATCTCTGATCCACCGAAGACAAGTTATTAAAAGCTTCTCTTGCTTTTCCAGTCAGGCCAACGCTCAAAAATCTGGGCCAGTCACGGGCTGACACCTCATGCATCAGGCAGAGGTTCTCAAATAACCGGAGATGTTCATCAATATCTGAGGTGTCCTCATTAAACTGTGGTATATCTCGGTACCTTAATGATGTAGGCCCCTCTCTCCTGTTATCCATTGTCCTCTGCACTGGGGCAGGTGGGGGTTTCACTACATGCACCCCCAGATATTTGCTTAGCACTGCCGCCCACTCCATCTCCGTGGACCGCTCTCCTAGCACGTCCAGAATCCGCCTCAACTCAGTTGGTTGATCCTCTGCCATCTGGATGACAGCCCTGGGCTATGGTCCCTCCAGGGAGAGGCCCTCCTCCACATCTGAACTGGCCTCCTCCTGTGGCTGTTCACGGTCCCAATCGTCCAAGCGTTGTATTAGGGTCGCACGGTTATCCTCTGGCAACCACTCTAGCTCTCTCCCAGAGCAAAGAGTTCTCAGCTCCTCCTTTTTGTGCTTCTTGTAGATGGAGTCTGCCATCTCTTCTGCCAAGTCACCACTCAGTAACTTTCCCTGGTATGCTGTCCAGAGATAGGTGATCCCACCGCTGCCACCACTTGTAAAGATGTGCGGTTGTTGATTTTAATAATCACCTAGGCAGGTTTTCAATGCAATTAGTTTTATTCCTTCCGACCACGGTGAACAGCAATTCCAGGTAAATGTCCAACAGGCAATTCTCTTAGTCCTTGAGTTTCCAACCTGGGATCAGTAGTTCCACTGCCCCGTACCAGATGATACCCACTGTCCCCCAACTTTTGGTTGGCCCACAGCTTTTTGTATCTCCCGCCGGGAAAATTGGCAGTCACAGCATATGCTCCTCAGGATGATGGATATCACGACCGCAGCCCGTGATACCACCCAGCTCTCAGTCCGACTAGCAATGAATCTTCCCTTTCTCCTGCACAGGGTTCAGCCCCCTCAATCGGCAGAAGAACTCACCCCTCCCTCCCCCAGCTAATTGTGCCTTAGTGGAGATATTTTCTCAGGTGGATCCCATCCCCTGGGTTTGCATGTGAGACTACCTGTGGTGACGGAGAGAACAATGGCCCAAGGTCTCGGAGATATGGTCACTGTATGGAATAGATACCTGAGGTTGAACTGATGAGCAAACAAATCACTAACAAAACACAGCAAGCAAATTTCTAACAAAACACAAAATTAAGACTGACGAAAAGGGGTTCTCAGTGCTGGAAAAGTATTTAGAAAGTGGCCAGGTCCTCACACTGGTGATAGCAGGAGTTAGGCAGGCAGAGTTTGTGGACACTGTATACAGCAAAATAGGGTCCATTGCACGTTCTGTCTGCTGCTGCTGCTGTTACAGTTATCCATAGCCCTAGATATCAGGGCTAACTTTTTTTTCTCTTAATTCTGAATATTTGCTTAAAAAGCAATCCAGTACACCACTTTACTACTCCATTTAATTGTTAGCAGAATACAGCCAGATTTTTTTTTATTTTATTTGCATTGTTGTATTGTACAAACAGTGAAACTTTTCCATGATCAGACATTATCCCATATTACTGCGGTAATAATCATGAAATTTTTTGGAGCGTGCCAAATATTACCCTGTATTTAAAGTCTGCCACTTGGGTATTGTTCATCCTATTCACACTTTGTCGCTGACCAATACCACATAAATAAGGCCACTTCCTAAAACTGTGGTCATCAGATGTGATCTAATTTTACTGCGGTAATAATCGTCACACTTTTTGGAGCATGGCAAAAGGTACACACAAGTTAAAATGAGCAAGGCTCGTGGCACGGGACGAGGAGGTGGACGTGATGCTGATAGTGCACGCAGAGGCCGAGGCCATGGTGAAGATGAAACTGTGCCTGCTTAAGGAGCACAACAAACACCCACATAATGTCGAACGACCTTCCTGTCCCAATTTCTAGGGGACCGCGGAACACCACTCTTGAAGCCAGAGCAGTGTGAAAAGGATGACAGTTGAACGGCAGATAATGCTTCCAGCCACCACCCTGTCTTCCACACAGTCCAGTCTCAGTAGCCGTGAGTCTGGACCACATATTCCTCACCCTGATGCTCCTTTCTCCCACCATGCCGAGTGTGCGGAGACAACTGATCCCACACTTGGACACTGCGAAGAGCTGTTCACTTATCCATTTATAGATTCAAGCCTCTCCCCCGGCCCGCTTGAAGTGGGGCAAGAGGAGAATGCATGTAGCGATGCCTAAATATTTGAGCAGCCACGGTCACACAAAGGCGACGGTGGGAAACTGTCACAAGAGATGGATGATGATGAGATACAATTGCCAGCAAGTCAGGAGGAGGTCCAGGGTGCGTACGTGGATGACGAGGTGGTGGACGATGAAGTCACTGACCCAACCTGGCAAGGTGACATGCATAGCGAGGACAAAAGCACAGAGGGGAAGGGAGGTGTAGCACCACAACAGGCAGGAACAAGCAGTGGGGTGGCCACAGACACAAGGCAGGCAAATGTTCCCCGGAACACCAACACGAGAGAAGTTGAAACTGTTAGATCTTCCAGAGTCTGGATTTTTTTAAAGACTGTCCAATTAACCACAAAAAAGTCATTTGCAACATCAGCAATGCCAGTATCAGCAGGGGCAGCAAAACTATCAGCCTGACCACCACCAGCATGCTCAGGCACACGACAGCAATGCACCCGACTAGTTGGGCCGAAAGTCAGGGTCCAGAAACAGTGTCAGCGGGTGACACCACTGAGGGCTCAGCTGTTGTACGTGGATGCCAAGCCTCCGTCCATGACGCAGGCAAAGATGCCTCCTGCCCTGCTCCTGTGATTGCACACTAGCAACCGTCAGTGTCCACGTCCTTGTCCTAGTGCAGCGTTCAGTTGTCCTTACCCCTCCTATTTACGCAGCCAACGTCCCACAGGCCACAATACAATAAAACTCACACATTTCTCTAATGCTTGCACTTGAAATGTTGCCTTTTAGGCTCGTGGAGACAGAATCTTTCCGCAACCTGATGGTGGTGGCCATCCTCGGTCCCCAGCCGCCACTATTTCTCTCGATGTGCCGTCCCCACCTTACACAAGCACGTATCCCTGAACATTACCCGTGCCCTCAACAACGCAAATATACTGGGAAGGTCCACCTAACCGTGGACACGGGACAAGTGCTTGTGGCCAGGGGCAGTACATCTCGCTGACGGCACACTGGTTTTAATATAGTGGACCCTGAGATGGAACACGTCCTCCCGACGCAGAGCATTGTGGACCCAGAGTCCACAATCAGGGTTGCCCCCACAGTCTACAGCTCCTGCACCTCCACCTCCTCTGAAATTACCACATCAGTCGGAAGCTGGAAGCAGTGCCTCGGCCAAGCGGCAACAGGCTGTGCTAAAGCTAATATGCTTAGGTGACAAACCACACACCACTGCAGCATTGTTGATAGCTGTAAAAGAGCAGGCAGATCTGTGTCTGTCACCGCTGAACCTACAGCCAGGCATGGTTGTGTGCGACAATGGCCGGAACCTGGTGGCGGCATTGATGCAAGGCGAGCTCACACACGTATCATGCCTGGCCCATGTGCTCAACCTAGTGGTTGAGCGGTTTCTCAAAACCTACCCGGATCTGCCTGAGCTGCTTGTCAAAGTACACCATGTGTGTGCCCATTTTCGCAAGTCAACTACAGCTTCCACCGCAGTGCTTCAGCAGCGTTTGCAGCTTCTAGATCACTGACTGGTGTGCGATGTCAACACCCTTTGGAACTCAACGTTGCAGATGTTGGGAAGGATGTGAGCAGCAGAGGGCAGTTGTTGAGTACCAGCTTCAACACACCCATCGGTCTTCAGGTCAGCCTCCACATATAAGAGCTCGTAAGTGGGCATGGATGTCAGACATCTGTGAAATCCTCCAAAACTTTGAGGACTCCACCAAGTTGCTGAGTGGCAATGACGCCATAATTCGCATCACCATCCCGCTTCTCTGTCTGAAATGCTTGCTGCTCACAATTAAAGAGGAGGCATTGCAGGTGCAGCACGATGAGATGGAGCAAGGAACCATACAGGGTGATTACACACAGCCCAGCCTCATCTCACCTCAGTACGGATTAAGTGATCATGAGGAGGAGGAACAGGAGCTGGTTTCCTGCGCTGAAGATGGTAATACCCACACAACTGTCTTACTGTCTGTTCAACGAGGATGGCCTGAGGAGAGGGAAAGTGAGGAGGATGAGGAGGAGAGAATCAACTGACATCCTCTTGGTCAGGACAGCGAAGTCTTGCCTGTTGGCAGTCTGGCACACATGGCTGAGTTTGTTCCACTACCTTTCCCGTGACCCTCGCATTGTACCCATTTTGGGTGACAGTAAATACTGGTTGGTCACACTTCTAGACTCACACTACAAGAACTTTCTATCTCTTCTTCCCATGGCGGAGAGGTCTAATAAAACGTTGCAGTACCAGAAGGCCCTTGTAGAAATATTAAAAAAATTCCCATCTGAAAATGCTGGCAGCAGAGGTCACAGTTCGTTGGACAACCAAGGAGTACAGGCGAGGGAGACACAAATACGATGCAGCAGAGGCAGGGAAACACTGTCAAAGGTGTGGGACAGTTTTCTCAGCTCCCCCCCCACAGTCCCCAGGCCCTGATGCTGATGTACTCTCACAAGGAGGGAAAAGTTTTGGAAGATGCTGAAGGAGTACCTTGCCGACCATACCAATGTCTTCCGTGATTCCTATGTGCCTTATAACTATTGTGTATCCAAGATTTACACGTGGCATGAACTGGCTCTCTACGCCTTGGAGGTCCTGGCCTGCCCTGCTGCTAGCGCTCTGTCAGAGCGGCCTTTTAGTGCCGCTGGGGGCATTATAATTGATAGACGCATTTGCCTGTCAACTGAAAATTCTGACAAGCTGACTCTTATAAAAGTGAACAACGGCTGAATTGGGCTAGACTTCTCAACACCACCGGATAACTGCAGCGAAACAAAGTCATATCCAGTGGGGTTTTTTTTTTGGGGGGGGGGGGGGGGGGACTATTCCCATGCACCTCTTCACACCCAGACATGGGTATACACTTCCTGATTTTGTCTATTTTCTCTAGTCCTCCTTCTCCTCATCCTCCACCACCATGTCACAAGGGTGACCATGATGCAACACCTACATAATTTTTTTTAAGGGTGTTTTTGATGCCCGTAGGAATTTTTTTTAGGGTCCTACCTCTAACATTCTGTATGTTATACAGTATGTTCATGGATACCCCCCAGGGGTAAATGTTTTTCAGCCCATGCACTTAGTGCATGGGCATTACCAGTATGTGAGACCCACTCCTTAATAAAGGGAACAATTTTTTTTACTGAGGCCCTCCTCTAGTGGGTATGGAAGGTATTCCAGACTCCTTTAAATTTTTCACTCTTTGTTTCATTGCAGCCATTTGGTAAATTCTAAAAATTTCATTTTTTTCTCATTACAGTACACTCTGCACCCCATCGTGACTGAAAAAAAACAAGAAATGTAGAAATTTTTGCAAATTTATTAAAAAAGAAAAACTGAAATATCACATGGTCATAAGTATTCAGACCATTTGCTCAGACACTCATATTTAAGTCACATGTTGTCCATTTCCTTGTGATCCTCCTTGAGATGGTTCTACTCCTTCATTGGAGTCCAGCTGTATTTAATTAAACTTATAGGACTTGATTTGGAAAGGCACACACCTGTCTATATAAGACCTCACAGTGCATGTCAGACCAAATGAGAATCATGAGCTCAAAGGAACTGCCCAAGGAGCTCAGAGACAGAATTGTGGCAAGGCACAGATCTGGCCAAGGTTACAAAAGAATTTCTGCATTACTCAAGGTTCCTAAGAGCACAGTGGCCTGCATAATCCTTAAATGGAAGAAGTTTGGGACCACCAGAAGTCTTCCTAGACCTGGCCATCCAGCCAAACTGAGCAATCATGGGAGAAAAGCCTTGGTGAGAGAGGTAAAGAAGAACCCCAAGATCATTGTGGCTGAGCTCCAGAGATGCAGTAGGGAGATGGGAGGAAGTCAACTATCACTGCAGCCCTCCACCAGTCAGGCCTTTATGGCAGAGTGGCCCGATGGAAGCCTCTCCTCAATGCAAGACATATGAGACCCAGCATAAAGTTTGCTCAAAAACACACGAAGGACTCCCAGACTATGAGAAATAAGATTCTCTGGCCTGATGAGACGAAGATAGAACTTTTTGGTGATAATTCTAAGCGGTATCCGTGGAGAAAACCAGCCACTGCTCATCACCTGCCCAATACAATCCCAACAGTGAAACATGATGGTGGCAGCATCATGCTATGGGGGTTTTGTTCAGCTGCAGGCACAGGACGACTGGTTGCAATTGAAGGAAACATGAATGCGGCCAAGAACAGAGATATCCTAGATGAAAACCTCTTCCAGAGTGCTCTGGACCTCAGACTTGGCCTAAGGTTCACCTTTCAACAAGACAATGACCCTAAGCACACAGCTAAAATAACAAAGGAGTGACTTCAGAACAACTCTGTGACCATTCTTGACTGGCCCAGCCAGAGCCCTGACCTAAACCCAGCTGAGCATCTCTGGAGAGACCTGAAAATGGCTGTCCACCAACGTTCACCATTCACCCTAACGGAACTGGAGAGGATCTGCAAGGAAAAATGGCAGAGGATCCCCAAATCCAGGTGTGAAAAACGTGTTGCATCATTCCCAAGAAGACTCATGGCCGTATTAGCTCAAAAGGGTGCTTCTACTCAATACTGAGCAAAGGATCTGAATACATATGACCATGTGATATTTCATTTTTTCTTTTTTAATAAATTTGCAAAAATTTCTACAGTTCCGTTTTTTTTCAGTCAAGTTGGGGTGCAGAGTTTACTTAACCCCTTAAGGACCTTGGATTTTTCTGTTTTTGCGTTTTCTGCTCCTAATCTTCCCAGTGCCATAGCCTTATTTTTCAGTCAATATGGCCATGTGTACGAGTTGTACTTTTAAACGCCATCACTGGTTTTATCATATCGTGTACAGGAAAACGGGAAAAAAATTCCAAAGTGAAGTGAAATTGCAAAAAAAAATGCAATTCCAGTTTTTTTTTTTTTTAACCACGTTCACTGAATGCTAAAAGTGACCTGCCATTATTATTCTCCAGGTCATTACGAGCTCGTAAACACCAAGCATGTATAGGTTCTTTTTTATTTAAGTGGTGAAAAAAAATCCAAAGTTTGCTTAAAAAAAAAAAAAAAATATGGCGGCATTTTCCGAGAACAGTAGCGTCTCAATTTTTCGGGATCTAGGGTTGGGTGAGGGCTTATTTTTTGCGTGCCGAGCTGACGATTTTATTAATACCATTTTGGGATAAATCCGATGTTTTGATCACCCGTTATTGAATTTTATTGCAATGTTGCGACGACCAAAAAAACGTAATTCTGGCGTTTAGAATTTTTTTCTTGTTACGCCGTTTACCGATCGGATTAATTCTTTTTTTATATTGATAGATCGGGCGATTCCAAATATGTGTATGTGGGAATTTTTTTTTATTATTTTATTTTGAATGGGGCGAAAGGGGGGGTGATATATTTTTAAAACCATTTTTTTTTACACTTTCTGCATGCTTCAATAGTCTCCATAGGAGACTAGAAGCTGCAGCTTCCTGATAGTGGCGCAGTAGAAACTAGGTGGCGCTTATAGCTAGTGAGACATGACAACCACAGTGGTCTGCGGAAGACCCCGGGTTGCCATGCCCACCCATCAGTGACCCGCGATCACGTGATGGGGTTACTGATAGGCGGGGCTAAGGCCGCGCTTCCGACGCGGTTAAATGCCGCTGTCAGAGAATGACAGTGGCGTTTAACTGGTTAACAGCCGTGGGTGGATCGTGATTCCACCCACGGCTGATGCGGGCACATATCAGCTGTATAAATCAGCTGACATGTTGCGGGTTCAGTTAGGGCTCAGCGTCGGAGTCCGTGCTGAATCGGGGGTAATAGCCTGCAGCGTACTAATACGTCATAGGCTATTAACCCCTTTACAACCTAAGGTGGTTTGCACGTTAATGACCAGGCCAATTTTTACAATTCTGACCACTGTCACTTTATGAGGTAATTACTCTGGAACGCTTCAACGGATCCCCCTGATTCTGAGATTGTTTTTTCATGACATATTGTACTTCATGACTGTGGTAAAATTTCTTCGATATCACTGGCGTTTATTTGTGATAAAAATGGAAATTTGGTGAAAATGTTGCAATTTTCAAACTTTTAATTTTTATGACCTTAAATCAGAGAGATATGTCACACAAAATAGTTAATAAATAACATTTTCCACATGTCTACTTTACATCAGCACAATTTTGGAACCAATTTTTTTTTTTTTATTAGAGAGCTATAAGGGTTAAAAGTTGACCAGAGATTTCTCATTTTTCCAACAAAATTTACAAAACCATTTTTTTTTAGGGACCACATCACATTTGAAGTCACTTTGAGGGTTATTTATTACAGAAAATACCCAAAAGTGACACCATTCTAAAAACCACATTCAAGAACTTTATTAACCCTTCAGGTGCTTCACAGGAATTTTTGTAATGTGGAAGAATAAAATGAACATTTTACTTTTTTCACAAAAATGTTACTTTAGACCCAATTTTTTTTTATTTTCGCAGGGGTAACAGGAAAAATGGACCCCAAAATTTGTTGTGCGATTTCCCCTGGGCACGCAGATACCCCATATGTTGGGAAAAAACACTGTTCGGGCGCACGGCAGGGTTCGGAAGGGAAGGAGCGCCATTTGACTTTTTGAATGTAAAATTTGCTTGAATAATTAGCGGACACCATCCTGCATTTGGGGAGCCTCTGATGTGCCTAAACAGTGGAAACCCCCCACAAGTGACACCATTTTGCAAACTAGACCCCTCGGGGAACTTTTCTAGATGTGTGGTGAGCACCCTGAACCCCCAAGTCCTTTACAGAAGTTTATAACATGGAGCCGTGAAATTAAAAAAATCAAATTTTTTCCACAATAATGATGTTTTAGCCCCATTTTTTTATTTTCACAAGGGTAAGAGGAGAAAATGGACCCCAAAAACTTTTGAGCAAATTCTCCTGAGTACGCAATACCCCATATGTGGGGAAAATACAGTGTTTGGGCTCACGGCAGAGTTCAGAAGGGAAGGAGCACTGTGTAACTTTTTGAACGCAAAATTGTCTGGAATCGAGAGCGGACGCCATGTCACGTTTGGAGAGCCCCTGATGTGCCTAAATAGTGGAAACCCCCCACAAGTGACCTCATTTTGGAAACTACACCCCTCAAGGATTTTATCAAGGGGTATAATTAACATTTTGAACCCAGACGTACGACACAGAATTTGATAACATTAGGTCATCATATTGAATAAGTTGTCATTAGTCTTGCGCGCAAGTGCTTGCTACTTGAGTTTGCATCGGGTACTCAGTTATGCACCATGTATCACGGGTGCTCGAGTGACATGCTCGAGTCCCCGCCCGCATGTTTCACGGTTATTAGACACCCCCAAAAAAACATGCGGGGATCGCTAGTGCATGGCAGGCAATCCCCGCGAGTTTTTTTTGGCCACGAAGCATATGGGACGGAGACTCGAGCACCCGCGATACTCCATGCATACCCGAGCACCTGATGCAAACTCAAGTAGCGATCACTTGCGCTCAACACTAGTTGCCATATCGTCATATTTTTTTTTTTTACTTTTGAAAAAAATCCCAATCCTGACCCTAGCCCAACCGCAACCCCAACCGTAGCCCAACCCTAACCCTACTCTAGCACAACCCTAACTCTAGCCCAACCCTAACACAACCCTAACCCGAGAGTTTATTTTTTACGCCGTTCCTCGTGCGGTATAAGTGATTAGACGACTTTATTCTTCGGGTCGGTGCGACTAGAGATATACCAGAATCATATCGGGTTTTTATGATTGACAGCTGTCACACACTAAAAGACGCATTTTTTTGTAAAATCTAGTTTTTGCATCGCCATATTTTGAGAGCTATAATTTTTCCATATTTTGGCTGACAGTCATGTGACGGCTTGTTTTTTGCTGGATGAGTTGACGTTTTTATTGGTGCCATTTTCAGGCACGTGACATTTTTTGATCGTTTTCTATTCCGATTTTTGGGAGGCAGAATAAACAAAAACCAACAATTCAGGAATTGTTTTTTTTTATTCTGTTATGCGTGTGGTAAAATTGATAAGGTAGCTTTATTCATCAGGTCAGTACGTTTACAGCGGTACCACATTTATTTAATTTTTCTATGTTTTTACGCTTTTACACAATAAAAGCAATTTTATAGAACAAAATATTTTTTTGCATTGCTTTATTCTGAGCGCTACCATTTTTATTTACATTCGTCTTTTTGATCCAGTGTTATTCCATTTTTTGTTTGGCGGTATGATGATAAAGCATTGTTTTTTGCTTAGTTTTTTTTTTTTTTCTTCACAGTGTTCACTGAAGGGGTTAACTAGTGGGACAATTTTATAGGTCAGGTCGTTCCGGATGCGGCGATACCAAATATGTGTACTTTTATTTGTTTGTTTTTTCATAATAATATTTATTGATGGGTACATTATATTTTTAGTTTTGGTGGATTGTTTTATTTTTCTTTAATATTTTTACAATTTTTTTTATTTTTCACTTTCTGACACTTTTTTTACTTTTATACTTTGTCCCACTATGCCACTTTCACTTTTTTTATTCTGATTGCCTGCATAGCACAGGAATAGAGCACCATCCCTGTGCTATACAGGCTGTCAGTGCTGCAGATGCAGAAGATATTTTGGTCATGCACTGCGCATGACCAAAATATCTTCCTGCTGTCTGGTGACCCGGATGTTGTCATGACCGACATCGGGTCATCATGGCAACATCCGGGAAACCGCGGCAGACAGAGCTGGAGGCCGGAAGAGGTGAGTATTGCGATCACTTCCTCTTGCCACCGCAATGCTGCGATCGACTTCGATCGCAGCATTGCGGGGGTTAGTGTGCCGGGAGCGGTGCAGGACAGCTGACACCCGGCGGCGATCGCGCCCGCACAGCCTGTGTGCAGGCGCGTTTGCAAAGACGTACTAATACGTATCAGGCTCTTAAAGCCCAGGGCACAGACGCGTATTAATACGTCTTGGGCTTTAAAGGGGTTAATGAGAAAAAAATGAACTTTTCAGCATTTACCAAATAGCTGCAGTGAAACAGAGTGAAAAATTTAAAGGGGTCTGAATACTTTCCGTACCCACTGTATGTCTCTTCAAAGAGGTGTTGAGGTGCGTCCACATTTTTGGCAGCCTTTGCAGTCACTGCATACCCAATAACATTATAGGAGACCCACTGTTTAATAATAGGAACAACAAAGCATAGCCGGCTGGTGTACCTTTAACAATAGTAAAGACCGTCCGATGGCCCTGTAAAAATAGGCTTTGTGACTTTCAGAGTCCCTCTTTCATAAATGAAACATGATGTGTCTGATCAGGTCTCACACACCACATAGCCAGATAAGGTAGCAAAATTTTAAAATGAAATTTACGGGTGAATGTATTTTTCACCGTTGAAAGCAATGCAAAAGTGCAAAAACGCATCAAAAACGCTACGTGTAAATATAACCCAAGATGTGGAGGTCTATGATCTTGTCCCTGACATCCTTAGAAAGCTCTTTGGTCTTGCCCATGTTGTAGAGGTTAGAGTCTGACTGATTAATTGAGTCTGTGGACAGGAGTCTTTTATAAAGGCAAGTATGTAAGACAGCAGTCTTTAATGCAGGTAACGAGTTGATTAGGAGCGTCTAACTGGTCTGCAAGAACAGAACTCATAATGGTTTGTAGGGGATCAAATACTCATTTCTCACTGCAAAATGCAAAACAAATTATTCAATTTATACAATGTGATTTTCTTGATTTTTTGGGGGGATATTTTATCTCTCAATGTTAAAATTAATAAACCCTTAAAATTATATAGACTGTTCATGTCTTTGTCAGTGGGCAAACTTACAAAAACAGCAAGAGATCAAATACTTATTTCCTTCACTGTATACCCCCCAGACGATCACTGCTAACACCACAACAACCCAGGAAATTTATTAGCTGCCACCACCAGTTTTTTTTAACTATTAAAACACAATACAGGTCGATTGGACGCCTGCTGTTTAGTAGCGTCTTTGGGGCGAGGCACGATTACAGAGCAAAAGAAACAGAACCATTCAATTTTATATTTACTCCAAAGAGAGGCAATGTTTATGAAAAAAATATATGAAAAATTTTACAAGGGGACAAAACAATACAGCATGTACAGTTACATAAAATAAAAGGGATTAACAGAAGAACTTACCATACCGATCGCAGAAACGATTCAGTTTACCTGAAGGAGAGCACTCAGATTTGGCCGTTCTGTAAACGTGGGCCCTACTGACACTAAAAAATGTATCTCTCAGCACGAACCCAGATCATCATTCGGTTTGATCTCTCATGCCAAACTGGGCCCTGGCCACACACTCCCTCTGTGATGACCTCACATGGGCCAGGTTGTGGGCTTGTCTCAGCCCTTTATGGTTTTATTAAATCCATAATTTATGCGATAACTCGTCGCTGCATGATCACAAAAGTTGGTGATTGCTGCCATATTTTTTATTCAGATTTTATCTCTCCTTAGAGATCAAACATGACCCAGCTGCTGTCACTGTTTTGCACTATTGAGCTACAGCTCACCGGCAGGGCTCACAAATATTAAAAAATATGCATATTGTTTCCCAATTAGCCCTGCCGCTAAAAATACATGTCCCATCATAATCGGAGTTCTAGAAATTTTGCTATTCTATATTTTCTTTGAGTGCCTACGTGTCCAGCAGATATTTGGGAATGAAAGGAATGTGTAAATGTGAAGGACCATGAGTGTGATAAGATTCTCTTTGACGCTTAATGAGATGTTTTATATTTCTTTCAGGTTTTCTACTCTTTATCTCTATGCAAATACACATCTTCATTCAGTCCCTGGCCCATATGTTAAACTGTGTCTATTAGTCAGCCCTCTCTTTGTCTAGGCACAATATACAGTACATCTCCCTGGTCATTGTGCTACCAGGAGCTCTCTTTTGCATGGTAATTAACCTGGATAATTAACTTTGTTGCTTCTTGTGTATACTGTCATTTTACATAGAAGCAGCTTTTTAGATTACCATCTCCTATCCTTACTGCAAATGGGATAGGGGAGGAGGGAAGAGGGGTTTGGTGAGAGGATTTCAGACATTTTTAATATTTTCTATGACACTAATATAATGTGATTGGTCGTTCTTTAGATGAGCTAGGATTGTGCAATCATTTCCTGCACTATTGATACAAAGTACTGAATTGGCTGTGGATACATATACAATGGGTATATACAGGTGGCGTGTCTGGCATGGTGGCCATTTCTGCCAATGTCCCATACCCTGATGATGCCACATTTGCGGTGAAACATGTTGGGGGGACATTTGCTATAGTGTGTGCTTGTCCCATTCTGTTGTAAAGCTGGTGACTCCCTGGGTTTCACCTACATTAAACATAGCATACCATATAAAAGAAAAATTAACAGATTAGGGACACTTTTAGATATACTCTGCAGTAATTTTAATTAAGTAAAAATAAAAGTTATATTTTATGACTTACTAGTGAGGGATTCTACTAAGGGGTTTGCCCCTTTTTGTTAATATATGATATATTCCTCCAAAGTTATTTTTTCCCCTATTTTGTTCTATGACTCTCATTCATATCCAGCCAGTGAAGGACTTCTTTTGAATCTTGAAAAATGTGCACAGTACTTCAGGCTACCACTCTTAACTTGGCAGGGTATATAATTAAATATAGAATGTATAGATCTCTCAGATGTTTTTTGATATCAAGTTATGAGGCTCTTTGTTTCTGCCCTTCTATAGAATAATCTGGCAAGATCCAGATTTTGGATCCATTAATCGTTACATCTGGGTGATCCCTTGCCTGCTGCAGGATAATATCTATGTCCTGGTAGTGTACAATTTCAACCAGCACAAGAACTCGTTCTACAGCCTTTAGGGGAAGTTAAGGCTTCAAGCCCGATTATTAATTTCAGCGAGTTTTCAAAGAATTCAGTAGTAGAGGAGCCTTCTATTTTTTTAAGCACACCAATAAGTGGTGTATTATTGAACCTAGATCTATTTTCAAGGTCATATGTTTTCGCCAGCTGTGCTGATATTTGTTGTGCTGCAAGCCTGCTCTCATTGCTTGTATCGGCTATCTGATCCTGAATGGTGCTGACTCTGCCTTCCACTGCCCCTGCTGTTTTCTGCAGTTTGTGACATATACCTGTTCTCTCATCTTTAAGACCCCCAAAATGTACATTCAAAGCAGATAGAGAATTTACAATGTACCACAGCCATGAAAACATCTTGTAAGTAGGTTCCTCAGGTACCTGTATGTCCCAATGGTGCAAATTAGGCTGTGGGGCAGTGAGTACTGTGCCACATGCAGTTTTGCGGTCTTATCGACCCTCCATCAATGTGGCTGCCTCTCTCACTTCCTCATCCAACTCCTCTGCTCTGGAGCCCGTACACAGCTGCGGCTTAGCTGCTATAAGAAGGCCACCATCACCTGCTGAGACCTGTGTTTCTGTGCAGGCAAATTGCTCCCGCCTGGCCACCACTTCCCTCCTCATCTCCCCTGCTCAATCTGTCTCCAGATCTTGGAGCTGAAAGCCTGCTTCTCCGCCGTCTTTCTGTAGCTTTTCCTAGTCATTTTTTCCCCCTGGAGCAAAGTACAGTACAGACCAAAAGTTTGGACAGACCTGCTCATTTAAAGATTTTTTCTGTATTTTCATGACTTTGAAAATTGTACATTCACACTGAAGGCATCAAAACTATGAATTAACACATGTGGAATTATATACTTAACAAAAAAATGCGAAACAACTGAAAATATGTCTTATATTCTAGGTTCTTCAAAGTAGCCACCTTTTGCTTTGCACACTCTTGCCATTCTCTTGCTGAGCTTCAAGAGGTAGTCACCGGAAATGGTTTTCACTTCACAGGTGTGCCCTGTCAGGTTTAATAAGTGAGATTTCTTGCTTTATAAATGGGGTTGGAACCATCAGTTGTGTTGTGCAGAAGTCTGGTGGATACACAGCTGATAGTCCTACTGAATAGACTGTTAGAATTTGTATTATGGCAAGAAAAAAGCAGCTAAGTAAAGAAAAACGAGTGGCCATCATTACTTTAAGAAATGAAAGTCAGCCAGTCCGAAAAATTGGGCAAACTTTGAAAGTGTCCCCAAGTGCAGTTGCAAAAACCATCAAGAGCTACAAAGAAACTGGCTCACATGAGGACCGCCACAGGAAAGGAAGACCAAGAGTCACCTCTGCTTCTGAGGATAAGTCTATCCGAGTCACCAGCCTCAGAAATCGCAGGTTAACAGCAGCTCAGATTAGAGACAAGGTCAATGCCACACAGATTTCTAGCAGCAGACACATCTCTACAACAACTGTTAAGAGGAGACTTTGTGCAGCAGGCCTTCATGGTAAAATAGCTGCTAGGAAACCACTGCTAACGATAGGCAACAAGCAGAAGAGACTTGTTTGGGCTAAGGAACACAAGGAATGGACATTAGACCAGTGGAAATCTGTGCTTTGGTCTGATGAGTCCAAATTTGAAATCTTTGGTTCCAACCACCGTGTCTTTGTGCGGCGCAGAAAAGGTGAACGGATGGACTCTACATGCCTGGTTCCCACCGTGAAGCATGGAGGAGGAGGTGTGATGGTGTGGGGGTGCTTTGCTGGTGACACTGTTGGGGATTTATTCAAAATTGAAGGCATACTGAACCAGCATGGTTACCACAGCATCTTGCAGTGGCATGCTACTATATCCGGTTTGCGTTTAGTTGGACCATCATTTATTTTTCAACAGGACAATGACCCCAAACACACCTCCAGGCTGTGTAAGGCCTATTTGACCAAGAAGGAGAGTGATGGGGTGCTACGCCAGATGACCTGGCTTCCACAGTCACCAGACCTGAACCCAATCGAGATGGTTTGGGGTGAGCTGGACCGCAGAGTGAAGGCAAAAGGGCAAACAAGTGCTAAGCATCTCTGGAAACTCCTTCAAGATTGTTGGAAGACCATTTCCGGTGATTACCTCTTGAAGCTCATCAAGAGAATGCCAAGAGTGTGCAAAGCATTCATCAAAGCAAAAGGTGGCTACTTTGAAGAACCTAGAATATAAGACATATTTTCAGTTGTTTCACACTTTTTTGTTAAGTATATAATTCCACATGTGTTAATTCATAGTTTTGATGCCTTCAGTGTGAATGTAAAATTTTCAAAGTCATGAAAATACAGAAAAATCTTAAAATGAGAAGGTGTGTCCAAACTTTGTCTGTACTGTACCTCCACACTCAGAAAGTTATCCAGTAGATGGCGATTTTCAGGATGATCGTCAGGTCCTATATCGGATAAATAGCTAGATGCTTGGCCGGAGCTCCTCCATCTGCTTGTTCTCACATGCCGTCAAGGTGCTTGCCCCCTTACATGGTCTCCAGGGTGGATACACAAAAGTACTGCTGCTTTCTATGTGAGTGGGATAGTCGTGCAAGAGAATATCACTACAATAAAAGAGACTGGCCTCTCCAACATAAACTTCAGCACGGGAGTAACACTGTCCTGCATCCACAATTTGTTGACCCACCTAGGCAACAGTGGTAACCAAATCTTATCAAGTTGGGCCTAATGAAGAACTTTTTAAAGGCAATGGATAAAAATGTAAAAGCATTCATGCACTTCACGGATAAATTTCCAAAGTTAAGGGAAACAAAGATAAAAGAAGGACCTCAGATTCGTAAGCTTCTTTAAGATGAGGAGTTTCTTCCTTTGTGGCAGGGCAAGGAAAAGGCTGCATGGTTAACATTTGCATTCATGGTGACAAATTTTTGGGAAACTCAAGAGCAGAAACAGTAACAATGAAGAGGTGGTGGTAATTCTCCTCAAAAAAAAGGATCTTAGCAGCAACATGTCCTTAAAGATTAATTTCTTCCATTCTAGACTTTTAGCCACCAAACTGCGGAGCAGTGAGCGATGAGCACGGTGAGAGATTTAACCAATATATTGCGGTTAAGGAGAAAAGATATCAAAGAAAATTAAATCCATCAATGCATGGAGATTACTATTGGACAATTGTAAGAGATGATACAAAGCAGAAGTACAAGAAACAAACAAAAAAAGAGTAGCCACTGAATGAGGACCAAATTTTGTAGTGCAATTTCTTTAACGGTTTATAATTCGCAATAGTGTTTAGGACAGGTTTTAGCTATGCAAATGGTTGTTAAGCTGCTTCTAAATAAATATCAGAAAATTGGCATAACAAAATATTCTGAATCTGTATATTTGCAAAAATAATAATGTTTCAAAGTACTGAAACTTTTATGCATTAATTATATGCAGCAGTAATAGGAAAAAAAACTCTGATATCATAGAAACAAGAAACAACTAAACATTTTCCTTGTCCAATTTGAATTCAGGAGGTCAAAATCATTAAGAAATTACTCATTTCATAACTGAACCCAACAACTTTTGAAAATATGGAAAACAGTGTTATATCTTCTGAAAGGTCCTTGACCTAGTGGAAAGTTCTTCAGCTGCTCATCTCAGGACGTGCAGCCTTGGTACAGGTCCCGGTACCTTCCTCTCCTGCTCGGCACCAGTTAGATAAGTGTAGGGATGGAGGAGAGAGCAGTTCTCTCACTGATCAGGAATTACACTGTCTCATTGTTCTCTGTCACAGGAAGCTGCCTCCAGTCTAGAGGACGCACTCAATGATTAGGAAGATTATTTTTTTTATATAAAAGTGTGTCTTTCCAAGTAAAACATTTTCCACATTAAGAATATAAAAAGGCTCTTCCCCTGTGTGACTTCTCTAATGTTTGATAAGACTTGATTTCTCTGTAAAACATTTCCCTCATTCTGAACATGAAACTGGTTTCTCCCCTGTGTGAGTTCTCTGGTGCTTAACAAGATATGATTTCTGAGTAAAACATTTCCCACATTCTGAACATGAAAATGGCTTCTCACCTGTGTGAGTTCTCTGATGTGTAACAAGACTACATTTCCGGTTAAAACATTTCCCACATTCTGAACATGAAAAAGGCTTCTCCCCTTTGTGAGTTAGAAGATGTGTAACAAGACTTGATCTCGCCATAAAACATTTCTCACATTCTGAACATGAAAAAGGCTTCTCTCCTGTGTGAATTCTCTGATGTTTGATAAGACTGGATTTCTCTGTAAAACATTTCCCACATTTTGAACATAAAAATGGCTTCTCCCCTGTGTGAGTTCGAAGATGTGTAATAAGACTAAATTTCCGGCTGAAACATTTCCCACATTCTGAACATGAAAATGGCTTCTCCCCTGTGTGAGTTAGAAGATGTGTAACAAGACTTGATCTCACCATAAAACATTTCCCACATTCTGAACAGGAAAAAGGCTTCCCAACTGTGTGGGTTTTTTGGTGTATAACAAGATATGATTTGTGGTTAAAACATTTCCCACATTCTGAACATGAAAAAGGCTTCTCCCCTGTGTGAGTTCTTTGGTGACTAAGAAGATTTGATGTATTTGCAAAACATTTCCCACAGTCTGAACAGTAAAAAGGCTTCCCAACTCTGTGAGTTCTCTCATGCTTAACAAGATCTGAGTTCTGGTTGAAACATTTCCCACATTCTGAACAGGAAAACGGCCTCTCCCCTGTGTGAGTTCTTTGGTGACTAAGAAGATTTGATGTATTTGCAAAACATTTCCCACAGTCTGAACATGAAAATGGTTTCTCTCCTGTGTGAGTTCTCTGGTGCTTAACAAGAACCGATTTATGGTTAAAACATTTCCCACATTCTGAACATGAAAAAGGTCTCACCCCTGTGTGAGTTCTCTGGTGCTTATCAAGATCTGATTTCTGGTTAAAACATTTCCCACATTCTGAACATGAAAAAGGCATCTTCCCTGTGTGAGCTCTCTGGTGTATAACAAGATTCCATTTCCGGTTAAAACATTTCCCACATTCTGAACATGAAAATGGCTTCTCCCCTTTGTGAGCTCGAAGATGTATAACAAGAGTTGATCTCGAAGCAAAACATTTCCCACATTCTGAGCAGGAAAAAGGCTTCTCCCCTGTGTGAGTTCTCTGGTGGTTAACAAGATCTGATTTCTGGTTAAAACATTTCCCACATTCTGAACATGAAAAAGGCATCTTCCCTGTGTGAGCTCTCTGGTGTATAACAAGATTCCATTTCCGGTTAAAACATTTCCCACATTCTGAACATGAAAATGGCTTCTCCCCTTTGTGAGCTCGAAGATGTATAACAAGAGTTGATCTCGAAGCAAAACATTTCCCACATTCTGAGCAGGAAAAAGGCTTCTCTCCTGTGTGAGTTCTCCGGTGACTAACAAGATTTGATTTCTGGTTAAAACATTTCCCACATTCTGAACATGAAAATGGCGTCTCTCCTTTGTGAGTTCGAAGATGTATTACAAGAGTTGATCTCAGAGTATAACATTTCCCACATTCTAAGCAGGAAAAAGGCTTCTCCCCTGTGTGAGTTCTCTGGTGACTAACAAGATTTGATTTCTTGTGAAAACATTTCCTACACTTAGAACAAGAAAATCTATTCTCTGCTGTGTGTATTTTTTGATGTTTAAAACAAGACTTTTCAAGGGGAAAACTATTTCCATATTCTGAATGTAAAAATGGCTTCTTAGCTTTAGAAGCAGTTCCTTTTTTAATGCTTATTTTGTGACTTTGATTTTCCTTAGTTGTTGCTAATGAAGCAGAAGATGGGACCTGTTTCAAAGGATCAGATGACAGATCTTTGCTGTGAAGGGATGATGGTATATCTGGAGTAATAGCATTCACTTCACTTGTATCCTGTGGGATCTCAAGATCATCTGATTTGGAAATTGAAGATGTCAGCTGTCCTTCTGATCTCCTGGTACAGTCATCTGTTAAGTAAACAAAAAAGATTATATTTGAATAAAATATTCTTGAAATTTATACTTTTGAACATTTATACTTAAACTGTCAGTTTAAATGGCAAGTTATGTGAAAACATTGAATTATTCATCAAGACAATAACAGTTCACAGTCTAATAAAAAAACCTCAAAGCATGAACCAGTAAAGTATGGTGTTCAACTGTTTGTTCATTCTTCTTCACAAATATGGAATATAAATCCACCAACAATGTTATGTAGGCGAAAATGATACCAATAAAAACTTGTACTCAACTCACAAAAAAAAGCCCTCACTCAGGTCAATCACTTGTCAATGGATAAACAGAGGTTTCCACATCATTAGTGGCTCAAAGGCTCTTGAAAAGCAACATGGCTTCCATAAACCAATCCAGCAAAATCCGCTCTTCCAAAGTCAAACACGCTCCCTACTTAACTCAAATGGAAATCACAACATCCTACTAAAGCTCAAAGCATAATGCCGGAAGCTGCCAGATACAGCCTTGTTCTCCTCTGGTTCAGTCCTCAGTGCTCACCTCCCAGCTTGTCTATTTTGTTTCTTCTTGTGATCCCGGCCTGTTTACCGACTACTCTAGTATCTTCTGATTTTATATTTTCTCTCTCCTCCTACTTCTGACCCGGCGACCGTGTAGATGACCACCGGATGCAGGGCCCCCTCTAGTAAGAATCGCCATTCTTCCAGCGCCAGATTGATGACAAGCAGTTCTCGATCTCCAATGGAATAATTGCGCTCCGAGGGAGAGAAGAGCTTGGAAAAGAAATCACAGGTCACCATTCGCCTGGACGAGGATTTCTGGGTGAGGAATGCTCCGGCACCTGAGGAAGAAGAATCTACCTCCGGGAAGAACTGCTTTTTACAGTCCGGACGATGCAGCACCGGAGCAGAAGAGAAGGCTTGTTTCAAGGACACAGAGGTACTTTCCGCCTAGGACGTCATTCCTTGGGATTAACCCCTTTGCGGGTCAGGGTAGAAATGGGAGCAGCCCGGGAAGAAAAATGAGGAACAGGCAGTAATAATTTGCAAATCTTAGAAACCGCTGAATGGCCTTCAGCCCCTCAGGTCGGGGCCATTTTAAAAAGGCAGACACCTTTTCGGGATCCATATTAAGGCCGGTCTCCGAGATTATGTATCCCAGGAAGGGAAGAGAAGTCTGCTCAAAAATGCATTTCTCGAATTTGGCATACAGACGATTCTTCCTGAGACTCTGCAATACCTGTCGAACGTCTCTCCCATGTGAAGGAACATCTGAAGAGAACACCAGGATATCGTCCAGGTACACCACCACACATGTGTAGAGAAGATCTCGGAAGATGTAATTCACCAGCTCTTGAAAGACTGTGATGCGTTGCAGAGTCCGAAGGGCATCATCCGTTACTCGTAGTGGCCATCCCGAGTGTTGAATGCCAGCTTTCATTAGTCACCCTGGCGGATCCGGATAAGGTTGTATGATCCACGGAGGGCAAGCTTAGTGAAGATCTTAGCGCCCGTGAGGTGATGAAACAACTCAGAGATGAGTGGCAGAGGATACTTGTTCTTTATGGTTATTCGATTTAGTCCCCTATAGTCGATACAAGGTCGAAGCGAGCCGACCTTCTTGACAAAGAAGAATCCTGCTGCAGCCGGAGAGGTGGATTTCTGGATAAATCCCCTAGCAAGATTCTCCTCAATGTATTCAGACATAGCACGGGTCTCGGCCAACGAAAGGGAGCAGATTCGACCACGGGGAGGTGAGGCACCGGGAATGAGGTCGATGAGGCAATTATACGGTCTATGTGGAGGTAGAGTCTCAACCTCCCTCTTGTCAAAGACGTCAGCATATAACCAGTAGTGTGCCGGTAAGCCAGGTAGACAAGATGGAGTGGACAGAGGTCGGGCTGGACGAACAGAAACGAGGCAGATTTTGTGACACTCCTGACCCCAGCGGAGCACCTCGCCCAAAACTCCAATTCAAGACCGGCTCGTGTCTCTGTAGCCAAGGCAGTCATAGCAACAAAGGATGAGCGAGACCGGACAGCACATAGAAATGTTACACTCGGAGAAAATCTCCTTGTATCTGGAGAACCACGGGCTCGGTGAAGATGGACTCAGAAAGGGGCCTCCCATCCACCGAAGAAACCGCCAACAGATCTGTAAGACGTTGGATAGGAATATGATACTGCTCCACAATGGCTTGTTGGATGAGATTCCCAGCAGCACCGGAATACAGATAAGCAGTCTCGAAAAAATGGATGTTGCTGCAGGATATTGATACTGAGAGTCAGAGATGGAGAGGAAGAATTCTTGCCCAGGATGACCTCTCCAAGCGATCCTAGGCTCTGGAGTTTCCTGGTCTCTCTGGACAGGAGCGGATTACATGCTCCGAACTGCCACAACAAACTGTCCCTCAGCGCGGCGGACCTCCGGGCGAGCCTTGACTATCGTCACCTGGTCTACTTGCATAGATTCTGGGGTGGATGCCGAGGCAGAGACTGTTGCGAGACCGGTTTTTGGAAGGTAGGTGCAAGGTGTAAAGGTCTTCTCTCAGAATGCTCCTGGCCCCTGATGTCAATCCACGTGGCCAAAGACGCTAGGTCATCCAGAGAGGTGGGTATGTCATGACCGGCCAGCTCGTCTTTGATCCTCCCAGAAAGGCCTTCCCAAAACGAAGCCACCAGAGCCTCGTTATTCCAGGTTTATTATTTTACTTTTATTGCAGAAGACATTGGCTTCAGCTGGAATGGGCGATACGGTAAGTAGGGTTTAATTTAGAACATTAAAGGAATGTGTCTATTTCAATTAAAGGACTTTATTCTGGGTGTTTGTGTTAACTTTGACTATGGGGTTAGTAATGGGGGTGTCTTATAGACGCCTCTCCATTACTAACCTGGGCATGATGTCAGCTGGCATTATAAGCTGACATCAAACCCAACCCTATTACCCCACTGCTACCGCTACAGGGCAGTGGGAAGAGCGAGGCTAAGTGCCAGAATTGTTGCATCCTATGGATGCGCCATTTCTGGGGCGGCTGACGGCTGGTGTTTCTAGCCTGGAAGGGGGCCAATATTCCTGGGCTATTAATATCAGCCCCCAGCTGTCAGCCTAGCCTTTGCTATCTTTTAAAATAGGGGGGGACTCCACGTCATTTTTTGGGGGGGGTCCCCCATTTTAATAGCTAGTAAAGGCTAGGTATTCAGCTGGGGGCTGATATTAGTAGCCTGGGAAGCTCCGTGGGTATTACCCCCTTCCCAGGCTTCAAACATCTGCCCCAGCCGTCTGCTTAACCTCCGCTAGAGACTAAAATTACGGGGAACCCCACGCCAATTTTTTGGTTTAATAAATCCTTTATTTTAACACTAAATGACAAGTACAGTAACAAACACTGTCACTGTACTTATTATATATGTGGCTGACATGTTTCTATCTATCTAATCTACGTGTGATGCTCTATTCTCTCTGTTCTAAATTGTCAGGTACCGATGTATGCCGCTGATGAATTGCCGGCCGGCTTTTTAAAGAGACAAAAACACTTTTTTTTTTAATAAATCCTTTATTTTAACACTAAATAACAAGTACAGTAACCAACACTGTCACTGTACTTAGAAACATGTTAGTCACATATATAATATCTATCTAATCTATGTGTGATGCTCTATTCCTTCTGTTCTAAATTGTCGGGTACCGGTATATGCCGCTGATGAATTGCCGGCCGGCTTTTTTTTAAAGAGATGGGTGCATGAAAATAGGGAGGGCTCTAGTGTATTCCAAGTGCCCTGCTAGGTTTTTCATGCACCCTCCTATATACCCTGCCTGCCTCACGTTTAATTGAGCACTGTTCCCATCGATTTGGGCAATTTTTTACATTTTGCAGACCGCCGGGGGAGACTGCCAGAAAAATGCTCGAGTTTCCCATAGACTTACATTGGGCTCGTTGCTCGGGTCGAGCACAAAAGTATTCCAATGTGCTCGACCCGAGCTTAGAGCACCCGAGCATTTTAGTGCTCGCTCATCACTAATAGAGACACAATCAGAATTCTCCACATTTACCAAAATTTGGCCTAAAACCTGCAGCAGCAGCAAGAGCAGGCACAGAAGCGATATCACAGACTGCAATTTCAAGAGATCAATGCAGCACACTCAAAACGACAACATCGCCTACGCTGTACAGTCTGCAATTGGGGTGCAAAAGTCCTTGGAGATCCATGGTTTGTTCATCTTGATGAAAGTTAGGCGGTCTACATTTTCAGGGGACAGCCGGGTGCGCTTATCCGTCAAGACACTACCAGCAGCGCTGAACACACGTTCAGAGAGAACACTGGCTGCGGGGCATGATAAAACCTCCAAGGCGTGAGAGGCGAGCTCAGGCCATTCATCCATTTTTGAAGACCAAAATGTAAAAGGGTCAAAATCCTCCCTGATGGTATTAAGCTCTAGATACTCCTCCACCAATCTCTCCAGTCATTCACCATGTGTCAGACTTGTACTCTTGTGCTGGTGCACGAGCTGGTGCAAAAAATGTGTAAAAGGACTCCCAGAAATTGCTTCTGCCACTTACTCTGCTGCTTCTGCTAATGTTTTGGCATTGACAAACTGACGTGGCGGAGGTTGAAAGACTACAGCTGCGATGCACACTGTGTGCCTCATTGCTTTCTTGGGGAAAACCTCTATTAAGGTTGCTTAAAAGCTTGTTTTGATACTCCAACATAAGCGGGTCCCTTTCCAGGGCGGGAAGCAACTGGCAAAATTGACTCTTAGAAAGTGGATCTAACAGAGTGGCAACCCAGTAGTCAGCATTATTTCGAATCCTAACTATACGGGGATCATGTTGCAGATAGTGCATCAAGAAGGCACTGATATGTCGGGCTCTTCCAGGAGGTCCAAAGTCAGGCTGTATTGTGGGCTGCCTAACACTGATGCTTGTTTCCTCTGTCCCCATCTGCAAACCACGGTCAAACGACAGGGGATGATTATCCTCTTTATACTCTGACAGCTGCTCGCCCATCACCTCTTCCACCTCCATTAGTTCCTCGGCTCCTGCATCTTCACTAACAGTCTGCCTGGTATCACCAAACCCCCTCGATCGCTTTAATCCACCGTCACTTGGCATCCGCCTGTGTGACAGTAGTCTGGAAATTTGAGACATTGGTATCCCTTCCGCATCCTCCTCTTCTTCTGGGACCACCACCTCCTGCCGCAGGACCAGTTTAGTAGCCATTTCAAAACCGTGCAGAAGGGTGCAGAGGTCCTTAATCTGTCCTCACTCTGCAAACGTGATATGCCCCAAGTCCGTACTGCGTTGCCCCAAGCTATACGTCATGACATACTGCGTCAGAGCTCGTTGCTGCCAGCACAGTCACTGCAGCATGTGCAGAGTGGAATTACACCGCGTCGGCACATCGCAGATCTACCTGTTAACTGGCACAGACAAAGATCTCTGTATCGATGCAAATCGATGACATGAGGGGTGCGAACGGCGGAAGGGAGTACACAGCTTCCGTACTTTGTGAAGCAGCTCATCCAGGCCAGGATAGTGGCGGAGAAATCGCTGTACAACCAGGTTGAGGATGTGAGCCATGCAAGGCACGTGTGCGAGCTTGCCTCTGCATTGTGCCGCTAACAGGTTCGCACCGTTATAGCACACGCCTTCCCTGGCTCTAGGTTCAGCGGAGACAGCCATTGCTCAAACGGAGCCGGGAGAGCTGCCCACAAATGTTCACCTGTATGACTGCGATCTCCAAGGCATATTATTTGAAGACTGCCTGATTACGGAGAGCCCTGACTGCGCAGTACGGAGGTGGTGTGTATTCGCTCCGCACCTTCGGAACGTGTGTCTTGTTAAGGCAGAGGGTGAGTGCACAGGTGGAGGCCCTAGAGGAGGTGGAGGATGCAGAAGCAGCAGAGGAAGTGGGAAATACAGAGGTTTCTTCTGCAAGCCGAGGGGATTCCAAGATTTGTGGAGCAGCCCCTTTCCCGCCTGCCCCCACAGCCACCAGAGTCACCCAGTGCCCAGTCAGTGAGATGTAAAGCCCTTGGCCATGCTTACTCGTCCAGGTGGTTGTGGTGAAATGCACCCTGGCACACGTAGATTTAGACAAGGAACGGGTGATGTTGTGTGTGACATGCTGGTGTAGCGCAGGCACAGCTTTCTTAGCGAAGTAATGGCGACTGGGCAACTGGTACTGGGTGACTGCGACGGCCATCAGTTTTTGGAAACCGTCTGTATCTACCAGTCGGAAAGGCAGCATTTCCGTGGCCAACAGATTGGAGATGGTGGAGTTCAACCTCTTAGCTTTGTCATGCATAGGATGAAACAATCTTTTATGTGACCACAACTGCGGGACTTAAGGCTGGCTAAGGTGCTGAGAGAGGGTGGAGTATGGTGAACCGGAAAAACTGGTGGAGCGTGAGTGAGGTGCAGATGTTATGGTGGACTGAGAAACATGCGGTGTGCTCGGTGAAACAAACACAGCAGGAGTGTCCACTTCCGTTACAGCTGATGGGCTCTCACTCAGCCTGACTGGAGAGGTTAAAGAATCGGAGTTTCTGCGATGGGAGACCTGCGTGACAATACTTGGCACGGTAACAGAGGAGGAGGAAGATGAAGCGGGTGCGTTTGATGGGGCAGCTGATGGTTGCTTTAGTGCGCTGGTCCGCATTTCAGCGCGGTAAGATTCCCAGCGTAAAGAATGTTGTTTGAGCATGTGAACATTCATGCATTTAGTAATCAAATTATGGCAGTTTTTCCCTCTACTGAGTTTTTTTATCGCAAAGTTTGCAGATAACGTGAGTTGGCTCATCCTTTGCAGTGACAAAAAAGGCCCATGCTAGACAACCCTTGCAGCCCCTGCAAGCTGCAGACCCGTGACCACTGCTGGCCACAGCCACGGTTGTGGCTAAGGATGCAGTGCTCCTCGTGCTTGCATCACTCCGTGTCTGCGCCGTAGGGCGAAATGTAACCTCCTCATCTTCCTCCTCCACCTCCTTAGACGAGCTACTCGGCTGCATGACTCTGGGTTCACACCAAGTAGGATCTTCAACCTCGTCATCATCCAATGTGTTATCCCATTCCTAGCCCTCAGTGACCCCTCTCCTCTTGTTGCTCTGACAGCACAGTACAGTCCGCATGAGCCGTATTCGAGTCTCATCGGGATCACCTCTCTCCCCTGCGGTTAAATTCTGGTGACGCGGGTCAGGAACCTGCTCGGACCCTACTTCGTCCTGCCCCGAATCCAAGCTAAAAAATGTTGGGCATCGGTGCAAATGCTTTCCTCCCCTTGACTCTGTCTGTTTGGAGCACACTTCTGATGCCCATGGTGTAGAATGGGTGAAGAGTTCTACAGACTCGCCCATCTGTCGTTTGCTACAGTCAGTTGGGCAGTTGGCCAGTTGTGACGCGGGGAAAAGCATGGGTAATTGGGGGTGCCACCTCTGTGGACTGTACTATATGTGATGTTGAGGTGGAGGAAGAAGAGGAGAGGGCACTGGCATCCACTGGAGCACCTGCTCATTCTGGGCCTTATCAACAAGGCGTATCGCTGTACGGCTGCCAAAGGAAGGGAGTGTAGTAGGCTGTCCACTAACATAAGTTGTCAGGTGTCTTTGGATAGGACCTGCTTGTGTTGGTTCACTAGTGCTTTCACTAACATTACCACGTACCCCACGTACACCTTGAACACCAAGCCTATTCCCCCTTCCACCACGCCCTCTCTTTTTCTCACTCATGTTGGTCAGATACAGTGGTAGGAGCACGCAATTAACTAAAGAAAAATATGTTTTTTTCCTGTGCAATAGCTCAGCACACACCTGAATTTCAGCGACACTAAATGACAAGGTAAGATATGGCCTGCCGTATAATGTTACTAACAGACAAAAGAAATTTGTTAGTGTGCATGAGGCCGATAAAACCTACGAGATATTCTCCAAACAATTTCAAACTGAGATGTCCCCTGCTGTATTACTTTAGGAACAGAAGAAATTATTTTTTGAATATGGATGAGGCCAGTATGACATAGAATATATGCTCCAAAATTCAGACTCAGATCTAGCCAGCTGTATCACTTTACTCAGAGCAAAAAATATTTTGGTTTACTCTGCATAAGCTCTGCGTCCAGCTGACTTTGACAGCCATTGATGTAGTAGCTGGCTTTTAGCACTGTATGACTTCTGGCACAGGAAAAAATATTTTTTGGACTGGGTGTAGCAAGAGAAAAAAATTATTTTTTTTACTCTGAAACCACCTGAAGTTCAACTCCTCTAAAATAGTATCTGACACTAAAAAAAAACTTTAGTGCACACATCTTTCAATATCACAATAACAGAAAAAAAACTGATTTTGTGCTCTGCAATAAGAAACTCTGCAGACTGTGCAGAGCACAATTTCAACCCCACTAAATGAAAAGGTGCACTGCGCTTGCTTGATCACATTAGCAAGTGCAAAAAAAGATTCAAGGTATAGTGAGACATGGAGCTCTATACCAGCGGTGCACAGCACTATTGTATGGCATGGGCCCCCTGTTTCTGTCAGAATCTCAGTACTTGCACAAGAACACCAAAAATGTGCTGCACCAGCGGTTGCAGAGGTACACAGGCCAGGAATTATCTACACTATCTGACTACCACACAAGCGCTCATCTATCTAGCTAATATCTCTCATTACGCAGGAGAACACGGAGCTGCGTATGTCTCCAGCAGTGACATGGATATAATGGCGCTGAGGGAACATGGCCGCCTTTTATATTGAGAGGACATGTGATTTCTGCAGCCAATTGCAGAAGCCCTTATGTCTGGACAGTGTAGATGCTTCCTGCGCTATGATTGGCTGGCCGCGCTTTCCTCAGTTAAAGTTACAGCCCACAGGAAAAAACAAACAAACAGTGCGCCGCTGATCTGACCTGTTCTAAGCTCTCCACAGCCCCCACACTCACCTGGCACATGTCACAGCTCATCATACACTTGTACTATGCTAACAAAACTGTTCAAAACGTCGTGGTTGCCCTGTATTCACGGTCCCGCGCAAATTCAAACTTTTCCGATTTTAAGAAAATTTGCTCGCCTTTGCAATCATGAATCCGAATGTGCTATATTCGTGCCGAAGTCGCTCAACACTAGTCCTGACCAGAAGAGTAGAGAAAATATTAGTGCTCCCCATTCCAAGAGAGATTGTATCTGAATTCCTTAGGATTGATAATATAATATATTACATGGAATGAATCCATGAAACCAGGGCTCGAGCCATGCCAATACATCTACTATAGGCATTAATAAATGTATATTATAGCCATCAGCCACACACAGCTTAGAGATATATCATGGCACAGGTGTAATGTTTTTTGTATAGTTTATCGCAATCCTGTTTGAAATTATTTGGTTTAAAAAGAAATCGAAAAGTCAGGATAAAGGGAAACTGTTGTTATTGTACAGAAATTCACACTTGGCCCTCACTGCATGTTTAATGTTGTCGATCATAAAAGCCAAGTAGAGAAGGGAGAGAAGGCAGATACATCTAAAAAGATATCAGGGTTCTAGGAAACTAACAGCATCATTACCCTCCACTTTCTCTTACAGGCCCATCATAATAATTTTCTTCAAGTGATTTTCTAACTTGTCAGCACATTCTGCGTATGCGGTCATTGGATTTGTAGCTTACAGATCTGGGCAGGTAAGTGTCAGTATCTTCTAATTTCAGTTGGTGGGTGGATCTTCCAGGTTGTAAGTTCTATAGAAAAGGGGTTTCAATGCCCAAAGTAATTTGAACAGTAATTTGTGAAGGAGAATGTTGTGGTCTAGATGCAAAATGGTGATCACATGATTGTGATATCGCCGGGCTACACAACCGATAAAGCAGCCACAGCCGGTGATTGAGGAGAATCTGTGACTTCTCTGTATTTAGTGGTTACTACTCACCTGGGTAGTCATATGTAGGAATCTCCTCTTTACACTGCTTATCACCCCTCATGTATGTGTCTGTAATATTAATATGGGTCAGATCTTCACCCTGAAACAAATATTGAACAAGTCACAGACAGATGGAGAAGTCACATCTATAATCAGTAGTGATGAGCGAACGTGCTCGCCACCGTTCGGTGCTCGACAAGCTCGGTGAGTATTTCTGGATTGCTCGGGGGGGGGACGACTCGGGTCCCCTTCCTGTATGTTTGGCGCTCTTTAGAGAGCCAATGAACATGCAGGGATTGCTTGCCACGCACTGTAATGCCGTAGCCATGTTGGTTGTGGGCATTACAGTGATTGGCTGGCCAAACATCGGGTCTATATAAGACCAGGTGCCGCTATGCTCATCACAGTCTACCCTGGAACCAGGCAGAGTAGGGAGAGCAGTACAGACCAAAAGTTTGGACACACCTTCTCATTTAAAGATTTTTCTGTATTTTCATGACTATTAAAATTGTACATTCACACTGAAGGCATCAAAGCTATGAATTAACACATGTGGAATTATATACTTAAAAAAGTGTGAAACAACTGAAAATATGTCTTATATTGTAGGTTCTTCAAAGTAGCCACCTTTTGCTTTGATGACTGCTTTGCACACTCTTGGCATTCTCTTGATGAGCTTCAAGAGGTAGTCACCGGAAATGGTTTTCACTTCACAGGTGTGCCCTGTCAGGTTTAATAAGTGGGATTTCTTGCCTTATAAATTGAGTTGGACCATCAGTTGTGTTGTGCAGAAGTCTGGTGGATACACAGCTGATAGTCCTACTGAATAGACTGTTAGAATTTGTATTATGGCAAGAAAAAAGCAGCTAAGTAAAGAAAAGTGAGTGGCCATCATTACTTTAAGAAATGAAGGTCAGTCAGTGCGAAAAATTGGGAAAACTTTGAAAGTGTCCCCAAGTGCAGTTGCAAAAACCATCAAGCGCTACAAAGAAACTGGCTCACATGAGGACCGTCCCAGGAAAGGAAGACCAAGAGTCACCTCAGCTTCTGAGGATAAGTTTATCTGAGTCACCAGCCTCAGAAATCGCAGGTTAACAGCAGCTCAGATTAGAGACCAGGTCAATGCCACACAGAGTTCTAGCAGCAGACACATCTCTTCAACAACTGTTAAGAGGAGACTTTGTGCAGCAGGCCTTCATGGTAAAATAGCTGCTAGGAAACCACTGCTAAGGACAGGCAACAAGCAGAAGAGACTTGTTTGGGCTAAGGAACACAAGGAATGGACATTAGACCAGTGGAAATCTGTGCTTTGGTCTGATGAGTCCAAATTTGAGATCTTTGGTTCCAAACACCGTGTCTTTGTGCGACGCAGAGAAGGTGAACGGATGGACTCTACATGCCTGGTTCCCACCGTGAAGCATGGAGGAGGAGGTGTGAAGGTGTGGGGGTGCTTTGCTGGTGACACTGTTGGGGATTTATTCAAAATTGAAGGCATACTGAACCAGCATGGCTACCACAGCATCATGCAGCGGCATGCTATTCCATCCAGTTTGCGTTTAGTTGGACCATCATTTATTTTTCAACAGGACAATGACCCCAAACACACCTCCAGGCTGTGTAAGGGCTATTTGACCAAGAAGGAGAGTGATGGGGTGCTAAGCCAGATGACCTGGCCTCCACAGTCACCAGACCTGAACCCAATCGAGATCGTTTGGGGTGAGTGGGACCGCAGAGTGAAGGCAAAAGGGCCAACAAGTGCTAAGCATCTCTGGGAACTCCTTCAAGATTGTTGGAAGACCATTTCTGGTGACTACCTCTTGAAGCTCATCAAGAGAATGCCAAGAGTGTGCAAAGCAGTCATCAAAGCAAAAGGTGGCTACTTTGAAGAACCTAGAATATAAGACATATTTTCAGTTGTTTCACACTTTTTTGTTAAGTATATAAGTCCACATGTGTTAATTCATAGTTTTGATGCCTTCAGTGTGAATGTACAATTTTCATAGTCATGAAAATACAGAAAAATCTTTAAATGAGAAGGTGTGTCCAAACTTTTGGTCTGTACTGTATATATACAGGGTGGTCCAAAAGTAGGTGGCCAGAAAATAATAACACTTATTTTGATTTATATATAAAATTATATTTACTAACACAAGCATAACATTGACAATGAAATTTTATTCTGAACAATAATACAAAAGCCCTTAAATTTTATCAACGCAGGTGCTCAAACTTTTCCATTACAATTTGCACAGCTTTGAAGTCTGCCTCTTACGCTTCGACAAACCTTTTTGCACAAGTCTCTTTGGGTATTAATTTCTTGAAATGCATCTCTTACGTAATTTTTCAAATCACTGACACTTTTTGGTTTTCGACTATAAACTTTGTCCTTGAGTACTCCCCAAAAGAAAAAATCCATTGGGGTCAAGTCTGGTGAACGTGCCAGCCAATCAAGTGGGCCTCTTCGGCCAATCCATTTATTAGGAAATGTTTCATCAAGATACTCGCGGACTACTCTTGAATAAAGTGGAGGGGCCCCATCTTGTTGGAAATAAAGGTTATTTGAATTAGGCTGTTGCTATAACTGGGGAACAACTTGATTCATTAGAATTTTGAGATACTTATCTCCTGTGACTGTTCCATCAAAAAATATTGGTCCTAAAACAGCAAAACTTGAAATACCACCCCAAACATTGACACCAGGCTCATTTAGTTGTTGCTTTAATGTTAAATACATGTTTTCATTATACCAGTAAATACAATTATGTCTGTTAATATGGCCGGATAATTTAAAAGAAGCTTCATCACTCCCCATAATGTTATCTAAAATTACTGGATTATTGGATTTTGTTTGATAATTCTCCCCCTTCATAAGCTTATTACACTTTCTCTCCACCTACTTTTGGACCACCCTGTATGTATGTATGTATATATATATATATATCCCCATCTGAACTAACAGTCCTTCTGAGGACTAACCCAGCTGCATATATTCAGTGGTGAAAGCAGGAGTTAGGCAGGCAGGTAGTGTATGTGGCAGACTGCAATGCAGGATACAGCACAAGAGGGTCCATTGTATGTTCTGTCTGCTGCTGCTGTTCTTATAGATATTTGTAGACATAACCCCAGATATCAGGGGCCAGGGCAATTTTTTTTTATCTTAATCCTGGTTATTTGCTTCAAAAGGAATACAGAGTACACCATTTTTCTGCTCCATTTCATAGAATCATAGAATGGTAGAGTTGGAAGGGACCTCCTGGGTCATCTGGTCCAACCCCCTGCTCAAAGCAGGATTCACTAGATCATCTCAGACAGATGTCTGTCCAGCCTCTGTTTGAAGATGTCCATTGAAGGGGAACTCACCACCTCTCGTGGCAGCCTGTTCCACTCATTAATCACCCTAACTGTCAAAAAGTTTTTCTAATATCTAATCTGTGTCTCCTCCCATTTAGTTTCATCCCATTGCTTCTAGTCTTTCCTTGTGCAAATGAGAATAAAGATGATCCTTCTACAATGTGACAGCCCTTGACATATTTGTAGACAGCTATTAAGTCTCCTCTCAGTCTTCTTTTTTGCAAGCTAAACATTCCCAAATCCTGCAACCGTTCCTCATAGGACATGGTTTGCAGACCAGTCACCATTCTGGTCGCTCTTCTCTGAACTTGCTCCAGTTTGTCTATGTCTTTTTTAAAATGTGGTGCCCAAAACTGTACACAGTATTCCAGATGAGGTCTGACCAAAGAGGAGTAAAGACCGATAATGACTTCACGTGATCTAGACTGTATGCTTCTGTTAATACATCCCAGAATTGTATTTGCCTTTTTTGCTGCTGCATCACACTGTTGACTCATGTTCAGTCTATGATCTATTAGTATACCTAAGTCTTTTTCACATGTACTGTTGCTTAGCTCTATTCCTCCCATTCTGTATATGCTTTTTTCATTTTTATTGCCCAGATGTAGTACTTTGCATTTTTCCCTGTTAAAAACCATTCTGTTGGTTGCTGCCCACTGCTCCAGTTTATTTAGGTCTTTTTGAATCCTCTCTCTCTCTTCTCTAGTATTAGCTATCCCTCATAGCTTTGTGTCATCAGCAAATTTAATCAGTTTACCCTCAATTCCTTCATCTAAATCATTGATAAAGATGTTGAACAATACAGGTCCCAGGACGGAGCCCTGTGGTACCCCACTTGAGTCATTCATCCAGCTGGATGTGAAGCCATTTACAACCACCCTTTGAGTCCGATCACTAAGCCAGTTATGAATCCACCTAACAGTTGCCTGGTCCATTGCATACTTGGTCATTTTTTCAATAAGGATGATGTGAGATACTTTGTCAAATGCTTTGCTGAAGTCAAGATATACTATATCTACAGCATTTCCCTGATCCACCCAGTCAGTGATTCTGTCATAGAAGGAAATTAAGTTAGTCTGACATGACTTGTTAGTTACAAACCCATGCTGACTCTGGTTAATCACTTCATTCTTATCCATGTACTTACATACATGTTGTTTAATAAATTGTTCAAAGATCTTTCCTGGTATAGAAGTCAGACTCACCGGCCTATAGTTCCCTGGGTCCACCTTCTTCCCCTTTTTGAAGATAGGAACAACATTTGCTCTTCTCCAGTCTTCTGGGACTTCTCCTGTTCTCCAAGAATTTTCAAAGATTATGGAGAGTGGTTCTAAAATTTCTTCTACAATCTCCTTCAGTACTCTGGGGTGTAATTCATCTGGACCTGGAGACTTGAACTCATTTATGTTAGCTAAATATTCCCTCACAATCTTTCTGTTTACTGATAACTTGGATTCCTCTATTCCTTTAAAAGGACAGTGAAGATCAGTTGATGTTACATTTTCTTTCTGAGAGAAAACAGATGCAAAATAGGAATTAAAAAGTTCGGCCTTCTCAACATCCTCTCTTACCATTTCTCCATTTTCATCCTGTAAAAATCCTATAGCATCTTTGACTTTTCTTTTACTTTTGACATACCCCCAAAATCCTTTTTTATTGCTTTTGACATCTCTTGCAAGCCTTAATTCATTGTCAGCTTTAGCTAACCTGATACGTGCCCTGCAGGATCTGCAGACTGCATTATAATCTTCTTTAGATATGCCTCCCTCTTTCCATTTAATAAACATTTCTTTCTTTCTTTTTAGCATGTGTTTAAGTTCTGTGTTCATCCATCCTGGTTTCCTTAAATGCTTCCCATTCTTCCTACTTTTCGGGATTGTTAACGATTGTGCTTTGAGAATCTCATTTTTAAAAATTTCCCATCCTTCCTGGACATTTTTGTCCTTAAGGACATCCAGCCATTGGATCCCTCCTATTCTCTTTCTGAGTCTCTTAAAATCTGCCTTTCTAAAATCTAACCTTGAAGTTTGAGTCTTCACATGTCTTCCTCCTCTAGTTATCCAAAATTCTATAATAGCATGATCGCTGCCTCCTAGGGTCCCAGCCACCTTTACCTCCTCAACCATTTCCTCCCTGTTTATAAGGATTAGATCCAAAGTAGCAGATCCCCTTGTTTTCTCCCCTACCTTTTGGAAGATAAAGTTGTCAGCAAGAGAGGATAAGAATTTGCTTGACCTGTTCGTTTTACTTGAGAGAGATTCCCAACAAATGTCTGGATAGTTGAAATCTCCCATGACCACTACGTCATATTTTTTGGAGAACTTGGTCATTTGATACATAAAGAGTTCATCCATATCTTCAGCTTGCCCAGGTGGCCTGTAGTAAATGCCTACAATGGTGTCCTTTCCGTTGTTCTCTCCTTGTATTCTTACCCAAACAGTTTCCACAGAACTCCCAGTCTCTGAAGCTTCAATCTCTGTGCAGATATACGCTTTTCTAACATACAATGCAACACCTCCTCCTCGTTTATCAAGTCTGTTTCTTGCAAATAAGTTGTATCCTTTTAGCCTTTTATTCCAATCATGTGTATCGTCCCACCAAGTTTCAGTGATTCCAATGACATCATATTCCTTTTCCTGCATTAGTAGTTCCAATTCTCCTTGTTTGTTGCCCATGCTTTGTGCATTTGTATAAAAACATTTTAGTTTGTGATTGGTTTCTCTTCCTCCCATATTTTTATTATTTAGATTTTTTTGTCTTTGTTCTTCTTTTCCACTTCCAGTAGCAGAGATCTCAATAGTATTTGTCAGCTGTATGGCTTTTTCTGGCCTTTTGCTTCCCTTCCCACATTGTTCTAGTTTAAAGCTCTTCTGATGAGTGTAGCAAGGCGACTTCCAAATACATGTTTTCCAGTCTTCGTAAGGTGCACCCCATCTCTAGCAAGTAGTCCATCGTATAGGTAATTCATTCCGTGATCCAGAAATCCAAATCCTTGTTGACGGCACCATCGACGTAGCCAGTTGTTCACCTGTAGAATCTTATTCCACCTCATTGTTCCATGGCCATCCACTGGAAGGATGGATGAGAAGACCACCTGCGCTCCCAATTCTTTCACTTTCTTGCCTAAGTCTTCAAAGTCACTGCAGATGGTTTCCAGGTCCTTTCTTGCGGTGTCATTTGTCCCCACATGTATTAGCAGGAATGGGTAGTGATCTGTAGGTCTGAAGAGTCTTGATATCCTGTCAGACACATCTTTAATTTTTGCTCCTGGAAGACAGCACATTTCTCTTGAGGTTATGTCTGGTCTGCAGATAGCGGCCTCTGTTCCTTTCAACAGGGAATCCCCCATGACCACCACTCTCCGTTTTTTCTTCACAACATTCTTCTTTCTCCATCCAGGAGGATTCTGAGGGCTTACAAGGTTATTCATTGCTGGCAAAGTCTTATCTTGCTGTATTTCTTCATGGTTCTCCTGTGTGAGAGCCTGGTACTGGTTCCTGAGCAGTATGGGTGCTGACTGCCTCTCGATCCTCCTGCTTCTGTGGGTCACATGCTTCCATTCCTCTGTTTCGTCAGGTGCAGTTCGAATTTCTTCTCTTTCTGAATCATGAAGAGATAATTCTGCTCTGTCTAAGAACTCTTCACCTTCCTTAATGATTTTCAAGGTAGTTAACCTCTCTTCTAGATTTCGCAACTTTTCCTCCAACAGGGACACAAGCTTGCATTTCTGGCATGTGAAGTCTGGCTTTTCCACTGGCAAGTCTGTGAACATGTAGCAGGATATGCAGCTCACCAAATGGCTCCTGGACTCTTCCATGTTCTTATTGTTAATGTTCTGAAAACAGTGAAAAAAGCTTAAAAAAAAAGCTTCAAAATTTACCGATGTCCTCTTTTCAGCTCCAACAGCCAAAATAACATTGCAGAATACAGCCAGATCTTTTCCATATTACAGCTATATAAATCCAGAAATTTGAACTGAACGTGGAAAATATTGGTCTCCTTTTCCATTTCGTTGCAGTATGTCGGTCAAGCTATTTACACTAGGTCTCTGTGAAGAATAGTATTAGTAAACTACAGGCCTGCTATTTAAAACCGTGGTTCTCTGTCAGACGTATCACATATAACTGAGTTCCAAAATCAAGCATTTCTCGTGAACGTGGAAAATATTGTCCTCCATTTAAAACGGGCAAGGGACGGGAAAGTGGACGTCTTCGACACGGTCAAGTCTCAGTAGCCGAGAGTCTGGACCGCATATTCCTCACCCTGATCTTCCTTCCTCCCACCATGCCGAGTGCCCAGAGACAACTGATCCCACACTTGGACACTCCGAAGAGCTGTTCACTTTTCCATTTGTAGATTTGGGCCTCTCGCCCGACCAGCTTCAAGAGAAGAACACGCGTAGCGATGCCCAAATATTTGACCAGCCACAGTCACACAAAGGCAACAGTGGGAAAGTGCAATAACTGTTGCAAAAGGTGGCTGATGATGAGACACAATGGCCAGAAAGTCAGGAGGAGGACCAGGGTGCGAAAATGGAAGACGAGGTGGTGGATGATATAATAACTGACCCAACATGGCAAGGTGACATGCAGAGCTAGGACAGCAGCACACAGGGGGAGGGAGGCGTAGCACCACAACAGGCAGGAAGAAACAGTGTGGTGGCCACAGACAAAAGGCGGGAAAGCGTTCCTGGTAACGCCAACACAACGGAAGTTGCCAGTACAACTGTTAGGTCTTCCCGAATCTGGTTGTTTTTTAAAGACTCTGTAGATCTCCCCAAAAAGGCCATTTGCACCACCTGCCAGGCCAGCATCAGCAGGGGTAGCAAAACTACCAGCATGACCACCACCAGCATGATCAGGCAAATGGCAGCAAAGCACCCGACTAAGTGGGCCGAACCCCAGGGTCCAGAAACAGTATCTGCGGGTGACACCACAGCTTCTTCCGCTGTTGTTCGTGCACACCAATCCCCTGTCCATGGCGCATGCAAGGACGCCTCCCGCCCTGCTCGTGTTGTTGATCACTCTCAACTAGCTCGTCTATGTCCTTGTGCCAGCTCAGCGTTCAGTTGTCCCCATCCCAGTCCTTGGAACGCAAGGGCAAATAAGCAGCCAAAGCCCCACAGGCCACAGTACTAAATACACACATTTCGCGAATGCTTGCGCTCGAAATTTTGCCTTTTAGGCTCGTGGAGACGGAAGCTTTCCGCAACCTGGTGGCGGCGGCCGTTCCTTGGTACTTGGTCCCCAGCCACCACTATTTCTCCCGGTGTGCCGTCCCCGCATTACACGAGCACGTGTTCCACAACATTAGGCGTGCCCTCAACAACGCAGTTACTGGGAAAGTCCACCTAACCACGGACACGTGGACAAGTGCTTGTGGACAGGGACGGTACATCTCGCTGACGGCACACTGGGTTAAACATAGTGGAAGCCGGGACCCAGGAGGACCTTGGGATGGAACACGTCCTCCCAACACCGAAAATTGTGAGCCTTGGGTCAATCAGGGTTGCCCCCACATTCTACAGCTCCTGCACCTCCACCTCTTCGGCCTCCATCTCCGAAATTACCACATCAGTCACAAGCTGGAAGCACTGCAGCACAGCCTCGGCCAAGCGGCAACAGGCTGTGCTGAAGCCAATATGCTTAGATGACAAACCGCACAACACTGGAGAGTTGTGGACAGGTCTGAAAGAGCAGGCAGATCTGTGGCTGACACCGCTGACCCTGCAGCCAGGCATGGTCATGTGTGCCAATGGCTGAAACCTGGTAGCGGCTCTGAAGCGAGGTGATCTCACACACGCACCATGCCTGGCACATGTGCTTAACCTCGTGGTTCAGCGGTTTCTCAAAACCTACCCGGATCTGCTTGTCAAAGTACGCCGCCTTTGTACCCATTTTAGAAAGTCAGCTACAGCTTCCACTGCCCTTGCTGTGCGTCAGCAGCTTTGCAGCTTCCCGACTGCTGTGCGATGTCCCGACGCATTGGAACTGTACATTGCAGATGATGTAAAGGATTTATGAGCAGAAGAGGGCAGTTGTTGAGTACCAGCATTAAAGAAGTTGTCCAGTACTTTTTATTACTCCCCCTGCCACCCAATGTATTCCCCCGGGCCCCTAAGGATTTTTGTAATTAGCTTACGTTACAGATACTGCCTATGAGCGGCGCTATCCTTGGCCGCTCCCTGGCATTACGTGACCCCGCGCTGACGTCACGACAAGTGAGGAGTGACTCAGCGCTGGGGTCCCTGCGGTGGCTGCTGGGTTGTGGGCGGGGTTCCCCCCCCCCGTCACACTCAGCATCCACTGCACAATTTCCAAATGAATGGGGAGAGGCAGAGCGCGTGGTTGATGCCGGGTGTGACGCAGGGGGGGTGGGGGGGGTGGGGTTAACCTCGCCCACAGCCTTGCATCCACCGTGGAACGCAGAAGACAGAGACTCCCGGTTGCTGCCAGCACCGGCTGCAGCCGGGGGTCAAATGACACTGGATGAAAACCTCTTCCAGAGTGCTCTGGACCTCAGACTTGGCCGAAGGTTCACCTTCCAACAAGACAATGACCCTAAGCACACAGATAAAATAACAAAGGAGTGGCTTCAGAACAAATCTGTGACCATTCTTGACTGGCCCAGCCAGAGCCCTGACCTAAACCCAATTGAGCATCTCTGGAGAGACCTGAAAATGGCTGTCCACCAACGTTCGCCATCCAACCTGACGGAACTGGAGAGGATCTGCAAGGAAGAATGGCAGAGGATCCCCAAATCCAGGTGTGAAAAACTTGTTGCATCATTCCCAAGAAGACTCATGGCTGTACTAGCTCAAAAGGGTGCTTCTACTCAATACTGAGCAAAGGGTCTGAATACTTATGACCATGTGATATTTCAGTTTTTCTTTTTTAATAAATTTGCAAACTTTCTACTTTTCTGTTTTTTTCAGTCAAGATGGGATGCAGAGTGTACATTAATGAGAAAAAAATGAACTTTTTAGAATTTACCAAATGGCTGCAATGAAACAAAGAGTGAAAAATTTAAAAGGGATCTGAATACTTTCTGTACCCACCGTATGTGTCTTTAAATTGTTACTGGAGTTTTTCCAAAATTTTGGCAGCCCTTTCAGTCTCTGCATGGGCATTACCACTATAGGTGACCCACTCCTTTATAATGGGAACATTTTTTTTTAACTGAGATCCTCCTCTATGTCTCTTCAAAGGAGTATTGGGGTGCGTCCAAATTTTTGGCAGCCCTTGCAGTCACTGCATATGCAATAACAGTATAGGAGACCCACTCTTTAATAATGGGAACAACAAAGCATAGCCGACTGCTGACCCTTTAAAAACAGTAAGGGCCGCTTGATGGCCCTATAAAAATAGTGTTTGTGACTTTCAGAGTCCCTCCTTCATAAATGAAACAGGATGTGTCTGATGATATCTCACACACCACATGGCCAGATAAGGTTGTAAAATGTTAAAATGACCTTTCCCGGTGAATGCATTTTTCACTGTTGAAAGCAATGCAAAAGTGCAAAAAAGCATCAAAAACGCTATGTGTGAAAACAGCCCAAGGAGTGGAGGAGCATTTTTGTTTTTGTATATTTATTTTGCCTTATATACAAGTCATTACCCTGGAAGGGATGTTCCTTAACATATTCCCAGGAAAATCCATTTTGGTTTAGTTTTTGTATGTTTTATTGTGAATCGGTAAAAGTGGCGTAATACCTCTGACAACATTGTTGACAGCAGTGACCTGGGAGTCAGAGATGCTTCCAGGGGTCTTCCCCATGCTGTTCCCATGTCATTTGAGCACTGATCCCGTCAATTTGGACAAGTTTTAGGCCCTCTGCAGACCAACGGGAAAGGGGAGGGGGGAGGGGGGGGGGGGGGGGGGGAGAGGTCTCCGGAAAAATGCTCGCGTTTCCCATAGACTTACATTGGGCTAGTTACTCAGACCGAGCACTCAAGCGTTCTAATTTGCTCGACCTGACCCGGGTATGTAACGAGTCCAACGGCTGCCAAAATTTAGGAAAAACCCTACTAAATTTAAAGACACATACAGCTGGGCTACAATAACAACATGTTCCCATTAGAAAGGTGAGGGCCTGCTACACAGTTATAGGGTATGCAGTGAGTCCAACGGCTTCCAAAATTGAGGAAAAACCCTACGAGTACCCAAGAATTTTAGTGCTTGCTCATCACTAATAATCAGCTCTAATCCTGCTATTTCCACCTTTCTCATTACACAAGTATAAACCATATAATTCAGGTGGATAAAACAAGACTGAACAAAAGACCTTCACAGCGGTCTACACATTGTAGGGGAGATCTCATGACACCTTCTCTCCATCTACCTGATGATCCTGAGGAATCTTGGGATCTTTCTGTTTACAGTCCTGTGGAAGAAGAAGATGTGGACATCTCTCTGGCATTGTCCTCTTACTGGATGGATCTGGAGTAAACACATATAGGGACTGAATTAATTCTTTACATACAGATAATAGGCCGTGTGTCTCTTACCTGGTGATGTGAGAAGCTGGGGAACCTCCATACTGACGTCCTTGTACACATCTTTGTGTCCTTCTAAATACTCCCACTCCTCCAAGGAGAAGTAGACGGCAACATCCTGACACCTTATAGGAACCTGTCACACACAATGATACCGTCATGCCCTCGATCCCTTCATAGCGTTACTGTATAAAGTCCCAGCATTCCCAGGAGTGTCACCTCTCCAGTCAGCAGCTCAATCATCTTGTAGGTGAGTTCTAGGATCTTCTTGTCATTGATGTCCTCATGCATCAGGGAATGAGGTGGAGGCCCCGTGATTGGGCTCAAGGGTCTTCCCCATCCCTCAGGCACAGAGTCCTGACAGTGTTCACTAGAGGTCTTCTTCACTACTGTGTAATCCTGGTTATGGAGAGACACATTAATAAATCTCACTACAAACATATCCAGAGTCCTCTCCATCTGTTATTCCCATAGATGAGAATGATGTAATGAGACGTCATCAGAATCTCTCACCTCCCCTGTAAGCCGGAAGAGGATCTCTAGGGTGAGGTGTAATATCCTCTCCGCCATCTTGTCTCTGTCCATATCCATCTTTGATTGGTAAATCTGGAAAATTCTCTTATATAGAAGATCTTCACTGATAGGAACCTATATTGTAGAGACCTGAATAAGAAGATGAACAGATGTAACATCATAAAAATCCAGTGTAATAAATACAATTACTGGAGATATTAAGATAAACATATGAGATTTATTATTTTACAGTATTTAGTTTTCATCTTTACGTCTTGTAATAAAACCTATATATTTTAGGCCACAGACAACAAGCAGTTTCTTTCTTGCAGTCCACAGCTGAAAATGTTTTTCATAAACTCATCTTCCTTATTGCTAATTCTCATCTCATTTACAGACACTGAAATCGACATTAGCAATACTGCAGGAGATATTCATTATACGTGACATGAGAAATAACTACTCCATGATGAGGACGACCTTCTACTACAGCTCTAGAAACATATTTGGCCAGAGTCCGTCACTGACTACATCACCACCGGCTGTCTACATGTTTCCCATCTTCTCCGGACTGTCATCTTCTATCACGTTACATCTCAGGTTTGATTCACACACAGAAGTTTGAGGCATTTATGAAAGCTTGTTTGTAAGAACACGAAGACAAGAGTTATTTGATACCAAAGTCTCCATGTACAGTGTTTCAAGGAGTTTATTTCTGGCCTTAAGCTATCCTATACTACAAGAAAAACTCCAGAATAAAAGCAGATATTAAAATGTTTCAAAAGAAAATTTACATCAACAATTCTTGTATAAAGAAAAAAACATACAAAAAGCATAAGACACATTCTGTTATATTTTTAACACAATAAACATTTGTTTTAAAAGAAATTACCGTATTTTTCGGACTATAAGACGCACCGGACCATAAGATGCACCTAGGTTTTAAAGGAGGAAATTAGAAAAAAAAATGTAAGCAAGAAATGTGGTTATGATGCACTGTTATGGGGGAGGGGGTCGGCTGCTGACACTAGTATTGGGGTAATGCTCCCCAATCCTGTTAATATCCTCCATCCTAGTATTTATGGCCCTTTCTTCCTGTTATACGTGGCACTCATCACCATCCTGGTACGCACTGCACCCCTCATCCCCATCCTGGTATGCATGGCACCCCAATCTGCCATCCTGGTATGCATGGCACCCCAATCCACCATCCTGGTATGCATGGCACCCCTCATCCCCATTCTGATATGCATGGCCCCCCTCATCCCTCTTCCTGGTATGCATGGCACCCTTCATCCCTCATCCCTCTTCCTGCTATGTATGGTCCCCCTCATCCCTCTTCCTGGTATGTATGGTCTCTCTCATCCTTCTTCCTGGTATGTATGGTCTCCCTCATTCTTCATCCTGGGATGTATGGTCCCCCTGATCCTTCTTTCTGGTATGCATGGTCCCCCTCATCCTTCTTCCTGTTGTGCATAGTCCCTCTCATCCGTCTTCCTGTTATGCATGGTCCCCCCTCATGCTTCTTCCTGGTATGCTTGGCATCCCCCATCCCATGCTGCAAACAAAAAAATAAACACTAGTCCTACTCACCTTTCTTCCCTGTGTTCCAGTGCCATGTCCTCCTCAGCAGCCAGCACTGATCTCAGTGTGAGACACGCATGGCGATGACGCCATGCGCCCTCACACTGTGAGATGCTGTGCCGGCAGAGTCACTGCTCCCCACGCCTGGACTGTGTGCGTGGGGAGCAGTGACCATTGATTCTCTAATAGCGTGCACACTGAACCGCAGCGCAGCTCCTGCAGCAGCCGGCGGTCAGCGTGCCTGCTATTAAAGTCCATGAATATTTTCTACAACCCCTCCCATGGGTTGTAGTGAATATTCATGGACTTTAATAGCGGGTACACTGACCGCCGGCTGCTGCAGGAGCCGCGCTGCGGTACAGTGTGCGCGCTATTAAAGTTCATAAATATTCACTACAACCCATAGGAGTGGGTTGTATAGAATATTCATTGACTTTAAATAGCAGACACACACACCGCAGAGCAGCAGCAGGAGCTGAGCTGCGGTACAGTGTGCCGGCTATTAAGGAAAATTAATATTCACTGCTCCCCACGCCCATGGGCGGTTTTGGGGAATTTACACGAAAACCCTGATGTAAGTGCTCAGTGGGTCGACCTTACTCCGATTTCTGGGAGGCAGAATGAACAAATAGTCAGCAGCACAAGAATAGTTCTTATTTTTGCGCCATTTTCTGTGCAGTATAAGTGATAAGGCGGCTTTATTCTTTGGGTCGGTGCAATTACAGCGATACCAGATTTATATTGTTTTTTTGTTTGTTTTTTTAAGGTTTTACTGCTATCACACAGTAAAAATGTTTTTTTTTTAATAAAAACTAGTTTTTTTCGTCGCCATACTCTGCCAAAAAAATTAAAAAGTTGCAGCTCTCAAACAGAGCGGATGGACTCTACATACCTGGTTCCCACCGTGAAGCATGGAGGAGGAGGTGTGATGGTGTGGGGGTGCTTTGCTGGTGACACTGTTGGGGATTTATTCAAAATTGAAGGCATACTGAAACAGCATGGCTACCACAGCATCTTGCAGCGGCATGCTATTCCATCCGGTTTGCATTCAGTTGGACCATCATTTATTTTTCAACAGGACAATGACCCCAAACACACCTCTAGGCTGTGTAAGGGCTATTTGACCAAGAAGGAGAGTGATGGGGTGCTACGCCAGATGACCTGGCCTCCACAGTCACCTGACCTGAACCCAATCGAGATGATTTGGGGTGAGCTGGACCGCAGAGTGAAGGCAAAAGGGCCAACAAGTGCTAAGCATCTCTGGGAACTCCTTCAAGGTTGTTGGAAGACCATTTCCGGTGACTACCTCTTGAAGCTCATCAAGAGAATGCCAAGAGTGTGCAAAGCAGTCATCAAAGCAAAAGGTGGCTACTTTGAAGAACCTAGAGTATAAGACATATTTTCAGTTGTTTCACACTTTTTTGTTAAGTATATAAGTCCACATGTGTTAATTCATAGTTTTGATGCCTTCAGTGTGAATGTACAATTTTCATAGTCATGAAAATACAGAAAAATCTTTAAATGAGAAGGTGTGTCCAAACTTTTGGTCTGTACTATATATATCTATCTATCTATCTATCTATCACCCCCCTTTCACTCCATTCAAAATAAAAAAAAAAAAAAAAAAAAAAAATCAAAGATACACGTTTGGTATGGCCGCATTCAGTATCGCCCGATATATCAATATAAAAAAAGAATTACCGTATATTCCGGCGTATAAGACGACCTGGTGTATAAGACGACCCCCCTACTTTCCTGTTAAAATATAGAGTTTAGGATATATTCACCGTATAAGACTACCCCTTTTCCAACGCATACCAAACACCGGTAAAAATTAAAAAAAAACAGATTTGAATTTAACATGGTCCTTTTTTAATTTAAATTCTTATGACATGCAGGTATATAGCAGGAAAACTGTCACTCATAAACATATTAAAATAGGGGGGACCCCACGTCATTTTTTGGGGGGGTCCCCCATTCTAATAGCTAGTAAAGGCTAGGTATTCAGCTGGGGGCTGATATTAGTAGCCTGGGAAGCTCCGTGGGTATTACCCCCTTCCCAGACTTCAAACATCTGCCCCAGCCGTCTGCTTAACCTCCGCTAGAGACTATAATGATGGTGGATCCCACGCCAATTTTCTTTTTAAAAAATCCTTTATTTTAACACTAAATGACAATTGAGGGGTTAATAAAGATGCAGTCCCTAAATTATTATTAATTTTGTAATTAATTTTTCCCAAAAATGTTGACGTGGGCTTCGCCATATTTTTGTGTCCAGCCAGGTACAGCAGGCAGGAACGGGCTGCCCCCAACCACCAGCTGCCTATTTGTACCTGGCCGGACACAACAATATAGGGAAGCCCTTTTTTTTTTAATTATTTCATGAAATAATTAAAAAAAAAAGACGTGGGGCTTCGCCCTATTTTTGTGTCCAGCCAGGTACAACTAGGCAGCTGGGGGCTGGAATCTGCAGCGCAGGGAGACCCAAGCTTTCTGGGCCCCCCCCGCTGCAAATTGCAGTCCGCAGCCGCCCCGGAAAATGGCGCGTTCATAGAAGCGCCATCTTCTGGCGCTGTACCCAACTCATCCAGGGCCCTGGTGCGGTGGCTCACTGGGTAATAAAGGGGTTAGGGCCAGCTTGGCATTATCAGCTGGCCCTAAGCCCGAAATTCATGGGGTCACGCCAATATTAGACATGACCGCCATGAATTTCTAGTAAAGTAATTAAAAAAAACACAACACCCAGAATAAAGTCCTTTAATTGAAATAAAGACACAATTTTTTAATGTTCTAAATTAAACCATACTTACCATCACGCCCATTCCAGCTGAAGCCAACGATCTCCTGCAATAAAAGTAAAATAATAAAGCAACCTCATCCTTACCTTTCCATGGTTCCCAGGACCGGTCCAGCTCTGCTACATTCACATGACAGGCTGCACCGCAGCAGAACGCTGCCGTTCAGCTTGCCATGCGGCAGACACTGAGAAGCGCAGGCATGCTTGTGCTCCTCAGTGTCTGACTGTGACGGCATCCAGATGAGCCGAGATCATGTCCAATGAACTCGGCTCACCTCATGCACGTCACTGACAGCGTGGGAAAATTCTCCTGCTCCCCGCATGCGCAGTAGAAGTTTCCCACGCTGTCAGTGACGGACGTCCAGGAGGTGAGCTGAGTTCATTGTCGGCTCATCTGGATGTCGTCACAGCGAGACACTGAGGAGCGCAAGCATGCCTGCGCTTCTCAGTGTCTGCGGGATGACAGGCTGGATGGCGGCGTTCTGCTGCGGTCCAGCCTGTCATCTCGATGTAGCAGAGCTGAAGCTGTCCTGGGAACCATGGAAAGGTAAGGATGAGGTTGCTTTATTATTTTTCTTTTATTGCAGGAGATCGTTGGCTTCAGCTGGAATGGGCGTGATGGTAAGTATGGTTTAATTTAGAACAATAAAGAATTGTGTCTTTATTTCAATTAAAGGACTTTATTCTGGGTGTTTGTGTTTTTTTTAACTTTGACTATGGGGTTAGTAATGGGGGTGTCTTATAGACGCCTCTCCATTACTAACCTGGGCTTGATGTCAGCTGGCATTATAAGCTGACATCAACCCCAACCCTATTACCCCCTGCCACCGCACCAGGGCAGCGTGGAAGAGCGAGGCTAAGTGCCAGAATTGGCGCATCCTATGGATGCGCCATTTCTGGGGCGGCTGACGGCTGGTGTTTCTAGCCTGGGAGGGGGCCAATATTCATGGCTCCCTTCCTGGGCTATTAATATCAGCCCCCAGCTGTCTGCCTAGCCTTTGCTAGCTATTAAATTAGGGGGGACCCCACGTCATTTTTTTTGGGGGGTCCCCCATTTTAATAGCTAGTAAAGACTAGGTATTCAGCTGGGGGCTGATATTAGTAGCCTGGGAAGCTCCGTGGGTATTACCCCCTTCCCAGGCTTCAAACATCTGCCCCAGCTGTCTGCTTAACCTCCGCTACAGCCTAAAATTAAGGGGAACCCCACGCCAATTTTTTTAATAATAAATCCTTTATTTTAATACTAAATGACAAGTACAGTAACCAACACTATCACTGTACTTCATATATATGTGACTGACATGTTTCTATCTATCTAATCTATGTGTGAAGCTCTATTCTGTCTGTTATAAATTGTCGGGTACAGATGCTGAATTGCCGGCCGGCTTTTTTAAAGAGACAGTGCATGAAAACACTATTATTTGTTTTAATAAATCCTTTACACTAAATGACAAGTACAGTAAGCAACACTGTCACTGTACTTCATATATATGTGACTGACATGTTTCTATCTATCTAGTCTATGTGTGATGCTCTATTCTTTCTATTCTAAATTGTCGGGTGCCGGCTTATGCCGCTGCTGAATTGCCGGCTTTTCATATATTGTCACAGAAGCGATGCGAACTTCCCTGCTCCGGACACAGCGCAGCGCTTCTGTGACAAGTGAAAGCTGTCGGCACAGAAGCCCTGCGCTGTGTCCGGAGCTGGGAATACGCAGCGATGTGTCAGTTTCAGCACAGAAGCGCTGACTGTCTGGACCTACCGCCGCCGTATTTTAACTCCCTCCACCTTATATTAACTCCGACATGGCAGGGATACGGCCACGGCAGCTTATTAACACCCCCAGAGTATCCCCCCATGTCAATTTCTGAAAGTTTAAAAGCATTACCGGCGTATAAGACGACCCCAGACTAGACAGAAGATTTTTCAGTCTTCAAAAGTCGTCTTATACGCCGGAATATACGGTAATCCGATTGGTAAACTGCGTAACGAGAAAAAAAATCAAAAGGCCAGAATTACGTTTTTTTGGTTGAAGCAACATTGCAATAAAAGGCGATCAAAACATAGTATCTACCCCAAAATGGTACCAATAAAAAAGTCCGTTCAGCACGCAAAAAATTAGCCCTCACCCAGCCCCAGATAATGAAAAATGGAGACGCTATGGGTCTTGGAAAATGTCGTTTGTTTGTTTTTTAAACAAACTTTGTTTTTGTTTTTTTCACCACTTCAATAAAAAAGAACCTATACATGTTTGGTATCTATGAACTCATAATGACCAGGAGAATCATAATGGCAGGCCAGTTTTAGCATTTAGTGGACATGGTAAAAAAAATACCCAAAAAACAATTGTGGAAATGCACGGTTTTAGCAATTTCACTGCACTTGGAATTTTTTCACCCATTTTCCAGTTCAATATATGGCAAAACCAAAACTTGTCCCTCAAAAAATAAGCCCTCACATGGCCATATTGTCGGAAAAATAAAAAAAGTTATGGCTCTGGGAAGAAAGAGTTAAAGAGGTTGTCCAAAATAATGAAATCGCAGCACATCAGAAGTAATACATGTTTGGTAGATTGTCTGTGTAAAATGTTCTAATGCAGCTAGATTTTGTACAAATAACAAAATAAATCCTACTCACCTGCTGTCACTCTTCTGGATCCAGCACAGATTGATCTATGGTCTGCGCCAGCATAAATGATGTCACCATTTTACGAGACACAGGAACACTGAATTTTGTGATAGGTGGCAGCGGTCAGGTGACTTGAACTCTATGTATCACAAGCTGCAGCAGTCGTGTGTCTGGTAGAGCGGTGGCATCATTGATGCTAGTGCAAACCACGGGGCGGCCTGCGATGGATCCAGGAGGGGACAGCAGGGGAATATGATTTATTTTGTTATTTTTACAGAATCTGGCCACCAGGTAATGAGCACCTTTTGTCTGGACAACCCTGTTAATAAACTTCTAAGTGCTCATCTTTCTAGCTCCTGGCATCTCCTGATACTTCTGCTTACAATGGCTGCCAATCACTGGCCTAATGGTCTCGAGCTGAATGCTACTGACAAGCAGCAAAAAATGCATATCCATCTGCGGCCATGTGAATAGAAGCATCAGAGACATGGCACTGGAGCTGCCGCCAGCTACAAGGGTGAGTATTGATCGCTACCTGTGTGCATCATTTTCTTTATTTAGGACAACTCCATTAAAGTTTTTTTTCTATATATTAAAATTTTAGGACTATAGGATACAATTTTTAGCAAGAAAAAAAATCTTGTTTAAAAGTCTGGGTCTTATGGTTCCAACCCCCTTGTTCATTTCCTTAATAATTGGGCAGAGAGCTCATGAAGAGTTCTGCCTGATCATTTAAAGTACTTTCCATATGCTCATATTTGCACAATTCTCTTCTGCCTGGCACTGATCTGCATGATCAGTATAGGGCAGCAGGAGAAGCTGAACTCCATGTGTAAAACATATTTATCTCCCCAACATGGAGGGAGCTCATAGCCGCAAATGCCTCCTCTATTTCCTGCCCCGCAACAATATGTATGATCAGAAGTGGAAGCTTAAAGCAATGTATATTTTGTATTCCACTTCTAGGTCATTGTTATCATGTAGGCTAAGTTGGGTCCTAGGAATCAATATCAATGGTGCGTCCTATGTAGCACAGTCCAACAATGAATATAATGGTGGAACAGGCAGCTGTCAGAACTGATCTCCATCATTCAGCTTGTCCGTCTAAGGCCACGGCCCCACTATCAGTATTCGGTCAGTATTTTTTCTCAGGAGTAGGAGCCAAAACCAGGTGAGGAACAATCAGAGAAAAATATAATAGAAACAAGTCACCAATTCTGCATTTATCACTCACTCCTGGTTTTGACTTCCACTCCTGACAAAAAATACTGATCGAATACTGATAGTGGGGCCGTGGCCTAAGTCTCCTGCTGTACGGAGCTTCAGTCCGCAAGCTGAACAGAGTGGAGCAAAGCAAGAGGGGAACCTATCTAGGAAAGTAGTATTTTCCTTTCTTTTATCAGTCAGTACTTATAGGGAGCCATCATACTCAGTGGTGGGGATCATTGTGGGAGCGTTCATACAGTGTGTGGGTGGAATTGTACTGGTGGGGCATTATACTGTGAGGTGTAATATGGGGGTCACTGAGATCATCATACTGTGCGTGTGGGGGTATCATGCAATGTGTTAGATGCATTTTTGGAGGCATCATACTCTGAGGGGCTATAACAGAGACATTGTAGTGGGTGAGAACAGTAAAGGGGATTCAATAGGAGCAACATTACTCCGTATTTACCGTAATACATGTACCTCTGTTTTTAAATTTATGAGGCACGCCATTTTGTGACTTCTCTTATGGGCCGTGACCCCATTTACTCCACCAAGAGGGAAGGGGAAACCCAATTAGGACATTTGCTATGGGGCCCCATGGTTTCTATGTACGCCACTGTCCGGAAGTGCCGTGCTTCATACTAAAACACCAGATAAACTGATTGCTGCCTCGCCACTCGTACCCGCAACTGCGCATGCCTGTAGTTGTATCCACACCGGAGTGTATAATGGCCTATACGTGTCAGTAGATAAAGTAACATACGGATAGAGGCTTTGTGTTTGTCTGTGTTACATCCAGTCACCTGATTACAGGGGCATAATGGAGGCATTACACTGTGTGGGGGGCATCATACATGCTACATAAGGGGCATAATGGGGGCATTACACTGTGTGGAGGCATCATACATGCTACATAAGGGGCATAATGGGGGCATTACACTGTGTGGGAGCATCATACATGCTACATAAGGGGCATAATGGGGGCATTACACTGTGTGGAGGCATCATACATGGTACACAATAGGAAAAATGGGGGCATTACACTGTGTGGGAGCATCATACATGCTACATAAGGGGCATAATGGGGGCATTACACTGTGTGGGGGGCATCATACATGCTACATAATGGGCATAATGGGGGCATTACACTGTGTGGGAGCATCATACATGCTACATAAGGGGCATAATGGGGGCATTACACTGTGTGGGGGGCATCATACAGGCTACATAAGGGGCATAATGGGGGCATTACACTGTGTGGGGGGCATCATACAGGCTACATAAGGGGCATAATGGGGGCATTACACTGTGTGGAGGCATCATACATGCTACATAAGGGGCATAATGGGGGCATTACACTGTGTGGGGCCAAGAAAGGGCCCTGTACTAAGAGAACAATACGTTTCCTCACTTCCTGTCTCCATAGTTGTGGCGTATTCGTGATGGGTAGCTCCTGAACGAGCCGGCTCTAAGAGCCGGCTCTTTATAGTGAATCATATGAGTCGGCTCCTGGCAGGGAGCCAATTGAAATTTAAACGGCTCTTTGCCAGTTCACGTTCCACAGTCAGTCCCCTCTGGCCCCGCCCCTCCCCTCTCTCCCGGCAGTAGTCACTCTGATCTTATCCAGGAGACTGAGAATGCCTGCTCCTCCTGCTGCCGCACATAGCACTGACTCACAGCCCCGCCCCCTCCAATCTGTGACAAGCAAGCAGCAGTCAGGCACTTTATTAAAGGAACACTGACATCTCGATTTAGCCTGATTATAGTTATTTACCGCCAGCTTGTAAATCCTCGCTGAGCGAGGGAGAAACAGCGGATGTAAATGTGCGTCCCTTGTTCTCTCTCATTCACTTGAATGGAAGAGAACAAATGATCCAGCGATGCATATGGGCAGGGCAGATAAGGATCTCCTCTGCAAACATACCATCGCTGGATTGAGCATCACTGGATCGCAGGCTCGGGTGCTGCATCGACTGTGTAAATGCACCATTAGCTAGTGCAACTTGGAATGGTTATGTTGTTTCTGGTATGTGAATAACCTCCCAGCAGCCCCTGTTACATGATAGCAGTGCCAATCTGAGGGACCAACTTCATGCACAAAACTAGTACTATACAAGGCAGTACAGCACTCTCAAATCACATCCGATTTTGCATACAATTGCCAGTAGTGTTGAGCTAATTGAATTGCACTTGTTTGATTTCTGCACTTTTTTTTATCAAACATTTCTCGTTTTGTGCGGTGCTGGCAATTTCGAACACTTTGTGCGGTCCAATTTAAATGTTTAAATTAAACCGCATTGTGAATATACGCGATACTGCGGCTAAAATCGCTAATATTCGCTATTTTAGCGGCCGCATTGTGTTTATTCGCAATGCGGTTCAATACTGACCTGTACAAAAATGGCTCTCGGCCACTGTGAGACTAGTAGAACCAAAGCGAATGTACGCTCGCGATTATGAACGTTCGCAATTATGAACGCATGCTGTTGCGTTCGCAATTGCGAGCGTAATATAGCAAAACTGCTATCGAACAATGTTTGAATTCAATTCGATAATGGATTCGAACAATATTATGTTCGCTCATCTCTAATTGCCAGATATGACAATCGTATACATAAGTACAGTGTGGACGCAGCCTCTGCTGCATAGATTGGCATTACTTGTGAAGATGTGGGCCCAGCCGAACCCAATTGTGCAGCAGCTGTTGCATGTGCCTGTGCTGTGAGTTTAGTGGCTTTTAATCACATGCAGGACCTCATTAATATGTCAGACCACTGTCTCACCAATGCAGGAAGCTGCCTGCCCATTTACATGAAAGTTCAGAAAAACTACCAAACTGGGCCCTAATGGTGACAGTGTTGGAATTAGTGTATCTGTCAATTCTTAATGTTGCTATCACATCTTCTTCTTGAGACCAGCATAAAAGTACCTCACAGGTTCCCTTTAATGTAGATGAAGAAGGAGCATGTGACCACTGACCAGCCAGTCACAGCTCACTGACTGTACTGTACTCTGCATCCTAAGCCTTGCCCTCTTGTGATTGTTTTTAAATTAACACCCACGCTGTGTTCCTGGCAGCCTGCCCTACCCTGGATGGACGTGGACGGATACAGAGTGTAACAAACAGTAGTGCATGCAGATTGAGGTGCGTGTCATCAGATCAAATCCACCCAATTTTGCAACCATATTGGTGACGGTGAGGAACTTGGGTATTAATTTCCTCACAGACTATTTTTAAAATACCCACAAATAAAGAGGGAGGTTGATAGCCTGCAGAGAGAAGAGGAGTGCACGTACAGTGGATAAGATGAGTGACAGCCGCAAACGAAGTAGTATTTGGTCGCATTTTGATTACATCGACAACACAAAAACAGAATGTAAAATTTGTAAGATAAAATTGTCATACCGAGCAGGGTCTACCACCAACCTTCACAGACATATTAGAAATGTACATCCAACAGTGCCGACTGAGGAACATGAAAGCACCACTGCAACTACTGGAACTGCTGCTGCAGTGTCTGCAACCACCTCTGAGGCATCAGCTAGACCACGACCTGCAACAACCCAGAGATCTATACTCCAATTTATGGCAGATAAAGTCATGACCCCAGCAAGAAAGAGTGCAGTTGATAGAGAGTTGGCTAAGATGGTTGCAAAAGACTTCCAACCAATGACAATTGTGGAGGACATGGGATTTAAAAATTTTGCCCATGCTCTCAATCCGACGTATGTTCTTCCAAGCAGGAAAACACTCAGCCAAACACTTATTCCAAAGCTATATGAAAGTGAACGTGCCTCATTACAAGAAAAGGTTCAAATGGCTGCAGCAGTTTGCCTGACAACTGACTGCTGGACATCCAGAGCCACCACGTCCTTCATGTCAGTAACATGTCATTTCATTGACAATTATAAAATGGTCTCTTGTCTTCTGGACTGTTTTGAGTTTACTGACAAGCACACTTCAGAGAACTTGGCAGATGAACTTCTAAGGGTGGCAAAAGAATGGGGAGTTGAAAGCAAAGTCATTTGCTGTGTTACTGATAATGCAGCTAATATAACCAAAGCCATTAAAAACCTAAAATGGAACCATCACCCGTGCCTTGCACACACAATTAACCTAATGGTAAGAGATGCTCTGAAGGAGATAAAACCCACTGTGGACAAAGTAAAATCAATTGTGGAATTGTTCCATAGGAGTACAACAGCCACAATGAAGCTAAAGTCTACTCAACAGCAAATGGGTATGCCTGAACTGAGGCCCAAACAAGAGTGTGTCACAAGATGGAATTCCACATTTCATATGCTTAAACGGCTTCTGGAGTCCAAGGATGCAATCATATCTCCCCTGGCCATTATCAACGCACCTGTTGAAAATCTGAGCCGAGAAGAATGGCAAGTCGTGAGAGAGGCATGCACTATTCTGGAGCCCTTTGACCAGGTCACTGTGGAGATCAGTTCAGAAAGGTAGAGTAACAACTACTGTTATATTATTTGTATTGTTGAAAAAAAAAGACACACGTCCATCATTTAATCTTGGGACCCTTTTACACATCACAGTTTAACTTTCAGTCAGGCAAAAATGTGCCAGACTGAAAGATAAATTGTTCTGTATAAATGCATAAAACGATGGCCGACTGAACGACTACTAATCGTTCAGTGGGACATTGCTCTGTGTAAAGGCAAGTGGTTCCTGCTGGCTCATTACTCATGAGCCAGAAGTAATGACCTGCAGCGCTACCTCCCAGCACTCCCCTGGTATCTGGGTCCAGCTGTCGGAGGAGCAGGGCTCAGCGGCTTCTCCTCTGCCATGGCAACCCGACAAGAGCCAGCATGTGGACCCAGATACAAGGTGCTGGAAGGTAAATATCTTGTTGCACCCCAGGCCCAAGCTATCCTATGAGGCCATATTGTTTCGGCTCATAGGATAGTACAGATTTACTATAAACGATGTCTGTGCATGGAAACAGATAGTTTAAAAGCAAACGATGGGAGAAATTATTGCACAAACGATTTCTCTGCTCATGGATTAGCCGGGCAGCAGAGTTGAGGATAGATGGAAGGGGTGATTAGAGCGTTGGAAGGGAGACCGCCGAGGAGGGTGTTGCAGTAGTCTAGGCGGGTGATAATGAATTAGTTAGCACATTGTGTGGCAGAGTGATCTATAATCTCACTGCTCTTACAGTAAAGAATCCCCTGATGATGGTGAAACATTTTTTCTCTAGAAGTATAGAATGCCAATGCCACTAGTACAGGAGTAGAAGGCAAAACATCAGTAGGAAAATCTCTGTACTGTCTATTTATATATCTGTAGATTAGATCGCCCCAAGCCATCTTTTTTCCAGACTGAATGACCCCAAGTTTCATAACCTGTTTTGTCAATGCAATACTGCAAATTATCATCATATAACTGTATGGTAGAGGTCAATGGCAGTAATACTACATAAGAAATAAAGTTCACATTACAAATTTCTGAGTAACTGTTTTATCCATTTGCAGCTATGTTACAGCCTCTAAAATGCTGCTGCTGTGCAGGGGTTTGCAGAGAGTGACAGCCAACCAGAGAGATGGAGCAATAAATACAGAGAAAGTAAAAGAGTTGGTAGCTGCTCTGTGTGCCTCTATGGAAAGAAAGTTCCAAAGCATGGAATATAACACTATACTGTCAGAAACTACACTACTTGACCCGAGGTTCAAAAAGCTGGCCTCTAGTGATAATAGAGCTGTTGATGAGACACTGCAAAGAATAACAGCAGCAGCAGCAGCGAGATGCAGCCTCTCCAGCCAGCCACCTCCATCAGATGAAGATGAAGTGGGAGCAGGGGCTCCACAAGTACAACAACCACAAATGTCTGCTGTTTGGCGGGTCTTTGACGAAAGGGCAACAGGAGATGCTGCAAGAAGAAACCCCTCAGCAGATGCAATGCTAGAAGATCATATCTTGAGGAACCCTTGATCCAAAGAGCAGCAGACCCATTGACGTGGTGGGAGAGCAAGACTTCAATATACCCACGGCTTGTCAAGGTGATGACCAGAAGACTGTGCATCGTAGCGACATCAGTCCCTTCAGAGAGGATTTTCTCCAAAGCAGGGCAAATAATAACAGAGAGAAGAAATCGGATCAGCCCATCCAAGCTCCAGCACTTGGTCTTTCTTAATGCCAATCTGCCCTAATGACAATCTTAACATGTTGCACTTTTAAAATTGGTTTTCTGCTGCTGTTTTGAGCATTTGTTATATTTTTGCACATTTTATATTTGTTAATGTTTTCATACTAAACAGAATACACAAAATGTTATTTTGGAAATTATCAGGTTTAAAGGGGTAGGCTCAATTCTTACCTTTCCCGGCTCCAGCACTGCATTTTCTCTTATGCCCCTGCCTCAGGGGGCGGGGCCAGAGATGCGACAGGCAGTTCTGTGCGCACGCATGACATGCGCACAGAACTCCGTGATTGGCCTCCGGGGACCGATCGCACAGCTCCGCGCTGTCACCGCCTGGCCCACAACGGGTGCTGCATGGTCCATGCGGTCAGTCAGCGAGCGCTGGCCGACAACATGGTCGCATCCTGTGTGTCTTTTGCTGAATAGGGCTCCGGCACAGGACAACTTCCATGGAAACCCATGTAAACAGTTACATAGGTTTTTATGGAATACCAGCAGGATTGAAGCAGAATTTTTAAAATAAGTATATGGAGAATATACCTATTTTAAAAAGTTCTCTTCAATTAATGGCACTAATGCCCATGTGATCCAACCCCTTTAATGACATTATATTAGTGATGGCAAAAGACATTGGTCCTTGATGGGACACCAGAAAAACAGTCTTTTCCAAACAGATAATAACAGAGGAAATAAACTGAATCAGTCCATCCAAGCTATGGCACTTAGTTTATCTATCCAATGGGCCCTAAAGACAATTTTAGGCTGCCTTCACACTTTGTGGATTTGCAGCGGAGTTTCCATGCAGATCATCAGCGTGGAAATTCCATGGCATTTACAGAAGCCAACAGTGGCAATGGTTTTTATCCAAAACACATTCTCACTTCGTGGAAAAATTCAGAATCTGACATGAGGTGTGAAATTGGCTTCAGCAGCATGTCAGTATGTGCAGAATATCCGATATGCGAAATTCATTGCAGTCAATGGACGGGTGAATTCCGCAGCAAATTCCTTATCTAAATCCGCCTGGATGCAGATGCGACATTTGACACTGCAGTTTTGCTGCAGACTGTTTGCAGCAGACGGCCCACAGCGAACTCGCCAAGTGTGAAGGTAGCTTTAAAATGTGCCACTGATAATTAGTATCTTGTTGCTATTTTGCATGTTCATTTTGTGTTTGTTAAAGTTTTTACAGCAAATAATATAAAATCTGGTTATTCTGGAAACTATTCTGTTTTATGTCATAAATTGGCACATGTGTAGATTTTTACTAAAAGGTATACAATCATGGGTTAAAACATACCAGAATTTGGCTTCAAATTTAAAGCCAAAGGTAATAGGAAATGAAGAGCCGTTTTCGGAGCCAAAAGAGCCGGCTCACCAAAAAATCGCATTTTACCCATCACTAGTATGTATCTATTACTGGTAACAGAACAAAAACGTTATGATTATTATAAAGGGGCAACACAAGACCCCAAGAGAGTCTCAGTGCTGAAGGGGTTAATGCCCCCTGCGCCCAGTAATGGGGAATCTCCACATACCTCCACCTGCAGAGCCGCCACCACATATATGGCTGATCTGTGCGCACAGGACCTGTGATGAGGTCACAGGAGGGGAGGAGTCAGCAGTCACATGATCAGGGGCCTCAGTGTATGCAGGACTCTGCTGTGCTGGTTGTCATGGTGCTGGATAAGCTGAAGTTTATATGTGGATGTAGCAGAGCCGTGTGTGTACGAGGTGTACGGAAGAGAGCCTTGTGTGTACGAGGTGTACGGAGCGGAGCCATGTATGTACGAGGTGTACGGAGCAGAGCCGTGTATGTACGAGGTGTACGGAGCGGAGCCGTGTGTGTACGAAGTGTACAGAGCAGAGCCGTGTGTGTACGAGGTGTACGGAGCAGAGCCGTGTGTGTACGAGGTGTACGGAGCAGAGCCGTGTGTGTGCGAGGTGTACGGAGCAGAGCCGTGTATGTACGAGGTGTACGGAGCGGAGCCGTGTGTACGAGGTGTACGGAGCAGAGCCGTGTGTGTACGAGGTGTACGGAGCGGAGCCGTGTGTGTACGAAGTGTACAGAGCAGAGCCGTGTGTGTACGAGGTGTACGGAGGAGAGCCGTGTGTGTACGAGGTGTACGGAGCAGAGCCGTGTGTGTGCGAGGTGTACGGAGCAGAGCCGTGTATGTACGAGGTGTACGGAGCGGAGCCGTGTGTACGAGGTGTACGGAGCGGAGCCGCGTGTGTACGAGGTGTACGGAGCGGAGCCGTGTGTGTGCGAGGTGTACGGAGCAGAGCCGTGTGTGTACGAGGTGTACAGAGCGGAGCCGTGTGTGTACGAGGTGTACGGAGCGGAGCCGTGTGTGTACGAGGTGTACGGAGCAGAGCCGCGTGTGTACAACGTGTGCGGAGCGGAGCCGTGTGTGTACGAGGTGTACAGAGCGGAGCCGCGTGTGTACGAGGTGTACGGAGCAGAGGCGTCCATGAACGAGGTGTACGGAGCGGAGCCGTGTATGTACGAGGTGTACAGAGCGGAGCCGTGTATGTACGAAGTGTACAAAGCAGAGCCATGTGTACGGAGCAGAGCCGTGTGTGTACGAGGTGTACGGAGCGGAGCCGTGTATGTACGAAGTGTACAGAGCAGAGCCATGTGTACGGAGCAGAGCCGTGTGTGTACGAGGTGTACGCAGCGGAGCCGTGTATGTACGAAGTGTACGGAGCAGAGCCATGTGTACGGAGCAGAGCCATGTGTGTACGAGGTGTACGGAGCAGAGCCGTGTATGTACGAAGTGTACGGAGCAGAGGCGCACATGTACGAGGTGTACGGAGCGGAGGCGTGCATGTACGAGGTGTACGGAGCACAGGCCCGCATGTACGAGGTGTACGGAGCGGAGGCGTGCATGTACGAGGTGTACGGAGCAGAGGCGTGCATGTACGAGGTGTAAGGAGCAGAGGCGTACATGTACGAGGTGTACGGAGCGGAGGCGTGCGTGTACGAGGTGTACGGAGCGGAGGCGTGCGTGTACGAGGTGTACGGAGCGGAGGCGTGCGTGTACGAGGTGTACGGAGCAGAGGCGTGCGTGTACGAGGTGTACGGAGCGGAGGCGTGCGTGTACGAGGTGTACGGAGCGGAGGCGTGCGTGTACGAGGTGTACGGAGCGGAGGCGTGCGTGTACGAGGTGTACGGAGCGGAGGCGTGCGTGTACGAGGTGTACGGAGCGGAGGCGTGCGTGTACGAGGTGTACGGAGCGGAGGCGTGCGTGTACGAGGTGTACGGAGCGGAGGCGTGCGTGTACGAGGTGTACGGAGCGGAGGCGTGCGTGTACGAGGTGTACGGAGCGGAGGCGTGCGTGTACGAGGTGTACGGAGCGGAGGCGTGCGTGTACGAGGTGTACGGAGCAGAGGCGTGCGTGTACGAGGTGTACGGAGCAGAGGCGTGCGTGTACGAGGTGTACGGAGCAGAGGCGTGCGTGTACGAGGTGTACGGAGCAGAGGCGTGCGTGTACGAGGTGTACGGAGCAGAGGCGTGCGTGTACGAGGTGTACGGAGCAGAGGCGTGCGTGTACGAGGTGTACGGAGCAGAGGCGTGCGTGTACGAGGTGTACGGAGCGGAACCGTGCGTGTACGAGGTGTACGGAGCGGAGCCGTGCGTGTACGAGGTGTACGGAGCGGAGCCGTGCGTGTGCGAGGTGTACGGAGCGGAGCCGTGCGTGTGCGAGGTGTACGGAGCGGAGCCGTGCGTGTGCGAGGTGTACGGAGCGGAGCCGTGCGTGTACGAGGTGTACGGAGCGGAGCCGTGGATGTACGAGGTGTGCGGAGCCGTGTGTGTACGAGGTGTACGGAGCGGAGCCGTTGGTGTACGGAGCGGAGCCGTGTATGTACGAGGTGTACGGAGCTGAGCCGTGGATGTACGAGGTGTACGGAGCTGAGCCGTGTGTGTGCGAGGTGTACGGAGCAGAGCCGTGTGTGTGCGAGGTGTACGGAGCGGAGCCGTGTGTGTGCGAGGTGTACGGAGCAGAGCCGTGTGTGTGCGAGGTGTACAGAGCGGAGCCGTGTGTATGAGGTGTACGGAGCAGAGCCGTGTGTGTACGAGGTGTACAGAGCGGAGCCGTGTGTGTACGAGGTGTACGGAGCGGAGCCGCGTGTGTACGAGGTGTACGGAGCAGAGCCGCGTGTGTACGAGGTGTACGGAGCGGAGCCGCGTGTGTACGAGGTGTACGGAGCGGAGTCGAGCCGTGTGTGTACGAGGTGTACGGAGCAGAGCCGCGTGTGTACAACGTGTGCGGAGCGGAGCCGTGTGTGTACGAGGTGTACAGAGCGGAGCCGCGTGTGTACGAGGTGTACGGAGCAGAGGCGTCCATGAACGAGGTGTACGGAGCGGAGCCGTGTATGTACGAGGTGTACGGAGCGGAGCCGTGTATGTACGAAGTGTACAGAGCAGAGCCATGTGTACGGAGCAGAGCCGTGTGTGTACGAGGTGTACGGAGCGGAGCCGTGTATGTACGAAGTGTACAGAGCAGAGCCATGTGTACGGAGCAGAGCCGTGTGTGTACGAGGTGTACGCAGCGGAGCCGTGTATGTACGAAGTGTACGGAGCAGAGCCATGTGTACGGAGCAGAGCCGTGTGTGTACGAGGTGTACGGAGCAGAGCCGTGTATGTACGAAGTGTACGGAGCACAGGCCCGCATGTACGAGGTGTACGGAGCAGAGGCGTGCATGTACGAGGTGTAAGGAGCAGAGGCGTGCATGTACGAGGTGTACGGAGCGGAGGCGTGCATGTACGAGGTGTACGGAGCGGAGGCGTGCGTGTACGAGGTGTACGGAGCGGAGGCGTGCGTGTACGAGGTGTACGGAGCGGAGGCGTGCGTGTATGAGGTGTACGGAGCGGAGGCGTGCGTGTATGAGGTGTACGGAGCGGAGGCGTGCGTGTACGAGGTGTACGGAGCGGAGGCGTGCGTGTACGAGGTGTACGGAGCGGAGGCGTGCGTGTACGAGGTGTACGGAGCGGAGGCGTGCGTGTACGAGGTGTACGGAGCGGAGGCGTGCGTGTACGAGGTGTACGGAGCGGAGGCGTGCGTGTACGAGGTGTACGGAGCGGAGGCGTGCGTGTACGAGGTGTACGGAGCGGAGGCGTGCGTGTACGAGGTGTACGGAGCTGAGACGTGCGTGTACGAGGTGTACGGAGCGGAGGCGTGCGTGTACGAGGTGTACGGAGCGGAGGCGTGCGTGTACGAGGTGTACGGAGCGGAGGCGTGCGTGTACGAGGTGTACGGAGCGGAGGCGTGCGTGTACGAGGTGTACGGAGCGGAGGCGTGCGTGTACGAGGTGTACGGAGCGGAGGCGTGCGTGTACGAGGTGTACGGAGCGGAGGCGTGCGTGTGCGAGGTGTACGGAGCGGAGCCGTGCGTGTGCGAGGTGTACGGAGCGGAGCCGTGCGTGTGCGAGGTGTACGGAGCGGAGCCGTGCGTGTACGAGGTGTACGGAGCCGTGCGTGTACGAGGTGTACGGAGCGGAGCCGTGTATGTACGAGGTGTACGGAGCGGAGCCGTGGATGTACGAGGTGTACGGAGCTGAGCCGTGGATGTACGAGGTGTACGGAGCTGAGCCGTGGATGTACGAGGTGTACGGAGCTGAGCCGTGGATGTACGAGGTGTACGGAGCTGAGCCGTGGATGTACGAGGTGTACGGAGCTGAGCCGTGGATGTACGAGGTGTACGGAGCTGAGCCGTGGATGTACGAGGTGTACGGAGCTGAGCCGTGTGTGTACGAGGTGTACGAAGCGGAGCCGTGTGTGTACTTAGTGGAGCCGTGTGTGTACGAGGTGTACGGAGCGGAGCCGTGTGTGTACTTAGTGGAGCCGTGTGTGTACGAGGTGTACGGAGCGCAGCCGTGTGTGTACGAGGTGTACGGAGCGGAGCCGTGTGTGTACGAGGTGTCGAGCGGAGCCGTGTATGTACGAGGTGTACGGAGCGGAGCCGTGTATGTACGAGGTGTACGGAGCAGAGCCGAGCGTGTACGAGGCATACGGAGCGGAGCCGTGGGTGTACGAGGTATGCGGAGCGGAGCTGCGCGTGTACGAGGTATGCGGAGCGGAGGCAAGCTTGTACGTAGTGTACGGAGCGGTACAGCGCGTGTTCGAGGTATATGGAGCGGAGACGACTGTGTATGGAGTGGCGCCGTGTGTGTACTAGGTGTACGGAGCGGAGCCTTGTGTGTACGAGGTGCACGGAGCGGAACAATGTGTGTACGGAGCGTGGCCTTGTGTGTACGAGGTGTACGGAGCGGAACAGCGTGTGTGCGAGGTGTACGAGGCGGAGCCGCGCGTGTACGAGGTGTACGGAGTGGGACCGCGCGTGTACGAGGTGTACGGAGCAGAGCAGTGTGTGTGCGGAGCAGAGCCGAGTGTGTACGAGGTGTACGGAGCGGAGCCTTGTGTACGAGGTGCACGGAGTGGAGCCGTGGTGGTACGGAGCGGAGCTGCGCATGTACGAGGTGTACGGAGCGGAACAGCGCGTGTACAAGGTTTACGGAGCGGAGCCGCGCATGTACGAGGTGTACGGAGCGGGACCGCGCGTGTAAGAGGAGTATGGAGCGGAGCAGTGTGTGTGTATGGAGCAGAGCCGCGCGTGTACGAGGTGTACGGAGCGGAGCCGCGCGTGTACGAGGTGTACGGAGCGGAGCCGCGCGTGTACGAGGTGTACGGAGCGGAGCCGCGCGTGTACGAGGTGTACGGAGCGGAGCCGCGCGTGTACGAGGTGTACGGAGCGGAGCCGCGCGTGTACGAGGTGTACGGAGCAGAGCAGTGTGTGTGCGGAGCAGAGCCGAGTGTGTGCGAGGTGTACGGAGCGGAGCCTTGTGTACGAGGTGCACGGAGTGGAGCCGTGGTGGTACGGAGCGGAGCTGCGCATGTACGAGGTGTACGGAGCGGAACAGCGCGTGTACAAGGTTTACGGAGCGGAGCCGCGCATGTACGAGGTGTACGGAGCGGGACCGCGCGTGTAAGAGGTGTATGGAGCGGAGCAGTGTGTGTGTATGGAGCAGAGTCGCGCGTGTACGAGGTGTACGGAGCGGAGGCGCGCGTGTACGAGGTGTACGGAGCGGAGGCGCGCGTGTACGAGGTGTACGGAGCGGAGCCGCGCGTGTACGAGGTGTACGGAGCGGAGCCGCGCGTGTACGAGGTGTACGGAGCGGAGCCGCGCGTGTACGAGGTGTACGGAGCAGAGCAGTGTGTGTGCGGAGCAGAGCCGAGTGTGTGCGAGGTGTACGGAGCGGAGCCTTGTGTACGAGGTGCACGGAGTGGAGCCGTGGTGGTACGGAGCGGAGCTGCGCATGTACGAGGTGTACGGAGCGGAACAGCGCGTGTACAAGGTTTACGGAGCGGAGCCGCGCATGTACGAGGTGTACGGAGCGGGACCGCGCGTGTAAGAGGTGTATGGAGCGGAGCAGTGTGTGTGTATGGAGCAGAGTCGCGCGTGTACGAGGTGTACGGAGCGGAGGCGCGCGTGTACGAGGTGTACGGAGCGGAGGCGCGCGTGTACGAGGTGTACGGAGCGGAGCCGCGCGTGTACGAGGTGTACGGAGCGGAGCCGCGCGTGTACGAGGTGTACGGAGCGGAGCCGCGCGTGTACGAGGTGTACGGAGCGGAGCCGCGCGTGTACGAGGTGTACGGAGCGGAGCCGCGCGTGTACGAGGTGTACGGAGCGGAGCCGCGCGTGTAAGAGGTGTACGGAGCGGAGCCGCGCGTGTACGAGGTGTACGGAGCGGAGCCGCGCATGTACGAGGTGTAAGTCCCTTATTACGTAGCATCCTCTCTAGCTGTGTATGGCACCTTCCCTTATTATGTAGCATCCTCTCTTGCTATGTATGGCGCTGTCTCTTATTATGTAGCATCCTCTCTAGCTATGTATGGCGCTGTCCCTTATTACGTAGCCTCCTCTCTAGCTTTGTATGGCGCTGTCCCTTCTTAAGTAGCATCCTCTCTAGTTATGTATAGTGCTGTCCTTTATTACGTAGCATCCTCTTTAGCTATGTATTGTGCTGTCCCTTATTATGTAGCATCCTCTCTACAGTAGCTATGTATGGCGCTGTCCCTTATTATGTAGCATCCTCTCTAGCTATGTATGGCGCTGTCACTTATTACGTAGCATCCTCTCTAGCTATGTATGGCGCTGTCACTTATTACGTAGCATCATCTCTAGCTATGTATGGCGCTGTCCCTTATTATGTAGCATCCTCTCTAGCTATGTATGGCGCTGTCCCTTATTAAGTAACATCCTCTCTAGTTATGTATAATGCTGTCCCAATTACGTAGCATCTTCTCTAGCTATGTATGGTGCCGTCCCTTATTATGTAGCATCCTCTCTAGCTATGTATGGTGCTGTCCCTTAGTACATAGCATCCTCTCTAGCTATGTATGGCGCCATTCCTTATTACATACCATCCTCTCTAGCTATGTATGGCGCTGTCAATTATTACGTAGCATTCTCTCTAGCTATGTATGGCGCTGTCACTTATTACGTAGCATCCTCTCTAGCTTAGTATGGCGCTGTCCCTTATTAAGTAGCATCCTCTCTAGCTATGTATGGTGCTGTCCCTTATTATGTACCATCCTCTCTAGCTATGTATGGCGCTGTCCCTTATTATGTAGCCTCCTCTCTAGCTATGTATGGCGCCATTCCTTATTACATACCATCCTCTCTTGCTATGTATGGCGCTGTCCCTTATTAAGTAGCATCCTCTCTAGCTATGTATGGCGCCATTCCTTATTACATACCATCCTCTCTTGCTATGTATGGCGCTGTCCCTTATTAAGTAGCATCCTCTCTAGTTATGTATGGCGCTATCCCTTATTACTTAATGTGGCACCCAGCTGCGCTTGGAGCCACAGATCCTAGAAGAGTGCATTGATGGAATCCTCCACAAGAGGCCCCCATAAATATTCACACATCTCCACCTTCCACCTCAGACCAGCAGAGGGAGCCCGTTAGGGATATAAATAGGGATGGTGGAGCTAGGCAGTTCAGTCTTGCCAGAACAGAGTTCCTGCTCACAGCCAGAGAGGGACAGAGTTCTCAGTTCGGTTCCTGCAGAAGTCTGTCTGCAGAGGTAAGCCCAGTCTAGACTCAGGAGCTCAAGTTAGTGAGCCCAATGTGTGCCGACGCCTGTAAGAGCGGTGAAGAGCGGCAAGCTGCCGTTAGTGTAAGTAGCCTAGTGAGGGCCCGAGCGTGGCCGAATACGAGTGGAAAGTGAGTAGCAGTGGGGGCAGAGGAGCTTACCCAGCTCACCCCGAAACTTATACCGGACACCGGGTCCGAGCTTACCGGGATCTCTAAAATCCAGTAAGGCATAACCGGAATCCCTGGAGAACTACAGGTCCCAGGTTCACCAGAGAGCTGATACTTAACAGAGCCAGGAGACACATAGGCCCCGTAAGCTGGGAGCGTGCACTCCAAGGGAAGGCCCTACCACAACTTCAGTCGGTGCAGGACAGAGATAAAGTTAGGCCTAGCTTCAGGCAGGTCAGAAACTTACTACGCAGAGGCAAGAAACAGGAGGCCCTACACCCGCTCATTGGGGAGGATCCTGATATGCACCCTTCACCCTACAGTGCTCCGGGATGTGCCTGAATTACCACCAGTAAAAGGTACTGAAGTGACTACCGTGTCCGTCCCCGTTCTTGCTCTGACCCGGCTGGGTATCGCCTGTCCTGCATCCCCCTCTCCGTACGCTGCCCTGAGGCCTAGCTCCACCTGTGGGGAGCTATACCATCGAGCTGCCTTATCCCCGGCCTCAGTGGACTGCCGCAGCGCTGGTGATTCTCACCAGAAACCACAGGTGGCGTCACGAACTTTCATGAAATTGACAAACAATCCCCTTTTAAAAGCTGACCCCAGGGTACGGGCCCGGGAGCCGACCACCGCGACATCCCCAAGGCCAGGCAAAGGCCCGGGTACCGAGTCGTCCCCATCCCCCTGAGCGTGTCAGTAGCATCCTCTCTAGCTTTGTATGGTTCTGTCCCTTATTAAGTAGCATCCTCTCTAGTTATGTATAGTGCTGTCCCTTATTACGTAGCATCCTCTCTAGGTATGTATGGTCCTGTCCCTTATTACGTAGCATCCTCTCTAGCTATGTATGGTGCCATTCCTTATTACATACCATCCTCTCTTGCTATGTATGGCGCCGTCCCGTATTAAGTAGCATCCTCTCTAGTTATGTATAGTGCCGTCCCTTATTACGTAGCATCCTCTCTAGGTATGTATGGCGCTGTCCCTTATTACGTAGCATCCTCTCTAGCTATGTATGGCACCTTCCCTTATTATGTAGCATCCTCTCTAGCTATGTATTGCGCTGTCTGTTATTATGTAGCATACTCTCTAGCTATGTATGGCGCCATTTCTTATTACATACCATCCTCTCTAGCTATGCATGGCCCTGTCCCTTATTATATAGCATCCTCTCTAGCTATGTATGGCGCTGTCCCTTCTTACGTAGCATCCTCTCTAGCTATGTATGGTGCTGTTCCTTATTATGTACCATCCTCTCTAGCTATGTATGGCGCTGTCCCTTATTATGTAGCCTCCTCTCTAGTTATGTATGGTGCTGTCCCTTATTAGGTCGCATACTCTCTAGCTATGTATGGTCCTGTCCTTTATTACGTAGCATCCTCTCTAGCTATGTATGGCACCATTCCTTATTACATACCATCCTCTAGCTATGTATGGCGCTGTCCCTTATTATGTAGCATACTCTCTAGCTATGTATGGCGCCATTCCTTATTACATACCATCCTCTCTAGCTATGTATGGCGCTGTCCCTTATTATGTAGCATCCTCTCTAGCTATGTATGGCGCCATTTCTTATTACATACCATCCTCTCTAGCTATGTATGGTTCTGTCCTTTATTACATAGCATCCTCTCTAGCTAAGTATGGCTCCATTCCTTATTACATATGACGCGCCCCCTGGGCCAGTGTTGTTTGGGGGATTACCCGGAGCCGGATCAGGTGGGGGTTGTAGTCTTCGAGTGGCGGTGACCCGGTCCGTGCCCAGGGTGTCAAGCTCAGTGTGTGGCAGTCCTACAGATGTTACTGGATGTTCTTTAGTGTCGACTACGCCACCCGTTGATTTGCGGTCACTACGGCCGCCGCTGCAGCAGGGTCCGCTGAGGCTGGTGGTGTGTGTGCAGCTCAGGTAGTATAACCCCCAACGGGAGGGGTATAGCCTCAGGGGGTGAGTTGCAGAGGATGGTGGTTGTGGAGGTGCAGTGAGGATGGTAATGAAACTCAGAGTCGGGCTGTGCAGTTCAGGGTTTTTACTTACTGCTTTTGTGTTGGTCACTCCGGCCTTGAGTGACCGCCCGAGCCGTGCTGCGTCCACCAGGTCCTGGACTCGGCCAACCCCCAGGTGATTCTGGAGCGTGTTCCTGAGCTTCCTTTCTGACTTGTCCTTCTCTCTGGCCTTCCCCACCAGGGATCCACCTAAGTCCGGCTCCCTCGGGCCTCTTGTTGGTAAAACCCTTGTCTCTGGGTTCCCTGACCCTATTCTTGGTTTGCCTTCCGGGTGGATTTAGTGGGTGGTCGTGGCAGATCCTGCCCACGACCTCCGGTCTCTGGCTAAGGATTAGTGCCCTCCACCAGCTTGGGATCCGGTACCCTTGTGCCAACTCATCACCCTCTGGTCTAATTTTGGGTTCTTGGAGTTCCCTCTTCTCCCCCTCTGGGTCCTTCTTTTCTCCTCTCTCTCACTCTCTCTTGGCCTTGGAGCTGGCTGAGCTGCTCTGCTTGTCTGACTCAACTCTGACAGACTGACCCTGATCTAAGATGGTTCCCACCTTATATACTCCCTCTATGTGTGAGCTCAGGTGACCAGCACCCAATGAGCTCCTAGCATTACCCAGACTGCTCCCCCTATCTGCCCCTACACTACTGGGATGTTCCACCCCCCTCCCACTCCAGCCAGGGACAGACACTGTCGTACCTGCACATTTCTCTAGTGGGAGTACCATTGGTCTGTCCCCCGGAAATGGGATGTGTGTAGTGCATGCAGCCTACTGAGCTCAGTTCCACACTCCATCCTTACCCGGGAGTGGAATACCACACCTCTGGCTGAGGTGTAATACCCCTGTAGCAGCCGAATCCTCAGGGTGCTACATTCCCCCCTGGTAAATCACAGCACGTCCTCGGGCTGTAAGATATAAAAAAACATCCAAAACATACAATTTTTTTTCATAAACATAAACATATAAAACAATATATATATCAGCATAAACTTTTCATAAATAACATTCTTGTTCCTCCGGCCACGGGACAACTTGTGACCGGGTAAAGTGCGACAGTCTCTTCAAGAAAAACAACAGTTTCCTATAAAACCGGTAGGGGGCGCCTTAGAAAGCGCAACTATATACAGGGGGAAAGTGGCCGCTCTCAGTCCTCGGCCAGGTAATGGGAATAGGGACACACGGGTTAACAGTTCACTCTTGTCCCAACGGGGACATATTTAAAGCAGCAACAGTTCACTGTACCCCGATGGGTAACTATTTACAGTCTCTTTACCGTACTTTAACGACGGCGTCCTCCTGCTCCTTCTTTATCTTCAGACCCGTCCGGGTCCTCTTGCTCCTCCTCACACCGCAGCTCCTCCTCCGTCAGGCGATGTACATGGAGGGCGTAGGGTCCTTTGGCACACTTGTGCCGGGTGAAGGTGACCTCGTCCCCTACATACAGGTCACGACCTCTGTGTCCCTCCGGCAGATGGCTTTCTACGTCTCTGCGGGTGACAAAGACGTCGCCGGGGGTATGATGGTCTCTTATGAAGCCCCACCCATGCTGCAGGTTGAATTTAATCACAGTCCCGGTGGTACGGGGACCATGAGCTGCACGGGGGTTCCTCCTGGTCCGGCTCTTCTGCCCTGCGCTCTGTTCCTGCAGCCGCTGCTCACGGATCCGCCTCTCTTTCCGCTCTTGCTCGAAGGCTGCCAACTGCTGGCGGCAGCACTCCACTCGCTCTGCTGCGGCTGCCCGCGTTTCTTGAGTGAACCCCATGAGATCTCCTCCGGTGGGGTCCCACTCGAATTGTGCTTCTTCTAGCGGGAGCGGGGTTCTCCTGACGGCCTTCGGAACCGGAATTAGGGGCTCATCTAGGGGTCTTTCTTTCCGGAGTCGGGGATGGTGAAACTCCGGTGGCCACACAAAGGGCTGCCCATCCGGGCACGTATGCTGGGCGAACAGGTCCTCACCCAGGTGCGGTACTTTAGGTGTTATGGGCGCTGTGGTGGTAGCGGCGCCCGGGTTGACCAGGCCTTGCGACCAGGCTTGGGGCACGCTAAAGGAAAAGGGCACCGTAAGAACGGCGGCGCCCGTGGTTACTCGGCCCTGCGACCAGGCTGGTGGCTCCGCGGAGGTAGGGGGCGCTGTTGGAATGGCGGCGCCCGGGTGTACTAGGCCTTGCGACCAGGCCGATGGTATTTCCTGCTTTGCCGCGCTCAGGGTCGAAGCGCGTGACGTCACAGGGGTCGCGGCCGCGGTTTCCGGTTGAGGCCTAGTCTGCGGCGGTGACGATGCAGCGACGGACACGGCAGGGGGAATTTCGGGCTCTGCGATGGGGAGCTGGGGCAGGCACGCGGTTTCCCGGCTCGGGGTAGAGACATCCCCTTTACCTGCCTCCATTCGTTCAGCTCCCTTCTCGGCGCCGTCTCCGGCCTTGAGTCCTCCTGCACCATCCTCAGAGGCGGTCTGTCTCCTCGTCTCGGGTGGCGTGCTCCGCTGACGGGTTTCGGTCCGCTGGGCCATCTCTCGGCTCCACTCCGCCAACGTCTCTCGCTGGACCCGGGCCATCCTCCGTGCGAGGCCCTCCAGCGCAGTCTGTGCACACTCCCGGTCTCGGGGGAGCTGTGCCAGGACCTCCACTAGGCCTAGTGGCGTTGTTGCTTGCAGCAGGCTCCTGACCACTGGGTCGGTGCTGCCTGTCTCTCCCTCCATCTCCGGGTACGCTTTCTCTGGACTCCTCTCCAGACTTCTTGTCTCCGGGTGCGCTCTCTCCAGACTCCTCCAGGCGACACCCATCTTTTCTCTCTTGTTCTGTCTCCGCCCACATTGAAGGTGGTCCCGGGGCAACTTTGTGATTGTCAGTTCCAGGGGCAGTTCTCTCACGCTGATGGACACTTCCAGCATCACAGTCTCTGTTGGTGGGCGCGGTTTCCGCTTTTGGCGCCATTCTTCGACCTGGCCCACGATGGGAGGTGACCTCTTGCCACCCTCTGGCACGCCCATAATGGCGTCCGCTCTTCCAAGGCGGGAAATCTTTGGAAATGGCGGGAATCGTCTCCCAGTGGCGGGAAACTCCATGGATGGCGGGAAAAAGCTGCAAATGGCGGACAACCGGCGGGAAACGACCTGTGATAGGGTCCGTTGGCGGGGACCCTCCGGAACCGGCGGGAGACTTCTTTTTAAGGTAACGGTGAACTTCTCTTCAGGCACGCAGTACCCGGTTGTTGCGGGCACGTTATCCTGCCGACTACGCCAAAGTTGACGCGCCCCCTGGGCCAGTGTTGTTTGGGGGATTACCCGGAGCCGGATCAGGTGGGGGTTGCAGTCTCCGAGTGGCGGTGACCCGGTCCGTGCCCAGGGTGTCAAGCTCAGTGTGTGGCAGTCCTACAGATGTTACTGGATGTTCTTTAGTGTCGACTACGCCACCCGTTGATTTGCGGTCACTACGGCCGCCGCTGCAGCAGGGTCCGCTGAGGCTGGTGGTGTGTGTGCAGCTCAGGTAGTATAACCCCCAACGGGAGGGGTATAGCCTCAGGGGGTCAGTTGCAGAGGATGGTGGTTGTGGAGGTGCAGTGAGGATGGTAATGAAACTCAGAGTCGGGCTGTGCAGTTCAGGGTTTTTACTTACTGCTTTTGTGTTGGTCACTCCGGCCTTGAGTGACCGCCCGAGCCGTGCTGCGTCCACCAGGTCCTGGACTCGGCCAACCCCCAGGTGATTCTGGAGCGTGTTCCTGAGCTCCCTTTCTGACTTGTCCTTCTCTCTGGCCTTCCCCACCAGGGATCCACCTAAGTCCAGCTCCCTCGGGCCTCTTGTTGGTAAAACCCTTGTCTCTGGGTTCCCTGACCCTATTCTTGGTTTGCCTTCCGGGTGGATTTAGTGGGTGGTCGTGGCAGATCCTGCCCACGACCTCCGGTCTCTGGCTAAGGATTAGTGCCCTCCACCAGCTTGGGATCCGGTACCCTTGTGCCAACTCATCACCCTCTGGTCTAATTTTGGGTTCTTGGAGTTCCCTCTTCTCCCCCTCTGGGTCCTTCTTTTCTCCTCTCTCTCACTCTCTCTTGGCCTTGGAGCTGGCTGAGCTGCTCTGCTTGTCTGACTCAACTCTGACAGACTGACCCTGATCTAAGATGGTTCCCACCTTATATACTCCCTCTATGTGTGAGCTCAGGTGACCAGCACCCAATGAGCTCCTAGCATTACCCAGACTGCTCCCCCTATCTGCCCCTACACTACTGGGATGTTCCACCCCCCTCCCACTCCAGCCAGGGACAGACACTGTCGTACCTGCACATTTCTCTAGTGGGAGTACCATTGGTCTGTCCCCCGGAAATGGGATGTGTGTAGTGCATGCAGCCTACTGAGCTCAGTTCCACACTCCATCCTTACCCGGGAGTGGAATACCACACCTCTGGCTGAGGTGTAATACCCCTGTAGCAGCCGAATCCTCAGGGTGCTACACATACCATCCTCTCTAGCTATGTATGGCGCTGTCCCTTATTATGTAGCATCCTCTCTAGCTATGTATGGCGCCATTCCATATTACATACCATCCTCTCTAGCTATGTATGGCGCTGTCCCTTATTATGTAGCATCCTCTCTAGCTATGTATGGCGCTGTCACTTATTACGTAGCATCCTCTCTAGCTATGTATGGCGCTGTCCCTTATTAAGTAGGATCCTCTCTAGTTATGTATAGTGCTGTCCCTTATTACGTAGCATCCTCTCTAGCTATGTATGGCGCCATTCCTTATTATATACCATCCTCTCTAGCTATGTATGGCGCTGTCAATTATTACGTAGCATTCTCTCTAGCTATGTATGGCGCTGTCACTTATTACGTAGCATCCTCTCTAGCTTAGTATGGCGCAGTCCCTTATTAAGTAGCATCCTCTCTAGCTATGTATGGTGCTGTCCCTTATTATGTACCATCCTCTCTAGCTATGTATGGCGCTGTCCCTTATTATGTAGCCTCCTCTCTAGCTATGTATGGCGCCATTCCTTATTACATACCATCCTCTCTTGCTATGTATGGCGCTGTCCCTTATTAAGTAGTATCCTCTCTAGCTATGTATGGCGCCATTCCTTATTGCATACCATCCTCTCTTGCTATGTATGGCGCTGTCCCTTATTAAGTAGCATCCTCTCTAGTTATGTATGGCGCTGTCCCTTATTACTTAATGTGGCGCCCAGCTGCGCTTGGAGCCACAGATCCTAGAGGAGTGCATTGATGGAATCCTCCACAAGAGGCCCCCATAAACATTCACACATTTCCACCTTCCACCTCAGACCAGCAGAGGGAGCCCGTTAGGGATATAAATAGGGATGGTGGAGCTAGGCAGTTCAGTCTAGCCAGAACAGAGTTCCTGCTCACAGCCAGAGAGGGACAGAGTTCTCAGTTCGGTTCCTGCAGAAGTCTGTCTGCAGAGGTAAGCCCAGTCTAGACTCAGGAGCTCAAGTTAGTGAGCCCAATGTGTGCCGACGCCTGTAAGAGGTGAAGAGCGGCAAGCTGCCGTTAGTGTAAGTAGCCTAGTGAGGGCCCGAGCGTGGCCGAATACGAGTGGAAAGTGAGTAGCAGTGGGGGCAGAGGAGCTTACCCAGCTCACCCCGAAACTTATACCGGGTCCGAGCTTACCGGGATCTCTACAATCCAGTAAGGCATAACCGGAATCCCTGGAGAACTACAGGTCCCGGGTTCACCAGAGAGCTGATACTTAACAGAGCCAGGAGACACATAGGCCCCGTAAGCTGGGAGCGTGCACTCCAAGGGAAGGCCCTACCACAACTTCAGCTGGTGCAGGACAGAGTTAAAGTTAGGCCTAGCTTCAGGCAGGTCAGAAACTTACTACGCAGAGGCAAGAAACAGGAGGCCCTACACCCGCTCATTGGGGAGGATCCTGATATGCACCCTTCACCCTACAGTGCTCCGGGATGTGCCTGAATTACCACCAGTAAAAGGTACTGAAGTGACTACCGTGTACGTCCCCGTTCTTGCTCTGACCCGGCTGGGTCTCGCCTGTCCTGCATCCCCCTCTCCGTATGCTGCCCTGAGGCCTAGCTCCACCTGTGGGGAGCTATACCATCGAGCTGCCTTATCACCGGCCTCAGTGGACTGCCGCAGCGCTGGTGATTCTCACCAGAAACCACAGGTGGCGTCACAAACTTTCATGAAATTGACAAACAATCCCCTTTTAAAAGCTGACCCCAGGGTACGGGCCCGGGAGCCGACCACCGCGACATCCCCAAGGCCAGGCAAAGGCCCGGGTACCGAGTTGTCCCCATCCCCCTGAGCGTGTCAGTAGCATCCTCTCTAGCTTTGTATGGTTCTGTCCCTTATTAAGTAGCATCCTCTCTAGTTATGTATAGTGCTGTCTCTTATAACGTAGCATCCTCTCTAGGTATGTATGGTCCAGTCCCTTATTACGTAGCATCCTCTCTAGCTGTGTATGGCACCTTCCCTTATTATGTAGCATCCTCTCTAGCTATGTATGGTGCTGTCCCTTATTACGTAGCATCCTCTCTAGGTATGTATGGTCCTGTCCCTTATTACGTAGCATCCTCTCTTGCTATGTATGGTGCCATTCCTTATTACATACCATCCTCTCTTGCTATGTATGGCGCCGTCCCTTATTAAGTAGCATCCTCTCTAGTTATGTATAGTGCCGTCCCTTATTACGTAGCATCCTCTCTAGGTATGTATGGCGCTGTCCTTTATTACTTAGCATCCTCTCTAGCTATGTATGGCACCTTCCCTTATTATGTAGCATCCTCTCTAGGTATGTATTGCGCTGTCCGTTATTATGTAGCATCCTCTCTAGCTATGTATGGAGCTGTCCTTTATTATGTAGCATCCTCTCTAGCTATGTATGGCGCTGTCCCTTATTACGTAGCATCCTCTCTAGGTATGTATGGCGCTGTCCCTTATTATGTAGCATCCTCTCTAGCTATGTATGGCGCCATTCCTTATTACATACCATCCTCTCTAGCTATGTATGGCGCTGTCCCTTATTACGTCGCATACTCTCTAGCTATGTATGGTCCTGTCCTTTATTACGTAGCATCCTCTCTAGCTATGTATGGCTCCATTCCTTATTACATACCATCCTCTAGCTATGTATGGCGCTGTCCCTTATTATGTAGCATCCTTTCTAGTTATGTATAGTGCTGTCCCTTATTATGTAGCATCCTCTCTAGCTATGTATAGTGCTGTCCCTTATTACGTAGCATCCTCTCTACCTATGTATGACGCTATTCTTTATTACATACCATCCTCTCTAGCTATGTATGGCGCTGTCACTTATTACGTAGCATCAGGGTCGGACTGGGGTGTCTGGGGCCCACAGGGAGAACTGACTCTAGGGTCCCACCTACAGCCATATGCAAATATCTGTTATCCGCTATCCCTGTTATAGTGGAGCATTGACTGGCGGCTCCTGCACATCTACTGTGCGACACTAACTGGGATGTACAATTACGGTAGTTTGCATTAAAGGGCTTCTTTGGTTAAAACAAATTATCACCGATCCATGGGCTCTACAGGATAGGTGATAACTTATTGATCGTTTGGGTCCGAACATTGGAAAACGCACCTATCGGAAGAATGGGGAAGTTTTATCCCTGACAGGACACTTATCCCCATTTTAAAATGCAGCGACAGCTGGGACGTCTGACCGCAGCTCCATTCATTCTCTTGGGGGCTTCCAAAAAAGAGCAGCGCTCACACCCACTGAAGGAATGAATGGATCAGTGGTCGCATCTCACATGCCGCTTGTTACGGGTCCTGTGCCAAGGTGCAAGGAGGGACCCAGAGGGGCGTGACTAAGTATCCACCCGGACCGACCCTGGTCGTACGGCAGCTAACGACACCGTTACCAGGGAGGATCCGGGCTGAGGGACCAGGTGCTACTCTGGGGACGACCTAGTAAGAGAGCAGGTGGCTCCCACGGGTCAGATGGCTGGGACTGACCGGTATGGCGGATGGACACGGCAAGCAGGTGGAAGTCTCTGGTAGCCGACAGGTGGTCACAGTTCGAGAAAGCAGGGCAAGTAGCAGTCTTTAGGTTTACCAGGAAGGTGGTCACAGCAAGTGACGGCAGGGTCTCCAGGCAGGCTGGCAGGAAACAGGCAGGTGCTCCCAGGTGAGCGGGCAGACAGACGAGGCGGGTAACTGACAGGTAACTGGTGGGCGCTCCCAGGTGAGCGGGCTGACGGACACAGCAGGTAACAGGCAGGTAACTGGTGGACGCTCCCAGGTGAGCAGGCAGACAGACGAGACAGGTAACAGGCAGGTAACTGGTGGATGCTCCCAGGTGAGCAGTCTGACAGACGAGGCAGGTAACAGGCAGGTAACTGGTGGACGCTCCCAGGTGAGCGGTCTGACAGACAGGGCAGGCGGATGTTCCCAGGTCAGCGGACAGATAGCCAAGGCAGGTAACAGGCTGGTAACAGGTGAGTGCACCAGGTGAGCAGGCTCGACAGGTAACGGGCAGATAACAGGCTGGCAGGCAAGACGAGAAGTCAGGCTAGCAGCGGGACCTGAGGGCTGAAGCACAGAACAGACACAGTACAAACAACTTTGCTCGGGCTCCTCCATTTTGGAGGAGGTGCCTTAAATGTGGGAATTCCTCTGGCCATTGGCCGGGGACTCTTTAGGAAGACGCGCGCTGTCCCTTTAAGAGGGCGGGAGTGCGCGCGCCCTAAGCACTCTGCTGGAGGAAGAACGCGCGCCGGCCACAGCAGGGAACGGAGCGCAGGGAGAAGCCGCGCCAGGAGCCGGGGGGCGAGAGAGACGGTGTCCCTGTCTGACATGGGACAGGGACGCCGCTGCGCCGACAGAGACAGGAGCGCTGGAGGGACCCACGTGAGGAGCGCGGAGGTGAGAGGGACGGCGTCCCTGCCTAGCAGAGGGCAGGGACGCTGATGCTACAGTACCCCCCCCTTGCGCCCCCTCCTCTATAGGCCAGAAAGAAATTTATCAAGGATGAGCGGGGCATGGATGTTCTCCCGAGGCTCCCACGTTCTCTCCTCAGGACCAAACCCCTTCTAATCCATTAGAAAAAAGGTCTTTCCTCTTACCCTCTTGGTGGCCAGAATGCTCTCTACCTCAAACTCGTTTTCAGTGGAAACCGGAGCAGGAGGCGTACCTGAAGACTTGGAAAAAGAGTTAAGTACCACGGGTTTGAGGAGAGATACATGGAAGGAGTTGAGGATCCGCAAGTTGGCCGAGAATTTCAATTTATAGGCCACCGGGTTGATTTGCTTGATAACTTCCAGTGGGCCGATGAACCGGGGCCCTAACTTGTAGGAAGGAATCTTGAGCCGGACAAATTTGGACGAGAGCCAGACCTTATCTCCAGGACGGAATTGGGACGGATCCAGACGTCTCTTGTCAGCCTGTCTCTTCATCCGCTCGAAGGACAGAAGAAGTGCGGATCTGGTACTCTCCCAAATGGTGGAGAATTCGCTAACAAGAGATTCCGCGGCCGGGTTGTCCACCGAGACGGGAAACGGGATCCGGGGATGTTGGTCGTAGACTGTAAAAAACGGGGATTTGGAAGAGGATTCGCTCTCGTGATTATTGTAGGAGAATTCGGCCAACGGTAAAAGATCCACCCAATCGGAATGGTGGGCATTAACATAGTGCCGGAGGTAACTAGTTAAGATTTGGTTGATCCGCTCTACTTGACCATTGGACTGTGGGTGATAATCAGAAGAGAAGTCCAAGGTGACCCCCAGCAGTTTACACACGTGGCTCTCCAGAAGTGAGAGGTGAACTGAACCCCTCGATCGGACACGATGTGGAGAGGAAGACCATGGAGACGGAAAATATGATGAATAAAGTCCTTAGCCAACTCAGATGTAGACGGAAGACCCGGCAGGGGAATGAAGTGGGCCATTTTAGAGAAGCGATCAGCGACCACCCAAATGACCGTACAACCAGCAGAGACAGGGAGATCCGTTATAAAGTCCATAGCGATGTGTTGCCACGTGGCAGCAGGTACGGGAAGAGGCAGAAGGCGGCCGGCTGGCAGATGTCTAGGAACCTTGTTGCGGGCTCAGGAAGCACAGGCCGAGACAAGGTCTATTACCTCCTTGCGCAGGGTAGGCCACCAGTAATGCCGGGCAATAAGCTGGATGGTCTTCTTTTGGCCATCATGGCCGGCTAGCTTAGACGAATGTCCCCAGTGCAGAACCTTCTCTCGATCAGGTACTGTCACGAACGTCTTACCAGGTGGAAGACGATTCAGATCCAAGGGAGCCACTTGCATTACCTTGGCGGGGTCGATGATGTGCTTAGGCTCCTCCTCTAGATCGGAGAACAGAAAGGATCGGGACAAGGCATCGGCTTTGATATTTTTGTCTGCCGGGCGGAAATGAAGAATGAAATCAAAGCGGGCGAAGAACAAGGACCACCGGGCCTGGCGCGGGTTAAGTCTTTGGGCACTCTGGAGGTAAGCCAAGTTTTTGTGGTCCGTATAAATTATTACCGGGTGAAGAGCCCCCTAGAGCAGGTAACGCCACTCCTCCAGTGCCAATTTAACGGCTAACAATTCTCAGTCTCCTATAGAATAATTGCGCTCAGAAGAGGAGAAGAGTTTGGAGAAGAAGCCGCAGGTTACCATTCTCCCGGATGGCGACTTTTGGGTGAGCACCGCTCCGGCTCCGGAGGAGGAAGCGTCTACTTCTAAGAAGAATTGTTTGTTGCAGTCCGGACGGTGCAGCACAGAAGCGGAGGAGAAAGCTTGTTTCAAAGAAAGGAAGGCCTCTTCAGCCTCGGGCGGCCATTCTTTGGAACTAGCGTCCTTACGGGTTAGCGCGGAGATAAGGGCAGTCCGGGAAGAGAAGTGCGGAATGAAGAGGCGGTAGTAATTGGCGAAGCCCAGGAACCGCTGAATAGCCTTCAACCCCTCCGGTCGGGGCCACTTCAGTATGGCAGAAAGTTTCTCAGGATCCATTCGTAGGCCGGTCTGGGAGATGACGTAGCCCAGAAATGGAAGCGAGGACTGCTCAAAGAGGCATTTCTCCAATTTTGCGTAGAGGTGGTTCTGCCTGAGCCTGAGCAGGACCTGACGAACGTCCCTCCGGTGTGTGGGAAGATCCGGAGAGAAGATCAAGATGTCGTCCAGGTACACCACCACGCAGGAGTAGAGAAGGTCACGGAAGATGTCATTTACCAACTCTTGAAAGACGGCGGGAGCATTACAGAGGCCGAAGGGCATTACGAGGTATTCATAGTGGCCATCCCGGGTGTTGAATGCCGTCTTCCATTCATCCCCCTTGCGGATACGGACCAAGTTATACGCCCCACGGAGATCCAGCTTGGTGAAGATTCTGGCACCCCTCAGACGGTCAAATAATTCAGGAATGAGCGGAAGGGGGTATTTATTCTTCACCGTGATCTGGTTAAGGCCTCTATAGTCTATACAGGGACTGAGTGAGCCATCCTTCTTTTTAACGAAGAAGAAGCCTACTCCCGCCGGGGAGGTAGATTTCCGGATAAATCCCCGGGCCAGATTCTCCTCGATATATTCAGACATGGCCCGGGTCTCGGCAGCGGACAACGGGTAAATACGCCCACGGGGTGGAGTAGCGCCGGGTACCAGGTCGATGGGGCAATCATATGGTCTATGGGGGGGTAATGTCTCTGCTTCTTTCTTGTTGAAAACATCAGCATAAGACCAATAAGGAGCCGGTAGACCGGGTAGATTGGCTGGAGTAGGAGAAGGACGAGCTGGACGATCGGGAACTAAACAAGTCTTATGACAGTCTTGCCCCCAGCGAAGGACCTCTCCGGTCTGCCAATTCAGCACGGGTGCATGTCTCTGGAGCCAAGGAAGGCCTAACAAAAGGGCGTGAGAGAGTCCAGGTAGAACATGGAAGAAGATCCTCTCAGAGTGCAGCATTCCCACCTGCAGAGTCATGGGTTCGGTGATGAGTTGGATGGTTAGTGGTAAGAGCCCTCCATCCACGGAGACGACAGATAAAGGTTCAGCCAAAGGTTTAGTGGGAATGCGGTATTTCTCTACCAGGGACTGGGAAATGAGGTTTCCGGCAGCTCCAGAATCGAGTTGAGCTAGTTCAAAGTAGCGGTTCTCCCCGCAGATGATAGAGACCGACAACATTAGAGATGGAGGGGGTTTACTTTTGTCTAGGACGACCTCTCCGAGCGATCCTAGACACTGGCGTTTCCCGGCCTCTCCGGGCAGGAACGGATCCGGTGCTCCTTACTGCCACAGTAGAAACAGCTCCCCCCGGCACGGCGTGACTCTTGACGGGTTTTGACCATCTTGCTCTGGTCGAGCTGCATGGGCTCTGGCGAGTGCGCCCGGGGAGTTACAGGGGAAGAGACGGGTCTCTGGAAAGTGGGAGCAAGGCGGGGACACCTCCTCTCACGGGTGACCTCTTTGGTACGCTCCTGGAACCAGATGTCAATCCGGGTGGCAAGTGTTACTAAGTCATCCAGGGAGGTAGGAATGTCCCAACCGGCGAGTTCATCTTTAATCCGGCCGGATAGGCCTTCCCAGAAGACTGACACTAGGGCCTCGTTATCCCAGGCAAGCTCGGAAGCAAGGGTACGGAACCGTATGGCATATTGGCCCACGGTGAGACTCCCCTGGCGGAAGCGTAGCAGAGAGGAGGCGGATGAGGTCTTTCGTCCTGGTTCGTCGAAGACTTTCCGGAAAGCCGTGAGAAAGGCTGGCAGGTTGGACACCAGGGGGTCTCCTCTCTCCCATAGGGGATTTAGCCAAGCCAGTGCCTCCGCAGTGAGATGGGACATGATGAAGGCCACTTTGGCCCTGTCGGAGGTGAATTGGTGTGCCAAAAGTTCGAAGTGCAGGGTGCACTGGTTAATGAAGCCTCGTGCCAGACCGGGGTCTCCACCAAAGCGAGGCGGGGTGGATAGGCGGGGACCGGGAAGGGATGCCATGGTATTGATGGGCAGCGATGCTGCCGGGGTAGGAGTCGTGTGACTGGAAGCAGGTCCCAATGAAGCAGTCAGTGTGTCCAGGCGGGAGTTAACATTACGCAGGTGACTCAGGATGGACTCCTGTTGGGACCTCTGACGGGATAGTTGATGGCATAGGTCCGAGAGCGAGGGAGCTTGGGTGCCACCGGGTTCCATGGCCCGAGCCAACTGTTACGGGTCCGGGAGGTGGAACCTCTGTGCCAAGGTGCAAGGAGGGACCCAGAGGGGCATGACTAAGTATCCACCCGAACCGACCCTGGTCGTACGGCAGCTAACGACACCGTGACCAGGGAGGATCCGGGCTGAGGGACCAGGTGCTACTCTGGGGACGACCTAGTAAGAGAACAGGTGGCTCCCACGGGTCAGATGGCTGGGACTGACCGGTATGGCGGATGGACACGGCAAGCAGGCGGAAGTCTCTGGTAGCCGACAGGTGGTCACAGTTCGAGAAAGCAGTGCCAGTAGCAGTCTTTAGGTTTACCAGGAAGGTGGTCACAGCAAGTGACGGCAGGGTCTCCAGGCAGGCTGGCAGAAAACAGGCAGGTGCTCCCAGGTGAGCGGGCAGACAGACGAGGCGGGTAACTGACAGGTAACTGGTGGGCGCTCCCAGGTGAGTGGGCTGACGGACACAGCAGGCAACAGGCAGGTAACTGGTGGACGCTCCCAGGTGAGCAGGCAGACAGACGAGACAGGTAACAGGCAGGTAACTGGTGGACGCTCCCAGGTGAGCGGTCTGACGGACGAGGCAGGTAACAGGCAGGTAACTGGTGGACGCTCCCAGGTGAGCGGTCTGACAGACAGGGCAGGCGGATGCTCCCAGGTGAGCGGACAGATAGCCAAGGCAGGTAACAGGCAAGTAACAGGTGAGCGCACCAGATGAGCAGGCTCGGCAGGTAACGGGCAGATAACAGGCTGGCAGGCAGGACGAGAAGTCAGGCTAGCAGCGGGACCTGAGGGCTGAAGCACAGAACAGACACAGTGCAAACAACTTTGCTCGGGCACCTCCATTTTGGAGGAGATGCCTTAAATGTGGGAATTCCTCTGGCCATTGGCCGGGGACTCTTTAGGAAGACGCGCGCTGTCCCTTTAAGAGGGGGGAGAGTGCGCGCGCGCCCTAAGCACTCTGCTGGAGGAAGAACGCGCGCCGGCCACAGCAGGGAACGGAGCGCAGGGAGAAGCCGCGCCAGGAGCCGGGGGGCGAGAGAGACGATGTCCCTGTCTGACATGGGGCAAGGACGCCGCTGCGCCGACAGAGACAGGAGCGCTGGAGGGACCCACGTGAGGAGCGCGGCGGTGAGAGGGACGGCGTCCCTGCCTAGCAGAGGGCAGGGACGCCGATGCTACGCCGCTCCAGTCTTATGGGGAGAAAAGCTCCACATTCTGCCAATTGTGTCCCAGCAGTCAGACCCCCACCAATCAATAGTATCACTGATCCTGTAGAGAGGTGATTACTTGTTTTCACCGGAGAACCCCTGTAAGTGCATCTCTGACGCTCTGGTCCAAGTATTTAATCTCTAAAGCCACGGCCCCACTATCAGTATTTGGTCAGTGTCCGGTCAGTATTTTTTTTTCAGGAGTGGGAGCCAAAACCAGGTGAGGAACAATCATAGAAAAGGTAGAATAGAAACAAGTCACCAATTCTGCATTTATCACCCACTACTTGTTTTGGCAGCGACTCCTGAGAAAAAATACTAACCAAATACTAATGGTGGGGCTGTGGCCTAATGGAAAAAAATCTTTTCCTAGTTAATATCAGCAAGAACAAAATGACCGCCATACACAACACAGTTCACTATATCAACACCAATAATACCACATACAAAAGGGACAAATATCGCCACACCATGACTAGATCACATATTACCACCACATAGTGACCGAATAATACCACATACAAGGAACAAATACGGCCACACCATGACCAGACCACATATTACCACCCCAAAGTGACCAAATACTACAATACTGATCATGAATACAAACCACAATACTAACAACACTGTTATTACCACCAGCGACATTATACACAGGAGCTCTATATAGTGTCAGTGTACAGGTAACACAGTGATCACCAGTGACATTATACACAGGAGCTCTGTATATAGTGTCATTGTACAGGTAATACAGTGATCACCAGTGATATTATACACACGAGCTCTGTATATAGTGTCAGTGTACAGGTAACACAGTGATCACCAGTGACATTATAAACAGCAGCTCTGTATATAGTGTACAGGTAATACAGTGATCACTAGTGACATACACAGGAGCTCTGTATATACTATATACACACGTGGTCAGAATTGTTGGTACCCCTCGTTTAATGAAAGAAAAACCCACAATGATCACAGAAATAACTTGAATCTGACAAAAGTAATAATAAATTAAAAATCTATGAAAATGAAGAAATGAAAGTCAGACATTGCTTTTCTGCTTCCACAGAATTTAAAAAAAAATTAAACTCATGAAATAGGCCTGGAAAGAAATTATGGTACCCTTGAAAATAATGTGACAAAAGGGACATGTTAAATCAAGTTGTGTCCACTAATTAGCATCACAGGTGTCTACAATCTTGTAATCAGTCAGTGGGCCTGTATATAGGGCTACAGATACTCACTGTGAGGTTTGTGACATGGTGTGTACCACACTTAACATGGACCAGAGGAAGCAAAGGAAAGAGTTTTCTCAGGAGATTAGAAAGAAAATTATAGAAAAGCATGTTAAAGGTAAAGGTTATAAGACCATCTCCAAGCAGCTTTATGTTCCTTTGACTACAGTGTCACATATTATTCAGAAATTTAAGATCCATGGGACTGTAGCCAACCTCCCTGGACGTGGCCGCAGGAGGAAAATTGATGACAAATCAAAGAGACGGATAATATGAATGGTAACAGAAGAGTCTAGGAAAACTTCTAAAGAGATTAAAGGTGAACTTCAAGCTCAAGGAACATCAGTGTCAGATCGTACTATCCATCATTGTTTGATCCAAAGTGGACTTCATGGGAGACGACCAAGGAGAACACCATTGTTGAAAAAAAAAAATAATAAAAAAGCCAGACTGGAATTTGCCAAACTACATGTTGACAAGCCACAAAGCTTCTGGGAGGATGTACTATGGACAGATGAGACAAAAATGGAAGTTTTTGGCAAGGCACATCAGCTCTATGTTCACAGACGGAAAAATGAAGCATATCAAGAAAAGAACACTGTCCCTACTGTGAAACATGGGGGAGGCTGTTATGTTCTGGGGCTGCTCTGCTGCATCTGGCACAAGATGTCTTGAATCTGTGCAGGGTACAATGAAATCTCAAGACTATCAAGGGATTCTAGTGAGAAATGTGCTGCCCAGTGTCAGAAAGCTTGGTCTCAGTCGCAGGTCATGGGTCTTGCAACAGGACAATGACCCAACAATGGCTAAGAGGAAAACATTGGACTATTCTGAAGTGGCCTTCTATGAGCCCTGACCTAAATCCTATTGAGCATCTTTAGAAAGAGCTGAAAGATGCCGTCTGGAAAAGGCAACCTTCAAACACGAGACAACTGGAGCAGTTTGCTCATGAGGAGTGGGCCAAAATACCTGTTGAGAGGTGCAGAAGTCTCATTGACAGTTACAGGAATTGTTTGATTGCAGTGATTGCCTCAAAAGGTTGTTCAACAAAATATTAAGTTAAGAAGAACCATCATTTCTGTCCAGGCCTATTTCATGAGGTTATTTTTTTTTTAAATTCTGTGGAAGCAGGGTTGAAAAGCAATGTCTGACTTCCATTTGTTCATTTTCAAAAATTTGTAATTTATCAGATTCAAGTTATTTGTGTGACCATTGTGGGTTTTTCTTTCATGAAACGAGGGGTACCAACAATTTTGACCACGTGTGTAGTGTAAGTGTACATGTAATACACTGACTCACCAGTGACGTCTCTAGGTGAAGTCCTTCATCTTCGCTTTTCTTCTTCATCAGGCACAGATGGCCATCACTTCTTCCAGCCAGGAATCGTCTCTGCAGAAAATAACACACAGTTACCAATAACTGATCTCTTCTAGAGAATATTCCCACTTTTCCCCCCCGACTTCTACACTATACCAGCTGAAGAAAAAAAGCAACATAGTGCCGTCCTGCACAGTAACAGGACTCCTCTTTTGTCCCATCCCATGGAAAACAGTTTCCTAAAATGTAAATTATATTACAGAAGTAATAATGTAATAATAATAATTGGAATCTAAAGTAATAATGTTCCCCACTGGCCACCATAAACTAATAAAGTATGTTCCTCAATCTGGCCCCCAAACAGTAATTAAGTCCCTTGTCCAGCCAGGCACCCCCATATGTCCCTTCTGGCCCCCATATGTCCAGGGTGGCCTCTCCATATATTTATCCTAGCCCACATGTATCGAGCCTGCCCTCCCTCCCATATATCCATCCTAGCCCCCCATATGGCCATCCAGCCCCCCCCACATATCCATCCTTGCCTCCATGAGTCCAGCCTGCCCCCCCATATATCCATCCTGGCCTCCGTGTGTCCAGCATGCCCCCCCATATATCCATCCTGACCTCCATGTGTCCAGCCTGCCCCCTCCATATATATCCATCCTGGCCTCCATGTGTCCAGCCTGCCCCCCATATACCCATCCTGCCCACCCTCCTTTGCCTGGGTCCAGCCAGGGTCCCCCCTTGTGTGTCCAGCCAGGGCCCTCCCCTTGTGTGTCCAGTCAGGGGCCCAGACCATTACACACAGACACACACACAACACACCTCTTACCTTCCTGTGCTCCCGTGCGGTGTCCTCCTTCTCCTGAGTTGCGTGCCTCCTTCACAGCAGGCGCATGACGATGACGAAGGGAGACGCGCAGCTTCATCTGCTTCACTGGGATGTGTCCAGCCTGCCCCCCCATATATCCATCCTGGCCTCCATGTATCCATCCTGCACCCCCCCCATATATCCATCCTGGCCTCCATGTGTTCAGCCTGCCCCCCATATATCTATCCTGTCCTCCATATGTCCAGTCTGCCCTCCATATATCCATCCTGACCTTCATGTGTCCAGCCTGCCCCCCCATATATCCATCCTGGCCTCCATGTGTCCAGCCTGCCCCCCTATATATCCATCCTGGCCTCCATGTGTCCAGCCTGCCCCCCATATACCCATCCTGCCCACCCTCCTTTGCCTGGGTCCAGCCAGGGTCCCCCCTTGTGTGTCCAGCCAGGGCCCTCCCCTTGTGTGTCCAGTCAGGGGCCCAGACCATTACACACAGACACAGACACACACACAACACACCTCTTACCTTCCTGTGCTCCCGTGCGGTGTCCTCCTTCTCCTGAGTTGCGTGCCTCCTTCACAGCAGGCGCATGACGGTGACGAAGGGAGACGCGCAGCTTCATCTGCTTCACTGGGATGTGCGCCGCGGTGGTTCAGGTAATGAACGCCGCGTGCGCGCGTCCCTGCATACACTGTGCCTGCGCTTTTAAAGGGCCCGTGCCCCTTAAAACTGCATGATTTTTTTTTTGCTCTCTTCTCCCCCTCTACTCTGCAGCAGGGGGCTGGGCCCACCCGGAAAATTCCCGGTATCCCGCCAGCCCAGTCCGACCCTGCGTAGCATCCTCTCTAGCTATGTATGGCGCTGTCCCTTATTACGTAGCATCCTCTCTAGCTTTGTATGGCACTGTCCCTTATTAAGTAGCATCCTCTCTAGTTATGTATAGTGCTGTCCCTTATTACCTAGCATCCTCTCTAGGTATGTATGGTCCAGTCCCTTATTACGTAGCATCCTCTCTAGCTGTGTATGGCACCTTCCCTTATTATGTAGCATCCTCTCTAGCTATGTATGGTGCTGTCCCTTATTACGTAGCATCCTCTCTAGGTATGTAAGGTCCTGTCCCTTATTACGTAGCATCCTCTCTAGCTATGTATGGCGCCATTCCTTATTACATACCATCCTCTCTTGCTATGTATGGCGCTGTCCCTTATTAAGTAGCATCCTCTCTAGTTATGTATAGTGCCATCCCTTATTACGTAGCATCATCTCTAGGTATGTATGGCGCTGTCCCTTATTACGTAGCATCCTCTCTAGTTATGTATGGCACCTTCCCTTATTATGTAGCATCCTCTCTGGGCATGTATTGCGCTGTCCGTTATTATGTAGCATCCTCTCTAGCTATGTATGGCGCTGTCCCTTATTACGTAGCATCCTCTCTAGGTATGTATGGCGCTGTCCCTTATTATGTAGCATCCTCTCTAGCTATGTATGGCGCCATTCCTTATTACATACCATCCTCTCTAGCTATGTATGGCGCTGTCCCTTATTATGTAGCATCCTCTCTAGCTATGTATGGTGCTGTCACTTATTACATAGCATCATTTCTAGTTATGTATGGCGCTGTCACTTATTACGTAGCATCCTCTCTAGCTATGTATTGTGCTGTCCCTTATTATGTAGCATCCTCTCTAGCTATGTATGGCGCTGTCCCTTATTATGTAGCATCCTCTCTAGCTCTGTATGGCGCTGTCACTTATTACGTAGCATCCCCTCTATCTATGTATGGCGCTGTCACTTATTACGTAGCATCATCTCTAGCTATGTATGGCGCTGTCACTTATTACGTAGCATCCTCTCTAGCTATGTATTGTGCTGTCCCTTATTATGTAGCATCCTCTCTAGCTATATATGGCGCTGTCCCTTATTATGTAGCATCCTTTCTAGGTATGTATGGCGCTGTCCCTTATTAAGTAGCATCCTCTCTAGTTATGTATAGTGCTGTCCCTTATTATGTAGCATCCTCTCTAGCTATGTATGGTGTTGTCCCTTATTACATAGCATCCTCTCTAGCTATGTATGGCGCCATTCCTTATTACATACCATCCTCTCTAGCTATGTATGGCACTGTCACTTATTACGTAGCATCCTCTCTAGCTATGTATGGCGCTGTCACTTATTATGTAGCATCCTCTCTAGCTATGTATGGCACTGTCCCTTATTAAGTAGCATCCTCTCTAGCTATGTATGGTGCTGTCCCTTATAATGTACCATCCTCTCTAGCTATGTATGGCTCTGTCCCTTATTATGATGTTTGAGTGGTGACAATAAATGGCCGCTGTCTGTGCAGTCGAGTATATAAGATGCGTGAGTGGTGACAATAAATGGCCGCTGTATGTGCAGTCAGGTATATAAGATGCGTGAGTGGTGACAATAAATGGCCTCTGTCTGTGCAGTCAGGCATATAAGATGTATGAGTGGTGACAATAAATGGCCGCTGTCTGTGCAGTCAGGTATATAAGATGTGTGAGTGGTGACAATAAATGGCCGCTGTCTGTGCAGTCAGGCATATAAGATGTTTGAGTGGTGACAATAAATGGCCGCTGTCTGTGTAGTCAGGTATATAAGATGCCTGAGTGGTGACAATAAATGGCCGCTGTCTGTGCAGTCAGGTATATAAGATGCCTGAGTGGTGACAATAAAAATAAATGTCCGCTGTCTGTGCAGTCAGGTATATAAGATGCGTGAGTGGTGACAATAAATGGCCGCTGTCTGTGCAGTCACGCATATAAGATGCGTGAGTGGTGACAATAAATGGCCGCTGTCTGTGCAGTCAGGTATATAAGATGCCTGAGTGGTGACAATAAAAATAAATGGCCGCTGTCTGTGCAGTCAGGTATATAAGAAGCGTGAGTGGTGACAATAAATGGCTGCTGTCTGTGCTGTCAGGTATATATGATGTGTGAGTGGTGACAATAAATGGCTGCTGTCTGTGCTGTCAGGTATATATGATGTGTGAGTGGTGACAATAAATGGCCGCTGTCTGTGCAGTCAGGTATATAAGATGTGTGAGTGGTGACAATAAATGGCCACTGTCTGTGCAGTCAGGCATATAAGATGCCTGAGTGGTAACAATAAATGGCCGCTGTCTGTGCAGTCAGGTATATAAGATGCCTGAGTGGTGACAATAAATGGCCACTGTCTGTGCAGTCAGGTATATAGGATGTGTGAGTGGTGACAATAAATGGCCGCTGTCTGTGCAGTCAGGTATATAAGATGTGTGAGTGGTGACAATAAATGGCCGCTGTCTGTGCAGTCAGGTATATAAGATGTGTGAGTGGTGACAATAAATGGCCGCTGTCTGTGCAGTCAGGTATATAAGATGTGTGATTGGTGACAATAAATGGCCGCTGTCTGTGCAGTCAGGTATATAAGATGTGTGAGTGGTGACAATAAATGGCCGCTGTCTGTGCAGTCAGGCATATAAGATGTGTGAGTGGTGACAATAAATGGCCGCTGTCTGTGTAGTCAGTTATATAAGATGCGTGACTGGTGAAAATAAATGGCCGCTGTCTGTGCAGTCAGGTATATAAGATGCGTGAGAGGTGACAATAAATGGCCGCTGTCAATTCAGTCAGGTATATAAGATGCGTGAGTGGTGACAATAAATGGCCGCTGTCTGTTCAGTCAGGTATATAAGATGCGTGAGTGGTGACAATAAATGGCCGCTGTCTGTACAGTCAGGTATATAAGATGCCTGAGTGGTGACAATAAATGGCCGCTGTCTGTGCTGTCAGGTATATAAGATGTGTGAGTGGTGACAATAAATGGCCGCTGTCTGTGCAGTCAGGTATATAAGATGCCTGAGTGGTGACAATAAAAATAAATGGCCGCTGTCTGTGCAGTCAGGTATATAAGAAGCGTGAGTGGTGACAATAAATGGCTGCTGTCTGTGCTGTCAGGTATATATGATGTGTGAGTGGTGACAATAACTGGCCACTGTCTGTGCAGTCAGGCATATAAGATGCCTGAGTGGTAACAATAAATGGCCGCTGTCTGTGCAGTCAGGTATATAAGATGTGTGAGTGGTGACAATAAATGGCCGCTGTCTGTGCTGTCAGGTATATAAGATGTGTGAGTGGTGACAATAAATTGCCGCTGTCTGTGCAGTCAGGTATATAAGATGTGTGAGCGGTGATAATAAATGGCCGCTGTCTGTGCAGTCAGGTATATAAGATGTGTGAGTGGTGACAATAAATAGCCGCTGTCTGTGCAGTCAGGTATATAGGATGTGTAAGTGGTGACAATAAAGGGTCGCTGTCTGTGCAGTCAGGTATATAAGATGTGTCAGTGGTGACAATAAATGGCCGCTGTCTGTGCAGTCATGCATATAAGATGTGTGAGTGGTGACAATAAATGGCCGCTGTCTGTGCAGTCAGGTATATAAGATGCCTGAGTGGTGACAATAAATGGCCGCTGTCTGTGCAGTCAGGTATATAAGATGCCTGAGTGGTGACAATAAATGGCCGCTGTCTGTGCAGTCAGGTATATAGGATGTGTGAGTGGTGACAATAAATGGCCGCTGTCTGTGCTGTCAGGTATATAATATGCCTGAGTGGTGACAATAAATGGCCGCTGTCTGTGCAGTCAGGTATATAAGATGTGTGAGTGGTGACAATAAATGGCCGCTGTCTGTGTAGTCAGTTATATAAGATGCGTGACTGGTGAAAATAAATGGCCGCTGTCTGTGCAGTCAGGTATATAGGATGCGTGAGTGGTGACAATAAATGGCCGCTGTCTATTCAGTCAGGTATATAAGATGCGTGAGTGGTGACAATAAATGGCCGCTGTCTGTTCAGTCAGGCATATAAGATGTGTGAGTGGTGACAATAAATGGCCGCTGTCTGTGTAGTCAGTTATATAAGATGCGTGAGTGGTGACAATAAATGGCCGCTGTCTGTGCAGTCAGGTATATAAGATGCCTGAGTGGTGACAATAAATGGCCGCTGTCTGTGCAGTCAGGTATATAAGATGCGTGAGTGGTGACAATAAATGGCCGCTGTCTGTGCTGTCAGGTATATAAGATGTGTGAGTGGTGACAATAAATGTCCGCTGTCTGTGCAGTCAGGTATATAAGATGCGTGAGTGGTGACAATAAATGGCCGCTGTCTGTGCAGTCAGATATATAAGATGTGTGAGTGGTGACAATAAATGTCCGCTGTCTGTGCAGTCAGGTATATAAGATGTGTGAGCGGTGATAATAAATGGCCGCTGTCTGTGCAGTCAGGTATATAAGATGTGTGAGTGGTGACAATAAATAGCCGCTGTCTGTGCAGTCAGGTATATAGGATGTGTAAGTGGTGACAATAAAGGGTCGCTGTCTGTGCAGTCAGGTATATAAGATGTGTCAGTGGTGACAATAAATGGCCGCTGTCTGTGCAGTCATGCATATAAGATGTGTGAGTGGTGACAATAAATGGCCGCTGTCTGTGCAGTCAGGTATATAAGATGCCTGAGTGGTGACAATAAATGGCCGCTGTCTGTGCAGTCAGGTATATAGGATGCGTGAGTGGTGACAATAAATGGCCGCTGTCTATTCAGTCAGGTATATAAGATGCGTGAGTGGTGACAATAAATGGCCGCTGTCTGTTCAGTCAGGCATATAAGATGTGTGAGTGGTGACAATAAATGGCCGCTGTCTGTGTAGTCAGGTATATAAGATGCGTGAGTGGTGACAATAAATGGCCGCTGTCTGTGCAGTCAGGTATATAAGATGCCTGAGTGGTGACAATAAATGGCCGCTGTCTGTGCAGTCAGGTATATAAGATGCGTGAGTGGTGACAATAAATGGCCGCTGTCTGTGCAGTCAGGTATATAAGATGTGTGAGTGGTGACAATAAATGGCCGCTGTCTGTGCAGTCAGGTATATAAGATGTGTGAGTGGTGACAATAAATGGCCACTGTCTGTGCAGTCAGGTATATAAGATGTGTGAGTGGTGACAATAAATGGCCGCTGTCTGTGCAGTCAGGTATATAAGATGTGTGAGTGGTGACAATAAATGGCCGCTGTCTGTGCAGTCAGGTATATAAGATGCCTGAGTGGTGACAATAAATGGCCGCTGTCTGTGCAGTCAGGTATATAAGATGTGTGAGTGGTGACAATAAATGTCCGCTGTCTGTGCAGTCAGGCATATAAGATGTGTGAGTGGTGACAATAAATGGCCGCTGTCTGTGCAGTCAGGTATATAAGATTTGTGAGTGGTGACAATAAATGGCCACTGTCTGTGCAGTCAGGCATATAAGATGCCTGAGTGGTAACAATAAATGGCCGCTGTCTGTGCAGTCAGGTATATAAGATGCCTGAGTGGTGACAATAAATGGCCGCTGCCTGTGCAGTCAGGTATATAAGATGTGTGAGTGGTGACAATAAATGGCCACTGTCTGTGAAGTCAGGTATATAAGATGTGTGAGTGGTGACAATAAATGGCCGCTGTCTGTGCAGTCAGGTATATAAGATGTGTGAGTGGTGACAATAAATAGCCGCTGTCTGTGCAGTCAGGTATATTAGATGTGTGAGTGGTGACAATAAATGGCCGCTGTCTGTGCAGTCAGGTATATAAGATGTGTGAGTGGTGACAATAAATGGCCGCTGTCTGTGCACTCAGGTATATGAGATGTGTGAGTGGTAACAATAAATGGCCGCTGTCTGTGCAGTCAGGTATATAAAATGTGTGAGTGGTGACAATAAATGGCCGCTGTCTGTGCAGTCAGGTATATAAGATGTGTGAGTGGTAACAATAAATGGCCGCTGTCTGTGCAGTCAGATATATAAGATGTTTGAGTGGTGACAATAAATGGCCGCTGTATGTGCAGTCAGGTATATAAGATGCGTGAGTGGTGACAATAAATGGCCTCTGTCTGTGCAGTCAGGCATATAAGATGTATGAGTGGTGACAATAAATGGCCGCTGTCTGTGCAGTCAGGTATATAAGATGTGTGAGTGGTGACAATAAATGGCCGCTGTCTGTGCAGTCAGGTATATAAGATGCGTGAGTGGTGACAATAAATGGCCGCTGTCTGTGCAGTCACGCATATAAGATGCGTGAGTGGTGACAATAAATGGCCGCTGTCTGTGCAGTCAGGTATATAAGAAGCGTGAGTGGTGACAATAAATGGCTGCTGTCTGTGCTGTCAGGTATATATGATGTGTGAGTGGTGACAATAACTGGCCGCTGTCTGTGCAGTCAGGTATATAAGATGTGTGAGTGGTAACAATAAATGGCCGTTGTCTGTGCATTCAGGGATATAAGATGTGTGAGTGGTGACAATAAATGGCCGCTGTCTGTGCAGTCAGGTATATAAGATTTGTGAGTGGTGACAATAAATGGCCACTGTCTGTGCAGTCAGGCATATAAGATGCCTGAGTGGTAACAATAAATGGCCGCTGTCTGTGCAGTCAGGTATATAAGATGCCTGAGTGGTGACAATAAATGGCCACTGTCTGTGCAGTCAGGTATATAGGATGTGTGAGTGGTGACAATAAATGGCCGCTGTCTGTGCAGTCAGGTATATAAGATGTGTGAGTGGTGACAATAAATGGCCGCTGTCTGTGCAGTCAGGTATATAAGATGTGTGAGTGGTGACAATAAATGGCCGCTGTCTGTGCAGTCAGGTATATAAGGTGTGTGATTGGTGACAATAAATGGCCGCTGTCTGTGCAGTCAGGTATATAAGATGTGTGAGTGGTGACAATAAATGTCCGCTGTCTGTGCAGTCAGGCATATAAGATGTGTGAGTGGTGACAATAAATGGCCGCTGTCTGTGTAGTCAGTTATATAAGATGCGTGACTGGTGAAAATAAATGGCCGCTGTCTGTGCAGTCAAGTATATAAGATGCGTGACTGGTGACAATAAATGGCCGCTGTCTATTCAGTCAGGTATATAAGATGCGTGAGTGGTGACAATAAATGGCCGCTGTCTGTTCAGTCAGGTATATAAGATGCGTGAGTGGTGACAATAAATGGCCGCTGTCTGTGCAGTCAGGTATATAAGATGCCTGAGTGGTGACAATAAATGGCCGCTGTCTGTGCAGTCAGATATATAAGATGCGTGAGTGGTGACAATAAATGGTCGCTGCCTGTGCAGTCAGGTATATAAGATGTGTGAGTGGTGACAATAAATGGCCACTGTCTGTGCAGTCAGGTATATAAGATGTGTGAGTGGTGACAATTAATGGCCGCTGTCTGTGCAGTCAGGTTTATAAGATGTGTGAGTGGTGACAATCAATGGCCGCTGTCTGTGCTGTCAGGTATATAAGATGTGTGAGTGGTGACAATAAATGGCCGCTGTCTGTGCAGTCAGGTTTATAAGATGTGTGAGTGGTGACAATTAATGGCCGCTGTCTGTGCAGTCAGGTTTATAAGATGTGTGAGTGGTGACAATAAATGGCCGCTGTCTGTGCTGTCAGGTATATAAGATGTGTGAGTGGTGACAATAAATGGCCGCTGTCTGTGCAGTCAGGTATATAAGATGCGTGAGTGGTGACAATAAATGGCCGCTGTCTGTGCAGTCAGGTATATAAGATGCGTGACTGGTGACAATAAATGGCCGCTGTCTGTGCAGTCAGGTATATAAGATGTGTGAGTGGTGACAATAAATGGCCGCTGTCTGTGCAGTCAGGTATATAAGATGCGTGAGTGGTGACAATAAATGGCCGCTGTCTGTGCAGTCAGGTATATAAGATGTGTGAGTGGTGACAATAAATGGCCACTGTCTGTGCAGTCAGGTATATAAGATGTGTGAGTGGTGACAATAAATGGCCGCTGTCTGTGCAGTCAGGTATATAAGATGTGTGAGTGGTGACAATAAATGGCCGCTGTCTGTGCAGTCAGGTATATAAGATGTGTGAGTGGTGACAATAAATAGCCGCTGTCTGTGCAGTCAGGTATATTAGATGTGTGAGTGGTGACAATAAATGGCCGCTGTCTGTGCAGTCAGGTATATAAGATGTGTGAGTGGTGACAATAAAAGGTCGCTGTCTGTGCAGTCAGGTATATAAGATGCGTAAGTGGTGACAATAAATGGCCGCTGTCTGTGCAGTCAGGCATATAAGATGCGTGAGTGGTGACAATAAGTGGCCGCCGTCTGTGCAGTCAGGTATATAAGATGCCTGAGTGGTGACAATAAATGGCCGCTGTCTGTGCAGTCAGGCATATAAGATGCCTGAGTGGTGACAATAAATGGCCGCTGTCTGTGCAGTAAGGCATATAAGATGTGTGAGTGGTGACAATAAATGGCCGCTATCTGTGCTGTCAGGTATATAAGATGCCTGAGTGGTGACAATAAATGGCCGCTGTCTGTGCAGTCAGGTATATAATATGTGTGAGTGGTGACAATAAATGGCCGCCGTCTGTGCAGTCAGGTATATAAGATGCCTGAGTGGTGACAATAAATGGCCGCTGTCTGTGCTGTCAGGTATATAAGATGTGTGAGTGGTGACAATAAATGGCCGCTGTCTGTACAGTCAGGTATATAAGATGTGTGAGTGGTGACCATAAATGGCCGCTGTCTGTGCAGTCAGGTATCTAAAATGTGTGAGTGGTGACAATAAATGGCCGCTGTCTGTGCAGTCAGGTATATAAGATGTGTGAGTGGTGACAATAAATGGCCGCTGTCTGTGCAGTCAGGTATATAGGATGTGTGAGTGGTGACAATAAATGGCCGCTGTCTGTGCAGTCAGGTATATAAGATGTGTGAGTGGTGACAATAAATAGCCGCTTTCTGTGCAGTCAGGTACATAAGATGCGTGAGTGGTGACAATAAATGGCCGCTGTCTGTGCAGTCAGGTATATGAGATGTGTGAGTGGTGACAATAAATGGCCGCTGTCTGTGCAGTCAGGTATATAAGATGCCTGAGTGGTGACAATAAATGGCCGCTGTCTGTGCAGTCAGATATATAAGATGCGTGAGTGGTGACAATAAATGGTCGCTGCCTGTGCAGTCAGGTATATAAGATGTGTGAGTGGTGACAATAAATGGCCACTGTCTGTGCAGTCAGGTATATAAGATGTGTGAGTGGTGACAATTAATGGCCGCTGTCTGTGCAGTCAGGTTTATAAGATGTGTGAGTGGTGACAATCAATGGCCGCTGTCTGTGCTGTCAGGTATATAAGATGTGTGAGTGGTGACAATAAATGGCCGCTGTCTGTGCAGTCAGGTTTATAAGATGTGTGAGTGGTGACAATTAATGGCCGCTGTCTGTGCAGTCAGGTTTATAAGATGTGTGAGTGGTGACAATAAATGGCCGCTGTCTGTGCTGTCAGGTATATAAGATGTGTGAGTGGTGACAATAAATGGCCGCTGTCTGTGCAGTCAGGTATATAAGATGCGTGAGTGGTGACAATAAATGGCCGCTGTCTGTGCAGTCAGGTATATAAGATGCGTGACTGGTGACAATAAATGGCCGCTGTCTGTGCAGTCAGGTATATAAGATGTGTGAGTGGTGACAATAAATGGCCGCTGTCTGTGCAGTCAGGTATATAAGATGCGTGAGTGGTGACAATAAATGGCCGCTGTCTGTGCAGTCAGGTATATAAGATGTGTGAGTGGTGACAATAAATGGCCACTGTCTGTGCAGTCAGGTATATAAGATGTGTGAGTGGTGACAATAAATGGCCGCTGTCTGTGCAGTCAGGTATATAAGATGTGTGAGTGGTGACAATAAATGGCCGCTGTCTGTGCAGTCAGGTATATAAGATGTGTGAGTGGTGACAATAAATAGCCGCTGTCTGTGCAGTCAGGTATATTAGATGTGTGAGTGGTGACAATAAATGGCCGCTGTCTGTGCAGTCAGGTATATAAGATGTGTGAGTGGTGACAATAAAAGGTCGCTGTCTGTGCAGTCAGGTATATAAGATGCGTAAGTGGTGACAATAAATGGCCGCTGTCTGTGCAGTCAGGCATATAAGATGCGTGAGTGGTGACAATAAGTGGCCGCCGTCTGTGCAGTCAGGTATATAAGATGCCTGAGTGGTGACAATAAATGGCCGCTGTCTGTGCAGTCAGGCATATAAGATGCCTGAGTGGTGACAATAAATGGCCGCTGTCTGTGCAGTAAGGCATATAAGATGTGTGAGTGGTGACAATAAATGGCCGCTATCTGTGCTGTCAGGTATATAAGATGCCTGAGTGGTGACAATAAATGGCCGCTGTCTGTGCAGTCAGGTATATAATATGTGTGAGTGGTGACAATAAATGGCCGCCGTCTGTGCAGTCAGGTATATAAGATGCCTGAGTGGTGACAATAAATGGCCGCTGTCTGTGCTGTCAGGTATATAAGATGTGTGAGTGGTGACAATAAATGGCCGCTGTCTGTACAGTCAGGTATATAAGATGTGTGAGTGGTGACCATAAATGGCCGCTGTCTGTGCAGTCAGGTATCTAAAATGTGTGAGTGGTGACAATAAATGGCCGCTGTCTGTGCAGTCAGGTATATAAGATGTGTGAGTGGTGACAATAAATGGCCGCTGTCTGTGCAGTCAGGTATATAGGATGTGTGAGTGGTGACAATAAATGGCCGCTGTCTGTGCAGTCAGGTATATAAGATGTGTGAGTGGTGACAATAAATAGCCGCTTTCTGTGCAGTCAGGTACATAAGATGCGTGAGTGGTGACAATAAATGGCCGCTGTCTGTGCAGTCAGGTATATGAGATGTGTGAGTGGTGACAATAAATGGCCGCTGTCTGTGCAGTCAGGTATATGAGATGTGTGAGTGGTGACAATAAATGGCCGCTGTCTGTGCAGTCAGGTATATGAGATGTGTGAGTGGTGACAATAAATGGCCGCTGTCTGTGCAGTCAGGTATATCAGATGTGTGAGTGGTGACAATAAATGGCCGCTGTCTGTGCAGTCAGGTATATAAGATGAGTGAGTGGTGACAATAAATGACCGCTGTTTGTGCAGTCAGGCATATAAGATGTGTGAGTGGTGACAATAAATGGCCGCTGTCTGTGCAGTCAGGTATATAAGATGCGTGAGTGGTGACAATAAATGGCCGCTGTCTGTGCAGTCAGGTATATAAGATGTGTGAGTGGTGACAATAAATGTCCGCTGTCTGTGTAGTCAGGTATATAAGATGCGTGAGTGGTGACAATAAATGGCCGCTGTCTGTGCAGTCAGGTACATAAGATGCGTGAGTGGTGACAATAAAGGGCCGCTGTCTGTGAAGTCAGGTATATAATTTGCGTGAGTGGTGACAATAAATGGCCGCTGTCTGTGCAGTCAGGTATATAAGATGCGTGAGTGGTGACAATAAATGGCCGCTGTCTGTGCAGTCAGGTATATAAGATGCGTGACTGGTGACAATAAATGGCCGCTGTCTGTGCAGTCAGGTATATAAGATGTGTGAGTGGTGACAATAAATGGCCTCTGTCTGTGCAGTCAGGTATATAAGATGTGTGAGTGGTGACAATAAATGGCCGCTGTCTGTGCAGTCAGGTATATAAGATGTGTGAGTGGTGACAATAAATGGCCGCTGTCTGTGCAGTCAGGTATATAAGATGCGTGAGTGGTGACAATAAATGGCCGCTGTCTGTGCAGTCAGGTATATAAGATGCGTGACTGGTGACAATAAATGGCCGCTGTCTGTGCAGTCAGGTATATAAGATGTGTGAGTGGTGACAATAAATGGCCTCTGTCTGTGCAGTCAGGTATATAAGATGTGTGAGTGGTGACAATAAATGGCCGCTGTCTGTGCAGTCAGGCATATCAGATGTGTGAGTGGTGACAATAAATGGCCGCTGTCTGTGCAGTCAGGTATATAAGATGTGTGAGTGGTGACAATAAATGGCCTCTGTCAGTGCAGTCAGGTATATAAGATGTGTGAGTGGTGACAATAAATGGCCTCTGTCTGTGCAGTCAGGTATATAAGTTGCGTGAGTGGTGACAATAAATGGCCGCTGTCTGTGCAGTCAGGTATATAAGATGTGTGAGTGGTGACAATAAATGGCCGCTGTCTGTGCTGTCAGGTATATAAGATGCGTGAGTGGTGACAATAAATGGCCACTGTCTGTGCAGTCAGGTATATAAGATGTGTGAGTGGTGAAAATAAATGGCCGCTGTCTGTGCAGCCAGGTATATAAGATGCGTGAGTGGTGAGAATAAATGGCCGCTGTCTGTGCAGTCAGGTATATAAGATGCGTGAGTGGTGACAATAAATGTGCAGTCAGGTATATAACATGCGTGAGTGGTGAGAATAAATGGCCGCTGTCTGTGCAGTCAGGTATATAAGATGCGTGAGTGGTGACAATAAATGGCCGCTGTCTGTGCAGTCAGGTATATAAGATGCGTGAGTGGTGACAATAAATGGCCGCTGTCTGTGCAGTCAGGTATATAAGATGTTTGAGTGGTGACAATAAATGGCCGCTGTCTGTGCAGTCAGGTATATAAGATGCGTGAGTGGTGACAATAAATGGCCGCTGTATGTGCAGTCAGGTATATAAGATGCGTGAGTGGTGACAATAAATGGCCGCTGTCTGTGCAGTCAGGTATATAAGATGTGTGAGTGGTGACAATAAATGGCCGCTGTCTGTGCAGTCAGGCATATAAGATGCCTGAGTGGTATCAATAAATGGCCGCTGTCTGTGCAGTCAGGTACATAAGATGCCTGAGTGGTGACAATAAATGGCTGCTATCTGTGCAGTCAGGTATATAAGATGTGTGAGTGGTGACAATAAATGGCCGCTGTCTGTGCAGTCAGGTATATAAGATTTGTGAGTGGTGACAATAAATGGCCGCTGTCTGTGCAGTCATGCATATAAGATGTGTGAGTGGTGACAATAAATGGCCGCTGTCTGTGCAGTCAGGTATATAAGATGTCTGAGTGGTGACAATAAATGGCCGCTGTCTGTGCAGTCAAGTATATAAGATGTTTGAGTGGTAACAATAAATGGCCGCTGTCTGTGCAGTCAGGTATATAAGATGTGTGATTGGTGATAATAAATGGCCGCTGTCTGTGCACTCAGGTATATAAGATGTGTGAGTGGTAACAATAAATGGCCGCTGTCTGTGCAGTCAGGTATATAAGATGTCTGAGTGGTGACAATAAATGGCCGCTGTCTGTGCAGTCAGGTATATAAGATGCCTGAGTGGTGACAATAAATGGCCGCTGTCTGTGCAGTCAGGTATATAGGATGTGTGAGTGGTGACAATAAATGGCCGCTGTCTGTGCAGTCAGGTATATAAGATGTTTGAGTGGTGACAATAAATGGCCGCTGTCTGTGCAGTCAGGTATATAGGATGTGTGAGTGGTGACAATAAATGGCCGCTGTCTGTGCAGTCAGGTATATAAGATGTGTGAGTGGTGACAATAAATGGCCGCTGTCTGTGCAGTCAGGTATATAAGATGCGTGAGTGGTGACAATAAATGGCCGCTGTCTGTGCAGTCAGGAATATAAGATGTGTGAGTGGTGACAATAAATGGCCGCTGTCTGTGCAGTCAGGTATATAAGATGTGTGAGTGGTGACAATAAATAGCCGCTGTCTGTGCAGTCAGGCATATAAGATGTGTGAGTGGTGACAATAAATGGCCGCTGTCTGTGTAATCAGGTATATAAGATGCCTGAGTGGTGACAATAAATGGCCGCTGTCTGTGTAGTCAGGTATATAAGATGCCTGAGTGGTGATAATAAAAATAAATGGCCGCTGTCTGTGCAGTCAGGTATATAAGATGCGTGAGTGGTGACAATAAATGGCCGCTGTCTGTGCAGTCAGGTATATAAAATATGTGAGTGGTGACAATAAATGGCCGCTGTCTGTGCAGTCAGGTATATAAGATGTGTGAGTGGTGACAATTAATGGCCGCTGTCTGTGCAGTCAGGTATATAAGATGTGTGAGTGGTAACAATAAATGGCTGCTGTCTGTGCAGTCAGGCATATAAGATGCGTGAGTGGTGACAATAAAGGGCCGCTGTCTGTGCAGTCAGGTATATAAGATGTGTGATTGGTGACAATAAATGGCCGCTGTCTGTGCAGTCAGGTATATAAGATGCCTGAGTGCTGACAATAAATGGCCGCCGTCTGTGCAGTCAGGTATATAAGATGCCTGAGTGGTGACAATAAATGACCGCTGTCTGTGCTGTCAGGTATATAAGATGTGTGAGTGGTGACAATAAATGGCCGCTGTCTGTGCAGTCAGGTATATAAGATGTGTGAGTGGTGTCCATAAATGGCCGCTGTCTGTGCAGTCAGGTATCTAAAATGTGTGAGTGGTGACAATAAATGGCCGCTGTCTGTGCAGTCAGGTATATAAGATGTGTGAGTGGTGACAATAAATGGCCGCTGACTGTGCAGTCAGGTATATAAGATGCGTGAGTGGTGACAATAAATGGCTGCTGTCTGTGCAGTCAGGTATATAAGATGTGTGAGGGGTGGCAATTAATGGCCGCTGTCTGTGCAGTCAGGTATATAGGATGTGTGAGTGGTGACAATAAATGGCCGCTGTCTGTGCAGTCAGGTATATAAGATGTGTGAGTGGTGACAATAAATAGCCGCTTTCTGTGCAGTCAGGTACATAAGATGCGTGAGTGGTGACAATAAATGGCCGCTGTCTGTGCAGTCAGGTATATAAGATGTGTGAGTGGTGACAATAAATGGCCGCTGTCTGTGCAGTCAGGTATATAAGATGAGTGAGTGCTGACAATAAATGGCCGCTGTCTGTGCAGTCAGGTACATAAGATGCGTGAGTGGTGACAATAAATGGCCGCTGTCTGTGCAGTCAGGTATATAAGATGTGTGAGTGGTGACAATAAATGGCCGCTGTCTGTGCAGTCAGGTATATAAGATGTGTGAGTGGTGACAATAAATAGCCGCTTTCTGTGCAGTCAGGTACATAAGATGCGTGAGTGGTGACAATAAATGGCCGCTGTCTGTGCAGTCAGGTATATAAGATGCGTGAGTGGTGACAATAAATGGCCGCTGTCTGTGCAGTCAGGTATATAAGATGTGTGAGTGGTGACAATAAATGTCCGCTGTCTGTGTAGTCAGGTATATAAGATGCGTGAGTGGTGACAATAAATGGCCGCTGTCTGTGCAGTCAGGTACATAAGATGCGTGAGTGGTGACAATAAAGGGCCGCTGTCTGTGAAGTCAGGTATATAATTTGCGTGAGTGGTGACAATAAATGGCCGCTGTCTGTGCAGTCAGGTATATAAGATGCGTGAGTGGTGACAATAAATGGCCGCTGTCTGTGCAGTCAGGTATATAAGATGCGTGAGTGGTGACAATAAATGGCCTCTGTCTGTGCAGTCAGGTATATAAGATGTGTGAGTGGTGACAATAAATGGCCGCTGTCTGTGCAGTCAGGTATATAAGATGTGTGAGTGGTGACAATAAATGGCCTCTGTCAGTGCAGTCAGGTATATAAGATGTGTGAGTGGTGACAATAAATGGCCTCTGTCTGTGCAGTCAGGTATATAAGTTGCGTGAGTGGTGACAATAAATGGCCGCTGTCTGTGCAGTCAGGTATATAAGATGTGTGAGTGGTGACAATAAATGGCCGCTGTCTGTGCTGTCAGGTATATAAGATGCGTGAGTGGTGACAATAAATGGCCACTGTCTGTGCAGTCAGGTATATAAGATATGTGAGTGGTGAGAATAAATGGCCGCTGTCTGTGCAGTCAGGTATATAAGATGCGTGAGTGGTGAGAATAAATGGCCGCTGTCTGTGCAGTCAGGTATATAAGATGCGTGAGTGGTGACAATAAATGGCCACTGTCTGTGCAGTCAGGTATATAAGATGCGTGAGTGGTGACAATAAATGGCCGCTGTCTGTGCAGTCAGGTATATAAGATGTGTGAGTGGTAACAATAAATGGCGTTGTCTGTGCAGTCAGGCATATAAGATGTGTGAGTGGTGACAATAAATGGCCGCTGTCTGTGCAGTCAGGTATATAAGATGTGTGAGTGGTGACAATAAATGGCCGCTGTCTGTGCAGTCAGGCATATAAGATGTGTGAGTGGTGACAATAAATGGCTGCTGTCTGTGCAGTCAGGTATATAAGATGTGTGAGTGGTGACAATAAATGGCCGCTGTCTGTGCAGTCATGTATATAAGATGTGTGAGTGGTGACAATAAATGGCCGCTGTCTGTGCAGTCAGGCATATAAGATGCCTGAGTGGTAACAATAAATGGCTGCTGTCTGTGCAGTCAGGTACATAAGATGCCTGAGTGGTGACAATAAATGGCTGCTGTCTGTGCAGTCAGGTATATAAGATGTGTGAGTGGTGACAATAAATGGCCGCTGTCTGTGCAGTCAGGTATATAAGATTTGTGAGTGGTGACAATAAATGGCCGCTGTCTGTGTAATCAGGTATATAAGATGCCTGAGTGGTGACAATAAATGGCCGCTGTCTGTGTAGTCAGGTATATAAGATGCCTGAGTGGTGATAATAAAAATAAATGGCCGCTGTCTGTGCAGTCAGGTATATAAGATGCGTGAGTGGTGACAATAAATGGCCGCTGTCTGTGCAGTCAGGTATATAAAATATGAGAGTGGTGACAAAAAATGGCCGCTGTCTGTGCAGTCAGGTATATAAGATGTGTGAGTGGTGACAATTAATGGCCGCTGTCTGTGCAGTCAGGTATATAAGATGTGTGAGTGGTGACAATAAATGGCCGCTGTCTGTGCAGTCAGGTATATAAGATGTGTGAGTGGTGACAATAAATGGCCTCTGTCAGTGCAGTCAGGTATATAAGATGTGTGAGTGGTGACAATAAATGGCCTCTGTCTGTGCAGTCAGGTATATAAGTTGCGTGAGTGGTGACAATAAATGGCCTCTGTCAGTGCAGTCAGGTATATAAGATGTGTGAGTGGTGACAATAAATGGCCTCTGTCTGTGCTGTCAGGTATATAAGATGTGTGAGTGGTGAAAATAAATGGCCGCTGTCTGTGCAGTCAGGTATATAAGATGCGTGAGTGGTGAGAATAAATGGCCGCTGTCTGTGCAGTCAGGTATATAAGATGCGTGAGTGGTGACAATAAATGTGCAGTCAGGTATATAAGATGCGTGAGTGGTGAGAATAAATGGCCGCTGTCTGTGCAGTCAGGTATATAAGATGCGTGAGTGGTGACAATAAATGGCCGCTGTCTGTGCAGTCAGGTATATAAGATGTGTGAGTGGTGACAATAAATGGCCGCTGTCTGTGCACTCAGGTATATGAGATGTGTGAGTGGTAACAATAAAGGGCCGCTGTCTGTGCAGTCAGGTATATAAGATGTTTGAGTGGTGACAATAAATGGCCGCTGTCTGTGCAGTCAGGTATATAAGATGCGTGAGTGGTGACAATAAATGGCCGCTGTATGTGCAGTCAGGTATATAAGATGCGTGAGTGGTGACAATAAATGGCCGCTGTCTGTGCAGTCAGGCATATAAGATGTGTGAGTGGTGACAATAAATGGCCGCTGTCTGTGCAGTCAGGTATATAAGATGTGTGAGTGGTGACAATAAATGGCCGCTGTCTGTGCAGTCAGGCATATAAGATGCCTGAGTGGTAACAATAAATGGCCACTGTCTGTGCAGTCAGGTACATAAGATGCCTGAGTGGTGACAATAAATGGCTGCTGTCTGTGCAGTCAGGTATATAAGATTTGTGAGTGGTGACAATAAATGGCCGCTGTCTGTGCAGTCATGCATATAAGATGTGTGAGTGGTGACAATAAATGGCCGCTGTCTGTGCAGTCAGGTATATAAGATGTCTGAGTGGTGACAATAAATGGCCGCTGTCTGTGCAGTCAGGTATATAAGATGCCTGAGTGGTGACAATAAATGGCCGCTGTCTGTGCAGTCAGGTATATAGGATGTGTGAGTGGTGACAATAAATGGCCGCTGTCTGTGCAGTCAGGTATATAAGATGTTTGATTGGTGACAATAAATGGCCGCTGTCTGTGCAGTCAGGTATATAAGATGTGTGATTGGTGATAATAAATGGCCGCTGTCTGTGCACTCAGGTATATAAGATGTGTGAGTGGTAACAATAAATGGCCGCTGTCTGTGCAGTCAGGTATATAAGATGTTTGAGTGGTAACAATAAATGGCCGCTGTCTGTGCAGTCAGGTATATAAGATGTGTGATTGGTGATAATAAATGGCCGCTGTCTGTGCACTCAGGTATATAAGGTGTGTGAGTGGTAACAATAAATGGCCGCTGTCTGTGCAGTCAGGTATATAAGATGTCTGAGTGGTGACAATAAATGGCCGCTGTCTGTGCAGTCAGGTATGTAAGATGCCTGAGTGGTGACAATAAATGGCCGCTGTCTGTGCAGTCAGGTATATAGGATGTGTGAGTGGTGACAATAAATGGCCGCTGTCTGTGCAGTCAGGTATATAAGATGTGTGATTGGTGATAATAAATGGCCGCTGTCTGTGCACTCAGGTATATAAGATGAGTGAGTGGTGACAATAAATGACCGCTGTCTGTGCAGTCAGGCATATAAGATGCGTGAGTGGTGACAATAAAGGGAAGCTGTCTGTGCAGTCAGGTATATAAGATGTTTGAGTGGTGACAATAAATGGCCGCTGTCTGTGCAGTCAGGTATATAGGATGTGTGAGTGGTGACAATAAATGGCCGCTGTCTGTGCAGTCAGGTATATAAGATGCGTGAGTGGTGACAATAAATGGCCGCTGTCTGTGCAGTCAGGTATATAAGATGCGTGAGTGGTGACAATAAATGGCCGCTGTCTGTGCAGTCAGGTATATAAAATATGTGAGTGGTGACAATAAATGGCCGCTGTCTGTGCAGTCAGGTATATAAGATGTGTGAGTGGTGACAATTAATGGCCGCTGTCTGTGCAGTCAGGTATATAAGATGTGTGAGTGGTAACAATAAATGGCTGCTGTCTGTGCAGTCAGGCATATAAGATGCGTGAGTGGTGACAATAAAGGGAAGCTGTCTGTGCAGTCAGGTATATAAGATGTGTGATTGGTGACAATAAATGGCCGCTGTCTGTGCAGTCAGGTATATAAGATGCCTGAGTGCTGACAATAAATGGCCGCCGTCTGTGCAGTCAGGTATATAAGATGCCTGAGTGGTGACAATAAATGGCCGCTGTCTGTGCTGTCAGGTATATAAGATGTGTGAGTGGTGACAATAAATGGCCGCTGTCTGTGCAGTCAGGTATATAAGATGTGTGAGTGGTGACCATAAATGGCCGCTGTCTGTGCAGTCAGGTATCTAAAATGTGTGAGTGGTGACAATAAAAGGCCGCTGTCTGTGCAGTCAGGTATATAAGATGTGTGAGTGGTGACAATAAATGGCCGCTGACTGTGCAGTCAGGTATATAAGATGCGTGAGTGGTGACAATAAATGGCTGCTGTCTGTGCAGTCAGGCATATAAGATGTGTGAGGGGTGGCAATTAATGGCCGCTGTCTGTGCAGTCAGGTATATAGGATGTGTGAGTGGTGACAATAAATGGCCGCTGTCTGTGCAGTCAAGTATATAAGATGTGTGAGTGGTGACAATAAATAGCCGCTTTCTGTGCAGTCAGGTACATAAGATGTGTGAGTGGTGACAATAAATGGCCGCTGTCTGTGCAGTCAGGTATATAAGATGTGTGAGTGGTGACAATAAATGGCCGCTGTCTGTGCAGTCAGGTATATAAGATGAGTGAGTGGTGACAATAAATGACCGCTGTTTGTGCAGTCAGGCATATAAGATGTGTGAGTGGTGACAATAAATGGCCGCTGTCTGTGCAGTCAGGTATATAAGATGCGTGAGTGGTGACAATAAATGGCCGCTGTCTGTGCAGTCAGGTATATAAGATGTGTGAGTGGTGACAATAAATGTCCGCTGTCTGTGCAGTCAGGTATATAAGATGCGTGAGTGGTGACAATAAATGGCCGCTGTCTGTGCAGTCAGGTATATAAGATGCGTGAGTGGTGACAATAAATGGCCTCTGTCTGTGCAGTCAGGAATATAAGATGTGTGAGTGGTGACAATAAATGGCCGCTGTCTGTGCAGTCAGGTATATAAGATGTGTGAGTGGTGACAATAAATGGCCGCTGTCTGTGCAGTCAGGTATATAAGGTGCGTGAGTGGTGACAATAAATGGCCGCTGTCTGTGCAGTCAGGTATATAAGATGTGTGAGTGGTGACAATAAATGGCCTCTGTCAGTGCAGTCAGGTATATAAGATGTGTGAGTGGTGACAATAAATGGCCTCTGTCTGTGCAGTCAGGTATATAAGTTGCGTGAGTGGTGACAATAAATGGCCGCTGTCTGTGCAGTCAGGTATATAAGATGTGTGAGTGGTGACAATAAATGGCCGCTGTCTGTGCTGTCAGGTATATAAGATGCGTGAGTGGTGACAATAAATGGCCACTGTCTGTGCAGTCAGGTATATAAGATGCGTGAGTGGTGAGAATAAATGGCCGCTGTCTGTGCAGTCAGGTATATAAGATGCGTGAGTGGTGACAATAAATGTGCAGTCAGGTATATAAGATGCGTGAGTGGTGACAATAAATGGCCGCTGTCTGTGCAGTCAGGTATATAAGATGCGTGAGTGGTGACAATAAATGGCCGCTGTCTGTGCAGTCAGGTATATAAGATGTGTGAGTGGTGACAATAAATGGCCTCTGTCTGTGCAGTCAGGTATATAAGTTGCGTGAGTGGTGACAATAAATGGCCGCTGTCTGTGCAGTCAGGTATATAAGATGTGTGAGTGGTGACAATAAATGGCCGCTGTCTGTGCTGTCAGGTATATAAGATGCGTGAGTGGTGACAATAAATGGCCACTGTCTGTGCAGTCAGGTATATAAGATGTGTGAGTGGTGAGAATAAATGGCCGCTGTCTGTGCAGTCAGGTATATAAGATGCGTGAGTGGTGAGAATAAATGGCCGCTGTCTGTGCAGTCATGTATATAAGATGTGTGAGTGGTGACAATAAATGGCCGCTGTCTGTGCAGTCAGGCATATAAGATGCCTGAGTGGTAACAATAAATGGCTGCTGTCTGTGCAGTCAGGTACATAAGATGCCTGAGTGGTGACAATAAATGGCTGCTGTCTGTGCAGTCAGGTATATAAGATGTGTGAGTGGTGACAATAAATGGCCGCTGTCTGTGCAGTCAGGTATATAAGATTTGTGAGTGGTGACAATAAATGGCCGCTGTCTGTGCAGTCATGCATATAAGATGTGTGAGTGGTGACAATAAATGGCCGCTGTCTGTGCAGTCAGGTATATAAGATGTCTGAGTGGTGACAATAAATGGCCGCTGTCTGTGCAGTCAGGTATATAAGATGCCTGAGTGGTGACAATAAATGGCCGCTGTCTGTGCAGTCAGGTATATAGGATGTGTGAGTGGTGACAATAAATGGCCGCTGTCTGTGCAGTCAGGTATATAAGATGTTTGATTGGTGACAATAAATGGCCGCTGTCTGTGCAGTCAGGTATATAAGATGTGTGATTGGTGATAATAAATGGCCGCTGTCTGTGCACTCAGGTATATAAGATGTGTGAGTGGTAACAATAAATGGCCGCTGTCTGTGCAGTCAGGTATATAAGATGTTTGAGTGGTAACAATAAATGGCCGCTGTCTGTGCAGTCAGGTATATAAGATGCGTGAGTGGTGACAATAAATGGCCGCTGTATGTGCAGTCAGGTATATAAGATGCGTGAGTGGTGACAATAAATGGCCGCTGTCTGTGCAGTCAGGTATATAAGATGTGTGAGTGGTGACAATAAATGGCCGCTGTCTGTGCAGTCAGGCATATAAGATGTGTGAGTGGTGACAATAAATGGCCGCTGTCTGTGTAATCAGGTATATAAGATGCCTGAGTGGTGACAATAAATGGCCGCTGTCTGTGTAGTCAGGTATATAAGATGCCTGAGTGGTGATAATAAAAATAAATGGCCGCTGTCTGTGCAGTCAGGTATATAAGATGCGTGAGTGGTGATTATAAATGGCCGCTGTCTGTGCAGTCAGGTATATAAAATATGAGAGTGGTGACAATAAATGGCCGCTGTCTGTGCAGTCAGGTATATAAGATGTGTGAGTGGTGACAATTAATGGCCGCTGTCTGTGCAGTCAGGTATATAAGATGTGTGAGTGGTAACAATAAATGGCTGCTGTCTGTGCAGTCAGGTATATAAGATGTGTGAGTGGTGACAATAAATGTCCGCTGTCTGTGCAGTCAGGTATATAAGATTTGTGAGTGGTGACAATAAATGGCCGCTGTCTGTGCAGTCAGGTATATAAGATGACTGAGTGGTGACAATAAATGGCCGTTGTCTGTGCAGTCAGGTATATAAGATGCCTGAGTGGTGACAATAAATGGCCGCTGTCTGTGCAGTCAGGTATATAGGATGTGTGAGTGGTGACAATAAATGGCCGCTGTCTGTGCAGTCAGGTGTATAAGATGTGTGATTGGTGACAATAAATGGCCGCTGTCTGTGCAGTCAGGTATAAAAGATGCCTGAGTGCTGACAATAAATGGCCGCTGTCTGTGTAATCAGGTATATAAGATGCCTGAGTGGTGACAATAAATGGCCGCTGTCTGTGTAATCAGGTATATAAGATGCCTGAGTGGTGACAATAAATGGCCGCTGTCTGTGTAGTCAGGCATATAAGATGTGTGAGTGGTGACAATAAAAATAAATGGCCGCTGTCTGTGCAGTCAGGCATATAAGATGTGTGAGTGGTGACAATAAATCGCCGCTGTCTGTGCAGTCAGGTATATAAGATGTGTGAGTGGTGACAATAAATGGCCGCTGTCTGTGCAGTCAGGTATATAAGATGCGTGAGTGGTGACAATAAATGGCCGCTGTCTGTGCAGTCAGGTATATAAGATGTTTGAGTGGTGACAATAAATGGCCGCTGTCTGTGCAGTCAGGTATATAAGATGCGTGAGTGGTGACAATAAATGGCCGCTGTCTGTGCTGTCAGGTATATAAGATGCGTGAGTGGTGACATTAAATGGCCACTGTCTGTGCAGTCAGGTATATAAGATGTGTGAGTGGTGGCAATAAATGGCCGCTGTCTGTGCAGTCAGGCATATAAGATGTATGAGTGGTGACAATAAATGGCCGCTGTCTGTGCAGTCAGGTAGATAAGATGTGTGAGTGGTGACAATAAATGGCCGCTATCTGTGCAGTCAGGCATATAAGATGTGTGAGTGGTGACAATAAATGGCCGCTGTCTGTGTAGTCAGGTATATAAGATGCCTGAGTGGTGACAATAAATGGCCGCTGTCTGTGCAGTCAGGTAGATAAGATGTGTGAGTGGTGACAATAAATGGCCGCTGTCTGTGCAGTCAGGCATATAAGATGTGTGAGTGGTGACAATAAATGGCCGCTGTCTGTGTAGTCAGGTATATAAGATGCCTGAGTGGTGACAATAAATGGCCGCTGTCTGTGCAGTCAGGTATATAAGATGCCTGAGTGGTGACAATAAATGGCCGCTGTCTGTGCAGTCAGGTATATAAGATGCGTGAGTGGTGACAATAAATGGCCGCTGTCTGTGCAGTCACGCATATAAGATGCGTGAGTGGTGACAATAAAAATAAATGGCCGCTGTCTGTGTAGTCAGGTATATAAGATGCCTGAGTGGTGACAATAAATGGCCGCTGTCTGTGCAGTCAGGTATATAAGATGCCTGAATGTTGACAATAAAAATAAATGGCCGCTGTCTGTGCAGTCAGGTATATAAGATGTGTGAGTGGTGACAATAAATGGCCGCTGTCTGTGCATTCAGGTATATAAGATGCCTGAGTGGTGACAATAAAAATAAATGGCCGCTGTCTGTGCAGTCAGGTATATAAGAAGCGTGAGTGGTGACAATAAATGGCTGCTGTCTGTGCTGTCAGGTATATATGATGTGTGAGTGGTAACAATAAATGGCCGTTGTCTGTGCAGTCAGGTATATAAGATGTGTGAGTGGTGACAACAAATGGCCGCTGTCTGTGCAGTCAGGTATATAAGATGTGTGAGTGGTGACAATAAATGGCCGCTGTCTGTGCAGTCATGCATATAAGATGTGTGAGTGGTGACAATAAATGGCCGCTGTCTGAGCAGTCAGGTATATAAGATGCCTGAGTGGTGACAATAAATGGCCGCTGTCTGTGCAGTCAGGTATATAGGATGTGTGAGTGGTGACAATAAATGGCCGCTGTCTGTGCAGTAAGGTATATAAGATGTGTGAGTGGTGACAATAAATGGCCGCTGTCTGTGCAGTCAGGTATATAAGATGCCTGAGTGGTGACAATAAATGGCCGCTGTCTGTGCAGTCAGGTATATAAGATGCCTGAGTGGTGACAATAAATGGCCGCTGTCTGTGTAGTCAGGCATATAAGATGCCTGAGTGGTGACAATAAAAATAAATGGCCGCTGTCTGTGCAGTCACGCATATAAGATGCGTGAGTGGTGACAATAAATGGCCGCTGTCTGTGCAGTCAGGTATATAAGATGTGTGAGTGGTGACAATAAATGGCCGCTGTCTGTGCAGTCAGGTATATAAGATGTTTGAGTGGTGACAATAAATGGCCGCTGTCTGTGCTGTCAGGTATATAAGATGTGTGAGTGGTGACAATAAATGGCCGCTGTCTGTGCAGTCAGGTGTATAGGATGTGTGAGTGGTGACAATAAATGGCCGCTGTCTGTGTAGTAAGGTATATAAGATGTGTGAGTGGTGACAATAAATGGCCACTGTCTGTGCAGTCAGGTATATAAGATGCGTGAGTGGTGACAATAAATGGCCGCTGTCTGTGCTGTCAGGTATATAAGATGCGTGAGTGGTGACAATAAATGGCCACTGTCTGTGCAGTCAGGTATATAAGATGTGTGAGTGGTGGCAATAAATGGCCGCTGTCTGTGCAGTCAGGCATATAAGATGTATGAGTGGTGACAATAAATGGCCGCTGTCTGTGCAGTCAGGTAGATAAGATGTGTGAGTGGTGACAATAAATGGCCGCTGTCTGTGCAGTCAGGCATATAAGATGTGTGAGTGGTGACAATAAATGGCCGCTGTCTGTGTAGTCAGGTATATAAGATGCCTGAGTGGTGACAATAAATGGCCGCTGTCTGTGCAGTCAGGTATATAAGATGCCTGAGTGGTGACAATAAATGGCCGCTGTCTGTGCAGTCAGGTATATAAGATGCGTGAGTGGTGACAATAAATGGCCGCTGTCTGTGCAGTCAGGTATATAAGATGTGTGAGTGGTGACAATAAATGGCCGCTGTCTGTGCAGTCAGGTATATAAGATGCCTGAGTGGTGACAATAAAAATAAATGGCCGCTGTCTGTGTAGTCAGGTATATAAGATGCCTGAGTGGTGACAATAAATGGCCGCTGTCTGTGCAGTCAGGTATATAAGATGCCTGAATGTTGACAATAAAAATAAATGGCCGCTGTCTGTGCAGTCAGGTATATAAGATGCGTGAGTGGTGACAATAAATGGCCGCTGTCTGTGCAGTCAGGTATATAAGATGCCTGAGTGGTGACAATAAAAATAAATGGCCGCTGTCTGTGCAGTCAGGTATATAAGAAGCGTGAGTGGTGACAATAAATGGCTGCTGTCTGTGCTGTCAGGTATATATGATGTGTGAGTGGTGACAATAACTGGCCGCTGTCTGTGCAGTCAGGTATATAAGATGTGTGAGTGGTGACAATAAATGGCCGCTGTCTGTGCAGTCAGGTATATAAGATGCCTGAGTGGTAACAATAAATGGCCGCTGTCTGTGCAGTCAGGTACATAAGATGCCTGAGTGGTGACAATAAATGGCCGCTGTCTGTGCAGTCAGGTATATAAGATGTGTGAGTGGTGACAATAAATGGCCGCTGTCTGTGCAGTCATGCATATAAGATGTGTGAGTGGTGACAATAAATGGCCGCTGTCTGTGCAGTCAGGTATATAAGATGCCTGAGTGGTGACAATAAATGGCCGCTGTCTGTGCAGTCAGGTATATAAGTTGTGTGAGTGGTGACAATAAATGGCCGCTGTCTGTGCAGTCAGGTATATAAGATGCCTGAGTGGTGACAATAAATGGCCGCTGTCTGTGCAGTCAGGTATATAGGATGTGTGAGTGGTGACAATAAATGGCCGCTGTCTGTGCAGTCAGGTATATAAGATGCCTGAGTGGTGACAATAAATGGCCGCTGTCTGTGCAGTCAGGTATATAAGATGTTTGAGTGGTAACAATAAATGGCCGCTGTCTGTGCAGTCAGGTATATAAGATGCGTGAGTGGTGACAATAAATGGCCGCTGTATGTGCAGTCAGGTATATAAGATGCGTGAGTGGTGACAATAAATGGCCGCTGTCTGTGCAGTCAGGAATATAAGATGTGTGAGTGGTGACAATAAATGGCCGCTGTCTGTGCAGTCAGGTATATAAGATGTCTGAGTGGTGACAATAAATGGCCGCTGTCTGTGCAGTCAGGTATATAAGATGCCTGAGTGGTGACAATAAATGGCCGCTGTCTGTGCAGTCAGGTATATAGGATGTGTGAGTGGTGACAATAAATGGCCGCTGTCTGTGCAGTCAGGTATATAAGATGTTTGATTGGTGACAATAAATGGCCGCTGTCTGTGCAGTCAGGTATATAAGATGTGTGAGTGGTAACAATAAATGGCCGCTGTCTGTGCAGTCAGGTATATAAGATGTTTGATTGGTGACAATAAATGGCCGCTGTCTGTGCAGTCAGGTATATAAGATGTGTGATTGGTGATAATAAATGGCCGCTGTCTGTGCACTCAGGTATATAAGATGTGTGAGTGGTAACAATAAATGGCCGCTGTCTGTGCAGTCAGGTATATAAGATGTTTGATTGGTGACAATAAATGGCCGCTGTCTGTGCAGTCAGGTATATAAGATGTGTGATTGGTGATAATAAATGGCCGCTGTCTGTGCACTCAGGTATATAAGATGTGTGAGTGGTAACAATAAATGGCCGCTGTCTGTGCAGTCAGGTATATAAGATGTTTGATTGGTGACAATAAATGGCCGCTGTCTGTGCAGTCAGGTATATAGGATGTGTGATTGGTGATAATAAATGGCCGCTGTCTGTGCACTCAGGTATATAAGATGTGTGAGTGGTAACAATAAATGGCCGCTGTCTGTGCAGTCAGGTATATAAGATGTTTGATTGGTGACAATAAATGGCCGCTGTCTGTGCAGTCAGGTATATAAGATGTGTGATTGGTGATAATAAATGGCCGCTGTCTGTGCACTCAGGTATATAAGATGTGTGAGTGGTGACAATAAATGGCCGCTGTATGTGCAGTCAGGTATATAAGATGCGTGAGTGGTGACAATAAATGGCCGCTGTCTGTGCAGTCAGGAATATAAGATGTGTGAGTGGTGACAATAAATGGCCGCTGTCTGTGCAGTCAGGTATATAAGATGTGTGAGTGGTGACAATAAATGGCCGCTGTCTGTGCAGTCAGGCATATAAGATGTGTGAGTGGTGACAATAAATGGCCGCTGTCTGTGTAATCAGGTATATAAGATGCCTGAGTGGTGACAATAAATGGCCGCTGTCTGTGTAGTCAGGTATATAAGATGCCTGAGTGGTGATAATAAAAATAAATGGCCGCTGTCTGTGCAGTCAGGTATATAAGATGCGTGAGTGGTGATTATAAATGGCCGCTGTCTGTGCAGTCAGGTATATAAAATATGAGAGTGGTGACAATAAATGGCCGCTGTCTGTGCAGTCAGGTATATAAGATGTGTGAGTGGTGACAATTAATGGCCGCTGTCTGTGCAGTCAGGTATATAAGATGTGTGAGTGGTAACAATAAATGGCTGCTGTCTGTGCAGTCAGGCATATAAGATGCGTGAGTGGTGACAATAAAGGGCCGCTGTCTGTGCAGTCAGGTATATAAGATGTGTGAGTGGTGACAATAAATGTCCGCTGTCTGTGCAGTCAGGTATATAAGATGTGTGAGTGGTGACAATAAATGGCCGTTGTCTGTGCAGTCAGGTATATAAGATGCCTGAGTAGTGACAATAAATGGCCGCTGTCTGTGCAGTCAGGTATATAGGATGTGTGAGTGGTGACAATAAATGGCCGCTGTGTGTGCAGTCAGGTATATAAGATGTGTGATTGGTGACAATAAATGGCCGCTGTCTGTGCAGTCAGGTATATAAGATGCCTGAGTGCTGACAATAAATGGCCGCTGTCTGTGTAATCAGGTATATAAGATGCCTGAGTGGTGACAATAAATGGCCGCTGTCTGTGTAATCAGGTATATAAGATGCCTGAGTGGTGACAATAAATGGCCGCTGTCTGTGTAGTCAGGCATATAAGATGTGTGAGTGGTGACAATAAAAATAAATGGCCGCTGTCTGTGCAGTCAGGCATATAAGATGTGTGAGTGGTGACAATAAATCGCCGCTGTCTGTGCAGTCAGGTATATAAGATGTGTGAGTGGTGACAATAAATGGCCGCTGTCTGTGCAGTCAGGTATATAAGATGTTTGAGTGGTGACAATAAATGGCCGCTGTCTGTGCAGTCATGCATATAAGATGTGTGAGTGGTGACAATAAATGGCCGCTGTCTGTGCAGTCAGGTATATAAGATGACTGAGTGGTGACAATAAATGGCCGTTGTCTGTGCAGTCAGGTATATAAGATGCCTGAGTGGTGACAATAAATGGCCGCTGTCTGAGCAGTCAGGTATATAAGATGCCTGAGTGGTGACAATAAATGGCCGCTGTCTGTGCAGTCAGGTATATAGGATGTGTGAGTGGTGACAATAAATGGCCACTGTCTGTGCAGTAAGGTATATAAGATGTGTGAGTGGTGACAATAAATGGCCGCTGTCTGTGCAGTCAGGTATATAAGATGCCTGAGTGGTGACAATAAATGGCCGCTGTCTGTGCAGTCAGGTATATAAGATGCCTGAGTGGTGACAATAAATGGCCGCTGTCTGTGTAATCAGGTATATAAGATGCCTGAGTGGTGACAATAAAAATAAATGGCCGCTGTCTGTGCAGTCACGCATATAAGATGCGTGAGTGGTGACAATAAATGGCCGCTGTCTTTGCAGTCAGGTATATAAGATGTGTGAGTGGTGACAATAAATGGCCGCTGTCTGTGCAGTCAGGTATATAAGATGTTTGAGTGGTGACAATAAATGGCCGCTGTCTGTGCTGTCAGGTATATAAGATGTGTGAGTGGTGACAATAAATGGCCGCTGTCTGTGCTGTCAGGTATATAAGATGTGTGAGTGGTGACAATAAATGGCCGCTGTCTGTGCAGTAAGGTATATAAGATGTGTGAGTGGTGACAATAAATGGCCACTGTCTGTGCAGTCAGGTATATAAGATGCGTGAGTGGTGACAATAAATGGCCGCTGTCAGGTATATAAGATGCGTGAGTGGTGACAATAAATGGCCACTGTCTGTGCAGTCAGGTATATAAGATGTGTGAGTGGTGGCAATAAATGGCCGCTGTCTGTGCAGTCAGGCATATAAGATGTGTGAGTGGTGACAATAAATGGCCGCTGTCTGTGTAGTCAGGTATATAAGATGCCTGAGTGGTGACAATAAATGGCCGCTGTCTGTGCAGTCAGGTATATAAGATGCCTGAGTGGTGACAATAAATGGCCGCTGTCTGTGCAGTCAGGTATATAAGATGCGTGAGTGGTGACAATAAATGGCCGCTGTCTGTGCAGTCACGCATATAAGATGCGTGAGTGGTGACAATAAAAATAAATGGCCGCTGTCTGTGTAGTCAGGTATATAAGATGCCTGAGTGGTGACAATAAATGGCCGCTGTCTGTGCAGTCAGGTATATAAGATGCCTGAATGTTGACAATAAAAATAAATGGCCGCTGTCTGTGCAGTCAGGTATATAAGATGCGTGAGTGGTGACAATAAATGGCCGCTGTCTGTGCAGTCAGGTATATAAGATGCCTGAGTGGTGACAATAAAAATAAATGGCCGCTGTCTGTGCAGTCAGGTATATAAGAAGCGTGAGTGGTGACAATAAATGGCCGCTGTCTGTGCAGTCAGGTATATAAGATGTGTGAGTGGTAACAATAAATGGCCGTTGTCTGTGCAGTCAGGTATATAAGATGTGTGAGTGGTGACAATAAAAGGCCGCTGTCTGTGCAGTCAGGTATATAAGATGCCTGAGTGGTAACAATAAATGGCCGCTGTCTGTGCAGTCAGGTACATAAGATGCCTGAGTGGTGACAATAAATGGCCGCTGTCTGTGCAGTCAGGTATATAAGATGTGTGAGTGGTGACAATAAATGGCCGCTGTCTGTGCAGTCATGCATATAAGATGTGTGAGTGGTGACAATAAATGGCCGCTGTCTGTGCAGTCAGGTATATAAGATGCCTGAGTGGTGACAATAAATGGCCGCTGTCTGTGCAGTCAGGTATATAAGTTGTGTGAGTGGTGACAATAAATGGCCGCTGTCTGTGCAGTCAGGTATATAAGATGCCTGAGTGGTGACAATAAATGGCCGCTGTCTGTGCAGTCAGGTATATAGGATGTGTGAGTGGTGACAATAAATGGCCGCTGTCTGTGCAGTCAGGTATATAAGATGCATAAGTGGTGACAATAAATGGCCGCTGTCTGTGCAGTCAGGTATATAAGATGCATAAGTGGTGACAATAAATGGCCGCTGTCTGTGCAGTCAGGTATATAAGATGCCTGAGTGGTGACAATAAATGACCGCTGTCTGTGTAGTCAGGTATATAAGATGCCTGAGTGGTGACAATAAAAATAAATGGCCGCTGTCTGTGCAGTCAGGTATATAAGATGCGTGAGTGGTGACAATAAATGGCCGCTGTCTGTGCAGTCAGGTATATAAGATGTGTGAGTGGTGACAATAAATGGCCGCTGTCTGTGCAGTCAGGCATATAAGATGTGTGAGTGGTGACAATAAATGGCCGCTGTCTGTGCAGTCAGGCATATAAGATGCGTGAGTGGTGACAATAAATGGCCGCTGTCTGTGCAGTCAGGTATATAAGATGTGTGAGTGGTGACAATAAATGGTCGCTGTCTGTGCAGTCAGGTATGTAAGATGTGTGAGTGGTGACAATAAATGGCCGCTGTCTGTGCAGTCAGTTATATAAGATGCCTGACTGGTGACAATAAATGGCCGCTGTCTGTGCAGTCATGCATTTAAGATGTGTGAGTGGTGACAATAAATGGCCGCTGTCTGTGCAGTCAGGTATATAAGATGCCTGAGTGGTGACAATAAATGGCCGCTGTCTGTGCAGTCAGGTATATAAGATGCCTGAGTGGTGACAATAAATGGCCGCTGTCTGTGCAGTCAGGTATATAAGATGCATAAGTGGTGACAATAAATGGCCGCTGTCTGTGCAGTCAGGTATATAAGATGCATAAGTGGTGACAATAAATGGCCGCTGTCTGTGCAGTCAGGTATATAAGATGCCTGAGTGGTGACAATAAATGGCCGCTGTCTGTGCAGTCAGGTATATAGGATGTGTGAGTGGTGACAATAAAAGGCCGCTGTCTGTGCAATCAGGTATATAAGATGTGTGATTGGTGACAATAAATGGCCGCCGTCTGTGCAGTCAGGTATATAAGATGCCTGAGTGGTGACAATAAATGGCCGCTGTTTGTGCAGTCAGGCATATAAGATGCGTGAGTGGTGACAATAAATGGCCGCTGTCTCTGCAGTCAGGTATATAAGATGTGTGAGATGTGACAATAAATGGCCGCTGTCTGTGCAGTCAGGTATATAAGATGCCTGAGTGGTGACAATAAATGGCCGCTGTCTGTGCAGTCAGGTATATAAGATGCGTGAGTGGTGACAATAAATGGCCGCTGCCTGTGCAGTCAGGTATAAAAGATGCGTGAGTGGTGACAATAAATGGCCGCTGTCTGTGCAGTCAGGTATATAAGATGCGTGAGTGGTGACAATAAATGGCCGCTGCCTGTGCAGTCAGGTATATAAGATGCGTGAGTGGTGACAATAAATGGCCGCTGTCTGTGCAGTCAGGTATATAAGATGCATAAGTGGTGACAATAAATGGCCGCTGTCTGTGCAGTCAGGTATATAAGATGTGTGAGTGGTGACAATAAATGGCCGCTGTCTGTTCAGTCAGGTATATAAGATGCGTGACTGGTCACAATAAATGGCCGCCATCTGTGCAGTCAGGTATATAAGATGCGTGAGTGGTAACAATAAATGGCCGCTGTCTGTGCAATCAGGTATATAAGATGTGTGAGTGGTGACAATAAATGGCCGCTGTCTGTGCAGTCAGGTATATAAAATGCGTGAGTGGTGACAATAAATGGCCGCTGTCTGTGCTGTCAGGTATATAAGATGTGTGAGTGGTGACAATAAATGGCCGCTGTCTGTGCAGTCAGGTATATAAAATGCGTGAGTGGTGACAATAAATGGCCGCTGTCTGTGTAGTCAGGTATAAAAGATGCGTGAGTGGTGACAATAAATGGCCGCTGTCTGTGCAGTCAGGTATATAAGATGCGTGAGTGGTGACAATAAATGGCCGCTGTCTGTGCAGTCAGGTATATAAGATGCGTGAGTGGTGACAATAAATGGCCTCTGTCTGTGCAGTCAGGTATATAAGATGCGTGATTGGTGACAATAAATGGCCGCTGTCTGTGCAGTCAGGTATATAAGATGTGTGAGTGGTGACAATAAATGTGCAGTCAGGTATATAAGATGCGTGAGTGGTGACAATAAATGGCCGCTGTATGTGCAGTCAGGTATATAAGATGCGTGAGTGGTGACAATAAATGGCCGCTGTCTGTGCAGTCAGGTATATAAGATGTGTGAGTGGTGACAATAAATGGCCGCTGTCTGTGCTGTCAGGTATATCAGATGTGTGAGTGGTGACAATAAATGGCCGCTGTCTGTGCAGTCAGGTATATAAGATGTGTGAGTTGTGACAATAAATGGTCGCTGTCTGTGCTGTCAGGTATATAAGATGCCTGAGTGGTAACAATAAATGGCCGCTGTTTGTGCAGTCAGGTATATAAGATCTGTGAGTGGTGACAATAAATGGCCGCTGTCTGTGCAGTCAGGTATATAATATGCCTGAGTGGTGACAATAAATGGCCGCTGTCTGTGCAGTCATGCATATAAGATGTGTGAGTGGTGACAATAAATGGGCGCTGTCTGTGCAGTCAGGTATATAATATGCCTGAGTGGTAACAATAAATGGCTGCTGTCTGTGCAGTCATGCATATAAGATGTGTGAGTGGTGACAATAAATGGGCGCTGTCTGTGCAGTCAGGTATATAAGATGCCTGGGTCGTGACAATAAATGGCCGCTGTCTGTGCAGTCAGGTATATAAGATGCATAAGTGGTGACAATAAATGGCCGCTGTCTGTGCAGTCAGGTATATAAGATGCATAAGTGGTGACAATAAAGGGCCGTGTCTGTGCAGTCAGGTATATAAGATGTGTGAGTGGTGACAATAAATGGCCGCTGTCTCTGCAGTCAGGTATATAAGATGTGTGATTGGTGACAATAAATGGCCGCCGTCTGTGCAGTCAGGTATATAAGATGCCTGAGTGGTGACAATAAATGGCCGCTGTCTGTGCAGTCAGACATATAAGATGCGTGAGTGGTGACAATAAATGGTCGCTGTCTGTGCAGTCAGGTATATAAGATGTGTGAGTGGTGACAATAAATGGCCACTGTCTGTGCAGTCAGGTATATAAGATGCATGAGTGGTGACAATAAATGGCCGCTGTCTGTGCAGTCAGGCATATAAGATGTGTGAGTGGTGACAATAAATGGCCGCTGTCTGTGCAGTCAGGTATATAAGATGTGTGATTGGTGACAATAAATGGCAGCCGTCTGTGCAGTCAGGTATATAAGATGCCTGAGTGGTGACAATAAATGGCCGCTGTCTGTGCAGTCAGGCATATAAGATGCGTGAGTGGTGACAATAAATGGCCGCTGTCTGTGCAGTCAGGTATATAAGATGCCTGAGTGGTGACAATAAATGGCCGCTGTCTGTGCAGTCAGGTATATAGGATGTGTGAGTGGTGACAATAAATGGCCGCTGTCTGTGCAGTCAGGTATATAAGATGTGTGATTGGTGATAATAAATGGCCGCTGTCTGTGCACTCAGGTATATAAGATGTGTGAGTGGTAACAATAAATGGCCGCTGTCTGTGCAGTCAGGTATATAAGATGTTTGAGTGGTAACAATAAATGGCCGCTGTCTGTGCAGTCAGGTATATAAGATGCGTGAGTGGTGACAATAAATGGCCGCTGTATGTGCAGTCAGGTATATAAGATGCGTGAGTGGTGACAATAAATGGCCGCTGTCTGTGCAGTCAGGAATATAAGATGTGTGAGTGGTGACAATAAATGGCCGCTGTCTGTGCAGTCAGGAATATAAGATGTGTGAGTGGTGACAATAAATGGTCGCTGCCTGTGCAGTCAGGAATATAAGATGTGTGAGTGGTGACAATAAATGGCCGCTGTCTGTGCAGTCAGGTATATAAGATGTGTGAGTGATGACAATAAATGGCCGCTGTCTGTGCAGTCAGGCATATAAGATGTGTGAGTGGTGACAATAAATGGCCGCTGTCTGTGTAATCAGGTATATAAGATGCCTGAGTGGTGACAATAAATGGCCGCTGTCTGTGTAGTCAGGTATATAAGATGCCTGAGTGGTGATAATAAAAATAAATGGCCGCTGTCTGTGCAGTCAAGTATATAAGATGCGTGATTGGTGACAATAAATGGCCGCTGTCTGTGCAGTCAGGTATATAAGATGTGTGAGTGGTGACAATAAATGTGCAGTCAGGTATATAAGATGCGTGAGTGGTGACAATAAATGGCCGCTGTATGTGCAGTCAGGTATATAAGATGCGTGAGTGGTGACAATAAATGGCCGCTGTCTGTGCAGTCAGGTATATAAGATGTGTGAGTGGTGACAATAAATGGCCGCTGTCTGTGCTGTCAGGCATATCAGATGTGTGAGTGGTGACAATAAATGGCCGCTGTCTGTGCAGTCAGGTATATAAGATGTGTGAGTTGTGACAATAAATGGTCGCTGTCTGTGCTGTCAGGTATATAAGATGCCTGAGTGGTAGCAATAAATGGCCGCTGTTTGTGCAGTCAGGTATATAAGATCTGTGAGTGGTGACAATAAATGGCCGCTGTCTGTGCAGTCAGGTATATAATATGCCTGAGTGGTGACAATAAATGGCCGCTGTCTGTGCAGTCATGCATATAAGATGTGTGAGTGGTGACAATAAATGGCCGCTGTCTGTGCAGTCAGGTATATAATATGCCTGAGTGGTAACAATAAATGGCTGCTGTCTGTGCAGTCATGCATATAAGATGTGTGAGTGGTGACAATAAATGGGCGCTGTCTGTGCAGTCAGGTATATAAGATGCCTGGGTCGTGACAATAAATGGCCGCTGTCTGTGCAGTCAGGTATATAAGATGCATAAGTGGTGACAATAAATGGCCGCTGTCTGTGCAGTCAGGTATATAAGATGCATAAGTGGTGACAATAAAGGGCCGTGTCTGTGCAGTCAGGTATATAAGATGTGTGAGTGGTGACAATAAATGGCCGCTGTCTCTGCAGTCAGGTATATAAGATGCCTGAGTGGTGACAATAAATGGCCGCTGTCTGTGCAGTCAGACATATAAGATGCGTGAGTGGTGACAATAAATGGTCGCTGTCTGTGCAGTCAGGTATATAAGATGTGTGAGTGGTGACAATAAATGGCCACTGTCTGTGCAGTCAGGTATATAAGATGCATGAGTGGTGACAATAAATGGCCGCTGTCTGTGCAGTCAGGCATATAAGATGTGTGAGTGGTGACAATAAATGGCCGCTGTCTGTGCAGTCAGGTATATAAGATGTGTGATTGGTGACAATAAATGGCAGCCGTCTGTGCAGTCAGGTATATAAGATGCCTGAGTGGTGACAATAAATGGCCGCTGTCTGTGCAGTCAGGCATATAAGATGCGTGAGTGGTGACAATAAATGGCCGCTGTCTGTGCAGTCAGGTATATAAGATGCCTGAGTGGTGACAATAAATGGCCGCTGTCTGTGCAGTCAGGTATATAGGATGTGTGAGTGGTGACAATAAATGGCCGCTGTCTGTGCAGTCAGGTATATAAGATGTTTGATTGGTGACAATAAATGGCCGCTGTCTGTGCAGTCAGGTATATAAGATGTGTGATTGGTGATAATAAATGGCCGCTGTCTGTGCACTCAGGTATATAAGATGTGTGAGTGGTAACAATAAATGGCCGATGTCTGTGCAGTCAGGTATATAAGATGTTTGAGTGGTAACAATAAATGGCCGCTGTCTGTGCAGTCAGGTATATAAGATGCGTGAGTGGTGACAATAAATGGCCGCTGTATGTGCAGTCAGGTATATAAGATGCGTGAGTGGTGACAATAAATGGCCGCTGTCTGTGCAGTCAGGAATATAAGATGTGTGAGTGGTGACAATAAATGGCCGCTGTCTGTGCAGTCAGGTATATAAGATGTGTGAGTGGTGACAATAAATGGCCGCTGTCTGTGCAGTCAGGCATATAAGATGTGTGAGTGGTGACAATAAATGGCCGCTGTCTGTGTAATCAGGTATATAAGATGCCTGAGTGGTGACAATAAATGGCCGCTGTCTGTGTAGTCAGGTATATAAGATGCCTGAGTGGTGATAATAAAAATAAATGGCCGCTGTCTGTGCAGTCAGGTATATAAGATGCGTGATTGGTGACAATAAATGGCCGCTGTCTGTGCAGTCAGGTATATAAGATGTGTGAGTGGTGACAATAAATGTGCAGTCAGGTATATAAGATGCGTGAGTGGTGACAATAAATGGCCGCTGTATGTGCAGTCAGGTATATAAGATGCGTGAGTGGTGACAATAAATGGCCGCTGTCTGTGCAGTCAGGTATATAAGATGTGTGAGTGGTGACAATAAATGGCCGCTGTCTGTGCTGTCAGGTATATCAGATGTGTGAGTGGTGACAATAAATGGCCGCTGTCTGTGCAGTCAGGTATATAAGATGTGTGAGTTGTGACAATAAATGGTCGCTGTCTGTGCTGTCAGGTATATAAGATGCCTGAGTGGTAACAATAAATGGCCGCTGTTTGTGCAGTCAGGTATATAAGATCTGTGAGTGGTGACAATAAATGGCCGCTGTCTGTGCAGTCAGGTATATAATATGCCTGAGTGGTGACAATAAATGGCCGCTGTCTGTGCAGTCATGCATATAAGATGTGTGAGTGGTGACAATAAATGGGCGCTGTCTGTGCAGTCAGGTATATAATATGCCTGAGTGGTAACAATAAATGGCTGCTGTCTGTGCAGTCATGCATATAAGATGTGTGAGTGGTGACAATAAATGGGCGCTGTCTGTGCAGTCAGGTATATAAGATGCCTGGGTCGTGACAATAAATGGCCGCTGTCTGTGCAGTCAGGTATATAAGATGCATAAGTGGTGACAATAAAGGGCCGTGTCTGTGCAGTCAGGTATATAAGATGTGTGAGTGGTGACAATAAATGGCCGCTGTCTCTGCAGTCAGGTATATAAGATGTGTGATTGGTGACAATAAATGGCCGCCGTCTGTGCAGTCAGGTATATAAGATGCCTGAGTGGTGACAATAAATGGCCGCTGTCTGTGCAGTCAGACATATAAGATGCGTGAGTGGTGACAATAAATGGTCGCTGTCTGTGCAGTCAGGTATATAAGATGTGTGAGTGGTGACAATAAATGGCCACTGTCTGTGCAGTCAGGTATATAAGATGCATGAGTGGTGACAATAAATGGCCGCTGTCTGTGCAGTCAGGCATATAAGATGTGTGAGTGGTGACAATAAATGGCCGCTGTCTGTGCAGTCAGGTATATAAGATGTGTGATTGGTGACAATAAATGGCAGCCGTCTGTGCAGTCAGGTATATAAGATGCCTGAGTGGTGACAATAAATGGCCGCTGTCTGTGCAGTCAGGCATATAAGATGCGTGAGTGGTGACAATAAATGGCCGCTGTCTGTGCAGTCAGGTATATAAGATGCCTGAGTGGTGACAATAAATGGCCGCTGTCTGTGCAGTCAGGTATATAGGATGTGTGAGTGGTGACAATAAATGGCCGCTGTCTGTGCAGTCAGGTATATAAGATGTTTGATTGGTGACAATAAATGGCCGCTGTCTGTGCAGTCAGGTATATAAGATGTGTGATTGGTGATAATAAATGGCCGCTGTCTGTGCACTCAGGTATATAAGATGTGTGAGTGGTAACAATAAATGGCCGCTGTCTGTGCAGTCAGGTATATAAGATGTTTGAGTGGTAACAATAAATGGCCGCTGTCTGTGCAGTCAGGTATATAAGATGCGTGAGTGGTGACAATAAATGGCCGCTGTATGTGCAGTCAGGTATATAAGATGCGTGAGTGGTGACAATAAATGGCCGCTGTCTGTGCAGTCAGGAATATAAGATGTGTGAGTGGTGACAATAAATGGCCGCTGTCTGTGCAGTCAGGCATATAAGATGTGTGAGTGGTGACAATAAATGGCCGCTGTCTGTGTAATCAGGTATATAAGATGCCTGAGTGGTGACAATAAATGGCCGCTGTCTGTGTAGTCAGGTATATAAGATGCCTGAGTGGTGATAATAAAAATAAATGGCCGCTGTCTGTGCAGTCAGGTATATAAGATGCGTGAGTGGTGATTATAAATGGCCGCTGTCTGTGCAGTCAGGTATATAAAATATGAGAGTGGTGACAATAAATGGCCGCTGTCTGTGCAGTCAGGTATATAAGATGTGTGAGTGGTGACAATTAATGGCCGCTGTCTGTGCAGTCAGGTATATAAGATGTGTGAGTGGTAACAATAAATGGCTGCTGTCTGTGCAGTCAGGCATATAAGATGCGTGAGTGGTGACAATAAAGGGCCGCTGTCTGTGCAGTCAGGTATATAAGATGTGTGAGTGGTGACAATAAATGTCCGCTGTCTGTGCAGTCAGGTATATAAGATTTGTGAGTGGTGACAATAAATGGCCGCTGTCTGTGCAGTCAGGTATATAAGATGACTGAGTGGTGACAATAAATGGCCGTTGTCTGTGCAGTCAGGTATATAAGATGCCTGAGTGGTGACAATAAATGGCCGCTGTCTGTGCAGTCAGGTATATAGGATGTGTGAGTGGTGACAATAAATGGCCGCTGTCTGTGCAGTCAGGTATATAAGATGTGTGATTGGTGACAATAAATGGCCGCTGTCTGTGCAGTCAGGTATATAAGATGCCTGAGTGCTGACAATAAATGGCCGCTGTCTGTGTAATCAGGTATATAAGATGCCTGAGTGGTGACAATAAATGGCCGCTGTCTGTGCAGTCAGGTATATAAGATGTGTGAGTGGTGACAATAAATGGCCGCTGTCTGAGCAGTCAGGTATATAAGATGCCTGAGTGGTGACAATAAATGGCCGCTGTCTGTGTAGTCAGGCATATAAGATGTGTGAGTGGTGACAATAAAAATAAATGGCCGCTGTCTGTGCAGTCAGGCATATAAGATGTGTGAGTGGTGACAATAAATCGCCGCTGTCTGTGCAGTCAGGTATATAAGATGTGTGAGTGGTGACAATAAATGGCCGCTGTCTGTGCAGTCAGGTATATAAGATGCGTGAGTGGTGACAATAAATGGCCGCTGTCTGTGCAGTCAGGTATATAAGATGTTTGAGTGGTGACAATAAATGGCCGCTGTCTGTGCAGTCAGGTATATAAGATGCGTGAGTGGTGACAATAAATGGCCGCTGTCTGTGCTGTCAGGTATATAAGATGCGTGAGTGGTGACAATAAATGGCCACTGTCTGTGCAGTCAGGTATATAAGATGTGTGAGTGGTGGCAATAAATGGCCGCTGTCTGTGCAGTCAGGCATATAAGATGTATGAGTGGTGACAATAAATGGCCGCTGTCTGTGCAGTCAGGTAGATAAGATGTGTGAGTGGTGACAATAAATGGCCGCTGTCTGTGCAGTCAGGCATATAAGATGTGTGAGTGGTGACAATAAATGGCCGGTGTCTGTGTAGTCAGGTATATAAGATGCCTGAGTGGTGACAATAAATGGCCGCTGTCTGTGCAGTCAGGTATATAAGATGCCTGAGTGGTGACAATAAATGGCCGCTGTCTGTGCAGTCAGGTATATAAGATGTGTGAGTGGTGGCAATAAATGGCCGCTGTCTGTGCAGTCAGGCATATAAGATGTATGAGTGGTGACAATAAATGGCCGCTGTCTGTGCAGTCAGGTAGATAAGATGTGTGAGTGGTGACAATAAATGGCCGCTGTCTGTGCAGTCAGGCATATAAGATGTGTGAGTGGTGACAATAAATGGCCGGTGTCTGTGTAGTCAGGTATATAAGATGCCTGAGTGGTGACAATAAATGGCCGCTGTCTGTGCAGTCAGGTATATAAGATGCCTGAGTGGTGACAATAAATGGCCGCTGTCTGTGCAGTCAGGTATATAAGATGCGTGAGTGGTGACAATAAATGGCCGCTGTCTGTGCAGTCACGCATATAAGATGCGTGAGTGGTGACAATAAAAATAAATGGCCGCTGTCTGTGTAGTCAGGTATATAAGATGCCTGAGTGGTGACAATAAATGGCCGCTGTCTGTGCAGTCAGGTATATAAGATGCCTGAATGTTGACAATAAAAATAAATGGCCGCTGTCTGTGCAGTCAGGTATATAAGAAGCGTGAGTGGTGACAATAAATGGCTGCTGTCTGTGCTGTCAGGTATATATGATGTGTGAGTGGTAACAATAAATGGCCGTTGTCTGTGCAGTCAGGTATATAAGATGTGTGAGTGGTGACAATAAATGGCCGCTGTCTGTGCAGTCATGCATATAAGATGTGTGAGTGGTGACAATAAATGGCCGCTGTCTGTGCAGTCAGGTATATAAGATGCCTGAGTGGTGACAATAAATGGCCGCTGTCTGTGCAGTCAGGTATATAAGTTGTGTGAGTGGTGACAATAAATGGCCGCTGTCTGAGCAGTCAGGTATATAAGATGCCTGAGTGGTGACAATAAATGGCCGCTGTCTGTGCAGTCAGGTATATAGGATGTGTGAGTGGTGACAATAAATGGCCGCTGTCTGTGCAGTAAGGTATATAAGATGTGTGAGTGGTGACAATAAATGGCCGCTGTCTGTGCAGTCAGGTATATAAGATGCCTGAGTGGTGATAATAAATGGCCGCTGTCTGTGCAGTCAGGTATATAAGATGCCTGAGTGGTGACAATAAATGGCCGCTGTCTGTGTAATCAGGTATATAAGATGCCTGAGTGGTGACAATAAATGGCCGCTGTCTGTGTAGTCAGGCATATAAGATGCCTGAGTGGTGACAATAAAAATAAATGGCCGCTGTCTGTGCAGTCACGCATATAAGATGCGTGAGTGGTGACAATAAATGGCCGCTGTCTGTGCAGTCAGGTAGATAAGATGTGTGAGTGGTGACAATAAATGGCCGCTGTCTGTGCAGTCAGGTATATAAGATGTTTGAGTGGTGACAATAAATGGCCGCTGTCTGTGCTGTCAGGTATATAAGATGTGTGAGTGGTGACAATAAATGGCCGCTGTCTGTGCAGTCAGGTATATAGGATGTGTGAGTGGTGACAATAAATGGCCGCTGTCTGTGCAGTAAGGTATATAAGATGTGTGAGTGGTGACAATAAATGGCCACTGTCTGTGCAGTCAGGTATATAAGATGCGTGAGTGGTGGCAATAAATGGCCGCTGTCTGTGCAGTCAGGTATATAAGTTGTGTGAGTGGTGACAATAAATGGCCGCTGTCTGAGCAGTCAGGTATATAAGATGCCTGAGTGGTGACAATAAATGGCCGCTGTCTGTGCAGTCAGGTATATAGGATGTGTGAGTGGTGACAATAAATGGCCGCTGTCTGTGCAGTCAGGTATATAAGATGTGTGAGTGGTGACAATAAATGGCCGCTGTCTGTGCAGTCAGGTATATAAGATGCCTGAGTGGTGACAATAAATGGCCGCTGTCTGTGCAGTCAGGTATATAAGATGCCTGAATGTTGACAATAAAAATAAATGGCCGCTGTCTGTGCAGTCAGGTATATAAGATGCGTGAGTGGTGACAATAAATGGCCGCTGTCTGTGCAGTCAGGTATATAAGATGCCTGAGTGGTGACAATAAAAATAAATGGCCGCTGTCTGTGCAGTCAGGTATATAAGAAGCGTGAGTGGTGACAATAAATGGCTGCTGTCTGTGCTGTCAGGTATATATGATGTGTGAGTGGTGACAATAACTGGCCGCTGTCTGTGCAGTCAGGTATATAAGATGTGTGAGTGGTAACAATAAATGGCCGTTGTCTGTGCAGTCAGGTATATAAGATGTGTGAGTGGTGACAATAAATGGCCGCTGTCTGTGCAGTCAGGTATATAAGATGCCTGAGTGGTAACAATAAATGGCCGCTGTCTGTGCAGTCAGGTATATAAGATGCCTGAGTGGTGACAATAAATGGCCGCTGTCTGTGCAGTCAGGTATATAAGATGTGTGAGTGGTGACAATAAATGGCCGCTGTCTGTGCAGTCATGCATATAAGATGTGTGAGTGGTGACAATAAATGGCCGCTGTCTGTGCAGTCAGGTATATAAGATGCCTGAGTGGTGACAATAAATGGCCGCTGTCTGTGCAGTCAGGTATATAAGATGTTTGAGTGGTAACAATAAATGGCCGCTGTCTGTGCAGTCAGGTATATAAGATGCGTGAGTGGTGACAATAAATGGCCGCTGTATGTGCAGTCAGGTATATAAGATGCGTGAGTGGTGACAATAAATGGCCGCTGTCTGTGCAGTCAGGAATATAAGATGTGTGAGTGGTGACAATAAATGGCCGCTGTCTGTGCAGTCAGGTATATCAGATGTGTGAGTGGTGACAATAAATGGCCGCTGTCTGTGCAGTCAGGCATATAAGATGTATGAGTGGTGACAATAAATTGCCGCTGTCTGTGCAGTCAGGTATATAAGATGCCTGAGTGGTGACAATAAATGACCGCTGTCTGTGTAGTCAGGTATATAAGATGCCTGAGTGGTGACAATAAAAATAAATGGCCGCTGTCTGTGCAGTCAGGTATATAAGATGCGTGAGTGGTGACAATAAATGGCCGCTGTCTGTGCAGTCAGGTATATAAGATGTGTGAGTGGTGACAATAAATGGCCGCTGTCTGTGCAGTCAGGCATATAAGATGTGTGAGTGGTGACAATAAATGGCCGCTGTCTGTGCTGTCAGGTATATAAGATGCCTGAGTGGTGACAATAAATGGCCGCTGTCTGTGCAGTCATGCATTTAAGATGTGTGAGTGGTGACAATAAATGGCCGCTGTCTGTGCAGTCAGGTATATAAGATGCCTGAGTGGTGACAATAAATGGCCGCTGTCTGTGCAGTCAGGTATATAAGATGCCTGAGTGGTGACAATAAATGGCCGCTGTCTGTGCAGTCAGGTATATAAGATGCATAAGTGGTGACAATAAATGGCCGCTGTCTGTGCAGTCAGGTATATAAGATGCATAAGTGGTGACAATAAATGGCCGCTGTCTGTGCAGTCAGGTATATAAGATGCCTGAGTGGTGACAATAAATGGCCGCTGTCTGTGCAGTCAGGTATATAGGATGTGTGAGTGGTGACAATAAAAGGCCGCTGTCTGTGCAATCAGGTATATAAGATGTGTGATTGGTGACAATAAATGGCCGCCGTCTGTGCAGTCAGGTATATAAGATGCCTGAGTGGTGACAATAAATGGCCGCTGTTTGTGCAGTCAGGCATATAAGATGCGTGAGTGGTGACAATAAATGGCCGCTGTCTCTGCAGTCAGGTATATAAGATGTGTGAGATGTGACAATAAATGGCCGCTGTCTGTGCAGTCAGGTATATAAGATGCCTGAGTGGTGACAATAAATGGCCGCTGTCTGTGCAGTCAGGTATATAAGATGCGTGAGTGGTGACAATAAATGGCCGCTGCCTGTGCAGTCAGGTATATAAGATGCGTGAGTGGTGACAATAAATGGCCGCTGTCTGTGCAGTCAGGTATATAAGATGCGTGAGTGGTGACAATAAATGGCCGCTGCCTGTGCAGTCAGGTATATAAGATGCGTGAGTGGTGACAATAAATGGCCGCTGTCTGTGAAGTCAGGTATATAAGATGTGTGAGTGGTGACAATAAATGGCCGCTGTCTGTGCAGTCAGGTATATAAAATGCGTGAGTGGTGACAATAAATGGCCGCTGTCTGTGCTGTCAGGTATATAAGATGTGTGAGTGGTGACAATAAATGGCCGCTGTCTGTGCAGTCAGGTATATAAAATGCGTGAGTGGTGACAATAAATGGCCGCTGTCTGTGTAGTCAGGTATAAAAGATGCGTGAGTGGTGACAATAAATGGCCGCTGTCTGTGCAGTCAGGTATATAAGATGCGTGAGTGGTGACAATAAATGGCCGCTGTCTGTGCAGTCAGGTATATAAGATGCGTGAGTGGTGACAATAAATGGCCTCTGTCTGTGCAGTCAGGTATATAAGATGCGTGATTGGTGACAATAAATGGCCGCTGTCTGTGCAGTCAGGTATATAAGATGTGTGAGTGGTGACAATAAATGTGCAGTCAGGTATATAAGATGCGTGAGTGGTGACAATAAATGGCCGCTGTATGTGCAGTCAGGTATATAAGATGCGTGAGTGGTGACAATAAATGGCCGCTGTCTGTGCAGTCAGGTATATAAGATGTGTGAGTGGTGACAATAAATGGCCGCTGTCTGTGCTGTCAGGTATATCAGATGTGTGAGTGGTGACAATAAATGGCCGCTGTCTGTGCAGTCAGGTATATAAGATGTGTGAGTTGTGACAATAAATGGTCGCTGTCTGTGCTGTCAGGTATATAAGATGCCTGAGTGGTAACAATAAATGGCCGCTGTTTGTGCAGTCAGGTATATAAGATCTGTGAGTGGTGACAATAAATGGCCGCTGTCTGTGCAGTCAGGTATATAATATGCCTGAGTGGTGACAATAAATGGCCGCTGTCTGTGCAGTCATGCATATAAGATGTGTGAGTGGTGACAATAAATGGGCGCTGTCTGTGCAGTCAGGTATATAAGATGCTTGGGTCGTGACAATAATTGGCCGCTGTCTGTGCAGTCAGGTATATAAGATGCATAAGTGGTGACAACAAATGGCCGCTGTCTGTGCAGTCAGGTATATAAGATGCATAAGTGGTGACAATAAAGGGCCGTGTCTGTGCAGTCAGGTATATAAGATGTGTGAGTGGTGACAATAAATGGCCGCTGTCTCTGCAGTCAGGTATATAAGATGTGTGATTGGTGACAATAAATGGCCGCCGTCTGTGCAGTCAGGTATATAAGATGCCTGAGTGGTGACAATAAATGGCCGCTGTCTGTGCAGTCAGACATATAAGATGCGTGAGTGGTGACAATAAATGGTCGCTGTCTGTGCAGTCAGGTATATAAGATGTGTGAGTGGTGACAATAAATGGCCACTGTCTGTGCAGTCAGGTATATAAGATGCATGAGTGGTGACAATAAATGGCCGCTGTCTGTGCAGTCAGGCATATAAGATGTGTGAGTGGTGACAATAAATGGCCGCTGTCTGTGCAGTCAGGTATATAAGATGTGTGATTGGTGACAATAAATGGCAGCCGTCTGTGCAGTCAGGTATATAAGATGCCTGAGTGGTGACAATAAATGGCCGCTGTCTGTGCAGTCAGGCATATAAGATGCGTGAGTGGTGACAATAAATGGCCGCAGTCTGTGCAGTCAGGTATATAAGATGTGTGACTGGTGACAATAAATGGCCGCTGTCTGTTCACTCAGGTATGTAAGATGTGTGAGTGGTGACAATAAATGGTCGCTGTCTGTGCAGTCATGCATATAAGATGTGTGAGTGGTGACAATAAATGGCCGCTGTCTGTGCAGTCAGGTATATAAGATGCATAAGTGGTGACAATAAATGGCCGCTGTCTGTGCAGTCAGGTATATAAGATGCATAAGTGGTGACAATAAATGGCCGCTGTCTGTGCAGTCAGGTATATAAGATGCCTGAGTGGTGACAATAAATGGCCGCTGTCTGTGCAGTCAGGTATATAGGATGTGTGAGTGGTGACAATAAATGGCCGCTGTCTGTGCAATCAGGTATATAAGATGTGTGATTGGTGACAATAAATGGCCGCCGTCTGTGCAGTCAGGTATATAAGATGTCTGAGTGGTGACAATAAATGGCAGCTGTTTGTGCAGTCAGGCATATAAGATGCGTGAGTGGTGACAATAAATGGCCGCTGTCTCTGCAGTCAGGTATATAAGATGTGTGAGATGTGACAATAAATGGCCGCTGTCTGTGCAGTCAGGTATATAAGATGCCTGAGTGGTGACAATAAATGGCCGCTGTCTGTGCAGTCAGGTATATAAGATGCGTGAGTGGTGACAATAAAGGGCCGTGTCTGTGCAGTCAGGTATATAAGATGTGTGAGTGGTGACAATAAATGGCCGCTGTCTCTGCAGTCAGGTATATAAGATGTGTGATTGGTGACAATAAATGGCCGCCGTCTGTGCAGTCAGGTATATAAGATGCCTGAGTGGTGACAATAAATGGCCGCTGTCTGTGCAGTCAGACATATAAGATGCGTGAGTGGTGACAATAAATGGTCGCTGTCTGTGCAGTCAGGTATATAAGATGTGTGAGTGGTGACAATAAATGGCCACTGTCTGTGCAGTCAGGTATATAAGATGCATGAGTGGTGACAATAAATGGCCGCTGTCTGTGCAGTCAGGCATATAAGATGTGTGAGTGGTGACAATAAATGGCCGCTGTCTGTGCAGTCAGGTATATAAGATGTGTGATTGGTGACAATAAATGGCAGCCGTCTGTGCAGTCAGGTATATAAGATGCCTGAGTGGTGACAATAAATGGCCGCTGTCTGTGCAGTCAGGCATATAAGATGCGTGAGTGGTGACAATAAATGGCCGCAGTCTGTGCAGTCAGGTATATAAGATGTGTGACTGGTGACAATAAATGGCCGCTGTCTGTTCACTCAGGTATGTAAGATGTGTGAGTGGTGACAATAAATGGTCGCTGTCTGTGCAGTCAGGTATGTAAGATGTGTGAGTGGTGACAATAAATGGCCGCTGTCTGTGCAGTCAGTTATATAAGATGCCTGAGTGGTGACAATAAATGGCCGCTGTCTGTGCAGTCATGCATATAAGATGTGTGAGTGGTGACAATAAATGGCCGCTGTCTTTGCAGTCAGGTATATAAGATGCCTGAGTGGTGACAATAAATGGCCGCTGTCTGTGCAGTCAGGTATATAAGATGCCTGAGTGGTGACAATAAATGGCCGCTGTCTGTGCAGTCAGGTATATAAGATGCATAAGTGGTGACAATAAATGGCCGCTGTCTGTGCAGTCAGGTATATAAGATGCATAAGTGGTGACAATAAATGGCCGCTGTCTGTGCAGTCAGGTATATAAGATGCCTGAGTGGTGACAATAAATGGCCGCTGTCTGTGCAGTCAGGTATATAGGATGTGTGAGTGGTGACAATAAATGGCCGCTGTCTGTGCAATCAGGTATATAAGATGTGTGATTGGTGACAATAAATGGCCGCCGTCTGTGCAGTCAGGTATATAAGATGCCTGAGTGGTGACAATAAATGGCCGCTGTTTGTGCAGTCAGGCATATAAGATGCGTGAGTGGTGACAATAAATGGCCGCTGTCTCTGCAGTCAGGTATATAAGATGTGTGAGATGTGACAATAAATGGCCGCTGTCTGTGCAGTCAGGTATATAAGATGCCTGAGTGGTGACAATAAATGGCCGCTGTCTGTGCAGTCAGGTATATAAGATGCGTGAGTGGTGACAATAAATGGCCGCTGCCTGTGCAGTCAGGTATATAAGATGCGTGAGTGGTGACAATAAATGGCCGCCGTCTGTGCAGTCAGGTATATAAGATGAGTGAGTGGTGACAATAAATGGCCGCTGTCTGTGCAGTCAGGTATATAAGATGCGTGAGTGGTGACAATAAATGGCCGCTGCCTGTGCAGTCAGGTATATAAGATGCGTGAGTGGTGACAATAAATGGCCGCTGTCTGTACAGTCAGGTATATAAGATGTGTGAGTGGTGACAATAAATGGCCGCTGTCTGTGCAGTCAGGTATATAAGATGCGTGACTGGTCACAATAAATGGCCGCCGTCTGTGCAGTCAGGTATATAAGATGCGTGAGTGGTGACAATAAATGGTCGCTGTCTGTGCAGTCAGGTATATAAGATTCGTGACTGGTGCCAATAAATGGCCGCTGTCTGTGCAATCAGGTATATAAGATGTGTGAGTGGTGACAATAAATGGCCGCTGTCTGTGCAGTCAGGTATATAAAATGCGTGAGTGGTGACAATAAATGGCCGCTGTCTGTGCTGTCAGGTATATAAGATGCGTGAGTGGTGACAATAAATGGCCACTGTCTGTGCAGTCAGGTATATAAGATGTGTGAGTGGTGGCAATAAATGGCCGCTGTCTGTGCAGTCAGGCATATAAGATGTATGAGTGGTGACAATAAATGGCCGCTGTCTGTGTAGTCAGGTATATAAGATGCCTGAGTGGTGACAATAAATGGCCGCTGTCTGTGCAGTCAGGTATATAAGATGCCTGAGTGGTGACAATAAATGGCCGCTGTCTGTGCAGTCAGGTATATAAGATGCGTGAGTGGTGACAATAAATGGCCGCTGTCTGTGCAGTCAGGTATATAAGATGCCTGAGTGGTGACAATAAAAATAAATGGCCGCTGTCTGTGCAGTCAGGTATATAAGAAGCGTGAGTGGTGACAATAAATGGCTGCTGTCTGTGCTGTCAGGGATATATGATGTGTGAGTGGTGACAATAACTGGCCGCTGTCTGTGCAGTCAGGTATATAAGATGTGTGAGTGGTAACAATAAATGGCCGTTGTCTGTGCAGTCAGGTATATAAGATGTGTGAGTGGTGACAATAAATGGTCGCTGTCTGTGCAGTCAGGTATATAAGATGCCTGAGTGGTAACAATAAATGGCCGCTGTCTGTGCAGTCAGGTATATAAGATGCGTGAGTGGTGACAATAAATGGCCGCTGTCTGTGCAGTTAGGTACATAAGATGCCTGAGTGGTGACAATAAATGGCTGCTGTCTGTGCAGTCAGGTATATAAGATGTGTGAGTGGTGACAATAAATGGCCGCTGTCTGTGCAGTCAGGTATATAAGATGCCTGAGTGGTGACAATAAATGGCCGCTGTCTGTGCAGTCAGGTATATAAGTTGTGTGAGTGGTGACAATAAATGGCCGCTGTCTGTGCAGTCAGGTATATAAGATGCCTGAGTGGTGACAATAAATGGCCGCTGTCTCTGCAGTCAGGTATATAGGATGTGTGAGTGGTGACAATAAATGGCCGCTGTCTGTGCAGTCAGGTATATAAGATGTGTGAGTGGTGACAATAAATGGCCGCTGTCTGTGCAGTCAGGTATATAAGATGTTTGAGTGGTAACAATAAATGGCCGCTGTCTGTGCAGTCAGGTATATAAGATGCGTGAGTGGTGACAATAAATGGCCGCTGTATGTGCAGTCAGGTATATAAGATGCGTGAGTGGTGACAATAAATGGCCGCTGTCTGTGCAGTCAGGAATATAAGATGTGTGAGTGGTGACAATAAATGGCCGCTGTCTGTGCAGTCAGGTATATAAGATGTGTGAGTGGTGACAATAAATGGCCGCTGTCTGTGCAGTCAGGCATATAAGATGTATGAGTGGTGACAATAAATTGCCGCTGTCTGTGCAGTCAGGTATATAAGATGTGTGAGTGGTGACAATAAATGACCGCTGTCTGTGCAGTCAGGCATATAAGATGTGTGAGTGGTGACAATAAATGGCCGCTGTCTGTGTAGTCAGGTATATAAGATGCCTGAGTGGTGACAATAAATGGCCGCTGTTTGTGTAGTCAGGTATATAAGATGCCTGAGTGGTGACAATAAAAATAAATGGCCGCTGTCTGTGCAGTCAGGTATATAAGATGCGTGAGTGGTGACAATAAATGGCCGCTGTCTGTGCAGTCAGGTATATAAGATGTGTGAGTGGTAACAATAAATGGCCGTTGTCTGTGCAGTCAGGCATATAAGATGTGTGAGTGGTGACAATAAATGGCCGCTGCCTGTGCAGTCAGGTATATAAGATGTGTGAGTGGTGACAATAAATGGCCGCTGTCTGTGCAGTCAGGCATATAAGATGTGTGAGTGGTGACAATAAATGGCCGCTGTCTGTGCTGTCAGGTATATAAGATGCCTGAGTGGTGACAATAAATGGCCGCTGTCTGTGCAGTCAGGCATATAAGATGCGTGAGTGGTGACAATAAATGGCCGCTGTCTGTGCAGTCAGGTATATAAGATGTGTGAGTGATGACAATAAATGGTCGCTGTCTGTGAAGTCAGGTATGTAAGATGTGTGAGTGGTGACAATAAATGGCCGCTGTCTGTGCAGTCATGCATTTAAGATGTGTGAGTGGTGACAATAAATGGCCGCTGTCTGTGCAGTCAGGTATATAAGATGCCTGAGTGGTGACAATAAATGGCCGCTGTCTGTGCAGTCAGGTATATAAGATGCCTGAGTGGTGACAATAAATGGCCGCTGTCTGTGCAGTCAGGTATATAAGATGCATAAGTGGTGACAATAAATGGTCGCTGTCTGTGCAGTCAGGTATATAAGATGCATAAGTGGTGACAATAAATGGCCGCCGTCTGTGCAGTCAGGTATATAAGAAGCCTGAGTGGTGACAATAAATGGCCGCTGTTTGTGCAGTCAGGCATATAAGATGCGTGAGTGGTGATAATAAATGGCCGCTGTCTCTGCAGTCAGGTATATAAGATGTGTGAGATGTGACAATAAATGGCCGCTGTCTGTGCAGTCAGGTATATAAGATGCCTGAGTGGTGACAATAAATAGCGGCTGTCTGTGCAGTCAGGTATATAAGATGCGTGAGTGGTGACAATAAATGGCCGCTGTCTGTGCAGTCAGGTATATAAGATGCGTGAGTGGTGACAATAAATGGCCGCTGCCTGTGCAGTCAGGTATATAAGATGCGTGAGTGGTGACAATAAATGGCCGCTGTCTGTGCAGTCAGGTATATAAGATGTGTGAGTGGTGACAATAAATGGCCGCTGTCTGTGCAGTCAGGTATATAAGATGCGTGACTGGTCACAATAAATGGCCGCCGTCTGTGCAGTCAGGTATATAAGATGCTTGAGTGGTAACAATAAATGGCCGCTGTCTGTGCAATCAGGTATATAAGATGTGTGAGTGGTGACAATAAATCGCCGCTGTCTGTGCAGTCAGGTATATAAAATGCGTGAGTGGTGACAATAAATGGCCGCTGTCTGTGCTGTCAGGTATATAAGATATGTGAGTGGTGACAATAAATGGCCGCTCTCTGTGCAGTCAGGTATATAAAATGCGTGAGTGGTGACAATAAATGGCCGCTGTCTGTGTAGTCAGGTATAAAAGATGCGTGAGTGGTGACAATAAATGGCCGCTGTTTGTGCAGTCAGGTATATAAGATGTGTGAGTGGTGACAATAAATGGCCACTGTCTGTGCAGTCAGGTATATAAGATCTGTGAGTGGTGACAATAAATGGCCGCTGTCTGTGCAGTCAGGTATATAAGATGCCTGGGTGGTGACAATAAATGGCCGCTGTCTGTGCAGTCAGGTATATAAGATGCATAAGTGGTGACAATAAATGGCCGCTGTCTGTGCAATCAGGTATATAAGATGCATAAGTGGTGACAATAAAGGGCCGCTGTCTGTGCAGTCAGGTATATAAGATGTGTGAGTGGTGACAATAAATGGCCGCTGTCTGTGCAGTCACGTATATAAGATGTGTGATTGGTGACAATAAATGGCCGCCGTCTGTGCAGTCAGGTATATAAGATGCCTGAGTGGTGACAATAAATGGCCGCTGTCTGTGCAGTCAGACATATAAGATGCGTGAGTGGTGACAATAAATGGTCGCTGTCTGTGCAGTCAGGTATATAAGATGTGTGATTGGTGACAATAAATGGCCGCCGTCTGTGCAGTCAGGTATATAAGATGCCTGAGTGGTGACAATAAATGGCCGCTGTCTGTGCAGTCAGACATATAAGATGTGTGAGTGGTGACAATAAATGGCCGCTGTCTGTGCAGTCAGGCATATAAGATGTGTGAGTGGTGACAATAAATGGCCGCTGTCTGTGCAGTCAGGTATATAAGATGTGTGATTGGTGACAATAAATGGCAGCCGTCTGTGCAGTCAGGTATATAAGATGCGTGAGTGGTGACAATAAATGGCCGCTGCCTGTGCAGTCAGGTATATAAGATGCGTGAGTGGTGACAATAAATGGCCGCCGTCTGTGCAGTCAGGTATATAAGATGCGTGAGTGGTGACAATAAATGGTCGCTGTCTGTGCAGTCAGGTATATAAGATGCGTGACTGGTGACAATAAATGGCCGCTGTCTGTGCAATCAGGTATATAAGATGTGTGAGTGGTGACAATAAATGGCCGCTGTCTGTGCAGTCAGGTACATAAGATGTGTGAGTGGTGACAATAAATGGCCGCTGTCTGTGCAGTCAGGTACATAAGATGTGTGAGTGGTGACAATAAATGGCCGCTGTCTGTGCAGTCAGGTATATAAGATGTGTGAGTGGTGACAATAAATAGCCGCTGTCTGTGCAGTCAGGTATATAAGATGCGTGAGTGGTGACAATAAATGGCCGCTGTCTGTTAAGTCAGGTATATACAGTAGTCAGGAATCATCTCTATCATTGTCATCTAGAAGGTTTGCTCAGTAATCTCTGCTCTTACCTGCTCCTGATGGTCTTCTTCTTCTTCTCTATAATTTTGATGTTCTCGTCCCTACAGTACATGAAACATATATCATCTCATGGAAATGTGGAGTAAGTAGGGGGGATTAGGATCTGTAAGAGGTTCGTTCTCAGGAGCGGAACAGACAGTCAATTCCCCAGTTTCTCACTCCAACCCAAATACTTTCTTAGCACCATTTGTCCATTTCCTCCATCACACAGATAAAGGGGTCTCCCAGGATTAGAATACTGATGACCAATCGTTAGGATCTGCCCCCAATAAAAGGGAAGCAGATATCTGGATCCCGATGGAGACCCCACTGATTAGCTGACACTGACTGTTACCTAGAAGCGGCCGTGCAGATCGGGGGCTGCAGAGTCTACAATTTATTAGAATACATTAATGCCAAGGTTCAGATGTCTGTGAAGCACGGCATGAGTACAGACATCGATTACTGACCGGCCCAAACCTGACAGCCCCATAAGCCAACACAAGACTATGAGAAAGCGACATTTTCAGATTTTTGTATACTTGGACCAAAACGCAGAAAATGGTGTAAAATAATAAAAGAGCCATAGTCACATGATAAATCCTGTAGAGCAGCAATGAAGTTAGTGACTACCCATGTGACCGCTGCAGCTAATCACTGGCTTTGTGCCATTTCCTATATTTCAGACTAAAATCCAGCGATTGAAGAGACTCCAGCGATGTGGTGTAATTAAAATTTCCATTTATTTAAAGGATGATGTTTCCATAAAAAATGCATTTACAAAGAGAGCCAATTTACACCATATGGGCAAGCAGAGTAAAAAAAAAAAAACCGCTACGCGTTTCGGTTTAGAAAAGCCTTAATCGTGGTATATATGTGGCACCCCAGGGGTCTGGTTACCACAGTAATAGAAATATTACGTCTGAGAGCAAGTGGGAGGTTTCTCTGGTCAGGAGCCCTAAGCATGCAACACTGCCCGCCCAGACCTGGGAGGGGAGGAATCTGCCCTTATAAACTGGGTCTGGGGCGGATTAGGACAGTCAGAGCCTGGAGACAGTTCCAGACACAGGGAAAGTGTCAGCAAGGAGCTCTGTAGGAGCAGGAGCGAGTGCCAGGGGCTGGAAGCTAGATAGCTCGCCCTGGCTGAAGACATTAAGACAGGACACGGAGTCCGAGGCTGTGGGGACATCCAGGTCCAGCAGCAGAATCCAACCGGCAGGGGATTCCATGTCCTCTGGCCAGAGGAGCCCGGAGGCACGGTCACAAGCAAGGGACCAGCACCGCCATCATGGAGCGGAGGCTAACAGAAGGCCCCAAGTCACCGGCCATACGGGGGAGCACCACACGGTATACTCAGGGACGTGGGCTACTTCTACCCGCATACAGCAAGGTAGCCAGGAAGAGTGCAGATAGAAGGGGAGGCCTACAACTCCACCTGGTAAGGGGAGATCCTGCTTGCTCAAAGACTGACCAGGCCTCTACTGCTAACCAGTACTCCCGGGAGGGTCTGCTTTATAACACCAGTAAAGACCCTGAACTGCACGGCATGGACTCTGAGTTATTCCTGCTGCACTCGTGCACCATCACGCCCATCATCCACACTAACTGCCCTGAGGCCATACTCCTCCCGTGGGGAGTCATCCCGTTCTTAGCTGCACACACAACACCGGCCTCAGCGGTCTGCCTTGCAGCGGCGGTCCCCACTGACCGCAATCCACGGGTGGCGTAGTCGGACTATTATCTCACTAATAAGACTGCCACTGAATTGACCACCCTGGGCACGGACCGGGTCAGCGAAACGGAGACTACAACCCCCAGTGATCCGGCTCCGGGTATTCCCTGCACAACACAGGCCCAGGGGGCGCGTCAACTTTGGCGTAGTCGGCAGGATTCAGACCAACCCGCCCCAACGGGTATTGCGTGCCTGAAAAAAGACTTTTGCACTTACCTGAGAGAAGTTTCCCGCCGTCCGAAGTCGTTTCCCGCCATCGGACGCCATCTTGGGTCGTTTCCCGCCATCTTCTGCTGTCTTCCCGCCATCCGCAGCCGCTTCCCGCCATCGGACGCCATCTTCGGGATGCCGCGCGGGAAGAAGAGGGGCATGGACGCCGAAAGCGTGCGAGATCCGAAGATCCGTCCCAAGCGCTGACGCTGCGCAAGGTCCTGGAAGGGAGAGGGAGCGACGCTGACGTCACAGGAGCGCGACGCAAGGTCCTCGACCCCGACGATCGACTGCGGAGCCGCGGCCTACGGAAGAAGAGCATCGCAAGGTAGGCCACGGTCCACTAGGGGGGAAGGAGGATGTCGGATACCAAGGAGAGCTCCACCGCCACACCGGCCGCCAGCGCAACCGCTGCTGCGGTCATGCCATTCACCATGCCCTATATCCCGGGGGCAACCTGGCTACCCCAGTACTCAGGGGAGTCACATACCCTAAGTGACTTTAGGGAAAGACTGGATAGCCTCTTCCAGGTATACCCCCTCACGGAAGAGCAAAAAGTGAGCATCCTGGTGGCCCAGTTAATCGGGGCAGCCCAAAGGGAGGTAAAGTCCTGGCCACCTAGGAAGAAGAGGACTGTCAGAGAAATACTAGCCCGGCTGAAAGACACATTTGATACCCGCATCTCAGCCGAAATAAAGCTCAGATTTTACGGGTGCAAACAACGGGCACATGAAAGTATAAGAGACTATGCTCTAAACCTACAAGAGGCCCTGAGAGCCATTAAGCAGGCAGACCCTGACAGCGTGGGGAATGAAGACAAGCTGATGACCGAACAATTTATTGAGGGTCTGCTGTGCAATGCCCACCGAACCCAGTTGCGGGCAATGGCCTTACAGGACCCTGACCTGGACTTTGCACAGTTCAAGGACAGAGCCATCCGGGTGCTCCGAGAACCGGCACCAGGTGGCGCTGTGACCCACAGGCGCCCTGCTATCACTTATCACCAGGACGCGGCGCCCTTGTCTGCAGGGCCTGTGGGAGCTGATGCGCAGGCTTTGAACAATAACCCGGCTACAGACCTGCACCATCAGGTCCAAGAGCTGACTAAGAGCGTTGCCGCGCTAACCAGAACTGTGCAGTCTTTACAGGTCTCTTCTCCAGGAAAGATCCAGCTGGCATCTGGACCGGAGGACGTCCCGTGGTGCCGACTGAGGAGGACCCCACCGTCCAGAGGAAGACCCAGCGACAGATACAACGAGGACGGACGACCCATCTGCCGCTGCTGCAATCAACCTGGACACATGGCAAGGTACTGTCATTTAAACGGGCACAACCTGGGGTAGAGGGCCAACCCCCAGGCCTAAGATCATCAGGCCCATCGAACTGGCGTGACAAATACGTAGGGGGACGTCCGGTCTTGCCTGTGGTACTGGATGGTATTCCTATGAGCGTCCTACTGGACACTGGGTCGCAGGTCACCACCATCCCGTACGTGCTCTTCAAGAGGTACTGGAATGACTCGGACATAACCCGCTACCCAGATGACGACCTGAGCATTATCGCCAGCAATGGTCAGCCCGTGCCACAGATAGGATTTAAAGAGGTGACCATCAAGGTCGGTAAAGTTGAACTGCCGGCACAAGGACTGATCATTGTGGACATTGACTGTCGCGAGAGTCACCCAAAAATAACCCTAGGTACTAACGTAATCGAAAACTGTCTTGCAGAGGTGATTCTTATTTTGCAACAGGTTGCCAAGAATGCCAGTTCCAGCCAGCAGCGTGTCCTCCAAAAAGAGATCCGGGCACTGATGAAACGGCAACAGGTGGAACTATCTGGTGGTGAGATTGGTAGCATGAGAATGTGTGACCCGTTCCCTATTGCCATGCCCCCGAAAAGTGAGATGATGATTTGGTGCCGGGCACCTATTGGTCTAAGAGGTAGAGACTACCAAGCAATGGTAGAACCCGTCTACTCAGACAGTAGGCCCACCATTTTGACAGCACGGGGGGTGGTCGATGTACGCCATGGGAGGGTGCCCGTCCGCATCATAAATATCGGGGAGAGAGAAGTATACCTGCCCCGGTATGCCACGCTAGCCAAATTGTTCACCATCAACCAGAACTCTGTACAGGCCGTGGAACCCTTGCCTCCATCTCAACCAGAGGAAGGTAACGGCTCTAAGAAACCAATGGAGGACTGGTGTCAGCAACTGCATTTGGGTACTGACTCCACTCCCTCACACCAAAAACAGGGAGTCTATCGGGTGGTTCAAGAGTACGAGAGAGTGTTTAGTAAACACCCGCTGGACTTCGGGCGAGTAAAGGGGGTAGAACATCACATCCCCACGGGAGACCATCCTCCCATAAAGGAGAGATACCGACCCGTACCCCCTGCACACTATCAACACGCCAAGGGGATGCTAAAAGACATGAAGGAGGCTGGGGTAATTAGGGACAGCTGTAGCCCCTGGGCAGCTCCACTAGTCCTAGTGAAAAAGAAAGACAACACCATGAGAATGTGTGTAGACTACAGGAAGGTCAACCGTATCACACACAAAGATGCGTACCCATTACCAAGGATAGAAGAGTCCTTAGCTGCATTAAAATCTGCTAACTTCTTCTCTACTTTGGATCTCACTAGCGGGTACTGGCAGGTTCCTGTAGCAGAGGTGGACCGGGAGAAGACCGCATTCACCACCCCGATGGGACTCAGCGAATTTAACTGTATGCCGTTCGGGCTCTGCAACGCACCAGGAACCTTCCAACGGTTGATGGAATGCTGTCTGGGACACCGGAACTTCGAGACGGTCCTATTATACCTGGACGATGTCATCGTCTATTCCAAGACCTATGAGGACCATCTGGAACACCTGGCAGAAGTGTTTGAAGCCCTGGCAAACTATGGCCTAAAGGTAAAACCCTCAAAGTGTCATGTACTGAAGCCAAAGGTACAGTACCTGGGACACGTGGTGAGTGCTGACGGAGTGGCCCCCGACCTTGACAAGATCACCGTGATTAAGGACTGGCCAAGACCATCCAGCATAAAGGAAGTGCGGCAGTTCCTCGGGTTGGTAGGCTACTACCGAAGATTCATTCCCGGTTTTACCAAGAAGGCAGCTCCTATGCAGGACCTCCTGATAGGCCAGTCCAGGAAGGCCAAAAACCAGAAGCCACACTTCAGATGCGAAAAGCTGGAAGAGGAGTCATTCCGCCAGCTGAAGATGGCCCTCACGGGGGATGAAATCCTGGCGTACCCTGATTACAGCCAGCCCTTTATCCTCCACACAGACGCAAGCAACATCGGGCTAGGAGCCGTACTGTCCCAGATCCAGCAGGGGAGAGAACGGGTAATTGCTTACGCCAGCCGAAAACTGCGACCCACGGAAAGAAACCCTGAGAATTACAGCTCGTTCAAGCTAGAGTTCCTGGCAGTGGTGTGGGCGGTAACCGAACGTTTTAAGCATTACCTTGCCTCTTCCAGGTTCACCGGGTACACGGACAACAACCCATTGACACACCTGGACACTGCAAGACTGGGTGCCCTGGAGCAGAGATGGATGGCCCGCCTGTCCAATTATGAGTTCACGATCAAATACCGGGCAGGATGCTCCAATACCAACGCGGACGCCCTGTCCAGGATGCCAAACCTACCGGACGGAGGGGAAGATCCAGAAGAACTGGAAGAGGTCGAACTCCCTGCGTTCCACCGTCATGGGATTACCCAGTATTCCCACCGTGTGAGGGGCCAGCGATCCGCTACGTTCAACCCCTTACTCCATTACAACTGGGCGGAGACGCAAGACAGTGACCCCGCAGTCCGTCTGGTGAAGGAGATGCTGACCCAGGATGACGCCCGCCTGGACCCAGACGCTCCGGAAGAGACCAAGCAACTGTGGACGGAAAAAAGCAGACTGTTTCTCTACAAGGAGAAGTTGTGCCGCAGAATGGTCAATTCCCAGACACATGAACTGATCTGGCAGGTTGTGGTACCGAGACGGGACGCAGCTATGGTGCTGGAGGCCTACCACAATGGGGCAGGGCACTTCGGATGGAAGAAGCTGGAGTTCCTGCTGCGCGAACGGTTCTACTGGATAGGCATGAGAGGAGCCATTGAGAGATGGTGTAGAGACTGTGGCCCGTGCAATCTAAGAAGAAGGGACCGTGCCAGCCAGAGGACTCCCCTGCAGTCCATCATCACCAGGCAGCCGCTGGAACTGGTCGCTCTGGACCATGTTAAACTGGCCCCAAGCAGAAGCGGGTATGTCTACGCCCTAACCATCGTGGATCACTACTCCCGGTTCCTGGTGGTGGTCCCTGTCAAAGACTTGACGGCTCAGACAGCAGCCAGAGCCTTCCAGCTGCACTTCTGCCGCCCGCACGGGTACCCGGACCAAGTGCTGACGGACCAAGGACCAGCCTTCGAAGCGGAGGTCTTCCAGGAGTTCTGCAACCTGTATGGCTGCAAGAAGATAAGAACAACGCCCTATCACCCCCAAACCAATGGACTCTGCGAGAAGATGAACCAGGTGGTGATAGATCTGCTAAAAACATTGCCCCTGGAAGAAAGCAGTCTGTGACCTGAGAAACTGCCCGATCTGGTGGACCTGTATAACCACATCCCGGTAGGTTCCACCAACTGTACCCCGGCTTACCTAATGAGAGCAAGACCTGGTAAGCTGCCTGTTGACCTGGATATGGGAGTCCTGACACCTGAGGACACCTCGCCAGAGGCAGACTGGGATACAGAACGGCAGCAGCAGTATCGGAAAGTACAGGAGAGCGTCGAGCGAAGTCTCTGTCAATCAAGAGAAAGGCAGGAGAGGACTTATAACCAACATGCTCCCGCTGTTCCCCTGGTACCTGGAGAGCAGGTCTTGAAAAGAAAGAGACGGCTTCACAAGTTGGACGACCTGTGGGAGAAGGACCCATACACCATACTGCCCTCAAGCCATGAGAACCCTAAGGTCTGTGTCATCAGTAAGGATGGAGGAGAGACCACAGTCATTGTCTCCAGAGACCACCTGAAAAGTGTCCCGAGAAGTTGCAAAGCACGGATGAAGATCAGGAAAACCCTCAACCCATAGAGGAAAAGGAGGAAATGATCAGCACCGTACTCGGAGACTTTCCCCGGTCCTGGACACAAGTAAACAACGCTATCGTGGTGCCCGTCCTCACCTTTCTCCAGCCAGCCCCTCAAGTGCCTACAGAGGACCAGGTAGAGCGGGAAGAGCAGCCGGCCCAGGAGGCAGAAGATTCCATACCAGCAGACCAGGAGAATCAACCCTCTGCTAGCAGTGAGCCTGCCATGCCCCTAGTGAGCCAAAGAGTGCGCAGACAGCTGCCCAGCCTACCCATAACATCCCCTACACCCTGTAGTGCAGACCCAGTTAGTGAGCTCCGTAGGTCCACTAGAGTCACTAGAGGTCAGATGCTCGCTCGCTGGAGAATATAAAGTAATGCACTGTAAATTTACCTGTTTCTTAAAAATGTTTACGGTTTTTGTTGTTGCCTGTTATTAATTATGTTTCTCAGTTACCCTGCAGGGTTCTTTGGACTAACAGGTTATGGATAACCGGAACAACTTTGTAGATAGTTGCACATTGTGCCTCTTGCGAAGACGGCCGCGGAAGAGAAAATCTGTCTGGCGTGGCCTCCTTGCGGCCTAAAGTAGCTAGCTCCAGCCTTGCAGCCACGCCCAAGGCCAACGCAAGGGGTTTTCTTTGGACAGGTCCCCTACCTCGCTTAAGACTTCACCTTGGGTGACATGGACGCCCTCTTGTTTCACAAACTTCACCTTGGGTGATATGGACACCCGGTTACGGAAACGCCGTGACCACAAAATGTACTTTTTCATGTTGACTTGTTATTGTTATACCCTGCATTTATGTTTCTTTAAAAATATGTTTAGTCCCGGAGTACTAAATTTTACTAGGGGGGAATGTGGCACCCCAGGGGTCTGGTTACCACAGTAATAGAAATATTACGTCTGAGAGCAAGTGGGAGGTTTCTCTGGTCAGGAGCCCTAAGCATGCAACACTGCCCGCCCAGACCTGGGAGGGGAGGAATCTGCCCTTATAAACTGGGTCTGGGGTGGGATTAGGACAGTCAGAGCCTGGAGACAGTTCCAGACACAGGGAAAGTGTCAGCAAGGAGCTCTGTAGGAGCAGGAGCGAGTGCCAGGGGCTGGAAGCTAGATAACTCGCCCTGACTGAAGACACTAAGACCGGACACGGAGTCCGAGGCTGTGGGGACATCCAGGTCCAGCAGCAGAATCCAACCGGCAGGGGATTCCATGTCCTCTGGCCAGAGGAGCCCGGAGGCATGGTCACAAGCAAGGGACCAGCACCGCCATCGTGGAGCGGAGGCTAACAGAAGGCCCCAAGTCACCGGCCATACGGATGAGCACCACACGGTATACTCAGGGACGTGGGCTACTTCTACCCGCATACAGCAAGGTAGCCAGGAAGAGTGCAGATTAACGGGGAGGCCTACAACTCCACCTGGTCAGGGGAGATCCTGCTAGCTCTCAGACTGACCAGGCCTCTACTGCTAGCCAGTACTCCCGGGAGGGTCTGCTTTATAACACCAGTAAAGACCCTGAACTGCACGGCACGGACTCTGAGTTATTCCTGCTGCGCTCGTGCACCATCACTCCCATCATCCACACTAACTGCCCTGAGGCCATACTCCTCCTGTGGGGAGTCATCCCGTTCTTAGCTGCACACACAACACCGGCCTCAGCGGTCTGCCTTGCAGCGGCGGTCCCCACTGACCGCAATCCACGGGTGGCGTAGTCGGACTATTATCTCACTAATAAGACTGCCACTGAATTGACCACCCTGGGCACGGACCGGGTCAGCGCCACGGAGACTACAACCCCCAGTGATCCGGCTCCGGGTATTCCCTGCACAACACAGGCCCAGGGGGCGCGTCATATACTTTGGAATACAAGCAGGGTATAAATACAAAAGAACAGCAAACTGACAAAGGAAGTCCAATCAGTTAAGTAATTAATTCTTGTGACGTTCGGGTGTTACATCTTCGTTTCCCAGTTGGAGACAGGCTTTTTTCTTTTTGTGGTTATTTAATGCTACAGACGTTATAATAAAAGTTTCTGGCAAGAGAATTGAAACAAATTAGCTGAACAGTATAGATTCTGCATGTTGGAAACAGTAACAAGTCTACGAAACACAATGTATACCAGCGAAATATATGTATGTATGGCTGAATAAAAAATCTCCCACAGCAGGAGGTGACCAGTTTAGTTCGTCCGGTTTATTCCAGCTTTCATCTAGATATCCATATATATCGTACTACCGTATATAATAAAACTATTATTTTCAATTATCCATTGCTGTATACAAAAGATATGTTGGCATTATTTATTAGTATATATGGAACGAAAAATTACTTACAGTTTGCTGTCAAAAAGGAAAGAAATTGATAACTTTTTGTTCACAATGACCTGTTATTAATGTGTTATTAATCTCTTCACATCACATGGGTAGTCACTAACTTCATTGCTGCTCTACAGGATTTATCATGTGACTATGGCTCTTATGGCAGCAAGGAGGAAACACCGGGAAGGAGTTTATAGGTGAGCGGACTTTATCATTTTCTTTGTGTGTTTCCTATATTTGGCCACATTTTTTACATTGGAAAATCACAGAAATTTGACTGGTGATAGTTATGGAAGGGATGAGAAAAAATGATGTTGGCAGCTAGGTTCAATTTCTTATATAGGAGCACATGTATATCTTCTTATATTAACAGCAAATATCTGCACTTACAGAACTGCGATGTTATCAATCATTTTTTCTTCCTCGTCCTTTATCTCCTCGGGCGTCTCCTCTCTATAGTGCATGAAACAGAGATCACTCTATATGTTAGACGAGAACTTCACTGAGACTTGATGTAATACTAATGCTTGATTTTAACTATATACTGTACCATACACACTATATACTTTATACATACACACACTATATACATATACACACTATATACTACATACACACAATATAGGCTACACATACTGTATGTGTGTGTATACACACACACACCTTTATTATATCTGCCGCTCATTACTTCCAAGGTCATTCTGTATATACCCTCATCCCAGGACAGTAGTGGAGGGGGTGCCATCATGAAGAGGAGGGGACGCAGTACAGATAGGACTGAAGGCTGTTTCCTGTCCTGTCTGCACTCCGCTGTGTTGGATCCTTTCCCCTCCGCACACTTTTAGCTTCTGATGCTGTGATAAACTGTAAGTAATGCTGTGCATCCTCTGTTTTTGACACCCTTAACGCTGACCTTTAATAAGTGGAATCATTTTCAGCCTATTGGTTTAACCCTCCACCATAGTCAAGGGTCGATCATGTGGCCCCTTGGAAAATGTAATTGTCTACCCCTGGGATAAAGAAATCAAAACGATTGATATAGAAGAGTATATATTCCATAGGAATGATATATCCCAATCATCTCTATTCACAGTTGGAAGTGTTTTTTACAAAGCAGGCCCTTTAATATAAATTCCTAAGAATCCAGGTATGCTATTATCAAGCTGCGCCACTAGAGATAACCAGGTGGATCACTTGTGGTGGTGAAACTACTGGATAACTAGGGCTTAATAGAAAGCAGTGGACCAGCGGGTGTAAGCAATACATAGCAGGGTCACTACAAATACTGTCCTCCACCAGTGGGTCCAGCTAAAACACAACCTTGTATAATATATCAGGCTGGTCACATAGTGTTATATTTCCAGAAATAACATACGTACTGGCTAGTCTCCTGGGATGGACGCCAGATATTCTTCTTATATAGGTTTGGGATGAAAGCTGGTGGGGAAGTCAGGATGTCGAAAATCCATCTTTTGGAGAAGTGAAGAAAAGAAAAGTAATGACAAAGATTACACAACAGCGAATGTATCACAGCGACCTCAGACCCACAATGATCCGACAAAGGTGACATATTGGAGAGATCGCACCACTCAGGGTGTATTGTGACTGCAGGGGGCGCCACTATCTAATAGCAGCTTCCTCTCCCTGCAGCTTCTTTCTCAGCTCAGGATGATGGAGGGGTAAAGCGATCCTGTCAGCAGGATTTAGCCCTGTAAACTAAAGGCATGGCTATAATGGTGGTGTGATGCTGATCAATCTGATACCTGACGTGAAGGGATCCGCTCAGTGGCTGCTGAATACTCACGTTATGAGGTTTCCAGAAAATGACCTCTTCTGTGCTTCAGTGTGCTTTGGGGGGGGGGGACGTGGGGGCAGGGTCTTCTCATCTCCCCTACCCCACCAGCCTCCGTTGTTTCTTATGCAGTCACTGAACTGAGCCGAGATCTCGATCTGCTCATGCGCCACCTCCAGTGCCATTTTATTGAAATCCTATACACGGGACGCTGGCTACTACTGCGCATGCACCGCCCACACAATGATGGCGGCGTGGAATTTTAAAAAGGAGGCAGGTCGCTGAATAATCAGTAACAAATAAAGTAGCACCCTGCTGTAATGCAATTCAGATTTCATATATTGCATGTTTGCATACTTGGCGTTGCAGAGTGCTACTTTATTTCTTAGCTATACATGGAGATGGCTACTCTTAGTAAGCTCCTGTACACACCAGTTTTCTGTTTTGGAAGTGACTGTCAGTCTTTTGATAACTGAACAATCAGTGACCCAGCCCCCACGTCACACACTGAAGCACAGACGTCATTTTATGAAAACTTCATAAAGTGAGTATTCAGCTGCCACTGATCGGATCCCTTCACATCAGGTATCGGATTAATCAGCATCACAGCGCCATTATAGCCAGTCTTTTAGTTTGTAGGGCTAAATCCTGCCGGCAGGTTCACTTTAAGTAATGTGTTTTTTTACTGGATTTTTCATTTTTTATACAGTCTAAGGCCCAAATTTATCAAAGTATTTTAACCAGAATTCTGGCATAAATTGCTTTGAAAAGTTGCAAAATTTTGGCATAACCTGGAGTTGCACCAAAATTTTGCAACGTTTGGCGATTTCACATCAGTTTCTCTCAGCTCTGCCAAAATGGGCATAACAGTGACAGGACATGGGTGCAGTGGCGGCGTCACACCACAGCTCATCTAATGCATGACATGCAGTGGAATTTCCTACTCCAGAAATCTTACTTCAGTCTGAGACTGGAGTATGATTTCCGGTATGGCGCACAGAGGTGCATGCCACTTGTCAGATGCTGATTCATGACGAGGCATACACCCCTTCATCGATCAGGAGAGTCTGACGCCACCACATCCCCTCATCAAGACCAGTTTGATATATCAGGGCCTTAGTTTTTCTTTTTTAATATATCTCCAATACAGTTTTTTGTTCTATTAACAAAAGTTTCTGTTTTTTTTTTATTAAAATTAGTTACGACATAAAGGGGTTAAAATGGACCTAAGGCCCCTGAGTAATGAGACCACTGTGTTTTATTGGTGTATAAATTTGAAATCTACAATAAAAAGTGACATTTTGGATTTTCTTTAACTTTCATAATATTTGAATTAAAGATGGGATGAGAATGGTTTTAGGCAATTACTTTCTATGTCATATGCACACATGATTACATGTTGGGTCGTGTGCTCTTTTAGTATCACATTCCTATATCGTACCCCCAACTTTGAAAGACAGAAAAGAAGATGATGTTTTGTGAGTGCACTTGGTGCTCTATCACAGTAGAATACCCCTGTATGTGCCCCACCCCCACAGTATAAAACCTCCCCAGTATGGACATGTGCTGACCCCCTGAAACAGCTCAGAGATCACAGGCTGTGTGGTGGTGCAGGGATCTGACGGCTCTCTGCTCCACTACTCAACCATATCTATGAGGATTGGACATGTACTGACCTCCTGAGACAGTGCAGAGAGCACAGGCTGTGTGGTGGTGCAGGGAGCTGACGGCTCTCTGCTCCACTACTCAACCATATCTATGAGGATTGGACATGTACTGACCTCCTGAGACAGTGCAGAGAGCACAACCTGTGTGGTGGTGCAGGGAGCTGACGGCTCTCTGCTCCACTATTCAACCATATCTATGAGGATTGGACATGTGCTGACCTCCTCAGACAGCGCAGAGAGCACAGGCTGTGTGGTGGTGCAGGGAGCTGACAGCTCTCTGCTGCACTATTCAACCATATCTATGAGGATTGGACATGTGCTGACCTCCTGAGACAGCGCAGAGAGCACAGGCTGTGTGGTGGTGCAGGGAGCTGACGGCTCTCTGCTGCACTATTCAACCATATCTATGAGGATTGGACATGTGCTGACCTCCTGAGACAGCGCAGAGAGCACAGGCTGTGTGGTGGTGCAGGGAGCTGACGGCTCTCTGCACCACTACTCAACCATATCTATGAGGATACAGATTGGACATGTGCTGACCTCCTGAGTCAGCTTCCTAAATCCAGGATCCTGGACAGGAGCTATGGTATAGAAAGTATACCTATTTATAATTATAACTTGTGTCTTTCTGAAGGAGCCATATAAAATGCTGGGTCATGTTTCATTTTTCCTGGCACCCATATTAAATAGTCAAATAAATAAAATGAATCTAAACCATGTGTCCTATAAACCTCCTACACTGAGAAATGACTTTCGCACACTAAGTGACAACTATCAGCGTAGAGAGATATATAGAATGTGCAGACAGGTTTTATATTTCTACGTTAAAAAATAAGCACTTACGAAGTTTCCTCCATCAGGTTTATTTGTTTCTCTTCCATTTCTATTTTCTCCTCTATCAGTTTTTTGATATCCCATCTGTTGTACATGGAACATGTATCATTATCTCATATGTAAATTTATAAATATCAGAAATTTGAAGATCATTAGTAAACAAATTCTGCCCCTTCGCCTCCATCCAAAATACTTTGCCAACATTTTCTATCTACATCACACAAATGATACAATTGTGTCTATGTGGAGCTACCACTAGAGGGCGCTCATTGTATATAGACAAAAGAAATCTAGAAGGCTGGCGGCATAAATAGACCTCATGGTCCATCAGCCCAAATTATTTACTTGTCTTATACGTCTATCCCACACTTATTTAATGATATAATGACTGGCAAATTTACAATTTTTGAGCCTTCATTTTTTACTCCCCACCTTCCAAGAGCCGTATCCTTATACTTTTTGGTCTACAAAGTCATTTGAGGACTTGATTTTTTGCGGATCGAGTTGTAGTTTTGAATCACTTTACCATATAATGTTCTGAAAAATGTGAAAAAATCCAAAAGTGGTAAAATGATGAAAAAAAAATGCAATTCATTACAGCATTCATTATTTGGTAAAATGGCCTGGCGGTATTATTCTTTAGGGCGGTAATATTCTTTAGGGCGGCATTATTCTGTACGTCAGTTAGAATACAGTGATAATAAACTTATAAGGATTTTTTTTAGAATGTAAGTGGTTAAAAATAATTTAAAACTTTGCAAATAAAAAATGTGATTTGTGACACCATTTTCTGAGACCTGTAACTGTATTTTTTATGGATACCATTTTGTCGCTCATACGACATTTCAATTTATTTTTACTGCATTTCTTATGGGTGGTACAACAGCCGAAAAAATGATATTCTTGTGTTTTGACTCTTTTCTTTTTGGTGTTTTATGTCTGGTTAAAATTATTTTAATTTCTTGATAGATCGGACTTTTACGGACGCAGTGATATCAAATTTTTTTTTAATTATTTTTTCTTTAAATATGAAAAGGGGAATGATTGAAACTTTTTATTTTTTTATACGTGTATATTTTTAAAATCAACTCTCAGAAAATGGCTACAAGGGGAATTTTTTTCCCAAATTTGTGAAATTTCACCACTGAAATAAAAAAGAAACTCTGCATGTTTTGTTTTATCCATAATCATAATGACCTGGAGAATCATACACTAAGTAAAAAAATTCCCAAAATAATTGCAGGATTGCAATTTTTTTGTAATTTTGGTGCACTTTGATTTTTTTTCCCTGCTTTCTAGTACATCACATGATAAACTAAATAGATTCATTCAAAAATACAACCCGCACCACAAGTAACTGGAGCGTTACTTGTGGTGCGGGATCGGGCATTCTTACATTCCTGATGGGTAAGTTCAATAAACTTAAACCGGTCCTCCTATTTGGGAGGGCATCAACTTATAACTCTTTTGCATAGACTCATATTATTTCAGGAGTTGTATTAGTATATTTAACAGCAAGGTTTATATCAAGCTGAGCCCTATGTAGGGACGTTTTTTGCATATTTACACCCTATGTTGTTCACTGGGTAGAGAAGTGGGGCCTATATTGGAAAGAAAACCCCTCCTATGACTACTAATTTATATGTATGAGATCTCAACATCGGAGATGTTTCCTGGTCCACACGTGCCCACATTCTTTTGATTCATCCTTTCCTCTTGAATTTTTTTAATCATTTGTGGTTTAGTAATAAGAATTTAAAAAAAAAAAAAATTTCAATAAAGATTGTTATATTAATTGCAGGTGGTATTTGGATTTATTCCAAGTTTAGGTTGTACCATTAGGGATCCACTGCATAGTTTTGTCCATATTTACTAAATGGGGAGGTATGTGTGGCACCCTGCTGTTCACAGGTACCACAGGACCCAAAAGGGTGCATGGACGGACTTCTCCACAAGAGGCCCTCACTACAAACAAACACCTCCACCCTTCCACCTCATACCACCAGAGGGAGCCCTGTTAGGGATATATATATGGAGGGTGGAGTCAGGCAGTTGAGTTTAGTCAGAGAGTTCAGAGAGTGTGCGGCCACTGAGAGCAGTGAAGACGCAGCACGTCTGCTGCTGGATTGAGGGCCCCGAGTGTGGCCGGAGGCAGTAAGGAGAGGAGAGAGGAGTTGAGGGGGCAGAGGAGCATCATAGGCTCACCCCAAGACACAAACCGGACACCGGGTCCGGTCCTACAGGGTCCTCTATACCCAGTAGGGACTACCGGCTTACCAGGAGGCTTCCAGACCCATGGTCATCCTGAAGCTACCAGCAATAACCGGACTAGGAACCACGAAGGCCCCGGCGTCCAGGGATAGTGGTTGCCAAAGAAAGGTCCTACTACCAAGCGGTCAGGTGAGAGAGCAACACAACACAGAAGCTACGCCAAGCTTCAGGCTGGCTAGAAGCTTAGAGAGAGGGAGACACGGATCAGGAGGCCTTATACCTGGTCACTGGGGAGAAGTCCTGAAGTGCACCCTTCCTAGCAAGTACCCTGGACCATACCTGCCGTTACTCCAGTAAAGGCACTGAAGCGAACCCCCCTGTGTGCGTGTCCGTCATTCCTCTCGACCTGGCCATCTTTCACCTGCATCCTTACATCAACTATGCCCCGGGGGTCTGCTCTGCCTGTGGGGAGCAGAAACATCCCAGCTGCCATTTCATCACCCAGCGCGGGTAACCATTACCGGAAACCACAGGTGGCGTCACGAAACAAACTATACACTAAAAACCCCTTTTTCAAGAGAGACCCCAGAGTACGGGCCCGGGAGCCGACTGCCGTGACCTCCTAAGCAAGGTAAAAGGCCCGGTTAGCGAGTCCCCTATATTCCCCTGGGCGACACATATGACCAAGTTGATCTCCAGCCAATATGCATCATATACAGTACAGACCAAAAGTTTGGACACACCTTCTCATTTAAAGATTTTTCTGTATTTTCATGACTATGAAAATTGTACATTCACACTGAAGGCATCAAAACTATGAATTAACACATGTGGAATTATATACTTAACAAAAAAAGTGTGAAACAACTGAAAATATGTCTTATATTCTAGGTTCTTCAAAGTAGCCACCTTTTGCTTTGATGACTGCTTTGCACACTCTTGGCATTCTCTTGATGAGCTTCAAGAGGTAGTCACCGGAAATGGTCTTCCAACAATCTTGAAGGAGTTCCCAGAGATGCTTAGCACTTGTTGGCCCTTTTGCCTTCACTCTGCGGTCCAGCTCACCCCAAACCATCTCGATTGGGTTCAGGTCTAGTGGCTGTGGAGGCCAGGTCATCTGGCGTAGCACCCCCTCATTCCCCTTCTTGGTCAAATAGCCCTTACACAGCCTGGAGGTGTGTTTGGGGTCATTGTCCTGTTGAAAAATAAATGATGGTCCAACTAAACGCAAACCGGATGGAATAGCATGCCGCTGCAAGATGCTGTGGTAGCCATGCTGGTTCAGTATGCCTTCAATTTTGAATAAATCCCCAGCAGTGTCACCAGCAAAGCACCTCCACACCATCACACCTCCTCCTCCATGCTTCACGGTGGGAACCAGGCATGTAGAGTCCATCCGTTCACTTTTTCTGCGTCGCACAAAGACACGGTGGTTGGAACCAAAGATCTCAAATTTGGACTCATCAGACCAAAGCACAGATTTCCACTAATCTAAAGTCTATTCCTTGTGTTCTTTAGCCCAAACAAGTCTCTTCTGCTTGTTGCCTGTCCTTAGCAGTGGTTTCCTAGCAGCTATTTTATCATGAAGGCCTGCTGCACAATGTCTCCTCTTAACAGTTGTTGTAGAGATGTGTCTGCTGCTAGAAATCTGTGTGGCATTGACCTTGTCTCTAATCTGAGCTGCTGTTAACCTGCGATTTCTGAGGCTGGTGACTCGGATAAACTTATCCTCAGAAGCAGAGGTGACTCTTGGTCTTCCTTTCCTGGGGTGGTCCTCATGTGAGCCAGTTTCTTGGTAGCACTTGATGGTTTTTGCAACTGCACTTGGGAACACTTTCAAAGTTTTCCCAAATTTTCAGACTGACTGACCTTCATTTCTTAAAGTAATGATGGCCACTCGTTTTTCTTTACTTAGCTGCTTTTTTCTTGCCATAACACAAATTCTAACAGTCTATTCAGTAGGACTATCAGCTGTGTATCCACCAGACTTCTGCACAACACAACTGATGGTCCCAACCCCATTTATAAGGCAAGAAATCCCACTTATTAAACCTGACAGGGCACACCTGTGAAGTGAAAACCATTTCCGGTGACTACCTCTTGAAGCTCATCAAGAGAATGCCAAGAGTGTGCAAAGCAGTCATCAAAGCAAAAGGTGGCTACTTTGAAGAACCTAGAATATAAGACATATTTTCAGTTGTTTCACACTTTTTTGTTAAGTATATAATTCCACATGTGTTAATTCATAGTTTTGATGCCTTCAGTGTGAATGTACAATTTTCATAGTCATGAAAATACAGAAAAATCTTTAAATGAGAAGGTGTGTCCAAACTTTTGGTCTGTACTGTATGTCTTTGGAATAGTGTTTTGCATTTCCTCTGATTTCTAGACCTACTCTTCATGTATGATTGCCAGGATTTTCAATGCACCATGTGCTGGGAGTCTGAGACATGCCCCCTGCTCTGGGCTGCTCCATCTACCAGTGAGGGGGGGATTCTCTCAGTCTACCATAGATCAGTGTGCATAGTCCAGCCTGAGACACGCCCCCTGCTCTGGGCTGCTCCATCTACCAGCAGGGGGGGCATTCTCTCAGTCTACCATAGATCAGTGTGTGCATAGTCCAGCCTGAGACACGCCTCCTGCTCTGGGCTGCTCCATCTACCAGCAGGGGGGGATTCTCTCAGTCTCCCATAGATCAGTGTGTGCATAGTCCAGCCGGAGACACGCCCCCTGCTCTGGGCTGCTCCATCTACCAGCAGGGGGGGATTCTCTCAGTCTACATAGATCAGTGTGTGCATAGTCCAGTCTGAGACACGCCCCCTGCTCTGGGCTGCTCCATCTACCAGCAGGGGGGGATTCTCTCAGTCTACCATAGATCAGTGTGTGCATAGTCCAGCCTGAGACAAGCCCCCTGCTCTGGGCTGCTCCATCTACCAGCAGGGGGGGATTCTCTCAGTCTACCATAGATCAGTGTGTGCGTAGTCCAGCCTGAGACACGCCCCCTGCTCTGGGCTGCTCCATCTACCAGCAGGGGGGGATTCTCTCAGTCTACCATAGATCAGTGTGTGCATAGTCCAGCCTGAGACACGCCCCCTGCTCTGGGCTGCTCCATCGACCAGCGGGGGGGGGATTCTCTCATTCTACCATAGATCAGTGTGTGCATAGTCCAGCCTGAGACACGCCCCCTGCTCTGGGCTGCTCCATCTACCAGCAGGGGGGGCATTCTCTCAGTCTACGATAGATCAGTGTGTGCATAGTCCAGCCTGAGACACGCCCCCTGCTCTGGGCTGCTCCATCTACCAGCAGCGGGGGGGGGGGGGGATTCTCTCATTCTACCATAGATCAGTGTGCATAGTCCAGCCTGAGACACGCCCCCTGCTCTGGGCTGCTCCATCTACCAGCAGGGGGGGATTCTCTCAGTCTACAGTAGATCAGTGTGCATAGTCCAGCCTGATACATCCCCTCCTGCTCTTAGATGGACCCGCCCACAGCAGGGGGAGTGTCTCAGACTCCCAAGCACACAATGTAGAGAGGAGGCTGCCAGTCATGTTACATACATGTAGAGAGGTCTGGGGAGCAGAAGAACAGCAACAGAATAGCGATTTAACCTGTCAGGCATGTATTTCTGATGTTTTTATTGTGAGGTAGAGGCTGCTGTAACTTCATTTACTGTTGATTTTCTAACCACATATCGCACACTAAATGTCCTAAAAATAAATTGCAAGAATTTTTTTTTTAACTTTTTTTATATGCGCCCTAACATGGTTCCTATAGAAAATAACACTTGTCCAGTATAATACAATGCTGCATACAGCTATGTCGTCTCAGGAAGAAGCGAGGCGAAACGCGCGTCTGGGTGGAAGGACACCCTACCTGGGTTCCATAGGCAGCAATACTACTTATTACAGAAGCACTCCCATCAAAATGTTTATCCTATTAATATATATCAATCATCATATTATACAGCACTGTGTACTTACAATTGCTCATTTTGCCTTTCTACCCAGCGAATTCGTCTCTTTTCCATTAGATCACATCACGTGATTAAAAACTGACTAGCTGAATCCTTCTAAGCTCTAGGTAGAAACAGGAGGTCAATTTTCCCTGTATCACTGCAAAAGATCCTGGCAGGGGGGAAGAGGGAGCTGTGGGGGTGGGGGTGATTTCTGCAGGGAAAAGAGACTTCCTGTTTCTACAAAGAGCAGAGAAAAGAGAAGAATTAACTGGGTAGAAAGGCAAAATGAGCAATTGTAAGTACACAGTGCTATATACTATGATGTCTGCAATATAGTAAGAAGATAAAAACCTTGATGGGAGCAGGAGGTGGAGGAGGAGGAGGAGGATGGAGAGGAGAAGAGGAGCTTCTGTAAGGTAACGTCACCTAGTCGCACTGTCTTGTATACTCGCTGCTATTGGGGGTTTGGACTCATTGGTGATCAGATTCGCTCAGTACTGAGGGTGGAGATGTGTCCTCTATTATCAGCACTTGTGGTGTTTACTTGCCTTCTACCTCGGGCTTTGCTGATTGACCCTTATGCCATATTTGATTCCTCCAGGTAATTTATCTGTCCCGTTTATGAGGCAATCCATGTTATTTAATATCTTTTAACATCTGTCTTTAATAAAATATGACTTTAAATATTGCACTTCTCTTATTATCCTGGGATTATATACTTACACTTGGGTTGTGACTTATTGCATATTTAGTGACGTGTCATGCAATTACTGTGGTCTTTAGGGTTATTTGTATGATTTGGTCCTTAAAGGGGTTGTCCATCTCTGGGGACATTTTTTTTCTACTTGGGGAAAAATAATTTTTCTAATTGTGTTTCATTAGATGTTTGCACTGTTTGCCTTCTATAGGTTCTGTGTTGCAATATGAATTAGTGGCTGCATAATGAGTTAACTGAAAATCTGTCAGTGAACTTCTAATGGTCCAATGGGAGAATTTGTAACTTTATGATCTGTCTTTTTTCACCTCCTATCAGTCAATTTACGATCACAGACCACATGAAAGTTGAATGTACAAGGAAAGAAATCATGTAAAAGCCAAATGGTGCAAAATTTGTAATGAAACCAAAGTACAAAAATGGTGTTTAGCAACTAAATATATACATGTAAAAAAATAAATAAATTGTTTCCACGGGTGGAAAATGTATATTTTTATTTATTTTCAAATATATTGTATAGCTGTGTAAACATGCTGTACATCAGTGAGGGTCCGGGGTATTGAGATGTCATCCACTATCCTCTGGAAAAACCATTTATCTCCTGGATGTTTATCATTATTGTATTTTATCCATGGTGGAATAAATATTACGTTTTATGGGATTATCTTTGCTTTGCTGGACTGAAATCTTGGATTGAACAGTCTGTGGGTCCTGGCAGATGTCCATGCAATCTGAGAGTCCTCCACACACCAGCGGTGAGATGACTTTTTGTATATGCTTAATAAGTATATATATTTCTACAGAAGCCACATTAAAGGGAACCTCTCACCTGAAAAAACACTATTAACTTGCAGATATTGGGTTAATATTGTTCTAAACCTGTCCGGCACCGGCACTTAGAGCCCCACTGCCGAGAGGAAATTAACTTTATTACCCCGGCAGCTTCCAGTGATGGGCGGCACCGGCGGGGGATCTGTCACCGCTCTGTGTACAGAGAGTGGCGGCTGTAACCGTGCCCTCCTGCACGGACTGACAGCAGCTCAGGATTGGGACCGGCTGTCAGTCAGGGCCGGGAGCGCAGTTACAGCCGCCGATCTCTCTAAACAAAGCGGTGACTTAAACCGCCCCGGCACCGCCCCTATGACTGGAAGCCAAATGTTGCAGGGGGGAATAAAGTTAATTTCTTCCCAGCAGCGAGGCTCCAAGTGTGGGCACCAGGCAGGTTCATAACGCTATTAATCTGCAGATTAACTCCATATCTGCAGGTTAATAGTATTTTTTCAGGTGACAGGTTCCCTTTAAGATATTGCCTCATTTTTCTTTTATTCTCACTTGTATTTAACAAGTCAAATAACAATTCCTCTAATGTTTGTAACCCATAAAAAACACTTTGGCATCTTTGTAAATAAAATATGATCCATGAGCGGCCCCCAGTAATGGCAGCTATCAGTGTATAAATATATACAGGTGCTTCTCACAAAATTATAATATCCTCAAAAAGTTAATTTATTTCAGTTCTTCAATACAAAAGTGAAACTGATATATTATATAGAGTCATTACTAACAGAGTGATCTATTTCAAGTGTTTATTTCTGTTAATGTTGATGATTATGGCTTACAGCCAATGAAAACACAAAAGTCATTATCTCACTAAATTAGAATACTTTATAACAACAGCTTGAAAAATCTTTTTAAATTCTGAAATGTTGGCCTACTGAAATGTATGTTCAGTGAATGCAATCACTGTCAAGTCAGCAGTTTTCCCCATGATTGTGGAGCCTACTGAAACAGACTAAGGGACCTTTTTAGACACTTAGGAAGCCTTTGCAGGTGTTTTTTGTTAATTATTCTAATTTACTGAGATAATGACTTTTGTGTTTTCATTGGCTGTAAGCCATAATCATCAACATTAACAGAAATAAACACTTGAAATAGATCACTCTGTGTGTAATGACTTTATATAATATATGAGTTTCACTTTTTGTATTGAAGAACTGAACTAAATTACATTTTTGATGATATTATTATTTTATGAGAAGCATCTGTATATTATCTGTCCTGAATCCAGAGAATCACACATTGGAGAGAAGGAAACGTCTATATCATGATGACATCTATAAGGTTTACTTCTATTAGATCAGTAATTCTCTGCACTTACATAGTCACGATGTTACTCTGCATCAGTTCTGTCATCAGTTCTTCATGCGACACAAATTCTGTGTCCTCAGTGTCATCACTATCATACAAGGAAGGTACATCAACTTGTGATAAATGGTCAGAAACTCAATAGTACAAGCAAATATAAGAAGCTTTGTCATCTATTTTATCAGAGAAATCTGCTTCCTTCTCCACTTATGAGCCACTTCTACAATCCCCCACCACATCCTAAACTCACTGTCCACTGTTCACTAGATTTTTCTGACATAATATAAAGATGCATCATTTGATGTGAACTATTAATTTCTGAAATAAAAATCAATACGACGTTTAGTCTTTAAAGGTAACGTTCTGTCTGCCTGCAGCCGCCACTAGAGGGAGCTCATTATCGGGGGATAGGAGAAACCTAGAAGATTGGTGTTCGGAGAAGACCCCAGGGCCCATCTTGTCTGCCCTTATATTCATTTCTAGTTATTTTTATCTTCTTTATATTCACTTTTGATTTTTCAACCACATCTGCTGGAAGTTTGTTTCAAGCATCTATTTACCTTGAGTAGAATAATATTTTCTACCATTTCTTCTCCTCTTCCCCCAAATACTCAAAATAAATGGGAGGTACAGAAGATAAACGAAAACATGAAACATAAAGGGTTAAAGGGTATTGATATTTTTAGGATATTCCGTGACTTTATCATTGGTGGGGAGTGAACTCTGGGACCCTCGCCAATACTGAGAATGCAGAGTACAGACTGCTGATTCTGGGTGCAGAGGAGTACAGACTGATGATTCTGGGGTGCAGGGGAGTACAGACTGCTGATTCTGGGTGCAGAGGAGTACAGACTAATGATTCTGGGGTGCAGGGGAGTACAGACTGCTGATTCTGGGGTGCAGGGGAGTACACACTGCTGATTCTGGCGTGCAGGGGAGTACAGACTGCTGATTCTAGGGTGCAGGGGAGTACAGACTGCTGATTCTGGGGTGCAGGGGAGTACACACTGCTGATTCTGGGGTGCAGCGGAGTACAGACTGCTGATTCTGGGGTGCAGGGGAGTACAGACTGCTGATTCTGGGTGCAGAGGAGTACAGACTGCTGATTCTGGGGTGCAGGGGAGTAGACACTGCTGATTCTGGGGTACAGGGGAACTGCTCACAGCTCCATCACCTCAATGGGATTCACCAGAAATAGCCAAGATGGGAATTCTGCTCCAAATGCCGTCACACAGAGTTTTTAAGAAAAAATTTGATTTTTGTAAATCAATAGTTCACATCAAAATAAGCAACTTTCTATTGTGTCCTATCAGAGAAATCTGCTCCTTTCTCCTGGATCTCTCTCTTCAGATTTCCCTGATAATATTACAAAGTTTCTTATTTTCACATGAACTATTGATTCATGAGAAAAAAACAAGACAAACGGTTATTCCTTCCATTCTGTGATGTGTAACATGTAAGATGTCGGCTTAGTATAAGATAGATGGGAAGGCAGCAATGATCCTCATAAATCCTACAACCACATTCACACATGGAGAATTCTTACATTTTGGGTAAATAGGGAAATGAGTCGATAAGTAAATATTAATCTCCTCCAGATAATGCATCTTTACTTTACCTTGCAAGGGTATTTTTTTTGGGGGGGGGGGGCGGGGGGGCTGGTGACAGATTCCCTTTGCTTTGTTTCCATCTCGACATTCACCAGTCCTGTGTGTCTTATAACCACCGTATAACTGAGTAATATTAATATTCATTGTTGTATACAGACGCTATGAGCCAGACCTGAGGACGTCTCCACTTTTATATACAGACTCTATGAGCCAGACCTGAGGACGTCTCCGCTTTTATATGCAGATTCTATGAACCAGACCTGAGGACGTCTCCACTTTTATATACAGACGCTATGAGCCAGACCTGAGGACGTCTCCGCTTTTATATACAGACGCTATGAGCCAGACCTGAGGAAGTCTCCGCTTTTCTATACAGACGCTATGAGCCAGACCTGAGGACGTCTCCGCTTTTATATACAGAAACTATGAGCCAGACCTGAGGAAGTCTCCGCTTTTCTATACAGACGCTATGAGCCAGACCTGAGGACGTCTCCGCTTTTATATACAGACGCTATGAGCCAGACCTGAGGACGTCTCCGCTTTTCTATACAGACGCTATGAGCCAGACCTGAGGACGTCTCCACTTTTATATACAGACGCTATGAGCCAGACCTGAGGAAGTCTCCGCTTTTCTATACAGACGCTATGAGCCAGACCTGAGGACGTCTCCGCTTTTATATACAGATGCTATGAGCCAGACCTGAGGACGTCTCCGCTTTTATATACAGACGCTATGAGCCAGACCTGAGGAAGTCTCCGCTTTTCTATACAGACGCTATGAGCCAGACCTGAGGACGTCTCCGCTTTTATATGCAGACTCTATGAACCAGACCTGAGGACGTCTCCACTTTTATATGCAGACTCTATGAACCAGACCTGAGGACGTCTCCACTTTTATATACAGACTCTATGAGCCAGACCTGAGGACGTCTCCGCTTTTATATGCAGACTCTATGAACCAGACCTGAGGACGTCTCCACTTTTATATACAGACGCTATGAGCCAGACCTGAGGACGTCTCCGCTTTTATATACAGACGCTATGAGCCAGACCTGAGGACGTCTCCGCTTTTATATACAGACGCTATGAGCCAGACCTGAGGACGTCTCCGCTTTTATATACAGACGCTATGAGCCAGACCTGAGGACGTCTCCGCTTTTATATACAGACGCTATGAGCCAGACCTGAGGAAGTCTCCGCTTTTCTATACAGATGCTATGAGCCAGACCTGAGGACGTCTCCGCTTTTATATACAGACGCTATGAGCCAGACCTGAGGACGTCTCCGCTTTTATATACAGACGCTATGAGCCAGACCTGAGGACGTCTCCGCTTTTCTATACAGACGCTATGAGCCAGACCTGAGGACGTCTGTGCTTTTACCAGCAGGTATCACTAGAATACTCGTTGTCTCATGTTATGGGGTCTCCTGCTCACCCTCACCACTAATTAGCAGATTTCTGCACAATGTATGGTCGTGGGGGTCCGACTACCAGTACTCCCCCCACAAATCCTAAGAGTGGAGGGTCCGCAGTGCTTGTTTAGTGCCGCAGCCCCTCTATTATTCCAGGTCCCACTGTGGTCTCAGCCATGTCTGTATGGGGGGCTGCACTGCCTCAGTCACCTACATGGAGCGGTGTTGTAGCCCCCTGTACAGTAGGGGGGTTTCATTGAATCTTGCAGGTAACTCTTGTTCTACTCAGTCAGATTCTCCTGGTTTCCCTGTAACTCGGGGTAAAGTGTAATAAGCCCCACAGTCAGTGACCGTCCACAGTGGGGGGAGTGGAGAAACTGTAAGAATATAGATCATTTACCATCTAGAACGTTTGCTTTACTTAGTGCAATAAATCTCAGCACTTACAAAGTCGCTTCTATTTTCTCAAGAGCGTTTTTCTTCTCTTGAATCTCTTTTTTCATGAAGTTCATGTACTTCTCCCTATTGTACATGGAAAATATATCTCATATTGAAATCTACAAATGGCAGAAATTATTAATATGTTCAGCAGTATTAGTGACCCTGACAAAGGTGGTAAATTCCGCCCTTCTCCCTCCATTCTAGGTACCTACTTTGCCAACAGCTTTACATTTACTTTATTCCACTGTTAAAGGGAATCTGTCAGCAGGTTGTTTGCTATTTAATATGAGAACAGCATGATATAGGGACAGAGACCCTGATTCCAAAGATGTCACTAAGGCTAAGTGCCCACGTTGCTGAAATGCTGCATATTTTTTCCGCTTCTCCCTGGCAGGAAAAGCACATGCGGATTGTACATGCGGATTGTACATGCGGATTGTACATGCGGATTGTACATGCGGATTGTACTTGCGTTTTTCCTGCCAGGGACATGCTGATGTGAAGCGTTCTTCACATGCATTTCTGCATGCGAGTTATCAAGCGCTTTTCCAAGCGATTTTAGCATCACTTAGAAAAGTGCTTGGCAACTTGTTCACACTATATAAATCCATGTAACCGGCATGGATTTATATAGTGTGACCAAGTAATAGTTAAAAAAAAGAATAAGAATGGTAAAAAATTAAAAATAAAGATTATACTTACCTTCCGATGGCCCGCGCTCTCCTTCTCCGATGCGTCCGGTGTCTCGCGGTTGTGTAAAAAGACCTGCCATGACGTCATTGAGTCATGTGACGTCAGCGGTTGCATGACCTGTCACATGACTAAATTACGTCATGGCAGGTCCTCACACCACCGCGAGCCGCCCAACACACAGGACGCATCGCTGAGGAGACCGGGGACCATCGGAAGGTAAGTATAATCTTTATTTTTTATTTTAAATTCTTTTTTTAACAGGTACTATGGTACCCGGGTCTGGATGAGAGTCTCCTCTTCTCCAGACCTGGGTACCATCCGCACATTGAATCGCTTAATATCCACATGTGCACATGTAGTCATGCGGATATTAAGCGATTCAATGCAAGTAAATGGCGGCAATTACGCCGTGTTTCCGCAAAATTAATGGACATGCTGTGGAGTTTTCCGCAATGATAATCTACAGCGGAAATTTCCACATCATGTGCACAGCACATGCGGATTATCATTGGGGAACATGGGGCACGTATTACCAAGCGTTTTTGAAGCGTTTTCGCTGCGGAAATTCCTCGGCAAAAACGCTTGAAAAACGCATAGAAAATCAGTGCTTTATCAGTAGGAGATCATCACTAGAGGACTAGTAAACCTCCTGCCATGTAGTCCTCCACACTTATGAGCTCTGTGTAACTCTGCACCCACCCGTTTAGCAGCTTTCTGCCTATGCACAGTGCTCGCGGAAAGCTGTGAATCAGTGGTGTGAGTTGGTTATACAGGACTCAGCATTCAGAGAACTGACAGATCTACAGCAGAGAAAACAGTGATTTTATTACAATTTTAGCAAGCAGCCCAGTAAGTGACACATCGCTCGAATCGTTGCTTTTAGATTGGGTAGCAAAAACCTGGTGACAGATTCTCTTTAATGTCGGGTCACACGACTGTAGATTCTCTCATCCGAGAGAATCCGGCTGATTATGCTAATGACTCTGATTACACTCTGATCCGAATGTCAGCATAGTGTGATCCCACGCTCTCATGAGAGAATAGGAGCACACTGTGAGCAGAAGATGGAGAACACAATTTCTACATCATTTCTATTGTGTGAAATCAGCCTGCACTCAGCTGTCATCCGAGTGCAGTCCGGTATTTCCCACGCAGCAATAGACTTGAATGGGTGAGTGGCATCGGATTTCAGCATGACATCGCAGCCTGCTGTGATTTTTTTCACTTACCGATTCTGCCTGTGAAAAAAAATAAGTCACCACTCACCAGCACTGCCCCTTTGAATAACAACGGAGTGCTATCCGATAAAAATCAGATAGCACTTGTCCGATGTATATGGCGGTGCGAACGAGCTCTAAATGCTAAAGTTCTGTCAGCAGCTGCCAATAGAAGGCATTTCTGCATGGGGATACCTAGGGATCTACAAGATTATTAACAGAAAAAGACCACATGCTCCATCTTGTCTATATTATTTCCCTTTTTTAAATTTACAATAGATTGTTTGTTCCAGACATAATTAATTTCATTTAGTGGTGATTTCCTAACTATGTACCAGAAAGTGACTACTGTAAACATTGATCGCAAAAAATAGCAATATTGCAGTTATTTGGGATTTTGTCTTCTGCAGCCTCCATACATTCTAATACACTGCAGGCTGCTCAGTCCTGTTCACTGGGAAACCTGTCAGATGAGCTCTGTATACACAGCCCTAAAGGAATCACATGTTATTTCTTTCTAAAGAATTAGTACTACAATAGTGGTGTGTGTTTTCTCCTGGTACCCATTTAGCAAGTTAAATAATAATTCTTGTACTGTTTGTATCCCATAAAATCTACTATGGCATCTTTGTACTGTAAAATATGATACATGACTGGTACCCAATAAATGGCGGCTATGTGTGTAGACTGATATTTGTGTGTGCAGACAGGTTTACAGTGTCTCATCTCTACCTGAATAATGTGAATCAGTCGTCAGAGATAAGGAAACATCTATATCATTATGTAATCCGTAAGGTTTGCTTATATTAGATCATTACATTACTTCACTTACATAGTTGTGATCTTCTCAATAATATTATAGTTCTGAATTATAAATCCAGTGTCTTCCCTATAGTAGAAGGAAAACATATCAATGTATATATTAGGTAAGGGTTAAACTAGGACTTTTGGTAGCACTAGTAATTGACTTGAACTATTAAAACAGATGTCCCAACTTAGGTCTCCCCTATCCAAAGTATAGGGAATAAGCTACTGATTGCGGGGATCCATCCCCTATCCACAGTATATGGAATAAGTACTGATTGCTGGGGATCTATCCATTATCCACAGTATAGGGAATAAGCTACTGATTGCTGGGGATCCATCCCCTATCCACAGTATATGGAATAAGTACTGATTGCTGGGGATCTATCCATTATCCACAGTACAGGGAATAAGCTACTGATTGCTGGGGATCCATCCCCTATCCACAGTACAGGGAATAAGTACTGATTGCTGGGGATCTATCCATCATCCACAGTATAGGGAATAAGTACTGATTGCGGGGGATCTATCCATCATCCACAGTATAGGGAATAAGTACTGATTCTGGGGATCCATCCCCTATCCACAGTATAGGGAATAAGTACTGATTGCTGGGGATCTATCCATCATCCACAGTATAGGGAATAAGTACTGATTCTGGGGATCCATCCCCTATCCACAGTATAGGGAATAAGCTACTGATTGCGGGGATCCATCCCCTATCCACAGTATATGGAATAAGTACTGATTGCTGGGGATCTATCCATTATCCACAGTACAGGGAATAAGCTACTGATTGCTGGGGATCCATCCCCTATCCACAGTACAGGGAATAAGTACTGATTGCTGGGGATCTATCCATCATCCACAGTATAGGGAATAAGTACTGATTGCGGGGGATCTATCCATCATCCACAGTATAGGGAATAAGTACTGATTCTGGGGATCCATCCCCTATCCACAGTATAGGGAATAAGTACTGATTGCTGGGGATCTATCCATCATCCACAGTATAGGGAATAAGCTACTGATTGCGGGGGATCCATCCCTTATCCACAGTACAGGGAATAAGTACTGATTGCTGAGGATCTATCCATTATCCACAGTACAGGGAATAAGTACTGATTGCTGGGGATCCATCCGCTATCCACAGTATAGAGAATAAGTACTGATTGTGGGGGATCCATCCCTTATCCACAGTATAGAGAATAAGTACTGATTGCTGGGGATCTATCCATTATCCACAGTATAGGGAATAAGTACTGATTGCTGGGGATCCATCCCCTATCCACAGTATAGAGAATAAGTACTGATTGCTGAGGATCTATCCATTATCCACAGTACAGGGAATAAGTACTGATTGCTGGGGATCCATCCCCTATCCACAGTATAGAGAATAAGTACTTATTGCTGGGGATCTATCCATTATCCACAGTACAGGGAATAAGTACTGATTGCTGGGGATCCATCCGCTATCCACAGTACAGGGAATAAGTACTGATTGCTGGGGATCCATCCCCTATCCACAGTATAGAGAATAAGTACTTATTGCTGGGGATCTATCCATTATCCACAGTACAGGGAATAAGTACTGATTGCTGGGGATCCATCCCCTATCCACAGTACAGGGAATAAGGTACTGATTCTGGGGATCCATCCCCTATCCACAGTATAGGAAATAAGGTACTGATTGCTGGGGATCCGTCCCCTATCCACAGTATAGGGAATAAGCTACTGATTGCTGGGGATCCATCCCCTATCCACAGTATAGGAAATAAGGTACTGATTGCTGGGGATCTGTCCCCTATCCACAGTACAGGGAATAAGTACTGATTGCTGGGGATCCATCCCCTATCCACAGTACAGGGAATAAGTACTGATTGCTGGGGATCTATCCATCATCCACAGTATAGGGAATAAGATACTGATTCTGGGGATCCATACCCTATCCACAGTACAGGGAATAAGGTACTGATTCTGGGGATCCATCCCCTATCCACAGTATAGGAAATAAGGTACTGATTGCTGGGGATCCATCCCCTATCCACAGTATAGGGAATAAGCTACTGATTGCTGGGGATCCATCCCCTATCCACAGTATAGGGAATAAGTACTGATTGCTGGGGATCCATCCCCTATCCACAGTACAGGGAATAAGATACTGATTGCTGGGGATCCATCCCCTATCCAAAGTTTAGGGAATAAGTACTGATTCTGGGGATCCGTCTGCTATCCACAGTATATGGAATAAGGTGCTGATTTACTGGGAATTCGTCCGCCGGACCCTCCAGCTCTGAAATGCCCCTGTAGGATGGAATCGAGGTGGTGCATGCACACACAGGGCTGGTGTTAGGGGCAGGAAAACTAGGGGTTTGCCTAGGGCCCCCACTCCTCCAGGAGCCCCCAGTCAATGGCGTGCTGCTAATAGCCTGTGAGTCAGTGTGGCCTGATGCCTGCACCACCCCCCCCACACACACACATATCGCACATGCAACTGTATCGGTATCATTGGTGCCGATACAGTTGAAAATAATGATGGAGGAGAGTGTCAGGCGATGCTCCCTCTCCCATCATTCCCCCTTTGGATCTGACGTCACTTCATTGTGCGCCACGCTGCTGAGGAGATGCGCTGCAGAGACCAGATTTTTTTTAATTCAGTAATTACATTGTGCCGGCCATAATACTAGAGGACTATGGGGCTCCATTATACGGTATGGGGGCTGCATTGTACTCTATGGGGCTGCATTGTACTCTATGGGAGCGGCATTATACTCTATGGGAGCGGCATTATACTCTATGCGAGCGGCATTACACTCTATGAGACGACATTATACTCTATGGGATAGCTGCATTATACTCTATAGGGCGGCATTATACTCTATGGGGCAGCATTATACTCTATGGAGGATACATTATACTCTATGGTGGCAGTATTATACTCTATGGGGGCGGTATTATACTCTATGGAGGTGGTATTATACTCTATGGGGGCTGCATTATACTCTATGGGAGGACATTATACTCTATGGGATGGCTGCATTATACTCTATGGGATAGCTGCATTATACTCTATGGAGGATACATTATACTCAATGGGGGCGGTATTATACTCTATAAGGGCGGTATTATACTCTATGGGGGCTGCATTGTGCTCTATGGGATGACATTATACTCTATGAGGGGGCATTATACTCTATGGGATGGCTGCATTATATTCTATGGGGGCGGCATTATACTCTATGGGGGCGGCATTATACTCTATGGGGGCTGCATTATACTCTATGGGGGCTGCATTATACTCTATGTGGGCTGCATTATACTCTATAGGGGCTGCATTATACTCTATGGGGCGGTATTATACTCTATGGGGGCGGTATTATACTCTATGGGATGACATTATACTCTATGGGATGGCTGCATTATATTCTATGGGAGCAGTATTGTACTCTATGGGGCGGCATTACACTCTATGGGGGCGGCATTATACTCTATGGGGGCTGCATTATACTCTATGGGGGCTGCATTATACTCTGTGGGGCAACATTGTACTCTGTGGGGCAACATTGTACTCTGCGGGGCAACATTGTACTCTGTGGGGCAACATTGTACTCTGCGGGGCAACATTGTACTCTGCGGGGCAACATTGTACTCTGCGGGGCAACATTGTACTCTGCGGGGCAACATTGTACTCATATGGAGGCCTATGAGGAGCGCATTATACTGTATGGAGGCCTATGGGGTGTATTATACTATGTGGAGGACTATGGGGTGTGCATTATACTGTATGGAGGTCTATGGGGTGTATCATACTATGTGGAGGACTATGGGGTGTGCATTATACGGTATGGAGGTTTATGGGGTGTATTATACTATGTGGAGGACTATGGGGTGTGCATTATACGGTATGGAGGTCTATGGGGTGTATTATACTATCTGGAGGACTATGGGGTGTGCATTATACTGTATGGAGGTCTATGGGGTGTATTATACTATGTGGAGGACTATGGGGTGTGCATTATACTGTATGGAGGTCTATGGGGTGTATTATACTATGTGGAGGACTATGGGTGTGCATTATACTGTATGGAGGTCTATGGGATGTATTATACTATGTGGAGGACTATGGAGTGTGCATTATACTGTATGGAGGTCTATGGAGTGTATTATACTATGTGGAGGACTATTGGTGTGCATTATACTGTATGGAGGTCTATGGGGTGTATTATACTATGTGGAGGACTATGGGGTGTGTATTATACTGTATGGAGGTCTATGGAGTGTATTATACTATGTGGAGTACTATGGGGTGTGCATTATACTGTATGGAGGTCTATGGGGTGTATTACACTATGTGGAGGACTATGGAGTGTGCATTATACTTTATGGAGGTCTATGGAGTGTATTATACTATGTGGAGGACTATGAGGTGTGCATTATATTGTATGGAGGTCTATGGAGTGTATTATACTATGTGGAGGACTATGGGGTGTGCATTATACTGTATGGAGGTCTATGGGGTGTATTACACTATGTGGAGGACTATGGGGTGTGCATTATACGGTATGGAGGTCTATGGGGTGTATTATACTATATGGAGGACTATGGGGTGTGCATTATACTGTATAGAGGTCTATGGTGTGTATTATACTATGTGGAGAACTATGGGGTGTGCATTATACTGTATGGAGGTCTATGTGGTGTATTATACTATGTGGAGGACTATGGGGTGTGCATTATACTGTATGGAGGTCTATGGGATGTATTATACTATGTGGAGGACTATGGAGTGTGCATTATACTGTATGGAGGTCTATGGAGTGTATTATACTATGTGGAGGACTATGGGGTGTGCATTATACTGTATGGAGGTCTATGGGGTGTATTATACTATGTGGAGGACTATGGGGTGTGCATTATACTGTATGGAGGTCTAAGGAGTGTATTATACTATGTGGAGTACTATGGGGTGTGCATTATACTGTATGGAGGTCTATGGGGTGTATTACACTATGTGGAGGACTATGGGGTGTGCATTATACGGTATGGAGGTCTATGGGGTGTATTATACTATATGGAGGACTATGGGGTGTGCATTATACTGTATAGAGGTCTATGGGGTGTATTATACTATGTGGAGGACTATGGGGTGTGCATTATACTGTATGGAGGTCTATGGGGTGTATTATACTATGTGGAGGACTATGGTGTGTGCATTATACTGTATGGAGGTCTATGGGGTGTATTATACTATGTGGAGCACTATGGGGTGTTCATTATACTGTATGGAGGTCTATGGAGTGTATTATACTATGTGGAGGACTATGGGGTGTGCATTATACTGTATGGAGGTCTATGGTGTGTATTACACTATGTGGAGGACTATGGAGTGTGCATTATACTTTATGGAGGTCTATGGAGTGTATTATACTGTGTGGAGGACTATGAGGTGTGCATTATACTGTATGGAGGTCTATGGAGTGTATTATACTATGTGGAGGACTATGGGGTGTGCATTATACTGTATGGAGGTCTATGGAGTGTATTACACTATGTGGAGGACTATGGGGTGTGCATTATACGGTATGGAGGTCTATGGGGTGTATTATACTATATGGAGGACTATGGGGTGTGCATTATACTGTATAGAGGTCTATGGTGTGTATTATACTATGTGGAGGACTATGGGGTGTGCATTATACTGTATGGAGGTCTATGGGGTGTATTATACTATGTGGAGGACTATGGGGTGTACATTATACGGTATGGAGGTCTATGTGGTGTATTATACTATGTGGAGGACTATGGGGTGTGCATTATACTGCATGGAGGTCTATGGGGTGTATTATACTATGTGGAGGACTATGGTGTGTGCATTATACTGTATGGAGGTCTATGGGGTGTATTATACTATGTGGAGGACTATGGGGTGTGCATTATACTGTATGGAGGTCTATGGGGTGTATTATACTATGTGGAGGACTATGGGATGTGCATTATACTGTATGGAGGTCTATGGAGTGTATTATACTATGTGGAGGACTATGGGGTGTGCATTATACTGTATGGAGGTCTATGGGGTGTATTATACTATGTGGAGCACTATGGGGTGTGCATTATACTGTATGGAGGTCTATGGAGTGTATTATACTATGTGGAGGACTATGGGGTGTGCATTATACTGTATGGAGGTCTATGGTGTGTATTACACTATGTGGAGGACTATGGAGTGTGCATTATACTTTATGGAGGTCTATGGAGTGTATTATACTGTGTGGAGGACTATGAGGTGTGCATTATACTGTATGGAGGTCTATGGAGTGTATTATACTATGTGGAGGACTATGGGGTGTGCATTATACTGTATGGAGGTCTATGGAGTGTATTACACTATGTGGAGGACTATGGGGTGTGCATTATACGGTATGGAGGTCTATGGGGTGTATTATACTATATGGAGGACTATGGGGTGTGCATTATACTGTATAGAGGTCTATGGTGTGTATTATACTATGTGGAGGACTATGGGGTGTGCATTATACTGTATGGAGGTCTATGGGGTGTATTATACTATGTGGAGGACTATGGGGTGTACATTATACTGTATGGAGGTCTATGGGGTGTATTATACTATGTGGAGGACTATGGGGTGTGCATTATACTGCATGGAGGTCTATGGGGTGTATTATACTATGTGGAGGACTATGGGGTGTGCATTATACTGTATGGAGGTCTATGGGGTGTATTATACTATGTGGAGGACTATGGGGTGTGCATTATACTGTATGGAGGTCTATGGAGTGTATTACACTATGTGGAGGACTATGGGGTGTGCATTATACGGTATGGAGGTCTATGGGGTGTATTATACTATATGGAGGACTATGGGGTGTGCATTATACTGTATAGAGGTCTATGGGTGTATTATACTATGTGGAGGACTATGGGGTGTGCATTATACTGTATGGAGGTCTATGGGGTGTATTATACTATGTGGAGGACTATGGGGTGTGCATTATACTGTATGGAGGTCTATGGGGTGTATTATACTATGTGGAGGACTATGGGGTGTGCATTATACTGCATGGAGGTCTATGGGGTGTATTATACTATGTGGAGGACTATGGGGTGTGCATTATACTGTATGGAGGTCTATGGGGTGTATTATACTATGTGGAGGACTATGGGGTGTGCATTATACTGTATGGAGGTCTATGGGGTGTATTATACTATGTGGAGGACTATGGGGTGTGCATTATACAGTATGGAGGTCTATGGAGTGTATTATACTATGTGGAGGACTATGGGGTGTGCATTATACTGTATGGAGGTCTATGGGGTGTATTATAATATGTGGAGGACTATGGTGTGTGCATTATACGGTATGGAGGTCTATGGATTGTATTATACTATGTGGAGGACTATGGGGTGTGCATTATGCTGTATTGAGGTCTATGGTGTGTATTATACTATATGGAGGACTATGGGGTGTGCATTATACTGTATAGAGGTCTATGGGGTGTATTATACTATGTGGAGGACTATAGGGTGTGCATTATACGGTATAGAGGTCTATGGGGTGTATTATACTATGTGGAGGACTATGGGGTGTGCATTATACGGTATAGAGGTCTATGGAGTGTATTATACTATGTGGAGGACTATGGGGTGTGCATTATACGGTATAGAGGTCTATGGGGTGTATTATACTATGTGGAGGACTATAGGGTGTGCATTATACGGTATAGAGGTCTATGGGGTGTATTATACTATGTGGAGGACTATAGGGTGTGCATTATACGGTATAGAGGTCTATGGGGTGTATTATACTATGTGGAGGACTATGGGGTGTGCATTATACTGTATGGAGGTCTATGGGGTGTATTATACTATGTGGAGGACTATAGGGTGTGCATTATACGGTATAGAGGTCTATGGGGTGTATTATACTATGTGGAGGACTATAGGGTGTGCATTATACGGTATAGAGGTCTATGGGGTGTATTATACTATGTGGAGGACTATGGGATGTGCATTATACTGTATAGAGGTCTATGGGGTGTATTATACTATGTGGAGGACTATAGGGTGTGCATTATACGGTATAGAGGTCTATGGGGTGTATTATACTATGTGGAGGACTATGGGGTGTGCATTATACGGTATAGAGGTCTATGGGGTGTATTATACTATGTGGAGGACTATGGGGTGTGCATTATACGGTATAGAGGTCTATGGGGTGTATTATACTATATGGAGGACTATGGGGTGTGCATTATACTGTATAGAGGTCTATGGGGTGTATTATACTATGTGGAGGACTATAGGGTGTGCATTATACGGTATAGAGGTCTATGGGGTGTATTATACTATGTGGAGGACTATGGGGTGTGCATTATACGGTATAGAGGTCTATGGGGTGTATTATACTATGTGGAGGACTATGGGGTGTGCATTATACGGTATGGAGGTCTATGGGATGTATTATACTAAACAATCAAAATGCTGCCTATTCATTGAGTGATTGGATTGTTTAAGCCGGTACAAAAATTATTGTTCTCTGCAGCACATTCCCCTGAGAAAACTGCAAAAGTGCTGCTGATAACATGATACTGTATAGGGACAGATTGATCTACCAGTGATTGTACTGTGCCCATCATTCTTCCTCGGCCGGTGTAAAGAGGTCGGGAAACAATCGTTGAACGACTTCAGTATTGTAGATCGCGCTCCTTTAACGGCCTGAACTCAGTGCATGTAAATACAACTGAAATGTTTCTGTGGATGGGGCAATATATTATTAGCATTTGGGGCCCCACTTTAAACTTTTGCCCAGGGACCCACTTTGTCTAAAACTGGCCTGTGCTCACCACACCACTATACAATGAGAGGAAAGACTTTTACCTGTGATTTACACTTGCAGCTGAAAAAACAAACAGTTTAGAATTAGATTTACTGAAGTATTTAATAAAAGTCACTCAGTTGCATTGGACGACTTATTTTTAGGCCAAATTCACACGTGATTTTTTTTTTCTCATCTGCACAAAACCAAACCAACTAATTTTGCGGCTTCCGATTTTCTTTTTTTTTTCTTTTGGTCCGTGTGTCCATTTTTGCCATCAGTATGTCATCCATTTCTCTTTGTATGAAAAAAAAAAAAAAAAGCTGATGGAAAATGGAAATTTTCCCAGTTTTTCCTAGTAGTCAGTCAATGGGTGAGTTTGATCCACAATTCGCCCCAAACCTGACATGTTACTAGCTTCTTAGAATATAAGGGCCATTGAAAAAACCATATCTCTCCTGTGACGTTCTGCCTGTGGTTGGGCATCATAGAAGACAGTGATTTTTACTATATACCGCAATGCTGCTGTAGGCGCCATAAGATATCAGACAATCACAGATTCAAGTCCCCTAAGGGGACTAACAAATAGAGAAAGAAGTGAAGAAAAAAGTTTTTAAAAAAGTAAAAAAATTCAAATCACACCCCCTCTTCTCCAGCTGGCATAAAAGAAAAAAAAAAGAAAAAAAATACACATATTTGGCATCAATGTGATCAGAAAAGTCCAATCTATGAAAATGTAAAATTAATTGACTCAATCTGTAAAACTGTAAAGCAAAAAATAAATCAAAATGGCAAAATTGCAGGTTTTTGATTGCTACATCTCCACAAAAAATGCATTATGAAGAGATCAAAGCATTGAAACTACCCCAAAATAGTACCAATAAAACATCAGGTCACCATGCAAAGCACAAGCCCTCACACAGCTCCATCGAGAAAAAATAAAAATGTTACAGGTATTAAAAAATGCAGACTCAAGCTAATTTTGTTTTTTTTTGCAAATTTTTTTTCACTTATTTTCTTTGTTGTAATCACACTGACCTGGTTGGTCCGGGCATTTGCCTATGCGTAAAGAACGGACATCAGACAGCAGAAATTCATTATTATATACAGGGTGGTCCAAAAGTAGGTGGACAGAAAATAATAACATTTATTTTGATTTATATATAAAATTATATTTACTAAGACAAACATAACATTGACAATTAAATTTTATTCTGAACAATAATACAAAAGCCCTTAAATTTTATCAACGCAGGTGCTCAAACTGTTTTCCATTACAATTTGCACAGCTTTGAAGTCGCCTCTTACGCTTCAACAAACTTTTTTGCACAAGTCTCTTTGGGTATTAATTTCTTGAAATTCATCTCTTATGTAATTTTTCAAATCACTGACACTTTTTGGTTTTCGACTATAAACTTTGTCCTTGAGTACTCCCCAAAAGAAAAAATCCATTGGGGTCAAGTCTGGTGAACGTGCCGGCCAATCAAGTGGGCCTCTTCGGCCAATCCATTTATTAGGAAATGTTTCATCAAGATACCCGGGAACTACTCTTGAATAATGTGGAGGGGCCCCATCTTGTTGGAAATAAAGGTTATTTGAATTAGGCTGTTCCTGTAACTGGGGAAGAACTTGATTCATTAGAATTTCGAGATATTTATCTCCTGTGACTGTTCCATCAAAAAATATTGGTCCTAAAACACCAAAACTTGAAATACCACCCCAAACATTGACACCAGGCTCATTTAGTTGTTGCTCTAATGTTAAATGCATGTTCTCATTATACCAGTAAATACAATTATGTCTGTTAATATGGCCGGATAATTTGAAAGAAGCTTCATCACTCCACATAATGTTACCTAAAATTACTGGATTTTCTTCAATTTAGTTAAGCATAACCTTATTACACTTTCTGTCCACCTACTTTTGGACCACCCTGTATATGTATAGAGACCGCATTACAGTCACTATCCTGAATTACATGACTTCTCTTATTTAGGACTTACATAAATTGGTCTTCAATTTTCTCTCGATATTTTGTGAATACAAATAACTGCCAAATCCTAAATTTAACAAATAGAGAGGTTTCCTTATAAATGGCCTGATCTTAAATGCCAGTTGTATCAATAGTAAATATTGCCATAATGCGCTAATTAATAAATATAAAGTTTTCTACATTAAAAATGTATGCGGCATGAGAATTAAGAAGTAGAGGACACTTGTCATAAGGAATCAGAAATGTATATAGATAGGAAATGGGAAATAATACGGACAGACCAGGAGTATAAGACACGCATACTCACTCTGAACGCCTACTATAACCCTCAAAGGATTTCCGGGTGAGCAGTTGCTTATATATTCCTCATGATGTCATAATGTCCAGGCAGAGGTCACCATGGTGCCGATCTTGTGATGTCACAGCATTCTAGAATGTGCTTAGGGCAAGCCCTGCAGCCAATGAGATCCAATATAATCCTGTATAATAAATGGAGGGTTTATAATTGATTTTGCTAAATATTAATATCAACATATTAATTACAATTAATATTAATATAAAATAATTAGAACACTTAACATTGAGCAGAATTAAGTTTGCTTACTTCCCCCTATATACCACTTGAGCCAGCACAACAACCCCTTCAATATATCATATGAGCCCTCTATATACCGTAAGAGCCCACACACAGCCTCTATATACCGTAAGAGCCTCCCTATATATAGCATCAGCCCCAGATAGCCTTTCTATATACAGCATGAGCCCCACATAGCCTCCCTATATACAGCATGAGCCCCACATAGCTTCCCTATATACAGCATGAGCCCCACATAGCCTCCCTATATACAGCATGAGCCCCACATGGCCTCCCTATATACAGAATGAGCCCCCACATAGCTTCCCTATATACAGCATGAGCCCCCACATAGCCTCCCTATATATAGCATGAGCACCACACAGGCTCCCTATATACAGCATGAGCCCCACATAGCCTCCCTATATACAGCATGAGCCCCACATAGCCTCCCTATATACAGCATGAGCCCCACATAGCCTCCCTATATACAGATTGAGCCCCACATAGTCTCCCTATATACAGCATGAGCCCCACATAGCCTCCCTATATACAGCATGAGCCCCACATAGCCTCCCTATATATAGCATGAGCCCCACATAGCCTACCTATATACAGCACGAGCCCCACATAGCCTCCCTATATACAGCATGAGTCCCACATAGCCTCCCTATATACAGCATGAGCCCCACATAGCCTCCCTATATACAGCATGAGCCCCACATAGCCTCCCTATATACAGCATGAGCCCCACATAGCCTCCCTATATACAGCATGAGCCCCACATAGCCCCCCTATATATAGCATGAGCCCCACATAGCCTCCCTATATACAGCATGAGCCCCACATAGCCTCCCTATATACAGCATGAGCCCCACATTGCTTCAAAATACTCACAATAAGCCCCACATAACCTCTTCATATACAGCCTGAGTCCCACATAGCCTCCTATTTACAGCATAATAATGTTTTTATTTATATAGCGCCAACGTATTCCGCAGCGCTTTACAATTCAGACAATTTACAGGCATTATCAGCACTGTCACCATTGGGGCTCACAATCTACATTCCCTATCAGTATGTGTTTGGAGTGTGGGAGGAAACCGGAGAACCCGGAGGAAATCCACGTAAACACAGGGAGAACATACAAACTCCTTGCAGATGTTGTCCTTGGTGGGGTTTGTATCCAGGACCCCAGTGCTGCAAGACTGCAGTGCTAACCACTGAGCCACCGTGCCAGCAGAGAGGCCCACATAGCCTCTCTATATACAGTATAAACCCCTACATGTCCAGAATGAAAAATTGTTGTCTATTTCTTGTGACTGAAAATATAGGCTTTTTATTACGGTAGGGACATATTGTTGTCTTCTCCTTGCCCCGAATTATCAGCACTACTGCACTTTATTTGTGTAGAACGTCTTCTTGAGGTCATACTTTTACATCCTATCAACGTACTCACTTATTGGTACATTTGACTTAGTTGTCCATATCGTTACACTATATTTATTTTTGCATTTCTCTTGTTTTTGCTTGACTGATATATTATATACTGCTTTTTTCAACATTTAGAATGCTGGCAGTAACACGACGTAATCTTTGATGACTTTTTTATGTATGTGTATGTCTGTTTAGGGGTAAAAAGTGTTATTAAGGAAGAGCCGACGTGGAGAGGGGTCACCGCATCTATTCGCTAGGGTGTCAAACTCTGCTGGTAGGCAGGCCATGACCCCGATAGGGAATTCTAGGGCTAGTCTGCATGTTAATTGCTCCTTATTTGTCCCTTTACCCTTACCCCAATACACATGTACTAATTTTTAATGGGTTGTGTCTTTATTTCTATTGATAAGGGTACTTTTAGATTTATCTATTAAAGTTATTTTTAAGGGTTTTTTATTTGTTTTGCTTTGGTTACTGGTTGATGAGTATACCCCACCTTCTTTAGCTTTCCTTTTGGCATATAGTTTTGTCCAGCATGAAACCCCCATAGGCTCCCCATGTCCAGCATGAGACCCCCATAGCCTTCCCATGTCCAGTATGAGAGCCCACAATCTCCCCATGTACAGCACGACACCCCCATAGCCTCCCCATGTTCAGCATGAGACCCCCATAGGCTTCCCATGTCCAGTATGAGAGCCCACAACCTCCCCATGTACAGCACGACACCCCCATAGCCTCCCCATGTTCAGCATGAGAGCCCCATAGCCTCCCCATGTTCAGCATGAGAGTCCCATAGCCTCCCCATGTTCAGCAGGAGAGCCCCATAGCCTCTCCATGTCCAGCAGGAGAGCCCCATAGCCTCCCCATCTCCAGCCAAACATCCCATACACACAGTTGTGTACCGCCAATGGCGGCGGGCCATGCCATTGCTAGGGAGCCCATGAGTCAGGGGGCCCGCACCGCACCGGGCCCTCCCCGCACCAGGCCCCGCCTCTGCCCATCAGCACCGACACTGTCCGGCCGACCGACCGCTTATGCTCCCTCCTCCATCATCATTGCTTGCGCTGACGGCCAGAGTGGGGGCCCGGTGCGAGCAATGATGATGGAGGAGGGAGCGTCAGCAGACACTTCCACCCCCATAATTCTTCCTCATCGTCTTACGTCTCAGAGCAGCAGTCACAATGACGTCATTACAGAGTGCCCGCTGCTCTGAGATGCCTGGCTCTTCACACTGGAGCAACAGATGGAATCAGGAGAGGCGAGTACTGTATTTATTTTTTTTAAATCAGTGACCGGTGGCCATAATACAGTATGGAGGGTGCATTATATTGTGGGGAGGACCATGGGGAGGTGCATTATTTTGTGTGGAGGACATAGGGGGTGCATTATATTGTGTGGAAGACCTTGGGGGTGCATTATATTGTGTGGAGGACTAAGGGGGGTGCATTATATTGTGTGGAGGACCAAGGGGGTGCATTATATTGTGTGGAGGACCATGGGGGTGCATTTGTGACATGCAGATGTTGCTTCCAAAGCATCCAGCAACTATTAGAAATAACACAAGCACAGGAGACAGGAAGTATTGTGCTTCAGAAACATCCAGCAACTAGACGGGTTAACACAGTCACAGGAGACAGGGAGTGTTTTAGCAGAGCGCCAGGGGGATTCTGAGGAACTTGTTACTGTAGTCTGGCTGAAGCCAAAGAGAAAAGTGGTGTGTTATATGGATCTAGTAAATAACCTCGGCACTCAAGGTATATTAAATGTGAAAGTTTATTACAATCATGGTCCAATCCCAAAAAACAGTAGACGTTTCGGCCAGTCAGTGGCCTTCATCAATACAATCTATAAGCATAAATGGACACCATAGATTATAATATGAAATTACAAAAATAAAGGAACAGATCAAAATTGCATAGTGATCATGCGCCGGCATTGAGAACATGCATAAAACATAGCATAATAACAGTGAGGAAGCTTCAAAAGTGACACATACCAGGTGTGGATTGGAGTGAATCCAGAGAAACAGGCAAGTGTCACTGGGAGTACAGGTAAGTCCTGTGGGAGGATGTTGAAATAGTGCATGGGTATAGACGACATCTTGTTCAAAAGCGGACATATAACAATTTGCATATGGGGGGGCCACATTTGACCCCATTGCGGTCCCCCTGACTTGGAGGTAATATGTATCTTGGAATAAAAAGAAATTCTGTGTAAGAACTATGTGTAGGAGGTCAATGCAAAGGTTGGAAACCCTGGAGTCGATATGAGAAGATTCTAGTAAGCGTTGGGCCGTAACGATTCCATGTTCATGTGATATGGAGGTATACAGGTCTTTTACATCCAGAGATACTAGTATTGCTTTGAATGGAACCTGTCCAATGTCGCGTAGGCTCTGTAGAAAAGCCCCTGTGTCAAGGAGGTAAGACGGACTGCGTTGGGTTAACGGTGTCAGGACCTTCTCTAAAAAGATTGAGAGGGGGGAGAGTAATGAGTCCGTTGAGGCTACTATAGGCCTGCCCGGAGGATGTTGAAGATTCTTGTGTATTTTTGGCAGGATATAAAAAACGGGGATGATGGGGAATTTTTTAATCAAAAATGTACTCGTCTTGGAGTCAATTACTCCCGCCCTCTGATAATTCTCTACGGTTGTTCGAATAAGTGTCGTTAAACGTGATGTGGGGTCACATGGTAGGGGACGGTAAGTAGTGGTGTCACCCAATTGTCGTTCTACCTCACTAACATAGTCGATTTTATTCATGATGACAATAGCACCGCCCTTATGGGCAGGTTTGATAATTAAGGATTTATTATCTTGGAGATCCCTCAAAGCTTGCTGATCTAATGGTGTAAGATTATGTAGGAAATGGAGTCTACCCCTTTCGCAATCGGAGTTGTGTAAAAGACCTATCAATGAAACCAATAAAGGTTTCAAGAGCATGGGTGCCGTGTGGTGGTCTATAGTTACTTTTATTACGCAAGCCAAAATCGCTTCTCAAGCTCCCCTCCTCTTCCTTTTTCCTGGTGGAACGCAAGTCCTTATACGTGGAACGCACTTGACTTCCGGTTTTTGCGTATCCGGTGACGTCACTTCCGGAAACGTCACTTCCGGTTCTCCGTGGAACGCACACACATACAGCAACGTTGCTGGGTGCGTTCCACTCACCTCACTGGCGACGTCAATCACGCCCTCCCCAACCTCAGGGCTTATAAATAGCGGCAATTTCGAAACCATGAGGTCACTCCTCCCACAACTAGCGGTGGACTCCGCGTTGGAATCGTAGGACCACTTCCAGGATGCACAGGTACACCCCAATAGGACAGTATGCGGCACCCCCTATTAGTATTGTGAGCTCTGGTTACTCACTCTGACTTACATCCTCCCACAGGACTTACCTGTACTCCCAGTGACACTTGCCTGTTTCTCTGGATTCACTCCAATCCACACCTGGTATGTGTCACTTTTGAAGCTTCCTCATTGTTATTATGCTATGTTTTATGCATGTTCTCAATGCCGGCGCATGATCACTATGCAATTTTGATCTGTTCCTTTATTTTTGTAATTTCATATTATAATCTATGGTGTCCATTTATGCTTATAGATTGTATTGATGAAGGCCACTGACTGGCCGAAACGTCTACTGTTTTTTGGGATTGGACCATGATTGTAATAAACTTTCACATTTAATATACCTTGAGTGCCGAGGTTATTTACTACATTACGGGTTAGGCCCCTACTCGAGCACCTGTCCCCATCGGTGGTGCGGTAATATACTCCTATTTGTTATATGGATCTGACATAAGGCAACTGAACAGGATTCAGATCAGGAGAGAAACTAAACACAGGTCAGATAAACTACTTGAACTAACAGTGCAAAGTATTATTGGACAGGAAGATAAGGACTGGAAGGAATTGTGTCAAAGGGATCATCTCCTTCATCAAACCCTCCCCCCCTCCATCTCCATGCAGGATAAAGAATGCTGTGCACTACTGTGTCCTTGTGAAGGAAAAGCCTGTGGTTGTGTATGCATAGAAGTGTGCTGCTAAGAGATCTAATCTATGCTGAATTATGCTACTGAAGAGACTGCAATACTGTGCCTTGTGAAGAAACTACTGTATTGTTACTGGAGCTTGTTGCTCAAGAAACTCAGACTGTACTCTAATGAAGATTGTTGCTGTAATATCCCTGAATTGCACTGGCCGTGCTTCAGATTAAATTCCACTGTTAAACTGTTGAAAAAGACTCTTGTCAGATGTGTCTGGTCAGCAATTGAATCTATTGTGTGCCTGAGAGAAGGTGCAGCCTATGGTCGCCCTGAGTAACTGTTCCCCCAGGATTCCAAAGAATTCGTGAAACCCGTGTCTCCCTATCTGAACCTAGCAGCCTGCGTGTAACATTGGTGGCCCATACGGGGAATCCTGAGCGGGAATTAGCATGTAGAGAGAGAAGAGAAAAAGTGTCTGGAAAAACACAGCCGCACAGCACCTCAATTCAACTCTGCTACACCAGTTAAAGGGGGCCATCTCTAAAGAAAACTCACTAGCAGCAATGGATGTGGAAATACAAATGTACAGAATTAGTGAGCTGCTTCTTCAGTTAACCTGTGAAGAATTGAGAACAGTAGCAGAACATATAAAGATGTCAGAAGAATAGATTTCTAAAGCACACAACCAGAGGCTACTGTTAACTGCCATTAATGCAAACATGGATGAGCTGGGGGAGAAAGAAGCTGAAGACGTCATAGGGACGTTCCTCCACTAGCTAACACAAGTTTCTAACCAGGTTGACTTGGGGGATGGAGGGGCAGCATCAATTACCAAAAGCGGGAATCTCCGTCCACAGAACAGAACTATAGGAATTGAAAGAACAATTCAAAGCCCTAACAGCCCTACAGGAATTGACCAAAACCTCTGAACGGGTGACAAACTCAGACAGAACCTTTACCCTGCTCGGGTTAGATAGAGAGGACTGTCTTCCTGATTTAACACCACAAATCACCGTAAGGAAAGAATTCAAGATCCTGGGACAGATTGGAGAGTGTGAACAGAAAGAGAAACTGTCTTATATGAACTTGTTGCACCAGATCGATGCAGGCTTACAGAAAGGCTACCAGCCAGATGAGATCGTCGAGAGGGTGGTGAAAGCGATCAGCCCAGGACTGAACCTCCGTAGTATGCTAGAAATGAAGAGTCAATTGACCTTGCAACAGCTGAAGATGATTTTAAAAGGGAACTATAAAGAAGAGAGTACTTCAGAATTGTTCCACCGACTCATTAACCTCTCACAGAAAAATAATGAATCACCCCAAAGTTTCTTGCTCAGAGCAATTGAACTGAAGGATAGACTGTTGTTTGCATCCAGAGATGTAGAAGTGGAGGAGAAGTTTGATGCTGGACTAGTCCAGAAGAAGTTCTTGAGATCATTGGGAATGGGGTTAATCCGCAAAGACATCAAATTACAGCTGAAACAGTACCTAGAAGATCCTGGCATTCTGGACAAAGTCCTAATTGAAAAAATGAATGAGACAGCTAGTTTGGAGTGCGAACAGAAGTTAAAGAAAGGCTCTGCTCCTAAAATCACCAAAATTAGTCAGCTGAAGTTGGAGACCTCCGGTGGCCAGTCCGAAGATCATCATGGAGACCCTCCAGTGCCACCACCGAGAGGGAACCTTAAATCGCCAACAAAAGAGAGGACCACCAGCGCTCACTGTGAGGAAATAGTAGGAGAACTGCGAACCGAGTTGGTTGAGGTGAAAAAGTTGATTAATTCCAGGCCAGAACCTGTATTCCTCAGACCCAGGACTGGGTTCCAAAACAGAAGATACACGGCTTGTGAAGCGTGCCGTTCATCAAATCAGAGTATGGTGTGTGTCCACTGTCTAATATGTGGTGAGGAAGGACATTATGCCAAGGAATGCCAATGGTCCCAGTCGTTTGGGTTAAAAGATAGGAGGTTGCCAGTGCAGGGCGACAGGTAACCGCGACACGGAGGAGGTCCCAGAAGCAAATCCAAATCTCACCAAACCCAAGAACGGCGCATGAGGTAAAATGGCTGCGGCAGTACTATCCCCAAGTGTATTCACATCTACAACAGCTGCAAGAGACAGGGGCATCAGTTACTTAATGCCTAGTGTGGAGGTCAAACGATGTACTCCTGGGAGGAGGATTCCTCGGTCAGTAAAGATAGCCTAATTGGTGAAAGGTGCTTTATAAGGGTGCCAGCTAGATGGACTCCTGGCAAAAGCACTGTAGGACACAGGAGCCCAAGCGAGCCTTTTAAATGAAGAATGGAGAAGGCGCTACCTGCCACATACCAGCCTTCGGTCGCTAAAAGAACGCTTAGGACCAGTGGAACTCCACGGCAAAGTTGTCAACAAGACCAAAATCCCTTTTATAGGCTGGGTGGAAGTGACTTTCCAACTGAGGGCCATGAAGATCAGCAACACCATTGAGCTTTTGGTACCTTTTCTCGTGATCAGTGATCAGAACGTGGCAGAGGATCCTATCCTGTGAGGTCATCACGAAGCACAAGTCAGGGACACTGGTGGTGGATGCAATTGCCACATCACTTGCCATATGGAATGCCATGGCGGAAAATGTGATTCATAGAGTAAAGAAAGCACAGTATACAATGGACCTAAAAGAAATCAAGGTAGGCTGGCACCCAACCATCATCCCTGCAAACCAAATGGTAGGGGTGAGGTGTGGAGTTCGGGTAGAACCAGGAAGAAAAGTCCAGAAAAGACTGTTCGTGCCAAAAGACTCATCAGAACTTAAGGAAGGCCTAGTTCAAGGTGAGACTGTGTGTTATGCACACGCCCGGGCTGACAGGCGTGTGCGTGATTTAGTGATTTCACTGTGCCATGAACCAGAGAGTGCCTGGAGGAGCGTAACTAAGTATCTACCCGATCCGACCAAGGTCGCACGACGGCTAACGACGCCGTGCACCAGGGAGGAACCGAGCAGAGGGACCAGGTGCTACTGCAGGCCAGACCCCGGACACGGCTGTTGACCCACACCGGGGAATACAGGAACAGGCAGGTTAGGCTGGCACACAGACAGGTCGGTATTGGCAGGCACGGCTGGCATGCAGACAGGTGGGCACTGGCAGGCACGGCTGGAGTGCAGACAGGAGGATACTGGCAGGCACGGCTGGTATGCAGACAGGAGGATACTGACAAGTACGGCTGGCGTGCAGACGGAGAGGTACTAGCAGGTTGGAGCACAGGCTGGATAGGGTCCAGTACAGACTGGGATTCAGGAACAGAACCGCAGATGCGGTAGACAAGCAGAGCAGAGAGGAACCGCCAAAGCGGTGGGCAAGGCGGAGCAGAGAGGTACCGCCGGAGCGGTGAGCAAGGCAGAGCAGGCAGGAACCGCCGGAGCGGTGAGCAAGGCAGAGCAGGCAGGAATCGCCGGAGCGGTGAGCAAGGCAGAGCAGGCAGGAACCGCAGGAGCGGTGAGAAAGGCAGAGCAGGCAGGAACCGCCGGAGTGGTGAGCAAGGCAGAGCAAGCAAGAACCGCCGGAGGGGAGAGCAAGGCAGAGCAGGCAGGAACTTCCGGCGTGGTGAGCAAGGCAGAGCAGAGAGAAACCATCGGAGTGGTGAGCAAGGCAGAGCAGGCAGGAACCGCTGGAGTGGTGAGCAAGGCAGAGCAGAGAGAAACCGCCTGAGCGGTGAGGAAGGCAGAGCGGGCAGAAACCGCCGGAGCGGTGAGCAAGGCAGAGCGGGCAGAAACCTCCAGAGCGGTGAGCAAGGCAGAGCAGAGAGAAACTGCCAGAGCGGTGAGCAAGGCAGAGGGGGCTGAAACCTCCGGAGCGGTGAGCAAGGCAGAGCGGGCAGAAACCGCCGGAGCGGTGAGCAAGGCAGAGCGGGCAGAAACGGCCAGAGCGGTGAGTAAGGAGAGAGCAGAGATAAACCGCCGGAGCGGTGAGCAAGGCAGAGCGGGCAGAAACCACCAGAGCGGTGAGCAAGGCAGAGCAGAAGGGACAGGGCTCTGTTCACACAGAACAGACTGGAAGGGAAAGGCAGAACCAGATACACACAAGATACTTGCAATGAAGTAGCGAGTGGACTCTAAACTCACAAACGGAAGTACAGCGACAACAAGTAGGAGTTAGGTGCAGGTTCAGACTCTGCAGAAAAAGGGAAGGTACGGACATAGAGAAAAACAGGTAACAAACTAGGAGAGTGTTCAAACAGGAACTGAGTGTTCAGACAGGAACTGACACTGCAGCGAGATACAGGAGCGGGTCTGGGTATGCGGCCCCCAGAAGGCGGGACGAACAGGCTAGGAGCGTGTTCAGACTGGCCTGGAAATACAGCCTTCAGGAAGGCGGACAGACAACAGGCTAGGAGATAGTTCAGACAGGCCTGGGAATACAGCCCCCAGGTTGGCGGACAGGCAAGAACAGAACAGGACCTGGCACATTCAGAGTCAAGGAGCACACTGAATGTTAGAGTTGCTCAGGCACCAGCTTCCAGGTGGAGCTGGTTTAAATATCCAGTGACAGACAGCAGTAGGCTGAGGACGCATTAGGGGTGTGCCCACAGCAGCTACAAAAAACAGGAAGTAACCGGGCCGCCGCCCTAAGCAGTCAGAACAGAGACAAACAGACAGCATGAATAGAAGCCAGGCTACCAGACTGGACTGAAGAGCAAGTTTGCGATCTTGCATAGTGAGAGATGATGCACCATGCAAGCCTGCCACCAGGTATGTTACACTGTGCTTATGATTCTTACTGCTGGGTTTGCTCGAGTGACAGTCCTGGTGATGAATACTACGAAACATGAAATTAGACTGGATCCAAAGACTGTTAGGTCACATCAAAACCATTAAAACTGTATATCCATCCAGTGTGAGACCCGCCCAGGTGTCTACCGTGAATTCAGTCTCCCCACCAAGGAACACGAGTTGCCCAGGGGAGGAAATTGCATGACCCACCTGAGGGTCCTGGGATCCCTCAGTATCCCTGGAACACTTGTGTGCTGAAGATATAGCGATAGCAAAACAGATGCTGAGAGAAGAGTGTCAGGCATTCTCTAAAGATAACTCTGATATAGGCTGTATCCTGTTGTTGCAATTGAAAATAAATTTGAAAGACACGACCCCAGTAACCAGAAGTTACATGTCTGTGCCGAAACCATTACACCGTGAAGTGAAAGAGTATTTACAAGATCTAATCAACAGAGGTTGGGTCCAAAAGTCGAAGTCGTCTTATTCCTCTCCTATTGTTTGTGTTAGGAAGGACAGTACGTTGAGACTCTGCTGTGATTACTGGGAACTAAACCGAAAGTCAGTACCTGATCGGCACCCGATACCAAGGATTCAAGATATGCTGGATATCCTATCAGGAAGTACCTGGTTCTCTGTCCTTGATCAGGGTAAAGCATTCCATCAAAGGTTTGTTGAAGAGTCCAGTAGTCCCTTGACAGCATTCATCACACCGTGGGGGTTATATGAGTGGATCCGCATACCGTTTGCGCTCAGTTCAGCTCCAGCAGAATTTCAGAGGAGCATGGAAACCTGTTTGGAAGGATTGAGGACGATATCTGCCAGCCGTACTTGGATGACAATGTGGTACACAGCAAAACCTTCCGGGAGCATGTTGAACACGTGAGGACCCTATTACAGCGGTATCAACAACACAGAGTTAAGTTGACCCCAAAGAAGTGTGAACTGTTCAAAAGGCAAGTGCAATTTCTAGAGAAAATTGTGTCGACTAAGGGACCACCACAGACTGAAGCTCCGGAGGTGGATAGTGACCTTGAAAGTTCCGATGGAGAAGAACACACCGTTGTATTTCTTGGACCGGCAAGGAGAGGGATGTACCATCCTCAGGAGAGTGAACTAAGTCCTGAGGCTCCAGAGTTCGTACCAAGGAGTACAGATGAAGTTCAATTCAGATCTGATGATCGAACACTGGCCCCTGAAGAGACCGATCAACACTCAGGAGGAGCGGAATTACCAGACCGTGCGGAAACAAGCTACTCAGGAGAAGTACAGGAACTTACAGAGGCAGCTCCAAGAGCATCTGAGGAAGCACGGGAAATGAGTGTGGTGGAAGAAACTTCTGTGACCGAAAAACCCGTGGTCTCTGAGGAATAACCCACCAGGAGGATGTCGACTCAAGAAGTGAGGAGAACCCGTGATGCTGACGTATGAGACACTTGGTGAACCGAGTCAAGTGCCAAGGACTGTCAAAACTCTGCCTGCAGACCAGGTAAGCCCACTTGAGTGGTATTCACCACCGAGAGGCAGTATGGAAGATGTTGCCTGGTGGAAACACTTGTTTTCATGCTTTGATTTTCCTTAAAAGACTTTGTAGAAACAAAGAGCTGTTAAAGCACAGAGAGAAAGAGCTGGTTGAAGACGTACGAAAAGCTCCAGCTGAAGAGATGCTGATTGTTTTAATTGTGTTAATTGTTTATTTCTTACAGGCATCCTACAAGAAAAAAGTCGTAAGATTAGGTTGTTATCAATGTGTATGAACGTTATACCAATTTCACAATGCCAATTTGTATATAAAGTTATCCAACTTTCACAACTGTCTCAGAATTGGTCAGATTGACCAATTAAGATAAATGTAGAGGACAACATTCAAAAAGGAGGGAAGAGTGTGACATGCAGAAGTAGTGCTGTTGCACAGTGTGACATGCAGAAGTAGTGCTGTTGCAGAGTGTGACATGCAGAAGTAGTGGTGTTGCAAACTGTGACATGCAGAAGTAGTGCTGTTTCTTTAACAGCATGAAAGCAACTATTAGAAGTAAAACAAGCACAGGAGACAGGAAGTGTTGTGCTTCAGAAGCATCCAGCAACTAGAAGGGTTAACACAGTCACAGAAGAAGGGGAGTGTTTTAGCAGAGCCCCAGGGGGATTGTGGGGAAGTTGTTTACTGTCTGGCTGGAGCCAAAGAGAACGGTGGTGTGTGTGTTCTGTATCTCACAGAAGCGCCCCTGCAAGTGAAAAGGATTCAAGTCAGGAGTGAAGCTAAGCACAGGTCAGGTAGAGTTCCTGAACTAGCAGTGCAGAGTATTGTCAAGCAGAAAGATAAGGACTGTAGGAAATGGTGTCACAGGGATCATCTCCCTCAGCAAACCCTCCCCCCTCCTCCATCTCACTGTGATGTAAAGAATGCTGTGTTCATTAATGTGCCTTTGCATTAGAACTTTGCTGTCCTGTACTGCTGGGAATACTGTGAACTGCTGTGCTGCAAAGGAAACTGTACTGTTTGTCACTGGAGCCTGTTGCTCATAAGACTTAACTTGCACTGACTGTGCGGCTTCTTATTAAATGCTACTGTTCTACCATTTATGAGGACTCTTGTAAAGTGTGTCTGGTCAGCAAGTGAAACAACCTACGTGTCTGTGCCTGAGATCAATACCCCTGTGTGCCTGAGAGAAGCAGCATCACATAGTCTATAGTCGCCCTGAGTAACGGTTCCCCCAGGATTCCAAAGAATTCATGTAACCTGTCTCGCCCCTATCTGAACCTAGTGGCATGCATGTAACATAGGCTCTGATACTAAGTCCTTGTCAGAGCTAGCATTTGCTGCATGGCTAAGGAGAGTGAGGAGTTCTATGAGAACGAGTTTGGGAGGAATAACTTGTGACTGTTGCCTGGTTTGTATGCGTGGTTATTCCATATCCTTCTCCATTTTGGTTTATTCTCCCTACCTACACACTCTGCTTCCCTCTATTATATGTGAGAGTATATTTTGTGTGCCTGGAGTTTTCTGTTTATCCCTGTTTGTGTTGCCTTGCTTGTCGGGTGGGTGTATTTCAGTGCACAGTAGCGCCCTTCTTCCCCGGGTGGGGGGGGGGTACAAGCGGAGGGCTAGCTCAGGAGGGCGTAGGCCTCAGCATCCTCACCTTCAGAGGTATCCTGGAGAATAGGGCAAGCTAGGGCGCTCCCTAGTGTTAGGGTCAGGGTAGGAGCCCCTGATCCCTGGTCACCCGACAGCTGTGTCGTGACATTAGCTCTGACCGCAACTGTTACTTCTGATCTATTATGGATCCTATTCCTGTTCTGATGGGGCAATTGCAGCAGCACAGTCTGGAGGTGGCGGAGTTACACACAGTGGTCTTGCAGTCTCCTAATAAATATGGTGTGGGTGTCTCGTCTCTCAAACAAACCGTAGTGGATCCCAAGGTTTCATTGCCTGACAGGTTCTCTGGGGGGGCGGGACAAGTTTGTGGTCTTCAGAGAGGCCTGTAAACTGTACTTCAGGCTACGTCCCATTTCCTTAGGTTCAGAGGAGCAATATGTGGGCATAATAATCTCGCTCCTTCAGGGGGATCCCCAAGTGTGGGCATTTTCTCTCCCATCTGACTCACTGTCGCTCCAGATGGTGGAGTTTTTTTTTCGTGTTCTGAGCCTTATATATGATGACCCCGATCGCGTCTTCTTAGCCGAGTCCACATTGCGCCAACTTCGCAGGGAGACAGGCCGGCGGAGGAATTTTGCTACGAATGCAGGAGGTGGGCCACGGATACCAAGTGGAATGACCCCACACTCCGTAGTTTGTTTTGTGAGGGGCTTACAGTAAGGGTAAGGACGTCTTGGCCCTGTATAAGACTCCTGACTCCCTTGAGACAGACATGTCTCTGGCAATTTGAGTTGATTGCCGACTTAGCCAGGGACATAGGGTGTCACCCCTGTGTGTAGGGGTCAGGGGCCCAGGGAAGTCAGCGTGGGAGCACCTGATGAACCCATACAGGTGGGTGCGACATCTTCCGCTGGGAAATTGTCGGTAGTCTGGCATAAGGGGGAGTGTGTTTTTTTTTGTGGGAAAAAGGGCCACTTCATGGGCACGTGCCCTTCCCATCCTCATAGTAAGCAACTAGAAGGCCCGGGTTGCAGGGAGTTTAGTGACCCGAGTGTACTTATCACCTCCGTGGGTAGGACACAGTTCTTTCTTCCCGCTGTAGTACTTGTGGGGGGAGTTAAGGATGAGGTGTCGGCCTTTCTGGACAGTGGGGCGGGATTTAATTTGATTGACTCCAGAGGCCCAAGGACTCTGTTCACATACACTGTCCAGACCAATACCTATAATTGCCATCGACTCTACCCCTTTGAGATGTGACGCCTCTACTTCAGGAAAGCCCTTTAGTTTACCCTGGGTGTTGGGGGACTCGGTGTCGGGTCCTGTGATGGAGAGATGGGATGCAGCTCAGGGCCGTCAGATTAAAAGGAGATGGTGTGAGCTTACCCGGGTTGAGTGGTTGGTTAACGACTATGCCACCTGTGGTGCCTGGTGAAGGGTCACCAGCGCCGTTGCAGTCCGCTGAGGCATGATGTTACGGCGGCCAGAGTTCTTACTACTCCCCACAGGCGGAGCAAGGAATCAGGGCAGAGGGACAGGATGGAGGGGGTAGTAGTTGAGGAGAAGGCATCCCGCATCCTGCGGTGTGGCGCAGAAATAAGAGTCCGGAGGCCATAGGGGTGAACTTCCAAGGCTTTACTCACTTAGATGGCAAAGGAAGGCGACTCCCTGTTCCCCGCGGAGTCCTGCGCTCACCAGAGACGGGGGTCCGACAACCTCCGCGTAAGTCCAGCATTCAGTCGTGACCCCACAGCAGAGTGTTCCTGAATTACAGACCAATTCCCTTCCTGTCCGTGTGTGTGCAAATAGGCCGGGTCTCCCTCTGAACTCCTCTAAGAACAAGGGCATGGGGGCAGCTCTGCTCCGTCCGATACCCGGTGGGATCCTCTGGGCCTAACCGGGCTTTCCCGTCCAAGACGTAGAGTAGCAAGGTCGGGTGCCGGGGGCCTGTAGCCCTCTTGCAGCCGGAGTCCCTCTGAATATATCAGCATGGCGAGGACAGGTGGCGTACTCCGCTCCGTCTGCATCCTGCCTGGGATCCATTTGCTGTGGAGCCACACTCTTAAGCTCCGGGCCTTCTTGATCCTGGTCATTGGCCGGGTTGAGACATACCTGGTCTACAACCTGCCTCTCGTCCCAAGGCCAGGGTACGAGGGCCGCATCTCCCTCCCCTGCAGATCCACACAGGATCCATGCTCAGGGTGGGAGGCCACATTAACACACAGTAATTTGGCAGCACGAAAGACAGCACAAAAACCAAGATCAAAGATGGCTTTCTATTAAATATGAAATCTTAAATGTAACTAACTTGTAAGTCCTCCACACTCACCCACTAACTGGTTCCTACCACTTTGTGTTCCCCAGTCTCCCTGTAACCAGGGGAGCAGCACCTAGTGCATACTAGCTGCCTCTGGTGGAGAAATGTGGTGTTGGATGCAAGGGCTGGGTCACGACTATTACACTGGCCTTACTTCAGAGGAGGAACACCACATTCCATTAGAGAAGTGTAGCATTCCTGTGGCGGTTGAACCCTCAGGGGCGCCAGAGAGACGGGTATTTTATGTACATCGTCCGTGACTTTCAGCTCCAGGTGGGGGCCATACACATAGAGGTGTTAGACGGTTATGTGCTACAGGGTATGCCTTAATCTGTGGTACTGGGACACCCGTGGCTCGCTCTGCACAATCCAGTGATAGATTGGCAGTCTCAGGAGGTAGTAAAATGAAGTGGGTATTGCCAAGAACACTGTATGGATTCCGGGTTGGCTAGGGTGGATACCCGATCTGTGCCTAGTTACATGTCGGATTTTGGGGATGTGTTCTTGGAACAGGGGTGCCAAGAACTTCCTCCCCATCATCCCTATGATTGCGCCATCAATCTCGTGCCTGGGGCCAAGGTGCCCAAGAGCAGGCTCTACAATATATCTGGTCCTGAGAGACAGGCCATGGGGGATTACATCACGGAAATCCTGGCTAACAGTCATATCAGACCATCCTCTTCCCCAGTTGCCACTGGGTTTTTCTTTGTCAAAAAAAGGATGGGGGGCACCGCCCCTGCCTGGATTTCCATGAACTCAATGCGATCACTGCTCGTGATCCCTATCCTCTTCCGCTCATTCCTGACCTCTTTAATCAAATTGTCAGGGCTAAATGGTTCTCTAAGATGGACCTTAGGGGGGCCTATAATCTCATACGCATTAAAGAGGGAGATGAGTGGAAGATGGCGTTCAAAACGCCAGAGGGACACTATGAGAATTTTGTGATGCCTTTTGGGTTGACGAACGCGCCCGCCGTATTTCAACACTTTATAAATGACATCTTTAGCCACCTTATAGGCAGGTTTGTGGTTATCTACCTTTATGACATACTAATTTATTCTCCTGACTTGGAGTCACACCAGGTACACGTCAGGCAGGTATTACGTATACTTCAAGATAATAAATTATATGTCAAACCCGAGAAGTGTGTGTTTTCTGTTGAGGAGATCCCTTTCCTTGGATACGTATTGTCTTCCACTGGTTTTCGCATGGATCCAGCGAAAGTCCGGGCGGTATTGGATTGGGATCGTCTGGAGAATTTGAAGGCATTACAAAGGTTTTTAGGTTTCGCCAACTACTACCGCAAGTTCATAAAAAATTTTTGGTAGTAGCCAAACCTCTTACTGATATGACCAGGAAGGGGAAGAACTTCTCCAGGTGGTCCAGCCTTGCCAGTGAGGTGTTTGATAAGTTGAAAAGGTGTTTTTCTTCTGCGCCGATTCTTATACAGCCTGACGTCTCTCAACCTTTTATAGTGGAGGTCGATGCGTCTGAGGTGGGGGTGGGGCTGTGTTGTTGCAGGGTGCGTCTCCTGGTAAATGGCAACCTTGTGCGTATTGCTCTAAAAAACTGTCACCTGCAGAGAGAAATTATGACATTGGGAATAGGGAACTCTTAGCTATCAAGTGGGCTTTTGAGGAGTGGCGTTGTTTTTTGGAGGGGGCGGTCCACCCTGTGATGGTAGTCACGGAATATGGTATACCTGGAATTGGCGAAGCATCTAACACCTCGTCAAGCTAGGTGGGCATTGTTGTTTACCAGGTTTAACGTCTTTATCATCATCTTTGGCAGATGCCTTATCCCGTTGTTTTCCTGGGGGAGGAGAGAAGGGTGAACTGGTACCTATTCTTCAAAAGGGGGTAGTTATGGCGTCTGTATGCTCTGATCTGGAAAGAGAGGTTGTTGACGCTCAGGGGAACGCCCCTGCTGCCTGTCCACTTGGTAAACTGTTTGTTCCTGTAAATCTCTGTCTTAGAGTTCTCAGCGAACATCACAATTCGGTGTTGGCTGGACATCCTGGTAATAAAGCCACTGCGGATCTGCTTACTCAGCGGTTCTGGTGGCCAGGTGCTCATAAGGATGTCCGAGAGTATGTAACCGCCTGCAGTGTCTGTGCGCATTCAAAGACCCCTCATACTCGTCCGTTGGGGGCTCTTCAACCTTTGGAGATTCCCAGTAGACCTTGGACTCACTTATCGGTCGATTTTATTACGGATCTACCCGTTTCAGCAGGGAATACTGTAATCCTTGTTGTGGTTGATAGATTCAGTAAAATGTCTCATTTTGTTGCTTTACCGGCATTAGCGAATGCCAAAACTTTGGCACAAGCCTTCATCAGGGAAATAATTAGATTACATGGGATCCTGACCAACATTGTTTCTGATCGGGGGTGCAGTTTGTCTCCAAGTTTTGGAGGGCATTTTGCACCCGTTTGGGGATCCATTTGTCGTTTTCTTCCGCTTTTCACCCGCAGTCTAATGGGCAGACGGAGCGGGTTAACCAGAATCTGGAGACGTATCTCAGGTGTTTTCTGTATAAAAATCAGAAGGACTGGGTTACTTATTTACCGTTACCTGTAAATAATCGGTGTCAGGAATCAACTGGTAAGTCCTCATTTTTCTGGGCATATGAGTTCCATCCTCAGTTTAGTTCCTTTAATGGTAATCAATTTTCTGAATTACCAGAGGAGGAACGGTTTTCGTCTGCTATTTCCACCATATGGCAGGGGGTTTCTAATAATTTGAGGAAGATGGGATCAAAATATAAAAGTGTGGCTGATCGGAGACGTTTGGTGGGTCTGGACCTGGGTGTGAGTGACTTTGTGTGGCTGTCCTCTAGGAACATTAAGTTGAAAGTTCCGTCTTGGAAACTGGGTCCCAGGTTTATCGGTCCTTATAAAATCATAGCCGTCGTTAATCCCATAGCGTTTCGCCTTGCTCTACCATCCACCTTTAGCATCCATAATGTTTTTCATCGTTCTCTCCTCCAAAAATACGTTGCATCTTCTGTACCGTCACCTCTACCTCCATCACCTGTCATAGTCAACGGGAATTTGGAGTTTCAGATTGCTAAGATCTTGAATTCTCGTTTTGTTCGTCGGTCGCTTCAGTATCTGGTACATTGGAGGGGGTATGGTCCTGAGGACAGTATGTGGGTACCAGCATCTGAGGTTCATGCGGCCAGACTGGTCCAGGCTTTTCATGCGGCTCACTCCGATAGGCCTGGTCCTGAGGTTCCGGAAGTCCCTTGTAGAATAGGTTGGAGCCAGGAGACCTCAGCGCCGGAGGGTGAACAGGGGTGAAACGGTCATGTTGTATTTCCCTGTGCTCACAGCTGAGCTCGGTTAGCCACTCCATTTCCCTTTATAACCTGGGCTCTGATACTAAGTCCTTGTCAGAGCTAGCATTTGCTGCATGGCTAAGGAGGGTGAGGAGTTCTACGAGAAGGAGTTTGGGAGGAATAACTTGCGACTGTTGCCTGGTTTGTATGCGTGGTTATTCCTTATCCTTCTCCAGTTTGGTTTATTCCCCCTACCTACACACCCCGGTGCTTCCCTCTGTTATATGTGAGAGAATATTTTGTGTGCCTGGAGTTTTCTGTTTATCCCTGTCCGTGTTGCCTTGTTTGTCGGGTGGGTGTACTTCGGTGCACAGTAGCGCCCCTCTTCCCCGGGTGGGGGAGAACAAGCGGAGGGGCGGAGAGCTAACTCAGAAGTTAGGGCGAGGGTGGAGACCTCAGCATCCTCACTTTCAAAGGTATCCTGGGGGATAGGGCAAGCTAGGGCGCCCCCTAGTGTTAGGGTCAGGGTAGGAGCCCCTTATCCCTGGTCACCTGACAGCTGTGTCGTGACAACCACCGCCTTGACCTTGAAACAAAGAAAATCCAGAGACTTCAAGGAAAAAAACTGAATCTTTCTCTGCAAACTCAAAGGGAAGCTGTGAGTTGATTCATGCTGCCCAAACTGCTGGCTACATGAATTAAAACCTGGCTTCACGAACACAGCTAGATATTTCTATCTGGCTGGGAGAAGCCACTGACAGCACTGGAGTAGTCACTACTCTGACTATGGTCTGGATCTTCCAACTATATTATTTTCTGAAGCACTAGAGAGGTTCAGTGAAAAAAATACCTTTAATAGTCTCTTTAATGGTTGAAGCTCTTTAAAGTTTTTTTTTCCCAGAAATGATAAGATAGCCAGAACTGTTTATCTCTTTCATAATAACTCTGCTTTTCATCACCTGTCTTACCTATTGCATTTTTTGTGTGTCCTAATGTATATAAATATGTGACTCTTCAGATTTTGTGGTATACTATGCCTGATGAAGAGACCTGATTAGTCTCGAAAGCTTGCAATTTGTTACCATCTTTTCAGTTAGCCATTAAAAGGTATCAACCACTGAGTACTCTCAAATCTAAATATTTTTCCCAGAAACAAAAGTTGATTTTAATCAATAGATCTTGGAATAATAACTTTCACATTTGGATGTGTTTAAATAGGATGTCCCTGTGCTGAGATAATCTTATACTGTAAATGTAGTAGGGAATTTATCAGATTATCTCAGCACAGGAACATTTAATTTAAACAGATCCAATTGTGGAAGTTATTATTATTCCAAAATCTATTGAATAAAATCAACTTTTTTTGTGGGAAAACCCCTTCAATAGTTTTAAAAGTTGAAGGTTGACATAAGTCCATCGAGTTCAACCCTATAACCTAACATGCTGATCCAGAGGAAGGCAAACCCCCCAATGAAGCAGATGGTAATAGCTCCATATTAGGGGGAAAATTCCTCCCCTACTTCACATGCGGAAATCAGACTAGTCCCCTGGATCAACATCCTGTGACAGCTTTTGTACTTTTGTAGTAAATCAACCAATGCAACATCATGTGGCACAGTCCCATAGTCTCACTGCTCTTACAGTAAAGAATCTGCATCTGTGATTATGATTAACCCTTCTTTCGTCTAGAGGTAAAGGATGCCACTTTGTCATCATTGCAGGACTAGGGATGAAAAGATCATAAAAAGATCTCTGTACTGTTCTCTCATATATTTGTAAAATCCTGTAGCCCCTAGTTTGGTCAGCAAGAATGGCTGACAGGTTCTCTTTAAATATCCATCTGCTCAGCTCCTCTTACTATATAACATGATTCCTGCAGATCAGACTGCGCGTTCAATGTGACAGCTTCCCTTATAAGACAAGTTTACAAAGAAATAACAGTTTAAGTAAATCAAATGTGAATAAAGGTAAGAAATAATAAAAAAACATAAATGATATGTAATTGTTATGTTAGTTTTCTAAACATCAACGTGCACCCTATCTTTTCGATATTGAACTGAAGCCAATGAGATAAATCTTTCTGATTTTAGCAGAATTTTTTGAAACCTCAAGTAAGAGATCAGAAAAAAAAAACAACATAGCGAGTTATTACCAATCTGGGATTGTGGGAGAGACACAAATCAAATCACTGTAATAATCTCCAGAAAGGTGTTAACTCCGATTAGACTTCTCTTTATGGTCACGTTACATTTACTTCCTGCAGAAAAGCAGCCAAGAAGACTGCAGCTTCTGCTCCTGAGGATTTCACAGCAGCCATGCCGGAGTTTAAGGTCCAATCTGTCCTGATAACCGGCTCTAACAGAGGGATCGGGTTGGAATTTGTTCAACAGTTTCTGAAATGTCAAAATCCTCCAGAAAAGATTTTTGCTACCTGCAGAGATCCGGAATCTCCTGGAAGCCAGGTAACAGCTCAGCTCCTGCTCTTACCCAGTCTGTACATGTTATTAGTGAGCAATAGATGCCTGTTCGAAGTATTGATCATGGGGTGCTGATATATTGGTACAAATATATAGTCTAATGGCTGATCACTGCTTGTATCTGGAGTCATTCATGTCATCTATCGAGTTTTTGTGACTCATTTTAATCTGAGCATATCAGTTTCCTAAAGTTAAAAAGGGTGTACTACAATATCTGGGATCATTAAGGGGATCCTTGGAGCTTTACATGTTGTTACAGTTCTTCCCTGGACTGGATCTCATATTCTAGATGTGGCCTCACCATTGATTTATAAAGGACATAGTCTTCTCAAAGAAGAGGCCTTTAGATTGAAAGCCCGAGAGGGCCGGGTCCTCTCCCCCTCTGTACCGCTCTGTCAATGTTAGGTTGTAGACTCTATTTTATTAATGTATTTTCTATGTAAACTCTCTTCTTATGTACAACACTTTGGAATAAATGGTGCTTTACAAATTATTATTAATAATAATAAAAATAATAGTGAGGTCAACATACACAGAAAAAAAAATTTCATCAGAAAAAAGGTCATTGAAAATCTATGACAGATAAATCTTAACTGGATAGTCGGTGGACTTCTCAAAGAGGTGCACTTTTAGAGAGGTGTTACTATATAAGTGAAGGTCTCCATTAGTCCTGTAGGTTTGGAATGCAGACAAATATGTGTTTTCTTTTCCAGGAATTAAAGAATTTGTCCTCGAAGAACCCAAGTGTGAAAGTGATTCAACTGGGTGAGTTGTGTAACTGGGAGTGTCCATTTATGTAGCTGAGCAGTATTGTACGTGACAAGGCAAAGGGTGAACACTGACTACATTCTTTACTTAGAAAACTTGGAAAGATTCCAAACTGCCTTGCCCAACAAAAATAAGTCACGTTGTGTATATGAACTTTATCCTTACCATAGATTAGTTTTTACTGCGTAGAAAAAGTAACCAACAAAAGATAATTACGGTATATTGTTTTTTTAAACAACTGTTCTATCACATAAACAAAATAATAACTTCACTTCCAACTTTATGGTAACAGTTTGGGGAAGGCCCTTTGACCAAGTAAATATTATAGCCTCTTACGCTCACTAGCCATGATTACATGTTGTGCCATTTCTCTTGGACCTAATGGCTAATGTCAATAATAAAAACCATCGACATTTAAATGAAATGAAATGCTATCGCAGGAGACCCAGGAGGAACCCACTGCTGACACAGAGACATAGAAAAGCTAGACTGCAGTTTGTCAAAATGTACATGAGTAAGCCAAAGTCCTTCTGGGAAAGCATCTTGTGGACAGATGAGACTAGAGCTTTTTGGTAAAGCACATCACTCTACTGTTTACTAAAAATGGAATGAGGCCTACAAAGACTGTGTGCAAGGCATCATGAAATCTAAAGGTTACCAAAGGATTTTTGGGTCGCAATGTAGTGCCCAGTATCAGAAATCTGGGTTTGCGTCCTAGATCATGGTTCTTCTAGAAAGGCAATGACCCCAAACATACTTCAAGAAGCACCCAGAAAAGGATGGAATCAAAGCGCTGGAGAGTTCTGAAGTGGTCAGCAATGAGTTTGTATCTAAATCCCATTGAACACCTGAGGAGAGATCTTGAAATTGCTGTTGGGAGAAGGTGTCTTCAAATATGAGAGACCTGGAGCAGTTTGCAAAAGAAGTGTTGTCCAATGTTCCAGAGATGTAAGAAGCTTGTTGATGGTCATAGAAAGTCATTGATTGCAGTTATTTATTCCAAAGGGTGTGCAGCCAAATATTAACTAAAGGTGCCAACTATTTTGTCAGGCCTATTTTTGGCGTTTTGTGTGAAATTATGATCAATTTGCCTTTTTTTTCTGTTTTTTTTTTTTTTGTAAATACACACAAAATAAATAAATATGTGTAATTGCAATAATTTTCTGGGACAAATACTTAATTTTCTGGAACAGTTTCAAGGATGCCAACACTTTGGGCCATAACTGTATATGATACAATGAAAAAAACGGTGTCACATACACAGTGAAGGTGGTTCCAAAATGACTATGAGGAAGGACAAAAAGACACCAGTATATGGGCACAAAAAAATGTATAGCAACAACCTTATCTGCAAGCAGTTGATATAATAGCAATTAATGGAGGGATATATGCATAATAAGCAGGTATGCATACATGAATAAGGCACACAAGTACCCAAACAGTATACTGCAAGCAATATGTGTTATCAATAAAGATCCGGAATATTTACCCATCAGTAATAGTAAAAGGATAAAACTTTAAGTATGAGAGGATTGGTATTCCTAACAGATCAGCAAAGTAGTAAGGATAGGTAAATGCATTTACCCATAATAAACGTGTCAAGATGAGTACCTCCTGCACCACAACGCGCGTTTTGCGTAAGATAAGGGGGTTCAATGGATTATGTGTAGAAATTAATGTGGGATACCTTCTGTGTTCCCTGCTACCTTCTTGGGCTCAAAGACAAATCTTTACCAGGAAGCTGGACTTTTCCCATATGGTAAGATATTATTTTCGGTGTTGCAATACTTTCTCTTTTGTAATGGATTTCCTAACCCCACTTCTGCCTATGTTGTTCTATAGACACCATTAACCCTGCAAGTGTCAATGCCGCAGTAAAAGAAGTAGAGAAACATTTGCCTGGAGAACGCCTCGATCTGTTGATCAACAATGCCGGGGTTCTAACAAACAACCACCTGGAGTCACAGACCCCTGAAGACATGTTACGCACCTACACCATAAATGTGGTGGGCCCTATGCTGGTCACCCAGGTATAGTCCATGTCTGTAATATATAGTAGGATACACTATTATCTAAAATGTATTCAGAAGTATAGCCATAGGAGCACAGAAGTAGTATCTGAACCCCAGCTTTGGTGTCTAAGGGATCCTGAAATCCCCCCAGTTATAAGGCTAAGTTATTGTATTCCTTCACAACATCCGTCCCAGGTGCAGCAGTGGCAGCTGGGGGTCTAATAAAGACTCCTAGATCTTCCATTTTAGTATTCCTGTTAAACCGTCCTACAGGCCAAATCAATGCAAAATTTCACGAGTACCATCTATTAAAGGGGTTGTCCAGTCAGGCTTGGGACAAAAGTTTTTGTTTTGTAAAAGTAGTGAATCATAAAAAACTAAAGCGGTGTACAAAAGTTTTAGACAGGTGTGGAGAAAATTATACCAAGTAAGAATTATTTACAAAAAAATTGAAGTGTTAATCATTTATTTTTATCAATTAACAAAGTGCAAAGCAAAAGAAATTAAATCATAATAATATTTGCTGTGACCATCCATTGTCTTCAAAACAGCATTAGTTCTTCTAGGTACACTTGCACAAAGTCAGAGATTTTATAGCATTATATAGTCAGATGCATGAGTAATCAGTTTTACCAAACAGGTGATACTGATCATCATTTTTATGTGTAGGTTGACACATATTAAAGAAGCACTCTTCCCATCAACGTTTATCCTATTAGTATATTGCAGTCATTATACAGCACTGTGTACTTACAATTGCTCATTTTGCCTTTCTACCCAGCTAATTCTTCTTTTTTCTCTGCTGTATATAGAAACAGAAAGTCTCTTGTCCCTACATTTCTCATCATCCTCTTCAATTCCTGACCCAGCTGCTCCCTCCTCCCCCTACCAAGGACTTTTTGCAGTGACTTATCACTGGGAAAATTGACTTCCTGTTTCTACATAGAGCTTAGAAGGATTCAGCTAGTCAGTTTTTAATCACATTATGTCATGAACCTAATGGAAAAGAGAAGAAGTAACTGGGTAGAAAGGCAAAACGAGCAATGGTAAGTACACAGTGCTGTATAATATGATGATTGCAATATAGTAACAAGGTAAAAATTTGGATGGGAGGATGAGAGCTTCTTTAATTAACAGAAACAGCTCTGTAGGAGGTTTCAAACTGGGAGAGGAACAGCCAAACTCTTCCTACAAAAGTGAGGTTGTGGAAGATAGCTACATGTCATATGTAAATACTATGACATTAATTTCCTTTGAAATTGGAAGATGAGGTATAGTAATTAACAAAATGCAAAGTGAATGTCATCGCCACTTAACATGGGACGTTCTGAGACGTTGTGCCTGTTCCAAATTAAATTGTAAAATCCAAATACGTGCACAGAAGAGCCACACTGATAAATTGAGCATCAAAGCAGATCTCTCTTTATTATATAATTTGGTCAGGGTTTTATGGGTTTTTAATAGTGATACATGGTAACAATATAATTAGCTCAGCTTATCTCTACATATGTGCTGACATTAGCATCCATACATCTCATTGGCTAAAGGTAATATTGTCTACACCCAGATGAAGGGTCTAGGTGTGGTTCTACTCCTTAGTTTTGTTTCTTCATTATGTCTAAGTCTTTAGACAAAGAAATTCCTGAAACTCTCCTTTATATAAAGTAAGTATAAATCCTGCTCTTACAGTGAATGAACAAAAGAAGGATCTAAATTGAGTGCACCTAGAAAAACTGATTCTATTTTGAAAGCAAAAGGATTTAACCGCAAATATTGATTTGATTTACATTTCTCTTCCGTTCATTCACATTGCTTTTTGCTGATTGATAAAAATAAACTATTTCCACATCTATTTTTTTAAGCTTTCTTACTTTGCAACATTTTTTCCACACCTGTTTAAAACTTTTGCCTGCAGAGCTGCCTCTGCACAGATCATGGAGTATGCTCAGTACAGCTTCCCATAGAAGTATACACGTCATTATCCAACAACAATTTCTTATGAGCCATGTGGCCGCTGTACAACAAGTTACTGAACTCCTGTTAGCAGTGAAGAGCACCACCTTGAAGTGGTTGAACAAGATTTGAAAAATACCGCCATCAATATGCAGAAAGAGTGCAGGGAAACAGCGCAGAATTACTTATGACTTACAGTGACTTTACACTGTGCGCAGAATTATTGGCCAATGTCTGTTTTGACCTTATGATATTTATGCAGATTTTCCAACTCTGCGCTGTATAAATGTGAATACTTCTTATTGGATGAAGCAGATCAGGTGATGTGTATTCATGTAATGAGGGAGTCTGTGGCCTAAGGATACAACACCATTTACCAATGTGTGTCGAATTATTAGGCAGCTTGTATTACCCAAAAATGGGCAAAAAAATGCAAAATGGGCAATTTTCCTGACTCTGAAAAGACAAAAATTGCTACAAATCTTACAGAGGGAAGCAGCACTCCTGAAATTGCTAAGATATTGGGGCGCAATCACAGAAAAATCAAAAGTTTTGTTACAAGTTGTCAGCAGGGTCACAAAAAAAGGTGTTGAGAATAATAGACACAAATAAACTGACATTTTTTTGAGAAGAATCAAAAATGAAAAGACCAGGAATCCATTATCGTCCAGTGATGTCCTATTCTAGACCTGCAACCTCCCTGGAGGGCCCAGAAGTACAAGGTGCTCAGTGCTCAGAGACAAGGCCGAGGTAAGGAAAGCTGAAACCTGACCACCACTGAGCAAGACACAGAAGGGGACACGTCAAGACTGGGCCAAGAAATATCTGAAAACAGATTTTTCAAAGGTTTTATGGACTGATGAGATGAGTGACTCTTGACAGACCAGGTGAATGGACCCATGCCTGGATCAGTAACAGGCACAGACCTCCACTTCCACTCAGACGCCTGCAAGGTGCAGGAGGGGTACTGTTATGGGCTAGTATTATTAAAGATGAGCTAGTTGGACCTTTTCGGATTAAAGATAGACTCGAAATCAAATCCAAAGCTTAATGCCAGTTTTTAGAAGACACTTTCTTCAAGCAGTGGTACAGAATAAAGAAATCCATGATTTTTCTGCAGGACACTGTTCCATCGCAGCCTCAATTCTCCACTGCTTGGTGCCAGTAAAGGCCTTCAAGATGTAAGAATAGTGGCATGGCCCCTTCCTCATCTGACCTAAACCCTATTGAGGACTTGAGGGCCCTATTTAAACAGGAGATTTATGATGAAGGAAAACGGTCGCCTTTCTGATCAGTGTATGGGAGGCTGCGGTTGGTGCTACCCAAAAAGTTATACTCAACAGATTAAGAAATTGACAGACTCCATGGATGGAAGACGTGCACATTTTGAGTGCTTGGTTATTATTCTCATTTTAAGAGGTGAAAATAAACAATTGAGATGGGAGAATACATGTTTTTCATTTACTTACATAATAATTCTGTGCACATCGATTATTTCCTATGAAAGATAAATCCTCACTTTTACTTTCTTAAATATTCAGGTTTATTAACCTTTTGAATTGATTGACAGCACTGTAGTGGATCAATAATAAAATGAATAATCAAAAATACAAATTACCTAATAATTGTGCACACAGTGTATGTCTGCTGTACAGAGTTTGTAATAATGCCATCAATATCAGGCAATATGCCGAGTATTGCAGAGGGTCGCTTAAGAATAATTTTCAGGCTTGATGATAATAATCTACTTTTGCAACATTTTCTTTTGTTGTCCTTTCATCTTCTTATTACTAATTCTATATTATTCTATCCATTTAGGCTTTCTATCCCTTTCTGAAAAGAGCAGAAGGCACAGGAAAATCTGCAGTTGTCCATATCTCGGCTCTGCTTGGATCCTTGGAAGATGTCCCCCACATCTTCTCTCTTTATCCAGCTATTTCTTATCGCTGTAGTAAGGTAGGTCTCCCTATGGTAAATGCTGCTGAGCTGTGCAGTAGGGCAATCTGGTTGAAGCAATAGTGGCAAATGTGGTAGGACTAAAACGATGGGAACAGGATGAGCCGAACTAAACCAAAGAAGCATTGTTGAAGCAGCAGCAACAACGAAGAAGAGTAGACATAACAACGAGGGATCGGTGTAGTACAGCTGTATTTGCAATGGAAGAATTAATTCAGAGCTAGTTCAACGATGTAGAAGAGTTACCTAGCGAGCAGAAGCCAGTGTAGTAGGCCTGGTTTGCAATAGAGTTCAAAAGCACAGCTGGCACCCACCAGCAGAAGATGAAGGTCGCATTGCCTGATGCGAAAGTTAAGAGAGGTGGGTAACAGAGGGGCTGGGAATTGAGCCGGGCAATTATGGGCCAGGAGGTTGAAGTCACAGCACAGTCACAGCAACCCAACACATACAAGAGCAGAGGGAACTCGCTGCAGACGACGGAGGTAGCAGTGAAAATATTGGATCCCGGAAAGTTGAGTAACAGCAACTGTAATAGTTGATATTTTTAGAAAATATGATTCCAAGCAATTGTATGTGAGAAACATGTTTATTGGCTGAACAGTGCCATAATGAAAAGTTAGTTGATCCTTCTAATTTCAGCCCCAGGTGAATGGTGGCCTCCCATCTTTCTCCTAAAAGATGATCCGAGGGGATTGTGGGGTGGAAGATGGGACAAGTTTAACCTCACAACCAAGCTTTATCCATCCTGAAGATAAGCTACCGTCAGACACATTTGGCATCGATTTGCTCCACTCCCCCCATTGAAAACATGGATGCATGCATGTCTTCTGTGTGGTGGGGAAGCGGTCAGTAGAGATAGTTGTCAGGAAAAATAGTTTCAGCTGATAGTTATCAGCCACTTTGTATGGCCACTTTAAAGGGGTTTTCCGATTTTAGAAAAGTGGACCCCAAACATTTGCTGGTTGAATCCTTGCCGCTGCTCTGATCTCTGTATTTTGGTTTGGCTACAGTGGTGATGTCGCGACTACAGTGCGCATCATGTATTCTAAAAGTGGAAAACCCCTTTAAGTCTCACTCTAACTAAGGCCAGATTCACACATACGTATTTCGAGGTGTAAGTATGGACCGTGATGCACGGACCAGCCACGAGTCTCTTATCCTGAACTCGTCCACCTTATAGGAATATATAAAATTGTAGAGTTTGTGTCAGAAGACCTGCAGTCAGTCCGTGTATCGCGATCCCTACTCAGACTGTGAAACACAGATGTGAGTCCAGCCTAAGGTCACCAGTGATGGTTCCCCCAAAAAAGGCACCAAAACCAGTTTTTTAAAGAGTACATCACCAAAATTCAGCAGTTGTCGGAGGCTGTAGTGCTGATCCATCACTACTGATTTCCTATACAACACCACAACCTGTTGTGCAGAGAACTGCAGCAAAACTCTGTTCAAATGAATGAGGTCGGCTGCAGCCACATGCTCAGTTGGGTGGCCAGAAATGTAGTTGTAGAGGGAAACCTTGGAGGATGGTGCAGTGCTTAGAATTGCACCTAAAGCCATTGTGCTTATTTTTTTTCCTAAAATATAGGAGGGTATGTTAAATATGTTTTTTTTTCTCTGGATTTCAGAGTATACACTCTTGAACATTGAGATTGCATCACTAAAAAAAAAGAATTGTGGAAATCACAGGATATGCAAATGATAAAAAAGTCGGAAACAAATTTTTCAAAATCTCTTGATTCATTGCCGACCAATGACGTCTCAGATGTGCTTGATGGGAGGCAACTCCAAAGACGCAGCAGGACCTGGTAGCACATTTAAACCACGCAGGCTGCACACAGTAATACGAGCTACATACAGCCTGGTGTTGTCATGTTGAACAATAGCTCCTGGGACACTTTGGAGAAATGGCAGCACCACTGGTTCCACAATTGATCCATTCTGTGTTGCAAGTGAAATTGGGTGTCACATACATTGGTGTGAAAAAGTGTTTGCCCCCTTTCTGATTTCTTATTCTTTTGCATGCTTGTCACACTTTAAATGTTTCAGATCACAAAACAAATTTAAATATTAGACAAAGATAACACAAGTAAACACAAAATGCAGTTTTTAAACGAAAGTCTTTATTATTAAGGGAAAAAGAAATCCAAACCTACAAGGCACTGTGTGAAAAAGTGATTACTGGTTGGGCCACTCATAGCAGCAACAACTGCAATCAAGTGTTTGAGATAACTGGTAATGAGTCTTTTACAACGCTCTGGAGGAATTTTGGCCACTCGTCTTTGCAAAATTGTTGTAATTCTGCCACATGGGACTTGGATCTCATTGAGCACATCTGAGATATCATTGGTTGACAAAGGGAGCTGCGAGCAGTGGATCTTGATTATTTAATCAAGTGCATTCAGTGAGGCAGAATATTCTTCAGACAACCATTAATAACCTCACTGATAGCAGCCAAGACATGTAAGTGCAGGGATTTCTGCGTGAGGGACTCATATTCGATACGGAATAAATCGAGATATATTGAAAATGTTGTTTCCACTTTTTCATCATTTACCTTTCTATCTATATCCTGTGATTTCCATAATTCCAGGAAAATTCCTTTTTGATGTTGCAATTTCAATGTCCAGAAGTGTATGTTCCAATTTGGGGGTCATCTATAAAAAGTACATGACGTGACAAAGTCACTGGCAAAGTGCTGAAGGGGAGGTATGTTTCACTGAGGCTATTCGCTTCAGTGACTTGAAACCCAGAAGTTTTGCTCCAGCACGCTAAGTGTTGCAAGGTGTTAAACAGTCATTTTAAAAGGGCTGGATTTTTGTGAAGGACCATAGAGTGGGTAGGAGGTCGTTCACCATATCTCCACGCCAGGATGTGGTTTGGGGTTTAAATAGATGGCCTGCTGAGGCACTCAGTGTTCAGTGGGTCTGCAGAGGCTAGCTATTGAGCTAACCTAAACCATGTGGAGTTGCTAAACTCTTGAGCAGACAGATACCCGCTACCACAATGACTGTACTTTGTGTGACCACTTTGTTTTTATTCTTGTTTTGCCCAAAGGGCCATGTTTATTTTTACTTCACAATGGTTTATGACGCCTGTATAACAAACCAGGGAAGAATTTAAAGAGACAGTGTTCCCATGTCTTCCTCTGTGTACCGCTGAGTGAACCAATCTACCACGATGACTACAGAATATTTTTTTTACATAATAATATAATTTATTTGCATGGCATTACCAAGGTATATATGAACACGACATGTTCATAGAGTTTATAGAGTGGATAGTGTACTACCATCACATAAGATGGACACTGGATAACTGAGAGTTGCTGGTAAAGTGACCGCACCGGGCCCCAGAATTTCAAGTTTCCCTTCAGTGTTGAGAGAATAGATATTAAAAAAAAATATTAAACTCATTCTTTTTTTTTCTGTAGAAAGTGGTTAGTGTTACTTTTAAATGACATAAAACACATTTATAATGTGTTTTGCAGGCGGCACTTAACATGCTGTCGAGATGCCATGCAGAGGGATACAAGCACAATGGCATCATAATCATAGCCATTCATCCTGGCTGGGTTAAAACAGACATGGGAGGTGATCAGGTAAGACATGTTGAAGATTATTTGTAAAAATAAAAGTAGTAAAAGTTTGTGTCTGTTTCCACACAATGCAGTTTTACTTAAGTCCATTTTGAAGGAGAAAAGGTGGGCGGACATTCCTTCTGTAGAAGCTGCTTTGAAAGTAACCCCATCCAGGTTTATAGACCGTGGCGTAACTAGAGTCCGATGGGCCCCGATGCAGAATTTGGACCTGGGCCCCCAACTGAATGTTGGTCAGATGTATGAACCCTTGTAGCATTCTAGAATCTATATTTGTCCCCCGTCCGATCTCCTTCCTGTAATAATGTCCCCCGTCCTGGCCCCTTCCTGTAATAATGTCTTCCTCGTTGCCCCTTCCGGAATTAATGTCCCCTGTCTTGGGCCCCTTTTTGTAATAATGCCCCCTTCCCCATACCGGAACAATGTCCCCCATCCTGGGCCCCTTCCAGTAATACACTGCTCAAAAAAATAAAGGGAACACTCAAATAACACGTCCTAGATCTGAATGAATGAAATGAAATATTCTCATTGAATACTTTGTTCTGTACAAAGTTGAATGTCCTGACAACAACATCACACAAAAATCATCAATGGAAATCAAATTTATTAACCAATGGAGACCTGGATTTGGAGTCACCCCCAAAAGTGGAAAAACACACTACAGGCTGATCCAACTTTGATGTAATGTCCTTAAAACAAGTCAAAATGAGGCTCAGTATTGTGTGTGGCCTCCACGTGCCTGTATGACCTCCCTACAACGCCTGGGCATGCTCCTGATGAGGTTGCAGTTGGTCTCCTGTGGGATCTCCTCTCAGACCTGGACTAAAGCATCCGCCAACTCCTGGACAGTCTGTGGTGCAACGTGACGTTGGTGGATGGAGCGAGACATGATGTCCCAGATGTGCTCAATCGGATTCAGGACAGGGGAACGGGCGGGCCAGTCCATAGCTTCAATGCCTTCATCTTGCAGGAACTGCTGACACACTCCAGCCACATGAGGTCTGGCATTGTCCTGCATTAGAAGGAACCCATGGCCAACTGCACCAGCATATGGTCTCACAAGGGGTCTGAGGATCTCATCTCGGTACCTAATGGCAGTAATGGCTACCTCTGGCGAGCACATGGAGGGCTGTGCGGCCCTCCAAAGAAATGCCACCCCACACCATTATTGACCCACTGCCAAACCGATCATGCTGAAGGATGTTGCAGGCAGCAGATCGCTCTCCACGGTGTCTCCAGACTCTGTCACATGTGCTCAGTGTGAACCTGCTTTCATCTGTGAAGAGCACAGGGCGCCAGTGGCGACTTTGCCAATCCTGGTGTTCTGTGGCAAATGCCAAGCGTCCTGCATGGTGTTGGGCTGTGAGCACAACCCCCATCTGTGGACGTCGGGCCCTCATACCACCCTCATGGAGTCAGTTTCTAACCGTTTGTGCAGACACATGCACATTTGTGGCCTGCTGGAGGTAATTTTGCAGGGCTCTGGCAGTGCTCCTCCTGTTCCTCCACAAAGGTGGAGGTAGCGGTCCTGTTGCTGGGTAGTTGCCCTCCTATGGCTCCCTCCACGTCTCCTGGTATACTGGCCTGTGTCCTGGTAGCGCCTCCAGCCTCTGGACACTACGCTGACAGACACAGCAAACCTTCTTGCCACAGCTCGCATTGATGTGCCATCCTGGATGACCTGCACTACCTGAGCAACTTCTGTGGGTTGTAGAGTCCGTCTCATGCTACCACGAGTGTGAAAGCACAACCAATATTCAAAAGTGACCAAAACATCAGCCAGAAAGCATTGGTACTGAGATGTGGTCTGCGGTCCCCACCTGCAGAACCACTCCTCTATTGAGGGTGTCTTGATAATTACCAATAATTTCCATCTATTGTCTATTCCATTTTCACAACAGCATTGTTAATCAGTGTTGCTTCCTAAGTGGACAGTTTGATTTCACAGAAGTTTGATTTACTTGGAGTTATATTCTGTTGTTTTAGTGTTCCCTTTATTTTTTGAGCAGTGTATATATCTCCTGGCCCTCCTCCAATCCACAAATGATTATTTTTACCTTCCTTCACTCCCACGACATGAGACATCCTCTTCTATAGCTGGCAGCTGACTTCAGCCTGCCGGCACGGGCAGAGTGTAACTAAGTTGTAAGCTGCCGGCCTCTGACTGGCCGGCGGTGTGTATTGCACTGCAGGTAACTGGCGGGTCTCTGAGCTGTAAGACATTTCAGATGAATATGCGTCTGAAGACGCACATCCAGGTGACGTAGGCGCTGACGTCGTTGGGCACACTCTCGTACAGGCCTTCTCGCACCTTCTGTGACTGTGATCGTTACGCCCCTATTTATAGAGGGCGGCGCAGTGGTTAGCACTGCAGTCTTGCAGCGCTGGGGTCCTGGGTTCAAATCCCACCAAGGACAACATCTGCAAGGAGTTTGTATGTTCTCCCCGTGTTTGCGTGGGCTTCCTCCGGGTTCCCTGGTTTACTCCCACACTCCAAAGACATACTGATAGGGAATGTACATTGTGCACCTGAATGGGGACAGTGCTGATAATGTCTGGAAATTGTCTGAATTGTAAAGCGCCGCGGAATATGTTGGCGCTATATAAATAAAAAGATTATTATGATCAAAGTAATATGTAGCCAACAAAAACAAAGTTGTACCTTTTCCTACAGATAAAAGTATTTCATGCATCTTTTTAGGCACCTCTAACAAAAGAAGAGAGTGTCGGCAGCATGATGAAGATTATCACAACCCTCAGTGAAAAACATAATGGCACTTTTGTGGATTGGGAAGGAAAAACCATTCCTTGGTGAACTCTTAAAACAAGAAGTTGTACTAACTGTGATCCATTCCATTTGAGCAATAAAAACAGATTTTATTACACATTTTAACCATATACTGTATTTATTTGAATACAGGGAGTGCCACTCTTACCTATTGCCATCGTCTGGTACTGGGCCCACGGACAAAAGTGATGCTGTATTATTTAAAGCATAAAGGATATCTTTAAAGGGTACCTATTGTTTTTTTTATATTTAATAATTAGTCCCTTCTTAATCCCTACCAATCACTGAAGAAAACATTCTGTAGTGTGCAGAGTTCCTCAACATCACATCAGCCAGGCTTTTTTTAAACTTTTGTAGTGAATCAACCATTACAAAATCACATGGTCATAATGTCACTGCTCTTACAGTAAAGAATTGCCTCCTGTGATGCTTAGTAAACCTGCTTTCCTCTAGACTACACATGTCAAACTCTGGCCCGTGGGCCAAATCTGGCCCTAAGGGTGAGTTATATTTGGCCCTCAATGACGGGGACTATGTGGGGCCCATTATTCTGTACGGAGGACTGTGTGGGGCCCATCATTCTGTACGGAGGCCTATGTGGGCCCCATTATTCTGTACGAGGGACTATGTGAGGCCCATTATTCTGTACGGAGGACTATGTGAGGCCCATTATTCTGTACGGAGGACTATGTGAGGCCCATTATTCTGTACGGAGGACTATGTGAGGCCCATTATTCTGTACGGAGGACTAGGTCTTTCATTTTGGCCCCTTGGGAGTGAGTTTGACATTCCTGATATAGACAATGACAAATTGAACAGAACAGTTTTTGGGTCGGTTCCCTTATCGTGAATAAGTACGCTGGTCTGCACATTGAATGCAGTGAGTCCTGTGTCCTAATGGATGCAATAGTGCCAATACTAGAGCCGGTGACCTGCGGAGTTTGTGTTGGGAGGTCACTCGCTCTATAGTACTACTGCTAACAAAGCTATTAAAACACAGAGCATAGTAGTCGGCGCTTATAGCAAGTGAGCAAATCTGCTACACAGAGGCGATCTGTTCATCACCTGGATGTAGCAGAGCCGATCAGGCAGGTGCAGCTTCTAGTTCCCATGGGTACTATAGAAGCAAGCAGAAAGTAAAAAAAAAAAAAAAAAAAAAAAATGTTTTTAAAATTATTAAAAAAATATAGAAGTTTAAATCACCCCCCTTTCGCCCCATTCAAAATAAAAAAACAAAAAACCCACATATTTGGTATCGCAGCGTTCAGAACCACCTGATCTATCAATATAAAAAAAAGAATTAATCCGATCGGCAAACGGCATAACGAGAAAAAAAAATTCTAAATGCCAGAATTAAGATTTTTTTTGTCGCGGCAACATTGCAATAACGGGCAATCAAAACATCGGATCTACCCCAAAATGGTATCAACAAAAATGTCAGCTCGCTGCGCAAAAAATAAGCCCTCACCCGGCCCCAGATCCCGAAAAATGGAGACGCTAAGGTTCTTGGAAAATGGCACTTTTTTAAGCAAACTTTGGATTTTTTTTCACCACTTAAATAAAAAATAACCTATACATATTTGGTGTCTACGAACTTGTAATGACCTGGAGACTAATAATAGCAGATAAGTTTTAGCATTCAGTGAATGTGGTAAAATAAAAAAAAAAACCTGTGGAATTGCACTTTTTTGCAATTTCACCGCACTTGGATTTTTTTTCCCGTTTTTCAGTATACAATATGGTAAAAAACAGTGATGGCGTTTAAAAGTACAACTTGTCCCGCAAAAAATAAGCCCTCACACGGCCATATTGACCGAAAAATCAAAAAAAGTTATGGCTCTGGGAACAAGGGGAGCAAAAAACGAAAATGCAAAAACGGAAAATGCTCCGGTCCTAAAGGGGTTAATGGGAGAGTCAGATGGCCATATAACTCAGATGAGGATGGCAACACAATGCTCGGACTGACCATTGGCTCTACCAACAGAAGCTTGACAGCTAGTATTTCTATGCAGCGGTCACTCTCGGGTCGGGAAAGCCACCAGCCAGTCCGAGCGTTGTGCTGCGATCCTCATCTGAGTTATACGGCCGTCTGGCTCTTCCCATAAAAGATGTATTTCAGCAGTGCTAACTTCTGCACAAAGCACATTACAACCTCAAGTTTCTGCAAATTACACACTCCTCTTTGGCCAAAAATACCCCTCAAAATTGCTAAGAGGAGTATCTTTTTGCCCCGATGTAAAATATGAGGTGGGACCTCTGGGCACCAGTGAGATTTCAAGTGATCACATCCAATATCGCAAGCAATTCGGGTGGAAGAAGCAGAACACGCATATATTAGTCAAAACATTTTAATCATTATATAAACACAGTAACACCAATATTAGAAATATTAGTAGAAAAATAAAACTTTTACCTTTTGAAACAACCCCTCTAAGTTTAAAGGAACAATTGGTCAAAGGATGACATAAAGGTGACGTAAAGGTGCGCATAGTGGCGACATAAATGCTGGAGCCATTTACATAGTTTTCTAATTAAATTAACACTATGCTTTGTATATGTGACCTTCAATTATATCCAATAATAGACATCAGATTCAGAGCAGGCCTAAACATCAGCCTTAAAGGTAATACAACTTACGGGAAAATAAAGTGTGTGCCTCTATGGCTAGGTAGCCCCTGCATCCAAAACATTACTGCTTCTGGACTTTTAAAGAGGACCTGTCACTTGCTTAAAATATATATTATATATAGTTAAATACCTTGTAAAGATCCCTGCGCACCTCTGATCCTGTTGCTCTTTTCTGTTTTGAGCTGCGTTGCTCCGTTGCAGAGATATTCACATTTGTTTCTTCTGGGAGCAGTATGTGAAATCTCCACTTGTGGTGCATCTGGGCATTCCTATAGCATCTTTTCCGGGGGTGTGCACTTTCACCCCTCCCTCCCAGATGCTGCCAATCACAGCTTAACAGTTGATCCAGCAGTTTAAATAGTTGATACTGCTGAGCTATGATTAGTGTCTGGGAGACAGGGGTGAAAGTACACCCCCCCAGAGAAGACTGCAAAGAAACCCCTAGTTGGTCTGCAAGCAGAGATTTCACATGGTGTGATCCAAAAGCAACAAATCTGAATATCTCTGCAATGAAGTGACTCAGTGCAAAAAGGAAAAAAGTGACAGCATCAGGAGAGCTTAGGGTTTTTTTTTTTTTTTTTTTACAAGGTATTTAACTACATCTTTTAAGCAAATGACAGATCCTTTCGGTGGGCTACATGCAAAGTGCAACTTCAAAATCACCATTTGCATGAGTCACGCACGGGTTTGGGCACAGACTTTACCGTGGGCATTATCGGTGTCAGATTCTGAATATTAATAAAACAAAAACATTAAATATCGACATTAAAATCCTCAGCTCATGCTCTCAAATTCTGCTGTACATGGGAGAAGATTTAATAACCCCATTCATAAGCATTATGCTGCGATCGGTTGCTGAATTAGGACCAAACAGCACCAAAAATCTGCCGTAGCCCAATAGCCCGACATGCTTAACGGTGTCATCACGTAGATGCCTGCTGGTGCAATAGAGATCGGTGTCAAACCAAGTACAAAAAATAATTATATAAAGACCTTGATCAAATGTGGGACGACGAGTCAAGGAAGGGGAAGCTGAGGTCACATTTATAAAAAACCTGTAAAGGGTGTTCTGTATGTTTAAAACTAATCGCTGCCGCACCAAGAACAAGATAATATCACATCTTATAGAGGCGCTTTCCTAATCTCATAAGACCCCATGCAGAATGATGGCAGTCAGACAATGATGGTTCGTTCAGACAGCATCTTCCTCTCCTGACTCCTCCATACACAGTAGCGCTCACTTTGTCGAGCGTTCCCATGTTCGTTATGAGGGAGTCGCTTCTAGACTCCTCTGGCGGAGGCTTATCTCACCATGCGCAAGAAGATCAGAAGTCCGAAATCGGATCCTAATCTTCCCCGAAATAATCTGTCCGGGGTCTTAGTGCTGCATTTAGATGGGTAAATAATTATTGAACAGGCGTTACTGGGAATTAGCATTTAAGTGATCCGAGGCCGGCAAATGTCAAATGCTCGTTCGCTGGGTGCTCTATTAGGCCAAGTGCCCACGTAGCGTTTTTGCGGCGTTATTACGGCAGCGAAAAAGCTTGTAAAACAGTCTGCCATGCAAAGCAATGTGAATTCGGATGTGCTGTGCACATGATGCGCTGATTTGCGCGCCGAATTCGCATTGCGTTGCAAAACGCAGCATGACCATTTCTACCGCGATTACGCTGCAAATTCGCGGCCATTGAGGAACATTGAAACACAGCAAACCCGCAAGTATATGTGGATTTGCTGCGTTTCAATTAAGGCTATGTGCACACGATGCAGAAATGAAGCAGAAATTTTCCTGAGCATTTCTGCATCTCCTTGACAGAAAAACGCATGTGTTTTTTACGTGCTTTTGCATGCGTATTTGATGGGTATTTGCCATGCGTTTTTCCAATGCATTGTATAGGCAAATACGCACGCAGAAACGCACAAGAATTGGTCATGTCCGTATTTTTTCTGCAAGTAAAATCTGCGCATAAAAAATCCTGACCATGTGCATAGAACTTGCAGAATGTCATAGGAAGTCATGGGATAAGGTATGCAATGCGTTTCACTAGCGTTTACGCGCTGCAAATATGCACCAAAAACGCATCATGGGCACACAGCCTTAATTCAATGGTCGTGAATTTGCAGCGTAATCGCGGTGCGTGTGGTGGAAAAAATAAAAAAGTTAAAAATAAACAAAACCTGTATATTCACCTCTCCGGTGGCCCCCGGCCACGTCCTCTCTCCTTGGCGTCCCGCAGTGTACTGTCAACACCTGCGGTGACGTCATTTAGTCACCTGATGGTCACGCGACCGCTGACGTCGGCGGTCAGGTGATGGTCGTGTGACCATCAGCTGACTAAATGAAGTCACCGCAGGTCCTGACAGTACACCGCGGGACGCCGAAGAGACAGGACGCCGCCGGGAGCAGACTGGAGGAGACCGGAGAGGTGAGTATACAGGGTTTTTTTTTTTATTTTTAACGTTTTAATTCTCTTTTTTTCACTATAGATGCTGCATTTAAAGCATCAGTTGTTCACACATTATAAATCCATGAAGGTTGCATGGATTTATATTGTGTGACCAACTTGTCAAGCACTTTTCCAAGTGATGCTCAAAATTGCTTGGAAAACTGCTTGAGAAAACGCATGCAAAAACGCTGAAAAAAAGCTTCTCTCTGGCAGAAAAAACACATGTAAATCTGCATGCGTTTTTTTCTGCCAGAGAGGCAAAAAAGCTCTGCATCAAATCTGCTACGTGGGCACATAGCCTTAAGCCGTAAAAATTCCCTGAAGGCAAAGCAGGATTTTTGGGGTCTTGTCTGATTATTTTATAGGACCTACAGGCATCATCTGCCAGAGAGAGAAGGATCGGTACACTCAATTCACATGCTTGATCCTGAGAAGATCGGATCACAGTCTGATTATAGTGTGATCAGCATAATCGGACCGATTTGCTTGTATGAGAGAAACGCTGGTGGGACCCGAGCCTAGGAGTAGGCACCAGCTACAGGTCTGCTGACATGAACCCGACAGCCCAATAAGAGGTCGGGCCGGGAGCGTGATCCAATGCCAAACACAAGGCTCTGTACAGGTCTTATTAGTGACTAGGATGAATTTTAGAACAAATCTGTTCCTGCAGCAGGGAAATACAGAGCACAAGATGGTCTGGTCTAGATCTACAGCCCCAGATGACCTCTACCCACATCTGCTGTGCAGGAGGAATACTCTCACCTCTTCCTAAATACATATTAGAATAAAGCCCGGGCAGAATCCACATCCGATACCTCCGCTGGGCACAAATGGATAAGGACTATGAAAGATTCAGCTGTGGTTGGAATTAGTTTTAACATTAGGAATTGCATATATAATAGTCAAATATTACAATTTATAAAGGATATAAAAATCAATATAATTACATGCATTTACAGAGAGAATATCCCAAATCTGAAATCCTCAAAAAGTGTCTCCAGAAAAAGCCATCTGATCGTAAAGTGCAAGTTATAATATTCAGGAGGATCTGCTTAAACATTCACAATGCTATATTCTGTACACACGTCATGCCGTAGGCTACATGGAAATGCTATGCAGAGCATTTATCCCCGACACGGCTCTGTAATGCCGGCCATACACATAACATGGCTGTCAGCTGAGCACTCCTGTGTCCTCTAGGCGAAAGCCGCGGCTCATCTCTGGGAGAACAAAGTGATCAATTGTCCGAAATTGGATACGCCCGATCCAACGATTAGTTGGTTGTCGGCCGAACCAGTCTATCGGTGGATTTAGCCAACATTGGTCTAATGTGTATGGATGCACCTTAGATCCAGTGGCCCTTTAATGTCGCTGACAATTTCAAATAATACAGAAAACAACGCTATTACTAGTGATGAGCGAGCGTGCTTGTTTAACCCTTTTCACTGAGCACGCTCGGGTGCTTACCAAGTATCTTTGGCATGCTCATATATTATGTTCGAGTCCCTGCAACTGCATGATTTACAGCTGTAAGACAGCCTGAACACATGCAGGGATTGCCTGTTTGTTAGGGAATACTCACATGTGTTCAGGCTGTCTTACAGCTGTAAATCATGCAGACGCAGGGACTCGAACATAATATACGAGCACGCCAAAGATACTTGGTAAGCACCCGAGCGTGCTCGGGGAAGAGGGTTAAACGAGCACAATCGCTCATCACTAGTTACTTATCCAGCTCTAAGGTTATCCTCTTAGTTTTTGAAACAGTTAAAAAATAAATTATAAAGGTTCTTTTTTTGAGGAACCAGAAAGAATACATGTTAAAATTAATCGGCCATCAATGAACACTCGGAGAGAGATTCTGTGCAAAACGCACTCCCCGTCTCTTTACAATCCCAGAAAAAAACAATTCAGGTTCAGCCACATTAAGACTTAAAATCAACTGAATAAAAAGTTAAAATTGCTTTAAAATGACAGGTCCGACAAATGGAAAGGGACAGAATGGTGGTTAGAGAGGGTTAATTGTACAAAATAAGAAAAGCTCCCTAGCAAATAAAAAAAATAGGGAGGCACAGATATTTTTTTAAAACGTCCACACCAGCTAGAGATTTTCCACAGCAGAAATATTTGCTCCGAATTGTGTGGATTTTGCAGCATAAAACAGACATTCTGTGGATTTATGTAAAATCTCTTCTTCAATGCAAATGTAATATTCGGCAAATTTACCCCAAGACCCCAGCTACATGGTAAATTGCTGTCCCAGTAACGGCGACTCTGCCCTGCAGCAGAAGCTCCCGTCTACTGCTTCAGGTTACACCAGCCGTGATACTTGGGGTTCAACATTCGAGGATCCTCACACAATGACTTTCCCCAGGACATAAGTCTTTGGGGCTCATGCACAATGTATGGACCCCACAGTGTATCCGGGCATTATCCCCTAGAAGCCCCTCATCTGTACCACCAGCACAACCCAGGTACAGAACCATCAGGACTAGAACTCCTAACTGCAGTCTGAACTTGCTGGTATCGGCTCATCCTGGGCCACCGCCGTCACCGGCTTTCTAGGACTCATGTAAAGGCAACGTGACGATCATAAACTCCATAGTAATATAGACATGGCTGCGGGTCTGATGTGGAGCTTTCATCATTCAGTGCCAAGTTCAGCCACGATGTGCATCCTCGGAGGTCGGAAGGGATTGATGGACAACATTGGTGGATTGGGTTACAAAGTCGCTAAAATCCTTAAGAAGGAAATTACAAGCACGCAGAAGGTCTGTCCCACGCCGTAGACCAAAGCAACGAGTGGAACCATTTCCTTGGCGGCGGCTCTGTAAACCCCAGCAATGGCGGCACCTACAAAAGAAAAGGAAATGACCGTGGCAGATTGAAGTTCCAAGTGTCCATGGCTGAAATGTCATACAATTAACTGTTTATGATAAGAATATGCCCTTTATATACACACCAATATGAGGGTGCCATCACATGCTCTGATAGAGAGTAGCAGTCAGGTATTTATAGCTGCAGCCAATCACTCTACTCCGTGGCTTGTGCCGCCTGCAGCAGAAGAGAAGCTAACCTCAGGGATTGACTGCAGTCGTGATGTCACAGCTGTGCCCTATAGATCAGGGGTCACCAACCTGCCTTACCTTCAGAGCCACATTCAGCTCAGAGAGTGTCACAAGTCACATTCTAGGCAAGGAAATCTTAGAAGCCCCACGTGTGCCCCCCTCCCCTCATCAGGCAGGCAGTGCCGCCCCAAGTGTGCCCCCCTCCCCTCATCAGGCAGGCAGTGCCGCCCCAAGTGTGCCCCCCTCCCCTCATCAGGCAGGGCCGCCCCAAGTGTGCCCCCCTCCCCTCATCAGGCAGGCAGTGCAGCCCCAAGTGTGCCCCCCTCCCCTCCCCTCATCAGGCAGGCAGTGCCGCCCCAAGTGTGCCCCCCTCCCCTCATCAGGCAGGCAGTGCCGCCCCAAGTGTGCCCCCCTCCCCTCATCAGGCAGGCAGTGCCGCCCCAAGTGTGCCCCCCTCCCCTCATCAGGCAGGCAGTGCAGCTTCAAGTGTGCCCCCCTCCCCTCATCAGGCAGGCAGTGCAGCCCCAAGTGTGCCACCCTCCCCTCATCAGGCAGGCAGTGCCGCCCCAAGTGTGCCCCCCCTCCCCTCATCAGGCAGGCAGTGCCGCCCCAAGTGTGCCCCCCCTCCCCTCATCAGGCAGGCAGTGCCGCCCCAAGTGTGCCCCCCTCCCATCATCAGGCAGGCAGTGCCGCCCCAAGTGTGCTCCCCCTCCCTCAAGTAGGTAATGCCGCCACAAGTGTGCTCCCCTCTCATCAAGTAGTAATGCACAAAGTGCCTACTTATAAAAGTAATAATCTCCCAAATGCCCCTTTTAAAGTAGTAGTGGCCTGAGTGCCCCTTATAAGGTAACTGAAGCAAATTATCTGATGGACAGCAGACATGGAGTATACAGAGTAAGTAATAGGTAGTTGCCAATGTTGGATAATTATTTTGCGCCAGCATGTTTCCATGTATGCCTCCACTGGCACATAGGTATTAAACGCTGGGGCGTCACTGCTTTCACAACTGGCCTGGAGTAACCTCTAAAGTAGTATCACGCACAGCATTTGTATGAAAACTGCACTGTTTTTGCAAAACAAAAATCCACCTTAATTTATTAAGGATACATTAAGCGCACAGTGCATTTATTCTTGCACAAGATCAATCTTCTTGCAGATCGCTCATCCTTCAAGGCGCCAAAGCTCAAGACTGGGCCGAAGGCAGTCAGAAAAATATTGGGGGGGTGGGGGTACATATTTTTACCAGAAAATGGCATTCGTATGTGCCCCCATAAACTTCAATAAGGTAGAGTATAAAGGGTAAACTTTGGGCTCCTTTTACCTCCTTCACGTCGGTGTCCCGCAAAATAGAAGAAACAAGGAGATTAAACGTTCGTTCTTTGGATTCTGCATCGTCCCGGACCCCCAGCGGCTCCCGAACTATTAGCTATCCTGGGAGTAAGGGAGATGTTCCACCCTCCACATGTGCAAATTCACATTTTCAATAAGCAACTGGGGGGTGCACTTACTTGTTAGTATCCCTGCAGATATTGGTCCCAGAATCCCCATGAGCAAGATTCCCACCGACATGAACCGTCCGTATTTGTGATGACGAAGGGTGAAGAGAGCCAGCAGGCCCGCGGGGATGTGAAAGAAAAGCGAAGACACCAGTGCCCACAGGAACACTCCATACCACATCTCTGCAAGAACAGAAACGGAGTCAGTGTATGTTCACACTAGCCGTTTTTTTTCTGCAGCAAAATCTGATCTCTTGGCAGGAAAGAAGCTGCGGAAAAAACGCAGGTTTTGGTGTGTTTTTTCAGGATCTCAAAGTTCAGCTTTGCTTTTTCCACAGAAGCATGAACACAGGTCACCAATGGCAGTGCATTTACTTACTGTCACACTTTGGTCTGCCATTGAGTAGATCAGGCATTGTTTCACACCTTTGTCAGCCACAGTTTGGATTAGTACAGTTTAATTAAATTAGTGATGCATAAAAACATTGGCCGCCCAAGGTGTGAGATTGAACAATACGTGGTCAGCCAATGTTTCCTTTTACAAATTCACTAATTTTATTAAACTGTACTAATCCTAACTGCCATCTCAGGTGACCAAGACAAGGTGGTAAACTTAGGAAAATCACAAAAATAGATGAGTTTCACATACTGCTGTACTTGCTTTTTTTCACTAAAAATGCAGCAAAAGCTGATGGCTTTATTCACACTAGGCATTTTTTCACCACCCATTACTTTCAATGGGTGAAAAACACTGAAAGAAGTGACATGCTCTATTGAGCAAAAAAAACATGCAAAGCCCAAAATACTGACATTACAAAAATCAAGATGTGTGCATGAGATTTCTGGAATCTCAGACTTTGCTGGTACTGTAAGGCGCAGCTGAAAATTTGCATTAAAAAAACACTGAAAAAAAATCCTAGTGTGAACATACCCCAAGAGAACACAAATACCTGACACAGGGACACAAGAACAGGAGGAGCTCCAGCCCTATAATAAAGGCTTACAAGGAGGATCACCATCATCACCGTCCCAGCGGTCATCATCCTCCTGCGAGCACCTCGGCTGCAGTGCTGGCGAGAACAGAAGTACCAGCGGCGTCTGCTGCCAATCACAGACACTAATACACGTGGTACCTGTTCACACAGGACAGATACGCTGACAGTTTTATGCCGTGGAAAATCTGCTGTGTATGACTGAGAAAGACTGCGGGGAAAATCCACAGATCACTGGATTTTATGGTTTCACAAAAGTTCTGTCATTCAGGAGCAGTTTGTTGTAAAAACACATCACAGCGCTACAGCCGATCACTGAGCTCAGCGATTGTCCGCAGCACTATCCAGGTGATGTCTGCGCCGCAGTCAGACAATCAGAGGTCGGTGGCGCGGTAAAAACTTCACACTGAGAGGAAAAGCTGTTTTTTTGGGAAAAAAAAAATAAATTTGCCTGAAGGCCACAAAACCTCGAAAGAGAATCAGTCACCAGGGTTTTACTACCACATCTGGTATGATGTAGGGGCAGAGATCCTGATTCCCAAGATGTGTCACTTACTGGGCTGCTTGCGTGATAAATTCTCTAGTACAACGCACGATTTAATCCCGCCCACACCACTGATTGGCTGCTTTCTGTGTATACTGTGCATAGGCAGAAAGCTGTGAATCGGTTGTTGGATGCAGGGTAACACAGAGCTTATGAATATGGAGGACGACATGGCAGCAGGTTCCTGACCAGTCCTCTAGTGATAATCTGCTGGTAAAAGTGATTTTTTTTTTCAAAACTACAGCAAGTAGCCCAGTAAGTCACATCGCTGGAATCAGGGTCTGACGAAACCAAGCAGGTTTGGAGTTCTGCCGTATCGCAGTAAGGCCACGTTCACACCTTCAGTATTCGATCAGTATTTTCTAGCAGTATCTGTAAGCTGAAAGCAGGAGTGGCACAAATACTGAGGTCACATCAAGGCTCGTGATCAGCGCGTTATTTCAGCACGCCGCCTATACAGCCTGCATTACACCTGCCGACAGGAGGAGCACGTGACCACCACACAGCCGCCTGTATGGCTGCACACAAGCAGTCCTGCTACAGCGCCCCCTCCAGTGCACAGACGGCACCGCGGTACGTGCGGGCGGAGGGCAGTGATAAGTAGCGGCCGGGACCACTGACACGTGATCGATGCCGTCCCGCTGACCCCGCGGCCGCACTCTATGACCGGCTCTCCGCTCACCCGGGAAGGAGCACAGAGTCTTTGAACACACAGTGGAGTTTCCAACTCGCGGGACAAGACTGAGGCTCAGGATCTGTTGCAGCAGCCCGGTCTCGCCACCCGGCCCTCCTCCGCCGCTACTGTCCATACTGCCGCCATCCAGTGTCACAGGCCGCAGCGCCGCCCCGGGATTTCCCAACTCAACTTGCCCGGGCCTCTCATCCCTCCATCCCGGGACTGGCTGCACAGACAACTTGGAAGCTCTTAGCCAATCAGCGACAGGGGAGAGTCTCTGTATAAAAATATACCTGGCCCTGAATGGATAGAAATAATGTCAATCATCCGGTCAGCCAATGGAAGGCTTGTTATCGCTGTGTAACGTGGTGATGACGTGTTATTTGGGTTAGTGACGTCCTTGGTACGTGCGGGCACGCAGGAAGCGCTGGGGCGCCATGTTTATGTAGGGCAGCGGATGCCCACACTGTGCCACTCACCAGTAAGGCATAGCAGCGGCCAGTTATGAAGAGTGCTGTCAGGACTAAGTATGGGAGATAACCAGCGATTAGAGCCGCCCAGATACAGCCAGTAAATTGTGTTTCCATACAATGCAGGGCCACCTGTCACTGCTGGTCAGAGACTGCCATAAGTTGGGGCGGGGTCCCTCATATTGGAGTGTGTCTGAGTCTAATCACACTCAGTGGCCACGGCACGGTATCGGCTCTTCTCAGTCCAGGAGAGATGGCAAATCTGCTTTTCTAAATGACAGACATATTTTCAGTTGTTTCACACTTTTTTTGTTAAGTATATAATTCCACATGTGTTAATTCATAGTTTTGATGCCTTCAGTGTGAATGTACAATTTTCATAGTCATGAAAATACAGAAAAATCTTTAAATGAGGTGTGTCCAAACTTTTGGTCTGTATTGTAAGTGTGTTTCTTTGCTGATCAAGAACAGTGACGCCGGGTGAAACAATGATGTTTGTTACTATGCTAATTGCATATTGTACTAAAGTCAGCTAGATGTTGATTTAAAGAGTCCCCCTGCTATACCAACTATGTAAATTGATTAAATGCACAAACAATGAGACCTGAGCACTGTGGAATGGTATCATCCCTAACCCTTGACCTGTGGATGTGTACTTGAATGGACACTTGTAACTATTTAAGGGACATATGCCTCTGTAGCAGTCAGAATTGAAAGACCATCAGAGAACCCATGGATTCATTTGGGGAGACCAGGTTAGGACTAGGAAGTCACCTGGCCCCATGGATATGTTGTTTGGGGTTGCCAGGTGGGACCCTCCGGTCGCCTGGAACCCATAGAGATATTTGGAGAAGCCAGATCAAGACCAGCCGGTCATCTGGTCCCATGGAAACTCTCAGAGAGGTCAGGGTGGGACCCTCGGGTCTCCTGGCCTTGCACTTCGATGGACTGTCAGCTTCCTAAGCTTGTCGCTACCTCCTCTCTGTGGGGGCCGCTAAAAGGGGGGGGCACTGGGTGAGGTAGTTGGCCCTGGAAGTCCCAAAGTCGCAGTTAATCTATCCCAGTCGGGCCAGCGGAAGGGTGAGACTGTGTAATGTTGTACCATCTTGGGTATTTGCTGGGACTGTTCTGTTTATTGTCCATTTGGTGGTTCAATAAAGTATTGCCACACTTTTACCCTCACCCTGTGTTGTCTGAGTAGTATTACGCCCACGGAAGACCCCGGGTCTTCACACGCCCCATAAAATGTAGTGAACAGCAATGTCAAAACAACATTGCTGTGCACATGTTCCATCTTACATCTCTTAACCGCTTCAGGGTCTGCATATTTTTCAGGTGGTTTGTGCTGGGAAGCTGCTTGCACTCTATACAGAGAGCATAGAGCAAAAAATTGCGACGGTGGAACTGCTGCAAGAGCGTGAGAAGCAGGTGACAAAGCTACGCCAGAAAAACGACCGCTGACATTCCTCCGGAGCGGCTTTTTCTTAGGAAAACTCAGCTCCGTTGAAGTCTAATAGACGCCATGTGCAGCATCCCCAAAACTGCTTCAAAACCTCTTGGAAACTTCCAATTCATTTCTATACGAAATCCACTTTAAGGAGTTTTTGAAGCTTTTTTTTCCTGAAGAGGTTTTGAAAAGCGCCTGGTGGGGAAAAAGAACATGAATGTTACTTCTATGAAGCAGTTCCTGTAGAAAACAGCCTCCCAAAACTGTTTCAGGAAATGAAAACCTCCAATACCTGAACAAAACACCAAGGTTACTTACCGGTAGCCAGTTTTTCCTGAATCCATGACAGATGACAGTACACCTTGAGAGAGGGATCCGCCCCATCAAGGACAGGAAACCGTCTGAAATAAAAGGGCGGTACCTCTCCCTCGCTTCAGTTGTTTACAGAGCATTGAGAGGACCTCCCAAAAAGGTTAGACATATAACCAACACCTACAATATATATAACGCCCCAAACAGTGCACACCAGGGTGTGAGAAATAGAAAAACAGGAGGGGGGAACTACGGGTGCTGTCATGGGTGCAGGAAAAACTGGCTACCGGTAAGTAACCTTGGTGTTTTCCCCTCACCGATGACAGCACACCTTGAGAGAATTTTGGAGAGCACCCTAGGGAGGGACCACTGCCTGAAGTACCCTTCTCCCAAAGGTAAGGTCAGAGGAGGACAGATCCAACCGATAGTGTTTATAGAAGGTGGATGGTGTAGACCAAGTAGCAGCTCTACATATCTGATCGATTGAGACGTCTGCCCTCTCCGCCCAGGAGGTTGCAACGGCTCTGGTGGAATGAGCCTTGACATTGTCCGGGGCCGGAACTCCTGTGGACGTACATGCTAAACAAATGGCCTCCCTAAGCCACCTAGAAATGGTACCCTTGGACACCCCGTGACCTTTCCTTACTCCCCTGATAGGCCAGGAACAAAGAATGGTCCTTCCTCCATTCATGTTAGAACCCTCCTGTTAGTTTTTTCTATTTTGCTGGTCACATGACTTTTTGCCTATTTAATCCAGCTCCGCCCTCCTGGCCTTGCTGGACTTCAGTGTTACATTTACTCCTTAGCTAGCCAGGTGCCTTGTACCTTACTCTGTAGTTTGCTTGGTCTTTTCACCACTAGTACTTCTGTTTGTTTGTCTTTGCTCTGCTACTATTTCGGCTAGGAGGTGTCCAACTATATCCCAGTCCTTAGTTCTTGTAGGGACCCCTCCCTTATATCTATAGGTCTGCGTTCAGACTAGCTGAGGACTTAGGCGGGTCTGTTCACAAGGAACAGGTCCCCCGCTGCATCGTACGGAATCAGCTTAGTCCTATTGTAGGGACAGTTTTCCTATCTTTCCTTAGTGTTTGTAGCAGTTCATAACAATACACTAGTCATGTTAATGTACTGTAGTAGGGATCTTCTAACATCTAGGTTATGGAATCTAACTTCCCCTGGGGTTTTTGGATTGCTGCAAAACGAGGGTAGTACAATCTCCTGGTTACAGTGGAATCTAGATACCACTTTGGGAAGATATGCTGGATCTGGTCGCCACGTGACCCTATAATCATAAATTTGCATGTACGGAAGATCAACCGAAAGGGCCTGCAGGTCACCCACCCTACGAGCTGACGTTAAGGCCCCTAAAAGGATGGTCTTAAGGGTGAGGATCTTTGGAGAGACGTCCTGTAGGGACTCGAACGGGTCACTGGTAACTGCGTTAAAGACCAAATTCAGATCCCAGGAAGGAACTCTAAGGGACCGAACCGGTCTGGCTCTGGCACAGGACTTGATAAATCTAGAGACCCACCTGTTCCCAGCCAAGTTACAATTATAGAACGCCCCCAAGGCCAACACCTGAGTCCTCGTGGCTAGACCCAGGTCATGCCCCTTTTGCAGAAACTCCAGGATTCCCTTGATTGGAGCCTTGTCTGATAACGGGGCATCTATAAAATCTAGGAATTTCCCCCAAACTCGGTTATAAATTGTAGTCATTATTGGTTTCCTACTACCCAGCAGGGTGGAGACTAACCCTGGTGAAAACCTCTTGTTACTTAGTAGTGACCTCTCAAATTCCACGCCGCAAGATGGAATCCCCTGGCTTGGGTGTGGAATACTGGTCCCTGAGTGAGAAGGTCCGGCCTCTCTGGTAGAACCCAGGGATCTGAAACCAACATTAGTCGAAGCAGGGAGAACCAAGGCCTCTTGGGCCAAAAAGGGGCTATAAGAATTATCCTTGCGCCATCCTCCCGAATCTTCCTCACCACTACTGGAACCATTACTAACGGGGGAAAGGCATAGGCCTTCCTGAACTTCCAAGGAATCTGGAGGGCATCTACAGCATGGGGATTTTCTGCTGGGTTTAAGAAACAGAATCTGTCTACCTTCCGGTTTGCTCTTGTGGACCTGAATCCTTGAGGGGGTTAATTTTGACTTTTGGGTATTTACCAACCACCCTAGCTGTTGCAACACCGCCTTGACTTCTAGAAGTTGACTGGAGCAGTGGACATCTGATTTCCCTATTACCAAAAAGTCGTCTAAGAAGGGAACGATCACTACGTTTTTGATTCGTAGAAAGGCTGTTACTTCAGCTATTAATTTTGTGAATATTCTCGGGGGTTTGGAGAGGCCGAAGGGTAGGGCAGTAAACTAAAAATGTCTCAGCTCTTTCTGAATGAACAGGGCTACTCTCAGATATTTCTGGTAGTCTGGATGAATCGGGACGTGATAATATGAGTCCTTCAGGTCTATTACTGCCATAAAGCAATTGTGGTGCAAGAGCTTCACTGCCGAGCTCACTGACTCCATCTTGAAAGTCTGGTTCTCTATCAACTGGTTTAAACTCCTGAGGTTGACGATGGTCCTTAAGGACCCATTGTTTTTTTTTTTTATCATGAACAGAGGGGAATAGAATCCCTTCCTCCTTTTTGGTATCGGAACTTCGAGAAGGACCCGTTTCTCTACTAGCCCTAATATTTCTGACTCCAGGGCTATCTGTTCTTCCTGGACCTTCCTCTTGGGGGTAATCATAAAGGTGCGGCGAGGAATCTGGCTGAACCATATCTTCAGGCCACCACTCACAATATTCAGAATCCAGGGGGTTGATGCAATGGCTTCCCAAGCTGGAATAAAGTGGGAAAGCCTCCCCCTACCTCCGGCCTGGCATCATTGGGAAGACTTTTTTGTATTGGAGGACGGTCCTCCAAACATATAGCCTGACTCCTTCTTGGATTTGGACTTCCATCTTCTCCTGTCTCCCGGAGGGCGACCCCGATTAAATTTTCTCCTCCGAAAACTAAACCTTTTTAAGTCCCCTGAAAATCCTGGGAACCCTTTGTTCCTATCGCCAGCCTTCTCTAAGAGGTCATCCAGCTTCTGACCAAACAGGAGTCTGCCGTCACACGGGAGGGAACATAATTTATGTTTGGATTGTAGGTCGCCTGGACAACCCTTGAGCCACAGGGCCCGTCTGGCAGCATTAGATAGACTTGCTGATCTAGCCGAGAGTCTAACAGAGTCCGCTGAAGAGTCTGCCAGGAAGGCCGACGCTGCCTGCATTAGGGGTAGATTTGAAAGGATTCTATCCCTAGGGATCTTTTTATCCCTAAGTTGGTCTTCCAATTGTTGAAGCCACACCATGAGAGACCTTGCCACACAGGTGCCAGCTACCGCAGGCTTCAGGCCTCCTGCTGCAGCTTCCCAAGTGTGACGTAGAAAGGAGTCAGCCTTTTTATCAAGGGCATCCTTTAGGATGCCTGAATCATCCAAGGGCAAGGAAGATTTTTTGGATGACCTGGCTACAGTCCCGTCAACTTTGGGGATTTTATCCCAAGGCTCAGAGTCCTTCTCCTCCAAGGGGTACCTTCTTTTAGAGAAGGAGGGTAAGGCCCCTGATCTCTCTGGTTTCTTCCACTCCCGGTCAATGAGGCCCTGAATTTTAGTGTTTACTGGGAAGGAGTGTCTCTTTTTTTGCTCCAAGGCCCGCAAACATAACGTCTTCCCGGGATTTGGATGCTTTCTCCTCCCCCAGACCCATGGTTGATCTGACTGCTCTGACCAGTTTGTCCGTACCCTCAATGGGAATGCAGGGTCTACTGTTATCCGATGAGGAAGAGGATGATTAATCACTCAGCCAAAGATCCTCGGACTGGGAGGAATCGGAGTTGGAGGAGACATCTCTATGGGATCTTTTCTTCCCTCTAAACAACCCTTTCAGGGACGCCTGAACCTCTGCGTGGACTATGGATTTCAGATTGGATGCAAAATCCAGAGAATTTTCTGCTATAGTTTTATTAATGCAGTTCGGGCAAAGCGGCTTTTGCCAATCTATGGGAAGGGAAGTTTGGCATAGGGCACAAATCCTGTGCTTTTGCTTGGCGCTACTCTTCTTAGGCTCCTACAGAAGGAAGCACATAAGAGACTTCCCGTTACTAAAAGGTGACATTCACGAAGATCACTCACCCCTGAAGTCACAAACGGGTACCGGATTCGGAGGCTGTAGAGGAACACGTGATGATTCCTTTATGGATGGTCCAGTGGTGTTTGGTACCTTGCTCCTGCGGCTGCCACTGCGATTGCTCGAGCGGCTATCCGTGTGAGAGGCATCCGTCTGCCTCTTCCGTTGCTGAGGTGGGGGGGTTAGCTGCTGCTCTTGACTATCCTGGTCAGCCATCTTGCAGAAGCGTGCCACGCTCCTAGGATAACCCCCCCCCCCCCTATAATATAGGGCCATGCAGAACCTCCTCCAGTTCAAGGGCCCTCCGCCTCCTTCCCAGGCCGTGGCTCCAACAGAAAAAAACGGCCCGGGAGCGCTTTACAGGGCGCCGCCATCTTGGATCGGGCGCCACCCCCTGACATTACCCTGCACGCCTCTCCCAGCGTGCCCCGCGCTGTGACGTCAGGTGCGTCATACCCGGAAGTTGCGGCTCCGGAACAGGGCCGACAGAAGCGGCAGGAAGAAGGCGGCGCAGCGGTCTACGGGAAGCTGGAGCCTGCCTCACTGCATGTGCCCGCTCGGGCGCAGGACCCAAGGGAATTGCGGACGACGCTTCTGGAGGCTGGAACCCGGTGCACAGGCCAGTGTCCGCTCTTCCACACCGGAACAGACCCAGGTAAGTCTTCTTTTCCAGACAGGTTCCCATCAAGGACAGGAAAGCAACTGATGCGAGGGAGAGGTACCGCCCTTTTATTTCAGACGGTTTCCTGTCCTTGATTGGGCGGATCCCTCTCTCAAGGTGTGCTGTCATGGGTGAGGGGAAAAAATATCTGAAGTGATTTCTTCTTGAAAACATATGGTTGCTGAACTTCTGAAAGAAACAACAAAAAGAACCGCAGTGTGAACATAGCCTTAGTGTTCCACCGTGTTTCCAAAACTTCCATAGCTTTTAATGGAAAGATGCCTGTAATGGAGCTCTACTGGCCTGAACAGCTATAGGAAGTGCTGTTATTTTTCATGATCATAGTTTTTTATCAGTGATCACAGGGTGGATAGCAAAGAGCACACGCTCAACAAAGCAAGAGGAATCCGCAGGATCGGTGACCATCACTGTGCAGATCCGGTAATTGAGGGGAATCCTCATAGTGTGCCTATTCCACGCCGCAGAGTTCACTAATCTGCAGTCACAAAGGAGAAATCGAGATCAAGACTGGAAAATCCCTTTGTATAAACCACACGGCACGCCGAGTGTTAATTTTGGCTATTGCAGATGTCATCGTCATCTCTCTTCCAGCATTATAGATTGCTGCATGTTCTGGTTTCATGTGCTGTTTTACGGCTGCACCATCAGTGTCGGAGATCAGCGTGCCCCTTACAGGACATGGCGCCATTACTCCACTGCGTTCCTGTGTTACCGCTATGGAAATACCATGTTTATGTTTTTATGATTTTCTACTTTTGCACAAAAAACAATTACAATTAGTTTCTGCAGTCAGCGACTAATCAACAGCCGCAGGTTTATTGTTCGGGGACGTTTTATGTTTTTGTTCACTTTTCTTATTGTTTCAGGATCCAGGTTTCGTTACTATGAGGCAATACCGGCTCTTTGGGCAGTTTCATAAATCTGCTGTATAGTAATACCGAATATGATGTCATGTAAGCTAATCAATCCCATTAGTGGCAGCCTGTGCAGGGAGGCGATACTCAGCATTTCCTGGAGCAGTGCTCTCCCCCCTTTTGCTGCAGTGCTCCTCTTTGCTCGCTAGAGTGCGCTGCAGACTCACAGTGATGCAGCTCCTGGGTTACAACATTAGGACATAATATGCTCCACCACGCATGCGCTAGAGGGGAGTCGCCTATTAACTGGAACGTGGGCGTCTGAGCGCGCATGCTCAGCAGAGCCGGCTGAGTTGTCGGCATGCGCAGTGCTGTATTGGCGTGAGGGTACCCCGTGTGTGTGGCGCTTAGGTCGATAAACGGTGATGTCTGACTGCGACTCCGAGGACTACGACTCCTCTGAGGATGAAGATTACGTCCCGTCAGGTAGGCGCCGAGCACTGTGAGACTACAAGTCTCAGCAGCCCCTGCTGTGCTGTAGACGGGGTAGATCTGCAGAGTGCTCTGCTCCCTGATAGGTTTTGGCTACAATCTGATATAAAGCAGTGAATAGATGAGCTGGGGGCTGGATGAGCCTGTGACCGCTGCAGACCATCCTCCGCCCCCTGCTGGATGCCCCTGCCAGCCTTCATTACACTGGGGTCCTGTATTCGCACTCCCCCTGACCCCGCCAGGTTTGCCTGGCTCTCGCCCCCCCCCCTGACCCCGCCAGGTTTGCCTGGATCTCGCCCCCCCCCCCCTGACCCCGCCAGGTTTGCCTGGCTCTCGCCCCGCCAGGTTTGCCTGGCTCTCGACCCCACCCCCCCCCCCTGACCCCGCCAGGTTCGAAAAACAGAAATATCACATGGTCATAAGTATTCAGACCCTTTGCTCAGACACTCATATTTAAGTCACATGCTGTCCATTTCCTTGTGATCCTCCTTGAGATGGTTCTACTCCTTCATTGGAGTCCAGCTGTGTTTAATTAAACTGATAGGACTTCATTTGGAAAGGCACACACCTGTCTATATAAGACCTCATAGCTCACAGTGCATGTCAGATCAAATGAGAATCATGAGCTCAAAGGAACTGCCCAAGGAGCTCAGAGACACAATTGTGGCAAGGCACAGACCTGGCCAAGGTTACAAAAGAATTTCTGCATTACTCAAGGTTCCTAAGAGCACAGTGGCCTCCATAATCCTTAAATGGAAGAAATTTGGGACCACCAGAAGTCTTCCTAGACCTGGCCGTCCAGCCAAACTGAGCAATTGTGGGAGAAGATCCTTGGTTGAGAGAGGTAAAGAAGAACCCCAAGATCACTGGCTGAGCTCCAGAGATGCAGTAGGGAGATGGGAGAAAGTTCCACAAAGTCAACTGTCACTGCAGCCCTCCACCAGTCGGGCCATTATGGCAGAGTGGCCCAACGGAAGCCTCTCCTCAGTGCAAGACATATGAAAGCCTGCACAGAGTTTGCTCAAAAACACATGAAGGACTCCCAGACTATGAGAAATAAGATTCACTGGTCTGATGAGATGAAAATGGAATTATCACCAAAAAGTTCTAAGCGGCATGTGTGGAGAAAACCAGTTACTGCTCATCACCTGCCCAATACAATCCCAACAGTGAAACATGGTGGTGGCCGCATCATGCTATGGGGGTGTTTTTCAGCTGCAGGGACAGGACGACCAGTTGCAATTGAAGGAAACATGAATGCGGCCAAGTACAGAGATATCCTGGATGAAAACCTCTTCCAGAGTGCTCTGGACCTCAGACTCGGCCGAAGGTTCACCTTCCAACAAGACAGTGACCCTAAGCACACAGCTAAAATAACAAAGGAGTGGCTTCAGAACAACTCTGTGACTATTCTTGACTGGCCCAGCCAGAGCCCTGACCTAAACCCAATTGAGCATCTCTGGAGAGACCTGAAAATGTCTGTCCACCAACGTTCACCATCCAACCTGACGGAACTGGATAGGATCTGCAAGGAAGAATGGCAGAGGATCCCCAAATCCAGGTGTGAAAAACTTGTTGCATCATTCCCAAGAAGACTCATGGCTGTACTAGCTCAAAAGGGTGCTTCTACTCAATACTGAGCAAAGGGTCTGAATACTTATGACCATGTGATATTTCAGTTTTTCTTTTTTAATAAATTTGCAAAGATGTCTACATTTGTTTTTTTCAGTCAAGATGGGGTGCAGAGTTTACTTTAATGAGAAAAAAATTAAATTTTTAGAATTTACCAAATGGCTGCAATGAAACAGTGAAAAATTTAAAGGGGTCTGAATACTTTCCGTACCCACTGTACCTTGTAGAAATCCCTGAGCTCCACTGATTCTGCCGTTCTTAATTTTTTTTACACCATTGCTTTATTGCAGAGATATTCACACCTGTTGCTTTTGGTGGGCAGTATGTGAAATTTCTGCTTGTAGACCAACTATGTATTTCTTCAAGGTCTTTTCTGGATGGGGCCTTCATTTTCCCTCACAGACACTGGTCACACATCACACAGCTAGGCAGCTGATATACTGGTCTCACTCGATCATTGTAAGCTGTGATTGTCAGCGACTGTGAGAGGGGTGAAAGCGCACTACCCCTCCAAAGAAGACCCTGAAGAAACACCCAGTTATACTGAAAGCAGAGACTTCACATACTGCGCTCCAACAGCAACACATGTTAATATCTCGAATGACGTAGCGCATGATAGAAAAGTGTCCGTCAATGGAGCGCAAGGACTTTTACAAGGTATTTAAAGGGGTGATGCAGGACTTTTTTTTTTTTTTTTTTTTACATCGCGCCTAAACTAACAGGCAGGTAGTTACAAACTACCTGCCTGTTGTGCCCAGCACCTATTTCTGTCCCTCTGAGCGGTCAGGCGGCTCCTGCCAGAAATTCAGCGGCTTGTGCTGATGTCTTGTCAGCAGAGAAGCTCTTCCTCTTCCGCTCTGCTCGGTCAGCAGGGCATAACTGCGGGGGAGGGGCTATCAATCAGCATTATGTCGGCAGTCATGCCCCGTCCGCAGAGCATCCAGGAAGAGGAAGAGATGTGGAGCAGCTGAATCACCAGCAGCAGAGATCGATGACTGCTTGGAGCTAGGTAGCATAGTAGGAATCACCATCAAGCTGGGCTTCATGAGTACAAAGATGGAGGCGACTGCCATAGCAACCTACGGGCACCCCGCTATTTCTTCGGGGAGGAAGGAGCAATCGATATCGGACAATGTCTAACATAAATCTCTGGCCAGCACTACAAGGAATTAACTACTTCACGCCAGAGCCTGTTTTTGCCTTCGTGACCAGGCCAATTTTTTCAATTCCGACCACTATCACTTTATGAGGTAATTACTCTGGAACGCTTCAACGGATCCCCCTGATTCTGAGATTATTTTTTCGTGACATATTGTACTTCATGATTGTGGTAAAATTTCTTCGCTATCACTTGCGTTTATGTGTGAAAAAATCAGAAATTTGGCGAAAATTTTGCAATTTTCAAACTTTGAATTTTCATGCCCTTAAATCAGAGATACATCACACAAATTAGTTAGTAACATTTGCCACATGTCTACTTTACATCAGCACAATTTTGGAACCAAAATTTTTTTTTGTTCGGAAGCTAAGGGTTAAAAGTTGACCAGCGATTTCTCATTTTTCCAACAAAATTTACAAAACCATTTTTTTAGGGACCACATCATATTTGAAGTCACTTTGAGGGGTCTTTATGACAGAAAATACCCAAAAGTGACACCATTCTAAAAACTGCACCCCTCAAGGTGCTCAAACCACATTCAAGAACTTTATTAACCCTTCAGGTGCTTCACGGGAATTTTTGGAATGTGGAAGAAAACAATGAACATTTAACTTTTTTTCACAAAAATGTTACTTTAGACCCAATTTTTTTTATTTTCACAAGGGTAACAGGAAAAAATGGAATACACAATTTGTAGTGCAATTTCTCATGAGCGCGCTGATACCCCATATGTGGGCAAAAAACATTGTTTGGGCGCACGGCAGGGTTTGGAAGGGAAGGAGCGCCATTTGACTTTTTGAATCTAAAATTTGCTTGAATAATTAGCGGACGCCATGTCGCATGTGGGGAGCCCCTAATGTGCCTAAACAGTGGAACCCCCCCACAAGTGCCACCATTTTGGGAACTTATCTAGATGTGTGGTGAGCACCTTGAACCCCCAGGTGCTTCACAGAAGTTTATAATATTGAGCCGTAAAAATAAAATTTTCACATTTTTCCCACAAAAAGTTTTTCATCCCCTAATTTTGCATTATCATAAGGGTAACAGGATAAATTGCACCATGAAATTTGTTGTACAATTTCTCCTGTGTACGCTGATACCCCATATGTGGGGGAAAACCACTGCTTTGGTGTACGGCAGGGTTCGGAAGAGAAAGGAGCGCTATGTTGGCTGGGATAGGCAGCAGACACCATGTCACATTTGAAGAGTCGCTGACATGCCGAAACAGCAGAAACCCCCACAAGTGACCCCATTTTGTAAACTACACTTCTCAAGGAATTCATCTAGGGAATTAGTATTTTTTAATTTTTAAATTTATACCATTGGGCAGTGAAGAAGACATAATTATATTTTTACCACAAAAAATGTTTTACCCTCAGATTTTACATTTTCACACAGGGCAATGGGTAAAAATGGTGCCGAAATGTGTCACACAATTTCTTCTAAAAGTGGCAATACCCCATATGTGGCTGTATCGTACCGCTCAGCCATACGGCGAGATCTGGGGGGGACGGAGCGCTATTTGACAATTGGAGAACAAATTATTGTAGAATAGGCATTTGGATTTGGGAGCACAAAATTTTCTGAATTTCTTTTGGGGGGCATGGGCCATTTCACTTTTCCAGAGCCTTTCTGCTACCAATAACTTGGAAGTCCCTTATATTTTTAACAGATGACGGACCTGAGTGGGGACTAGCTTTTTTTGAGGACTAAGTTGAAGCTTTTATTGGGAACATTTTACGTAACATTTATCCGGCGCTCTAGGCTGAGCACTTACATCGGGGTTTTCATCTAAATTTCCAAGTGATGTAATTCAGATGAAACCCCTGCGGGATCCATTCACTGTAATGAGGCACAAGAGGAAGGTGAACCACCGAATGTCCAGTCCAATATTTCCAAAAACATGAACCGATATTTATATAAAAGACCTTTATTGAAAGAATTAGTCAAAGTGGTGCTACAAACACATGAAAAGCCGCCATACCAAATTTTGTACATGCAACATTGCTGAAAATAAATAGCACAATAAATATACAAATAATTGTGATGGATATAACAATTTGCAAACCCACAGAAGATTGTTACATATATGTATATGAAAGGTATGCCAGAGATAAGTATTATCCTAAACATAAAACAAGGATGGTACCATGTATAAACAAAGTGTGTATGTGAAAAGTAAGGACCATTACCATTGTTCAAGAAAAAGTCATTGCAGAGTGCAAATTGCTGGGATATATATAATCGCAGGGTAACTGCACAAACTGGAGAAAAAGAAGATCATAGGGTTGATGGAGATAATGCCGAGTGCAAATTGCTGTAATGTTGTAAAGTGCTCGGCAAGGGGCAGGGACCATCAAATTGACATACCTGTTGGTGGGATGCAAAGAGAAGGAATGCACGGCAGACCCTGACGCGCGTTTTGGACTGGGGCGTCCTTCGTCAGGGGGTGTGTTGGTCTTTGAGACTGACCGAGGTTAAAAAGAAAGATGTGGCCAATCAGCCATTGCCGTGTGTCCAGGCATAAACCGGAAGTGTCCCATATGTAATTACTATGAGCGGGCAAGCACGTGCCTTATCCAACATGCAATGTAACATAAGGTCCTGTGTCATGGTTCGCTCGATGTAACTGCGCATGCGCCGTCAGGAGGCACCAGGACTTGCGGGCACCCGCATCATGTGACCCGCCGCGTCAGGTCATATGAACCGACAGGACACATAGAGATGCGGGACCAGCAGGAACCGGGAGCACAGACAGAGCAGGCGCATCGAACGGAACAGAGTCAGTACCCGGTATATAAAAAAAGAGAAAGGAGCCAGGATCAAAGGATCATATAGTCCATTGCGCTACATAATATCCAGTTGTAGTGGACTAATATAACATACATGAAATCCCATTCACTAGATATAATGAAATAGAAACGAACACTGTGCTGACAAAAACAAGTATATGTAAGTGATTATGTATAAATTAGATGTAATTGAAACAACAACTGCATGTGTGAGAAAGGGTGATAAGACATGAAAAAAGTGTTAAGAAAAATAAAATAAAAATAATAATGAAAATGATAAAAAAAAAGACATGTGGTTGTCTAAAAGGACATCATCAGCTGCACACACTATAATCACTTTGCATGTTACATATTACTATTATTATTACGTGTACATGTATGCGCATGCGGGCGCACGTGTGTGTGCGTGCACATGTGGACGCGCGTTGTGCGCGTGTGTATGTACACCCCCCCCCCCCCCTTGTTGTCATTCACATGGGACACTTACCATATCGTACAATTATTACACACTTATCACTTATACATATAGCTTTTGTTCGCACTCTGTTTTTTACATTGTCAATTTACACACTCCTTTAGGTTAATGTCCAGTTTGACATCACAGGTTGCACTCATCATATTCATGTCATATGTCTTTTATTATTATTTCATTTTAATAAAAAAAAAATAAAAAAATATATATATATAATATATCTCTATCATTTTCATGCGGGACCCCAGACGATCATACAGCTACGGATAGGGCATCAATGTCAAAGTAGTGAACAACCCCTTTAATCATTTTCTAGTACGCTTTTGTTTTACAAATTATCTTTGGTTCAATCTCGTTAAGTAGAGGCCACTACGACCATGTGAGCAAAGCTTTACTTTTACAGGTGAACAAGGCTTTGGGTTTTATGTTGTAGGAGGAGAATACAGTGAAGATGACGTTAATGAATTGGTGAAGGAAGATGATGATGATGATGGGCAAGAAGGTGGAACAGAAAAAGCGTCACATAAAAATAAAGATAAAAAGAAGAATAAGAATTCCATTTTGGCCAGGTAAGAAGATGATTGTGCCGAGACGGCAGCACGAGGGTGTGCCCCAAGATACATTAATGGAAGCTTATCAGCAAATCTTGTTCTCAGGGTGGATTGTATTTCTGAGACTTGTGTAGCAGGGCATCTTAGCAAAATGTTTTAAAAAGGCCTAAAAAAAATGTTGCTATTGCTCACTGATTCCCATGCTATTGCTGTCTGGGTATCCACTACTTTTTATTTCTTGGTCCATTTCAAAACACAGGAAATGACTGCTCAGCCAATCACAGGTCACCAGCCACAGCCAGTGATTGGAGTAGTCACATGTCCTTGTGTCAGGACATCATTGCTGCAGCCGGACGTTGAGGCCAACGGGGTAATCATTTGGACAGCAGCGGCAGGGGATTATAAAGGTGAGTTATTAGTGTTTTTGTTTTTTTTTAATAAAAAGTTGATGTAGACGACCTCTTTTAAAGAGGTTGTCCACTACTTTAGCATTGATGACTCATCCTTAGGATAGATCATCAATGTCTGATCGGCTGGGGTCATACAACAGTCATCCCCGCCGATCAGATGTTATCTGTGTCGGAGCAACAGCCGCCGTCCAGAAATACTTACTTGCGGAGCTGCACTGTCTTCTGGTAGTGGACGAAGCAGGGTAATGCATACCCGCCTCCTATTCAAATCAATACGAAGCAGATGTGTAGTACCCTGCGGCGGCCACCAGGGCTGTGGAGTCGAAGTCGTGGAGTCGGTATAAAATGGAGCGACTCCAACTCCTAAAATATATAATAAATTGGGTGCAGTAGTTCAATGCAGTTTGTGGGGAATATTTTTTTTCATAAGAATTTGGGAAAGTTATGAAATGTCCTATTCCTGATCTAAGGGTCTAGACTTTTAGCTGAGATGAATCTGTGCTACAGTAAATTTATCACTTAAACATGAGCCATGTATGAGGGAGTCGAAGGTTTGGCTTACCGACTCCACAGCCCTGGCGGCCACTATCAGAAGACGCCCTGCTCCCCTCCCTCCCCCAAAATGGCAGACACCCTAGTGTAGCCCATAGGTCCAGATTACAAGCCGTGGTTGTGGGTCACATTGACCAGTATTGTGTATACCGTACCTTTTACATAGCCTAACAATATTTTCTCTTCCCATAGAAAGCGGAAGAAAGGAGTGCTGTCCTTAAACTCCGAAGCAGGCCCAGTCGAAAAAGAGGGAAAGAATGACACAGAGGAGGGCGACGTGGGGACCTTTGATGAGTTGAAAAAAGAGAAATTGGAAGCAGCAAAAAAGAAAAGAGAAGAAGATTTATGGTCAAGTTTTCTTTCTGATGTTGGAAAACAGCCAAAAAGCGAACGTGCTGCACCGAATAACCAGGTAATGCTGGGGCACTAAGCAAGAAAAAGAAATACAATATTTTATATTTTTTCCTAATTTTAAAATGTTTTCTATGGATTACAGAAAAGTCCCCTCCATTTGAAAACAATTTTTTTTTGTAAATTTAAAGAAGGTAATCTCTACTTGGACAACTCCTTGTCATACCCCACGCTGTGCCTGAGAAAATAAAGAGGCTTATGCTCACCTGCTGTTCCCACAGTGTCAGCACTCTTAGTCCCGGGGCTCTCGTGTGGTTGTTATGAGACGTGAACCAGGCGACCAATCAGTGCTGGCGTCAATGTTCCCGCCTCCTGTTGAATTGAACATGAAGACGAAGTCCGAGATCAGCTGCCGCCTGGACTTCCTCTTCATGTTCAATTTGTCTGAAGGCGGAGACAGTACCACCAGCTCTGATTGGGCTCCAGGGTCATGTGTCACAACAACCACACGAGAGCCCCGGAACCGCGAGTGCCGACACCGCTGGAATGGTGCTGGCACGGGATGAGAGTATAAGCTTGCTTATTTTATCGGGGCCAAACATTTAGATCAAGAAGGGGTTGTCCTAGTAGTGGACAATCCCTTTAATAAAGCTGACTATCTTGTGAGTAGCAGGGCTTGATTTGCTTATTTGCACTACAGTATATTTTGGTGCCGAAATATTTTCTGTACTATTAAACGCTCATGTTATATACCCTATGAACACATTGAAAAAAGGCCAGAATTGCTTTTTTTTTCTCCATTCTTACCTGTCAAAAAATAGAATGCCTATGCCAACGACAGCTTGTCTCATAAAGAGCAGCCCCACGTACGGCTGCATCTACAAATAAATGGGAGAGTTGTGGCTCAGAATATCAGCCAAAATAACACATCATATTATTATTATTTTTTTTTTTTTTTAGAAAAAGTGTTTTTAGGAGCTTATAAAAAAAAAAAAAAAGTGATGCAACTTTGGTGTCACACTGACTCGTACAATATATCTACCGCAGTATTTGTGTGGCATGGTGAAATTGCTGTTTTTACCTAATTTCTTTCCCATCCTCTCACGTTACATCATGAGTTAATAAATTACTTGTAAACCCAAATCAAACATTATCTGTTCCAGTAAAATCAAGCTGCACATAGGGCTACGTCAACAGAAAGATAAAGAAAGGTGCATGTGTCCAGGTGCTGTGACGAAGGTGGTCGTACGGACCTGCAGAGTTACATTAGCATCTTCATCTTCTCCCTTTAGTGAACACTATCTTGAAGAATGGCAGAATTGCTGTTTTTTTACACTAAAATGATGCTAAAATCCTGACAGGCCGCCATAACTGGCAGATCCAATGTCATCAGACACTATCGTGGGGGCCGAACTCTTTAAAGGGCGAATCTCCTCTTTCTGTTAACCATCTAGATGCCTCTGTCGCTATTGACAGCAGCATCTATGGGGTGAAATGCTTAGGAGCGGTGCGAACGCTAATCATTGCCAATACAGCAGGATTACTTAGACTGTCAGGCCTCGCTTTGACACAGAAAGCCACTAGTATCCCATAATCGCACTGCGGGGGGCCAATGGGATGACAGAGGGAGTGCTTTTCTTCCATCAAACTACTCATGTGCCGCTGTCATTATTGACAGAGGCATAAAAGGGGTTGAACTACAAAGATTGCCCACCCTAACAGTTCCAGCAGAAGCCTAGCTGTATGTGTCAGTCGGGTACCTGCATCTGATCGTATCGGTACAAAGGCTGCACCGTGTGATCAGCATGACGTATAGATCCATCATGGAAGACAGTGACCTGTACTCCTGACAGATAAATGTCACCCAGAAATAAGGAGCTAAAGGGAGTTCGTCACCCCCAAAATGCATTTTAAATGAGCTTTACAGTATTGTAGGGGATTTATCCCCTATAACAACCATACTGTACAACACTGTATAGGCCATTTAAAAGGCATTTTGGGGGTGATGGACGCCCTTTAAAAAGTCTGAGCCACAGTTCCATACATGTCCACAGTGATTTTGGAAGAAAGCTAAGATAAATTTTCATCCTTGTGAACCTTTTTAGCCTCTTTATAGACGCAGCGACTTGTAGACTTTTATATTGTTCTTTTATTATATTGTTTTATTTAATTTTACTTTATTTTATGTTCCAATTTTAAAAGGAGGATGAAAAAAAGAAGAATTGTAACAAAGAGTTCAACAAATCTTCAAAAGAGAATTCAGAGGCAAATGAGGACTCCAAAAAACTCACTATTACTAAAGTGTTTGACTTTGCTGGGGAAGAAGTCAGGTAAGAGTGTCTATGGTTTACATGGTTAAGTATAAGAGGAGACCGCAACGCCTTGTAATGGATGCTGTCCTCTAAGGAGATAGGGATTCACTTCTGCCGGATGGATCTCAGAAAGGGCTTCATCTCAAGGGTACTTATACACTCCACAAACTTTCACCATTTTGTATTAACCAAGGGACTGGTACCACACATTTGTCATCATATTTATATATTTCCAGGAGGAGTAACAGGAGGGACACTAGGAGAGTGGGAAAGAGCTCCTGAATTGTTTTATGGGGAATACAAGTATTTAAGTGTCAGGGGAGCAGACTGGTCCTCTTTAGGCCATTCTTCCATCCAGTGTAAATGCTGCCTTTATTCTGCTGCGGGTTTTTTTCGTGCAGAAAATCCTCTGCATTTAACAGATCAAGCAAAGTGGATGTGTTTTCATGAAAACTTAAACTCATACCTAAGTGATTTTACAGATAATGTTGAATTTTGATTTTTTTTTCATGGGGAGCCTGAAAAAGACAGTTTCTTTTGTAAGTGCCGAATCCCAGCATTTCTGGACTAAAAAAATGCAGCTAAAACACAATAATCAGAGCAGATTGATATTGCATATTTTATTGCAAATTCCTGCCGTACAAATGGAGAAGACAAAACCTTTTCACAAGTGGTTATATGGCCTTAATGTCCCATTACAAGGAAGGTTTCTCTGCATATCCGTTGCCCCGTTGTGTTCTTGTGAGTGACCACTAGGTGGTGCAGTTGTCCCCCGACTGCGTTGGGAGCCGCCTGCCGTCTCTTGGCTCGGGCCAGCACACAGTTTAGGAGGCCTGTTATAGGAACTGCTTGGTAAAATCAGCTCATTCTGTCCTGGCAGATGCTTGGGGCCCCTTGGAACAATCACGCTCTGTATTCTGTCTGCTGTAATGTTAATTTTCACCTCCTGCATTTGGGAGTTGTCCTCAGTGGGGGCCCAGCTGTAAGAACGAGAGGGGGCGCAGCCCTACCGCCAGCAGATGAAATCATCCTGAGTGTGGCTCTCGCCTAGGCATATGGTCCCCTGAGATGCTCCTCAGACTTCAGTGACGTGATACATTAGGAAATCAATAATTATTGTTTTTCAGGCTTTGTGTAAAGAACCTGAGTCCTTCTCATATACCAAGTGCCCCCTCCCGGAGCACATGTTTAGGTTTTCTTGTGTGGGTTACCAATTCTACACCAAATTGAATACCGCTGATGGTTTAATAACCATGGCACCTGTCGAGGTGTGGGATATGCTGGACAGCAATGGAGCAAGCAGTTGTTTGACATTGATGTGTTAGAGGCAGGAAAGGTGGGCTAGTGCAAGGATGTGATGGCTAGATACCTGGAGCTGAGCATCTCCAAGATATATAATAATTTTTATAGCTCCAACATATTCCACAGCACTTTACAATTTTAGGGGGGTGCTTGAACAGACAAAAATACATTACAAAATAAGCATAACTCTGATATTAAAAGGAGTGAGGTACCTGCTCCTGTGGGTGTTCCCGGTGTACAGTGGCGAGCACCTTCCAAGGATGGACAAGTGGTGAACCGGAAACAAGGTGCTCGGTGCCTGAGGCTCATTGATGTGGCGAGGAAGTGAATGTGAACCCAAAGCTGCAAAGGAACAGTGCTGCTAACCACTGAGCCGCCTTGCTGCCAATACTGTTCTTGGTCACATTACAAAGTGCTTATAAAAAGAAGCAACATTGCAAGTTACTTGTTAATAAAAAACAGATATGATCCATGCAGGCTGCACCTCACAAGTTACAGAACTAAAGGGTTTGTCCAACAATATAAAAAAGTCTGAAAATTAGAATGTTATATAATTAAAAAATAAGCCATACTCGCCAATACTGTTCCCACGCCTCCCGGTACCCCACCAGTCTCTGCCTCCCCGGAACTGATCACATGACCGCTGCAGCCACTCGCTGATGGAAGCTGCAGGGAACTGCTCTCACTAAAGTCTTTAATGATCTATTAACAGCTAAATCCAAAGGTCACTGCTCCCAGCTGATTCTCCTGGATCTCTCTGCCGCATTTGACACTGTGGATTACCAGCTCCTCCTCACTATGCTCTGCTCTATAGGCCTCAAGGACACCGTTCACTCCTGGATCTCCTCCTACCTCTCTAACCGCTCCTTCACGGTATCTTTTGCCGGCTCCTCTTCCTCTCCTCATCCCCTTACTATCGGGGTCCCGCAGGGCTCAGTCTGAGGCCCCCTCCTCTTCTCTCTATACACTGCCCCTATTGGACAAACAATCAGCAGGTTTGGGTTCCAGTATCTTCTCTATGCTGACGACACCCAACTATACACCTCTTCACCTGACATCACCCCTACCCTAATACAAAATATCAAGGATTGTCTGTCCGCTGTCTCTAACATCATGTACTCCCTCTATCTTAAACTGAATCTCTCTAAAATTGAACTTCTTGTGTTTCTCCCCTCTACTAACCCAACTCTACAACATCGAAATTACCTTGGAGGGTTCAACCATAACTCCCAAGCAGCACACCCGCTGCCTTGGGGTCATATTCGACACTAACCTTTCCTTTACTCCCCATATCCAATCACTCACCCGCTCCTGTCACCTGCATCTTAAAAACATCTCCAGAATCCGACCTTTTCTCACCTTTTGAAACTGCTAAAACTCTTACTGTCGCTCTTATTCACTCTCGTCTGGACTGCTGCAACTCTCTTCTGATCGGTCTCCCTCTTACCAAACTTTCTCCTCTCCAATCCGTCCAGAATGTGGCAGCCAGGGTTGTATTTCTGTCCAGCCGCTTCACCGATGCCTCCATCTTGTGCCAGTGTGCCAGTCATTACACTGGTTGCCCATTCGCTGCAGGGTCCAATATAAACTCATCACTCTCACCCACAAAGCTCTCCACAGCCTTATATCTCCTCTCTCATCTCTGCCTATCGCCCTAGACGTGCCCTCCGTTCTACAAATAACCCAAGACTAACATCCCCCATAATCCGAACCTCGCACTAACCTCCTCCATAATCCTGTCCCCTCCTAAATATTATTCAGAATCTGCTCCCTCCTATTCATCTGTCTCTACACCCTCCATGCACAAGATAACTGCACTCGGTAATTGAGTATTGCACTTGAACATACAGGCTGATGACCGGATCATACAGCTTTATATGAAAATCCCTATTGATTATAATTGCCAGACCTGAAATAACAAGCACTTTTCACCTATTGTGTCCCCCCATTTCCTTGTAGAATGTAAGCTTGCGAGCAGGGACCTCACTCCTGATGTAACTGTGTAAACTGTCTCACCTTGTATTGAATTTATTGTCTGTACATGTCCCCGCTTAATTGTAAGTGCTGTGGAATATGTTGGCGCTATATAAATAAAAATTATTATTACATTATTAAGTAGAGCAACCGGTAGGGACTTGTACTTGTCGGAACAGAGGGGCTTTATAATTTTATATATTTTTTCTTCTGATTGGACAACTGCTTTAAAGGATCTTCTGCTATTGTCTTTATTAGATCCACGAGACAGCTAGTGGGTCTTGACTTAATGGTTTAGCGCTGTTTTGGTGAGAAGGGGACTTGCACGATATTGTGCAGGTGGTTTGCGTAGTATGGCCAATCAGGGTATATCCGGCTCCTCTCATTTTGTCACATTGTTTGCTAATTTGTTTTAACTGCCAAGCAGTTCAACTTGTGCTTAAAGGGAATCTGTCAGTACGATTAGCCCTCCTAAGCTGTCTATATGGGTTGTAGGTCATAGGAAGCTGAATAACATGACACCTTCATATCTGCGATCTGATGTCTTATTCCACAGAGAGCCATATTGTTCTCAACACGTAAATGGGCTGGACATAGATCTCCCTGAGAATTTTCCTACAGAGCTTCTATTAAATAAATAAAAGGGGAAGTTACCAGTGTGAGACATGTAATGACTGACAGTCTGCATTCCTGACCTACATATCTCACACTGGTAACCATGGCGGTGGAGTTGGAGTCGGTATAAAATGGACCGACTCTGACTCCTAAAATATATAATAAATTGGGTACAGTAGTGCAATGCAGTTTGTGGGGAATATTGCTTTCAAAAGAATTTGGGAAAGTTATGAAATGTCCTAGTTCTGATCTAAGGGTCTAGACTTTTAGCTGAGAAAAATGTGTCCTACCGTATATTTATCACTTAAACATGAGCCATGTATGAAGCTATGTGCCCACGATGCAGATTTAATGCGTTTTTGCGGCGGATTTTCACTGCGAAAACGCATTAAAATCACTTGTAATAGGTCTGCCATGTATTGCAATGCAAATCCGCATGTGCTGTGCACATCATGCAGAGATTTCCTCTGCGGATTCGCATTGTGGTAAAAACCGCAGCAAGACCAATTCTAGTGCGATTCCGCTGCGAAATCGCCGCCATTGACTTGCATTGGACCGCATAAGATCTGAATGACTACATGTAGTCATGCGGATCTTATGCGATTTAATGCGCAGATGGTACCCGGGTCTGGAGAAGAGGAGACTCTCATCCGACCCAGGTACCATCGTACCTACAAATTAAAAAAAGAATTATAAAGTTAAAAATAAAAAAAAATATTAAATAGAAGCTCTGGAGGCAGGTCTATGTTCTGCCCGAAGATCTTATTAATTTATTTACATATAAGAACAATGTGATTTCTCTGGAATAAGACATCAGATCGCAGATATAAAGGTATCATGTTATTCAGCTTCCTGTGACTTACATGTACATATAGACAGCTGAGGAGGCTTGGTCATACTTCCCTTTAAACACATGAGAGTATTTCCAGTGCTTGCACATAATCGGTGCTGTGTGTGAAGGGGGTTGGCTGTATAAATCTTTTTAATAGCTAAACCAGTCCCCTCCATCCCACCACTTCTCCATTTATCAATCAGCTGAGACAAAGAAGTAGACTGACTGAAGTCATCCGGTCTCCCAGCCCCCTTCTTGTATGGCACTGATGACGAGCTGAAATAAGACCGTTGTTTCCATCTTGTGCAAAAGCTGTAATTGGTCCCCTTATCCTTAATACTTATTGGGGCTTCATTTAATGTGCCATTTTTTTCCCTTAGCATACAACTTCCTACCGGGCTACTGCCTCTGGTTATTTATTTTCTTCTACGGGTATGTTTTCCTTTTTTGGCTCCTACTATACTTAATGCCCCTATATCTCATAGATATTATATTAATTACTCCATTTTCTATACAGCTTACGGCACCGACCAGGCCATTACCTTTAAGTACCTACCGCAAGCAACGGGTACGCTTTTTTTCCTCTGCCCTCACACATTATGGGCTCTTCATTGTTCCTCATCCCACAGCACCTATCGGGGTATTTCTTACCTCATAGCCACCGATTACACTAAGTGTCATCACACATCTTACATTGTTCTAGACCTCTTTATTTTTAAAAAAATTTTGTGTTCCCCTAGTTTATAAATTTCTACAGACAGCGGCCCAAATGCATCACGCCTTTAATAAATCCGGTATGTCACTTTTTATTTTTATTTTTCCCTTTCCCTCCTAACCTAGTCCTCCTTCCCATCCCCTTTCCCCAGATCCTCTACTTTTTTTCCCGATGTTGTATTTTCTGTATGTACATTATCCATGACCAATTGAATTTTGATCTCATTCTGTCAAACCTATGTTATATGAATTGCATATTTCTATGTGGTACTCACTATTATATTTTTTTGCTTTTGTAGTACACCGATGAAGGTCTATTGTGACCGAAACGTCTGTTTATTTGTTATTTACTACATTACTCTATTAAAAATCACTAAAAGAACCCATGAGTCTTCTGAGTGCCAGGTTGTTTTTTTGTATCTATACGGGCTTGTAACCCTACCTGGGCACCACCACCACTCCAGGAGTGCGGTAGTTTTTATTTTATATTTATAGACGAGCTGAAATAAGACCGTTGTTTCCATCTTGTGCAAAAGCTGTAATTGAAAGTGATATGTGGGCAGCTATTGTGAACGTATATATTTAATTTGTAAGTATTAATACTTCTAACAAATCTGATGCTATATACTGTGTGTATATATTATTTTTTTTTCTTTACGTGGACTAACCTTTTTACAAAGATATCTTTTGGTCTGGCTGTTATAAGTAACTGTAGGAATACGAGGTGCTTCCTATACACATGAGCAGGAGGAATACCAGCAGCGGATTACCACCAGGAGCTAAGTAATGGGCTGAACTCAGATTACTATTCAACCTCTGTATACATTGTATATGTCCTTCATTGACTCCTATATATTATTTTTGTAATGTTTACCGCATACTTTTTGCCATACAGTACGGCAACTGTAGGGCTGAAACACCGGTGAGCAGTGCCATACGGAGGGCCATCAGCTGCAGATGTTACATTTAGTAGTTATACTGTTTTTACATCAGAATATGCCCTTTATAAGCTTTAAGGCCTTAACAAAAGGCAGCAGGTTTACCTCTCTCTTTCTGCTATTTCATCAGGGTAACGAAAGAAGTGGATTCCTCATCAAGAGAAGCCAAGACCTTTTTCAAACAGCAAGAGAAAGATCAACAAGGCCCGCGTCCGGCGCCCCCAAAGATGGTCACAGCCGCCGGCTCAGGGTGAGTTCTGCACCCTCTGTATAGCTTTCCTGTTTGGGAAGAAGTTGAGGTTTCGCTTTGACTTTTTTTTATAAAAAATAAAAATTCAACATTATTTGCACAGTAAGATCTCATAGTGGCTAAAATGTCAGATGCAAGAAGACCGTTGACCAAGCAGACCCATGTAGGATTATCTGTACTTGGCCCTCTGACTATGCCTTAAAGCACCATGCCAGTGTTTTTTATCGCAGTGCTGGAGTGGTGCTACCAATCTAAGTTCCCTGTTTCTAGTCTTATATTTACCAACCGCTGTCTTCTTCTGTTCCCGGCACCTCTCCTGTCGGTCTCCAGCAGTTTGACCCTCCGGATCGCTCCAGAGTTTGCTGGCTGGACCGGAAGTCACAACTCAATGTAAGGCTACGAGGATCTCATAGACTTGCATTTAGAGCTTGAGACTGTTACCATGGACTTCCGGTCAGTCAAAAGTTGCGGTGACAAGATGGCGGCCCAGGACTGGAGTGGCGCTGGGAAGAGCTGAAGATGGCAGCTGGTAAGTATAACACTAGGGACAGGGAACTTAGTTAAAGCACTCAAATAAAAAACACTGGAGTGGCGCTTTATTGAACATTAATATACACAACACATTTAGCGGGCACTGCTCAATGATTAGCTATAAAACATTTTTTTGTTTTTAACAAAGGGGTGCTACAGTAAACCCACGCTGGGAATCAATTGGTATACAAAAAGAGAAAAGGGCATAGGGCAAACAAAGACCATGCACTCCCAAGTGTAATGCAAAATATCAAAAAGTTTTTATTAATAATACATCAACAACACACAAACAACCAAGTTTTTTTTTAAAACACAACCTGTGTAGAAAAAACACTCATGGATCCTAGATCTTATGAAAACCACTGATGGATTCTAGATTTATGCTGAGTTTTTTGAGCAGAAACAGTTTCCAATCAAACATCATCATGGTTTTTGACCTCTTCTGAGTATTTTTTTTCTCAGGTTTTGAAACAGAAACTCTCTATAAACCCAGCTTGAACACACCCTTTCATACTGGAAACCCAATGATTCTAGATATGGAACTTCTCCATCCCATCATCAGTGGTGGTTCTAGGTCTGATCTCCCATCAAAGTTAAAATGTTTTTGTGACTTTAGGACCATTACTACCATGTTATACTGAAAAGGTTTGTCTCAAGATATTTATTCAAGAGCGGAGACTTCCTGCTTTGCCGAAAGTAAGGGGCGTTGCTCTCCTGGATGGTTGACAAGATCGGACCAGTGGCATGGTTGAGCCGCTGGCCTATTGGTCTATTAACCTCGGTAACAAATGGTGAACTATAAAATGAAAAATCCCTCTGATCTTGAGAAAGAAATTGCTTTTGCAAACCCTTATGCTGTTTTAGCCATTTATGGTGATGAGAAAATCCCCCTAATACAACAAAACTTATAATGACTCTCTATTTGGTGATTTGGTGGTCAATTTTCCGATCCAGTCTGCTTTTATGATGGTGAATAGATAAATCCACAGCTCGAAAGCTATTTGAGGGCTATGGAAATAATGAATTGTCATTTTAACATGGTTATTAATATATTGATCCAGTGGTCAGTGACCTAAGGTATTGTTTTCTATCTGGACTCAATAAATACTTGACTTTTCACAGTACCTACAAAGTTTAGAGGTTTTCTGCATTGCTGGGTTATTTTCCCATACCTCTTGTATCTGAATATTTTCTACACAGGTTGTGTTTTAAGTGTTTTTAAAAAAACTTGGTTGTTTGTGTGTTGTTGATGTAATATTAATAAAAACTTTTTGATATTTTGCTTTACATTTGGGAGTGCATGGTCTTTGTTTGCCGTACGCCCTTTTCTCTTTTTGTATACTTATTGAACATTAATGTCATTATGGAGTTAAAAGTATAAGAGCTCCTCATCGGGCCTGCTTATTGAGAATGTAGTGGGTGATCTCAGCAGCTGTGCCCTCTGCTTCAGTGATAGCACAGGTTGTCCATTGGGATAACCATGACACGCCATAGGGAAAGACATGCACTTGCAAAAATGTTCCCCGCCCCATGTACATATTACACAGCCAAGGATCCGCGTCCGATTTTCTTTGTCCTGCATCTGTATTCTGTAGTATCTTCTTACCGCTTGCTGTATACCTGGACATGATTGCCCTGTGCACTATAGCCGGGGGAGTAATAATGCCGATCTCGGTACTGGGTCAGGCTTGCTTTCTCTCAGCAGAGAACATGATGCTTGGCGGAGACAAATGGAAAACACAAGGTCCAGCTCTGGAGACACTAGTAGTACTGGGACCAGTAGAGATGGAGGAACCGCTGTCTTGGACTTGGCTTTGGATTCAAAACTTTGATTTTACTGGCATTCTGAATTTTACAAGCCTTGTGAATCCTTCCCCTCTTATGTAAAGGTGGCCATACACACTAGATATTTTTCGACCAAACCTCCCAGATTCGGTGGGACTGGCCGACCATGTGCAGTGTGTGGGAACCTCACGCCTCTTCTCCCGCCAGCTGGTGTCAGTAGAGAGAAGGATGGGACATTTGGATTCAACTGACAAAACTTTTGTTTTTGAGGGCTGTCTGGTAGCATCCTACACCTCACTTTCTACTGAGAACTTACCTAAAGGAAGGGTGCGGAAGTATGGCTGGTTGGAGAGGTCGCTGTCGGCCAAAAGAGCATTTGGAGCTTGAAGTTGGAATCCAACTAGATCATTGTCTGTTATTTTAATTCACTTTTATTATAAACTTTGAACAGAATATTTTTTTACATGTCCTGACAATTATTAAACAAAGCCGAAAGAAATACAGTGGCTTGCGACAGTATTCACCCCTTTGGCTTTTCACATATTTTGTTACATTGCAACCTGTGTTTTAAAAATTGTTGTAATTCGATTCTTATGTGATGCATCAGCACTAAATAGTCTAAGTTGATGAAGTGAAGTGAGAAAAATATAGGCATACATTAAATGAATGGGATCAAGAAACTGAAAATTGGCATGTGCATATGTATTCACCCCTTTTGCTATGAAGTCCCTAAAACTTTGTGTTGCCAGAAATTGCCTTCAAAGGTCCCATGCTTAGTGACAAAATCCACCTGTGCGCAGTCTGAGTCACGTGGTCTGTCAATATCGGACTTGGGCACACAGGGGGAATTGACCCTAAGGGCCCACCAAACAGTTTTATGCAAATACCTGTTGGCCGTTATCCCTATTATAGCGGAGCGTCGACTGTAAATCACAAGTGGCGCCGGCACATCTACTGTGCACCGCTATAACTGGGATGTACAATTATGCTAGTTTGCATTAAAGGGCTCTTTGTTTCAAACACTCTGATCCATGGGCTCTACAGGATAGGTGATAAACGATCAATAAGTTATATCCTACCATTGGAAGCTGCACCGATCAGGAGAATGGGGAACTTTTATCCCTGACAGGACACTCTTATTCCCATTTTAAAATTCAGCGGCAGGTGGGTCATCAGACCGCAGCTTCATTCATTCTTTTTTGGGCTTCCAGAAAAAACAAGAACAGGACTCGCAGTAAAAGATTGAATGATTGGATCAGTGGTCAAGTCACAAATGCTGTCTAATAGGGACAGAAGCTCCCAGTAGTCAGACCCCCACCAATCAATAATTTATCACTTATCCTGTGGAGAGGTGATTACTTGTTTTCCCCAGAGAACACCTGTAAGTGTATCTTGTTTCAAATATTTAATCACTAATGGAAATAAAGAATCTTCTTCTCCTAATTAATATCAGAGAGAACAAATGACCGCCATACACAACACAATCCACTATACCAACACCAATAGTACCACATACTAGGGAGAAATACTGCCACACCATGACCAGACCAAATATTACCACCACATAGTGACCGAATAATACCACATACTGTACAAGGGACAAATACTGCCACACCGTGACCAGACCACCTATTCCCACCATATAGTGATCGAATGATACCACATACTGTACAAGGGAGAAATACCACCACACCATGACCAGACCACATATTACCAGCATATAGCATCCAAATAATTCCACATACAAGGGACGAATACTGCCGCACCGTGACCAGACCACATATTCCCACCACATAGTGACCAAATAATACCACATACAAGGGATAAATACTGCCACACCATAACCAGAACATATAATACCACATACAAGGGACAAACAGTGCCACACCGTGGCCAGACCACATAGGGGCTGAATAATACCACATACAGGGATAAATACTCCCACACCATGACCGGACCTCATATTACGACATAGTGACTGAATATTACAATACTGATCATTAACCCCTTTCCGACCTGGTCAGTAATAGTACGCACCAGGTCGGAAAGGCTGGTTCAGCGGCGGCTTCGGCGCTGAGCCCGCACTGAACCGGGCACATGTCAGCTGATTCTTACAGCTGACATGTGCCTGCAGCAGCCACGGGTGGAATCTCCATCCTCCCGTGGCTGTTAACCAGTTAAATGCCACTGTCAATTTCTTCCGTGAAGCGCGTCCTAGGCCTCGCCCATCGGTGACCCCGTCACGTGATCGCGGGTCACCAGTGGGTGGGCATGACAACCCAGGGTCTGCAGCAGACCCCTGTGGTTGTCATGTCTCAATTTCTATGAGCACCACCCAGTGGTCAGCGCTCATAGCAAGTGAGCATTTCTGCTGCATACAAGCAATCTGTTCATCACCTCTGTGTAGCAGAGGTGATCAGACAAGTGCTGCTTCTAGTCTCCTATGGAGACTATTGAAGCATGCAATAAGTGTAAAAAAAAATAAAAAAAAATATATGTTTTTAAAAATATTAAAAAAATATGTTTAAATCGCCCCCCTTTCGCCCCATTCAAAATAAAATAATAAAAAAAAACACAAAAACCCACATACAGATATTTGGTATCGCTGCGTTCAGAATCGCCCGATCTATCAATATAAAAAAAGAATTAATCTGATCGGTAAACGGCGTAACGAGAAAAACATTCTAAACACCAGAATTAAGTTTTTTTTGGTCGCTGCAACATTGCAATAAAATGCAATAACAGGCGATCAAAACATCAGATCTACCCCAAAATGGTATCAATAAAAACGACAGCCCGGCGCGCAAAAAATAAGCCCTCACCTGGCCCCAGATTCCGAAAAATGGAGACGCTACGGGTCTCGGGAAAATGGCGCCATTTTTTTTAGCAAAATTTTGATTTTTTTTTTTTTTCACCACTTAACCCCTTCCCGACCCGTGTCACACAGTTTGTGACATGGAAAACAGTTCGTTCCCGACCCATGTCACAGCGTCTGTGACATGGAGGGAAAGAGCCCCTGCAGCGCCTGCGAGCGGGGTCGCTCAGGTGTCACAGTTGCTACTGCAACTGGACATCCTGAAGTCGACCCCCCCGGGGGGTGGATTAACCCCCCCGTGCCTGGGACCCCTCCGATTGGCTGTTTTATTTTCACTTTTAGTGAAACTGCCAATCGGTATGAATTAAATATTTCACCAATGAAAATTGGTGTAATATTTAAATCTGGGCATTGCCTGATGCTTACAGCATCAGCCATTGGCTGGGGGGAGTGTCACCTCTGTTCCCCCCCCCCTCCCCCCAGATCTGATTGGGGGGCTAGCGTCACATGGATACTAGCCCCAATCAGATATGGAGGGATGGCTGAAACCTCCCAGCACCTTCCCAACCCTAGATCGTCTGCTGCGGACCCCCTGCTGTGGACCCTGTGGATCGCGTCTGCCGCCGCCACCGCTGATCAGCGGTAAGTATTGCCGCCACGCCCCCCTCTCCACCCCCCCTCCACTTTCATACCTGAACCCCGACCTCCGCTCCCTCTCCCATGTCTTCATCCACCGGCTGCTGCTCTCCTGACAGCCGGTGGACTGTGATCACAGCAGCAGCAGGCTCAGTGTAAATGCCCTGCTCCTGTGATCAAACCCACCATCCCCCAGTCCCAGTGATATCACCCCCTCCCCCAGTGTTCACCCCCCCCCCTGTTCCCAGTGTTCACCCCCCCCTGTTCCCAGTGTTCACCCCCCCCTGTTCCCAGTGATCACCCCCCCCGAAAACCCAGTAATCAGCCCCCTGCTCCTGCCAGCTCCTGCTCCCCTTTCTGCCCCAGTAATCACCCCCCGATGCTGCCGGCCTCCTACCCCCCCTTGCTGCTGCCGGCTCCTGCCCCAGTGATCACCCCCCTTGCTGCTGCTTCTGGCTCCTCCATCTCCTCAGCCCCCTCCTACGCCTGACCGCCCCCTACTCCTGACCGCCCCCTACTCCTGACCGCCCCCTACGCCTGACCGGCCCCACACGTGACTGCAGAAGGTTACACCAAGCACACACACGTACACTCACACTATAATAAAGTTTTGATTTTTTTTTTTTTTTTTTACACACGCACAAAGCACGCAAAATGTCCCGCCCGTCCCGCTCATCCCAGTCTAGGGCGTACTCAGCTGAGGAGGCTATGTCAGGTTGGTGTGTGTGTGTTGTAGTGTATGAGATTGTGTGTGTGTGTGTGTGTGTGTGTGTGTGTGTGTGTGGTGTATGCACTACAATATACCACACCGCACACCAACCTGACATGCACTACACAATGGTGTCCACTAACAAATTGGAACCCTTTGCGTTTGGAGAGTCCCTGTGTGCCCAAACATTGGAGCTCCCCCACAAGTGACCCCATTTTGGAAACTAGACCCCCAAGGCACCTATCTAGATGCATAGTGAGCACTTGGAACCCCCAGGTGCTTCACAAATTGATTCATAAAAATAAAAAAGTGGAAAAAAAAACACTTTTTTATTTTTACGGATTAATTTGTGAAGGACCTGGGGGTTTCAAGTGCTCACTATGCATCTAGGTAAGTGCCTTGGGGGGTCTAGTTTCCAAAATGGGGTCACTTGTGGGGGAGCTCCAATGTTTGGGCACACAGCGGCTCTCCAAACGGGACATGGTGTCCGCAAACAAATTGAATGGAAAATCGGCTCAAATTGTTAGCGGACACCATGTTGCGTTTGGAGAGCCCCTAATGTGCCTAAAAAGTGGAGCTCCCCCACAAGTGACCCCATTTTGGAAACTAGACCCCCCAAGGCACCTATCTAGATGCATAGTGAGCACTTGGAACCCCCAGGTGCTTCACAAAATGATCTGTGAAAACAAAAAAGTACTTTTTTTTTCACAAAAATTTTCTTTTAGCCTAAATTTTTTAATTTTCACATGGGTAACAGGATAAAATGCATCCTAAAATGTGTTGGTCAATTTCTCCTGAGTACACTGATACCTCATATGTGGTCATAAACCACTGTTTGGGCGCATGGCAGGGCTCAGAAGAGAAGGAGCGCAATTTGACTTTTGGAGCTAATTTTCCATTCAAAAAGTAAAATGGCGCTCCTTCCCTTCTGAGCCCTGCCGTGTGCCCAAACAGTGGTTTATGACCACATATGAGGTATCGGTGTACTCAGGAGAAATTGACCAACAAATTTTAGGATGCATTTTATCCTGTTACCCATGTGAAAATTAAAAAATTTAGGCTAAAAGAAAATTTTTGTTAGAAAAATAAAAATGTTCATTTTTTTCTTCCATGTGGCTTTAGTTCCTGTGATGCACCTGAAGGGTTAATAATCTTCTTGAATGTAGTTTTGAGTAGCTTGAGGGGTGCAGTTTTTGGAATGGTGTCACTTTTGGGTGTTTTCTGTCATGTACACCCCTCAAAGGGACTTCAAATGTGATGTGGTCACTAAAAAAAATGGCTTTGCAAATTTTGCTGGAAAAAAGAAAATTTGCTGATGAACTTTGAACCCTTCTAACTTCCTACCCAATTTTTTTTTTTTTTCCAAAATTGTGCTGATGTAAAGTAGACATGTGGGAAATGTTATTTATTAACTATTTTGTGTCACATCACTCTCTAGTTTAGCAGAATAAAAATTCAAAATTTGAAAATTGCAAAATTTTCAAAATTTTTCCCATATTTTTGATTTTTTCACAAATAAACGCAAATATTATCGACCTAAATTTAATACTAACATGAAGCCCAATATGTCGCGAAAAAACAATCTCAGAATCGCTAGGATCCGTTGAAGTGTTCCAGAGTTTTTACTTCGTAAAGGGACACTGGTCAGAATTGACAAAAATGCCAAGGTCTTTAGGGTCAAAATAGGCTGGGTCCTGAAGGGGTTAAGTAAAATAGAACCTGTACATGTTTGGTGTCTACGAACTCTGAATGACCTGGAGAATAATAATGGCAGGTCAGTTTTAGCAATCAGTGAACGTGGTGAAAAAAGGACCCAAAAAACTACTGTGGAATTGCATTTTTTTTTGCAATGTCACCCCACTTGGAATTTTTTTCCTGTTTTACAGCACACGATATGGTAAAACCAGTGATGTCGTTCAAAAGTACAACTCGTCCCGCAAAAAATAAGCCTTCACACGGCCATATTGAACGAAAATTTAAAAAGTTCTAGCTCTGGGAAGAAGGGGAGCAAAAAATGAAAATGCAAAAACAGAAAAACCCAAGGTCTTTAAGGGGTTAATAAAAACCACAATACGAACACCACTGTTATTACCACCTGTTACATTATACACAGGAGTTCTGTATATAGTATACAGATAATACAGTAACTCACCTGTGGCATTATACACAGGTGCTGTCTCAGTGTACAGGTAATACAGTGATAACCTGTGACCTTATACCCAGCAGCTCTGTATATAGTGTATACTGTTGGTGTACAGGTAACATACTGACTCACCAGTGACGTCTCTAGGTGAAGTCCTTCATCTTCGCTTTTCTTCTTCATCCAGTACAGACCGCCATCACTACTTCAAGCCGGGACTTGTCTCTATAGAAAATAACACACAGTTATCAATAGCTGATCGCTTCTAGAGCACATTCCCCACTTATTCCCTGATCTCTACACTACACCAGATGAAGAAAAAAAGCGAGATAGTACCACCCTGCACAGTAACGGGACCTCCCTTTTGTTCTTCCCATGGAAAACAGTATTCTATGAATTATATTACAGCAGTAATAATGTTCCCTAATTATCCCCTACAGTAATTATGTTCCCCACCCCCTTGCCACCATAAACTAATGTATGTTCCTCATTTTGTCCTCCATACAGTAATAAAGTCTCAACCTGGCCCCTTTATTTAATAATGTCCTCCATCCTGGGACCCTATGTTGTCCCATCTTGATCCCTTATGTTCCCAATCCTGGCCCCTATCTCCACCATCCAGGGCCCCCTATGCCCTTTGTCTTGGGCCCACATCATGCCGCATCCACAGAAGAAGGGGAAAAAAAAGATTCTTGTCTACCTGTGCTCCCAGCGTTCTCTTCCTTTAGGTCCAGTCGTGCTGAAATGGCTGCCAACCTATCGTCAGCCACCGACTTCTGTCAGTGCACCTGTCGCAGGCGGCGCATGACAGTGACGTCCTATGCCGGCGACGTCCCTGGCTTATGAGGTCATTTTCATACGCCTCTTGCCACAGGCGCACTGACGTCAGCTGCCAGCGGCCATGTTAACTATTGCGGTGCAGGCTTTCTGCTCCACACAAACATTTCAACTAAATGTGCATCCTCGGATGCACATTTAGTTGAAACTAGTGGGGCCCACCGAAGAATCATCCGGTGTCCTGGTGCCCCAGTCCCCAAATTTAAAAGGCCACAGAGGCTGTAACACCATTAAGTAAGAGGCACCATTAACCAAACAACACAATGAAGACCAAGGAGATCTCCAAACAAGTCAGGGACAAAGTTGTTGTGAAATACAAGTCAGGATTGGGATATAAGCACGCATTCAAATATGGGAATGACCGCGAAATGGGCCCCTGAGCCCTGAGGACCCGTTGCTGCCGCGCAACCCACCTCTGCCACGTAAAACTTTTGTATTTCCCTCGGCATGTGAGCAAATAGTTAAGTTATTTACTTGTGCTCAGTGGCAGAACTGATTAACGGGCACAAAGGAAAACCACAGTGTTTCCAATGACAGCACATTACAGCCTGAGGTTGACTTAATGAAGTGCTCTGCAGCCAGCATTAATCTTTAAGGATGCACCAGCCAGTCATTAAACGGCATAATGAATAATGCATTCTCCGAAGAACTTTACACCCCGGCTCGTCCAGTGCTTGTCTCACACCACCCCCTGTAAACTACTACATTGCCAGTCTTGACGCCTCGTCTGCATAATACTTTCCAATGGGTTGGAGTTGTTTTATGACGCTGATTACAATGAGCTCATGCTATCAGGATGACAAACGTAAAAAAAAAAAGAAAAGTAAAACCGTCCTAAATTAATGCAGAACTTCTCACGGGGTTGTTAGGGAAAGTAGAGCTCTATAAGAACACCAGGGACAATGCTTACTGCAGATGTGGCCTGAAATACTCTTGTGAATATAAATCTACAGCCTCGCTGCTTTATCTAGAAGTGCCACGCATTTGTGTTAGGTCTTTCTGTAAAGGGGTTGTCCACTACCCCTATGTATGCCCACAATATAATAATAACACGTATACTCCCTTCCGGATGGAGAAGGCGTTGTCCGAGTAGTGGACAACCCTTTTAATGCATATGTAGACTGCTCAAAAATAGCCATTTTCTGGTGGAAATTATATAATTCGTTGAGAACAAAAATAAAGTATCAACGGTCAACGGAAAAAAAAAAAGATCAACTCAATCATCCCTAAAACTAAAGGAAATAAAATTACATTACAGGTGGATCCAATTTGCGTTTCATCGTGGTAACTCCTAATGGGACTCAGTAGTGTGTGTGGCCCCCTTGTGCCTGTATACCCTCTCAGCAATGTCTGTCTGTGCTCCTGATGAGATGGTGAACCTCCTCCCTGACCTGGATAAAGGCGTCAGTGAGCTCCTGGTCAGTCTGTGGCTTTAGCAGTCCTTTTGTGGTTGCAGGGTGGGGGGGGGAGGGGTTGAAAAATAGACTTTTATATATATATATATATATATATATATATATATATATATATATATATATATATATATATATATATATATATATATATATATATATATCTCCTATGTTTCTTTAAAAATTTCCACCTGAATTCAATTAAAAGAAATAAAGCTAAAAACGATTTAAAAATTAAGCCCCATGTATCGTGAAAAAAAGACAATAATTTATTTGAATATTTTAACGAGAAAAAATTAGAGCGGTTAAAAGCAAATGTATTATAAAACTCGAAAATGTGCCTGGTCAGGAATGGTGGAAAATGGTCCCGAACTGGTTAAATAATAACTGAATACAAGACCCTGCTGTTTTTAAATGTTTTTTTCCGGTTGATGTGGGTCCAACCTCTGATGACCATTGGTCCCAAGGTGCATATGCAGACTCCTTTTTCTTTCTATTGCTGTTTTCTTGGTACCATACAGTGAAAATGAAAAGCTTATACTCCCCGGTTAAAATGCCCGGTTTTAGTCATGTAAAAAAATGATAACAGATAAGAAAAATAAAGAACTAAAATGTGCTTGCACAAATATGCACAGCCTTAAACTTTAAAGGGAATCTGTCGCCCCCTGGCACTTATCTGACCTACTAATATGGGTATACAAGTGATAGAAATGTAAATCTATTCATACCTGTATGCCCCATATTAGAGGTCTTGTTGCTGTGAAATGTATTTTCATTCATACTAGTTTCTGATGTGTTCCAGTCCTGGGGCCGGTAAGAAATCCTCGCCTCCTGAGTGAATTATAATGTTTCCTTCCTCCCCTGCATGTCACAGTGCCGGCGCCTGCGCACAAGATCCCTGCAGTACTATGACCAAAGACAGGAGGAAGAAGTGCGCCTTCTGTAAAAAGTGAAGTGTGCAGGATCTGGCCGCAGCAACTGCACATCACAGGGCACTGTGATGTGCAGGGGAGGGGAAAAACATTAATGAATAACCTCAATGAATAAAAAGAGATTTCACAGCAACAAGACCTAATATGAGGGATATGGGTATGAATAGATGTGCAGTTGCGGCAGCCAAATCTCGCACCTGCGCAGTTCGCTTTTTACAGAATGCGCAATGGTTTTATGTACTATGACTGCATAGTACAAGTGCGCCTTCTGTAAAAAGTGAAGTGCGCAGACGCGAGATTTGGCCGCCGCAACTGCACGTCACAGAGAACGCATCAGAAATTTGTATGAATAAAAAGACATTTCACAGCAATAAGACCTGTAATATGGGGCATACTAGTAGGTATAGATTTGCATTTCTATCACCTGTATGCCCATATTAGTAGGTCAGATAAGTCCCTGTGGGTGACAGATTCCATTTAAGTACCCTTTGAATTTATGACAGCATTCAGTCTTTTTGGGTATGTGACAATCTTTGCCCACTCTTCCTTGTGATCGCTCCAAATGTATCAAGTTGTGAAGGCATGTCCTGACCAAAGATTTCAATTGGATTCAGGTCTGGGCTCTAGCACGACCATTCCAAAAGTTTGATCTTCTGGTGAAACCATATGTTGATTTGGAGGTATGCTTAGTGTCATTGTCATGCTGAAATGTGAACTTCCTCTTCATTTTCAGCTTTTTAGCAGAGGCCTGAATGTTTTGCTGCAAAGTTGACTATTTGGAATTGTTCATAATTCCCTCCACTTTGACTGACTAATTCCAGCTGCCAAAAAAACAGCCCCAAATCATAATGCTGCCTCCACCATTCTTCACTGTGGGTATTGTGTTCTGTTGGTGATGCTTAGTGTTGGCTGTGTACTTTTTTACCTGGTAACCTCCAAACTTGAGAATACCCCTTTACGTTGAGGACTCTGCCTGAGACACACCTGTGTGGGATCTGGGATTTAGGTGTAAGCCTCAGACTGAGCTATGAATGAGGACACACATTATGTGAACCCAGTCTGGGAAGCTTATTTTAGAATTGTTGGCTTTCTGGATGCATACTGTGACATCTTGGGGGTTCAGGTAGCTCATGGGATCTCCATCTTCTGGGATAGATGGTTGGCACACCAAGGACTTTCACTCCAAGACAGTGGATTAGGGTCAAAACTGTTTGCAGCTAGCTTTATTATCAATCTAAACAGCAAAGCAAGTCCATCATAATGCAAAATACTCAGTCTGACCACAGATGGGCAGGTATCTGCAGTCTTCTTATTCAATGGGTCAGACGTCCCCAGCAAGTCCACCTGCCTTACTCAGCTCTATGCCCTATCCTCCAAGTGACTTTTTATACAAAGTTACAGTAATTAGATTGTCAGCTTTACCTGGGCTTATCGGGAACTTGTGCAAAACTTATTCTGCAGAAAAAAGGAGTGAAAGGTCCATCCACTAACCATCTTACCACTTCATAAATATTCAGGCGCAGAATTTGCCAAAAACCCATTACTCTAGCTTTGATGATAAACCCAGATTTTTATTCTGGACCATCTACTAAATATATGTATAATATATATATTAATAGTATAATAATATTTTACTCAACATATATGTGACCCTTGCATAAACAAGTCTACGCAGATTAGTAAATGCTTTCCTCTATCTAGTAATTGAACGTCGCTATTTGCCAGCATTTCTGTATGCACATGAAGAAAATTAAGGATCAGTCAAGGGTCTATGAGATAAAATTTCAGTGAATGAAATGAAATTGCATATTGTAACCTGACCCTGGATTGACCTGAGCGCTGGGCACACAGCTGAATGCCCCGCTGGCAGGAGGCAGGATCCAGGTCTCCATCATCGCTCATCAGAGCAGTCTGGCAGCATCTCGTCAGCCCGGGGCCTCTCCACTTCTGGACGTACAATAAACAACAACCTGTCACCAGCAATCTCATCCCGCAGCTCCATCTATAACCTTTAGGAAACCTTGGTGATTGCAGAGTCTGGAGACAGCCTTTCCCTGACACGCCGTCTGCCCATCAGTGACATATGCAGTACATTTACATGTTCGTAATTAAGGAGAGGAGGTGAATATCCACTTTGAGTCATGCCCATGAACCCAGTAACACTCACACTGACCTACATACACTTACCTCTGAGCTCATAGGGTTTCACAAGCCAGTAACCTCAGGTACAACTAAGAAATCTTTGTAAACCCTTGACTTATTAGCAAACTAGCAGCATTTATCGGAGCTGGTTACTGTAATTTTGACAGATTTTGGAGGGAAAGTATACCTTCCACCATTATTTCGTTTTGGGTTGTGCTAATTCATTTCCTTACCAGTTTAGGGGTTCACTTTTTTAACGCCGTACTTAATCTTCCCTGTATATCAGTGGTGGGGAACCTCAGACCCGCGGGCCGTTTGTGACCCTCAATGACTAGTGTTGAGCGAGTATGTTCTGTTCCGAGTACGCTCGGGCCGAGCTCCGAGTATTTATAGCTGCTCGGTGATATGTTTGAATCGCTCCTGTGTGCATGATTTGCGACTGTGTGACAGCTTTATTACATGTGAGGAATGTATTTCTTACACTTTCCTCACATGTTATAAAGCTGTCAAACAGTCGCAAATCATGCACACGGGAGCGATTCAACCATATCACCGAGCACCTGTAAATAGTCGGAGCTCGGCCCGAGCATACTCGGAACAGAACATACTCGCTCAACACTAATCAGCATTAAAGCATTAAGGCTATGTGCCCACGATGCAGAAATGAAGCAGAAAATTTCTGCATCTCCCTGGCAGAAAAAATGCATGCAGATTGACAAGCGCTTTCCGGGCGATAGCATCACTTGGAAAGTGCTTGACAACTAGGTCACACTATATAAATCCATGCAAACCGCATGGATTTATATAGTGTGACCGTAAAAATAAAAAAATAAAGCTATACTCAGCCCCGATGCCCCGGCGTGTGCTGCAGCGCTGCTTCCTGTCTGGTTCCTGGCTGCCGGCATATCGCGAGACAGAGCGGTGAAGGGCCTGCGGTCACATGACTGTGACGTCACCGAAGGTCCTTCAGCGCTGCCGGCATTCAGAGAGAACCTTCGGAAAGGTGAGTATAAACTTTATTTTTTATTTTATTCTTTTTTTACAGGTACAATGGTACCCAGGTCTGGATGAGAGTCTCCTCTCCTCCAGAACTGGGTACCATCCGCACATAGAGACGCATAAAATCCGCTTGTACAAATGTACAGATGCGTATTCTATGCGTCTCAATGCAAGTCAATGGCGGCCATTCCGCTGCGCTTCCGCAAAATTAATGAACATGCTGCGGATTTTTGTACGCAGCATAAACGCTGCGGAAAAATCCGCAGCATGTGCATAGAACATGCGGAATCCCCTTGGGGACTATGGGGTGCAGATTACCTAGCGTTTCACAAGCTTTTACGCTGCGGAAATTCCGCAGCATAAACGCTTGAAAAACGCTACGTGGGCACGCAGCCTAAACCTCTGCTCTTTCTGGGATTTTCAGCCCAGGGGGCGGCCCTCAGACTGAAGGATATCTTTGTATAAGTGTGTAAGCTGTCAGTCACTGATGGGACCGCTGACTGGACCGAAAATCCCCCAAAAACAAAGGTTTAAATGATTACATCCCAGGTTATACTGAACCTTTTCCCACAAAACTACACACGTGGTCAAAATTGTTGGTACCCCTCCTTTTAATGGAAGAAAAACCCACAATGGTCACAGAAATAACTTGAATCTGACAAAAGTAATAATAAATTAAAAATCTATGAAAATGAACAAATGAAAGTCAGACATTGCTTTTCTGCTTCCACAGAATTAAAAAAAAAAATTAAGCTCATGAAATAGGCCTGGACAGAAATGATGGTACTCTTCTGAACTTAATATTTTGTTGAACAACCTTTTGAGGCAATCACTGCAATCAAACGATTCCTGTAACTGTCAATGAGACTTCTGCACCTCTCGACAGGTATTTTGGCCCACTCCTCATGAGCAAACTGCTCCAGTTGTCTCGTGTTTGAAGGTTGCCTTTTCCAGACGGCATGTTTCAGCTCTTTCCAAAGATGCTCAATAGGATTTACGTCAGGGCTCATAGAAGGCCACTTCAGAATAGTTCAATGTTTTCCTCTTAGCCATTCTTGGGTGTTTTTAGCTGTATGTTTTGGGTCATTATCCTGTTGCAAGAACCATGACATGTGACTGCGACCAAGCTTTCTGACACTGGACAGCACATTTCTCTCTAGAATCCCTTGATAGTCTTGAGATTTCATTGTACCCTGCACAGATTCAAGACACCCTGTGCCAGATGCAGCAAAGCAGCCCCAGAACATAACAGAGCCTCCTTCATGTTTCACAGTAGGGACAGTGTTCTTTTCTTGATATGCTTAATTTTTCCATCTGTGAACATAGAGCTGATGTGCCTTGCCAAAAACTTCCATTTTTGTCTCATCTGTCCATAGGACATTCTCCCAGAAGCTTTGTGGCTTGTCAACATGTAGTTTGGCAAATTCCAGTCTGGCTTTTTTATGATTTTTTTCAACAATGGTGTTCTGCTTGGTCGTCTCCCATCCACTTTGGTTGGTGCGATCTGACACTGATGTTCCTTGAGCTTGAAGTTCACCTTTAATCTCTTTAGAAGTTATCCTGGGCTCTTTTGTTACCATTCATATTATCGGTCTCTTTGATTTGTCATCAATTTTCCTCCTGCGGCCACGTCCAGGGAGGTTGGCTACAGTCCAATGGATCTTAAATTTCTGACTAATATGTGCAACTGTAGTCACAGGAACATCAAGCTGCTTGTAGATGGTCTTATAACCTTTATCTTTGCTTGTCTATAATTTTCTTTCTAATCTCCTGAGACAACTCTTTCCCTTGCTTCCTCTGGTGCATGTTGAGTGTGGTACACACCATGTCACCAAACAGCACAGTGAGTATCTGTAGCCCTATATACAGGCCCACTGACTGATTACAAGATTGTAGACACCTGTGATGCTAATTAGTGGACACAACTTGATTTAACATGTCCCTTTTGTCACATTATTTTCAGGAGTACCATCATTTCTGTCCAGGCCTATTTCATGAGTTTCATTTTTTTTAAATTCTGTGTAAGCAGGGTTGAAAAGCAATGTCTGACTTTCATTTGTTCATTTCCATAGATTTTTAATTTATTCTTACATTTGTCAGATCCTAGTTATTTCTGTGGTTTTTCTTTCATTAAACGAGGGGTACCAACAATTTTGACCACGTGTGTATATATCAATCTCCTCTGCTCTATAACATGGTGTCTGCAGATTGTACTGCATTTTCATGGTGACCTGTTCCCTTTAATGTGTCCCTTATACCAACCTCTGAATGAAACCCTAACGGACAATTGCTGCTGTTTTCCAGCTCCTCATTCAAAAAAGACAAGTTTTACACAATACATGTAGTACATTAAATGCAATAGTACCAAAAATCCATCCTCTCCTGTAAAACAAAAATAAACGCTCATGGCTACATTAATAGAAGATGAATAAAAAAAGCGATAAGTATTACAGCGTTCCCTGACATCGCAGTTCTCATTGCCCTTGTCTGGAAATGTAGTAGCCAAGCCCACACCCTGAAAAACAGTCCTATGCCATTTACCCCTCCACCAAATGTTTTTATAATGGGCACTCTGCCTGGCGAGAGGCATTTTCTGTGCATCCTCCAGTCCTAGATTTGCCCATGAAATGGCCAGATGTTACAATATATCATCCCTCCAGAGAACACTTTCCCACTGCTCCAGAGTCCTGCGGAGACGTGCTTAGCATGGTGATCTTGTGTAACCTAAACTCATAAATTTGGAGAGATGTCCCCATCCTTTTGGCCATATGGTATGTTAGATATAGTGGAGATCGTGCAGTAAGAAAGACTGTTGAGGGACATATTAGTCAGGGATTCCCTGTTATCAGCCATATGTTACTTCAGCACAGCAGATAGCGATGCGTTTACTGTCCCTTTAAGACCCTGCAGCTACATAGTACAGATCACAACTGCAATGGTAGAAGTATCAGAAACAAACCAATTCAGAAACCACTTGATGTTCTTCTTGTAATGAAACACAAACCTCTATTTATTTCCATTTCTGAATATTTCAGGCTTCAGAAATATTATAGGTGTGCTGTATGTTTGTTTTTTTGCTTCAGTTGTTTTCCTCCATCTGAAATGGTATTAAGTATGCGCCAGTAGCATTCAGCCACCGCAATAAAAATGTTATTTTCAAGCGTGGATCAAGGGCAAGCACAACTCCTGGATATTATGGAGGGCAGTGCAGTGTTGCATTGCAGGGAGAACGTTCTCATTATCATTCATTGCATTTTGCTAAGCTTGCCTGAAATGACACCACGTCGGCAGAGGTGAAAGCAGATGAGTTGCACAAGAGAGCGTGAAGTTTAGAAGCCTGTCTTCTGTTGCTTGTCCACTTTAGCCAAAATACTTCCAAGGTCTTTATATTAAATAAAACAGGGCAGTTTTTGCAGCCAGCGCCAGTATTTCACTAGTCCAGAATCCATGGAAAATAGCCTTCAGCAATCTGAAGTCCAGTAATGGGAAATCTTCAGGGTCTGATTGTAATTTGCAAAAAAAAGCAAAACCTAGAAAGCAAAGAGGTAAATAGATATGTACTCGGTGTCTGACCAGGACTGGTCCAGCAATGGCTAGAACAAAAGGTCTGAACCTCATCAGGCCATTTGTGTAGAAAACGCTGGGCATAGAGTGGAGCTGATCTGCGGGTAGTAAACAACGGACCCCCACCATGTGCCACAGCCCCTTCATTGTAGGCATGCATGGAGACCCACTGCCACGTCACTGAGCAGGGAGTATTTAATACTAATCAATGTCTCATATGAAGACCAGCAACAGGCCCGTCTTCACTTCAGTACCGTCATGGTGGGCATCGAAACCCTGCGGTCAGGTCGTTTGGAGGCTATGGGCACCCAGAATGAACACCTGGGCAGGATCATGCAGTTGAATTGCCGCTGTTTGTGATTACTGATGTTAACCCTTAAATTGTACTGTCAATCAGTGCAAGCTTCGGTTGCTGCTGTTAGACGCAGATGCTGGCTGTATAATACAGCTGGCATCTACCTTGTGTGGAGCGGGCTCATCTCTTGGGCCTGCCCCATGCACCCACAATATGATGCAATAGTATGTCACAGGGCAAAAAAGTTAAATTAGATGTGGGGGGTTTTGTGCGAAAAAACAGTGCCTATTGGCCATGTATATTACTGTAGCTCTGCCCAATTTCCAAGTTAAAAAAATAAAAATAAAAAAGGGGTTTTAAAATATATTTCTCGACTCGCATACATCTCATTTAAGAGCCATAAAAGCTATAGAAATGGAACAGATGATGCACTCACCAACAGTGTTGCTTGATAATAGTCCTGTTTATTCGGGATTACACATGCAGAGTGGTGGTGCAGGTTCTGAGGTGCAGGGGGCTAAGAGGACAACGGACATTTCGCGCAAGTCCTGCGCTTCAACGGGTCAGGGTTCAACGGGTTCATACAGATAAATCCAGGCGATCATTGAAGGTCAGTCCGCCCAAAAACAGAGGTAATTACAATTTAGTTTTACTTCAAAAAGAAGCTAGACTAATTCTGGACTCTTAACGCACAAGCTCCGACAAGACTCAATGATCGCCTGGATTTATCTGTATTTATATGAGTCTCTATAAGTTCATTGTAACTGCGTTCGTGTTGCATTGTGTTTTTAAACATTTTTTTATTTGTGTGTTTTTTCACTTAATCAACACCTGTGCAGGTGGGTTGGCCGTATCGCCTCATTTTCAGGTATTTAACCAGAAGGCTTCGGCTGCTCACCTGTAGAGGACCCGTTGAAGCGCAGGACTCGCGCGAAACGGCCGTTGTCCTCTTACCCCCCGCACCCCAGAACCTGCACCACCCCTCCGCATGTGTAATCCCGAATAAACAGAACTATTATCAGGCAACACTGTTGGTGAGTGCATTATCTGTTCCATTTCTACAGCTTTGACAGCTCAGGTTTCACTATATATGGAATTTGCACCACCTGGCTCGCATGCACACGGCTAGTGCCCTGTCTAAGTGGTTTCCAGGCTAACACTCTTTCATATGCAGAGTGCAGCAATTATTGCTCGACAATTGAAAGCTGCATAGTGTGACTGGTGCCTTACTATCTCTTTTCATATGCATCTCATTTAAGAGCACTTACTCCTGAGTTTTTAATCATAAAGCTCTAAAATCGCCTTCAGCTTTTCTCTGAATGTGACCTCCTTATCCAAATTTATTTATTAACAATATTTCCTGCAGTTAATTGGTTATAATACGAACTGATGGAAAAGCAGCCAAGCATATGAACAAAATGTAATTTATGATGTGCGGTACCTAAAGTGTTGCAACTGTTGTACGTAGAAAATGTCGCTATAAATAGAAAATAAGACTGCACCAGCATCATCATCACCATTGTCTCATCAACTTTTTTGCACAGGTCCAGTAAAATAAAAATCACGGAAAAAGCGCTAAGAAAAGCGATCAAAAGAATGCTCCTAATAAGGTTTTATGGGGAAATGAATCGCTGTTCATGTGTTCAGGCTATTGAATGTCTTTAAAACGCTGCAGGCTTTCAAAGAAGCCAAGTGGTTAAAAGAAGTAACAAGTCCATTCTTCTGGCGTTTTCTACTTGGTCAACTTCAATACTTTACAGTAGAGGTCAATGGGAAAGTTAAAAAGATGCCCAGGACCTCTCTCAGCATGCTGTTAGCCGTTTGACTTCAAAAACGTTAGTGTTTTTTTCATTGTAAAAAATGTCCGAAAAAAAACAATAAAAAGACTTCCAAAAGTGAGAATAGAAGTGTTGCTTTTTAATCCTTTGTGTGGTAGTAATGAGACTGCTGAAAAATCATCTGTACAGAGCAGAAAGTACAAGGCCTAGTGGCCAGTGTTTCTCAGAAGCAAAAGATGGTCAGAGGTCACCAATCTGTGAATAACTGCGTCTAAAGATTGTGGAATAACTTCAGAAAACTATTCCTGAACATAAAATTGCAGACCTGGAATATCCCATAATCTACATTTCATAATATCAAAAGATTCAGAGATTCTGGAGAAACCCATGTGCACAAGGGAGAAGACCAATGGTCAATAATGGATTCTCGTGATCTAAAACCAGGCATGAATTGGTCATGCACATTACTGCATGGGCTCAGGAATACTTCCAGAAACCATTGTCTGTGGTCCCAGTTCTCAGTGCAACAATGCCCAAATGCAAAGAAAAATCCATATATCCATGCAATCTAGAAACACTTAAAATTAACTCTGAAAAATGGAAACCACTGACGCTGTGTCCTGTGGACTCAATAGGAGAGGGACCATCCAGCTTGTTATCAGGGCACAGTTCCTGCACCTCTGCTGGTATGGGGCTGCATTAGTGCCAATGGCATGGGCAGCGCATACATTCAAGGCACTATCACTGCTAAACATTTATATGGAAGTTTTAGGACAACATATTCTCCCATCCAGCCATCGTCTATTTCAGGGAAGACCTTGTGTATTTCAGCAAGACAATGCTAAACCACATAGTGCATCCATCACACCAGCATGGCTTCACAGAAGAAGAGTTTGGGGAATGACCCGGCCGCCTGCAGTCCAGACCCAGAAAACATTTGGTGCATTATGAAACAAATAATCGGCAAGGCCCAGAACTGTGGAGCCGAGAGAATCCTACATCAGACAAGAACGGGACAACGTTCCTCCAGCGATGTCTCCTCACTTCCCAGACGTTTACAGACTGTAGTAAAGAGTAGAGGGGCTGCTACACAATGGTGGACATGGCCCGGGGACAAGTTTTTGGAGATGTGTTGTTGCCATCAATTTCTAAATTTATTTAACTTTTTCAAATGCAAAAGAAGAATGTCTAACGTCCAACTTCTGAGCTGTGTTCTCTATTTTTATGGCTGTAAGAGATTTCCAAATCATTGCATTCTTGTTTTCTGTACATTGTACAATTGGAGTTGTTGTATATAAATGGATGACAGTGATGCATATCTGATCCATGTATTTCTATTGTGTCATTACAGTGTGAAAAGGCCTGTAGGTATGAGCAGCATACTTGGACAATTAGGCTCTAAAAAACAGAAGATAAGCACATTGGAGAAATCTAAGCTGGATTGGGAATCGTTTAAAGAGCAAGAAGGGATTGAAGAAGAACTGGCTCATCATAATAGAGGCAAAGATGGGTAAGGGTATTTTCTAGCATATGTTTTCAGTATTTGGCTATGTAGATTATGCTGAACCTTCCTAAAGTGCATCGATCCATATTTTTTAAGCAATTAAGTGTGCATAGACCTAAAGATAGGGCTGCTAATCCCACCCCCAGGTAGACGGAGTGCTGATTTTCATGTCTATGTTGCTCGTGAACTTAGACGACTGGTCTGAAATCCTTAATTCACATGGTTACAAATTATTCTTAGCCCAAAATTGTCACTGTAGTAATAGAATTTAAAGGGAACCTATCACCAGGTTTGGCCGATATGAGATATGGCCACCACCTTTCTATAATGCTGTATATATGCCCCCAACCCGACTTGAAAGAGAAGAAAGAGCTTTTATTATACTCTCCTAGGGGGCGACCGGTCGGATGGGTGTTGCTAGTCTTGGTCTGGTGCCTCCCATCTTTTTATGATCGCCCTCCTCCTTGTTTTGTGTGGATGATGCGTCCCCAAGTCATCCACACAGGCATCGTGCCCCTGTTCAGGGCAGAGCAAAGTACTGCCGTGCGCATGCGCGTTTCTGGAGTCTGCGCCCCCAGGTGAGTATAATAAAAGCGCTTTTCCTTCTCTTGCAGGTCGGATCGGGGGCTTATATACAGCATTATAGAATGCTGTGTATCAGGCCTGAAAGGTGGTGGCTGTATCTCATATCTGCCAAGCCTGGTGACAGGTTCCCTTTAACAACACTGACTCTGTATTGTCTTTAACAAGTCGGACTGCCGTTTTCCATGGCTGACATAAGTATGCTATTACTGATATAAGGTTTCTTAAATCTGTTCCATTTTTAGATTGGTACAGAATCCCTTTATAGAGGACCTGTTAATCTTCCTGACGTGTCTGTTTTAGTAAATACTTGTGTTCCCCAGAATATAACAATTTTGGAGCATGTTTTCTTATAACTATGTGCTGTCCCTCTGTTATTCCTCTGGAAAATTTATGAAGAAATTGACAATGACACTGGGAACAATGATTGTAGAACGACAGACTATTTTTGGATACCCCCTCCATTGGTACCACCCAGTTGTCAATTTATATATACATTTTTAGGAATAGTAACAAAGGAGCAGCACAATGCATGAGATCTAAGAAGAGATGCTCCAGAAGTGATATTTCATGAGAAATAGATCAAAGTTAAGGAAATCATTGTATTGGTTTTGTGGAGGAGTCCTTTGTGGGCAAAAAGTGTCAGAACATCATCCATTAACGCTGGTCTGTCACCCCCAAAACTAAAATGTAAACATTTTTACATTCATATATGGGGCTTAACCCCTGTAAAATCACGCTCGTGGCACAGATGTTACTTATTTTATGAGTGTGCGCTCATATATACTCTGTGCAGCAAGGGGCCGGTGCTGCAAATATGCCAGGGGTGATCAGAGGACGCCCGGACACACTGACACTGTGAGCTCTCCCTGCCTGCAGTGTCAGTGTGTTCAGGGCTGAGGATTCGGTACAGGCTACTCATCATAAGGGGAGGGGCGGAGAATGGTAATTCAGGGGGTGCCAAGCACTTTTCCACGCCTAGGGTGCAACGAAGACCCCGCATTTAATAAAACCTCTCATAGTTTTAATACAATTGTTTTAGATAAAACAAAAATAAGTAAAATCTGTTTTTTGTTTAATTTCAGTTTTGGGGGTGACAAGCCCTTTAAGACATTTTCCAACATTTTCTCATTTTGTGTGAGACCTTCTAATTATGTAAATTTAAAGAGAACTTTTTACTGGACTTTTCTGGAACAGTTTATCTTTTTCTTCTGTGACCCTTAGTTCCAAAGTTATGTCCCTGGTAATAATGGTGCAGATTTTCCTTTCCACCAACTGGGCGTGTACCACAGAACTTCTCTGTGGGCGTTTAGCAATCAAGACCCCACCATGGTTCATGCCCAGTTTGTAGAAGGGAACATTTTCACCAGTATTATCGGGGTATATAACTTTGGAATGAAGGGGCACAGAATGAAAACTGCTCCAGAATCACTGGAGCAGCAGCGATTGGAGGAAGGACTCCAGTGAAAGGTCCTCTTTACAGATTTATGGTACATTACAGCTTTTCTTTTTTTTTTCTGTAAATTTTATTTATTTTACTCACTTATATAGCACCATTAATTCCACAGAGCTTTACAGACATTATGGGTACTGTCCCCATTGGGGCTCACAATCTACATTCCCTATCAGTATGTCTTTGGAGTGTGGGAGGAAACCGGAGAACCCGGAGGAAGCCCACACAAACACAGGGAGAATATACAAACTCCTTGCAGATGTTGTAATTGGTGGGATCTGAACCCAGTGCTGCCCAATACCACTATTCTCCTGAATCTGGCATTGTCCATTTTTTTTTTGTTCTTGCTGCTCTGTTCCTAAAATATTATCCCCTTTTTCCTATATGTAATCCATTGTTTCTTTTAAGCCAAATGGGTGATCCCCAAGAAGACTCCCATAGAGAAGTGTTAGGGATTAATGGATAGAAAGAATAAACTTACATTCAGGGAAGGAGGGCGATATCTTATGAATGGAGCGGCTCAGGAACAATATAAAAACCACTTCATATTCAGGAGTACAGCAGCCATTTACACCAGGGAAAAAAAACAAACATATTTATGGCTCGCTCCAGATTGGAGGCATGTCTGTCCTGCAATGTGGGACTGGTTTCTACAGATGAAGTACAAGCCTAAAAACCTGTCAACGGGTGCCAAAGTTGTACTAAAAGTAAGACAACCAAGAAGTGGTGTAGCGTTAGACAAAAGTTTCTAAAGACCAGCCAAATCATCCTGCTTGAGCTACTGCCATCTTTTTGGCTCATGTTCACACTAAATTTACATTACCTGCATATTAGAGAGGATTAGTATATCTGTCGCCTTTGGAAGCTGCTAGAAAATGTACAGAGCAGTCAGATAGGCTCTTTGTCCTTTGGACCTCTGCATGGATGAGCCCAGTGCTGGCTCGTACATCTGACAGCCGAGGAGTACAGGCCCATGCAGGGACTGACAGCTCACCTGTACACCTTCAGCTGCTTGTATAATACAAGGGGAGCCCTTGGTGTAAGGCCACTTCATAACATACATCTACATTATTACTACCAAATTAGTGTAGGAAAAACCCAAAACATGACCGATCAAAATCCTGGCCAAACAATCTGTATAAAACTGGCCTCTCACTATTGTCCTTACTCTTGCACCGCACAACTCTAAACTTGTGTAAAGGCGGACCGACTGGATAAATTGTTGTGCTATCAGATCTGGTGCCTGACGGTCTGGAAGTACTGATCATCTGGAAAGGGAAGATGTTGTACCATGCCGAATTATCCAGCTACTCACGTGAGGTTCCTCCTCTACAACTCTAATTCTAAAAAGATGGGGCAAGCTTTGCTGATAAGAACTTGGGAGCCTTTGGGGTGGCAGTAATGGCCGCCTGGTCTACCCCATGGAGCTACCAAGAAGGAAAGAACACAATTTTACTGTATGATTTTTTATAGGATTTAAATTCTGCAAGAGCCAAGTACAATGTTGTGTATTGCCCCCAATACTAATGCAGAATGAGAGCTGCGTGTTGATGGCACGGAGGAGGCCGGTCACCCCTGGCACTAGATGTGCAGTGTTAGCAGCTGGCACGGCGCCTCCATTGATCACTGTGCAGCGTGCTGACCTGACTCAGCATGCTCTTGTCGTAGCTGGTTTCTTCTCGCTTGGAGGGAAAGTTACTGCTGTATTCTTGGCTTTAATTCCTCTTATGTAACCCTCCCGGACGCGACAAGGACTTCATATTTTCTCTTAATTATTCACGTAGCATTGTGAGAATGGCCGTCCTGCACTGTGGGCTGGGAAGCAGCAGAACATGTTAATTTCCTTTTTCCGTGCAAAGTCTTAAAGCCTCGGAGAGCTTATTAGCTAAATGTGCAATCAATTTACAGACATTGCTAGCGTGCCTTATTAAAGTAGTGGTTTATTCTAAGCTCGCTTACAGAGATTGTAGGCCGATTGAGGACGACAGCCCATATACACCGATGGGGGTGAAGGTGTGCAGGGGAGCTGTCGTACCCAGGCCCTGGTGCCCGGGGAGGCAGGGCTGTGGAGTTGGAGTCGGTGTCCATTTTGGTGGAGTCAGTATAAAATGGACCAACTTCACCTCCTAAAATATATAATAAATAGGGTGCAGTAGTTCAATGCAGTTTGTGGGGAATATTTTTTTCAGAAAAATTGGGAAAGTTCTGAAATGTCCTATAATTGTCTGTCCTATTCCTGATCTAAGGGTCTAGACTTTTAGCTGAGATGAATCTGTGCTACAGTAAATATATCACTTAAACATGAACCATGTATGAGGGAGTCGGAGTCGTGGAGTCGGTCTCATGGAAATTGAGGAGTTGGAGGTTTGGCTTACCGACTCCACAGCCCTGTGGGGAGGTGCAATGCCACCTATACAGACACATATATTTAGGTGTTATTCATATTGCATTTTGGCCCAGGACTTTGTTACATCTCTGCGCACACCAATAGTATTTTTGGGATATGAACCATTGTGACTTTTCATCAAAATAAATCTATGATGGTCCACGTCACGAGAAGTTGTTTCCATATCTCCATTTCGCCTTCTACAGTGGACCTCTCCTCTGTGTAGGCCTCGGTAAGGAGTGTGAATATTACATGTATATTCCCGCCTGTGTCAGACAAAGTGGAGAGCGGAGAAATTGAGCAACTTAATCTGGGGTGTTATTTTAAATGCCACCAAATAAATATTTCTCTTGTCCTTCATGCCTGCTGGATGTGGACTGGAACATTTGTTCTTAGCCATTGTCACGAGACACCCCAGTTATTGAGAGTCTCAGTATATACCGTGTATAAAAATCTTCTTTTTTTGTGATAACCCTTGATTTCTGATTTATTTGTATCATCCTAAATCTTGTCTGTTCTTGTTTTTTGTTCTAGATACATTGAAAGGAAAGCTTTCCTGGAACGAGTAGATTATCGGCAATTTGAGCAGGAGAGGGAAATCAGACTAAAAAATATGAAGCCGTAACCTTCACCATGGGACTGTGATAAGCTCCATGGACGTCACATTATCCTACTGTACATAGGTCGCAGGAGAACAATGTCATTATGTAGGGTCTGAAAATCTGTATATCTGGACTAGAACATGAACATTTTAAATGTTTTTTTTTTCTCTTTTAAAGACATTTCTTGACTGATTTTTTTTTTCTTTGGGAACAGAGTGGTTTCAGTGACTTTGGATTAATAAATGTCTTTGTAAATTAAGATGTTGTGTTAGTGTAGTCCGTGCTGGTGATACAGAGTTGTGCAGGTAGAGAGGACCTTTATTTCTAATTGATTGTCAGCCGTGCTCCAATAAAATTAGACAGGGTTGGTTTTCGACTATTGCAGCTATAAAAGCCATGGAAACTCTTATTAGGACCGGTCAATGGCCATAAATATGTATTTTTTTATATATAATTTATCTAAATGTTGTTCTGAATCTGGCTTCATGTTTTTTACACCTTTCCATCAGATTCAGTACAGCAGCGTTATGACCAGGTAAAAAATCTGGAATATTAGAAAATTAACAGTTCAAGGGTTTTTTTTTTTTTTTTTTTCTTAAACGCCTATTGAAACAGTTGTATGTTTTGCACCACATAATTCCTTCTGCCTTAGTCTAAATAGCTTGAAATTGGTGACGGCACGAGTTAAGGCCATGTGCACACGTTCAAAACAAGTGCTTCTCAATAAGTTAGAATATCATCAAAAAGTTAATTTAGTTCAGTTCTTCAATACAAAAAGTGAAACTCCTATATTATATAGAGTCATTACAAACAGAGTGATCTATGTCAAGTGTTTATTTCTGTTAATGTTGATGATTATAGCTTACAGCCAATGAAAACACAAAAGTCATTATCTCAGGAAATTAGAATTATTAACAAAAAACACCTGCAAAGGCTTCCTAAGCATCTAAAAAGGCCCCTTAGTCTGTTTCAGTAGCCTCCACAATCATGGGGAAAACTGCTGACTTGACAGATGTCCAGAAGGCAGTCATTGACACACTCCACAAGGAGAGTAAGCCACAAAAGGTCACTGCTAAAGAAGCTGGCTGTTCACAGCGTGCTGTATCCAAGCATATTAATGGAAGGTTGAATGTAAGGAAAAAAAGTGGTAGAAAAAGGTGCACAAGCAACCGGCATAACCGCAGCCTTGAAAGGATTAAGAGAAGGCCATTCAAAAATTTGGGGGAGATTCAGAAGGAGTGGACTGCTGCTGGAGTCATTGCTTCAAGAGCCACCACACACAGACGTATCCAGGACATGGGCTACAAGTGTCGCATTCCTTGTGTCAAGCCACTCATGACCAGTAGACAACACCAGAAGCGTCTTACCTGGGCCAAGGAGAAAAAGACCTGGACTGTTGCTCAGTGGTCCAAGGTGTTGTTTTCAGATGAAAGTAAATTTTGCATTTCATTTGGAAATCAAGGTCCTAGAGTCTGGAGGAAGAGTGGAGAGGCCACAATCCAAGCTGCTTGAGGTCTAGTGTGAAGTTTCCACAATCAGTGAGGTTTGGGCAGCCATGTCATCTGCTGGTGTAGGTCCACTGTGTTTTATCAAGACCGAAGTCATCGCAGCCGTCTACCAGGACATTTTAGAGCACTTCATGCTTCCCTCTGCCGACAAGCTTTTTGGAGATGGAAATGTCATTCTCCAGCAGGACTTGGCACCTGTCCACACTGCCAATTTACCAATACCTGGTTTACAAACAACAGTATCACTGTGCTTGATTGGCCAGCAAACTCGCCTGACCTTAACCCCATAGAGAATCTATGGGGTGTTGTCAAGAGGAAGATGAGAGACACCAGACCCAACAATGCAGATGAGCTGAAGGCTGCTATCAAAGCAACCTGGGCTTCCATAACACCTCAGCGGTGCCGCAGGCTAATTGCCTCCATGCCACGACGCATTGATGCAGTAATTGATGCAAAAGGAGCCTTCAGCTCCTCTGCATTGTTGGGTCTGGTGTCTCTCATCTTCCTCTTGACAATATCCCATAGATTCTCTATGGTGTTAAGGTCAGGCGAGTTTGCTGGTCAATCAAGCACAGTGATACTGTTGTTTTTAAACCAGGTATTGGTACTTTTGGCAGTGTGGACAGGTGCCAAGTCCTGATGAAGCATGAAATAGCCATCTCCAAAAAGCTTGTCAGCAGAGGGAAGCATGAAGTGCTCTAAAATTTCTTGGTAGAGTGCTGCGCTGACTTTGGTCTTTATAAAACACAGTGGACCTACACCAGCAGATGACATGGCTCCCCAAACCATCACTGATTGTGGAAACTTCACACTAGACCTCAAGCAGTTTGGATTGTGGCCTCTCCACTCTTCCTCCAGACTCTGGGACCTTGATTTCCAAATGAAAATTGGAACTCTGGGACCTTGTGGAGTGCGTCAATGACTGCCTTCTGGACATCTGTCAAGTCAGCAGTCTTCCCCATGATTGTGGAGCCTACTGAAACAGACTAGGGGACCCTTTTAAACGCTTAGGAAACCTTTGCAGGTGTTTTTGTTAATTATTTTAGTTTACTGAGATAATGACTTTTGTGTTTTCATTGGCTGTAAGCCATTATCATCAACATTAACAGAAATAAACACTTGAAATAGATCACTGTTTGTAATGACTCTATACAATGAGTTTCACTTTTTGTATTGAAGAACTGAAATAAATTAAATTTTTTGATGATATTCTAATTTAGTGAGATGCACCTGTATATACCTACATATGTAGTACACTATATGTAGCGTACCAATAAATAAATATTAATATGAAAAAAAAAAAGTACACATATTTGGTATCACCGCTTCCGGAACGACCTGACCTATAAAACTGTCCCGCTAGTTAACCCATTTGGTGAACAAAAAACTGTGCTTTATCATCATACCGCCAAACAAAAAGTGGAAAAAACGCGATCAAAAAGACTAATGTAAATAAAAATCGGACCTCTGAAAACGTCATCTTGTCCCACAAAAAAGAAGCCGCCATGCTCCATCACCTGAAAAATAAAAAATTTATAGCTCTCAGAATAAATGCAATACAAATGAATGCAAAAAATTGTTTTCTATAAAATAGTTTTATTGTGTAAAAGCGCCAAAACCTTAAAAAAAAACTATATAAATGTGGTATCGCTGTAAACGTACTGACCCGAAGAATAAAGCTGCCTGATCAATTTTACCACACACGGAACTGCATAAAAAAAACAATTCCTGAATTGTTGGTTTTTGTTTATTCTGCCTCCCAAAAATCGGAATAGAAAGCGATCAAAAAATGTCACGTGCCCAAAAATGGTACCAATAAAAATATCCAATAGTCCCGCAAAAAACAAGCCTTTATATCACTGTCGGTCAAAATATGGAAAAATTATAGCTCTAAAAATATGGCAATGCAAAAAAAAGTGTTTTTTTTAGTATGTGACAGCTGCCAAACCTAGAAACCCGATCTAAATCTGGTATCGCTGTAATCGCACCCAACCGAAGAATAAAGTCGTCTAATCAATTATACCTCACGAGGAACGGCTTAATAAATAAATAAAACCAATTCTTCACCTACTGCTGATTTGTTCATTCTGCCTCCTAAAGATCGCTGTAAGGCTCAGCTCACATCTATCCTGCGCTGATTGCTTACACCGGGGTTTCCCTATAAATCAATGAAATACGTGATTCAGACAACCCCCAGCGGAAGATTCCCTGTAATGAAGCAGATGGAAGCACCGTGGACGTTGTCTGGCCTGTGATCCCACAGTGTCCGTCTTTTTATTAGGCATGCATAAAAGTTCCGTCGGACAACGTTTTATGAATCACTGAAAAAAAGGACACCGCTAAACAGAGGCCTGACAGAGTCCAGAGTAAGGACGGTTTCACCCGTCATATTTCCAGTACCGGAAAAAACAGTACTGGAGATGTCCGTGGACACCTGTGTGGCAACCGTGTGCCGCATCAGGAGCACGTGTACCGGCATCTGGGAATCAGCGGTACAGTTAGCGCTCTTTCCAAGCGCTGGGTGCTGAACACTGCCCTCATCCTGCCCTCATCATTGTCCTCTGCTTGCGCTGCGATCAGCGCGAGCAAGGGACAATGATGAGAGTAGTATTCTGCGCACACTGTGTCCTGGTGTAAAAATAAGAATAAAAAAAAATCCTTATACTCCCCTGTCTGAAGATGTTCCCTGCTGTAACCCATCTGACTGCTCACGCCGGGGAGAATGACTCGCTCCAGCGAGCGGACCTACTCAGTGAGCGGTGTCCTGTCACTCACTGAGCTCAGCGCAGCTCTGGGGCTTGCTCACTGCAGCGAGTCATTCTCCCTGGCTCCTCTGCGTAAGCGGTCAGGTGGATTACAGCGGGGGGACACCTTCGGATAGGTGAGTTTAAGGATTTTTTATTCTTATATTTACACCACTGCAGAATAGCAGAATACTACTCTCATTGTTCCTTGCTCACGCTGATTGCAGCGCAACCAGGAGACAATGATGAGTTCAGCACCTGGCGCTTGGGAACAGCGCTAACTGTACACTGATCCACCGTCAGTGGAAACACACTGACCTGTTCACAGACTAATTTGAATGGGGCTATGTGTGTATGTGTCTCCGGTACGTGTGGAAACAGTCACCACAGGTACCGGACACACTGGCGAGTGAAAAGGCCTAACTCTGCTGCCTCATTATAGTGAATGGATCCCTCGGGTTTTCATCTGAATTACGTAGGAGCTGTGTAGGAGTTTGCATACTATTCGAGAAAAATCTGCACTCCAGGAAACAGATAGCCCTCAATCCCTCCCGAGTCTCGCAGTGTGGCTAAGCAGTACTGTACAGCCACATATGGAGTATTTGTACACTCAGAAAAAATGTGTGACAAATTTTGGTGTCATTTTTACCCATTTCCCCTTGTGAAAATGTAAAATCTGGGGCTAAAACCAAACTTTGGTGGTAAAAATGTAATTATTCTTTCTTCACCGCCCAATGGTGTAAAATTCTGTGAGGCACATGTGTCAACATGCTCATTGCATGCATTCATTGAGTGGCATAGTTTGTAAAATGGGGTCTCTAATGGGGGTTCTGCTGTACTGGCACCTTAGGGACTCTGCCAATGTGACATGGCACTGTCAAACAAGCCCAGCAAAATATGAACTCCAATATATCCCTTCTGAGCTTTGCACTGTGCCTCAAAAGTAGTTTTGACTACATATAGGGTATCTGCGCTCAGGAGAAATTGCACAACAAATTTTGGGGTCCAATTTCTCCTGTTACCCTTGTGAAAATAAAACAAATTGGGGCTAAAAGATCATTTTTGTGGTGATTTTTATTTTCAAGGCTCTACGTTATAAACTTTTGTGAAACACTTGGGGGTTCAAAGTGCTAACCATACATCTAGATAAGTTCCTTAAGGGGTCTAGTTTCCAAAATGGTGTCACTTGTGGGGGGTTTCTAATGTTTCATTAGCCTTAATGGGGGCTCTCCAAACCCGACATGGCATCCGCTAATTATTCCAGCAAATTTTACATTCAAAAAGTCAAATGATGCTCCTTCCCTTCCAAGCCATGCCATGTGCCCGAACAGTGGTTTTCTCCCACTTATGGGGTATCAGCGTGCTCAGGAGAAATTGCACAACAAATTTTGGGGTCCATTTTTTCCTGTTACTCTTGCGAAAATAAAAATTTGGGTCTAAAGTATCATTTTTGTGAAAAAAAAGGTAAATGTTCATTGTTTTCTTCCACATTCCAAAAATTCCTGTGAAGCATCTGAACGGTTAATAACTTCTTGAATGTGGTTTTGAGCACCTTGAGGGGTGCAGTCTTTAGAATGGTATGACTTTTGGGTATTTTCTGTCATAAAGGCCCCTCAAAGTCACTTCAAATATGACGTGGTCCCTAAAAAAAAATGGTTTTGTACATTTTGTTGGAAAACTGAGAAATCGCTGGTCAATTTTTAACCCTTTATAACTTCCTAACAAAAAAAATTTTGGTTCCAAAATTGTGCTGATGTAAAGTAGACGTGTGGGGAATGTTATTTATTAACTATTTTGTGTGACATATCTCTCTGATTTAAGGGCATGAAAATTCAAAGTTTGAAAATTGCAAAATTTTCTAAATTTTTGCCAAGTTTCTGATTTTTTTCACAAATAAACGCAAGTGGTATCGAAGAAATTTTACCACTATCGTGAAGTACAATATGTCACGAAAAAACAGTCTCAGAATCTGTGGGATCCGTTGAAGCGTTCCAGAGTAATTACCTCATAAAGTGATAGTGGTTGGTCAGAATTGTAAAAATTGGCCTGGTCATTAAGTTGCAAACAGTCTTCGGAGGTAAAGGGGTTAAATCCTAGAGATTAATTAAAAGGTTGTTGGGCGCATGGCCCCTCTTGCCTCTTGGCTTTCTGCTTGTTGGGGAGCGGTGCACTCCTGATGATGAACACCTTGGACCAGGGACATGGTTACGCCACTGGTCTGAACTGTGTGCTCCCCCATGCTTCTTTGCCTCTGCAGCATCAGACGCAGGGGCCCTGAACCTGGCTGGATTCCGCTTTCAAGAAGTGAAGTCGTTGCCTTTCGAGACTTGCTACCACTGACAAACTTGGCAACAAATGTTACACAAATTTAAAAAAAAGAAAAAACAAATAAAAAAACCTTTGTGATAACAGAGGATTTTTAATAGCACTTGCAATTTTAACTTTAATGTTGAGATTAACCCTTTACATTTTAATTCACGACTTTTATTCAGTATTTCAATTATCACTGTTTTGTTGGTAATGTATTTTAACATTGGTAATCCAATGTAAAGCAGGGAATCTGACGCAACCAAAATTCATAGAGTAATGTACTGGTGAATACATAGAAATATTTTTCTTTCCTTCCATAAAGGGGTTAAACGAGGCTCTCAAAATGCCTTACTTGTTTGTATCAAATAAAAATTATTTAATGAATAAAACAAATATATATGGATCCTTGGGGCCCTCACATTGGCACAGAAAGGCATAGGTTGTCTTTTTGTTATATGGATTTGTTTTCTCATTTTGTCTCTCATAGTTGAGGTCTACCTATGATGTCATTTACAGGCCTCTCTCATCTCTTTAATTGGGAGAACTTGCACAATTGGCTGACTAAAAATACTTTTTTTTCCCCACTGTACAAAGCCTAAGGAATCAAACAATGTACAAACCATCAGAAGACTTTTGCTCAACATTGGGCTAATGCAAGAAATCCAGCTATAGGTGCTCCATTGACCTCACACCTCCTCTGTCTAACATGATCATGACGCAGAGCGAGGCTGGAATGGAGGTCCATCATCTTATGCGATGAGTTCCACTGTCGTCATGGACACAATGATAGCTGGAGATTGGTCGGGAGACCACGTGGGCAACATCATGAAGAGGCCTTCATAAGGGATTGTGAAAGTGTCCCAGGAACTATTTGTCAACATAACGCCAGGCTGCAGTTTGTTTGGGCTCCTGTAAGTCACCTGCGTAACCTAAATGAGCTACCATGGCCTGTAGTGCCTCCCATATGGGACGTCATTGGCTTCCAATTGCAAACTGTGCTGCCAGTAGCAGATCTTAATGATTTACCCGAGCGCATTCAGTGCGGCAGAACATTCCTCAAACAATCGGTAATAACAGTGATGGCAGCCAAGGTAAGTGTGGGGATTTCTTCAGATGACGCTCATTTTTATGCTAAATAAATTGAGATGTTTTGAAAAATTTGTTTCTATTTTTTCATCATTTGCAAATTAGTTACATGAATCCATCCTGTGATTTCCCGAATTCTGCCACTTTTCCTACATTGGTGTTCATTGGAAGATAGTATATTTTTTTGCTCTTTTCTTGATAAAACACAAGAGCTAAAGATAACATTTGAAAGCAATAACCATGGTTCTGGATTATAGATATCTTCCCTAGAATTTCTGAAGCTAAATAATGGACTAGGCTAAATATTCCAGTTGGATTAGTCACAGATCAATGCTCGTCATATAGTGATCAGCATTGTTTAATGAGTAAGTGTCCGCATAGCCATGGGGAGCATAAAATTCACACCACCTCTCTAATTACAGGGAAATACATTTTACTCTGAAACATAGTGGAATTTCAGAGAGAACCTGGAAGTGGAAAAATTGGATGGATTCCTTTCCCACGAGGAGTCTTGATTGATAGTCATCTATGTAAGAAGGAAATGATCACATGAGAAAATGGCTCTGGTACAGGGTCAAAACGCGTTGTTCATGAAGACCATTTTATTTTGCCACTGTTCTATTTTAGATTTAATCTCTGACCATACGGATCCATTTGGCATTGCGGCCGGGAGACGGCTGCAGTTATAGGCAAACTGGCCTATAAGAGATGCCCCAGATTTAGACATCTCTCGTTCTGATCCTTGCTTGCTTTTGTTTTCAAACTTTTCTAATTTCCTGCCATGTAGAGCTGAGAGTTATGTGCAGCTCAAGGTTAAGGAAAAGAAGATGTTATTGACTTCCAAATTTTCTGCTCGGCCCCGTCTTTCATCAACAAATGACTCAGAACGGGATATTTTGGATGATTTGGAGATGCCTTGAGAAGCTGACAAGTTGCGAGCAGCAGAGGTCATATTGACCGACTACCCTCACCTTGGTTTTCTTCCTAAGATTGAGAGGAGTTTTCATCATTGTTTCTAAGTCTTTTGATAAGAATATATTGCTTGGGAGGAGATTAGCATATGACTGACTGCTTTAATTTGCATTACATTGCCTCCAGAACATTAGTTAATTTGCTTTTTTTGGCAATCCCTTAAATAATTTCTTAAGTGTGTCATGTCCAGATAAAGCGGATGTGCTTTGTACACTTCTTTGCCATTTGGCCCTGTTCAACTCATCCAACCATTGTGCAGCAGATGGAGTCCAACGGCGTGTTTTTCCCACATAATTGTTAATGTTAATGATATCATTGACTACTGTGGGCATTTGTGGGGTGGAATAGCACATATCCGAAAAGTGCAATGTGAATTTGGCCTTAAAACATGACCGCTTAGAGGTAATTTTTCATTCCTTTCAGTTGTCCTTCAGACCTGTCTGCAGAGTACAGGCTACTAGTTATGGCAGCCTGTATTCCATCAATATAGTACTGATGATTTACACAACCCCTCCTATAAGAGGGTAAGATTTATTAAAATCATACCACTTAATTCTATGCATGTGCCTGAGAATGTAGTAATATTTGTCTGTATGCCTCATAGTCGTTCATGTCAACCATGTTGTTCTTGAGATGATCGTGTTACGTGATCCTCCCGTATACCATGGTGTTCTGGTTGTGACATGTAAAGTCAATGCAAAACTTATTTGAAATCACTTATGAGATCTGTATACACATCCTGTGCATTCACTGCTTCACAGAACTTGTCAACCTGCTGTAAAATCAATCCATGGGTACGTTACTTTGGGACTTGCTGGGAACATCGTCCCTCTTACATAACTTGTACGGTCATTGAAGAATGCAGAGCTTTTGCTTGACTTGGCACATTCACTGGTACACAGACAGGGCCTTCATTCAAGCAGAAGTCTCTGAGCACCCTGCTAACTCCTGCCATGCTCAAGTACTCTGCCTGACGGTATCTTGTGCAACTGCTCCTAGCAGCTGGCGGTGCACAGTCAGTGGGCATATTGCTTATGGTTATTGAGATTGCATATGGAAGCTAATGGTGGGTACCATGAGTAGACATGAAAAATGTAACAGCTTTCATCAATATTGGGTATTCCAGTGTCTAATGCTCCATGATTTATTGCACCTCTATGTATTCTACACCACGGTTGATCATTTGCTTTTTTTTTTTAAGTCACTTTCCTTTTTTGTCTTGTGCTATTAGTTGCCATTTTTGGTGCCAAATTCTTCAAAATGGAGCGAACTATATAAGAATGTGGCACGAAGTCAAAAATGTTTTTTTTCTTTTATCTGTCTTGGACTGTTTAAGTTTTTGAATTGTTTTTCCGTTTCTTAAAATGACACAATGGCGGCCAAATACTAACGTAGCCAAAAATACACCAGGGAGAGACTGGAGTTGCGACAAATTTAGAGACTTGATTGATGAGTCAAGTCTCAATTGATGAATCAGGTGAAAACATCTGGACATTGCTAAACTCTCTCCACAAAGCAGAATAAAAAAACAAAAAATAAACAGATGAGCACATACAGTAGTGTTCAAAATAATAGCAGTCCAATATGTCTAACCAGATTAATCACCGTTTTTGGTATAAATTATATGACCACATGTAAAGCAATTTGCCAGTTGGTGCAGTAGATTCTAAAAAAACCAAAAGACTCGGTATTCATGATCTGCATGTTCTTGAGTCTGTGTATTTGAATAATTAATTGAAAGGGGATGTGTTCAAAATAATAGCAGTGTGGAGGTCAATTAGTGAGGTCAATCATTCTGTGAAGAAACAGGTGTGAATCAGGTGGCCCTTATTTAAGGGTGAAGCCAGCACATATTGTACATGGATTTCTCCTTAAAAGCCTGAGAAATATGGGTCGTTCGAGACATTGTTCAGAAGAACAGTGTACTTTGATTAAAAAGTTGATTGGAGAGGGTAAAACTTATAAAGAAGTGCCGGCAATGATAGGCTGTTCAGCTAAAATTATTTCAAATGCTTTAAAATGGAAAGCAAAACCCAAGAGACGTGGAAGAAAATGGAAGGCTACCATTCAAATGGATCGAAGAATAGCCAGAAAGGCAAAGTCTCAGACAATGATCAGCTCCAGGATGATCAAAGACAGTATCAAGTTACCTGTGAGTACTGGGACAGTTAGAAGACGCCTGTGTGAAGCTAATCTCTTAACAAGAAGTCCCCACAAAGTCCCACTGTTAAAAAAAAAATGACATGTACTGAAGCGGATACAATTTGCCAAAGAACATATCAACTGGCCTAAAGAGAAATGGAGAAACATTTTGTGGACTGATGAAAGTAAAATTGTTCTTTTTGGGTCCAAAGGCCACAGACAGTTCATCAGACGACCCCCAAACTCTGCATTCAAGTCACAGTACACTCTGAAGACAGTGAAGCATGGTGGTGCCAGCATCATGATATGAGCATGTTTTTCTTACTATGGTGCCGGACCTCTTTACTGCATACCAGGGATCATGGACCAGTTTGCATATATTAAAATACTTGAAGAGGTCATGTTGCCTTACGCTGAAGAGGATATGCCCTTAAAATGGGTGTTTTAAAAAGATAATGACCCTTAACACACTAGTAAACAAGCAAAATCTTGGTTCCAGCCCAAGAAAATTGAGGTTATGGAGTGGCCAGCCCAATCCCGGACGTTAATCCGATAGAACACTTGTGGGGTGTCATCAAAAATGCCGTTTCGGAGGCAAAGTCAACAAATGCCAAAAAATTGTGGGATGTAGTGAAATCATCCTGGACTGGAATAACAGTTGACCGGTGCCAGAAGTTGGCTTACTCTATGCAACATAGATGTGAAGCAGTTCTAAAAAATTCTGGGTATACAACTAAATATTAGGTTAGTGATTCACAGGAGTGCTCAATCCTCAAAAAAACAGTACATATTATGAGTTTGTAAAGACAAATGCAGACACTGCTATTTTTTAGAACAGCCCAATGTTCATGTTTTGTTATTTTTTGTAAAGTAGTTAAAAATTATATACATTTCTCTTCATGTTTTGAATTAGAAAACAGTGGGCAATGTTCCCAATGATGGAAAGAAAAATTAGTATAAAAATGTTGTGCTTAACTCAAGTTTTTGAATACTCTGCTATTATTTTGAACACTACTGCATGAAATAGATTTAAATAAGGGCACAAATAGAGTAATGAATTGGGTACAAACACAAAGAAAGGTGCAAAGCTAGACAAAATAGGTGCAAAGGCAGTGATCAATAGGGGTCAAAGTATATCCAAGTTCAGTTTTGGAATAATATACTGTATTTTGCGGACTATAAGACGCACCAGACCATAAGATGCACTGCCGGAGCAGGAGGTAGGGTCACTGCTTCTGGAGGCCGGCGGTGGCATGATTGGGGCGATGCTGTGGGCCTTAGTCTATCAGAAGATGTTGGCACCAGTGAGCAGAGTCCCCATTCCCGTAGATTTCCCTGCTGTGCTGTGGGCTTCGGGAAAATGGCCGCCTAAGGCGGCATATGCGTAGAGATCTTGGGAGACGAGATCTTGGAGACGAGCTCTCCTCTCTCTCGATCTCAATCTGCGCATGCACCGCCTCCGGCCATTTTCCCGTAGGCCACCGCAGGAAAATCTACGGGAAAGGGGACGCCAGTCAACATCTTCTGAGAGCCCGGGACACGCAGCATCGCCCCACTCCAGCAGCCGGCCTCCTGAAGCAGTGACCATACCTCCTGTGACCCCGCTCCACCGCAGCCACTCCCATCCTCTGGTAAGATACCTTCGGATTATGAGACGCATCCCCGTTTTCCTCCAAAATTTGGGGGAAAAGAAGTCTGTTACAATCTGAAAAATACGGTAATCTAAATTTGGCCCTACTACTATCCGAAAGTCAGACTTTAACATTTTGGTTTCTTTTAGCTTTGCAGTTTATCAATACAGTTTGCAGAAAGGATGCAAAATTGAAATTAATTTGTAGAAAACCACCAGGTGGCAATGTTTCCTCTATTAATCACTGAACGGTATCACAGTATCTAATGTGCCAAAGTATGGAGTAGAATAGCGTTTTTGTGTAAATGCACTCACTGATAATAACAAATAGTGCATGATAGTTTAGTATGATTGGAGATGAGCGCATCGATTCTCAGAACCTTGGTTCAGATGCAATGTCACTAGTCCATGGTCATCAGACAAGGAGCCTTGTGAACGAAGTCTGTCATATCATGTCACAACAATATCGTACCAGGCTTACAAATCAGAAGAGGCAATGGGGATTTCTTCAGGTAAGAGACGTTAGCCTTGGAATGCTGCCATGGACAGTTTACCAGAGTCTTGGGAACTGTTTTGCTAGTTCGTGATATACACTGCTCAATAAAATAAAGGGAGCACTTACATTGTGGTGTTTAACTCCAAGTCAATCACACTTCCGTGAAATCAACCTGTCCAGTTTTGAAGTAACACTGATTGTGAATCAATTTTTCCTGCTGTTGTGGAAATGGAACAGACAACCGGTAGAAATGAAAGTCAGTTAGCAAGACACCCCCTATAAAAGATGGTTCTGTAGGTGGTGATCATGGACCATTTCTCTGTTCTAATCCTTTTTGGCTGTTGTTTTGGTCACTTTTGCATTTGTCATTGGTCTCACCCCTAGAGGTACAGTAGCATGAGGCGGTGTCTACAGTACAACCCACAGAAGTTGCTCAGGTAGTGCAGCTCATCCAGGATGGCACATCAATGAGAGCTGTGGCAAGAAGGGTAGCTGTGTCTGTCAGCACACAGTGTCCAGAGCATGGAGCAGATACCAGTAGACAGGCAGTACGCCAGGAGACGGGGAGGGGGCCGTAGGAGGGCAACAACCCAGCAGCAGGGCCCCTACCTCCTCCTTTGTGCAAAGAGGGACAGGAGGAGCAGTGCCTGAACCCTGCAAAATGACCTCCAGCAGGCCACTGACATCCATGTGTCTACTCAAACTGTCAGAAACAGACTCCATGAGGGCCCGATGCCCACAAGTGGATGTTGAGCTTACAGCCTTTCACCGTGCAGGGTGATTGACATTTACCAGAGAACACCAATATTGGCAGATTCTACATTGGTGCCATGTGCTCTTCACGGATGAGAGCAAATTCACACTAAACACATGTAACAGAGTGTGGAGACACCCTAGAGAACGTTCTGCTGCCTGCAACATCCTTCAGCATGACCAGTTTGACAGTGGGTCAGTAATGGTGTGGGGAGGCATTTCTTTGGAGTGTCACACAGTCCTCCATGTGCTCGCCAGAGGTAGCCTGACTGGCATCAGGTACCAGGATGAGATCCTGAGACCCATTGTGAGACCATATGCAGGTGCGGTTGGCCCTGTGTTCCTTCTGATGCATGGCAATGCTAGACCTCATGTGGCTGAAGTGTGTCAGCAGTTCCTCCATGATGAAGGCATTGATGCTTTCGACTGGCCTGCCTGTTTCCCAAACCTGAATCCAATCGAGAACATATGGGACATCATGTCACGTTCCATCTACCAACGCCATGTTGCACCACAGACTGTCCAGGAGTTGACTGATGCTTCAATCCAAGTCTGAGAGGAGATCCCTCAGGAGAACATCCGCCGCCTCATCAGGACATGCCCAGGCATTGTAGGGAGGTCATATAGGCACGTGGAGGCCATACACAATACTGAGCCTCATTTCCTTGTCTTGAGTCATTTACCCTGAAGTTGGATCAGCTTGGAATTTGATTTTCTACTTTGATTTTGAGTATCATTCCAAATCCAGACCTCCATGGGATATTCATTTTGATTTACATTGATCATTTTTATGTTTTATTGTTCTCAACACATTCCAGTATGTAATCGATAAAGATTTGCAACTGGAATATTCCATTCAGTGATATATAGGATGTGGAATTTTAGTCCTCCCTTTATTTATTTTAGCAGTGTATTATCAGTGATACATTTATAATCAACTTTTTCCTACCCCATTTTTATGATAGATTCTTATTATACAGTCCTATGTAATCTCTTTACACTACACTTCTTTGATGAACGTTACATTTTCTGTGAACCTTAAATATATATGTATTAGGATTCCCATCATATGTAGATAATCACTGAAGGATAAACGTCAAAATCATAGGGCTCTCCATAGTGAAGAACCGTAACTTAAAAAATACATTTGTAACACATATGTGAACACGCAGTGCTAGAGGTAGCATGCTCCTCTACAGTCATGGTCAAAAGTTTTGAGACTGACACAAATTTTCATTTTGATAAAGTTTCCCACTTCAGTTTTTTATAGTGGCAATTTACATTGGCTCTAGATTTTTAAGATAATTTGCAAAAACAGTTCTGTCATGTCCTGGCATGAAAATTAACTTAATCACAAAAAAAACATTTCAACTTACTTTCAGACCTGCTACAAAATTACCTACTTACATTATTTCAGTGATCTTCTTGTTTGCTATGGAGAAAGTGTTAACTATCACCAGCAACTGATAGCACTCTTGCCGACTGGTTGCGTTAAAAGGGTGCTTGAAGTCATAGTCTTCTTTTTTTGTTACCTCCAAGGAAACATGTGCAGTCGTCACTGTGTTGCATCAAGAAGGCTTTACAGGCAAGGACATTGCTACTTGTCAGATTGCCTCTAAGTCAACTATTGGACCATCAAGAACTTCAAAAATAAAAATTTAATTATTAAGAAGGTTTCAGGGTATCTAAAAAAAGTCCAGCAAGTGTCAGGATTGTCTCCTAAAGAAGATTCAGCTAGGGGATTGGTTCAACACCAGTGCAGATGTTGCTCAGGAATGGTGGCAGGCAAGTGTCAGTGCTTCTACATGTACCATGAAGTGAAGGCTTTTGGAAGCTGGTCTGATGTCAATAAGGGCAACAAAGAGGCAGTTTCTCTCCAAGAATAATGTTAAGGACAGATTGACACTCTGCAAGAAGTACAGGAATTTAACTTTTTCTCTGACGAAGCCACCATCAGACTTTGGGACAGCTGGAAGAATGATTTTCCAGAGAAGAATAGGTGATCACTACCAAGAGTCCTGTTTCATGCCAACAGTAAAACATCCTGAGACCATTCATGTTTGGGGGCTTTTCATCCATAGAGTGAGCTCGCTCACAATTTTGCCTAAGAACACTAATCAAAAAATAGTGGGATCTAATAATCCTCCAAAAGCAACATCTCCCAATGACACAGGAGAAATTTGGTGATGAACAATGTTTTTTAGCATGATGGAGAGCATGTCACAAGGCAAAAGTGATAACAAGGTGGCTCAATAAAAAAACATTAACATTTTGAGTCCATGACCAGGAAACTCCCAAGATCTCAACCCCATTGAGAAACACTGGCCAATCCTCAAAAATCAGGTGGACAAACAAAAACACAGAAATTGTGATAAACTTCAAGCACTGATTATGCAAGAATGGGCGGTCATCAGTCAGGATTTAGCCCAGAAGCTGATATCCAGCTGTCAGGGCGAAGGGCAGAAGTCTTGAAAAATAAGGACAACACCATAAATATTGAGTCTTTGCATGAACTTGATGTATGAGAAGGTATTGATTAAATAGTGGGACTTGAATATTTCTAGCAGACAAAAATATATCCCATTGCTATGGAAACAAGTATTGAATTTGACAAGTGCACGTGCAAAGCTTTACCAGAAAAGGTTATGTCATTTTAAAATTGTGTTTCAGAAAAATTAACCATCTCAGGTGAAAATTGGACATTCAGCAAAAACTTTCCAAAGGCATCTTGTTTTTGTAGCATAATGCGCCTGTCCACAAGTCTGATTTTGCCCTGAAAAAACTCAATAAAATCAGCTTTGAAATTGTTGATCATCTGATTATCCTCCTGATTTGGCCCCATCTGATTATTATCTCTTTCTCAAACTCGAAAAAATATTGAAAGGACGAAAATTTACAACCAAACCAGATGCCATGGAGTCCTGGTTTGCAGAACAGGGTAACAATTTTTTTTCTAAAGGATTAGAATTACTTTTTGGTAGATTCATTAAATGTATACAGCTGAAAAGTGATTACGTTGAATAAAATAGTATTACCTCGAAAACCTATAGGCTCCGATTCATCAAAGCTTTATCTCCAGAATTTGACGTAAAAAGTTGTGAAAAGCTGCAAAAGTTTTGCGACTCTTGGCGTTTTCACAGTTTCCACTAAGCTCTGTCAAAGTGGGCAGTGCTGGAGTGTAGCAACCCTCACTCATCAAGTTCACAATGAGCAGTGTCATTCACTAAGCCACATATCTTACTCCAGTCCTGACTGCACTAAGGAATGTGGCAAGGTAGTCACCGCTTCGCACCTCGCCCGATTCATTAAAAGGCCTCGCATTCCACCCTGCTTCCTCAGCTAGACTGGTGCAAAAAACTACCATCTTGATGAATGAGAGGTGTAGTATTTTTTTTTTTATAGGGTAGGCCTACTTTTACATCAATAGCCCCTCGTTTTTGTCAATATAAGATTAAAAACTTATGAAATTCTTGTAATTTACTTCAATAACCATAAAAAATTCTAACAGAAAACTTTGTGAAACTCAAACTTTGTGTCAGTCTTAAAAGTTTGGGCCAAAACTGTATATGAGATACGCTACTACCATGCACAACTCTACTTCAACACCTTGATATATACACCGCGTGCAGAATTATTAGGCAAATGCGTATTTTGATCACATGATACTTTTTATACATGCTGTCCTACTCCAAGCTGCATAGGCTTGAGAGCCAACTACCAATTAAGTAAATCTGGTGATATGCATCTCTGTAATGAGGAGGGGTGTTGTCTAATGACATTAACACCCTATATAAGGTGTGCTTAATTATTAGGCAACTTCCTTTCCTTTGGCAAAATGGGTCAGAAGAGAGATTTGACGGGCACGGAAAAGTCCAAAATTGTGAGATGTCTTGCAGAGGGATGCAGCAGTCTTGAAATTTCCAAACTTTTGAAGCATGATCACCAAACAGTCAAGCGTTTCATGGCAAATAGCCAACAGGGTCGCAAGAAACGTGTTGGCCAAAAAAGGCGCAAAATAACTGCCCATGAACTGAGGAAAATCAAGCGTGAAGCTGCCAAGATGCCATTCGTCACTAGTTTTGCCATATTTCAGAGCTACAACGTTACTGGAGTATCAAAAAACACAAAGTGTGCGATACTCAGGGACATGGCCAAGGTAAGGAAGGCTGAAAAACGACCACCTTTGAACAAGAAACATAAGATAAAACGTTAAGAATGGGTCAAGAAATATCTTAAGACTGATTTTTCAAAGGTTTTATGGACTGATGAAATGAGAGTGACTCTTGATGGGCCAGATGGATGGGCCAGATGCTGGATCAGTAAAGGGCAGAGATCTCCACTCCGACGCAGACGCCAGCAAGGTTGAGGTGGGGTACTGTTATGGGCTGGTATCATCAAAGATGAACTTGTGGGACCTTTTCGGGTTGAGGATGGAGTGAAGCTCAACTCCCAGACCTACTGCCAGTTTCTGGAAGACAGCTTCTTCAAGCAGTGGTACAGGAAGAAGTCGGTATCGTTCAAGAAAAAGATGATTTTCATGCAGGACAATGCTCCATCACATGCATCCAACTACTCTACAGTGTGGCTGGCCAGTAAAGGTCTAAAAGAAGAAAATATAATGACATGGCGCCCTTGTTCACCTGATCTGAACCCCATAGAGAACCTGTGGTCCATCATAAAATGTGAGATCTACAGGGAGGGATAACAGTACACCTCTCGGAACAGTGTCTGGGAGGCTGTGTTGGCTGGTGCACGCAATGTTGATCGAAAACAGATCAAGCAACTGACAGAATCTATGGATGGAAGGCTGTTGAATGTCATCATAAAGAAAGGTGGCTATACTGATCACTAATTTTTTTTGTTTTTGTTTTTGCATGACAGAAATGTTTATTTCTAAATTTTGTGCACTGATATTGGTTTACCTGGTGAAAATAAACAAGTGAGATGAGATTATATTTGGTTTTTATTAAGTTGCCTAATAATTCTGCACAGTAATAGTTACCTGCACAAATAGATATCCTCCTAAAATAGCCAAATCTAAAAAAATCCCACTCCAACTTCCAAAAATATTAAGCTTGGATATTTATGAGTCTTTTGGGTTGATTGAGAACATAGTTGTTGATCAATAATAAAAATAATCCTCTAAAATACAACTTGCCTAATAATTCTGCACACAGTGTACAGTGGGACAAAAAAAGTATTTAGTCAGCCACCAATTGTGCAAGTTCTCCCACTTAAAAAGATGAGAGAGGCCTGTAATTGACATCATAGGTAGACCTCAACTATGAGAGACAAAATGAGAAAACAAATCCTGAAAATCACATTGTCTGTTTTGGAAAAATTTTTCAAATTTTGGTGGAAAATAAGTATTTGGTCAATTACAAACAAGCACGATTTCTCTCACAGACCTGTAACTTCTTCATTCAGAGGCTCCTCTGTCCTCCACTTATTACCTGTAGTACTGGCACCTGTTTGAACTTGTTATCAGTATGAAAGACACCTGTCCGCAACCTCAAACAGTCACACTCCAAACTCCACTATGGTGAAGACCAAAGAGCTGTCAAAGGACACCAGAAACAAAATTGTAGCCGTACACCAGAGTGGGAAAACTGAATCTGCAATAGGCAAGCAGCTTGGTGTGAAGAAATCAACTTTGGGTGCAATAATTAGAAAATGGAAGACATACAAGACCACTGATAACTTCCCTCGATCTGGGGCTCCACACAAGATCTCACCCCGTGGGGTCAAAATTATCTCAAGAACAGTGAGCAAATATCCCAGAACCACACAGGGGACCTAGTGAATGACTTGCAGAGAGCTGGGACCAATGTTACACAGGCTACCATCAGTAACACACTAAGCCGCCAGGGACTCAGATCCTGCAGTGCCAGACATGTCCCCCTGCTTAAGGCCTGGGCCCGTCTGAAGTTTGGTAGAGAGCATTTGGATGATCTAGAAGAGTATTGGGAGAATGTCATATGGTCAGATGAAACCAAAGTAGAACTGTTTGGTAGAAACACAACTCGGCGTATTTGGAGGAGAAAGAATGCTGAGTTGCATCCAAAGAACACCATACCTACTGTGAAACATGGGGGTGGCAACATCATGCTTTGGGGCTGTTTCTCCGCCAAGGGACCAGGACAACTGATCCATGTACATGAAAGAATGAATTGGGCCATGTATTGTGAGATTTTGAGTGCAAACTTACTTCCATCAGCAAGGGCATTGAAGATGAAACATGGCTGGGTCTTTCCGCATGACAATGATCCCAAGCACACTGCCAGGGCAATGAAGGAGTGGCTTCATAAGAAGCATTTCAAGGTCCTGGAGTGGCCTAGCCAGTCTCCAGATCTAAACCCTATAGAAAACCTTTGGAGGGAGTTGAAAGTCCGTGTAGTCCAGCGACAGCCCCAAAACATCACAGAGGAGATCTGCATGGAGGTATGGGCCAACATACCAGCAACAGTGTGTGCCAACCTTGTGAAGACTTACAGAAAACGTTTGACCTCTGTCATTGCCAACAAAGGATATATAACAAAGTATTCAGATGAACGTAATTGACCAAATATTTATTTTCCACCAAAATTTGAAAAAAAAATTCTTTCCAAATCAGACAATGTGATTTTCAGGATTTGTTTTCTCATTTTGTCTCTCATACTCTACCTATGATGTCAATTACAGGCCTCTCTCATCTTTTTAATTGGGAGAACTTGCACAATTGGTGGCTGACTAAATACTTTTTTCCCCACTGTAGAAGAATCAGTTGCATCTCATCATGGTCAGCTGTAGGATGCTGTAGTTAAAGGGAACCTGTTACGCTATTAACCTACAGATATAGGGTTAATCTATAGGTTAATAACATCATGAAGGTGCTCGGCTACTGTAGTGAAAGTGTGGCACCTGGGAGAAAATGAACTTTATTTCACCCTGTAGCACCCGGATTCCAGCTATACAGGCGTGCCAGTGCATCTTCAACTAATGCTCACTATACTAAGAGTGGAAGCTATAAGCACACCACAAAACTTTTACTGACAGCTGGCTATGCAGTGCATAAGTACAGAGACAGACGGGCAGTCAAAGTGCAGGAGTGTGCTTACAGTCACCGCTCACAGTATAGTATGACTGAAAGCTGGCGGCTACTGGGAGGAATAAAGTTCATTTTCTCCCAGGAGCCACACTTTCAGTACAGCGCCAGGGCACCTTCATAATGCAAATAACCTTCAGATTGACCCTATATCTGCAGATTAATAGTGTCATCCAACTTGACAGGTTCCCTTGGAAATGAAAAATAATATAAATTAAAAAAGTGGGAGAAGAACAGCACCACTAAAGAATAGGAAGATCCTTTTAAAGCATTTTTTTGGTGCATTCATGAAAATCAGGGCTCCGTGTTTCAGCACTGAACCAGTGCGTTGGTCCAGAGATCTCCAGATGAAATGATGTAACCGAGAAAAGATAACATGTAATGCTTCACAAGAGATTCATCTAATTTGGCATAAAGGAGATTTAGTTGCAGTGTCTTCAAAATGGAGTGTACATGAAGTCTGTGTGAATCCAGATCTTTGGAGAAGATTAGGATGTCATCCAGGTAGATGTCATTCTCTTCAGAGCCCCTAAGATCGGCGTGTCAACTTTGAACATAATGTGCATGAGTTTATTAACAATATAGGGGTTTTCCTGTCTTATAAATTGATAGAATATTCCCAGGTTATGCATGATGAGTATAGTTTTGACTTTTGGGAACCCCACGGATTCTGAGAACAGATTATCTGTGAACAAGGTGATACCACAGGATTTATTACATAGGCTGATCTAAGAATGAAAAATATATTATTTGAAACGGCCATATTCATGGAGACTTGGGGCTCATAGTATGTTTGTTCATCCAATAGAAATCTGCCTGTAACTTGGCATCTTTTTAATTTACTGATGGTCTCTGCCCTGGTTCCAAATAGAAGTCAATTTTTTTTGTCACGCACTATATACAAAGTGTCTGCACATTTATATTTATGCACATACTGTTCATTTAAAAGATAAGATGTCTTCCCAAATTCATGTATTAGCTCTGTTCCTCTTGACTTGTTCTGCTACATGAGGTGCAGACATCAGTATACCGCTTTCATCATAATGAAAATGTTGCACCATTCACATTTGGAAGGTCACTTGTTATATTAAAGACTATCCGAGCATGAAGATGAGGTAATAGTTCTAAGCTAATGAACCAAACTTGTTCTGCACAAACAATTTCGATCTTCGTAACAAAAGCCTAAGAGTGAGGAAAGTATGACTGAGGAAGAAATAAATCTGAAAGGACTGCTATAAACCATCACCGAGGTCATGGATCTGACACAACGTTTATGGCCAACGCTCATAGAGCTCAATGGCACTTTATCACTAATGTGCCTGACTGAAGAGTGGTGCAGAGATTTCTGTTCATTAAAGTGCTAAAAGGAACTCTAATTTGGAGAAGGGGCGCTCCCCATCAGCTCTGTAGGATATTAAAAGCTGCGAACATGTTTGATATATGTTAGTGAGATCTAGTGTGAAGTCTTCATTCCTCGTCCAGGACGATCCACCATGATTAAAGTAGTGTATGCACCTGTGATAGCACATCGTGGTCGGAAGTAGTGTCACAGCTCATAGACGGCGTCTGGGTTTTCATGATGAATTGAAGACAACCAAAAACTAATTGACTTGTGACCATAGGGGGCAGATCAATTAAGGAGCAAATGAAAAAGAAACCCACCAAAAATTCCAAGTTATTAGATTTTATTAAAACCACAGCAATGATTAATCACAATAACACTGGCAAATTATTCAACCAACAATTATTAAACCAATGAAATTGACAAACCAATTAAACCAACTAATTGACCCTTTGAGACCCTGGTATGGGACCCTGGCTGACTGCAGAGGTTGGCACTCTAAAAGTGGACAACAATGGCGCACCCACTCAGTGAAGGCCCTATGATAGCCCTATATATAGCATAGAGCAATAAAAATAGAAGACATCACATGAAGATACATGGTGACAACCCCAATAGACAATTATTATTCACCAATGGTAAAATAAAGAAAAGCAAAAATGATATATTGTAAAAACCGTAGCGTACTCATCTGAATTTAGTGATGATCCATTTCTCATTTAGAAAACTAGTAATAATTTGCCAATGCTATTGTGATTAATTGTTACTGTGGTTTTAATATAATCGACTAAATTGTAGGTTTACTTTTTTTTTTTCATTTGTTCGTTAATTTTTACATGATGAACTGGCATGAGGAATTCCACTAAAAAAAAAGAGCTAAACTTCCTGTCAATGACAGCCAACCACTATTAAATACAGTCATATGAAAAAGTTTGGGCACCCCTATTAATCTTAAGCTTAATGTTTTATAAAAATTGGTGTTTTTGCAACAGCTATTTCAGTTTGATATATGTAATAACTGTTGGACACAGTAATGTTTCTGCCTTGAAATGAGGTTTATTGTACTAACAGTAAATGTGCAATCTGCATTCAAACAAAATTTGAAAGGTGCATAAGTATGGGCACCCTTATCATTTTCTTGTTTTAAATACTCCTACCTACTTTTTACTGACTTACTAAAGCACTTTTTTTGGTTTTGTAACCTCATGGAGCTTTGAACTTTATAGCCAGGTGTATGCAATCATGAGAAAAGCTACTTAAAGTGGCCACTTGCAAGTTGTTCTCCTGTTTGAATCTCCTCTGAAGAGTGGCATCATGTGCTCCTCAAAACAACTGTCAAATGATCTGAAAACAAAGATTATTCAACATAGTTGTTCAGGGGAAGCATACAAAAAGCTGTCTCAGAGATTTAACCTGTCAGTTTCCACTGTGAGGAACATAGTAAGGAAATGGAAGAACACAGGGACAGTTCTTGTTAAGGCCAGAAGTGGCAGGCCAAGAAAAACATCAGAAAGGCAGAGAAGAAGAATGGTGAGATCAGTCAAGGACAATCCTCAGACCACCTCCAGAGAGCTGCAGCATCAACTTGCTGCAGATGGTGTCACTGTGCATCGGTCAACTATACAAGGCACTTTGCACAAGGAGAAGCTGTATGGGAGAGTGATGCGAAAGAAGCCGTTTCTGCAAGCACGCCACAAACAGAGTTGGCTGAGGTATGCAAAAGCACATTTGGAGAAGCCAATTTCTTTTTGGAAGAAGGTCCTGTGGACTGATGAAATCAAGATTGAGTTATTTGGTCATACAAAAAGGCATTATGCATGGTGGAAAAAAAACACAGCATTCCAAGAAAAACACTTGCTACCCACAGTAAAATTTGGTGGAGGTTCCATCATGCTTTGGGGCTGTGTGGTCAATGCTGGCACTGGGAATCTTGTTAAAGTTGAGGGACGCATGGATTCCACTCAGTATCAGCAGATTCTTGACAATAGTGTTCAAGAATCAGTGATAAATATGAAGTTACAAAGTGGATGGATCTTTCAGCAAGACAATGATCCAAAACACCGCTCCAAATCTACTCAGGCATTCATGCAGAGGAACAACTACAATGTTCTGGAATGGCCATCCCAGTCCCCAGACCTGAATATCATTGAACATCTGTGGGATCATTTGAAGAGGGCTGTCCATGCTCGGCGACCATCAAACTTAACTGAACTGGAATTGTTTTGTAAAGAGGAATGGTCAAAAATACCTTCATCCAGGATCCAGGAACTCATTAAAAGCTACAGGAAGCGACTAGAGGCTGTTATTTTTGCAAAAGGAGGATCTACTAACTATTAATGTCACTTTTCTGGTGAGGTGCCCATACTTATGCACCTGTCAAATTTTGTTTGAATGCAGATTGCACATTTTCTGTTAGTACAATGAACCTCATTTCAAGGCAGAAACATTACTGTATCCAACAGTTATTACATATATCAAACTGAAATAGCTGTTGCAAAAACACCAATTTTTATAGAACATTAAGCTTAAGATTAATAGGGGTGCCCAAACTTTTTCATATGACTGTATATAGGTTGTGCAACATAGCATTTATCATGAATAAAGGAGGAGAAAATGGGATTAGGGCATTAGTATATCAAATTCAAAAATTGTTATATCACTATAATAGACCCAAATCGCAATCACAGTAGCCCTAATCAAGAATAACAGATCATGGTCCAGTAAAATGTCTTAATCAGCTAACCTGATAATGTGCAAACAGCAGTATCAATGATAATGTACAGCCACAAAAGGGTTATATACCTGTATTCTTATTGCTGGACCAATGACCAGGGATAGAGGGGAGTTAGCTAAAAAACGCCTCGACGCGCGTTTCACTGCTTCACTCTGTGGCTTCGTCAGGAGGTGTAAGGGTTTAGCTCCTGAGGTATTTTTTATATACAGTGGCTAGTGCATCCACTATTGCCCACATGTGCTTCCGCCATGTTGCTGCGTCATCATAGAGGCGGCGCTCAATGCACGCATCACAGAGGCACATGACCAGGTGAGCTGACCCGAACTGTTACCCCTACAGTTTGCATCACTGTCGTTTTATCTGATAAAATACGCTTTTAGACATTAAATTATTTTATTGACCTATTAGCGCTGGAATGTTCTTTTAGCACTGATATACATATTTTTTATAATTTCTCTTTTAACCTTATTTTATATACCTACAAAAATCACAATAAAGTGTTTCTCTCCCTTCCTTCACAGTGACCTTAGCACAGATGAGGGCATGCCTAAAGAAATTTCCCGTGGAAAGTAATGCGTAAGAGCTATGCCTATGTCCATGTGGCTACTAAAAAGTGATCCGTAATGAACAGGAAATATGAGCCTAATGTTAGATTTAATGGTCAATGTGAAAATTGCAAGATTTCCTATTCCTTTTAAATATAGTTATAGATATGTAAAATTAAGAATTAAGCAAATGCATTTTTTAGTACCACTCCAGTGTTTGTTTTTTGCATCACCCACTAGGCTTCACTAATGTGTGAAAACTTTATACATTAACCCCATCACTTCATCTACCGAACATGTACGGCGCATGTCGGAAGCGGGTGTATGGAGTGGTCTCACGCAGCCTGCCTGCCCCATACCCAGCTGATGATGGCTGTGCATTGCAGCCAGGACCTGCCCCTAACAAACGCGGGTGGAGCAGTGCTTTACCGCGATTGTTAACTTGTTAAATGCCCCTGTCAATATCTGACCACTTCGTTTAACACACCAACATGCACGTGTGGCGCCCCTGAGGGTTCAGTCGCCACAGGGGTACTGCACCTCAGATTGAGGTGTGGTATCTCCTCTTCCAGGTAAGGATGGAGTGCCACTCAGGACCCCACTTCACCACTCAACACAACACCACTCCTGTCCTATAGGGGGCCTAAATGCACCAGAGTGCTGCCCCGGTCCGGGATAGAGGAGATGGGGGGAACCATGTAGTGGGTGAGGGTGGAGGACACACTTTTAGGAAGCACTTATTGATTCATATTTAATCTAAGGCCATCTTAAGTTCAAGGTCTTTGATTGAGGGTCTTCTGTCAGGGTCCAGCGAGAGGAGCTGGCTGAAGACTCACGGTCCTCGTACTCTGGCCTTGAGACGAGGAGCGGGTCAGAGTTAACCACCGTCTCTACCCGGTCAGAGTCCTGTCCTAAGAAGGCCTTGGAGGGGAGCAGAGGAGATAGGCTCCACAGGCAAAAGGATCCCAGGGGGATACGGACGGAGCGGAGTCGCCACCTGTATTCTTTACTCTGGCCTAGCCAGAAGGATTCCTGCTGCAAAAGGGGTAAAAGGGCCCCCGATATCTGACTTTGTTACTTCACGTCTCAGTCAGAAAAGCTCGGAGGCTTAGTGGATCCCAGGGGGATACGGACGGAGCGGAGTCGCCACCTGTATCTCTTACACTGCATTTATCCAGTGGGACCCGGCCTTATGTGACACCCCAGGGGTCTGGTTGCCACAGTAATAGAGATATTATGTCTGAGAGCAAGTGGGAGGTTTCTCTGGTCAGGAGCCCTAAGCATGCAACACTGCCCACCCAGACCTGGGAGGGGAGGAATCTGCCCTTATAAACTGGGTCTGGGGCGGGATTAGAGAGTGAAGCTGCAGACAGAGTCAGAGTCAGAGTGGAGCTGCAGTCAGTTCCACACACAGGGAAAGCAAGAACAAGAGCTCTGTAGGAGCAGTAGCAGAAGTCCAGGGGCTGGAGCTGAGCAGAGTTCGCCCTGGACGAAGTCACTAAAGCCGGACACAGGAGTCCGAGGCTGTGGGGACTGATATACACCCAGCAGCAGAAACCAGCCGGCAGGGGATTCCAGGTCCTCTGGCCATAGAAGCCCGGAGGCTCAGTCACAAAGAAGGGACCAGCGCCGCCATCCAGGAGCGGAGGCTAACAGAAGGCCCCAAGTCACCAGCCATACGGGTGAGCACCACACGGTATACTCAGGGACGTGGGCTACTTGTAACCGCTGACAGCAAGGTAGCCAGAAAGAGTGCAGATAAACGGGGAGGCCTACAACTCCACCTGGCCAGGGGAACTCCTGCTTGCTCGCAGACTGACCAGGCCCCTTATACTAGCCAGTACTCCCGGGAGGGTCTGCCTTGTACCATCAGTAAAGACCCTGAACTGCACCTCACGTCTCTGTGATTCCTTGCCGCTCCTGCACCATTAGCACTGGGACCCTCACACCATCACTCCCATCATCTTCCACATTAGCTGCCCTGAGGCAATACTTCTCCCGTGGGGAGTCATCCCATACTCAGTTGCGCAAACAACATCAGCCTCAGCGGTCTGCAGCGCAGCGGCGGTCCCCACTGACCGCAATCCACGGGTGGCGTAGTCGGACAATTGTAACACCAATAGACTGCCACTGGTTTGACCACCCTGGGCACGGACCGGGTCACCGCCACGGAGAACTACAACCCCCAGCGATCCGGTTCCGGGTATTCCCCCTGCACAGCAGCAGCAGCACAGGCCCAGGGGGCGCGTCAACTTTGGCGTAGTCGGCAGGATTTCGTGCCCGCAACCACCGGGTACTGCGTGCCTGAAAAAGAGACTTTTATACTTACCTGTGGTGAAGTTTCCCGCCATCCGGAGCCGATTCCCGCCATCAGACGCCATCTTGGACCGTTTCCCGCCGTCTTCTGCCTTCTTCCCGCCATCCGCAGCTGCTTCCCGCCTTCGGACGCCATCTTCGGGACGCCGCACGGGAAGAAGAGGGGCGTGGACGCCGAAAGCGCGCGAGATCCGAAGCTCCGCCCCACGCTCTGACGCTGCGCAAGGTCCTGGAAGGGAGGAAGAGCGACGCTGACGTCATCGGAGCGCGACGCCAGGTCCTCAACCCCGACGATCGACGGCCTACGGAAGAAGAGCATCGCAAGGTAGGCCACGGTCCACTAGGGGGGAGGAGGATGCCGGACACCGAGGGGAGCTCCACTGCCACAGCCACCGCCAGCGCAACCGCTGCAACAGTCATGCCATTCACCATGCCCTATATCCCGGGGGCAGCCTGGCTACCCCAGTACTCAGGGGAGTCACATACCCTAAATGCAGGGCCGGCGTCAGCACCCGGCGCACCCGGGCAAATGCCGGGGCCCTGAGCAGGCAGAGGGGCCCACTGGCGGTCGCGCACCCCGCTGGGCTATGGGTGGAGGAGAGCGGTGTCAGCGCCCGCCCTTCTCCGCCGCTTGCTCAGGGCCCCGGCAGCCGGATACTTACCTCTCCCCGTGCCTCCGCAGATCAGCTGTCTTCCTGCTCTGCGCTCCCTGTGACGTCTCAGGTCAGAGGGCGCGGTGACGTCTTTACACCGCGCCCTCCCCTGAGCCGTCACAGGGAGCGCTGAGCGGGAAGACGCCGACAACGCTGGAGTTCGGACCCGAGCAGCGGGCAGCAGGCAGCAGGCAGCAGGTAGCAGGTGAGGAGAAGGGAGGTGAGTATTTGATTTTTTTTTTTCAATGTATGGAGGCATGGGGCAGTATAAAGAGAAGGGGGGGGGACATCCTGCATGGGGCATTATAAAGAGAGGGGGGGACATCCTGCATGGGGCATTATAAAGAGGAGGGGTGACAGCCTGCATGGGGCATTATAAAGAGAGGGGGGGACATCCTGCATGGGGCATTATAAAGAGAGGGGGGGACATCCTGCATGGGGCATTATAAGGTGGGGAACAGCCTGTATGGGGCATTATGTGGGGGGTAACAGCCTGCATGGAGCATTATAAGGGGGGGGCAGCCTGTATGGGGCATTATGCGGGGGGTAACAGCCTGCATGCAGCATTATATGGGGGCCAGTATCCTGTATGGAGCGTTATAAGGGAACCGGTATCCTGTATGGAGCGTTATAAGGGGACCGGTATCCTGTATGGAGCGTTATATGGGGGCCAGTATCCTGTATGGAGTTTTATAAGGGGACCAGTATCCTGTATGGAGCGTTATATGGGGGCCAGTATCCTGTATGGAGCTTTATAAGGGGACCAGTATCCTGTATGGAGCCTTATATGGGGGCCAGTATTCCATATGGAGCCTTATATGGGGGCCAGTATTCCGTATGGGGCCTTATATGGGGGCCAGTATTCCGTATGGAGCCTTATATGGGGGCCAGTATTCCATATGGAGCCTTATATGGGGGTCAGTATTCCGTATGGGGCCTTATATGGGGGCCAGTATTCCGTATGGGGCCTTATATGGGGGCCAGTATTTCTTATGGGGCCTTATATGGGGGCCAGTATTCCGTATGGGGCCTTATATGGGGGCCAGTATTCCGTATGAAGCGTTATATGGGGGCCAGTATTCCGTATGGAGCCTTATATGGGGGCCAGTATTCTGTGTGGAGCGATTCACCGGTTTCTGAGCTATTGTGGAATTTACAATAGATATCACTCATGTAATGTAAGAAGTGAAATCTTTGCATTGTACTATATATATATATATATATATATATATATATATATATATATATATTTCTCCGCCGTATCTCTGCATCATGAATCGTGGTATGTGTTAAAGGGGCCCACTGAGACTCTTTCGCCCGGGGCCCAGAAAAACCTGGAGCCGGCCCTGCCTAAATGACTTTAGAGAAAGACTTGATAGCCTCTTCCAGGTGTACCCCCTCACAGAAGAGCAAAAAGTGAGCATCCTGGTGGCCCAGTTAATCGGGGCAGCCCAAAGGGAGGTAAAGTCCTGGCCACCTGGGAGGAAGAGGACTGTCAGAGACATACTAACCCGGCTGAAAGACACATTTGACACCCGCACCTCAGCCGAAATAAAGCTCAGATTTTACGGGTGTAAACAGCGGGCACATGAGAGTATAAGAGACTATGCTCTAAACCTACAAGAGGCCCTGAGAGCCATTAAGCAGGCAGACCCTGACAGCGTGGGAAATGAAGATAAGCTGTTGACTGAACAATTTATTGAGGGCCTACTGTGCAATGCCCACCGAACCCAGTTGCGGGCAATGGCCTTACAGGACCCTGACCTGGACTTTGCACAGTTCAAAGACAGAGCCATCCGGGTGCTCCGAGAACCGGCACCAGGTGGCGCTGTGACCCACAGGCGCCCTGCTATCACTTACCACCAGGAGACGGCGCCCTTGTCTGCAGGGCCTGTGGGAGCTGATGCGCAGGCTTTAAACAGTGACCCGGCTACAGACCTGCACCATCAGGTCCAAGAGCTGACTAAGAGCGTTTCCGCGCTAACCAGAACTGTGCAGTCTTTACAGGTCTCTTCTGCAGGAAAGATCCAGCTGGCCTCCGGACCGGAGGACGTCCCGTGGCGCCGACTGAGGAGGACCCCACCGGCCAGAGGAAGACCCAGCGACAGATACAACGAGGACGGACGACCCATCTGCCGCCGCTGCAATCAACCCGGACATGTGGCAAGGTACTGTCATTTAAACGGGCACAACCTGGGGTAGAGGGCCAACCCCCAGGCATAAGACCATCAGGCCCATCAAACTGGCGTGATAAATACGTAGGGGGACGTCCAATCTTGCCTGTGGTACTGGATGGCATTCCTATGAGTGCCCTACTAGACACTGGGTCACAGGTCACCACCATCCCGTACGTGCTCTTCAAGCAGTACTGGAATGACTCGGACATAACCCGCTACCCAGATGACGACCTGAGTATCATCGCCAGCAATGGTCAGCCCGTGCCGCAGGTGGGATTCAAAGAGGTGACCATTAAGATCGGTAAAGTCGAACTGGCGGCACAAGGACTGATTATAGTGGACATAGACCGTCATGAGAGTCACCCTAGAATAACCTTGGGAACTAATGTGATTGAAAATTGTCTTGCAGAGGTGATTCTCATTTTACAGCAGGTTGCCAAGAATGCCAGTTCCGGCCAGCAGCGTGTGCTCCAAAAAGAGATCCGGGCACTGATGAAGCGGCAACAGGTGGAACTATCTGGTGGTGAGATAGGTAGCGTGAGAATGTGTGACCCGTTCCCTATTGCCATGCCCCCAAAAAGTGAGATGATGATTTGGTGCCGGGCAGCTATTGGTCTAAGAGGTAGAGACTACCAAGCAATGGTAGAACCCATCTACTCAGACAGTAGGCCCACCATTTTGACAGCACGGGGGGTGGTCGATGTACGCCATGGGAGGGTGCCCGTTCGCATCATAAATATCGGGGAGAGAGAAGTACACCTGCCCCGGTATGCCACGCTAGCCAAATTGTTCACCATAAACCAGAATTCTGTACAGGCCGTGGAACCCTTGCCTCCATCTCAACCAGAGGAAGGTAACGGCTCTAAGAAACCAATGGAGGACTGGTGTCAGCAACTGCATTTGGGTACTGACTCCACTCCCTCACACCAGAAACAGGGAGTCTATCGGGTGGTTCGAGAGTACGAGAGAGTGTTTAGTAAACACCCGCTAGACTTCGGGCGAGTAAAGGGGGTAGAACACCACATCCCCACGGGAGACCATCCTCCCATAAAGGAGAGATACCGACCCGTACCCCCGGCACACTACCAACACGCCAAGGGGATGCTTAGAGACATGAAGGAGGCTGGGGTAATCAGGGACAGCTGTAGCCCCTGGGCAGCTCCACTAGTCTTAGTGAAAAATAAAGACAACACTATGAGAATGTGTGTAGACTACAGGAAGGTCAACCGTATCACACACAAAGATGCGTACCCGTTACCAAGGATAGAAGAGTCCTTAGCTGCATTAAAATCTGCTAACTTCTTCTCTACTTTGGATCTCACTAGCGGGTACTGGCAGGTTCCTGTAGCAGAGGCGGACCGGGACAAGACCGCATTCACCACCCCGATGGGTCTCAGTGAATTTAACTGCATGCCGTTCGGGCTCTGCAACGCACCAGGAACCTTCCAACGGTTGATGGAATGCTGTCTGGGACACCGGAACTTCGAGACGGTCCTGTTATACCTGGACGATGTCATCGTCTATTCCAAGACCTACGAGGACCACCTGAAACACCTGGCAGAAGTGTTTGAAGCTCTGGCAAACTACGGCCTAAAGGTGAAACCCTCCAAGTGTCACCTCCTGAAACCAAAGGTGCAGTACCTGGGACACGTGGTGGGTGCTGACGGAGTGGCTCCCGACCCTGATAAGATCACCGTAATTAAGGACTGGCCAAGACCCTCCAGCATAAAGGAAGTGCGGCAGTTCCACGGGTTGGTAGGGTACTACCGAAGATTCATTCCCGGTTTCACCAAAATGGCAGCCCCTATGCAGGACCTCCTGATAGGTCAATCTCGGAAAGCCAAAAACCAGAAGCCGCCCTTTAGGTGGGAAAAGCTGGAAGAGGAGTCCTTCTGCCAGCTGAAGATGGCCCTCACGGGGGATGAAATCCTGGCATATCCAGACTACAGCCAGCCCTTTATCCTCCACACGGTCGCAAGCAACATCGGGCTAGGAGCCGTACTGTCCCAGATCCAGCAGGGGAAAGAACGGGTAATTGCTTACGCCAGCCGAAAGCTACGGCCCACGGAGAGGAACCCTGAGAATTATAGCTCATTCAAGCTGGAGTTCCTGGCAGTAGTGTGGGCAGTGACCGAACGTTTCAAGCATTACCTTGCCTCCTCCAAATTCACCGTGTACACGGATAACAACCCGTTGACACACCTGGACACTGCAAGGCTCGGTGCCCTGGAACAGAGATGGATGGCCCGCCTGTCCAACTTTGAATTCACCATCAAATACCGGGCAGGACGCTCAAATGCCAACGCGGATGCCCTGTCTAGAATGCCGAACTTACCGGATGTAGGGGAAGATCCAGAAGATCTGGAAGAAGTTGAGCTCCCTGCGTTCCACCATCATGGGATTACCCTGTATTCCAACCGTGTGAAGGACAGGCGCTCCGTGACGTTCAATCCCTTGCCCCACTACAACTGGGCGGAGACGCAAGACAGTGATCCCGCAGTCCATTTGGTGAAGGAAATGCTGACCCAGGCCGATGCCCGTCTTGACCCAGATGCTCCGGAGGAGACCAAGCAACTGTGGAAGGAGAAAAGTAAGCTGTTCCTCTACAGGGAGAAGCTGTGCCGGAGAATGGTTAACTCTCGAACGCATGAGTTGACCTGGCAGATAGTGGTCCCAAGACGAGACGCGGCTATGGTTCTGGAGGCATACCACAACGGAGCAGGACATTTCGGATGGAAGAAGCTGGAGTTCTTGTTGCGTGAACGGTTCTACTGGGTAGGCATGAGAGGAGCCATCGAGAGGTGGTGCAGAGACTGTGGCCCGTGCCACCTGAGAAGAAAGGACCGTGCCAGCCAGAAGACTCCCTTACAGCCCATCATCACCAGACAGCCACTGGAACTGGTAGCCCTGGACCATGTGAAACTGGCTCCAAGCAGATCTGGGTATGTCTACGCCCTCACAATCGTAGATCATTACTCCCGGTTCCTGGTGGTGGTCCCGGTCAAGGACTTAACGGCTCAAACAGCAACTAGAGCCTTCCAGCAGCACTTCTGCCGTCCACACGGGTACCCGGACCAAGTGTTGACAGACCAAGGACCAGCCTTCGAAGCGGAGGTCTTCCAGGAGTTCTGCAACCTGTATGGCTGCAAGAAGATAAGAACAACGCCCTATCACCCTCAAACCAATGGACTCTGCGAGAAGATGAACCAGGTGGTGATAGATCTGCTAAAAACATTGCCCCTGGAAGAACGCAGTCTGTGGCCTGAGAAACTGCCTGATCTGGTGGACCTGTATAACCACATCCCTGTAGGTTCCACCAACTGTACCCCGGCTTACCTAATGAGAGCAAGACCTGGTAAGCTGCCTATTGACCTGGATATGGGAGTCCTGACGCCTGAGGACACCTCGCCAGAGGCAGACTGGGATACAGAACGGCAGCAGCAGTATCGGAAAGTACAGGAGAGCGTCGAGCGAAGTCTGTCTCAAGCTAGAGAAAGGCAAGAGAAGGCTTATAACCAGTATGCTCCCGCTGTTCCCCTGGTACCTGGAGAGCAGGTCTTGAAGAGGAAGAGGCGGCTCCACAAGTTGGACGACCAGAGGGAGAAGGACCCGTACACCGTACTGCCATCAAGCCATGAGAACCCAAAAATCTGCGTAATCAGTAAGGATGGAGGAGAAACCACAGCCATTGTCTCCAGAGACCACCTGAAGAAGTGTCCCGAGCAGCTGCAAAGCCCTGAAGAAGATCAAGAAAACCCTCAACCCGCAGAGGAAAGGGAAGAAATGATCAGTACCGTACTCGGAGACTTCCCCCGGTCTTGGACACAAGTAAATGGCGCTGTCGTGGTACCCGCCCTCACCTTTCTCCAGCCAGCCCCGCAAGTGCCTACAGAGGAACCGGTAGAGCTGGAAGAGCAGCCGGCCCAAGAGGCAGAAGAGTCCACACCAGCAGTACAGGAGGATCAACCCTCTGCTAGTAGTGAGCCTGCTGTGCCTGTAGTGAGCCAAAGAGTGCGCAGAAAGCTGCCCAGCTTGCCCATAACACCTCCTACACCCTGTAGTGCAGAACCAGTTAGTGAGCTCCGTAGGTCCACTAGAGTCACTAGAGGTCAGATGCCCGCTCGCTGGAGAATCTAAACCAATGCACTGTAAAGTTGACTGTTTATTGAAAAATGTTTATGGTTTATGTTTGTTGCCTGTTACTAATTATGTTTCTCAGTTACCCTGCAGATTTATTTGGACTAACAGGTTATGGACACTGGATAACCGGAACAGTTTTGTAGATAGTTGCACCTTGGTGCCTCTTGCGAAGACGGCCGCGGAAGAGAAAACCTGTCTGGCGTGGCCTACTTGCGGCCCAAAGTAGCTAGCTCTAACCTTGCAGCCACGCCCAAGGACAACGCAAGGGGTTTGCTTTGGACAGGTCCCCTATTCTGTGCCAAGACTTCGCCTTGTTGGGTGACATGGACACCCCCTTTGTTTCATAAACTTCACCTTGGGTGATATGGACACCCGGTCACGGAAACGCCGTGACCTCTACAGACTAAAGCTTCTTGTAAATATGTTGTCTTGTTATTGTTATACCTTGTATTTATGTTTCTTTAAAAAATGTGTTTAGTCCCGGAGTACTAAAATTTACTAGGGGGGAATGTGACACCCCAGGGGTCTGGTTGCCACAGTAATAGAGATATTATGTCTGAGAGCAAGTGGGAGGTTTCTCTGGTCAGGAGCCCTAAGCATGCAACACTGCCCACCCAGACCTGGGAGGGGAGGAATCTGCCCTTATAAACTGGGTCTGGGGCGGGATTAGAGAGTGAAGCTGCAGACAGAGTCAGAGTCAGAGTGGAGCTGCAGTCAGTTCCAGACACAGGGAAAGCAAGAACAGGAGCTCTGTAGGAGCAGTAGCAGAAGTCCAGGGGCTGGAGCTGAGCAGAGTTCGCCCTGGACGAAGACACTAAAGCCGGACACAGGAGTCCGAGGCTGTGGGGACTGATATACACCCAGCAGCAGAAACCAGCCGGCAGGGGATTCCAGGTCCTCTGGCCATAGAAGCCCGGAGGCTCAGTCACAAAGAAGGGACCAGCGCCGCCATCCAGGAGCGGAGGCTAAGAGAAGGCCCCAAGTCACCAGCCATACGGGTGAGCACCACACGGTATACTCAGGGACGTGGGCTACTTGTAACCGCTGACAGCAAGGTAGCCAGAAAGAGTGCAGATAAACGGGGAGGCCTACAACTCCACCTGGCCGGGGGAACTCCTGCTTGCTCGCAGACTGACCAGGCCCCTTATACTAGCCAGTACTCCCGGGAGGGTCTGCCTTGTACCATCAGTAAAGACCCTGAACTGCACCTCACGTCTCTGTGATTCCTTGCCGCTCCTGCACCATTAGCACTGGGACCCTCACACCATCACTCCCATCATCTTCCACATTAGCTGCCCTGAGGCAATACTTCTCCCGTGGGGAGTCATCCCATACTCAGCTGCGCAAACAACATTAGCCTCAGCGGTCTGCAGCGCAGCGGTGGTCCCCACTGACCGCAATCCACGGGTGGCGTAGTCGGACAATTATAACACCAATAGACTGCCACTGGTTTGACCACCCTGGGCACGGACTGGGTCACCGCCACGGAGAACTACAACCCCCAGCGATCCGGTTCCGGGTATTCCCCCTGCAGAGCAGCAGCAGCACAGGCCCAGGGGGCGCGTCACTTACACCACGTTCATACCACACACAGTCAGGAGAAGACTCAGTGGGAGAACTTACCAAGGAGAGGAACACACACCAGCGGGGTCTCGACAGGTGCTCCTGATCTACCCGGGAAGTGCTGAACCCCCTTCCTGGTGGCCGCAGTACGCCATGTGTAGCAGAGAGAAGCTTTGCGGCTGAAAGTTCATCTAAAGTGAGTAAAGACCTGGATGACTTCATTCACTGCCTCCGCTTGTTTATTCCTGCGCGGCACCGCACCCACCATCCCTTCGCACACTGCCCTGAGGCCTGCTCCACCTGTGGGGAGCCGTCCCATCCTAGCTGCCCCTAACACCAGCCTCAGTGGACTGTTGCATCGCTGGTGTCCTTCACCAGAAACCACAGGTGGCGTAGTCGAACAACCACTCATCCAATAAGCCCATTCATCCATCATTAATTTTTATGTGACAGCCCTGGGCACGGAACGGGTCCAGGCCACGACTGCATCCCCCGCAACACCTACACTGACCCGGCTCCGAGTAACCCCGCCGCTCAGGGCCAGGCGTCACACACGCATGTCACCTCCGTCCATCAGCGCGCCCGTGACGTGATCGCGGGTCGCGAGTGGGTTTTCCTAACAGCTAGGGGTCAGCTGATGATCAATGTGCCTGTCATTATGGAGGTCCTTTGAAACACTGCCTGTTGCTGGGATTCAAAGGAGACCATGCTATCTGCTCTATATCTGCTATCTGTGCTATCTGCTGTTGCATCGCTGTGTATCAGACAATTTCATTTTCAAGTCCTCTAAGGGGCTTACAATAACTGTAAAAAGTAAAAAAAAAGTTTTAAAAAATAAAAAAAACCCTAAAAGTTCAAATCCCCCCTCTTTTTCCCCATTGAAAACAAAGATATTAAAAAAATAAAAATGCACATATGTGGTATCTCCATGTTCATAAATGTCCGATCTATGAAAATATAAAACCAATTAACCTGATTAGTAAACACTGTAAAAGGAAAAAATTCAAGAATGCCAAAATAATGTTTTTTTTGGTTGCCACAATTCCACAAAAAAGGCTGTAAGAAGCGATCAAAAACTCATATCCATCCCAAAATAGTACTAATAAAAGTGTAATCTCGCTCCGTAAAAAATAAGCCATCACACAGCTCCATCGGCTGAAAAATAAAAATGTTACGCATCTCCGAAAATGGCGACACAACCCCCCAATTTTTTTTTGCAAACTTCAGATTTTATTTTCACCACTAAAATAATAAAAGCCCTCATATGTCAATGTGGACAGAAAAATAAAAGTTATGGCTCTGGGAGGAAGGAGAGAAAAAAGTAAAAACGGAAATTGGCTGCGGCGTAAAGGGGGTAAATAACTTAGCAATTGTTGTTTTCTTCTGTTTTCAGCGCTGCTCCAGTCTTCTCCTGCATCATATGACCGCAGCAGCCAGGGTCGGACTGGCCCACCAGAGAGCCAGAGAATTCTCTGGCGGGCCCTGGCTTCTCCTTCAGGGACATCCATTGCAGCAGACTTATGTGATTTCTATGGGGCAGATGCAATGACATCACTCTAGGGTCATCGTACTGTGCTTGTGTAGGAGAATTCAATGTGGGGGTATCATGTTGTATGTGGAGGCAGGGTTTTGGGGGGCATTATACTTAAAGGGATCCATGAAAGAGGTCTTGCAGTATGTGAAAGCACTAATGGCTTCTCAGTGCAAATGACAATGATGACTTGCCTCGGTTAGGTCATGGATATTGGATCGTGGGGGTCCGACACCCAGCACTCCTGCCAATAATTTGTAATAGCCTCTGGCAGCAGTCAGATGTAAACATTTATGGAGCTCAACTGAACACTCGCCAATGTGTAATTTTATATTTATCATTAAGGGGGTTTAATAGGGGAGGCACGGTATGATGCCGAATCCTAGCAGTGTGTAACATACTCACTGGTAGGATTTAGCACTGCTTGTTGCTTTCATCAATCACCACATGATCACTCATATGCGATTTGTATTCTTTTGGTCATGTGCTGACTAACTTCTCTCCCTGCTTCTCTCAAAGCTTTAAAATTAGCATTCAGAGAAGCAGGAAGATATTAGTTAGTCGGCCCGTGACCAAAATAATTCAAATCACATTTGAGAGATCATGTGATGACGGTTCAAACCAGCAAGAAGAGCTGAATCCTAACATGGTGTATCTGGTAGCAATACCATAAGATTCAGTGCCTGACGAAAATTTGCCCTGATACAATAAAACCCTTTAAGCATAATGCATTGGTTTTGTGTATATGAAAGGTGGGCCCTCAAAATCAAGTCCTCTGGTGGGCCCAATGTTTTCCAGTCCAACACTGGCATTAGCTCTGACTTGTCAGCAACACAATGTACTGTTAAGGCCCCCATGCTCATTAGACCAACTTAGGCCTAAAGGCCCCGTCACACTTAGCGACGCTGCAACGATCCCGACAACAATACGACCTGTCAGGGATCGTTGCTGCGTCGCTATGTGGTCGCTGGTGAGCTGTCAAACAGGCAGGCTCATCAACGATCAGGGGAGCAGCGACATCGTGGAAAGAATCTTTCCATGGTGTCCTGCTCCTGGTTGCCAGCCTGCTGAAGCAGTAGCAGGCTGGTAACCATGGTAAACATCAGGTTACTAGGGGCACACGCGCACCTAGTAACCCGTTGTTTATCATGGTTACCACTCTGCTACAGTGAGCGGGAGGTTACCGCTCACTTTAGCAGGCTCGTAACCATGATAAACAGCGGGTTACTAGGTGCGCGTGTGCCCCTAGTAACCCAATGTTTATCATGGTTACGAGCCTGCTAAAGTGAGCGGTAACCTCCCGCTCACTGTAGCAGAGTGGTAACCATGATAAACAACGGGTTACTTGGAGCGCGTGTGCCTTAAAAGGATTGTTAAGAAAAGGCCATTCAAAAATTTGGGGGAGATTCACAAGGAGTGAACTGCTGCTGGAGTCATTGCTTCAAGAGCCACCACACACAGACGTATCCAGGACATGGGCTACAAGTGTCGCATTCCTTGTGTCAAGCCACACATGACCAATAGACAACGCCAGTGGTCCAAGGTGTTGCTCAGTGGTCCAAGGTGTTTTCAGATGAAAGTAAATTTTGCATTTCATTTGGAAATCAAGGTCCCAGAGTCAGGAGGAAGAGTGGAGAGGCCACAATCCAAGCTGCTTGAGGTCTAGTGTGAAGTTTCCACAATCAGTGATGGTTTGGGGAGACATGTCATCTGCTGGTGTAGGTCCACTGTGTTTTATCAAGACCAAAGTCAGCGCAGCCATCTACCAGGAAATTTTAGAGCACTTCATGCTTCCCTCTGCCGACAAGCTTTTTGGAGATGGAAATGTCATTCTCCAGCAGGACTTGGCACCTGTCCACACTGTCAAAAGTACCAATACCTGGTTTACAAACAACAGTATCACTGTGCTTGATTGGCCAGCAAACTCGCCTGACTATAACCCCATAGACAATCTATAGGGTATTGTCAAGAGGAAGATGAGTGACACAAGATCCAACAATGCAGACAAGCTGAAGGCTGCTATCAAAGCAACCTGGGCTTCCATAACACCTCAGCAGTGCCACGGGCTGATCGCCTCCATGCCACGCCACATTGATGCAGTAATTGAGTATTGAGTGCATTTACTGAACATACATTTCAGTAGGCCAACATTTCGGATTTTAAAAACATTTTTCAAGCTGTTGTTATAAAATATTCTAATTTACTGAGATAATGACTTTTGTGTCTTCATTGGCTGTAAGCCATAATCATCAACATTAACAGAAATAAACACTTGAAATAGATCACTCTGTTTGTAATGACTCTGACTCGCCCCCTGGGCCGTGGGGCACTCGAATCCGGGCAGTGGGGGAACGATGGGAGTAGTAGTGGCAACCCGGCTCCGAGGCTCAGGGTGGTCAGGCCAGTGGTAGTCCGTTATGTGCTGATGATTATGTCCGACTACGCCACCCGTGGATTTGCGGTCATTAGGAACCGCCGCTGCAAGGCAGACCGCTGGGGCTGATGATGTATGCAGCTGGGATGGTGTGACTCCCCACGGGAAGAGTGCGGCCCCAGGGCAGTGTAGTGGATGTTGGGGGTGATGGTAGTGAGAGTCCCAGTGCTGATAGTGCTGGAGGAGCAAGGAGCACGCAGACAACAGGTTGCAGTCCAGGGTCTTTACTAGAACAGGTAAATTGACCCACAAACAGTCCCAGCTAGGAGGGGACCTGGATGTCTGAGAGCAACGGGGAAATTGGCCCTGGTCAGGGTGAGGGTGTAGGCCTACCGTGCTTTCTGTGCTCCTTCTGGCTATCTCCTCGTTATAGGGTAACAGCCCACGTTTCCGAGCTTTCCGCGTATTCTCGCCTGTATGGCCTGCGACGTGGGTTCCTTTCTGCTCCCAGCCTTGTATGGCTTTGCTGGTCCCTTCTGTTGTGGCAGGGCCTCCAGGCTTCTTAGGCCAAGGAATATACAGTCCCCTGTGGACTGGTTATCTGCTGGGGGATGTGGAATCCTCCCAGCCTCAGACACCAAAGTCTGGTAAATTAAGTCCGTTATCTGCCAAGACAGGCTCACTTCGCCTCTTGTCTCTGGCTTGTGGCTCTCCTCCTGCCACACTTCCTCTTAGGTGCAATACAACTGTCCCTCTCTGCTCTGGGACCTGAATCCTCAGACAGGTCGTCCAGCTCTCTCTAACCCTGCCTCCAGTACCAGCTTTTATAGGGGCAGCCTGCTCCCCCTACTGGCCTGAGACAGGAGGCATTGCATGCTAATGTTCCCCTGACCAGAGAACCTCCCCCTTGCTCTCAGACACAGCTTTAATATACTTGTGGCATCCAGGCCAGGGTGACACATTCCCCCCTAGTAAAATTTAGTACTCCGGGACTAAACAATAAACAAGGATTATATGCATGACCATAAAACATTAATAGACAGACGACGCACAAATTGAGTTCTTAAGGTCACAGTGTGGCCTGTGATCGGGTGTCCATATCACCAATACAACGGGGAGCCTTAACCAGGTGGGGGTCTGTCCTACCCCAAGTCCTTCACAGTCTTAGTTCATTCCTTGGTCAGGCTCCGAACGCAGTCCATACAAATGTCCCGGTTATAAAAAGTCCATAACCTTTGAGTCCTTACGGTAACTGCAAGAAACTGAAACACAGAATTACCAAACATGCATGTAACTTTGCAAACATTTCAACATTTGGCAACAGGGTTATTTACAATTTTAGTATACTCTATATTTTCCAGCGAGCGGGTATCTGCCCCTTTGTGCTCCTGGTTGACCTATGTAGCCCACTGTTTGGTGGTGGACCAACCTGGCTTTCCCCACTAGCGTTAGGGGTACAGCTACCAGCTGGATGTACAGGTAGGGCAGGCAGCTGTCTGCGGGTCCTTTGGCTTACTGCAGGCATGGCAGGCTCACTGTCAGCAGAGGGTTGACTCTCCTGAGCTGCTGGTATAGGCTCTTCTGCCTCTGGAACCGCTCGCTCCTCTTCACCTTCCGGCTCTGGTGTTGGTTGTTGCTGTGCCGGTTGCAGGAAATGCAGGACGGGTACCACTATGGCATCATTTATGCGAGTCCAGGACTGAGGGAACTCTCCGAGAACGGTGCTGATCATTTCTTCCTTGTCCTCTGCGGGTTCAAGGTCACTCTGATCCTCTTCTGCACTACGGAGTTGCTCGGGGCATCTTTTGAGGTTGTCTCTGGAGACGGTGCTAGTGGTTTCTCCTCCGTCCTTGGTGATCACGCACACCTTCAGGTTGTCGTGATCAGACTGCAGTACGGTGTAGGGTTCCCTTTCCCACTGGTCGTCCAACTTATGTAGCCTTCTCTTCCGCTTCAGGACTTGCTCACCAGGTTCTAGGGGACCAGCAGGGGTAGTTGGTTGAAGAGTTTTTCTTGCCTCTCTCTCACCTGGGCCAGGCTCTTCTCCACACTCTCCTGTACCTTCTTGTTCTGCAGTTGCCTTTCCGTATCCCAGTCTGCATCCGGGGAGGTGTCCTCAGGTGTCAGGACTCCCATCTCCAGGTCTACGGGCAGCTTACCTGGTCTGGCTCGCATCAGGTAGGCCGGGGTGCAGTTGGTAGCATTCACCGGGATATGATTGTATAAGTCTATCAGGTCCGGCAGTTTTTCTGGCCACAGGCTGCTTTCCTCCAGGGGCAACGTCTTCAGGAGATCAATAACTATATTGTTCATTTTCTCACACATCCCGTTGGTTTGTGGGTGGTAAGGCGTTGTACGAATCTTCTTACAGCCATAGAGGTTGCAGAACTCCTGGAAGATTTCAGCCTCGAACGCTGGACCCTGGTCTGTCAGGACCTGTTCCGGATACCCGTGTGGACGGCAGAAGTATTGCTGGAAGGCTCTGGCCGCCGTTTGGGCTGTCAAGTCCTTTACCGGGACCACCACTAGAAAACGGGAATAGTGATCCACGATTGTCAGGGCATAGATGTATCCTGACTGGCTGGGAGACAATTTGACATGGTCCAGAGCTACCAGCTCAAGAGGCTGCGTGGTGACGATGGGCCTCAAGGGTGTCTTCTGGCTGGCACGGTCCTTCCTCCTTAGGTGACAAGGGCCACAGTCTCTGCACCATTTTTCTACAGCTCCTCTCATGCCGACCCAAAAGAACCTTCCTCTTAGCAGGAACTCCAGTTTCTTCCAACCGGAGTGTCCCGCTCTGTCATGGTAAGCCCCCAGGACCATAGCTGCATCCCGCCTTGGGACCATGACTTGCCAGGTCAGCTCGTGCGTCCGGTGGTTGACAATCCTTCTGCACAACTTGCCTTCGTAGAGGAACAGCTTGCTCTTCTCTTTCCATAGCTGCTTGGCTTCCTCTGGAGCATCCGGATCTATGCGGGCATCTTCCTGGGTCAGCAGATCTTTCACCAGGCGGATGGCAGGGTCACTATCTTGGGTCTCGGCCCAGCTGTGGTGAGGTAGGGGATTTATCATCACGGTTGTTAGATCCTCCTCCTTCACGCGGTGGGAGTATTGAGCGGCTCCATACCGGTGAAACGCGGGGAGTTCTACCTCCTCCAGCTCTTCTGGGTCTTCGTCGCCTTCAGGTAAGTGAGGCATCCTCGATAGGGTGTCAGCGTTGGCATTGGTTTTACCGGCCCGGTACTTGATCACGAAGTCATAGTTGGAGAGACGGGCAATCCACCGCTGTTCTAGGGCACCCAGTCTTGCATTGTCCAGGTGTGTCAACGGGTTGTTGTCCGTGTACACGGTGAACTTTGCGGAGGCCAGGTAATGCTTGAAGCGTTCCGTCACAGCCCACACCACCGCCAAGAATTCTAGCTTGAAGGAGCTGTAATTCTCCGGGTTCCTCTCGGTGGGCCTCAGCTTCCGGCTGGCGTACGCGATCACCCTTTCTCTGCCCTGTTGGTTTTGGGACAGTACGCTCCCAGTCCCACATTACTGGCGTCTGTGTGGAGAATAAAAGGCTGGCCATAGTCAGGGTAGGCCAGGATCTCATCCCCCGTGAGGGCCATGATCAACTGGCGGAAGGACTCCTCTTCCGGTTTATCCCACTTGAAGGGTGGCTTTTGACTTCGGGACTTAGACTGTCCAATCAGGAGGTCCTGCATAGGAGCTGCCATCTTAGTGAACCCGGGGATGAACCTTCGGTAGTAGCCTACCAATCCGAGAAACTGTCTCACCTCTTTGATGTTCGAGGGGCTTGGCCAGCTCTTGATTGCCGTGACCTTGTCAGGGTCGGGGGCCACTCCTTCCGCGCTTATCACGTGCCCTAGGTACTGAACCTTCGGTTTCAGCAGGTGACACTTCGATGGTTTCACCTTCAGGCCGTAGCCTGCCAGGGCTTCGAACACCTCGGCCAGGTGCTTCAGATGGTCCTCGTCGGTCTTTGAATAGACGACCACGTCGTCCAGGTTAAGGAGGACCGTCTCGAAGTTTCGGTGCCCTAGACAGCATTCCATCAGCCGCTGGAAGGTCCCTGGTGCGTTGCAGAGCCCGAAAGGCATACAGTTGAATTCGCTCAGTATCATTGGGGTGGTGAAGGCGGTCTTCTCCTTGTCAGCCTCTGCCACAGGAACCTGCCAGTACCCGCTAGTAAGGTCCAAAGTAGAAAAGAAGTTAGCTGATTTTAGTGCGGCTAAAGACTCCTCTATTCTAGGCAGCAGATATGCGTCTTTGTGGGTGATACGGTTGATTTGTCTATAGTCGACGCACATTCTCATGGTGCCGTCTTTCTTTTTCACCAGAACCAAGGGGGCTGCCCAGGGGCTACAGCTGTCTCTAATGACCCCAGCTTCTTTCATTTCTCTTAGCATGCCCTTGGCGTTCTGATAATGTGCAGGGGGTACAGGCCTGTGTCTTTCTTTTATTGGTGGGTGGCTCCCTGTGGGGATGTGGTGTTCTATCCCCTTTACTCTGCCGAAGTCTAGCGGGTGCTTACTAAAGAATCTCTCGTACTCCTGTACCACCCGGTAGACTCCTTGTTTTTGGTGCAGGGGAGTGGAGTCAGCACCCACATGGAGTTTCTGGCACCAGTCCTCCTTTTGTTTCTGGGAGCCATTACCCTCCGCCTGAGGAGATGGAGGCAAGGGTTCCACGGCCCTGATAGCTTTGTGTTCGACCACAAACAGCTTGGCGAGTGTAGCGTACCTGGGTAAGTGTACCTCCCTCTCCCCAATGTTGAGGATGCGGACAGGCACCCTCCCATGACGGACATCAACCATCCCCCGGGCTGTCAAAATGGTGGGCCTGCTGTCCGAGTACACGGGTTCTACCATGGCTTGGTAGTCTCTACCTCTCAACCCGATTGCAGTCCGACACCAGATCATCATTTCACTTTTGGAAGGCATGGAAATGGGGAATGGGTCACTCAGTCTTACGCTACCGATCTCACCACCAGACAGTTCTACCAGCTGCCGTCTCATCAGGGCTTTTATCTCCTTGTTGAGGACTCTCTGTTGGCTGGAACTAGCATTCACCGCCACCTGTTGTAGAATTACAATTACCTCTGAAAGACAATTTTCAACTACGTTAGTACCCACAGTTATTTTAGGGTGACTTTCACAACGGTCAATGTCCACAATAATCACTCCCTGTGCCGGTAGCTCAACTTTACCAATCCTGGAACCCCATCTGCGGCACGGGTAAGCCATTACTGGCGATGATGCTCAAGTTACTGTCTGGATACCGTGTGATATCAGCATCAGTCCAGTACTGCTTAAAAAGTACATAAGGGATAGTGGTTACTTGCGACCCAGTATCCAGCAAGGCGCTCATGGGGATACCGTCCAGCATGACGGGTAAAACCGGATGCCCCCCAACGTACTTATCACTCCAATTATAAGGGCCTGGTGATCTTATGCCTGGGGGTTGGCCCTCTGCCCCAGGTTGGACCTGTTTAAATTACAGTACCTGGAAATGTGTCCGGGCTGGTTGCATCGACGGCAAATGGGCTGTCCATCCTCTGCGTAGCGGTCTGTGGGCCTCCCTCGGAATAACGGGATCCTCCTCTGTCGACGCCACGGGACATCCTCCGGACTTGAAGCCAGCTTGATGGGTCTTGATGGGTCCACTTGCAATGCCTGGACGGTCCTGGTCAATGCCGCGACGTTCCTGGTCAGCTCCTGGACTTGGTGGTGCAGGTCTTTCGACGGGGCTTGGTTCAGGGCCTGTGCATCAGCCCCCACGGGGTCCATAGAGGAGGACGCCGCCTCCTGGTGGTAGGTGAGAGCAGGGCGCCGGGGGTTTATAGCGCCACTTGTTGCGGATTCACGGAGCACCCTTATGGCCCTGTCCTTGAATTGGGCAAAGATCAGGTCAGGGTTCTGAAAGAACATGAGGTGCAGCTGGGTCCTGTGGGCGCTAGACAGCAGACCTTCTATAAACTGTTCTGTTAGTAGCTTATCCGTTTCCTGCACGCTGCCAGGGTCAGCTTGTTGGATGGCCCTCAAGGCTTCCTGCAAATTTAGGGCATAGTCTCCGATGCTGTCCTGTGCCCGCTGCTTACATCCATAGAACCTCATTTTAATTTCAGCGGAGGTACGTGTGTCAAAGGTACCCCGCAGCCGGGCCAGAATACCCTTCACAGTCCTTTTCTCCTCAGTGGGCCATGATTTTACCTCCCTTTGGGCTGCGCCAGTTAACTGCACTGTACAGCCTTTCCTTGAAGTCAGTTAGGGCATGGGGCTCCCCTGAGTACTTGGGCAGCCAGGCCGCTCCAGGGATGTAGGGCAGGGAAAATGGCATCACCGCTGCTGCAGCTGCGCTGGTGGTAGTGGGCGCCTCTGTATCCGACATCTTCCTCCCCCCTAGTTAAGCATGGCCTACCTTCCGACGATCCTCTTCTGTAGGCCGCGGCTCCGCTGCTGCTGCTCTGGATGAGGACCCTGCGTCGCGTCCTGGTGACGTCAGCGTCGCTCTCTCTCCCTTCCAGGACCTTGCGCAGCGTCGGTGCGTGGGGCGGAGCTTCGGGTCTCGCGCGGTTTGGACGTCCACGCCCCTCTTCTTCCCGCGCGGCGTCCTGAAGATGGCGTCCGATGGCGGGAAAATGGCTGAAGATGGCGGGAACCGATGGAAGATGGCGGGAAACGGCTCCGGATGGCGGGAAACCTCTTTTCAGGTAAGTGCAAAGTCTTTTTCAGGCGCGCAATACCCGTTTGTGGCGGGTTGGTTGCAATCCTGCCGACTACGCCAAAGCTGACTCGCCCCCTGGGCCGTGGGGCACTCGGATCCGGGCAGTGGGGGAACGATGGGAGTAGTAGTGGCAACCCGGCTCCGAGGCTCAGGGTGGTCAGGCCAGTGGTAGTCCGTTATGTGCTGATGATTATGTCCGACTACGCCACCCGTGGATTTGCGGTCATTAGGAACCGCCGCTGCAAGGCAGACCACTGGGGCTGATGATGTATGCAGCTGGGATGGTGTGACTCCCCACGGGAAGAGTGCGGCCCCAGGGCAGTGTAGTGGATGTTGGGGGTGATGGCAGTGAGAGTCCCAGTGCTGATAGTGCTGGAGGAGCAAGGAGCACGCAGACAACAGGTTGCAGTCCAGGGTCTTTACTAGAACAGGTAAATTGACCCACACACAGTCCCAGCTAGGAGGGGACCTGGATGTCTGAGAGCAACGGGGAAATTGGCCCTGGTCAGGGTGAGGGTGTAGGCCTACCGTGCTTTCTGTGCTCCTTCTGGCTATCTCCTCGTTATAGGGTAACAGCCCACGTTTCCGAGCTCTCCGTGTATTCTCGCCTGTATGGCCTGCGACGTGGGTTCCTTTCTGCTCCCAGCTTTGTATGGCTTTGCTGGTCCCTTCTGTTGTGGCAGGGCCTCCAGGCTTCTTAGGCCAAGGAATATACAGTCCCCTGCGGACTGATTATCTGCTGGGGGATGTGGAATCCTCCCAGCCTCAGACACCAAAGTCTGGTAAATTAAGTCCGTTATCTGCCAAGACAGGCTCACTTCGCCTCTTGTCTCTGGCTTGTGGCTCTCCTCCTGCCACACTTCCTCTTAGGTGCAATACAACTGTCCCTCTCTGCTCTGGGACCTGAATCCTCAGACAGGTCGTCCAGCTCTCTCTAACCCTGCCCCCAGTACCAGCTTTTATAGGGGCAGCCTGCTCCCCCTACTGGCCTGAGACAGGAGGCATTGCATGCTAATGTTCCCCTGACCAGAGAACCTCCCCCTTGCTCTCAGACACAGCTTTAATATACCTGTGGCATCCAGGCCAGGGTGACACAACTCTATGTAATATATGCGTTTCACTTTTTGTACTGAAGAACTGAAATAAATGAACTTTTTGATGATATTCTAATTTTGTGAGAAGCACCTGTTCATTGAGAAAGTGAAGTCCAGTCCACACAGAAGATGACTGTGTAAATAACGCAGTCAGCCATTTTGGTAGCAGGAACTGTGTATTCTACCTGCTCCATTGAGTCACTCCAGGTGTTTCTGATGACTGTGGCTAATCCCCTGCGGTGCACAGAGAGCCTACAAGCGGATATCTCGTTCTATGCTACCAGAAAACTGCTGTGAGCAAAGCCATTGGTTAGGTGTTGTGCACTTGACTCAGCTTTCCTGACTTAGGATTTTTCATGCTTAGTTAGCGGCCAGCCAACCCTTTTATTTATTTTGTATTCTTTGTGTTTTGTTTTGTTGCTGTATAGATCCAATACAATTGGTAGTTTTATGAAACCTGCTTGGTGTGAACTGTGTCTTGGAGTGCCTGAAATGCCCATCTATTCCAGGAGACAGAGATCCCCTGAGCTAATTCCCTAATTCTGTCACAATATGTAATATGTGGGGAACCAACATCACAGGGTGAAGGTCACATTTGTAATTAAAAAAACAACAACAAACAATTAATAGAACTAATAAGAGTTCATATACTGTAAAGGAAATAGAACTGATAGGACAGCAAAAAAATTAAATTATCAAAACTTAAGAATTATTCCATTTAATCACAGCATTGGGATGCAGAGAGATGGAGGAAGCTTCAGCCTAAAGGCCACCGGATTGACCATTTCCAAAATTTCATAGGGACCGATGAACTTCTGACCCAACTTCGCTGATGGTACCTTAAGTTTGATGTTTCTGAATGGCAGCCAAACCCTATCCCCAACCTTAAAAACAGGACCCACCGAGCGTCTTCTATCGGCCTTCTGTTTTTGGCGAATCTGAGCAGTCCCAATATGGTTTTGAACCTCCCCCCAGACATCCCCAAGTCTCTGCACAACTTCCACCCTAGGACATTCAGAACTAATCCTAAAACGCTCACCAAAATCGGGATCAAAATCATAATTACAGAAAAAAACTGCGAGGTTCCCGTAGACTGATTTACCCAATTGTTAAAGGCAAACTCAGCGAGCGGTAAAAACGAAGACCAGTCCTCCTGCCGAGCTGCCATAAAGCTTCTTAAAATTTGTTCCAAAGATTGATTTGTCCTCTCACTCTGACCGTTGGTATCAGGGTGGTAAGCAGAAGAAAGTGACAAGTCAATCCCCAATTTACATAAAAAGCTCTCAAGAATTTTGGGACAAATTGCACTCCCCTATCAAACACAATGCTAAGAGGGACTCCATGTAACCTGACAATATGAGAAATAAACAACCTGGACAGTGTCTCTGCATTTGGTAATCCTGACAGAGGAACAAAATGAGCTTGTTTGCTGAATCGATCAACTACCACCCAAATAGTAGTTTTCCCACTAGACAGAGGCAAATTGGTGATGAAATCCATGAACAGATAAGTTCATGGTCTTTTTGGAATTGGCAATGGAGACTCTCAGACGTTAAGAATACCGTTTTCCACTCAACCAGGGGAGGAGTCCTGAGGAGACAATTTGCATATTCTCACTGCATTTTGGGCTAAGTGAAGAGTCTCCGCGAGCTCAAAGAACACTGGATTTTGGCCGTTGGAACTGAATGGAGGACATCGGTGAACCAGGGGAGGAGTCCTGAGGAGACAATTTACATATTCTCACTGCATTTTGGGCTAAGTGAAGAGTTTCTGCGAGCTCAAAGAACACTGGATTTTGGCCGTTGGAGCTGAAAGGAGGACATCGGTGAACCAGGGGAAGAGTCCTGAGGAGAAAATTTGCATATTCTCACTGCATTTTGGGATAAGTGAAGAGTCTCCGCGAGCTCAAAGAACACTGGATTTTGGCCGTTGGAGCTGAAAGGATGACATCGGTGAACCAGGGGAGGAGTCCTGAGGAGACAATTTGCATATTCTCACTGCATTTTGTAGCATTTTTCACTGTTTTCATAACATATCAACAATAAGAACATGGAAGAGTCCAGGAGCCATTTGATGAGCTGCATATCTTGCTACATGTTCACAGACTTGCCAGTGGAAAAGCCAAACTTCACATGCCATAAATGCAAGCTTGTGTCCCTGTTGGAGGAAAAGTTGCGAAATCTAGAAGAGAGGTTAACTACCTTGAAATTCATTAAGGAAGGTGAAGAGTTCTTAGACAGAGCAGAATTATCTCTTCATGATACAGAAAGAGAAGAAATTTGAACTGCACCTGACGAAACAGAGGAATGGAAGCATGTGACCCAGAGAAGCAGGAGGATCGAGAGGCAGTCAGCACCTATACTGCTCAGGAACCAGTACCAGGCTCTCACGCAGGAGAACCACGAAGAAATACAGCAAGATAAGACTTTGCCCACAATGAAGAACCTTGTAAGCCCTCAAAATCCTCCAGGATGGAGAAAGAAAAATGTTGTGAAGAAAAAACGGAGAGTGGTGGTCATGGGGGATTCCCTGTTGAAAGGAACAGAGGCCGCTATCTGCAGACCAGACATAACCTCAAGAGAAATGTGCTGTCTTCCAGGAGCAAAAATTAAAGATGTGTCTGACAGGATATCAAGACTCTTCAGACCTACAGATCACTACCCATTCCTGCTAATACATGTGGGGACAAATGACACCGCAAGAAAGGACCTGGAAACCATCTGCAGTGACTTTGAAGACTTAGGCAAGAAAGTGAAAGAATTGGGAGCGCAGGTGGTCTTCTCATCCATCCTTCCAGTGGATGGCCATGGAACAATGAAGTGGAATAAGATTCTACAGGTGAACAACTGGCTACGTCGATGGTGCCGTCAACAAGGATTTGGATTTCTGGATCACGGAATGAATTACCTATATGATGGACTACTTGCTAGAGATGGGGTGCACCTTACGAAGACTGGAAAACATGTATTTGGAAATCGCCTTGCTACACTCATCAGGAGAGCTTTAAACTAGAAGAATGTGGGAAGGAAAGCAAAAGGCCAGAAAAAGATATACAGCAGACAAATACTATTGAGATCTCTGCTACTGGAAGTGGAAAGGAAGAACAAAGGCAAAAATAAATATATAATAAAAATATGGGAGGAAGAGAAACCAATCACAAACTACAATGTTTTTATACAAATGCACAAAGCATGGGCAACAAACAAGGAGAATTGGAACTACTAACGTAGGAAAAGAAATATGATGTCATTGGAATCACTGAAACTTGGTGGGACGATACACATGATTGGAATACAAGGCTAAAAGGATACAACTTATTTGCAAGAAACAGACTTGATAAACGAGGAGGAGGTGTCGCATTGTATGTTAGAGAAGCGTATATCTGCACAGAGATTGAAGCAGAGACTGGGAGTTCTATGGAAACTGTTTGGGTAAGAATACAAGGAGAGAACAACGGAAAGGACACCATTGTAGGCATTTACTACAGGCCACCTGGGCAAGCTGAAGATATGGATGAACTCTTTATGTATCAAATGACCAAGTTCTCCAAAAAATATGATGTAGTGGTCATGGGAGATTTCAACTATACAGACATTTGTTGGGAATCTCTCTCAAGTAAAACTAACAGGTCAAGCAAATTCTTATCCTCTCTTGCTGACAACTTTATCTTCCAAAAGGTAGGGGAGAAAACAAGGGGATTTGCTACTTTGGATCTAATCCTTATAAACAGGGATGAAATGGTTGAGGAGGTAAAAGTGTCTGGGACCCTAGGAGGCAGCGATCATGCTATTATAGAATTTTGGATAACTAGAGGAGGAAGACATGTGAAGACTCAAACTTCAAGGTTAGATTTCAGAAAGGCTGATTTTAAGCAACTCAGAGAATAGGAGGGATCCAATGGCTGGATGTCCTTAAGGACAAAAATGTCCAGCAAGGATGGGAAATTTTTAAAAATGAGATTCTCAAAGCGCAATCGTTAACAATCCCGAAAAGTAGGAAGAATGGGAAGCATTTAAGGAAACCAGGATGGATGAACACAGAACTTAAACACATGCTAAAAAGAAAGAAAGAAATGTTTATCAAATGGAAAGAGGGAGGCATATCTAAAGAAGATTATAATGCAGTCTGCAGATCCTGTAGGGCACGTATCAGGTTAGCTAAAGCTGATGATGAATTAAGGCTTTGAAGAGATGTCAAAAGCAATAAAAAAGGATTTTGGGGGTATGTCAAAAGTAAAAGAAAAGTCAAAGATGCTATAGGATTTTTACAGGATGAAAATGGTGAAATGGTAAGAAAGGATGTTGAGAAGGCCGAACTTTTTAATTCCTATTTTGCATCTGTTTTCTCTCAGAAAGAAAATGTAACATCAACTGATCTTCACTGTCCTATTAAAGGAATAGAAGAATCCAAGTTATCTGTAAACAGAGAGATTGTGAGGGAATATTTAGCTAACATAAATGAGTTCAAGTCTCCAGGTCCAGATGAATTACACCCCAGAGTACTGAAGGAGATCGTAGAAGAAATTTTAGAACCACTCTCCATAATCTTTGAAAATTCTTGGAGAACAGGAGAAGTCCCAGAAGACTGGAGAAGAGCAAATGTTGTTCCTATCTTCAAAAAGGGGAAGAAGGTGGACCCAGGGAACTATAGGCCGGTGAGTCTGACTTCTATACCAGGAAAGATCTTTGAACAAATTATTAAACAACATGTATGTAAGTACTCAGTGCGAGAGGTATATACCGTATGGGAATAAAAGGGCCAGAAATAAGAGGAAACAATATGGTTGAACAAGAACGTAAAAGGGGCGTTAAATAGCAAAAAAAGAGGCATTCAAGAGATTAAAACAGGAAAACAGTAAGGAGGCACTAATGTGTTACAAGGAAAAAACGAGAACCTGTAAAAAACAAATAAAAATAGCGAAGGAGGAAACAGAGAAACGTATTGCTAGGGAAAGTAGATCAAATCCCAAACTGTTCTTTACGTATATAAATAGTAAAAGGATTAAATTGGATAATATTGGACCGATAAAAAGTGAGGAAGGCAAAATCATAGAGAAAGATGAGGATAAAGCTAATCTATTAAATAATTTTTTTTCGACAACTTTCACAAAGGAAATCGAACTAACAGGAGAAATGAGAAGTGACAAACTTAATCCTCCACTAAGTATGACAAATCTAACCCAAGCTGGGGTACAGAAACGCCTCAGTAACATTAAAATAAACAAATCACCAGGACCTGATGGCATACACCCACGGGTACTAAGGGAACTAAGTAATGTGATAGACAGACCGTTATATCTTATATTTAAGGACTCTGTTGAGACTGGGTCTGTGCCACTTGATTGGCGACAGGCGAATGTAGTGCCAATATTCAAAAAGGAAGCGAAAAGTGACGCCGGAAACTATCGGCCGGTGAGTCTGACGTCCGTTGTGGGCAAAATTTTTGAAAGCTTCATTAAAGAGGCATTTACGGAGCATCTTGATGCTAATGATCTTTTAATCCCGAACCAACATGGATTCATGAGGAATCGCTCCTGCCAAACAAACCTGATTGACTTCTACGAGGAGGTTAGCTCTCGAGTAGATCAGGGGGAACCAGTGGATGTCGTGTATCTCGACTTCTCAAAAGCGTTCGATAGCGTGCTACATAATAGGTTGGTATACAAAATGAGAATGATGGGGCTGGGGGAAAATGTCTGCAAGTGGGTAGCTAACTGGCTAAAGGATAGAAGGCAGAGGGTGGTTATAAATGGAATATACTCAGATTGGGTAAGCGTCACTAGTGGGGTACCACAGGGGTCTGTACTAGGCCCAATGTTATTTAATATCTTTATTAACGACATAGTCAACAGGATAAACAGTAAAATATCAATATTTGCAGATAACACAAAGTTATGTAAAACAATTAATACAAAAGAGGACAGTGCAGACCTACAGAGGGATTTGGATAAGCTGGGTAGGTGGAGCATTAAATGGCAAATGAGGTTTAACGAGGAGAAATGTAAGGTCATACATATGGGAAGGAAAAATGGAAGTCACTAGTACTCACTGAATGGGAAATCATTGGGGAATTCAGAGATGGAGAAGGACTTGGGCATCTTGATTGATAGCAAACTAAATTGGAGTGCCCAAAGTCAGGCCGCTGCTGTAAGGGCAAACAGGGTAATGGGATGTATCAAAAGAGGTATAGCTGCAAAGGATGAGAACATTGTTCTTCCACTGTACAAAGCACTGGTCAGACCACACTTGGAATACTGTGCTCAGTTATGGGCCCCAATATATAGAAAGGATATAAATGAGCTTGAAAAGGTACAAAGGAGGGCAACAAAATTAATAAAGGGAATGGAGGGACTGCAATACCCAGATAGGTTGGCAAAACTAGAACTATTCAGCCTGGAAAAGAGAAGGTTGAGGGGGGACATAATAAATGTGTACAAATATGTTAGGGGACAGTATAGAGATCTTGCCCGGGATTTGTTCAAAAGGAGGGATATTACGGTAACAAGAGGGCACTCACTAAGACTGGAAGAGAAAAGGTTTCAGCACCAGCATAGGAAGGGGTTCTTTACGGTAAGAGCAGTGAGAATATGGAATTCACTGAGTGAGGAGACGGTAATGTCGGATTCACTACACCAGTTCAAGCGGGGACTGGATGCATTTCTAGATACCAGGCAGATTTCAGCATATACTTAAAAATAAAATAAAATAGTAGGTTGATACAGGGATTTATTCTGACTGCTGGTTTCAGAGTCGGGAGGGAATTTTTCCTCAGGTGAAGATTGGCCAAATCATTTGGGGTTTTTGCCCTCCTCTGGATCAACTTTAGCAATTACAGAACTAACAGGACGGACTTGATGGACGCAAGTCTTTATTCGGCTGTACAAACTATGTTACTATGTTACTATGTTACCTGGATAAGAATGAAGTGATTAACCAGAGTCAGCATGGGTTTGTAACTAACAAGTCATGTTAGACTAACTTAATTTCTTTCTATGACAGAATCACTGACTGGGTGGATCAGGGAAATGCTGTAGATATAGTATATCTTGACTTTAGCAAAGCATTTGACAAAGTATCTCACACCATCCTTATTGAAAAAATGACCAAGTATGGAATGGACAAGGCAACTGTTAGGTGGATTCATAACTGGCTTAGTGATCGGACTCAAAGAGTGGTCGTAAATGCTTCACATCCAGTTGGATGAATGTCTCAAGTGGGGTACCACAGGGCTCTGTCCTGGGACCTGTATTATTCAACATCTTTATCAATGATTTAGATGAAGGAATTGAGGGTAAACTGATTAAATTTGCTGATGACACAAAGCTAGGAGAGATAGCTAACACTAGAGAAGAGAGAAAGAGAGAATTCAAAAAGACCTAAATAAACTGGAGCAGTGGGCAGTAACTAACAGAATGGTTTTTAACAGGGAAAAATGCAAAGTACTACATCTGGGCAATAAAAATGAAAAAAGCATATACAAAATGGGAGGAATAGAGCTAAGCAACAGTACAGTCATGGCCAAAAGTTTTGAGAATGACACCAAAATTATATTTTCACATGATCTGCTGGCCTCTGGTTTTTATTAGTGTTTGTCTGATGTTTATATCACATACAGAAATATAATTGCAATCATATTATGAGTACCAATAGGTTATATTGACAGTTAGAATGAGTTAATGCAACAAGTCAATATTTGCAGTGTTGCCCCTTCTTCTTCAAGACCTCTGTAATTCTCCCTGGCATGCTCTCAATCAACTTTTGTACCAAATCCTGACTGATAGCAGTCCATTCTTGCATAATCAATGCTTGCATTTTGCCAGAATTTGTTGGTTTTTGTTTGTCCACCCGTCTCTTGATGATTGACCACAAGTTCTCAATGGGATTAAGATCTGGGGAGTTTCCAGGCCATGGACCCAAAATCTCTATGTTTTGTTCCATGAGCCATTTAGTTATCACCTTTGCTTTATGGCAAGGTGCTCCATCATGCTGGAAAAGGCATTGTTGGGCGCCAAACTGCTCTTGGACGGTTGGGAGAAGTTGATCTTGGAGGACATTCTGGTACCATTCTTTATTCATGGCTGTGTTTTTAGGCAAGACTGTGAGTGAGCCGATTCCCTTGGCTGAGAAGCAACCCCACACATGAATGGTTTCAGGATGCTTTACAGTTGGCATGAGACAAGACTGGTGGTAGCGCTCACCTCTTCTTCTCTGAATAAGCTGTTTTCCAGATGTCCCAAACAATCTAAAAGGGGATTCATCAGAGAAAATGACTTTGCCCCAGTCCTCAGCAGTCCACTCCCTGTACCTTTTGCAGAATATCAGTCGGTCCCTGATGTTTTTTTCTGGAGAGAAGTGGCTTCTTTGCTGCCCTCCTTGAAACCAGCCCTTGCTCAAAGAGTCTCCGCCTCACAGTGCGTGCAGAAGCACTCACACCAGCCTGCTGCCATTCCTGAGCAAGCTCGGCACTGCTGGTAGTCCGATCCCGCAGCTGAAACAGTTTTAAGATACGGTCCTGGCGCTTGCTGGTCTTTCTTGGGTGCCCTGGAGCCTTTTTGACAACAATGGAAGCTCTCTCCTTGAAGTTCTTGATGATGCGATAGATTGTTGACTGAGGTGCAATCTTTGTAGCTGCGATACTCTTCCCTGTTAGGCCATTTTTGTGCAGTGCAATGATGGATGCACGTGTTTCTTTAGAGATAACCATGGTTAACTGAAGAGAAACAATGATACCAAGAACCAGCCTCCTTTTAAAGTGTCCAGTGATGTCATTCTTACTTAATTATGACTGATTGATCGCCAGCCCTGTCCTCATCAACACCCACACCTGTGTTAATGGATCAATCACTAAAACGATGTTAGCTGCTCCTTTTAAGGCAGGACTGCAATGATGTTGAAATGTGTTTTGGGGGTTAAAGTTCATTTTCTGGGCAAATATTGACTTTGCAAGTACAGTAATTGCTGTTAAGCTGATCACTCTTTGACATTCAGGAGTATATGCAAATTGCCATTACAAAAAATGAAGCAGTAAACTTTGGAAAAATTACTATTTGTCTCATTCTCAATACTTTTGGCCGTGACTATACATGTGAAAAAGACTTAGGTATACTAATAGATCATAGACTGAACATGAGTCAACAGTGTGATGCAGCAGCAAAAAAGGCAAATACAATTCTGGGATGTATTAACAGAAGCATACAGTCTAGATCACATGAAGTCATTATCGGACTTTACTCTTCTTTGGTCAGACCTCATCTGGAATACTGCGTCCAGTTTTGGGCACCACATTTTAAAAAATACATCAACAAACTGGAGCAAGTTCAGAGAAGAGCGACGGGAATGGTGACCGGTCTGCAAACCATGTCCTATGAGGAACGGTTACAGGATTTGGGAATGTTTAGCTTGCAAAAAGAAGACTGAGAGGAGACTTAATAGCTGTCTACAAATATCTCAAGGGCTGTCACATTGAAGAAGGATCATCTTTATTCTCATTTGCACAAGGAAAGACTAGAAGCAATGGGATGAAACTGAATGGGAGGAGACACAGATTAGATATTAGAAATTTTTTTTTGACAGTTAGGGTGATCAATGAGTGGAACAGGCTGCCACGAGAGGTGGTGAGTTCCCCTTCAATGGACGTCTTCAAACAGAGGCTGGACAGACATCTGTCTGAGATGATTTAGTGAATCCTGCTTTGAGGAGGGGGTTGGACCAGATGACCCAGGAGGTCCCCTCCAACTCTACCATTCTATGATTCTATGATTCATCACCCTTCAGGATGCGTATCAAATTGTAAGTCCTTCTAAGATCAAGTTTAGAAAACCACTTAGCCCCTAGAAGCTGACTATATAGGTCAGGGATGAGTGGAGGTGGGTAAATAATTTTAACCATGATTTAGTTTAGTTCTCGGAAATCGAGGCAGGGAGGGAGGCCGCCATCTTTCGTTTTTATAAAGAAAAATCCATCAGCTACAAGGGAGGAGGAAGGACGGATATGACCCTTCTGTAAACTTTCGTTAACATATTCTTTCATGGTGGCCTGTTCAGGCCCAGACAAATTGTAAAGGCGAGCTTCAGGTAATTTGGCATCAGGGACAAGATTAATAACACAATCATAAGGATGATGGGGAGGTAATATCTCCGCCTCTTTTTCCGAGAACACATCTCCAAAGTCCTTCAGGTACACCGGCAGACCCTTCAGACTAGCAGAGCATATTTGAACAGACTTTAGACATTTCTTGTAACAAGTGGGGCTCCATTTAACAATTTCCTTCTGACACCACTCAATAACAGGATTGTGAATACGCAGCCATGGTACCAACCCAGCAGGTAAAACAAAACAGGAGATGGGTTCGGAGTGGAGTGCTCCCACTTGGAATGTGAAATCCACTATGAACATCTTGACCGGATTCCAGGCTAACGGTGTCTTTTCAAGGTGAAGATTTGAATGGGTCTTTCTAAACTAACTGTCCCTAGTCCTAACTTTAGTACCATTCCCGAACAGCAATGCTGATAACATCTGGTCCTTGAAGGGAAACACTGTATTCATCAGAGTACTTCATCAGAGAAAGAAAAAGGTACCTGGGAGTCTGCGTGACCTCCTCGGCCATCACCCAGACTCAGACATTCTCTCAAATACCCTGATTTATGGCCTATGCCAGAGAACCAGGTGCGTTGTGAAGAGCCAGCGAGTCTTTAAGAGTCTCAAAAAGACCTTTGTGGAACTGGCACCTGAGAGCTGCATCATTCCACAGAGCTTCAGTGAACCACTGTCAAAACTCGGGGCAGTAGTCCTCAGCAGTGCGACCCCCATTTGCCAGGTTCATGATCTTTGTCTCAATGACCTAGATCCTGTCGGGTTTGTCATAGATCAGGCTTAAAGCATCAAAAAAGGCGTCCACAGAAGACTGTTCTGGAGCTTTTGGGGACAAGGAAAATGCCCATGTCTGAGGACCTCCTCGCAGTAGGGACATGATTATTTCCATCCCCTGGAACTCATCCCCTGACGACCGTGGATGCGGGGTAAAATATAACCTACAGCTTTCCCTGAAAACCCTAAACTGGTCGCCATACTAGCAAAAAAGAAAATTGTATCGGTCAGCTGAGTCACTTCTCATGGACAAGCCATGAGTCGAGATAGTCAAGGAGTCCGAGGACAATAGCAAGGAGGGTACATGATAAACAGAGGGAAGAGACAAAGTCGTAGTCAGGTAACGGTCAAAGGTCAAAATACCAGGAGGATAGTGGTTCAGAGCAAAGGGGTTAAACAGATGGATGGTCAGAATGAGGTTCAAGGTCAGGCAGCGATAGATCAATGAGCAAAATACAAGGCACAGAGTAACAAACCACACTTAGCTGAAGCTACGGTTGACAGCTATCTGGGACTGTCAGCATAGTTAAATGGCTAAGTAATTTTGGGAACTGAGAGCACCTGACGAGAGCTCAGCACCTCCTGGTCTCAGATTGGTCGGCCGAGCTGTCAATGAAAAACACAGACAGCTCAGCACGCCCCTACACCAGACTGGACAACTGAGCTGGCAATCACTGCACAGACAGATCAGCACTGAGGGGTGGAATCGTTACAAGCATAATCTATATAAAAAAGGAATGGACAATCCATACTTTTTGAACCAGCAAAAAGAAAAGGTATCTTTACTGCACAAAGCAACCAATCAGAGAACAGTTTACAAATAAAAAGAGGAGAATAAAAAATAAAAGTTGTACCGTGATTGGTTGATATGGGCAATAAGAAAATGCTCAGTTTTAAAAATCAGTCCTGTTGTGCATACACATATAGTGCTACAATGCAACCACCAGTCTGAGCACAAGGTTTGCCATAGTACTTAGTACCATTAAGCAAAACTACTGAGAATAGAAGGTTACCATGGTAACTGGACTCTGCTGAAAGAAACTAAGCAGCGACCAGGTTGTCATGTCATATTATTATGGCCTTACAAAGGATCTGTTCCATTGACGAAAACGCATATCCATCAATATCAGATTAGTGGGGGTGTATCTCCTGGCACCCCCGTCAATGCTGTGGCTGGTACTGCAGCTCATAGCAACATGGAGTTGTGATTGGTAACCAGGTGGCGTCCCTTCCATCAGCTGATCGGCAGCGCTGCTGGTAGTCTGATCTTAGGCCTGGTTCACATCATGTTTTTGCCACTCATCATTGGCTCTGTTGGGGTTTCCATCTGAAGGCTTGAAAAACAGGATTTGAGTATGATCACCAATGGAGCCACTGACTTTTAATGCTACAGAGGGGGTCACTTTGTGCTCTAAATGACCTCATTTTCAGCAGTGTCAGCTTCATGAGGCAGGTACAGAAAATTGGTCAATTGCGCTCTTATGCTCGCCTCAAAAGGCGGACATTGCCAAAATTTAAGTCAGACAGAGCACAAAGTGACTCCATCTGAATGGCCCCGACAGGCGATACACCTGAATCCCTATTTTTGGATCTTCAAAGGGAAACCCCAACATAACCACTGATGTGTGGCAAAATGTGATGTGAACCTGGCTTTAAAAAAAGCCTATCAATATTCTAGTCCCAGAAAAAAAACTTATAAAGGTTACTTTTACCCATAAGCGAAGCTGTATATTCCTGGATGAAGGAAAGAAATAGAAGAAATCTGGAGATCTTGGCTTAATTCACTAATACCAGCGTTTCTCATGCCGGCTTAATGAGGGGAGGCGTGACTGATTCATTAGGAGAAGTGGAGTGTGCCTCCGTGTGTGTTTTGCCACAAATCTTACTCCTGTTAGGGACTGGAGAAAGATTTGTGGCTTAAGGAATGCCACTTCTTGTCAAATTCATGCCCTATCATTCCCAGACCTGCCCCAATTTGTCAGAGCTGGACAAAATTGTCAGGCATGTAAACTCAAAAAGTCATGAAATTTTTTCGTGTTGTAAAAAAATTTTGCAACTTTTAAAAGTTTTTTTACGCTAATTTTTCTGGCGTAAAAAAATTGATGAATCTGGACCCATGGCTTTTACACATTTCCCATTAAACTGTCAGATTTTTGTACTGCAGAAAGGAGCCGCCTGGGCCTGGAAACAGGCATGTACATACATAGTATTAATGCCTTCTTGGTTACCCCAGCCCTGACCTCAGCACATCATCCCAATGTGTTCTGGATTAATTAGCAGAAAACTAATAAACAGAACAGGGTAATGAATTATCATAGGTCCAATGTTAAACTGAAGCTTACAAGTAAAGTCATATTCCAACAGATAACATGGCCGTTTTGTAAACATTAGCAGGGACAAATGTCCTTTGGAATAATTCTCATGGGACAAGGCAGTAAGATAATGGAGATCAGTAATTAGAGATTCATGTAGTTACATTCAGTTTTCTAGGGGATAATAGGAATGGAACAAAAATGGTGATGCCAAGGACATTCCACGGTCAAACTTGCCTCTCTGTTTAGCAGGGTCTGCCGGTTCTCGGATTTTCACCCTTCATCTCCGATACTGGAATCTCACCTTTTCTGTGGACGCTTCTGTGTCGGGTCTGTAGAATAACTCATTACCATTAGAGCCATGATGATAGCAGGGAGACAAGGCCACAGCAAAAACGGATCCAAGTATGCATTGCCATCAGGAAAGCTTGGTCAGATTCCAGGCTATCGAAGGGTCAGACAGGTGGGAGCATCCAGAGTTAATCAGAACAATACTAGGGAATAAAGCCTCATCATAATATAATCCTTCAGTCCAAATAACGCACTAGGGTAGTATCCTAGATAGTGTACAATGGCTGGCACAGGTGACAGATAATAGGGAATTTAAATAGGCTAGCAAGGAGTGACCACTGAATCTGTCTGCAAATTGGTCCATTGACCAGCTGATGTAAATGGCCAGTCAGCTAGCCCACCTACTAGACCCAAAATACTATTTAACATGTTTTCTGCATGTCGCTTGCACAGCTGTAAAATCATCAGCATAAGAGGGGTGTAGCTTTGATTAAAAAAAAATGCCTGAAAACTGCTTTGAGAACTGTGCTAATTTTCCAAATAAACGCTGTATGTTAAGCCACACTCAATATTGCCACTACATCAATAAGGAAAAGTCGTGGAACAATGAAATCACAGGATGGATAGACATGTTATTGATACGCAAATGATTAATAAATGGAAACAACACTTTCAAAACATCTCAATTTATATAAATACACGCACTTATACTCCTTGGCTCCCATCAATGAGGTTATTAATGGTCATCTGGTCATAAGTGGAAAGCAGGAGATCTGCTTGTTACTCATCAAGCCAAATCAGTTCTCCTGCTTTACACTGATGAGGGGTAATCACGATGAAACACGTCTCCAAAGAGAGTTCCTGGTTTGACTTCCAATCTTAAGTCATGTGGCAAGGCTCTTTAAAGGGTCAATATTGACTTTTAGGATTGCTACTATTAACAGATGGCTAACAAGGCAATTTGCATATTTAAATTCCAAGGGGAGCATTACATTGCCTATAAGTCTCCACCTGGAGAAATTTTACTTAGACCCCGTGTCTGAGGTCACTCACCTAGCCAAATCTGTTCTCCTGCAATGACAAGGGGCAGACATTCCAAGACATATGTCTGTGAATAGAGTTTCTGGTTTGGTCTCATATCTTAAGTCGTATGGCAAAACTCTTTGGATTGATATTGACTTTTGCTACTTCCAGTAGGTGGCACTAGAGTTCCAGTCCTCTTCCTCTCTGAAGAGGCTCTTTACATATTTACATTTCCAAGGGAGTATAGAATGGTCTATAAAGCCCCCGTCTCACATAGCGATATCGCTAGCGAGATCGCTGCTGAGTCAAGGTTTTGGTGACGCAACAGCGACCTCACCAGCGATGTCGCTATGTGTGACATTTTGCAACGATCAGGCCCCTGCTGTGAGGTCGCTGATCGCTGCAAAGTGTCCTGGACCATTTTTTGGTCGTTGGCCTCCTGCTGGCCGGCACACATCGCTGTGTGTGACCAGCGGGACCAACGATCAGGCTGGTATCCATGGTAAACATCGGGTTACTAGGGGCACGCGCGCACTTAGTAACCCGCTGTTTACCATGGATACCACTCTGCTACGGTGCACGGGAGGTTACCGCTCACCTTAGCAGAGTCGTATCCATGATAAACATCGGGTTACTAAGTGCGCGTATGCCCCTAGTAACCCGATGTTTATCATGGATACGACTCTGCTAAGGTGAACGGTAACCTCCCGCGCACGGTAGCAGAGTGGTATCCATGGTAAACAGCGGGTTACTAGGGGCACACGCGCACTTAGTAACCCGATGTTTATCATGGTTACGAGCCTGCTCCTGCTTCAGCGGCAGGCTGGTAACTGGGAGCAGGACATCGTGGAACGATTCTTTCCACGATATCGCTGCTCCCCTGATCGCTGGTGAGCCTGCCTGTTTGACATCTCACCAGCGATGTATTAGCGACGCAGCAACGATCCCTGACAGGTCATATCGTTGTCGGGATCACTGCTGCATTGCTTAGTGTGACGGGGCCTTAAGTCTCAAGGAGAAATTTTGCCCCTTAGAAGTGTGAGACTAATACAGTCTTTAGGCATTGATGACTGGTTTGACTTTAATGTAATGCCTCCCCATCCCCCCCATTCTAAGCGGACTGAAGACCTTGTGGTAGAGAAGAACTGGAAAATATAAATACTGGATCATTTTATTCTTTATAAGAAATGTAATAATTGAGGACAGTGACTATCTCCAACAGTAACATACATTGAGCAGTGGTGCATATGCTCAACCGCCACTCCATTCAGAAGGTGCTCTGTGCAGTCACATTCTCTGGATTAGTGGGGTTTCCAGCAGTGGGAATTCCAGAAATCATTAACTTATCCCCTATGCAGACTTTTCAAATCCCCCACTCTCTATTGAATGATGAGTTGACTCTGCCCATACTTTCCCAGTGTCACGGGTTTTCTGCGACAGAGAGGAGTCAGAAGACCGCGTCGTCTGATTTCTCCTACTCCTGCACAGATTAGAAGCCTTTCTGCTTCATATTAAAGGTGCAGGTTTCTTCTAGCAGTGCAGGGGTTAATTTGCTCAGTTTTGAGCTCCTGGAAACATACCTGCATTAAGGCTCTTAACTGTTCACTGTTGGCCTTTCCTCACTCTTATATATACTGGACTCTGGCTAGCAGCCATTACCAGAGCTAGCTCATTGCTGCATGGTTTCAGGAGTTGGTGGAGAGTTGTTGTTTGAGAAGGCGTTTGGTTGTTTGAGACTGTTGCGTGTTTTTTGTTGTGTGCAAATCCTCTCCTTCTCCTACTTTGATTTCACCCCATCCTCCACTCCCTGGTGTTTCCCTCTGTTGTTTGTGAGTGCATATTTGTATGATCGGTATTTTCCTTTATCCCAGTTCGTATTACCTTGTTAGTCTGGTTGGTGTATTGCCATACACCACTACCCCCTTCTTCCCTGGGAGGGGGGAGGGAACAGACTTAGGGCGGATTCAGGAGCTCAGCAAGGTACATGGCCCTGGCGTCTTCACCTTCAGAAGTAAGGGATAGGGAGCATCATTGACAGGGAAGGAGCCCCTGATCCCGGGATACCCGAAAACAAAGTCATGACTTCCAGTTGACACAGCGCATCCAACAAGTGAACAATAGTGGCCAGTGTAAAAACTAGAATATCAGCTTTATGTGAAGTGCAAAAAAAAAACAGCATCAACATTAATGTGGAAATAGTAAAACACATTATTTAAATAAAGTAATTTTCTTTTAATATATTATTTTTAAACTGACTCCAAAAATTGAGCTTTGCTGTATAATGTACAGCGTAGTGCCAGGCAGCATATTCTTGTGTTGTGCATCACTCTGATATGTTTGGGCATTTGTTAAGCACAGGGTAACCCTGTACTATGCTGTTTTTTCTACAAACACATGATGTTATCACTGGGTTAAGCTAATCCAGGCGCATCTTCACAATATTTTCTTTGCCACAAACTACCTGCCCTAACTCGCCCTCCGCCACAGCAGCCTTAGCAAGTAGACTCTCCTGCTATGTGAGGAATGCATTAATGCGTCAATGAAAATCATTTCTTGTTTTTAATTTTTTTCGGAGCTTCTTAAAAATGCTTTAAAGTATGTTTCTCATGTAGCTACTTAAAATCCAAGAAGCATTTTAAAAACAAACGCCATTACATATTGTTTAGACCACGAATGAGGCATACACACATGCAACAGTTCATTCTTCACTCCTTTCACAAGCTGTAGGCCACTGTACATGGCAGATTCCAGTCTTCTAATGGCTGTAGTAAGGACTGTAAATGATATGGATGTTCTCACAAGAAGAGAAAGCCTAACTACTAGACTGTATTGAGGAATGCATATTGCTAGTGTCACGGCTCTGTTGTCAGATATCCCAGGGCCAGGGGTTCCTTCCCTGTCCCTAGCTGTAGGGGGGCCCTAGCTATCCCTGCTCCCCAGATTACTTGAAATGGTGAAGACGCCAGGGCCACGTACCTTGCTGAGGTCCTGAATCTGCCCTTAATCTATTCCCTCCCCCACCCAGGGAAATGGGGAGTAGTAATGTATACACAAACCAGACTAACAAGGGAATACATACAGGGATAAAGGAAAATACCTATCACACAAATATGCTCTCACAAAAAACAGAGCAGTACACCGGGGAGTGAAGGAAGGTAAAAAAACAAATAGGAGAGGAAAAGGATTTGCACACAACCGAATAACCAAGCAACAGTCTTTAGATAAACACTCCAAACAACTCCTCAAACAACCAACTCCTCCAGCTCCAGAGCCAGGCAGCATGAAACTAACAGTGGCATCCCTGATAGCCAGAGGCTTGTATATATAGGAATGGGAGTGACCAACACTGAACAGCTGAGACCATCAACACCAGAAAGCTCAACTGAACAGTTTAACCCCTGCACCGCTAACAGAAACCTGCACCATTTAATATGATGGTGAGGTGCTTCTAATAAGTGGGGGAAATCAGACATTGCGGTCTTCTGGCCACTCTCTGATGCGGTAAACCCGTGACAGCTAGCATTTCAGTGCAGAGCCAACATCTTGACTCTGGTTTTTGCTCTAATGGTTCCCAGAGACTAAGCCATTTTGTTTTCTTTGATATACTAAATATTAAGCTTGAGTATCCTGAAACTCCTTCTACAGTTGAATTATTAATAGGTTTGTGAGTGTTTCATCCAGTTGAGGATGATGTGGTTCACTAGATATTATTGTATAGTCAAGAAAATAGAAGACAATTTTGGATGTTTTTCTTGGCTCGATACAGAGATCACAGTTAGGACACGTGCACACGTTGTGTATTTGGTCATGGTCAATATTTTACATCAGTATTTATAAACCAAAATCAGGAGTGGGTGATAAATACAAAATTGGTGACATGTTTCTATTATACTTTTCCTCTGATTATCCCACTCCAGGTTTTGGCTTACACATACTGATGTAAAATAATGATGTATGATGTAAAATAATAATTAGAATATTGATGGCCTACCCTCAGGATTGGCCATCAATATCAGAAAAAGAGGGTCCAACTCTCGGCAACCCGCTAAGCCACTGTTTACAGGGGTCGCTGCACTTGAATTCCACAGCAGTCTCCTCTGCTCTGCCTACATCTATGCCATCAGCATAGTAGTAGCGGACATTGCAGCATTGTTATGTTGAAGTGCGGGTAGAGAGAGCACCAAGGCCCTTAGCAGAGGTGCTGAGAGTCAGACCCATACTCTTCAAAAATGTATAGCTTTTTCCAACAAAGACCATAGATGCTCTGAACCAGTAAAATATCTTTACCTTTAATTTAAGATACTAATATATTATGTAATTACTTAGTATATATGTATAGCGTAATACAGTACAGACCAAAAGTTTGGACACACCTCATTTAAAGATTTTTCTGTATTTTCATGACTATGAAAATTGTACATTCACAGTGAAGGCATCAAAACTATGAATTAACACATGTGGAATTATATACTTAACAAAAAAGTGTGAAACAACTGAAAATATGTCTTATATTCTAGGTTCTTCAAAGTAGCCACCTTTTGCTTTGATGACTGCTTTGCACACTCTTGGCATTCTCTTGATGAGCTTCAAGAGGTAGTCACCTTAAATGGTTTTCACTTCACAGGTGTGCCCTGTCAGGTTTAATAAGTGGGATTTCTTGCCTTATAAATGGGGTTGGGACTATCAGTTGTGTTGTGCAGAAGTCTGGTGGATACACAGCTGATAGTCTTACTGAATAGACTGTTAGAATTTGTATTATGGCAAGAAAAAAGCTAAGTAAAGAAAAACGAGTGGCCATCATTACTTTAAGAAATGAAGGTCAGTCAGTGCGAAAAATTGGGAAAACTTTGAAAGTGTCCCCAAGTGCAGTTGCAAAAACCATCAAGCGCTACAAAGAAACTGGCTCACATGAGGACCGCCCCAGGAAAGGAAGACCAAGAGTCACCTCTGCTTCTGAGGATAAGTTTATTCGAATCACCAGCCTCAGAAATCGCAGGTTAACAGCAGCTCAGATTAGAGACCAGGTCAATGCCACACAGAGTTCTAGCAGCAGACACATCTCTAAAACAACTGTTAAGAGGAGACTTTGTGCAGCAGGCCTTCATGGTAAAATAGCTGTTAGGAAACCACTGCTAAGGACAGGCAACAAGCAGAAGAGACTTGTTTGGGCTAAAGAACACAAGGAATGGACATTAGACCAATGGAAATCTGTGCTTTGGTCTGATGAGTCCAAATTTGAGATCTTTGGTTCCAACCACCGTGTCTTTGTGCGACGCAGAAAAGGTGAACGGATAGACTCTACATGCCTGGTTCCCGCCGTGAAGCATGGAGGAGGAGGTGTGATGGTGTGGGGGTGCTTTGCTGGTGACACTGTTGGGGATTTATTCAAAATTGAAGGCATACTGAACCAGCATGGCTACGACAGGATCTTGCAGCGGCATGCTATTCCATCCGGTTTGCGTTTAGTTGGAACATCATTTATTTTCAACAGGACAATGACCCCAAGCACACCTCCAGGCTGTGTAAGGGCTATTTGACCAAGAAGGAGAGTGATGGGGTGCTACGCCAGATGACCTGGCCTCCACAGTCACCATCATGTCAGGAGAAGAATAGGCACACTCACAACAGTTCACTTTGGTACCTTTACTGGTGGTGTTTCAGGCACGATCCAGGGCACTATAGGGTGAAGGGTGCATTTCAGAACTCTCCCCAGTGAGCGGGTGTGGGGCCTCCTGTTTCTTGCCTTTTCCTGGTAAGTTTATGACCTGCCTGGAGCCAGGCCTAACTTGGTCTCTGTCTGGCACCTGCTGATCTGGTGGTAGGGCCTTCTATTGGAGATCACACTCCCTGGTCTCTTGGGCCTCTGTGATTCCTGACCCTGGGATAAGGGTCTGCTTCTGGTGTTCCTGGGACATGTAGTTCACCAGGGTTTCCGGTTGTTTCTGCTGGTCCTAGAGATCCTTGCAGACACGGACCCGGTGTCCGGTATATGGTCTTGGGGTGAGCTGGCTAAGCTCCTCTGTCCCCTATGTAGCTCGCTTACTCCACTTGCCTTCGGCCACGCTCGGGGCCCTCACTAGGCTTCACACTGGCAGTAGGCCTCGCTACTCTTCACCGCTCTTATGGCGTCGGCACGCCTTGGGCTCACTAATCTGAGCTCCCTGAGTCGGGGCTGGACTGACTTTCTCAAAGACTTCATTCTCTGTGGACTCCAGACTGACCAGACTGCCTAGCTCCACCTTCCCTTTTTATATCCCTAACGGGCTCCCTCTGGTGGTCTGAGGTGGAAGGTGGAGGTGTGTGAATGCTATGAGGGCCTCTTGTGGAGGAATCCGTCCATGCACCCCTCTAGGATCTTTGGCACCAATGCGCAGCAGGGCACCACATTCCCCCCTAGCAAAGCTCAGTACTCCCGGACTGAAGTACTTTTTATTGGCTTAAACGTTACCTATAAAACATTACAAATAATAAATAGATATATACAATTCAATAAGCAACCCCAGAATTCAAGTCTCTTCCGGTGAGGTTCCCCGACAGGATGTCCATCTCACAGGGTAGAGTACTTGGTAGCTTAAGGGACCTGTCCAAAGCAAACCCTCCACGTAGGCCCTGGGGTGGCTGCAGGGCATGGTGATCCTGAGTTGGACCTCCGCTTGTGCCACACCAGACAGGTTTTTATTCTGAGGTCACCTAAAGGGGCACTCCAGGGAGTGCAATTATTTACAAGAAGCAGTTTTTGGGCTGCACACAGTCCTCAGCCACAGAGTTCTTTATGTACCCTTACGGGTGGTTAGAGGCAAACAAGAGAAGTGTCCATTTCACTTAGATTGTCCATTATAAGGCAAAACACAAGTTAATAAATACATATATGAAAATACACAATATAATACCCCAGTGGCAACTATCTACACTGTCAGAGTTTCTTTTTCTATTCTCTGTTTCTGACAGGGGTCTGACCTCGTGTGCTACGTGTCGACCTACGTGGTACTGGGATGTGTGAGGCACTAGTATTTGCACTACCTCCCATTCTGTCAGTTCTAAGTGTTGGAGAACTGCAGGGTTGCCTTAACCTCTCTACAGGACTGGCAAGTATACCATTGGCTGGGCCTTCTTGCTCTGCTCCAACCAGTGATCCTTCTTCCGGGGATTCTTCTTGAGCAGGCTCTTCTGAAGCACTTACAGTCTCTACTTGCTGTGGAGGGTCTTCACAGGTATTATTACTGCTCCTCCTAGTTGAGGCCAATCTGCCGGGAAATCTCCTAAGTCAGTATGGAGTACTGCTTCTTTATGCTCCTCCGGTACGGTGAGAGGCACTTCTTCTTGGGGCTTTAGCAGGTCTGGACACAACTTCAGATGGTCTCTAGATACCGTTTCAGTCGTTATTCCTCCGTCTTTGCTAATCAAACAGGTCTTCTTGTTATCAAACCTTGAATTTAACACAGTGTAGGGTTCTCTCTCCCACTGGTCATCAAGTTTGTGGTTTCTCCTTTTCCTCTTTAACACCACTTCTCCTGGTGTGAGGGGTTCTGCGGGTGCACTTTTATTGTAGTGGGCTTCCTGTTTGTCCCTTACCCGAGTGAGACTGTCTTCGACACAGGCCTGTACTCTTCTGTACTGCTCCTGTCTGGTCGTGTCCCAGTCCTCAGTGGACATATCTGCTTCTGGTTCTACTACACCAAGCTCCAGGTCCATGGGCAACTTCCCGGGTCTGGCTCGCATGAGATATGCTGGAGTACAATTGGTGGAACTCACAGGTATGTGGTTGTACAGATCTACCAGGTCAGGTAGTAGGTCTGGCCACTGATTTCTCTCCTCTAATGGTAAGGTCTTCAGCAGGTCGATGATGATGTTATTCATCTTTTCGCAGAGACCGTTGGTTTGGGGGTGGTACGGTGTAGTCCTGATCTTTTTAAACCCGTACAGATGGCAGAACTCCTTGAACAATTCGGCCTCAAAGGCTGAGCATTGATCTGTCAGCACCTGTTCTGGGTATCCATGGGGCCTGCAGAAATACACCTGAAATGTCTTCGCTGCTGTCTCTGCCGTCAGATCCTTGACGGGGGCGACCACCAGGAACCGGGAGTAGTGATCCACCATGGTCAGGGCATAGGAATATCCTGATCTGCTGGATGACAGCTTGACATGATCCAGGGCCACGATCTCCAAAGGACGAGTTGTCTTGATGGGTTGCAGGGGTGCCTTCTGGCTGCTGTAGTCTTTTCTTCTGAGGCTACAGGGTCCACAATTCCGGCACCACCTCTCAATGGAACTGCGCATTTGACTCGCCCTCTGGGCCGTGGGGCACTCGAGACCGGTCTTCAGGGCAATGCTGGGAGTAGTAGTGGCGACCCGGTCCCGTGGCTCAGGGTGGTCAGACCAGTGGTAGTCAATGATGTGTTTTTAGGTAATGTCCGACTGCGCCACCCGTGGATTGTGGTCAGGGAGGACCACCGCTGCTGCAAGGCAGACCGCTGAGGCTGGTGTTGGGGATGTAGCAGGGAATAGTACAACTCCCCACGGGAGGAGTGTAGCCTCAGGGCAGTGTGATAGGATGCTGAGGGTGATGGTGCAGGCGCAGCAGTAACCACACAGAGTCCAATAATGCAGTCCAGGGTCTTTTACTGATCTTATCATAGACCCAACAGGAGTACAGGGTAGGAATGGACCTGGGTGTCTGAGGGCATTCTGGCGAGCTCAGCTGGTTAGGGTGAGTGGGTAGGCCTACCGATCTCTTTCTGCCCTTGCTGACTATCTCCCCCTTTAGTGGTATGATAGCCCACGTCCCTGAGCTTGCCGTGTACTACGCCTGTATGGCTTGCGACTCGGGCCTTAGGTACCTGTAGCTTCTCCGTGCTGTACCGGTCCCTCTGTGTGGCGGAACCTCCAGGCTTCTTGGCCAAGGGACCTGAAATCCCTTGCGGGTTGATGATCTGCTGCAGGACTTGCAATCCTGACAGCCTCGGGCCCCAGTGTCCGGTATGTAGTTTCTCTCTACAAGGACCGGCTCTCGTTGCCACTGTCCCTGGCTTTCTGCTCCTACTTTGCCTCCTGGACTCCTCAGCTGAGGCTGACCTGTCCCTCTGCTTCTGGGAACCCTTCTGGATACTTCAGAAGTGGGTCCTGGTCTCTCTAACCCTGCCCTCAGTACCAGTTTTTATAGGGGCAGCCTGCTCCCCCTACTGGCCTGGGACAGGAGGTGCGGCATGCAAATGGCATCCAGGCCTGGGGTGACACATTCCCCCCTAGGAAAGCTTAGTACTCCGGGACTAAACAAGAAACACGATACAGGGTATAAATTACAACATAAACACAACAGGGAAAGAAAACAACAAACAACACCACATATTGAGTTCTTTAGGTCACAGTATGGCCTGTGACCGGGTGTCCATTTCACCAACACAACGGGAGCCTTAACCAGGTGGGGGTCTGTCCTTGCCCCGAGTCCTTGACAGTCTTTAATCTCTCCTTTGGTTAAGCTCCGAACATATTTACAAGGAAGTCCCGGTTACTCAAAGTTCATAACCTTTTAGTCCATTTGTCACTATGAAAAACTGGAAAACAGTATTAATAACCAGGGTACAAACATAACACATTAAATATATACATTTTACATTTAGATCTTCCAGCGAGCTGGCATTTGACCCCTAGTGCTCCGGGTTGACCTCCGTAGCCCACTGTCTGGTGGTGGTCTAACCTGGCTTTCCTCACTATCATTGAGGGTACAGCTACTAGCTAGGTGAACAGGCTGGGCAGGCAGCTGTCTGTGGGTCCTTTGGCTTACCGCAGGCATGGCAGGCTCACTGTCAGCAGAGGGCTGACTCTCCTGGGCTGCTGGCGTGGGTTCTTCCGCCTCTGGGGCCGCTTGCTCTTCTTGTTCTTCCTGTCCTCCTGTAGGCTCCTGCTGGGTAGGCTGAAGGAAGTGTAGGACGGGTACCACTATTGCACCATTTATCTGAGTCCAGGTCCGGGGGAACTCTCCGAGAACTGTGCTGATCATCTCTTCCTTGTCCTCTGCGGGTTCAAGGTCATCTTGATCTTCATTTGGACTCTGTAGTTGCTCGGGGCACCGTTTTAGGTGGTCTCTGGAGACGGTGCTAGTGGTTTCTCCTCCATCCTTGGTAATCACACATACCTTCGGGTTGTCATAGTCGGACTGCAGCACTGTGTACGGGTCTCTCTCCCACTGGTCATCCAGCTTGTGTAACCTTCTCTTCCACTTCAGGACCTGCTCACCAGGTTCCAGGGGACCAGCAGGGGCGTGTTGGTTGAAGAGCCTCGCTTGCTTTTCTCTCGCTTGAGCCAGACTCCTCTCCACACTCTCCTGTACCTTCTTGTACTGTAGCCGCCGTTCCGTATCCCAGTCCGCGTCTGGGGAGGTGTCCTCAGGTGTCAGGACTCCCATCTCCAGGTCGACCGGCAGCTTACCTGCTCGCATCAGGTAACCCGGGGTGCAATTTGTAGCATTCACCGGGATGTGGTTGTACAAGTCAATCAGATCTGGCAGCTTCTCCGGCCACAGGCTGCGTTCTTCCAGGGGTAATGTCTTGAGGAGATGGATGACGATATTGTTCATTTTCTCACACAGCCTGTTGGTTTGCGGGTGGTAAGGCGTTGTCCGAATCTTCCTACAGCCTTAGAGGTTGCAGAACTCCTGGAATACTTCAGCCTCAAATGCTGGACCTTGATCTGTCAAGACCTGTTCCGGATACCCATGTGGATGGCAGAAGTGTTGCTGGAAGGCTCTGGCCGCTGTTTGGGCTGTCAGGTCTTTAACAGGAACCACTACCAGGAACCGGGAGTAATGGTCCACAATTGTCAGGGCATAGACGTAGCCCGACTGGCTTGGAGCCAATTTCACATAGTCCAGAGCTACCAGCTCAAGAGGCTGCCTGGTCACGATGGGCCTCAAGGGTGTCTGCTGGCTGGCACGGTCCTTCCTTCTGAGGTGACATGGGCCGCAGTCCCTGCTCCACTTCTCGATGGCCCTTCTTATGCCAACCCAGTAGAACCGCTCTCTCAGTAGGAACTCCAGTTTCTTCCACCCGAAGTGTCCTGCTCTGTCATGGTAGGCCTCCAGGACCATTGCTGCATCTCGCCTTGGGACCACTACCTGCCAGGTCAGCTCGTGCGTCCGGTGGTTGACAAGCCTTCTGCACAGCTTACCCTCGTAGAGGAACAGCCTGCTTTTCTCCTTCCATATCTGCTTGGCTTCCTCTGGAGCGTCCGGGCCAGGGCTAGCGTCTTCCTGGGTTAACATGTCTTTCACCAGGCGTATTGCAGGGTCGCTATCTTGCGTTTCAGCCCAGCTGTGGTGGGGTAAGGGATTGAACATGACGGTGATTAAGTCCTTGTCTCTTACCAGGTGAGAATGCTGAGTGGCCCCATACCGGTGGAACGCAGGGAGCTCTATTTCCTCCAGCTCTTCCGAGTCGTCTTCTCCTTCAGGTAGGTGGGGCATTCTTGATAGGGCGTCTGCGTTGGCGTTGGTTCTGCCTGCCCGGTATTTGATTGTGAAGTCATAATTGGATAGCCGGGCCATCCACCGCTGTTCTAGGGCACCTAGTCTTGCATTGTCCAGATGTGTCAACGGGTTGTTGTCCGTGTACACGGTGAACTTTGCGGAGGCCAGGTAATGCTTAAACCGTTCTGTGATGGCCCATACCACTGCCAAGAATTCTAGCTTGAAGGAGCTGTAGTTCTCCGGGTTTCTTTCAGTGGGCCTCAGCTTCCGGCTGGCATACGCGATCACCCTTTCTCTGCCCTGTTGGTTCTGTGACAGTACGGCTCCCAGCCCCACATTACTGGCATCTGTGTGGAGGATAAAAGGCTGACCATAATCGGGGAAGGCCAGGATCTCATCCCCTGTGAGGGCCATCTTCAACTGGCGGAAGGACTCCTCTTCCGGCTTGTCCCACTTGAAGGGTGGCTTGTGACTTCTGGACTTAGACTGTCCTATCAGGAGGTCCTGCATAGGAGCTGCCATCTTAGTAAACCCGGGGATGAACCTTCGGTAGTACCCTATCAACCCGAGGAACTGCCTCACTTCTTTGATGTTCGAGGGGCTTGGTCAGCTCTTGATTGCCGTGACCTTGTCAGGGTCGGGGGCTACTCCTTCCGAACTTACCACGTGTCCCAGGTATTGGACCTTCGGTTTTAACAGGTGGCACTTTGAAGGCTTCACTTTCAGGCCGTAGCCTGCCAGGGCTTCGAACACCTCGGCCAGGTGCTTTAGATGGTCCTCGTAAGTCTTCGAATAGACGATCACGTCGTCCAGGTAAAGGAGGACCGTCTCGAAGTTTCGGTGCCCTAGACAGCGTTCCATCAGCCTCTGGAAGGTCCCTGGTGCGTTGCAGAGCCCGAATGGCATACAGTTGAACTCGCTCAGTCCCATCGGGGTGGTGAAGGCGGTCTTCTCCTTGTCAGCCTCTGCCACAGGAACCTGCCAGTACCCGCTAGTAAGGTCCAAAGTAGAGAAGAAATTAGCTGATTTTAGAGCTGCTAAAGACTCCTCTATCCTAGGTAGCGGATACGCATCTTTATGGGTGATACGATTGATTTGCCTATAGTCCATGCACATTCTCATGGTACCGTCTTTCTTTTTCACCAAAACTAAGGGAGCTGCCCAGGGGCTACAGCTATCTCTAATGACCCCAGCTTCTTTCATTTCTCTCAGCATACCCTTAGCGTTCTGATAATGTGCAGGGGGTACAGGCCTGTGCCTCTCTTTTATTGGTGGGTGGCTCCCCGTGGGGATATGGTGTTCTATCCCTTTTACTCTGCCGAAGTCCAGCAGGTGCTTACTAAAAATTCTCTCGTACTCCTGAACCACCCGGTAGACTCCTTGTTTTTGGTGCAGGGGAGTGGAGTCAGCACGCACATGGAGTTTCTGGCACCAGTCCTCCTTTTGTTTCTGGGAGCCACTACCCTCCGCCTGTGGAGATGGAGGCAACGGTTCCACGGCCCTGATAGCTTTGTGCTCAACAGCAAACAGTTTGGCAAGTGTAGCGTACCTGGGTAGGTGTACCTCCCTCTCCCCAATATTGAGAATGCAAACGAGCTGTCAAAATGGTGGGCCTGCTGTCTGAGTACACGGGTTCTACCATGGCTTGGTAGTCTCTACCTCTCAACCCGATTGCAGTCCGACACCAGATCATCATTTCACTTTTGGGGGGCATGGAAATGGGGAATGGGTCACTCATTCTTACGCTACCGATCTCACCACCAGACAGTTCTACCTGCTGCCGTCTCATCAGGGCTCTTATCTCTTTCTGGAGGACCCTCTTTTGGCTGGAGCTCGCATTCATCGCCACCTGCTGTAAAATCACAATTACTTCTGAAAGACAGTTTTCAATTATATTAGTTCCCACAGTTATTTTAGGGTGACTTTCACGACGGTCAATGTCCAGAATGATCACTCCGTGTGCCGGCTTTTCCACCTTACCAATCTTGATGGTTATCTCTCTGAACCCTACCTGCGGCACGGGTTGGCCATTGCTGGCAATGATGCTTAAGTCGTCGTCTGGGTAGCGGGTTATGTCAGCGCCACTCCAGTACCGCTTGAAAAGTACGTAGGGGATGGTAGTCACTTGAGACCCGGTGTCCAGCAGTGCGCTCATGGGGATACCGTCCAGCACTACGGGTAAGACCGGGCGTCCTCCCACGTACTTATCACGGCAATTAGACGGGCCTGATGACCTTATGCCTGGGGGTTGGCCCTCTGCCCCAGGTCGGACCCATTTAAAGTACAGTACCTTGCTATGTGTCCTGGCTGACTGCAACGGCGGCAAATCGGCTGTCCATCCTCAGCGTAGCGGTCGGCGGTCCTCCCTCTGAACGGCGGGATCCTCCTCTGTCGACGCCACGGGACATCCTCCGGACTGGAAGCCAGCTCGATTGGTCTTGACGGTTTCACCTGCAACGACTGTACGGTCCTGTTTAATGCAGCCACACTCTTTGTTAGCTCCTGGACCTGATGGTGCAGGTCTGCAGGCTGGGATGGATTTAGGGCCTGTGCATCAGCCCCCACAAGGTCTGCGGGGTAGGGCGCTACCCCCTGGTGGTAAGTGATGGCAGGCTGCCGGGAAGCTACAGCGCCACCTGCTGCGGGTTCTCTGAGCACCCGGATGGCCCGATCCTTGAACTGCGCAAAAGTCAAATCGGGGTTCTGTAGGGCCATGAGGCACAGCTGGGTTCTGTGGGAGCTGGACAGCAGACCTTCTATGAACTGGTCAGTCAACAGTTTATCAGAGTCCTGCACGCTATCAGGGTCAGTTTGTTTGATAGCTCTCAGGGCTTCTTGCAGGTTCAAGGCATGATACTATTCTGGGCCCGCTGCTTACAGCCATAGAACCGCATTTTTATTTCTGCTGAGGTACGGGTATCAAAGGTACGCCGCAGCCGGGTCAGAATGTCCTTTACTGTCCTTTTCTCCTCATCTGACCATGATTTCACTTCCCGCTGGGCTGCAACGGTGAGCTGTCCCGTCAGAATGCTCACTTTCTGTTCTTCCGTCAGGGGATAAACTTTGAACAAACTATGCAGTCTTTCCCTAAAGTCAGTTAAGGTATGGGGGTCCCCTGAGTATTGGGGTAGCCAGGCTGCTCCGGGGATGTAGGGCATAGAGAACGGCATCACCGCTGCTGCAGCCCCGCTGGTTGTAGAAGGCCCCTCCGTGTCCGTCATCTTCCTCCCCCCCAGTTAAGCGTGGCCTACCTTCCGACGATCCTCTTCTGTAGGCCGCGGCTCCGCTGGTGCTGCTCCGGACGAGGACCTTGCGTCGCGTCCCGGTGACGTCAGCGTCGCTCTCTCTCCCTTCCAGGACCTTGCGCAGCGTCGGTGCGTAGGGCGGGGCTTCAAGTCTCGTCCACGCCCCTCTTCTTCCCGCGCGGCGTCCTGAAGATGGCGTCCGATGGCGGGAAAACGGCTGAAGATGGCGGGAAAACTGCTGAAGATGGCGGGAGATGACTGAAAACGGCGGGAAACGGCTCCGGATGGCGGGAAACCTTTTCTTCAGGTACGTGCACAGTCTTTTTCAGGCACGCAATACCCGTTTGTGGCGGGTTGGTCTCAATCCTGCCGACTACGCCAAAGCTGACTCGCCCCCTGGGCCGTGGGGCACTCGAGACCGGACTTCAGGGCAATGCTGGGAGTAGTAGTGGCGACCTGGTCCCATGGCTCAGGGTGGTCAGACCAGTGGTAGTCTATGATGTGTTTTAGGTAATGTCCGACTACGCCACCCGTGGATTGCGGTCAGGGAGGACCGCCACTGCAAGGCAGACCGCTGAGGCTGGTGTTGGGGATGCAGCAGGGAATAGTACAACTCCCCACGGGAGGAGTGTAGCCTCAGGGCAGTGTGATAGGATGCTGGGGGTGATGGTGCAGGCGCAGCAGTAACCACACAGAGTCCAATAATGCAGTCCAGGGTCTTTTACTGATCTTATCATAGACCCAACAGGAGTACAGGGTAGGAATGGACCTAGGTGTCTGAGGGCATTCAGGCGAGCTCCGCTGGTCAGGGTGAGTGGGTAGGCCTACCGTTCTCTCTCTGCCCTTGCTGACTATCTCCCCCTTTAGTGGTATGATAACCCACGTCCCTGAGCTTGCCGTGTACTACGCCTGTATGGCTTGCGACTTGGGCCTTAGGTACCTGTAGCTTCTCCGTGCTGTATCGGTCCCTCTGTGTGGCGGAACCTCCAGGCTTCTTGGCCAAGTGACCTGAAATCCCTTGCGGGTTGATGATCTGCTGCAGGACTTGCAATCCTGACAGCCTCGGACCCCAGTGTCCGGTATGTAGTTTCCTCTCTGCCAGGACCGGCTCTCGACGCCTCTGTCCCTGGCTTTCTGCTCCTACTTTGCCTCCTGGACTCCTCAGCTGCGGCTGACCTGTCCCTCTGCTTCTGGGAACCCTTCTGGATACTTCAGAAGTGGGTCCTGGTCTCTCTAACCCTGCCTCAGTACCAGTTTTTATAGGGGCAGCCTGCTCCCCCTACTGGCCTGGGACAGGAGGTGCGGCATGCAAATGGTCCATGACCAGAGAACCTCCCTCCTGCTCTCAGACACAGCCTTACAAGTTTGTGTCATCCAGGCCTGGGGTGACACACATTCCTACCCAATAAAACCGACACTTCAGCAGGGTTTCTAGCTTCTTCCAGCCAAAGTGCCCCGCCTGATCGTCGTAGGCTTCCAACACCATCTGGATGTCTGTCTTGGGCACCACTATTTGCCATACCATCTCATGGGTTTTGGGGTTGACGTACCTCTGGCACAGCTTCTCTCTATAGATGAACAGCCGGCTCTTCTCATTCCACAGCTGCTTGGCTTGGATAGACGCTTCCTTCTCCAGGGAGGAACCTTCCTGGGTTATCAGTTCTTTGATATGGCTGACAACCGGGTCGCTGTCCTGGGTCTCCTTCCAGCTGTGGTGAGGCAAGGGGTTTAACGTCTTACCACGTTGCCTTCTGGAGGCTCGTTGCTCGTGGACCATTCCATTCCGATGAAAGGCAGGTAGTTCAATCTCCTCCAGGTCATCCACTTCTTCTTCAGTGTCCGACTGGTGAGGCATCCTGGACAGGGCATCGGCGTTTGCGTTCTTGCGGCCCGCCCGGTACTTAATAGTGAATTGGTAGTTTGACACCCGAGCCATCCATCGTTGTTCCATGGCTCCTAGCTTGGCTGTCTCCAGATGAGTCAAGGGGTTATTATCAGTGAAGGCAGTGAACTTACTGGAGGCTAGGTAGTGCTTGAACCAGTCGGTGATGGCCCAGACCAGGGCCAGGAACTCCAACTTAAAGCTGCTATAGTTCTCCGGGTTCCTCTCGGTCGGGCGAAGCTTACTGCTTGCATAAGCGATCACCTTCTCTCGGCCATTCTGCTTCTGACTCAGTACAGCTCCTAATCCTTTGTTGCTTGCATCAGTGTACAGCAGGAACGGTTGGCTGTAGTCATGGTAGGCTAGGATCTCATTGCCGGTCAGGATCTCCTTCATCACCTTAAAGGATTCAGCTTGCTCCTTACCCCACTGGAACGGGGGATTTCTGCCTCTGGTGGACTGTCCTACCTGGAGGTCTTGCAGAGGCACCGCTTTCTTGGTATAGTCCTTCACAAACCTCCGGTAATACCCGACTAGTTCCAGGAGCTGACGTACCTCCTTGAGGCTCTTTGGCTCCGGCCATTTCTGGATGGCAGTGACCTTCTCCGGGTCTGGTGCTACTCCCTCTGGACTAACGATGTGCCCCAGGTACTGTACCTTTCTCTTGAGCAGGTGGCACTTTGAGGGCTTCAGCTTCATCCCATACCGGGACAGCGACTCAAATACCTCCGCCAGGTGCTTCAAGTGGTCCTCATACGTTTTGGAGTACACTATCACGTCATCCAGGTATAGTAGTACAGTCTCAAAGTTGCGGTGTCCCAGGCAGCACTCTATCAATTTCTGGAACGTTCCGGGGGCGTTGCAGAGTCCAAACGGCATACTGTTGAACTCGCAGAGTCCCATCGGGGTAGTGAAGGCCATCTTCTCCCAATCCTCCTCAGCAACAGCTACTTGCCAGTACCTACTAGTGAGGTCAAGGGTGGAGAAGTAATTTGCAGACTTTAAGGCAGCCAGGGATTCCCCTTTTATGGTAAAGGGTATGCATCTTTATGTGTAATGTGATTTACTTGTCTGTAATCTACACACATTCGCATGCTTCCGTCCTTTTTCCTGACTAGAACTAGGGGAGCTGCCCAGGGACTACAACTATCCCTTACTACCCCTGCCTTCTTCATGTCGTGCAACATCTCCTTCGCCTTCTGGTAGTGTGCTGGTGGTATAGGCCTGTAACGTTCTTTGATGGGTGGATGGTCACCTGTGGGGATATGGTGTTGAACCCCCTTAATCCTCCCAAAGTCAAGTGGGTGCTTACTGAATACCTGCTCGTATTCCTGAACCACCCGGTGTACACCCTGCTTCTGATGGGCAGGAGTGGTGTCTGTCCCAACATGGAGCTGTTGACACCAATCCTCCACCTGGGTTGCCGGGTCATTATCCTCCACTTCGTCTGGTGAGGTTAAGGACTCCGCCGTGTGCATGGAGTTGTTATTTACTGTGAACAGTTTGGCAACAGTGGCGTAGCGTGGTAATCTAACCTCGTCCTCCCCATAGTTTAGGAGGCGCACTGGCACCCTCCCATTGCATACATCCACTACCCCTCTGGCAGTCAAGAGTGTAGGCCTATGTTCCGAGCTAAGGGGTTCTACTACTGCCCGGTAGCTCCGTCCTTTGAGACCTATTGCTGCTCTACCCCAAATCAGCATTTCACTCATCGGGGGAATCGCAATGGGTACCGGGTCTGTCACCCGTACATTACCAATTTCACCGCCTGTTAGCTTTACCTGTTGCTGGTACATAAGGGCTCAGATCTCTTTCTGGAGCGCCCTTCTCTGCCCTGGTCTGGCAGTGTCAGCTATCTGTTGGAGCAAGAACAACACTTCTCCCAAACAGTTACTAAGAATATTTGTGCCAACTACCATATACAAGTCTGTATCATCAGGATTAGTCTCTACTACAATTAGTCCCTGGTCCTTCAGTTCCACTCTTCCCACCTTTACTGCCACATCCTTAACCCCGACTAGGTTAAGGGGGAGGCCGTTTGAGGCATAGACAGAAAGATTTGGATCTGGTGGGTGAAGTTCATCTATGGACCAGAACCTCTTGTAGGGGACATCAGGCATGATGGTTACCTGAGATCCTGTGTCCAGCAGAGCGGGTGTCGCGATGCCGTCCAGCACAATGGACAGGAAAGGTCTTCCTCCCACGAACCTGCAGTACCAGTTTGATGGGCCTGAGGGGTCTACTCCAGGGTGTCGGCCCTCGGCCCCAGGGTTTTCTCGTTTAAAGGACAGCTCTGGACGGCGTGACCTGTCTTGTGGCAGCGGTGGCAGACAGGGTCCCTCGGCGGGCGGCGTTGGTCGCTGGTCCTCCCAGGGGGTGGCGTTGTCCTCCTCCTCCTTCACATCCAGGGGACATCCTCAGGGCTGTCGGCTAGCAGGATCCTTCCTTCTGCCTCGGGCTCCGTCCTCAGCTGCAGGGTACTCAGTACAGTGGTCAGGGTTTTGCTCAACTGACGCACTTCCGTGCACAGGCTGTCCAGCTCACTAGGGGACGTTGCTTGCACCTTGGCTTCAGCAGCTACCGGGGAAAAGGTGGACGCTGCAGGCACTGGGGTGGCCCCACCCTGGTAACATTGGATATCAGTTGTTCCAGGGGCTGCAGTCCTTTTATAGCCATGTCCTTAAGGGTGTCAAAGGTGGCATCTGGATGATCCAGGGACCACCAACGCACAGTCCTGCTCTCCTCTTGAGACCTCAGTCCCCAGATAAACTGTTCCTTCAGCATTCTATTTTCATCATTGATGCTGGTTAGACTAACCTGTTTCAGAGCTCGCAGGGCCCCTTGTAAACGCCAGGCATAGTCCCGAACACTGTCCTCCGGTTGCTGAGAGCAGTTGTAGAACCTCATCCGGAGGTCTGTCTCAGTACGATTCTCAAAGACAGTCTGTAACTTTTTGAAGATTGCGGACACTGACTCCTGGTCTGCGGCCGACCAGGTTTATATTTTCTCGCTCCGCAGCACCAGTCAATTGTCCCAATACAACAGCGGCTCTTTGCTTGCCTGTCATAGAGTACATGTCCAGTATACCGCAGATCTTCCTTTTGAATCCAGACAGGGTATCTGGTTTGCCGCTGTACTGGGGGAGCCACTTCGCTCCCGGGATGTACGGTAGAGCCATGGGTATGACAGGGGTTACAAGTCCTGCCGGTGGAGCGGCTGCTTCGGCCTGCTCGGTGCCGAGCGCGGGTTGATGATCAGGGCGGTTAACCGGTACTCCGGCGTTGTGCTGTTCTTCGGACATTCTGGCGCCCCCCTAGCGAACCGTGGCCTACCTTCTTTTCTTTTCTTCCGGTAGGCCGCCGCTCCGCAGGTGACGGTCTTCCTTCAGGACCTTGCGTCGCTTGCGTCCTACGTCAGAGTGCTCAACGGGGCTCCTTCCAGGACCTGGTGCTTCCTGGTTTGACGTCGAGGCGTGGGGCGTGTCCTGGGCTTTGCGCGCTTCAGCAGGTACGCCTCTCAGTTTCCCGCGGTTACGCCCTTCTTCCCGCTCGGCGGCACAACAATGGCGGCAATCTTCGCCACAGTTAAAATACACAGTTTTTGATTAAAGGCGCACAGTACCCGGTGGCAACGGTCACAACACTCCGTCATTGCAGCGGGCACGGAATCCTGTTCGTGACACCAGGTAGAGATGACGCGCCCAGGGGATGGGGACGACTCGGCGCCCGGGCCTTGTTGTTGCCTGACCTTGGGGGATGTCGCAGTGGTCGGCTCCCGGGCCCGTACCCTGGGGTCACTCTTAAAAAGGGGGGAAAGGTTATTGGGATAGGGAAATGTTCGTGACACCACCCGTGGTGTCTGGTGAGGATCACCAGCGCTGCTACAGTCCTCTGACGCCGGTGGTCAAGCAGCTTAGTTGGCGCGGCTCCCCACAGGTGGAGCGGGGTCTCAGGGCAGCGTAGGAAAAGGGATGCAGGACAGAGAGGACCCAGCCGGGTCAGGAGAAGAATAGGCACACTCACAACAGTTCACTTCGGTACCTTTACTGGTGGTGTTTCAGGCATGATCCAGGGCACTATAGGGTGAAGGGTGCATTTCAGGACTCTCCCCAGTGAGCGGGTGTGGGGCCTCCTGTTTCTTGCCTTTTCCTGGTAAGTTTATGACCTGCCTGGAACTAGGCCTAACTTGGTCTCTGTCTGGCACCTGCTGACCTGGTGGTAGGGCCTTCTGTTGGAGATCACACTCCCTGGTCTCTTGGGCCTCTGTGATTCCTGACCCTGGGATAACGGTCAGCTTCTGGTGTTCCTGGGACATGTAGTTCGCCAGGGGTTCCGGTTGTTTCTGCTGGTCCTAGAGATCCTTGCAGACACGGACCCGGTGTCCGGTATATGGTCTTGGGGTGAGCTGGCTAAGCTCCTCTGCCCCCTATGTAGCTCGCTTACTCCACTCGCCTTCGGCCACGCTCGGGGCCATCACTAGGCTTCACATGGGTAGTAGGCCTCGCTACTCTTCACCGCTCTTATGGCGTCGGCACGCCTTGGGCTCACTAACCTGAGCTCCCTGAATCGGGGCTGGACTGACTTTCTCACAGACTTCACTCTCTGTCGACTCCAGACTGACCAGACTGCCTAGCTCCACCTTCCCTTTTTATATCCCTAACGGGCTCCCTCTGGTGGTCTGAGGTGGAAGGTGGAGGTGTGTGAATGCTATGAGGGCCTCTTGTGGAGGAATCCATCCATGCACCCCTCTAGGATCTGTGGCACCAATGCTCAGCAGGGCGCCACACAGTCATCAAAGCAAAAGGTGGCTACTTTGAAGAACCTAGAATATAAGACATATTTTTAGTTGTTTCACACTTTTTTGTTAAGTATATAATTCCACATGTGTTAATTCATAGTTTTGATGCCTTCAGTGTGAATGTACAATTTTCATAGTCATAAAAATACAGAAAAATCTTTAAATGAGAAGGTGTGTCCAAACTTTTGGTCTGTACTGTATATATCAAAGTTGAAGCCTAAGAGAACACTTGAGTATGGGGACACAAAGTTCCTCTTTGCCCCCCACTGCAAGAGCTATAAAGTAAAACAAAAAAAGTCTTTGTATGGCATGTGATGAGTGCCAGGCCAGCCGTGTTGGTTGCTATCTTGCTCACTCTGGCAGGTTAGACCACAAAAATTAAGGCACATATGAATGTGTGTGTGCCTCCAGCCCTTCAATAGCAATGTAGAAATCCTTTGTGGGGTTTGCAGGGCTAAACTTACATGTTTGCAGTCAGACTCTCTTGCAGTGTCTCTCTGATAGCTGAATCCTGACAGTGTGCTTTAGTCACACTATCAGGATTCCCCCGTGATAGTGATTTGCCTACTGGTGGTAAACATTTCGATAAACAACTTTTCCTGCTTCACTCAATGTTCTTTAGTGTTGCCGGCTTGAACAGTCATCACTTGACCACTTATATGCTATTGTCATTTAATGTTCTATTGAGAGATTGAGGAAAAGGTGCTAGTTGGCATGTAACCGCCAGTATGCGAAACACGTATGAGTGGTCATGTGACGACCACTAGAGCAGACAACATGGGAATTCTGACAGTGTGCCTGCAGCACACTGTCAGGATTTGGTAAACTGCAGTCAGATAGACTGACTGCAGAAATTTATATTTAGGCTAAGTGCCCACGATGCAGAAATGCTGCATATTTTTTCCACTTCTCCCTGGCAGGAAAAACTTATGCGGATTTTACATGCGTTTTTCCCGCCGGGTAGAAGCGTTTGTCAAGCGTCTTTGCATGCATTTCCACATGCGGGTTATCAAGCACTTTTCCAAGCGATTTTAGCATCACTTGGAAAGTGCTTGACAACTTGTTCACACTATATAAATCCATGCAACCGGCATATATAGTGTGACCAAGTTAGTTAAAAAAAAAAAAGAATAAGAATGGTAAAAAATAAAGCTTATACTTACCTTCTGATGTCCTCCCGGTGTTTTCTCCGCCGCGTCCGGTCTCTTGCACTGCTCGCGGTGGTGCGAAGGACCTGCGGTGACGTCATTGAGTCATGTGTCAGGTCCTTCACAACACCGCGACCCATAGAACAGACCAGACGGAGCGGAGAAAACACCGGGAGGACATCGGAAGGTAAGTATAAGCTTTATTTTTTATTTTAAATTCTTTTTTAACAGGTTCTATGGTACCCAGGTCTAGATGAGAGTCTCATCTTCTCCAAACCTGGGTACCGTCCGCAAATAGAAATGCATAATATCCATGTGTACAAATGTACTGACACGGATATTATGCGTTTCAATGCAAGTCAATGGCGGCAATTACGCTGCGTGTCCGCAAAATTAATGGACATGCTGCGTATTTTTCCACAATGATAATCCGCAGCGGAAATTTCCGCAGCATGTGCACAGCACATTCAGATTATCATTGGGGACCATGGGGCATGTATGACCAAGCGTTTTTTAAGCGTTTTCACTGCGGAAATTCTGCGTTCTCCGTTGAAAAACGCATAGTGGTCACGCAGCCTTAGCCTGGAAGACTCGTTTAAGCATTGACCTTGAAATATTTGGGCTTGTGGTTAACAATTAGCACAACTCTCACCAAAAAAACATAGAACCTCAAAACTGTGTTTAAAATATTGTCTTTTCCTGGGCAGTCTTCTTCCTTCATTTTTGAGCCGTCAGAAATGGGCACTCTACCAAGCAGCTTGATCAAGCTAAAAAGTGACCTTTAATTTCGGACCTCCCTGAAGATCTCTGGGTTAGAAGTGACGCGCCCCTGGGCCTGTGTCGCGCTGCGTTGCGCACGCGGGAGCTTACCCGGAGCCGGATCTCTTGAGGGTTGTAGTCTCGTGGCGGTGACCCGGTCCGTGCCCAGGGAGTCAAACTGGACGGCAGTAGATGTAGTACGACTACGCCACCCGTTGAATGCAGCTTATGGAGCTGCCGCTGCAGGACAGTCCGCTGAGGCCGGTGGATGGATGGTGCAGCGGGGATGGTATAACCCCCAACGGGAGGGGTATGGCCTCAGGGCAGCCGACGTGGATGATGGGGGTAGCAGGAACCACTCAGAGACGGTGCGGTGTAATTCAGGGTCTTTACTGGTAACAACGATAGACCCTCCCGGAGTACTTGCTAGCGAACGGGGCCTGGTCAGTCCTTGAGCAGATGGGATCTCCCCTGGCCAGGCGGAGTTGTAGGCCTCCCAAACTGACTGTACTCTTCTGGCTACCTTGCTAGAAGCGGATATAAGTAGCCCACGTCCCTGAGTGTACCGTGTGGTGCTCACCCGTATGGCCGGTGACTCGGGGCCTTCTAATGGCTTCCGCTCCACGATGGCGGTGCTGGTCCCACGCGTGTGACCGTGCCTTCGGGCTTCTGGGCCTGAGGACCTGAAATCCCCTGCCTGACGGATTCTGCTGCTGGGTAGAAATTAGTCCCCACAGCCTCGGACGCCGGGTCCGGTAAGAAAGCTTCTCAGTCAGGGCGAGCTCTGCAGCTGCCAGCCCCTGACTTGTAGTAGTATTGCTCCCACTGAGCTTCTGCTGTTTCTTCCTGTGACTGTTTCTTGTCTCTACTCTCCTTGACTGCTCACCCTGCTTCAGCCCCGGGTTTATATAGGGGAAGTTCTTCCCCTCCCAAGACTGGGCAGGAGGTGTGGCATGCACAGGATCCCTGACCAAAGGACCTCCCACCTGCTCTCAGACATAATATCTCTATCACTGTGGCAACCAGACCCCTGGGGTGTCACATTCCCCCCTAGTGAAATTTAGTACTCCGGGACTAAACATATTTTAGAAAAACATAACAAGATATAACAATAACAATACAATAAAGAAACACATAAAGGTGGTCACGGCATGTCCGTAACCGGGTGCAGTCTTTGAAGAAAGCAAGGTGTCCATTTCACCAAAACAGGGAGACGTAACCAGGTAGGGGTCTGTCCTACCCCGAGTCCTTAACAGTCTCTAGTCCATCCTGGGTTACGCTCCAACTATGTACAAGGATTCCTGGTAAATCCACCAAGGATTCCTAAAAATAACTGGAAACACAAAATTATACACAAGCAACAATACACAGATAAACATAAATAAAACAATTTCTACACTTCAAATCCTCCAGCGTGCGGGTAACTGGCCCCTAGTGGCCCTAGTGGACCTACGGAGCTGACTGTCTGGCCCTGAACTACAGGGTGTAGGAGCTGTCAAGGGTAAACTGGGCAGCTGTCTACCGGCTCTTTGTCTCACTAGGGGTACGGCAGGCTCACTATAAGCAGAGGGTTGATCCTCCTGTTCTGCTTGTGTGGAGTCTTCTGCCTCCTGGACCGGCTGCTCTTCCAGCTCTACCTGTTGCTCCGTAGGTGCTTGGGATGCTGGTTGGAGGAAGGTGAGTACGGGTACCACAACTGCACCATTGACTTGAGTCCAAGACCGAGGGAAGTCCCCGAGCACAGTACTAACCATATCTTCCCTTTCCTCTACGGGTCGATGGTCTTCTTGTTCCTCTTCAGGGTTCCTCAGTTGTTCGGGACACTTCTTCAGGTGGTCCCGGGATACAATGGCTGTAGTTTCCCCTCCGTCTTTACTGATGGTACAAACCTTCGGGTTCTCGTGGCTTGAGGGCAGTACGGTGTACGGGTCCTTCTCCCACTGGTCGTCCAACTTGTGGAGCCGTCTCTTCCTCTTCAAGACCTGCTCTCCGGGTACCAGGGGAACAGCGGGAGCATACTGGTTGTAAGTTTTCTCTTGTCTTTCCCTAGCCTGACAGAGACTTCGCTCCACGCTCTCCTGTACTCTCCGGTACTGCTGCTGCCTCTCTGTGTCCCAGTCTGCTTCTGGTGAAGTGTCCTCGGGTGTCAGGACTCCCATTTCCAGGTCAACAGGTAACTTACCAGGTCTTGCCCTCATTAGGTAAGCCGGGGTACAGTTGGTGGAACCTACCGGGATGTGGTTGTATAGGTCCACCAGATCGGGCAGCTTCTCAGGCCACAGACTGCGTTCTTCCAGTGGCAACGTTTTCAGAAGATCCATTACCACCTGGTTCATTTTCTCACAAAGTCCATTAGTTTGCGGATGATAGGGTGTCGTCCTTATCTTCCGGCAGCCATACAGAGTGCAGAATTCTTGGAAGACCTCCGCTTCAAAGGCAGGTCCCTGGTCTGTCAACACTTGGTCCGGGTACCCGTGTGGACGGCAGAAATGCTGCTGGAAGGCTCTCGCTGCTGTTCGAGCTGTTAAGTCCTTGACGGGGACGACAACCAAGAACCGGGAGTAGTGATCCACGATGGTTAGTGCGTAGATGTAGCCACTTCTGCTTGGGGTCAGTTTTACATGATCCAAGGCTACCAGTTCCAACGGCTGCCGGGTGACGATGGACTGCAGGGGAGTCTTCTGGCTGGCACGATCCTTCCTTCTTAGGTTGCACGGGCCACAGTCTCTGCACCACTTCTCAATGGTTCCCCTCATGCCTACCCAGTGGAATCGCTCGCGCAGCAGGAACTCCAGCTTCTTCCACCCGAAGTGTCCAGCTCCGTCGTGGTATGCCTCCATCACCATGGCTGCGTCTCTTCGTGGCACCACTACTTGCCAGAGTAGTTCATGCGTCCGGGAGTTAACCATTCTGCGGCACAACTTCCCCTTGTAAAGGAACAGTCGACTCCTCTCCGCCCATAGTTGTTTGGCTTCCTCCGGAGCGTCTGGTTCAAGGCAAGCCTCCGGGCGAGTCAGCATCTCCTTCACCAGTCGGACGGCAGGGTCGCTGTCTTGCGTTTCCGCCCAGTTGTAGTGAGGTAAGGGGTTCAACGTAGCAGCCTGCTTACTCCTTACCCGGTGGGAGTACTGGATAGTCCCATGACGGTGGAACGCAGGGAGTTCAACTTCTTCCAGTCCCTCCGGATCTTCTCCTTCGTCCGGCAGGTTGGGCATCCTGGACAGGGCGTCCGCGTTGGTATTGGAGCGTCCGGCCCAGTATTTGATTGTGAACTCGTAGTTGGACAGACGGGCCATCCACCTCTGCTCCAGGGCACCGAGTCTTGCCGTGTCCAGGTGTGTCAACGGGTTGTTATCCGTGTACACGGTGAACCGGGAAGAAGCGAGGTAATGCTTAAATCGCTCGGTGACTGCCCATACTACGGCCAGGAACTCTAGCTTAAATGAGCTGTAATTCTCGGGATTCCTTTCGGTGGGTCGCAGCTTTCGGCTGGCGTAGGCGATTACTCGTTCCTTCCCCTGCTGGATCTGGGACAGTACGGCTCCTAGCCCGATGTTACTGGCGTCGGTGTAGAGGATAAAGGGCTGGCTATAATCCGGGTACGCCAGGATTTCGTCCCCCGTGAGGGCCATCTTCAGCTGGCGGAAGGACTCTTCTTCCAGCTCCTCCCATTTGAAGGGCGGCTTCTGGTTCTTGGCCTTCCGGGACTGGCCTATCAGGAGGTCCTGCATAGGTGCTGCCTTTTTGGTGAAACCGGGAATAAACCTTCGGTAGTAGCCTACCAACCCGAGGAACTGCCGCACTTCTTTTACGCTGGAGGGGCTTGGCCATTCCTTAATTGCGGTGATCTTATCAGGGTCGGGAGCCACTCCGTCAGCGCTCACCACGTGTCCCAGGTACTGCACCTTTGGCTTCAGGAGGTGACACTTGGAGGGTTTCACCTTTAGGCCGTAACTCGCCAGAGCTTCGAACACTTCCGCCAGGTGTTTCAGGTGGTCCTCATACGTCTTGGAATATACGATGACATCGTCCAGGTACAACAGGACCGTCTCGAAGTTTCTGTGGCACAGACAACACTCCATTAGTCGTTGGAAGGTTCCTGGTGCGTTGCAGAGTCCGAACGGCATGCAGGTGAACTCGCTAAGTCCCATCGGGGTGGTGAATGCGGTCTTCTCCCGGTCCGCCTCTGCTACAGGAACCTGCCAGTACCCGCTAGTGAGATCCAAGGTAGAGAAGAAGTTAGCAGATCTTAAAGCAGCCAATGACTCCTCTATCCTTGGTAAGGGGTACGCATCCTTGTGTGTGATACGGTTGATTTTCCGGTAATCTACACACATCCTCATGGTGTTGTCTTTTTTTCTGACTAAGACTAGTGGAGCTGCCCAGGGGCTACAGCTATCCCTGATCACCCCAGCCTCCTTCATGTCTCTAAGCATCCCCTTGGCATGTTGGTAGTGTGCAGGGGGTACGGGTCGATACCTCTCTTTTATGGGAGGATGGTCTCCCGTGGGGATGTGGTGTTCTACCCCCTTGACTCGCCCGAAGTCTAACGGGTGTTTACTAAACACTCTCTCGTACTCTTGAACCACCCGATAGACTCCCTGTTTCTGATGTGAGGGAGTGGAGTCAGTACCCAAATGTAGTTGCTGACACCAGTCCTCCTTTGTTTTCTTAGAGCCATTACCTTCCTCCGGGTGAGATGGAGGCAAGGGTTCCACAGATTGTATAGCATTTTGGTTAATGGTATATAATTTGGCTAGCGTGGCATACCGGGGCAGGTACACTTCCCTCTTCCCGATATTGATTATGCGAACGGGCACCCTCCCATGGCGTACATTAACCACCCCCCGTGCTGTCAAGATGGTGGGCCTACTGTCTGAGTAAACTGGTTCTACCATTGCCTGGTAATCTCTACCTCTCAGACCAATAGCTGCCCGGCACCAAATCATCATTTCACTTTTTGGGGGCATGGCAATAGGAAAAGGGTCACACATTCTTACGCTACCAATCTCACCGCCGGAGAGTTCCACCTGTTGCCGTCGCATCAGTGCCCGGATCTCTTTCTGGAGCACCCGCTGCTCGCCGGAGCTGGCGTTCTTGGCAACCTGCTGTAAAAGGAAAATCACCTCTGCAAGACAATTTTCAATTACATTAGTTCCTAGAGTTATTTTTGGGTGACTCTCATGTTTGTCAATATCTACAATGATCAGTCCCTGTGCTGCCAGTTCGACTCTACCGATTTTGATGGTCACCTCTTTAAATCCGATCTGTGGCACGGGCTGGCCATTGCTGGCGATGATACTCAAGTCGTCGTCAGGGTAGCGGGTAATATCCGAGTCATTCCAGTACTGCTTAAAGAGCACGTACGGGATGGTGGTGACCTGTGACCCGGTGTCCAGTAGGGCACTCATGGGAATGCCATCCAGTACCACAGGCAAGACTGGACGTCCTCCCACATATCTGTCGCGCCAGTTCGATGGGCCTGGTGATCTTTTTCCTGGGGGTTGGCCCTCTACCCCAGGTTGTGCCCGTTTAAAGAACAGTACCTTGCCATATGTCCGGGTTGATTGCAGCGGCGGCAGATGGGTCGTCCGTCTTCGCTGTATCGGTCACTGGGTCTTCCTCTGGCCGGTGGGGTCCTCCTTGGTCGACGCCACGGGATGTCCTCCGGTCCGGATGCCAGCTGGATCTTCCCTGGGGTGGAAGCCTGTAAAGACTGCACAGTTCGGGTTAGCGCAGCAACGCTCTTAACTAGCTCTTGGACCTGATGGTGTAGGTCTGGAGCCGGGTCATTGTCCAAAGCCTGCGCATCAGCTCCCACAGGCCCTGCCGACAAGGGCGCCGCCTCCTGGTGGTAAGTGATAGCAGGGCGCTTGTGGGTCACAACGCCACCCGGTGCCGGTTCTCGGAGCACCCGGATGGCTCTGTCCTTGAACTGTGCAAAGCCCAGATGGGGATCCTGTAAGGCCATTGCCCGCAACTGGGTTCGGTGGGTATTACAATACAGTCCCTCTATAAACTGTTCGGTCAACAGCCTGTCCTCGTTTCCCACTCCATCAGGGTCGGTCTGCTTAATGGCCCTCAGGGCCTCTTGTAGGTTTAGTGCATAGTCCCTTATACTCTCATGCGCTCGCTGCTTGCACCCGTAGAATCTAAGCTTAATCTCGGCTGAGGTGCGGGTATCAAAGGTGTCCTTCAGCCGGGTTAGTATCCCTGCGACAGTCTTCCTCCCAGGTGGCCAGGATTTTACTTCCCTTTTGGCTGCCCCGGTTAGTTGGGCCACCAGGATGCTCACTTTTTGCTCTTCTGTGAGGGGGTACACCTGGAAGAGGCTATCCAGCTTTTCTCTAAAGTCATGCAGGGTATGTGACTCCCCTGAGTACTGGGGTAGCCAAGCTGCTCCCGGGATATAGGGCATGGTGAAGGGCATAACTGCAGCAGCGGTAGCGCTGGCGGGGGTTAAGGCAGTGAAGCTCTCCTCCGTATCCGACATCTTCCTCCCCCCTAGTGGACCGTGGCCTACCTTGCGATGATCCTGTTCCGTAGGCCGCGGCTCCGCAATGGATCGTCAGGGTTGAGGACCTTCCGTCGCGCTCCTGTGACGTCGGCGTCTGCTGGGCTCCTTCCAGGACCTTACGCAACGTCCGGACGTGAGGCGGGGCTTCAGTTCTCGCGCGCTTTCGGAGTCCACGCCCCTCTTCTTCCCGCGTGGCGTCCTCAAGATGGCGTCCAATGGCGGGAAAACTCCACGGATGGCGGGAAGAAGGCAGAAGATGGCGCCGGATGGCGGGAAACTTCACCGATGGCGGGAAGAAGGCTGAAGATGGCGCCGGATGGCGGGAATCTTCACCACAGGTAAGTTTGAAAAGTCTCTTTTTCAGGCACGCAGTACCCGGTGGTTGCGGGCACGAAATCCTGCCGACTACGCCAAAGTTGACGCGCCCCTGGGCCTGTGTCGCGCTGCGTTGCGCACGCGGGAGCTTACCCGGAGCCGGATCTCTTGAGGGTTGTAGTCTCGTGGCGGTGACCCGGTCCGTGCCCAGGGAGTCAAACTGGACGGCAGTAGATGTAGTACGACTACGCCACCCGTTGAATGCAGCTTATGGAGCTGCCGCTGCAGGACAGTCCGCTGAGGCCGGTGGATGGATGGTGCAGCGGGGATGGTATAACCCCCAACGGGAGGGGTATGGCCTCAGGGCAGCCGACGTGGATGATGGGGGTAGCAGGAACCACTCAGAGACGGTGCGGTGTAATTCAGGGTCTTTACTGGTAACAACGATAGACCCTCCCGGAGTACTTGCTAGCGAACGGGGCCTGGTCAGTCCTTGAGCAGATGGGATCTCCCCTGGCCAGGCGGAGTTGTAGGCCTCCCAAACTGACTGTACTCTTCTGGCTACCTTGCTAGAAGCGGATATAAGTAGCCCACGTCCCTGAGTGTACCGTGTGGTGCTCACCCGTATGGCCGGTGACTCGGGGCCTTCTAATGGCTTCCGCTCCACGATGGCGGTGCTGGTCCCACGTGTGTGACCGTGCCTTCGGGCTTCTGGGCCTGAGGACCTGAAATCCCCTGCCTGACGGATTCTGCTGCTGGGTAGAAATTAGTCCCCACAGCCTCGGACGCCGGGTCCGGTAAGAAAGCTTCTCAGTCAGGGAAAGCTCTGCAGCTGCCAGCCCCTGACTTGTAGTAGTATTGCTCCCACTGAGCTTCTGCTGTTTCTTCCTGTGACTGTTTCTTGTCTCTACTCTCCTTGACTGCTCACCCTGCTTCAGCCCCGGGTTTATATAGGGGAAGTTCTTCCCCTCCCAAGACTGGGCAGGAGGTGTGGCATGCACAGGATCCCTGACCAAAGGACCTCCCACCTGCTCTCAGACATAATATCTCTATCACTGTGGCAACCAGACCCCTGGGGTGTCACAGAAGAAAGGTGTAACATGAACTACTTGTGCTCGTGTTGCAAATTTGATAATAAAAATGGTTAGACAGCAGAGGGGTCTACCATTGCACCTTCTAGCAGAGCACTCTCTGTATGAACCCATTTTCATTTTATTTTTTTGTCTTGACTACAAACCCAATGAAGTAGAATAGATGCCACCACATGCTGCTATTAAACAGTTAGAACAATAACTATATGCAGCGAGATGTTCCTTGATTTACTTTACCTTCTAATGTTGCTGTGAACATAGTTCTGCCTGGATCTGACAAAGTGGCTCCATATTTTACACTAATGAGTGCCAGTAAGCTGTGAACAGCTGCAAGTAATTGGAATATGCAGACATAGTTACAGCTGTGCTATAAAACAGTAGTTTTGGAAGAATAGTTGCCTTTCTGGGACGCATAAAAATGATTTGCATATCTCCTCCCACAATCCTTAAATGAACTATTAAACTCTCATTTTAAAGTTTTCCGTCTAGTCTGGAGAATTAATACAGACTGGAGATAACTTGTGATTTGTGCAGTCTATTGCAGTGATTACTTTGACCCATCCGTGTTGTCTGTTTCTTACCTGCCTGATTCTTCAGGCTCTAAATCTGCCAAGTCTTAAATTAATTTCTTAATTAATTTGGCAATCTGCCCCTTGCTATTAGAGACACTAATGCTGCTTATCTGAAGAGATAAAAGGAATTGCAGCTTGTGAACTTCTGTGCTTTGTGATAAATCCATTGTATGGAATGTGGCGCTCTCAAGATTCCAGATTATTTTGGAAAGAGTGCGTTCACACTTCTCCGCCTCTTGGGTTCTATCCTAAACATAATTCTTGAATGTGATGAAAAGGGGTTATCACACCGATGCAAATATAAGCCTCCAAGGAAATCAGCTAATTGTCAGGGGTCCGCCTTTTAATCCCACACGAATATATGAACCAGCGGTGCATCATATGTCAGCCCCCTGTCTTTGATGTGGGCTCAGGAACTGAGCCTGCATCTTTCCCAGCAGATGATGGCTGTCATGATGGGTCTCCACTGGCTGGCCTTCATAGGAGACTGTGATTTTTGCTATATACAGCAATACTGTGGTCTCCTTTTCCCTCATTAAAAATAAAGATCTATCTATTTATGTGATATCTCTATTTCTTTAAAATTTATCAGCGAGACGGTATGTAAGAAGAAAGGTGTCTAGATGCCCGCGCTCCTCCGTGTAGAATGATAATCCAGTATCCGATCAATAGATGAAATAATTTTATTTAATAAAAGCTACACTCAAACGCGTTTCGCGGACGTCTTGTCCGCTTCCTCAGTGAGTAGCTGGTATACAGACTTCCCTGGTGCAACTTATATACAAACATGCATGGACAAAAAAAAAATTGGTGCCAAACAGCTGGTATGTTGCATATTTTGCATATTATTAGCATAGATGTAAGTAGTCATAAAAACATCTGATCACCGATATATTAAAATATTATGTATATTAATCAATTAAAGTTTAAGAAAATAAAAATTTATAAAATATATGAAAAAACTAAAAATTGCTACTTTATATGTGTGTGCGCTAAGCGTGTAGCCCCTGGATAATAAACATACCAATAAATTATATAAACTCCACATGGATTTGAACCTGTGGTTCCTGACCCAACATCGTGTCGCCACAGAGGTACTGCATCTCACCCAGAGGTGCGGTATCTCACTCTCAGGTAAGGAAGGAGTACAGCTCAGGACCCTAACACCTGCATTCACTACACCACATTTCCGGGGGACAGGGCGAGATTGCTCCTACGGGAGAGCACAGTCCCTGATCCCTGGCTGGAGTGGGGGGAACCACCTAGAGAGGGGGAACCATGTAGTGGATGGGGTGGAGGAAGTAGATCCTGGGAGCACTTGAGTAGGAGTATATAGAGGGAAGCCTTCTTGGGATGTGAGTCCAGACAGAGAGTTCAGTCAGAGGAGGAGAAGTGAAAGGAGCAGAGGCTCTGTAGGAGCTCTGCTCCAGAGGCGGGCCTGTACAGTGAGCCCCAGAACTGGAAGAAGAGAGGCGAGGGGGCAGGAAAGGGACCCTAGGGGTACCTAGGGGTACGGGCCATGCAGAAGGCCACCTGTACGTCCGCTGCTACCAGGAGGTAGAGGGGTCAGGCCAGATAAGGGGAACCGGTCCCTCAACTAGTGGAGAACTGCAAGGCTCAGCTAGAAACCGGAGGCTGCAGCACTTTATGTACCGTAAGCCGAAAGTCCACACCAGTCCCACTAAGAAGGTAGCCACATAGGACCCAGGGGACGGAACACACGTCGCCCGCCAAGGCCCGAGGGTACCGGATAGAAGTGTCACTGGGTGTAAGGTGCAGGGAGGAGGCCAGAGAAAGGACACACAGAAGGGGGCCCTGCTAAGTACTCCGGAGCTATCTGGGAGTGGACTGAGACCCTCACTGAGTACGCACAGCACGACGAGGGAGATTGCTTTGGCCCCTGTAATCTGGACAACAACTGTGAGTAAAGACCTTGGGACTGCATCACACGGACTCTGTGTTCATTACTGACTCCCTGCACTACAACCTCTATCATCCACCCACACTGTCCTGAAGCTACACTCTTCCTGTGGGGAGTAATAATACCCTTGCTGCAATACCACCAGCTTCAGAGGACTGTTCCGCATTGGTGGCCTCCATTAGCCGCATTCCACAGGTGGCATAGTCGGACATTATAAAACTTATACATATAAATTCCCCTTGGATTGACCGCCTGGGTCACGGACCGGGTCACTGCCACTGTGACTACTACCCCCAGCGTCTACCGGCCCGGCTCCGGGTACCCCACGGCCCAGGGGGCGCGTCAGATGCTGGTAGGAACCCCTACGATCCAAAAGATAGGGACCCACGTCACATCAATGGAGCTGCAGCACTGAGAAGTGAAGTACCTTGTCGTTTGGCAAAGACATAACAAAGGTAGGTGACCTGAAGAAGAAATCCAGCAGTGCGGATTCTGCGCAAGGTGCATCATATCAAGGGAATACTACAGCAGTGCTGCGCCTAGGAAATGGGAGGGCACCAGTATCAGGATGTCATGTGAACAAAGCACGGGTAACCCAATGTTTGGATATGTGGACCCTAATCACTCCACTATCTCGCAAAACATAATTAACCTTGAAGGGTTAAAAGGGGATAAAATAATCATACATAATGTGCCTAGGATGGGGGTTACTGTACATGGGGAAAAAGGCTCAAACAAGGCTCACCACTTCAATATACTTCTTTTCTATTTAACACTTGCTTCTTATTGGGTGTATTCCTGAAATCTCTATTGTGGTGTCGTGAAAGACCATGCTTTAAAAAAACGGTGTTTATATTGTGCCTGTGTGAGTTGAGTCGTTTATGAAGGGGTTGTGTGGTCCTCCCAATGTACTGTTTAGGACATGTACATTCAATTAGGTATATTACGAACTCCGTGCTGCAGGACATCACTTTATTTATTTTTAATTGTTCTTTATTGGAGACTGAAGTAATTGTTTCTGCTCCATGTTTAATAGTATTGCAGCACAGGCAACTGCGCGTGCCACATTTATACATTTTCCCTATATGTGTACCCTTATGGGTGGGATTATATGGGTTGTACATCCTGCTGGGGGCTACGATGTTCCTCAAAGTAGGAGCCCTCCTAAATACAATAGAAGGGTTCCTTGGTATAACTCCGCGGAGGACAGAATTATTGAGCAAAATATGCCAATTTTTTTGTAGAATTTCCCTTATGGATTTGTGTTGGGAATTGTATGTGGCAATGAACTTTAGCGTATGCTCAAACGGGATAGTATCTGATTTCGTTTGGTAGCAGAGAGTATTCTGACTGGAAGTATCACTTACTTTTTTATATGACTCTTTAATTAGTTTATTGGGGTAGCCCCGCATGGAGAACTTCTCTTTAAGGATTTTAGATTGCTCAATGAAGTCCATTTTGGCTGTACAGTTTTTTCTGATTCTTTGGAATTGGTTGAAAGGTATATTTCTGAGCCATTTTTTATAATGCCCACTGCTGTAATGGATATATCCATTCGCATCTACCTTTTTAAAGAAAGTTTTTGTGCAAATGTGTAAGATCTAAGAAGTTAATACTATTTTCATTTATAGCTGGATTGAAAGTAATGTCCCATCGGTTGTCATTAAGATAGGTGATGAAGGAATTGGGTTCAAACAGATCCCTGTCAAGAATCAAGATCAAGACTCACTGAGGAAGCGGACAAGATGTCCACGAAACGCGTTTGAATGTAGCTTTTATTGAATAAAATTCTTTCATCCATTCATCGGATACTGGATTATCATTCTACACGGAGGAGCGCGGACATCTAGACACCTTTCTTCTTCCATATCATCTCGCTGATACATTTGCAGCCCTGCCAGGGTTGGTGTTATCTGCAGCTCTCCACATTAGCACTTATATGCGTTGTGCATTATCACAACACTACAAGGTGAGCGTCCTATTATTTATCTATTGTTTTACTGGGTAACGGCACTATTTGCGCCCCTATTCTATTCTATTTTATTTCATAGTATTTCTTTAAAAGGCAGATATATCAAAATATAGCAATTATCAACTTATTCTGTAAATTTTGTAATGAGAAAAAAATAAAAAACCCAGAAATGTGTTTTTTAATCCACTACAAAACCGCAATAAGAAGCGATCAAAACATTGTATCTACCCCAAATTTATATAAATAAAAACGTCAACTTGGGGCACAAAAACAAGCCCTCACAATGCTCCACTGACTGAAAATTAGAAACGCCATGGCACTTGGAAAATTGAGACACAGTCAAGATTTTTTTTTAAGAATTTCCAATTTTTTCACCTCTTAAATATATGCAAGTTGGTATCACCCTAATCATACTGACCTGGAGAATCATATTGCCAGGTCGTTTTTACCTTATAAAGAAAGCTGTAAAAGCAAAACCCCAAAAAACAATTGCAGAATTGCGGGGGTTTTTTGCAGTTTCAACACACTTGGTATTTGTTTCTCATTTTCCAGAAAGGGGCTGGAGGCAAATGGAGTTAGGTGGAAGCCGCTCATAACTGGGATTGGTTGGGAGGCATAGATGGAATAATGCAGGGGCTTCTTTTAGGATTGTTATTGGTGGTTGGGAAAAGTGGGAGGATGAGGGGTATTTAGGGAAAGGTGTGGGAAGAAGGGACCCTCTTGAGTCTGTGGTGCTGGAAAATGAACAAACACACTGACAACTCTTCCCTTCTCCCACCGTTGAAGTACCTTATGGCGAGCATGGAGTCCTTGCTGGACCAGCTGCGGGCCGAGGTATTGCTGTGGGAGCAGCTTTCATCCGTGTTCGGCAGAGGATCGACCCGTAATGTAGAGGCCTCAAGGCGGGCTAGGAGAGCAAGGCCCCCAGAGCAGCTAAGCTCCGAAGTGACACCTCGCAGCAGGCGGCGGCTAACGAGCCCCACCAGGGACCCTGAAGGCGGTGAGTCCAGGAGCGCAGCTTCCGCTTGACGCTCCCGTCCCGGCAGGAATCCTTCCAGCTGACTTGCTGCAGCGGGAGCGAGTAGGCCGCAGCCTGTTTCGGTGCCGCGGCCTCCCGCCTCTGGTTCTTCAGCACCGTGGACACCAGCGACGGGTGCACCTGGCGATGCTCCAGTTGGGGCGCTCGCCAGAAGGAGCAGCAGAGGACGTCGCCAGGCCGATGGGAATTCCGAAGCGGGTGTGCTGCACGGGGACCAGGAGGTGTGGCCTGGCTCTTCCAGATGCCGGGGATCTACCACGGCGGCATGCACCAGCATGAATGTGCCTGGCAGGGGGCCTGCAGCTGGCAAGTGCCAGCAAAGGACAGCTACAGCAGTACCCGCAGGATTTTTGGCGAGAAATTCAAATAGGGATACCTGTATTGGTGATAGAAGAGGATCACATGTGCCTGCAGGGGTTCCTTCGCCTCCTGGTGGCATTGCTATCAGTGTCGGGGATCGGGATCGTCGGGTGGAAGCGGACGAGGTTGATTCAGGAGAGGATCACTGGGATGAAGCGGAGCATCTGGATGCTGGATCTACGGCTGGCGGGATCACAGCGCCCAGGCAGCCTGGTGAGTATGACTCTATGTCTTGTCTATCACAACATGGTGTTAGGTCTGGTCAGGGAGTATGCGGGCAGGAGTTAGGTCCCAGTGTTTTGGGGGAGGGGGGTCATGGTAGAGCAGAGGTACCAGGGATCAGGGACCTGTTAGACAAAATGTCTCAAATTTTATCAAGGATGGAGGGTAGTTCGGTTGGGGGTTCGGGCTTAACCCTGGAGGTAGCTTGGTTATTGACGCCCGTGGCATCAGCAATAGCGGGTAGTGAGGTAGACGGGATGGTGGCAAATAGTAGGGGGATATCTGCAGGTGTGTCAGTGTCCAGTCTGACCGAGAAGGATGAGGCTGATGCTATTTAGCTCGATGATAGAGCAAAGGGAGAGGTTTATGTTTGTTTCGAGGGGCAGTTTTGGGCACACTTAAAAAAAGAAGTGAGGGAGAAAATTTGGAGGGATGATTAAGTGGAGATATTTTCACTTTTGCCTCTTTTAAAATTTAACATGGACAAAGGCAAAAAAGATGATAACAAAAAGGAGGAGGAAAAGCGGAGGTGGCGGTTGATATCGCAGATGTTTGTAAATTGGTTGCAGGCGTTTGCGATTTTAGTAAACATGATCGAGGAAAAGGCGCCTGATAATTACTCGGGTTTATTTTGCTATATGGACTCAATAGGGGAAGCGAACCAAACTTATAGGGGGCAGGCCTAGTTAAGATATGACGAGCAGTTCAGGCAAAGGAAAACGGTGCAGCTGAGTATTTGGTGGGACCAAAAGGACATAGGGCTTTGGTTAAAAGTAATGGCTCCTTCTAGGTATGGGCAGTCCTTTCCCGGGAATAATAGCAGTGGGAGCCACTCAGGTGCAGCAGGGGGTTCTGGTAAGGGCACACAAGGAGCTAAGAACAAGATGGGAGCGTGCTGGCAGTTCAGTGATGGTCAGTGCAAATATGGGACCAACTGCACATTTAGGCACCTGTGCTCAGACTGTAGTGGAACGTCACACGGGGCAGCAAAATGCTTTAAAAAAGGAAAAGGCAAGGGATCGGCCGGTGCTAGTCAAGGGGGTGACTCCAGTAGACCATCTCGCGATGGCCCCCTTTCTAAATAGGTACCCTGAAAGGGAGAGAGCTGAGATGCAATTTAAGGGTTTTCAGAAGGTTTTAGGATTCCGCCCTCTGGGCATCGGGTCCCCTTTTCTCTGAAGAATTTACACTCGGCTTCAGAGTATCCATTGGTGGTTTCAGATAAATTGCAGAAGGAAGTGGTATTGGGTTGCATGGCTAGCCCTTTTTCTTGTTTACCAATTGAAGACGCGGTTATTTCTCCATTAGGGATAGTTCCAAAAAAAGAGCCTAATAAGTTTAGGCTGATTCAGCATCTGTCTTATCCAAAGGGGCTTTCGGTGAATGATGGCATTGCCCCTGAGTTATGCTCGTTGGTTTATACATTATTTGTCAAGGCGCTACGATGGGTGCGTAAGTGCAGACTGGGGGCTCTGCTGGCTAAGACAGACATTGAATCTGCTTTTAGGTTGTTGCACCCGGATAGTATCAGGTTATTGGGTTGTTATTGGAACGGAGAGTTATATTTGGATAGATGTTTACACATGGGTTGAGCTATTTCATGTTCTTTGTTTGAAACAATTAGTTCATTTTTGGAATGGGAAGTGAAAGATGTTGCAGCACTTCAGTCTGTAATTCATTATCTGGACGACTTTTTGTTTATAGGTCCTCCGGAGTCGTTGGTTTGTCATAGTTTGTTGGCAACTATGGAGTGGGTGGCTAATCATTTCGGGGTTCCGCTAGCAAAGGAAAAGACGGAAGGCCCCTGTACTGAGTTATGTTTTCTTGGTATTCTGATTGATTCGGTTAGGATAGGGTGTCTGTTGCCTAAGGATAAGTTGTTTTTGCTAACGCAGGAAATTGAAAGGATATCCATATTACGGAAGGTAATGTTGAAGGATTTGCAGTCTCTTTTAGGTAGATTAATTTTTCCATTCAGGATCCTACCTATAGAATTTTTGTCGAAGATTGGCAGTAGCAACGGCGGGTGTTAGGGCCCCGCAATATTACATTCGTTTGAATAAAGAGCACAGAGATGATTTGTTGATCTGGAGCAAGTTTTTGGAGAACTATAATGGACGGTCTTTGATTCAGAACGAGGTTTTAGATAGTTTTGATTGCGAGATTTTTACGGACACGGCAGGTGGCGCAGGTTTTGGAGCCTATTGGAAAGGGTGGTGGTGTGCTAGTGAATGGCCGATGGCTTGGAAAGAGCACAGGTAATTAAAAAATTTGGCATTGTTAGAACTGTTTCCAATAGTTGTGGCGGTTTCAATATGGGGAGAAGCTTTTAGGAACAGAAAGGTGAGATTTCATTGTGACAATATGAGCGTTGTTGGTATTATTGATAGCTTTTCGGCTTATTCTCCACTGGTAATTAGGTTGGTTAGACAGTTAGTTTTACATTGTCTGGAATTGGCTGTATATGTTCCTGGGATTCAAAATTCCATTGCGGATGCGATCTCGTTTCCAGTGGGATAGTTTTCATATGGTGGCTCCCGAAGCAGACATCAGGGGAGAGGAGTGTCCTTTGCATCTGTGGAAGCTGGTTTTGGAGGAACGGAAAGATTAATTCAGAATTCGTTGTTGACTCAGACCTGGGCTTCGTACGAGGCAGTGTGGAGAGTATGGATGGGTTGAGTCAAGTATTGAGGTAATGTTATATCAGACGAAGACAGGATGTTAGCGGGTTTGTTTTTGGTGGACAGAGCAGCAGATTTGGGGTGGTCAGTAGCAAAGGCTAATAAGTTTGTTGCGGGCCTTGCTTTTGGTTTTAAGATGCAAGGAGTTAATGATGTAACAACGTTTTTCTTGGTTAGGCAGGCGTTAAAAGGTTTCAGTAAGGGGAGGGCGGTAAAAGATCAGCGGAGACAAATTTCTTTCGAGGTGTTGGAAAAATTAGGTGTAGCATTAGAAGGAATTTGAGGTTCTAAGTTTGGGGTGACCCTTTTTAAATTGGCGTTTTCTATGGCCTTTTTTGGGGCTTTGAGAATAAGCGAATTAGAGTCACCAAGTAAGGGTAGGGCAGGTGGTTTGTTTGCAGAAGACGTTAACTGTTGGGTTGGGGGGCATTGAGTTTTGGGTTCGTACATCAAAAACTGATCAGTTAGGAAAAGGTAGGCGTATGGTGTTAGGTGGGGTCGACGGGGCATTGATGTGTCCTAAGAAGTGTTCAATGAACTACTGGCAGGTTTGGGCGGGCAGAGTTCACCCGCTTCTCTGTCCTGTTGATGGGAGTTATTTGTCCTGTTTTCAATTCACAGCAGTCCTAAAAAGGGGTTTGCAGGAACTGGGTGTTGACCCTTCTGTATACAGTTTTCATTCTTTTCGAATTGGTGTTGCTACGGAAGCGGCAAACAGAGGTTTGGCCCCTGAGGTTATCAGGCATATCGGTAGATGGAGCTCGAATCGTTATTTGTCCTATGTTAGACGTTGATTACTTTGTGGCCATGTTAGCGGCGTTTGTGGTGATTGTTTGTTAATTGCTTAATTTTCTTTTATGGTTATTTTACAGACAGTGTCCCATTATTAACCTGGATTTTTGGTCATTCATTTGTCCATTGGGGAACATTGCGCGCTGATGTCAGCCTGGACGTTAAGCAACTAGGTTTCAGAATAGAGAAAGTGGTAAACAAGTGGTTGGGATTTAGAGGCATGGTATGCCTGAATTAAATAAAGCAGCTAGATTGGATAGGATGCCAGATATTTTGGTGCAACATATGGGTGGGAACGACCTAGGGGCAAGGCCGGTAAGGGAACTGATGCGCGACATCCGTTTTGATCTGCTGCGGTTGTGGACATCTTTTCCGGGGGTCTTAACAGTCTGGTCAGAGATTGTCCCGCGAAAAATGTGGAGGCTGGCGTGATCTGTAAAAGGGATCAACAGGGCCAGAGTAAAATTGAATAGGGTGATCTCGGGTTTTGTTACAAGGAACGGGGGTATTAGTGTTCAGCACCACGAGTTGGAATGTGGAGATGGGAATTTTTGGCTAAATGATGGAGTGCATTTGAATGCAATAGGAATCGATTTGTGGGCATTTGCTCTTTAAGAAGGTATTGAAAGAGCTTTGGCGTGGTGGAAGGGGGTTGGGGGTCCTTGGAGTTGGTGTACTGTTGGGGTGGAAGGATTATATTGGATAATTCACCTTCAGTTTAATATGGAAAAAGGGTTGATCTGGCATTTATTGGGCTCTGGAAAGGATTTTACCCTGGGAGCTTGTGGTTGGTAAGCTATCACAGACTGTGGTAGTATGGTGCCCTCGAGCTGGGGTTCACGTCTGAGGGTAAAATGGTCGATTAGTAATTTTAGTAGGTGGTGCCAGATCTCTTAGCTCCAAAAACTTCCCTCCACTTTTTGTTCCTTTTAAGTTTACATGGTATTGTTCTTAAATTAATGTTGTAATATTTTAATAAATGGCCGCTGTGGCCAAAATTATCCAAAAGAAAAAAGTATCAGTGTTTTAATTGGGGAAGAGAGTGTATTTGGGGTGGAGAAATGATGCAATCCGAGTCAGCCATACAGTGTCGCGAGTTATTCCACATCCTAACCTGGACTATTTAAGAAGATCCTGACCGACTAAGGAACACCCTTTATGAGTAAAGTGAGGAGGGAACTGTGTAAGGCCTTGCAAATTACACAATTAAAGACATCAATTTACCATCCACAGATGTACCACCTTGTGGAAAGGTTTGATAAAACCTTAAAAAGTATGCTTAAAAAAGTCATAGAAAAGGACGAGACTGGAACTGTCTCCTCCCGTATCTGTTATTCTCTATTTTGGAAGTTCCACAAGCCTTTACCAGATTTTCTCCGTTTTAACTCCTGTATGGCCGACATACACGGGGTCTCCTTGATATAGCAAAGGAATCCTGGGAAACTGAAGTCACGCCCCACAGGAGTATCATCGACCATGCCACCTCACCCAGATGCAGGAGAGAGTTGCGAAGGTAATGCCTATCATAAAGGAACATCTCCTCCAGGCACAAGAGGCTCAATCTCAGGCAGATTTTCTTTGGACTTCCCTGCATGGCAAAAGGTAAAAACAGCAGCAAATCCATTGCAGATTTTTTATGTCATGCGTGGGCATAACTTTAAGGGTATTCTGAAAGTTATTCCCTATTAATAGGATAGAGGATAACTCTCCGATAGATGGGGTATGATCTCTGGGTCCCCACTGATCCTGAGAACCAGGGCTCTAAAGAGTCCAGTGTGAGTGGAGAGGTGACCCATTATGAACACTGCGACTCCATTGATTTATATGGGAGTTCCGAACACCAGCCGAGTGCCGCACTCTCTATCTCCGGCACTCCCATAAGAATAAAAGAAGTGGCAGTGCACATAATCAACCACTGCTCCATTTACACTGGTTCTTGGGTTCAGTGGGGGTCTCAGCAGTTGGATATCCAGCAATTGGGAAGTGATTCCTATCCGACAAATCCAAACTTGAGTATACCCTTTTAAAGCTAGCTATAGAATATACTTAAAAGTTTCCAGCACTATTTATTGGAGGCAGGATGCCTCTCCATAGTGTATCATGAAATTTGCTGTCTGTGATCTGAGGGAGCAGATTTTTATAGGTCACTTTCTGCAGTGTGGAGATCAGCAGCGTCAGGGGTGTCTGTCAGCTACTTGGCCAGTGCTAGTGAATGATTGGAAATCGGGGAGACACACTGTGCCTGAATGATTGGTTAATTAATAGGCATATAATACACTATAAATGTGCCCACTTCTCATTTGCCCTGATTAAAAATAAAAATAGCTATACAAACCAACTAGATAATCCGTAAATCAATGAATTCCTTGCTTGGTGTGAGCAGATGAACTGTGGGTTTTGATGCCGTGGCACATCTGATTATGGCACTAATGCTCCTGCAGAATGAAAGGTAATAGAATCGGTGATAACAAGACACCCAGCATTGCCATTAGTCGTCTTCTGACCCTGTTGGTAATTAATGACCTCAATGTATTTGAGCACAGGTACATAAACATCTAGAAACTATTCTCTATAAGAAATGTCTGAATCACTCCCTCTAACATAATGTAAAACAAGATGGCTCCTTCATATTGCCATATGTTTGCAGGCTGAGATTATGTCATCATTTTGGGGCACATTTGATACATTGAATACGGTTTTAGACATCTTTTGGGATGGTGGGAAAGGAATGAAATGTCAGAATCGCTGGGGGGATTTTAATTTTACACCATTCACCATACTTTAGAATGATAGGTTAAGCGCGTTGTTACAATTATCATAGTGTGGCACCCCAGGGGTCTGGTTACCACAGTAATAGAAATATTACGTCTGAGAGCAAGTGGGAGGTTTCCTGGTCAGGAGCCCTTAAGCATGCAACACCTCCTGCCCAGTCCTGGGAGGGGAGGAATCTGCCCTTATAAACTGGGTCTGGGGCGGGGTTAGAGGAGAACAAGCAGACACAGGGAAAGAAACAGCAGGAGCTCTGTAGGAGCAGGAGCTGAGCGCCAGGGGCTGGAGCTAAGCAGAGCTCGCCCTGGCAGAAGAATCCAAGAACCGGACACCGGAGTCCGAGGCTGTAAGGATCTCTAAGTCCAACAGCAGAAACCAGCCAGCAGGGGATTTCAGGTCCTCTGGCCATAGAAGCCCAGAGGCTCAGTCACAAGCAAGGGACCAGCACCGCCATCGAGGAGCGGAGGCTAACAGAAGGCCCCAAGTCACCAGCCATACGGGTGAGCACTACACGGTACACTCAGGGACGTGGGCTACTATCACCCGCTTATAGCAAGGTAACCAGGAAGAGTGCAGACAGACGGGGAGGCCTACAACTCCACCTGGCCACGGGAGCTCCTGCTTGCTCGCAGACTGACCAGGCCTCTTAAGCTAGCCGGCACTCCCGGGAGGGTCTGCCTTATTATCATCAGTAAAGACCCTGAACTGCACTGCAAAGACTCTGAGTCATTCCTGTTGCGCTCGTGCACCATCACTCCCATCATCCACACTCATTGCCCTGAGGCTATACTCCTCCCGTGGGGAGTCATCCCATTCTTTGCTGCGCACACCACACCAGCCTCAGCGGTCTGCCTCGCAGCGGTGGTACACCCTGACCGCAATCCACGGGTGGCGTAGTCGGACAATTAACCTAAAACCCATAAAAGACTGCCACTGGTTTGACCACCCTGAGCCACGGGACCGGGTCACCGCCACGGAGACTACAACCCCCAGAGACCCGGCTCCGGGTAACCCACACGCGTGCACACTTGGCCCAGGGGGCGCGTCAATAGCACCAAATGTTTATAATTTTTCTTATGGTTTAGGCTTCATTCAGACCTAAAAACACAAGAGAAAACTGAGTATACAGCATATAAAAAAGACTTTATTAGTAGAAGTATAAATACATAATATTACATATATAGTGAATAAATGCAAATAGGGAGACGATACAGAACCACGGAAGCACGTAGCAGCTATCCACAGCTTACCAGTGTAGCGGGATAGTGTAAAAAAGGGGGAGAGGGAAGAGCGACCCAAAATAGCATATGCTAATGAATGACAAGATAGGAGAGGTATCTATAGAAAGATATCAGTACTTCAAGTAATGGTGGATACATATCCCATTTTTCCCCCTAATGGGGCCAGAGTAGATATAAACCATAGTGTAAGATACACTCACCGAAGAAGTCACCAAGGGACGCTCAAGGAGGGGGCCAGGGGACAAAGCAAACTTGCGAAACGCGCGTCGAGGCCCGCAGGTCCCACACTGGTTTGCTCCTGCCTTGTCCCCTGGCCCCCTCCTTGAGCGTCCCTTGGTGACGCTCTTCCCTCTCCCCCTTTTTTACACTATCCCGCTACACTGGTAAGCTGTGGATAGCTGCTACGTGCTTACGTGGTTCTGTATCGTCTCCCTATTTGCATTTATTCACTATATATGTAATATTATGTATTTATACTTCTACTAATAAAGTCTTTTTTATATGCTGTATACTCAGTTTTCTCTTGTGTTTTTACACTCATCTTGAGTAAGCAATCTTTTGTGCGACTATGGGGTGTGAGTCGTGGTTCTTCCGCACTCCTTACTCGTGATCTTCATTATGCTGGCCGAAGTGTTTATTATTTCTTTCAGACCTAATCTGACCTAAAATCAAGGACCGTTGTTTAGTGTTTTTGGGCAATGACAGCTTTTACCATCAGAGTTTAATCAGTAACCCACACGCGTGTACACTCGGCCCAGGGGGCGCGTCAACTTTGGCGTAGTCGGCAGGATTTCATGCCCGCAACCACCGGGTACTGCACGCCTTCAAAAGACTGTCATACCTGCCGTGGTGAAGGTTCCCGCTATCTTCAGCCGTTTTCCCGCCATCCGCAGCTGTTTTCCCGCCATCCGCAGTCGTTTTCCCACCATCGGGCGCCATCTTCGGGACGCCGTGCGGGAAGAAGAGGGGCGTGGACGCCGAAAGCGCGCGAGACCTGAAGCTCCGCCCTATACATCGACGCTGCGCAAGGTCCTGGAAGGGAGAGAGAGCGACGCTGACGTCACCAGGACGCGACGCAAGGTCCTCGTCCGGAGCAGCACCAGCGGAGCCGTGGCCTACAGAAGAGGATCGTCGGAAGGTAGGCCACACTTAACTAGGGGGGAGGAAGATGATGGACACGGAGGGACCCTCTACCACCAGCGCGGGAACTGCCGCAGTAATGCCATTTACAATGCCTTACATCCCCGGAGCGGCCTGGCTGCCCCAATACTCAGAGGAGTCGCATACCCTAAGCGACTTTAAAGAGAGACTGTGCAGCCTATTTAAGGTATACCCCCTGACGGAGGGCCAGAAAGTGAGCATATTGATAGGCCAGCTAACCGGCGCAGCCCAACGCGAAGTAAAGTCCTGGTCAGTCAGGGACAAGGAGACTGTGAAGGAGATCTTAGCCCGTCTGAAGGACACTTTCGATACCTGCACCTCAGCCGAGATCAAAATGAGATTTTATGGGTGCAAGCAGCGGGCCCAAGACAGTATAAGAGACTATGCTTTGAGTTTGCAAGAGGCCCTGGGAGCCATTAAACAGGCAGACCCTGACAGTGTGCGGAATGCAGCTGAACTGTTAACTGAGCAATTCATTGAGGGTCTGCTGTCCAACGACCACCGAACCCAGTTACGTGCAATGGCCTTGCAGAACCCTGGTTTAGACTTTGCAAAGTTCAAAGACAGGGATATCCGGGTGCTCAAAGAACCGGCACCGGGTAGCGCTGTAACCCACCAGTGCCCTGCTATTACCTATCACCAGGAGGCGGCACCCTTGTCTGCAGAGCCTTTAGGAGCTGGAGCGCAGGCTACAGACCTGCACCATCAGGTCCAAGAGCTAACTAAAAGCGTAGCCGCGCTAACCAGAACTGTGCAGTCTTTACAGGTCTCTCCTCCAGGAAAGATCCAGCTGGCATCCGGACCGGAGGACGTACCGTGGCACTGATAGAGGAGGATGCCATCGTCCAGAGGAAGACCCAGCGACAGATACAATGAGGACGGACAACCCATCTGCCGCCGCTGCAATCAACCCGGACATATGGCAAGGTACTGTCATTTAAACGGGCACAACCTGGGGCAGAGGGCCAACCTCCAGGCATAAGATCATCAGGCCCATCGAACTGGCGTGATAAATAAGTAGGGAGACGTCCGGTCTTGCCTGTGGTACTGGATGGCATTCCTATGAGTGCCCTACTAGACACCGGGTCACAGGTAACTACCATCCCTTATGTGCTCTTTAAGCAGTACTGGAATGACTCGGACATAACCCGCTACCCAGATGACGACCTGAGTATCATCGCCAGCAATGGTCAGCCCGTGCCGCAGGTGAGATTCAAAGAGGTGACCATTAAGATCGGTAAAGTCGAACTAGCGGCACAAGGACTGATCATTGTGGACATTGACCGTCGTGAGAGTCACCTTAAAATAACCTTGGGTACTAACGTGATTGAAAATTGTCTTGCAGAGATAATTCTCATTTTACTGCAGGTTGCCATGAACGCCAGTTCCAGCCAGCAGCGTGTCCTCCAAAAAGAAATCCGGCACTGATGAAACGGCAACAAGTGGAGCTATCTGGTGGTGAGATTGGTAGCGTGAGAATGTGTGACCCGTTCCCTATTGCCATGCCCCCAAAAAGTGAGATGATGATATGGTGCCGGGCAGCTATTGGTCTAAGAGGTAGAGACTACCAAGCAATGGTAGAGCCCATCTACTCAGACAGTAGGCCCACCATTTTGACAGCACAGGCAGTGGTCGATGTACGCCATGGGAGGGTACCTGTCCGCATCGTAAATATCGGGGAGAGAGAAGTACACCTGCCCCGGTATGCCACGCTAGCCAAATTGTTCACCATAAACCAAAATTCTGTAAAGGCCGTAGAACCCTTGCCTCCATCTCAACCAGAGGAAGGTAACGGCTCTAAGAAACAAATGGAGGACTGGTGTCAGCAACTGCATTTGGGTACTGACTCCACTCCCTCACACCAAAAACAGGGAGTCTACCGGGTGGTTCAGGAGTATGAAAGAGTCTTTAGTAAACACCCACTAGACTTCGGGCGAGTAAAGGGGGTAGAGCATCACATCCCCACAGGAGACCATCCACCCATAAAGGAAAGATACCGACCTGTACCCTCTGCACACTATCAGCATGCAAAGGGGATGTTGTGAGACATGAAGGAGGCTGGGGTAATCAGGGACAGCTGTAGCCCCTGGGCAGCTCCTCTAGTTCTAGTGAAAAAGAAGGACAATACAATGAGAATGTGTGTAGACTACAGAAAGGTCAACCGTATCACACACAAAGATGCGTACCCGTTACCTAGAATAGAAGAATCTTTAGCTGCATTAAAATCTGCTTACTTCTTCTCCACTTTGGATCTTACTAGCGGGTACTGGCAGGTTCCTGTAGCAGAGGCGGACAAGGAGAAGACTGCATTCACCACCCCGATGGGTCTCAGCGAATTCAACTGTATGCCATTCGGGCTCTGCAACGCACCAGGAACCTTCCAGCGGTTGATGGAATGCTGTCTGGGACACCGGAATTTCGAGACGGTCCTGTTATACCTGGACGATGTCATTGTTTATTCCAAAACATACGAGGACCATCTGAAACACCTGGCAGAAGTGTTTGACGCCCTGGCAAGCTACGGCCTAAAGGTGAAACCCTCCAAGTGTCACCTGCTGAAACCAAAGGTGCGGTACCTGGGACACGTGGTGAGTGCTGACGGAGTGGCTCCCGACCCTGATAAGATCACCGTAATTAAAGACTGGCCAAGACCCTCCAGCATAAAGGAAGTGCGGCAGTTCCTCGGGTTGGTAGGCTACTACCGAAGATTCATTCCCGGTTTCACCAGAATGGCAGCTCCTATGCAGGACCTCCTGATAGGTCAATCCAGGAAGGCCAAAAACCAGAAGCCGCCCTTCAGGTGGGAAAAGCTGGAAGAGGAGTCCTTCCGCCAGCTGAAGATGGCCCTCACGGGGGATGAAATCTTGGCGTACCCTGACTACGGCCAGCCCTTTATCCTCCACACGGACGTGAGCAACATCGGGCTAGGAGCCGTACTGTCCCAGATCCAGCAGGGGAAAGAACGGGTAATCGCTTACGCCAGCCGAAAACTACGGCCCACAGAGAGAAACCCTGAGAATTATAGCTCATTCAAGCTAGAGTTCCTGGCAGTGGTGTGGGCAGTGACCGAACGTTTCAAGCATTACCTTGCCTCTTCCAAGTTCACCGTGTACACGAATAACAACCCGTTGACACACCTGGACACTGCAAGACTTGGTGCCCTGGAGCAGAGATGGATGGCCCGCCTGTCCAACTATGAATTCACCATCAAATACCGGGCGGGACGCTCAAATGCCAACGCGGATGCCCTGTCCAGAATGCCAAACTTACCGGACGTAGGGGAAGATCCAGAAGAACTGGAAGAAGTCGAACTCCCTGCGTTCCACCGTCATGGGATTACCCTGTATTCCCACCGTGTAAGGGACAGGCACTCTGCTACGTTCAATCCCTTACCCCACTACAGCTGGGCGGAGACACAAGACAGTGATCCCGCAGTCCGTCTGGTGAAGGAAATGCTGACACAGGCTGATGCCCGTCTTGACCCAGATGCTCCGGAGGAGACCAAGCAACTGTCGAAGGAGAAAAGTAAACTGTTTCTTTACAAGGAGAAGCTGTGCCGGAGAATGGTCAACTCTAGAACACATGAGCTGACCTGGCAGGTAGTGGTCCCAAGACGAGACGCGGCTATGGTTCTGGAGGCATACCACGACGGAGCAGGACACTTCGGATAGAAGAAGCTGGAGTTCCTGTTGCGTGGACGGTTCTACTGGGTAGGCATGAGAGGAGCCATTGAGAGGTGGTGTAGAGACTGTGGCCCGTGCAACCTAAGGAGGAAGGACCGTGCCAGCCAGAAGACTCCCCTGCAGCCCATCATCACCAGGCAGCCACTGGAACTGGTAGCCCTGGACCATGTGAAACTGGCTCCAAGCAAATCTGGGTACGTCTACGCCCTCACAATCGTAGATCACTACTCCCGGTTCCTGGTGGTGGTCCCTGTCAAGGACTTAACGGCTCAAGCAGCAGCTAGAGCCTTCCAGCAGCACTTCTGCCGTCCACACGGGTATCCGGAGCAAGTGCTGACGGACCAAGGACCAGCCTTCGAAGCGGAGGTCTTCCAAGAGTTCTGCAATCTGTATGGCTGCAGGAAGATAAGAACAATGCCCTATCACCCTCAGACCAACGGACTATGTGAGAAGAACGCGGTCTGTGGCCTGAAAAACTGCCTGATCTGGTGGACTTATATAATCACATCCCCGTAGGTTCCACCAACTGTACCCCGGCTTACCTAATGAGAGCAAGACCTGGTAAGCTGCCTATTGACCTGGATATGGGAGTCCTGACACCTGAGGACACCTCGCCAGAGGCAGACTGGGATACAGAACGGCAGCAGCAGTATCGGAAAGTACAGGAGAGCGTCGAGCGGAGTCTGTCTCAAGCAAGAGAAAGGCAAGATAAGACTTATAACCAGCATGCTACCACTGTTCCCCTGGTACCTGGAGAGCAGGTCTTGAAGAGAAAGAGGTGGCTCCACAAGTTGGACGACCAGTGGGAGAAGGACCCGTACACCGTACTGCCCTCAAGCCATGAGAACCCAAAAGTCTGTGTAATCAGTAAGGATGGAGGAGAGACCGCAACCATTGTCTCCAGAGACCACCTGAAAAAGTGTCCCGAGCAGCTGCAAAGCCCTGACGAAGATCAAGAGAACCCTCAACCCGCAGAGGAAAGGGAAGAAATGATCAGTACCGTACTCGGAGACTTTCCCCGGTCCTGGACTCAAATCAACAACGCAGTCGTGGTACCCGTCCTCACCTTTCTCCAGCCAGCCCCTCAAGGGCCTACAGAAGAACAGGTAGTGTCAGAAGAGCAGCCGGCCCAGGAGGCAGAAGAATCCATACCAGCAGCCCAGGAGAATCAACCCTCTGCTTGTAGTGAGCCTGCCGTGCCCCTAGTAAGCCAAAGAGTATGCAGAAAGCTGCCAGACCTACCCGCAACACCTTCTACACCCTGTAGTGCAGAACCAGATAGTGGGTTACGTAGGTCCACCAGGAGCACTAGAGGACAGATGCCTGCTCGCTGGAGAATCTAAACTGTAATGTGAACTTACCTGTAAACTGCAAATGTTGAAAATGGTTTATGTTTGTTGCCTGTTTATTAATTATGTTTCTCTAGTTACCCTTCAGGTTTATTTGGACTGACAGGTTATGGACGCTGAATAACCGGAACTACAATGTAGATAGTTACACTGGGTGCTTCTTGCGAAAACGGCCACGGAAGAAAAACCTGTCTGGCGTGGCCTCCTTGTGGCCCAAAGTAGCTAGCCTCAGCCTTGCAGCCACGCCCAGGGCCAACGTTTGGGGTTTGCTTTGGACAGGTCCCCTACTCTGTTCTAAAAAACTTCACCTTGGGTGATATGGACACCCGGTTACGGAAATGCCGTGACCTTAAAGACAAAATTTACTTTTTTCTGTTGTTGTTTATACCCTGTTATATTATGTTTTAAAAATGTGTTTAGTCCCGGAGTACTAAAATTTACTAGGGGGGAATGTGGGACCCCAGGGGTCTGGTTACCACAGTAATAGAAATATTACGTCTGAGAGCAAGTGGGAGGTTTCCTGGTCAGGAGCCCTTAAGCATGCAACACCTCCTGCCCAGTCCTGGAAGGGGAGGAATCTGCCCTTATAAACTGGGTCTGGGGCGGGGTTAGAGGAGAACAAGCAGACACAGGGAAAGAAACAGCAGGAGCTCTGTAGGAGCAGGAGCTGAGTGCCAGGGGCTGGAGCTGAGCAGAGCTCGCCCTGGCAGAAGAATCCAAAAACCGGACACCGGAGTCCGAGGCTGTAAGGATCTCTAAGTTCAACAGCAGAAACCAGCCGGCAGGGGATTTCAGGTCCTCTGGCCATAGAAGCCCGGAGGCTCAGTCACAAGCAAGGGACCAGCACCGCCATCGAGGAGCGGAGGCTAACAGAAGGCCCCAAGTCACCAGCCATACGGGTGAGCACTACACGGTACACTCAGGGACGTGGGCTACTATCACCCGCTTATAGCAAGGTAGTCAGGAAGAGTGCAGACAGACGGGGAGGCCTACAACTCCACCTGGCCACGGGAGCTCCTGATTGCTCGCAGACTGACCAGGCCTCTTAAGCTAGCCGGTACTCCCGGGAGGGTCTGCCTTATTATCATCAGTAAAGACCCTGAACTGCACTGCAAAGACTCTGAGTCGTTCCTGTTGCACTCGTGCACCATCACTCCCATCATCCACACTCATTGCCCTGAGGCTATACTCCTCCCGTGGGGAGTCATCCCATTCTTTGCTGCGCACACCACACCAGCCTCAGCGGTCTGCCTCGCAGCGGCGGTACACCCTGACCGCAATCCACGGGTGGCGTAGTCGGACAATTAACCTAAAACCCATAAAAGACTGCCACTGGTTTGACCACCCTGAGCCACGGGACCGGGTCGCCGCCACGGAAACTACAACCCCCAGAGACCCGGCTCCGGGTAACCCACACGCGTGTACACTTGGCCCAGGGGGCGCGTCAATAGCACCAAATGTTTATAATTTTTCTTATGGTTTAGGCTTCATTCAGACCTAATCTGACCTAAAATCAAGGACCGTTGTTTAGTGTTTTTGGGCAATGACAGTTTTTACCATCAGAGTTTAATCAGTGATTTTCAATGATAAAAAAAAAATAAAACATTTCAAAGCTTCTCCTATTTTAGGTACCCATAGTCTTTCATATGTAATTTTGATCTGTGAATGAAAACAGACATGTTGTAGTGATTTTTTGAAGATTACCCAGTCCGCCAAAATCCATGGACATGTAACCAGCCCTATAGACAATAATGGGTACGTGTTCTATACATACAGGACTCACAGATGTCTGAATGAGGCCTTACTAATTTTCTTTTGGTTTTTCAGGTCTTTTTTTGAGGGATGAATTATTGTTTTCATTGGTACCATTTTGGGCTACATAGAACACATTCATTAAAGAGTATCTGAAATTTTGTACAAATCCTGTAAAAAAAAAAGTGTGATCTTGGTGCCTTTCGGTCCTCATACAAGTCTAATATGTCCAGGAAGCACTCCAGTTCTCGTACTCTGTAACTTGCCATCTGTAAAAGACAGTCCCCATTCTTCAGCATTCTGCCAGCACTATAGGAGCTGGAAATTCCATTTTCTCACTTTGTGGAATACATTGCTCGTGCCATTGTACAATAGCTTACACAGACCAGCAATCAGTTCTGACCACGGAACAATAATGCAATTCAAGCACTAGCCTGCACCTGCTGCCAAGTACTCACAGATCGGGCTAATGGATCCTCCAGTACATTTAGAGGTATTCCCGGGCATATAAATTGACACACTCCATAAAGAAATACTCATTTTAACAGCTTTTCGGGACTGAGTCCTTTCATTATTCAGACTGTGCAATCAACCAAAGTAACAAACATTGACTTGCTGTGTCTCTTTTCACCTAGTCTTACATGATCCAATGTTTCGGGGGGAGGTGGGGAATCGTCCCTTTCCTCTTGGGTACTGATGTGACTCATCTGAGCATCTATATATGAGCACATTACCATTGAATCATTCAATTAACATATCACATATTATAACAATAATACTGTATATAGAAAACCATGGAATCTAGTTACTAACCGTAATAACTCAGCATACGGAAAATTATCACAAAAACACATTAAAATTACAGCACACGTTCAACCCCTCAGGGTGGATTGTATGTAATTGTATTATCTAATAAACCTCACGTTGTAATTGTTTTCTCTTACTGGTCTTCACATCATCAATTAATTCTACCGCCTCCAACACCTGCCAGAGTAATTCTGTCACACTGTGCTAACATTCATAAAAAATGCATCCCTACGGTAATTTTAGGGCATTTTTATGATTACTTTTCAGTATGTTGAGTTAATACTGAGGACGTGCATTATATAGTATAAGCAATCAAAGGATCGCAGGTTCAAGTCCCCAAGGGGGACTAAAAAATAAAGTAAAAATTAAAAAAATTATAACCTACAGAGTGACAACGCTGAAACAATAATTAAAAGGCATAACTTTATTGGTAATTACAGTGATACGTTAAAAAAACATGTTAAAATATATAAAAAGGAAGATAATAATCATGCTGTCAATACATGTGCCAGGAATTAGGTTCTGTATAATATTATTCCATGAGGCAGCCATATTGCTGCTCTTAAAGGGGTTGTCCAGTCAAAAGTGATGTCTGCAGGCACTGTGCACTGTGGGGATTCGCCTGTTTCAGACCAGGTAACGGAGGCTATGTATAAGTTATACATACCCTCGGCCAGTCAGCGCCACCTCACTCCATTCACTTGTAGAGAGCGAGGCCACCCCCGTCTAGTGACGCGTCTGACTAGAAGGCGCGGCCTTGCTCTATACAAGTGTATGGAGAGCGAGGCCGTGCTCACTGGCCCGGAGTATGTATAACTCATACATACCCTCCGTTACTGGATCAGAAATAGGTGAATCCCCGCAGCGCACAGTGGCTGCGCTGGGGGGATTCATAAGTGTGCAGTCACACAGAGGGACTTTAATCTTTAATCATCTTCTATGTAATTCCCTGGCTTCCAGTCATGATGGTGTTGCTGGATATTAGCTCAGTCATGCTCCTTTCTCCAGTAGTGACACCCACCGCAGTTTGATCAATGGCCTGCCCCTCTGCAGCAATTGGCTTTGAGGGTGTGGATTTTGCTGGATTGATTTATGAGCATCATGTCACTTTTCTGGCACCTTTATGCTACCATTTCTCACTGCACGGGCAGCAAAACGTCCCACACTGATGACACACGGATGACATCCATGTGTCATCAGTGTGACACGTACCGGTGCCTGGGAATTAGTGTACAGATAGCACCGTTCCCAAGCGCTGGGTGCTGAATGCTGCCCTCATCATTGTCCCCGGCTTGTACTGCGATCAGCGCGAGCAAGGGACAATAATGAGAGCAGTATTCTCCTCCTGCTGTGTCCTGGTGTAAAAATAAGAATAAAATAAAAAAATCCTTATACTCACCTGTCCGAAGATGAAATAAGTGTCCCGCGCTGTAATCCAACTGACCGCTCACGCAGAGGAGCCAAGGAGAATGACTCCTTCAGTGAGCAGGCCCTGGAGCTGCCCTGAGTTCAGTGAGCGGTGTCCTGTCCCTCAGTGAGCTCAGCAGAGGTCCGGGGCCCGCTCACTGCAGCGAGTCATTCTTCCCGGCTCCTCGGCGTGAGCGGTCACATGGATTACAGCGGGGGACACCTTCAGAGTATAAGGATCTTTTTATTTTATTCTTATTTTTGCACAACAAGACACAGAGGGAGCAGAATACTACTCTCACCAATGTCCCTTGCTCGCGCTGATCTCAGTGCCAGCATGGGACAATGATGAGGTCAGCGTTCAGCACCCAGCTCTTGGGAACAGCGCTAACTGTACCGCTGATTCCATAGGCACTGGTACGTGTGATCCTGATGTGCCACACAGGTGGACACGGACACGGATATCTCCGGTACTGGTTTTTCCGGTATCAAAAATATCAGGACGTGTGAAACCGGCCTTATTATGGATAGGTGATTACAACTAAATATAGGAATAACCTTTTAAAGGTTGGCCAAAAGCTAATGTGGCACCCCAGGGGTCTGGTTTCCACAGTAATAGCCATATTACGTCTGAGAGCAGGTGGGAGGTCTCCTGGTCAGGAATCCTATGCATGCCACACCTCCTGCCCAGTCCTGGGAGGGGAAGAACTTCCCCTATATAAAACTAGGGCTGAGGCAGGGTTAGGGAGAAGAAGAGGAGTCCCAGAGAGAGACACAGTCTGGTCTGGAGTGTAGCAAAAGCAAGGAAAGAAAGATCAGGAGCTCAGTGGGAGCAGTGCTAAAAGGAGTCAGGGGCTGGAAGATGTAGAGCTCGTCCTGATTGAAGAGTTCTCACCGGACCCGGAGTCCGAGGCTGTGGGGACTAATCCTTACCCAGCAGCAGAAACCGACCGGCAGGGGATTTCAGGTCCTCTGGCCCAGAAACCCGAAGGCACGGTCACACGCAAGGGACCAGCACCGCCGTCGTGGAGCGGAAGCTACCAGAAGGCCCCGAGTCACCGGCCATACGGGTGAGCACCACACGGTACACTCAGGGACGTGGGCTACTTTTACCCGCCTCTAGCAAGGTAGCCAGAAGAGTACAATTAGTTGGGGAGGCCTACAACTCCGCCTGGCCAGGGGAGATCCTATCTGCTCACAGACTGACCAGGCCCCGATCGCTAGCCAGTACTCCGGGAGGGTCTACCTTTGCCACCAGTAAAGACCCTGAACTACACCGCACCGTCTCTGAGTGGTTCCTGGTGCCTGCGTGCAACTCTGCTAACCCCATCATTCACGTCGGCTGCCCTGAGGCCATACCCCTCCCGTTGGGGGTTATACCATCCACGCTGCACATCCGTACCACCGGCCTCAGCGGTCTGCCCTGCAGCGGCGGCTTCATAGCCGCATTCAACGGGTGGCGTAGTCGAACACTCTAACATCTACTGCTAAAGACTGCCATTTAGTTTGACACCCTGGGCACGGACCGGGTCACCGCCACGAGGACTACTACCCCCAACAGATCCGGCTCCGGGTATTCCCCGCGTGCGCAACGCTACACAACATGGCCCAGGGGGCGCGTCACTAACATTAAACCTACTAAACTCATCGTTGCAGACACGCTCCTTAGTTTCATACTTTCATAGCTTCAAGATTCAAAGAAGACAAAAGTCCATCTAGTTTCACCTATAATCCTAATATGTTGATCCATTGGAAGGCAAAAACATGAGGCCAATGCTAATTGCCCAATATTAGGGAAAAATTCCTTCCAGACTCCAAATATCGCAATTAGTGTTGATCGAGCACTGAAACGCTCCAGTGCTCGATACTCGAATCTAGCACGTTGGATGACCAGACGTCCTCGACTCGAGCATAATGGAAGTTAATGGGAAACTTTCCAGAGGGTGGAAAAATATTGTCTCTCTCACAAAATATCTAATCATATGTTCATATTTTCAACTCGAGTTCTGTCTACTTTTGTGGATCAGTCAGAACATCCCATTGCATTTCCCCTTTTATTTGAGTTCATGCAGTTCACAATAAGAGCACATAAAGCATCACCTCTGGCAGAATCGTCTGCCTGGATAGAATCCAGCTCTCCATTCCCCAGCAATCTCTTACCCTGTGGAATGTTGTGAATCTTTCCGTCTGTGAAGAAGATACATGTGTCTTGGCACAGCTATTAACCTTAGGCCCCTGCCCTGCCAAGGTTTCACATCAGTGTTCCCAGGCATGTGCTTATCATTACTATTCTTTCCTAGGCTTCAGTTCATACTATGCAGAGGTCCATTACTTTCTAGACTGTCACAACAAGGAGTCATAAGGATTTAGATGTTGTCCTACATTGCAGGACCTCAGTGCACTGTATTGACTAATTCATCCTTCGCTGCTCTTTACTATGAGCAGCAAAAAACTTGTAAGAGATCTACTCCCTGTGGCATGAACCGTTAAAGTATAGAATAAGTCTAGAATATCCACTTTCAGCAAGTATGGCAAAACCCTAACCACCTATCTCAAAGGGATTTCCAGGATTAAACAAGGATTATATTGTTTTCCACAGAAACTGCTCCACTCTTGCCTATGGGCTGTGTCTTGTTTTGGACCTCAACTCCATTCTTTTCATTTGTATACACAGATTGTTCTCAGAGACCAGAAAATAACAAACACCATATATTTTCAAATAATGAGGATATTGATGTCCTTCTGTCATTATAACTGGCTGTTGACACTCTCCTTGTCAATAAGGAGTGTCACTACACAGTCAATAAGGTGTGTCACTATACAGTCAATAAGGTGTGCCACTACACAGTCAATAAGGTGTGTCACTATACAGTCAATAAGGTGTGCCACTACACAGTCAATAAGGTGTGTCAATAAGGTGTGCCACTACACAGTCAATAAGGTGTGTCAATAAGGTGTGCCACTGCACAGTCAATAAGATATGCCACCTAATGTTGATCGAGTATGTATCAGCAACCCTTTCCGGCGAGCACGCTCAGGTGCTCGCCAAGTATTTTGGTGTGCTCTGCGTTTCATTCACTGTCGCCGCTCCTGCAAGTGTCATGACTGTTAGACAGCTGTGACACATGCAGAGATTGCCTGTCTGACAGCTCACCGGAAAGAGTTAATGATACATACTCGATCAACACTAATGCCACCATAAAGTCAATAAGATGTGTCACTATACAGTCAATAAGGTGTGTCACTATTCAGACTATAAGGTGTGTTACTACACAATCAACAAGATATCTCACTACACAGTAAATAAGGAGTGTCACTACATAGTCAATAAAGTGTGTCGCTACACAGTCAAAAGGTGTGTTGCTACACAGTCAATAAGGTGTGTCACTACACAGTCAATCAGGTGTGTCACTACACAGTCATTAAAATGTGCCAGTACACATTCATTAAAGTGTGTTACTATACAGTCAATAAGGTGTGTCACTATGCAGTCAATGAGGTGTGTCGCTACACAGTCAATAAGGTGTGTCGCTACACAGTCACTAAGGTGAGTCACTACACAGTCAATAAGGTGTGTCACTACACAGTCATTAAAATGTGCCAGTACACATTCTTTAAAGTGTGTTACTATACAGTCAATAAGGTGTGTCGCTACACAGTCAATAAGGTGTGTCGCTACACATTCAATAAGGTGTGTCGCTACACAGTCAATAAGGTGTGTCACTACACAGTCATTAAAATGTGCCAGTACACATTCATTAAAGTGTGTTACTATACAGTCAATAAGGTGTGTCACGATGCATTCAATAAGGTGTGGCACTACGTAGTCAATAAGGTGTGTCACTACACAGTCAATAAGGTGTGCCAGTACACATTCAATAAGGTGTGTTACTATACAGTCAATAAGGTGTGTCACTACACAGTCAATAAGGTGTGTTACTATACAGTCAATAAGGTGTGTCACTACACAGTCAATAAGGTGTACCACTATACAGTCAATAAGGTGTCACTACACAGTTAATAAGGTGTGTCACTAAACAATCAATAAGGAGTGTCACTACACAGTCAATAAGGTGTGTTACTATACAGTCAATAAGGTATGTCACTACACAGTCAATAAGGTGTGCCACTATACAGTCAATAAGGTGTGTCACTACACAGTTAATAAGGTGTGTCACTATACAATCAATAAGGAGTGTCACTATACAATCAATAAGGTGTGCCACGATACATTCAATAAGGTGTGGCACTACGCAGTTAATAAGGTGTGTCACTACACAGTCAATATGGTGTGCCAGTACACATTCAATAAGGTGTGTTATTATACAGTCAATAAGGTGTGTCACTACACAGTCAATAAGGTGTGCCAGTACATATTCAATAAGGTGTGCCAGTACACAGTCAATAAGGTGTGTTACTATACTGTCAATAAGGTGTGTCACTACACAGTCAATAAGGTGTGCCACTATACAGTCAATAAGGTGTGTCACTACACTGTTAATAATGTGTGCCACTATGCAGTCAATAAGTTGTGCCACTATACAGTCAATAAAATGTGTGACTACACAGTCAATAAGATGTGTCACTACACAGTCAATAAGGTGTGTCACTACCCAGTAAATAACATGTGCCACTGCACAGTCAATAAGGTGTGTCACTAGCCAGTAAATAAGTTGTGTCAATAAGGTGTGTCACTGCACAGTCAATAAGATATGCCACTTAGTGTTGATCGAGTATGTATCATTATCCCTTTCCGGCGAGCACGCTCAGGTGCTCGCTGAGTATTTTGGCGTGCTCTGCGTTTCATTCACTGTCTCCGAGCCGGCAAATATCTCGGCTGTTAGACGGCTGTGACACATGCAGAGATTGCCTGTTTGACAGCTCGCCGGAAAGGGTTAATGATACATACTCGATCAGCACTAATGTCACCATAAAGTCAATAAGATGTGTCACTATACAGTCAATAAGGTGTGTTACTATACAGTCAATTAGGAGTGTCAGTACACAGTCAATAGGGTTTGTCACTACACAGTCAATAGGGTGTGTCACTACAGAATCAGATACAGTCCTATCAGAGTTGGAAGGGACCCACATTATTGACAAGTGGAATTATAATGAATAGTTATCAATTTAGAAGATGAGCCATCCCGACAGGTGCTGACTTCATTAATCTCTTAGATGTCACTGTCAGTCATGACAGCGGCATGTAGGAGGTTAGAAACTGGGGGTGGAGAGGAGACCCGTAATTGTAAAATAGACTTCCATACTAAAGTGTTACAGTGTATTCCATAGGCAATCAAGTGATTGCAAACTCAAGCCCCCAAGAGGGCTAATAAAAAAAGAAAAAAAAAACACTAAGAAATATTAAGAAAAATATATATATTTTAAATCTTCCCTCTTCTCCCCCGCAAAAAATATTAACAATCAATCTAATTGGCCGAATTAATAAATTATAAAATATTTATACCATACCGTGAATACTGAAACTGAAAAAAAATCAAAATGCCTTAATCAATTGAAAAACAAAATAGTTATGGCTTTCTGAACATGGCAACTGAGAGCAAATTGTTTTGCAAGTTTGCTTTTTATTAGCAAACTATAAAAAAAATCTAATTTTGGTTTCTCCATAGCTGTTCCGAACCTTAAACTAAGTTACTAGTTCATTTTAAAATAGTCAACAACAGAATTGCTATTTTTTTTCCAATTCCACACCACTTGCAATCGTTTTTTCCATTATTCAGTACACTATATGGTAAAATGAATGATGTTATTCAAAGCTACAAATCGTTGTGCAAAAAACAAGTTCTTTCGACAGAGAAAAAAAAAAGTGAAAAAATAATTGCCATGTTTGTTAGGGGTTAAGACTATAGTACGGCACTATACTGGGTAAAAAATTGAAACTTCTGGACCAAGTAATACTCAGTGACGAGACCTTTCTGTGCTGCGTTTGCTTCTTTTTGTGCGGCAGATATAGCTTTTCCAGGTGGGTAGATGTCTTTCTTTATCGTGTCTGTTCCTCCATGTTGACTGATAATAACATTTTCAATGGCAAAAATGGGAATTCTCAAGAAAGCAAACATGTAAGAGCAGCGTTACTCAATCCTAAATTGTAGGTTTTCATGTTTTCACGTTGTGGCACGTTTCTTTGTAAATTTGGTATGTACGTTGTTTTACGTTTATACAACTATGCGATTGTAGGACCACTGTGGATACCTGTCACAATAGAATATTTTTCTTTCTGACACTATAATAGACACTTCTCTCAAATGGCCGAGTATTTGCCAAGCAATGTTTGCACAAGAAATCTCCTGCTGTTCACTGAGAAACCTAATCCTGGATTATTATCCTTCTGCCTGTGCTGTGAGCTGGGATGCTGTTTTATATTTCTCTTTCAATGCATTAATTATATATATCATGTGTGATAAGACATTTGCAATTAGTTTTCAACATGTAGTGGATAAAACAATGATCCCTAGAGATTGTAAGCACAAACCCACACACATTGTCAGAGGAACATTTATTGTGAACAGCAATATTGTCAGGTCTGCCATAGCACGAATGAAATGTGCAGATGGCATTACAGCTAAGACAGTTAGGATATTACACCACAGGTTGTTCTTCATCAGGAGCACAGACCATAAGGACACACTATCAAAGGAATTTTGTCAGGAGCGGCTGAACATCTAGGACCCCGATTCACCAAGATCGGCGCTGTTCACATTGGTCTTGATGAGTGAGAATGCTGGAGTCAAACGCCCCTTCATGAATCAGAAGCGTCGGAAGAATGGAGTGGACCACTGTGTGCGCCTTTGCCACAAATCCTACTCCAGTCCCTGCTGAAGTAAGATTTATGGTGTAGCGAATGCCACTGCTCATCATGAATTTGATGAGCCACCATGCCCCTGTCCCACCCACATTCACCCACTTAGTCAGACCTGGGCGAAAATGGAAAAAGTCGCAAAATTGTAGCGTAGTCTCGAGTTGTGTCAAAATTATGTGACTTTTCAAAGCTTTTTATGACAGGTTGCTGGTGTAAAAGCTTTGATGAAATAAGTCCCTAATGTGTATGAGAACCTCCTGAAGATCCCACCACAGGAAATGCCTGAGTATAATAAGGATCAAGCTGCATTTGGATTTCTTAGGATGGTAACCCACTGCTATACAGTGGAGGAAATAAGTATTTGATCCCTTGCTGTTTTTGTAAGTTTACCCACTGACAAAGACAAGAATAGTCTATAATTTTAAGGGTAGGTTAATTTTAACATTGAGAGATAGACTATCCCAAAAAAATCAAGACAATCACATTGTATAAATTAGATAATTTTTTTTGGCATTTTGCAGTGAGAAATAAGTATTTGATCCCTGTGGCAAACAACACTTAATACTTGGTGGCAAAACCCTTGTTGGCAAGCACAGCAGTCAGACGTTTTTTGTAGTTGATGATGAGGGTTGTGCACATGTCAGGAGGAATTTTGGTCCATTCCTCTTTGCCGATCATCTCTAAATCATTCAGATTTTGAGGCCGTCGCTTGGCATCTCAGAGCTTCAACTCCCTCCATAAGTTTCTATGGGATTAAGGTCTGGAGACTGGCTTGGCCACTCCATGACCTTAATGTGCTTCTTTTTGAACCACTCCTTTGTTGCCTTGGCTGTATGTTTTGGGTCATTGTCTTGCTGGAAGACCCAGCCACGACCCATTTTTAATGTCCTGGCGGAGGGAAGGAGGTTGTCACTCAGGATTTTACAGTACATGGCTCCATCCATTCTCCCATTGATGCGGTGAAGTAGTCCTGTGACTTAAGCAGAGAAACACCCCCAAAACATAATGTTTCCACCTCGATGCTTGACAGTGGGGACGGTGTGCTTTGGGTCATAGGCAGCATTTCTCTTCCTCCAAACACGGTGAGTTGAGTTAATGCCAAAGAGCTCAATTTTTGTCCCATCTGACCACAGCACCTTCTCCCAATAACTCACAGAATCATCCAGGTGTTCATTGGCAAACTTCAGACGGGCCTGCATATGTGCCTCTTTGAGCAGGGGGACCTTCCGGGCACTGCAGGATTTTAAACCTTTAAGGCGTAATGTGTTAACAATGGTTTTCTTAGTGACTGTGGTCCCAGCTGCCTCGAGATCATTAACAAGTTCCCCCCGTGTAGTATTAGGCTGATCTCTTACCTTCCTCATGATCAAGGATACCCCATGAGGTGAGATTTTGCATGGTGCTCCAGATCGATATCGATTGACAGTCATTTTATATTTCTTCCATTTTCTTACTATTGCACCAACAGTTGTCTCCTTCTCACCCAGCATCTTACTTATGGTTTTGTAGCCCATTCCAGCTTTGTTCAGGGCTATGATCTTGTCCCTGACATGCTTAGAAAGCTCTTTGGTCTTGCCCATGTTGTAGAGGTTAGAGTCTGACTGATTAATTGAGTCTGTGGACAGGAGTCTTTTATACAGGTGACTACACTGTGTGCAGAATTATTAGGCAAGTTGTATTTTAGAGGATTATTTTTATTATTGATCAACAACTATGTTCTCAATCAACCCAAAAGACTCATAAATATCGAAGCTTAATATTTTTGGAAGTTGGAGTGGGTTTTTTTTAGATTTGGCTATTTAAGGAGGATATCAGTTTGTGCAGGTAACTATTACTGTGCAGAATTATTAGGCAACTTAATAAAAACCAAATATAATCCCATCTCACTTGTTTATTTTCACCAGGTAAACCAATATCAGTGCACAAAATTTAGAAATAAACATTTCTGCCATGCAAAAACAAAAAAATGAGTGATCAATATAGCCACCTTTCTTTATGATGACACTCAACAGCCTTCCATCCATAAATTCTGTCAGTTGCTTGATTTGTTTTCGATCAACATTGCGTGCAGCAGCCACCACAGCCTCCCAGACACGGTTCCGAGAGGTGTACTGTTTTCCTTCCCTGTAGATCTCACATTTTATGATGGACCACAGGTTCTCTATGGGGTTCAGATCAGGTGAACAAGGGGACCATGTCATTATTTTTTCTTCTTTTAGACCTTTACTGGCCAGCCACGCTGTGGAGTAGTTGGATGCATGTGATGGAGCATTGTCCTACATGAAAATCATGTTTTTCTTGAACGATACCGACTTCTTCCTGTACCACTGCTTGAAGAAGTTGTCTTCCAGAAACTGGCAGTAGGTCTGAAAGTTGAGCTTCACTCCATCCTCAACCCGAAAAGGTCCCGCAAGTTCATATTTGATGATACCAGCCCATACCAGTACCCCACCTCCACCTTGCTGGCATCTGAGTCGGAGTGGAGCGCTCTGCCCTTTACTGATCCAGCCTCTGGCCCATCCATCTGGCCCATCAAGAGTCACAATCATTTCATCAGTCCATAAAACCTTTGAAAAATCAGTCTTAAGATATTTCTTGGCCCATTCTTGACGTTTTATCTTATGTTTCTTGTTCAAAGGTGGTCGTTTTTCAGCCTTCCTTACCTTGGCCATGTCCCTGAGTATCGCACACCTTGTGCTTTTTGATACTCCAGTAACATTGCAGCTCTGAAATATGGCAAAACTTGTGGCGAATGGCATCTTGGCTGCTTCACGCTTGATTTTCCTCAATTCATGGGCAGTTATTTTGCGCCTTTTTTGGCCAACACGCTTCTTGCGACCTTGTTGGCTATTTTCCATGAAACGCTTGATTGTTCGGTGATCACGCTTCAAAAGTTTGGAAATTTCAAGACTGCTGCATCCCTCTGCAAGACATCTCACAATTTTGGACTTTTCAGAGCCCGTCAAATCTCTCTTCTGACCCATATTGCCAGAGGAAAGGAAGTTGCCTAATAATTAAGCACATCTTATATAGGGTGTTATGTCATTAGTCAACACCCCTCCTCATTACAGAGATGCACATCACCAGATTTACTTAATTGGGAGTTGGCTCTCAAGCTTATGCAGCTTGGAGTAGGACAACATGTATAAAAAGTATCATGTGATCAAAATACTCACTTGCCTAATAATTCTGCACAGAGTGTATGTCAGACAGCTGTCTTTAATGCAGGTAACGAGTTGATTAGGAGCGTCTAACTGGTCTGTAGGAGCCAGAACTCATAATGGTTTGTAGGGGATCAAATACTTATTTCTCACTGCAAAATGCAAAGAAATTTATCTAATTTATACAATGTGGTTTTATTGATTTTTTTTGGATATTCTATCTGTCAATGTTAAAATTAACCTACCTTTAAAATTATAGACTGTTCATGTCTTTGACAGTGGGCAAACTTACAAAAACAGCAAGGGATCAAATAATTATTTCCTTCACCGTAGGTGTCTGTTGGTTTTTCCTGTCTACCTACTGAAATTACATGAACACTCATCCAAGCTGATTGCGTATGTATGTGAGGTGCGAGGGGCAGGAGTGAAGGCTGTCAGCCATCCATAGGCACAAAAATATTCTGAAAGCCCCACCGCATGATTCAATGAACACATGCGAATTCATCTGTGTGCAGCGCTTTGGACGCAGCATAAAGTATACTGTGTTCAAAGCGCTGCCAATACCGACCGTGTGCACATACCCTTAATGTGTCAAAGCCGGGCTTACTGGAGGATCATCTGGCATGCTGGCGCTATGGGACTCATCTCTCTTACCAATGGTGGGTGAAGGTATAAACCTGCCATGAACTACCTTCTTTGTTGGGAGGAGAAACAAGCTGAAGACCACCTCAATGATTTCTGAAATGGCAGCAGGCTGAAAGATTAACATTAACAATTGATATAGGATCCTAGGATTTCATGGGATGGTAATAACTTGAATTAGTACTGTGACACTCGCAGCCCTACCCTGGGAAGATGAGGGGATTACTCGGAGCCGGGTCAGATGTTTGGTGGGGTTGTAGCCGTGGCCTGGACCCGTTCCGTGCCCAGGGCCATCACATTAAAAAGGATGGTATGAGCTATCAGGGTTGAGTGGTTGCTATCGACTACGCCACCTGTGGTACCTGGTGAAGGCCACCAGCGCTGCTGCAGTCCTCTGAGGCGGGATGTTGTGGCAGCCGTCGTTGACACTACTCCCCACAGGCAGAGCAGGGCCTCAGGGCAGAGACGAGGATGGAGGGAGTTGTAGTGTAGGAGGTCTGGTGCTGCGTGGTGTGGTGCAGTGCATAAATAAAGAGTCCGGGGGCCATAGGGGTCGACTTCCAGCGTATACCGCTCCGTCTGCATCCCCCTGGGATCCTTTTGCGGTGGAGCTACACTCCTAAGCTCCAGGCCTTCTTGGGTATGGTCCTTGACCGGGTTGAGACATACGTTAACTCCAACCTGCCCCTCGACCCAAGGCCAGGGTACGAGGGCCGTGTCTCCATCCGCTACAGGTTCACCCAGAAGCCACGTTCAGGGATGGAGATCACAATCAAAGAACCATGAGCCCAAGATGGCTGTTTATTAAATATGAAATATTAAGTGTCACTAAATGTGAGTCCTCCACCCTCACCCACTACTTGGTTCCCCCTATCTCTTGGTTCCCCAGTCTCCCATTTTCCAGTAGGGGCAGCACTCTAGTGCCTACTAGCCCCCTCCGGTGGGAGAAGTGTGGTTTGGATGTGGAGGTGGGGTCCTGATCATTGCACCGTTCTTACCTCGAAGGAGCGACACCACACCCCATTGAAGAGGTGCAGCATCCCTGTGGCGGTCGAACCCTCAGGGGCGCCACATTCCCCCCTGGTGAAACACAGCACGTCCGCGGGCTGCAAAGAGAGTAAAACCTGGTACAGTCTTTTTTTATATTTTTGATAACAGTATAACGATCTTCCCAATATGGGAGGCACTTCTCCTTTAACGTTACAAACTGCACAAAGTATAAAAGTATAAAAGTATAAAACCATCCAGAGACATTATGCATAGACAGACGGGTTAAAGTGCAAGGAAGAAGAGTCAGTTCAGAAGCGCGAGGGACCTGTCCCAAATCCCCAACGTAGGCCCTGGGGTGGCTGCAGGGCATGAAGATCCCGAGTTGGACCTCCAGGAGAGCCACTCCAGACAGGTTTTTCTTCTGAGGTCTGAGGTAGAAATAGCCGCGGTTTTACATAAAACCAATAAGGAGCACCTGAAGAGATGCAAACTATTTACAGATAAATAGTCGTTCTACTGCAAGTCCGCAGGGACAAATGTCTCTAGATAAACCGGGAGGAAACATGTTAAACATAAACATCAACATAACAGCTTTAAACAGGTTACAGCCGCCGGGGCTGCTCAATCCTCGGGTCCCCACCGGGGAAAAGGCTCATTCCTCCCGACGGAGGCTGACTGGTCCTCCATGGCCGAGCGCGAGGGGGCATCACTCCTGGACACCTTGTGAACATCCAGGGCGTACCACCCCCGCACCCCGTGGTGGCGGGTGTATGTAACTATGTCACCCGGAAAGAGGTTCCGGCCAGGGCGTCCCTTCTTCAGCCGCGGCTCGACGTCCCGTCGGCTGACGAAGACGTCGTGCTCATGCTGGGAACTCCGGATGAAGCCCCACCCCGCTTCATGGTGGAAGGGGACAACTTGCCCCTCCACACGGGGGCTTGGACGGGTTGGTTCCTCCTGGCGGGCCCTGGATTTTGCAGCCTTGGCGCTCACCTCGAGGTGCTCGCAGCGAACTTCCCTCTGGCGTTGCTCCCGCCTGAGCTGGAGGATCTGCTGGCGGCACAGCTCACTCCTCCTACGCGCTTCAGCCCGGGTCTCCCGAGGGAAGCCCATCAGGTCCCCCCCCGGTTGTCCCAGGCCCACTCGTCAGCCGCCGGCTAGGTGACTGTAGGTGCGGGCAGCGGTGACAGCAGGGGCTGCTGCGGGTCCTCAAGAAGTGCGGACCAGTCCGGGTTGGGGTCAGTGGATACCCCAGCAGACTCAGGTTCTTCCGAGTCGGGAGCTGGGAGGCAGTGCAGGTCCCCGCCGATAGCAGAGGCTTCAAGCTCCGGGGCAAAGACCAGCTCCCAGGTGACCGCGCCGGGCAGCAAGTACTCGGTCATGAGAGGCACGGTGGGCTCATCAGCCGGGACAGGGGTATCACACTCACCCGCTCTTGGGCTGCACGCTATCTCTGTTGCTGCCTCCTCCTGAGCTGCAGCTCCTTGGCGGCGGGCCCGGATGCGTTGCAGTATTTCTTCCCGCCACGCAGCGGATGCCGCTTGCTGGGCCTCAGCCACTCTCCGAGCGAGGTCCGGGGTTTCCTGGCGGAGAAACTCCATATCTCCCACTGTTAGGATTATGCCGCTTAGCTCACTGACGGGAGAAGAACCTGGGCCGGGTTCGGAAGGCTCCGATTGACTCGCTTCAGCAGCGTCCATGTCCGCTCCTGAGTATTGCAAGTCTCCAACTGCTATGGCTGCACCTTGTTGTTTTTCCATTCCCTCCTCTTTTGGGGCGGCTCCAGGGCGGCCGGCTGACAGGCACGCCTTCGTTCAGCCCGATTTGACGGGCATTACCCAGCGGATAGTCTTTGATGGAAGGGGCGGTCTGCTCTTTTGGCGCCATTGGAGAGCCAGGCCCATGATATGAGGTGCTAGGAGACCGTCTTTTTGATGCACTATGGCATCCGTTCTTCTTGGGCGGGCGCCATTTTAAGTGCAAACGACAGTCTAAGGTGTAAGGCGCACAGTACCCGGTAGCAATGGGCAATTTCCTTCCGCTGCTGCGGGCACGCGATCCTGCCGACTACGCCAAGTATGTGACGCTCGCAGCCCTACCCTGGGAAGGTGAGGGGATTACTCGGAGCCGAGTCAGATGTTTGGTGGGGTTGTAGCCGTGGCCTGGACCCGTTCTGTGCCCAGGGCCATCACATTAAAAAGGGTGGTACGGGCTATCAGGGTTGAGTGGTTGCTATCGACTACTCCACCTTTGGTACCTGGTGAAGGCCACCAGCGCTGCTGCAGTCCTCTGAGGCGGGATGTTGTGGCAGCCATCGTTGACACTACTCCCCACAGGCGGAGCAGGGCCTCAGGGCAGAGATGAGGATGGAGGGAGTTGTAGTGTAGGAGGTCTGGTGCTGCGCGGTGTGGTGCAGTGCAGAAATAAAGAGTCCGGAGGCCATAGGGGTCGACTTCCAGGGTTTTTACTCACGGTGGAGAGTACAGCTGCAAGGCTTCTCCCTGCTCCTCACGGAGTTCTGCGGTCACCAGGGACGGGGGTCCGACAACCTCCGGGTAATTCCAGTGCTTAAATCAGGGCCCCGCACCAGAGTGTTCCTAGACTTCAGGCTGAGTTCTCTCCTGTCTGTGTGTGTAGATAAGCCGGGTCTCCCTGTGGAGTACGCTCGGACAAAGGGTACGGGTGGCAGCTCCGCTCCTTCCGTTACCCGGTGGGATCCTCTGGGCCTGCCGGGCTTCCCTGACTAGGACGTAGAGTAGCAAAGTCAGGTGTCGGGGGCCGGTACCCCTCTTGCAGCCGGAATCCCTCTGACTAGGCCAGAACAGCGAGGACAGGTGGCGTATACCACTCCGTCTGCATCCCCCTGGGATCCTTTTGCGGTGGAGCTACACTCCTAAGCTCCAGGCCTTCTTGGGTATGGTCCTTGACCGGGTTGAGACATATGTTAACTCCAACCTGCCCCTCGACCCAAGGCCAGGGTATGAGGGCCGTGTCTCCATCCGCTGCAGGTTCACCCAGAAGCCACGTTCAGGGATGGAGATCACAATCAAAGAACCATGAGCCCAAGATGACTGTTTATTCAATATGAAATATTAAGTGTCACTAAATGTGAGTCCTCCACCCTCACCCACTACTTGGTTCCCCCTATCTCTTGGTTCCCCAGTCTTCCATTTTCTAGTAGGGGCAGCACTCTAGTGCCTACCAGCCCCCTCTGGTGGGAGAAGTGTGGTGTTGGATGTGGAGGTGTGGTCCTGACCATTGCACCGTTCTTACCTCGAAGGAGGGATACCACACCCCATTGAAGAGGTGCAGCATCCCTGTGGTGGTCGAACCCTCAGGGGCGCCACAGTACCATGAGGTGGTTCCTACTTAGAATTTAGCTAAGGGGTTGTCTTCTGGCGGACAACTTGCTGATAGGAATTGAAGTAACATTTAGGGGCAGGTACAAGGCAAGATAAAGGGGCTCCCAAAAGTAGAGTTGTACTTAGAAAAGAAATATAGATTTTTTTTTAATCGGAGAAAATACTTTAAATATGTATTGTTAAGAGTTTAGACCCATTCACCCAAGTATGCTGTGGGCTGTTGAAAACGAGGATGTTATTGCCAAACAACGAACAAGTTCAAATTATGGGTCCATAGACCCACATGGAAGCAATACTCCAGGCAAGAATTTTCTTTCTTTCTACAGATTCATCTGTGCCTTTGTGTGAAATGTTCACTTTCTCATAGCCTTCATATTATATGATCTGAGGTCAGCATGAGGTAGTTGCTGAGACTGTGATTGCAGTGTCACTTATTAGGCTGTGGGCTATTGTTTCAATACAATGAGTGTTTTATCAGCAGGAGATTATCACATGCATCCTAACCCAACCACACCCCCAACACTGATTCTCGGCATACTGTCAATATACAATGTACACAGAAAGCTGCTAATCAGAGGTGTGAGTGGGGCTGCTTTTTGAGATCTGCTATGTGCTATATCTAAAAACTGATTGTGTCAGAACTGCTGCACCCAGTAAACTAAGTGAGACATATCTGCATTCAGGGTCTCTTTCTCTTCACTATGCTGCTCTCAGACGAGGTAGCAAAAACCTGCTGACAAATTCCCTTTAAATGGGTTGGCCCACTGTGACAAGATATCTCCCATCTATGGGATAGGTGATAGGTTTCTGTCACTGGGAGTCTGATTCCTGGGACCCCACTGATCTTGAGAACAAGGGTCCCGAGTACCTTTTTGAATTTATTGGCCAAATTGAAAAACAGGGCAGTTGTGCCTGCAAATTGCAGACATCAGTGGCCCCGCGTGCAGCTCTGTGTGAGTTCCCGCATCGTGGGCATGTGTCGGGACAGACTTTACATCGTATGGATAGTTCTGATCCATAAAACGTTCCAGAATAGTGCATTCTGTTTATCTTTTCCATGCAGATCATCGATCCATGTGGAAAAGGAGCAATGAAGCACTAACTATAATAGGTGCGTGTGCGGTCTGTGGTGCACACGAACAGCACACGGACCAATTATACACTTGTCTGAACAAGCCCTTTATACGGAGTACTCCAGAGCCTAGTTCTCGCAGTTGGTGGGGTGATCAATTGTTATGGTGGGCCATCCCCTTTAGGCCAGGGTCAGACAAGCATATGAAAAATGTCATCCAGAAAACTTGAATGATCTTCATCTGTATTGCCATCCTCGTGTCCTTATTTTATGTCCATGTGACATCTGCATTGATACATCAACATTTTAAAAATGTACAAGATTAAATAGTTTCCTAGGTTAATAATGGTAAGGCATCCGTAAAAATGCAATCCCGTATGTGTGGTCTGTATGGGATCTGATTTTTTTTTTCCGCAACCCATAGACTTGAATGGGCAAGTCTTATACAATCTACATAAGATAATAGTGCATGCTGCAATTTATTTTCATATGGACTCTGAGTGAAAGAATTGTCATCTGAACAGTCCTATTGAAATACATTGGTCAGTGTGCTGTGCAGATTTTATTTATACAGCACACGTCCCTATAATATGCTCGTCTGAAGAACAGTTCTTTCGTGTATAGAATCATCCATAAAACAGTTATTTGCCCCTCTCTAGTTATTATAAATACCCCTAAACTTTAACAATACTGTAAGAAAAGATAAGAGTGATCCATAATTTTCCACTTCTTTATACACGTAAAAAATTGATAAAGAATGTCTTATATAACAACAGACAGAGGAGATGAGCAACTATTAAATATATTCATCCACTAAAAGATATGACTGATTACCAAGTTTCCACCTCTCTATAATATGCTGATGAGATGTGTCACTTTTCACGACACGGAAAGTACTAGGAAATTATTCCAGTCACAGCTCTAAGCTCTGAATTTTCTTCTGGCTCATTTGGCGACAAGCCGTAATCTCTTAGGGGAATTAATTGTCAATTAACCTTGTCAACTTTCAAGAGAAAACTCAGAGGGAACTGTCCTCATAGTGTCAGGGCCTTTGCAAAGAGTCTGTCCTAAACTTGACAGATATGTCTTATCTTTGGAGAGCAATGTACCCAGAGAATTACGCTTCTGGAAAATTTCTTATAATAATGCGTGTTATATCGGACAACTGGCCTTGGCACTGATAAAGGCAAAAAACATGTTGCTTGCAGTTCTGTTGATATTTTAACTATTTTCCATCTTTGGACACCGGTGGTATTGGTAACTATCATCACATTATATAACCAATCTAAAAACCTTCTATATCGGTCTGGAAACTAATCGAAGCTGCGTTAAACAATATTTTGGCCCTCAATATTTTACATTCTTCCTTTTGGGGATTCTCCTTTTTTGATTCTTGCGCATTATGACTCCAGTGTTAGCGGCTCTAGAGTTGGATCTTACATATCGATGGCTTTAGGGTCAAGTGGGTTGTTTTTTGACCCACTCAGACCTGTCCATACAGTCCTCTCAGTCAAATGCTAACATTATATGATCAGACCTCCCAAGTGTCTTTGATCCAGTGGGAGAGTCTTGCATTTCAGGAGCTGTCCCTTGAGGTAGAAGGTATGTCTCGACTTCTGCTGCTTCTGTGTCCCAAAAACATACAGATGCTTCACACAAAATTAGAATATCATCAAAAAGTTAATTTATTTCAGTTCTTCAATACAAAAAGTGAAACTCATATATTATACAGAGTCATCACAAATAGAGTAATCTATTTCAAGTGTTTATTTTTGTTAATGTTGATGATTATGGCTTACAGCCAATGAAAACACAAAAGTCATTATCTCAGTAAATTAGAATAATTAACAAAAACACCTGCAAAGGCTTCCTAAGCATTTAAAAAGGTCCCTTAGTCTGTTTCAGTAGGCTCCACAATCATGGGGAAGACTGCTGACTTGACAAATGTCCAGAAGGCAGTCATTGACACACTCCACAAGGAGGGTAAGCCACAAAAGGTCATTGCTAAAGATGCTGGCTGTTCACAGAGTGCTGTATCCAAGCATATTAATGGAAAGTTGAGTGTAAGGAAAAAGTGTGGTAGAAAAAGGTACACAAGCAGCTGTCATAACCACAGTCTTAAAAGGATTGTTAAGAAAAGGCCATTCAAAAATTTGGGGGAGATTCACAAGGAGTGGACTGCTGCTGGAGTTATTGCTTCAAGAGCCACCACACACAGACATATCCAAGACATGGGCTACAAGTGTCCCATTCCTTGTGTCAAGCCACTCATCACCAATAGAAAATGCCAGAAGCGTCTTACCTGGGCCAAGGAGAAAAAGACCTGGACTGTTGCTCAGTAGTCCAAGGTGTTGTTTTCAGATGAAAGTAAATTTTGCACTTCATTTGGAAATCAAGGTCCCAGAGTTTGGAGGAAGAGTGGAGAGGCCACAATACAAGCTGCTGGAGGTCTAGTGTGAAGTTTCCACAATCAGTGATGGTTTGAGGAGCCATGTCTTCTGCTGGTGTAGGTCCACTGTGTTTTATCAAGATCAAAGTGACGCGCCCAAGGGATGGGGACGACTCGGCGCCCGGGCCTTGTTGTTGCCTGATCTCGGGGGATGTTGCGGTGGCCGGCTCCCGGGCCCGTACCCTGGGGTCACTCTTAAAAGCAAGGGAAGGGGGAAAAGGTGTATGGGATAGGGAATGTTCGTGACGCCACCTGTGGTGTCTGGTGAGGATCACCAGCGCTGTGACAGTCCTCTGAGGCCGGTGTTCAGGCAGCTTAGTTGGTGCGGCTCCCCACAGGTGGAGCGGGGCCTCAGGGCAGCGTAAGTGTAGGGATGCAGGACAGAGGGGACCCAGCCGGGTCAGAGGAAGGATAGAAGAATAGGCACGCACACCGGAGTTCACTTCAGTGCGTTTACTGGTGGTGTTTCAGGCATGATCCAGGGCACTTTAGGGTGAAGGGTGCATATCAGGACTCTCCCCAGTGAGCGGGTGTGGGGCCTCCTGTTCCTTGCCTTTCCTTGATAAGTTTCTGACCTGCCTGGAGCTAGGCCTAACTTGGTCTCTGTCTTGCAACTGCTGACCTGGTGGTAGGGCCTTCTGTTGGAGTTCACACTCCCTGGTCTCTTGGGCCTCCGTGACTCCTGACCCTGGTATAACAGTCAGCTTTTGGTGTTCCTGGGACATATAGTTCGCCAGGGGTTCCCGTTGTTTCTGCTGGATGTAAGGAATCCCTGCAGACGCGGACCCGGTGTCCGGTAAATGGTTTTGGGGTGAGCGGGTAAAGCCCCCTATGCTACTCTCTTTCCACTTGCCTTCGGCCACGCTCGGGGCCCTCACTAGGCTTTGTGGCGCCCAGCTTCGCTTGGTACCACAGATCCTAGAAGGGTGTATTGATGGAATCCTCCACAAGAGGCCCCCATAAACATTCACACATCTCCACCTTCCACCTCAGACCAGCAGAGGGAGCCTGTTAGGGATATAAATAGGGAAGGTGGAGCTAGGCAGTTCAGTTCCTGTGGAGAGTTCCTGCAGAGTGAGACACAGAAACAGGTTAGTCTGCAGTGGAGCTCAGTCTACTTTAGAGAGGTCATTCTGCAGTGGAGCTCAGTCTAGTTTAGAGAACTCAGTTGTAGCTCAGTTAGAGTTCAGGGTGTGCCGGCGCCATAAGATCGGTGAAGCGCGGCAAGCTGCCGTTAGTGTGAGTAGCCTAGTGAGGGCCCGAGCGTGGCCGAAGGCGAGTGGAAAGTGAGTACCAGTGGGGGCAGAGGAGCTTACCCAGCTCACCCCGAAACATATACCGGACACCGAGTCCAAGCTTACCGGGATCTCTACGACCCAGTAAGGCATAACCGGAATCCCTGGAGAACTACAGGTCCCAGGTTCACCAGAGAGCTGATACGTAACAGAGCCAGGAGACACATAGGCCCCGTAAGCTGGGAGCGTGCACTCCAAGAGAAGGCCCTACTACAACGTCAGCCGGTGCAGGACAGAGATAAAGTTAGGCCTAGCTTCAGGCAGGTCAGAAACTTACTACGCAGAGGCAAGTAACAGGAGGCCCTACATCCGCTCATTGGGGAGGATCCTGATATGCACCCTTCACCCTACAGGGCTCCGGGACGTGCCTGAATTTGCATCAGTAAAAGGTACTGAAGTGACCATCGTGTCTGTCCCTGTTCTTGCTCTGACCTGGCTGGGTCTCGCCTGTCCTGCATCCCCCTCTCCGTACGCTGCCCTGAGGCCTAGCTCCACCTGTGGGGAGCTATACCATCGAGCTGCCTTATCACCGGCCTCAGTGGACTGCCGCAGCGCTGGTGATTCTGACCAGAAACCACAGGTGGCGTCACGAACTTTCATAAAATTAACAAACAATCCCCTTTTAAAAGCTGACCCCAGGGTACGGGCCCGGGAGCCGACCACCGCAACATCCCCAAGGCCAGGCAAAGGCCCGGGTACCGAGTCGTTCCCATCCCCCTGGGCTAGTCATCTTTCTTGACGTCACGAGCAGGATTGCGTGCCAGCTGCAACGACAGAGTGTTATGCCCGTTGCCACCGGGTACTGTGCGCCTTTAATTAAAAACTGTGTACGTTAAACTGTGGTGAAGATTGCAGCCATTGTTGGGCCGCCGAGCGAGAAGAAGGGCGTAACCGCGGAAAACTGAGGGGCGTACCTGCAAAAGCGTGCGAAGCCTCAGACACGCCTCACGCCTCGACGTCAAACCAGGAAGCGCCAGGTCCTGGAAGGAGCGTCGCTGAACGCTCTGACGTAGGACGCAAGCGACTCAAGGTCCTGACGACGACCGTCACCTGTGGAGCTGCGGCCTACCGGAGGAAAAGAAAAGAAGGTAGGCCACGGTTCGCTGGGGGGGCGCCAGAATGTCCGAGGAACAGCACGACGCCGGAATACCGGTTAACGGCCCTGATGTGCAACCTGCGCCCGACGCCGGGCAGGCCGAGGCGGCCGCTCCACCAGCAGCGCCTGTAACTCCTGTCATCCCCATAACTCTACCGTACATTTCTGGAGCAAAGTGGCTCCCCCAGTACAACGGCAAACCAGATACCCTGTCTGGATTCAAACGGAAGATATGCGGTATCTTGGACATGTACTCTATGACAGGCAAGCAGAGGGCCGCTGTTGTATTAGGACAACTGACTGGTGCAGCGGAACGGGAAGTTGAAACATGGTCAGCCACAGGCCAGGAGTCAGTGTCCGCAATCTTTAAAAAGCTACAGACTGTTTTTGAGGATCATACTGAGGCGGACCTCCGGATGAGGTTCTACAACTGTTCCCAACAGCCGGAGGACAATGTTCGGGACTATGCCTGGCGTCTACAAGGGGCTCTGCGGGCTCTGAAACAGGTTAGTCTGACCACCATCGAAAATGAAAACAAAATGCTGAAGGAACAGTTTGTCTGGGGACTGAGTTATCCAGAGGAGAGCAGGACTGTGCGTTGGTGGTCCTTAGATCATCCAGATGCTACCTTTGACAATCTTAAGGACATGGCTATAAAAGGACTACAGTCCCTGGAAACAAATGCCATCCAATGTTACCAGGGTGGGGCTACCCCAGTGCCTGCTACACCCACCTTTTCCACAGTGGCTGCTGAAGCCAAGGTTCCAGCAACGTCCCCTAGAGAGCTGGACAGTCTGCGCTCTGAAGTGCGCCAGTTGAGCAAAACCCTGACCACTGTGCTGAGTGCCCTGCAGCTGCGGACGGAGCCCGAGGAAGGAGGGAAAATCCAGTTAGCCGATAGCCCTGAGGATGTCCCCTGGATGCGAAGGAGGAGGAGGACAGCACCACCCTCTACGAGGATCAGTGACCAGCGCCGTCCACAGAAGGACCCTACCTGCTACTGCTGCCGCAAGACCGGACACACCGCCCAGAATTGTCCTTTAAACGAGAAAACCCTGGGGCCAAGGGCTGACACCCAGGAGTAAACTCCCCAGGCCCATCAGATTGTTACAACAGGTTCGTCAGAGGAAGACCTTTCCTGTCCATTGTGCTGGACGGCATCCCGACGCACGCTCTGCTGGACACAGGATCTCAGATAACCATAATGCCTGACGTCCTCTACAAGAGGTTCTGGTCCATGGACGACCTACGTCCGCCATCTTCAAATCTTTCTGTTTATGCCTCAAATGGACTCCCCCTTAACCTAATCGGGGTTAAGAATGTGACAGTAAAGGTGGGGAGAGTGGAGCTGGGAGAGTGGAGCTGAAGGACCAGGGACTAATTGTAGTAGAGACTAATCCTGATGATACCTATCCGTATATGGTACTAGGCACTAACATTGTTGGTAACTGTTTGGGAGAAGTTGTGTTCTTGCTCCAACAGATAGCTGACACTGCCAGACCAGGACAGAGGAGGGCGCTGCAGAAGGAGATCCGAGTCCTGATGTACCAACAGCAAGTAAGGTTAACAGATGGTGAAATTGGTAATGTGCGGGTGACGGACCCCATACCCATTGTGATCCCCCCAATGAGTGAAATGCTTATCTGGTGCAGAGCTGCCATAGGTCTTAGAGGACAGAGCTACCAGGCGGTAGTAGAACTCCTTTGCTCCGAGCACAGACCCACGCTCTTAACCGCCAGAGGAGTGGTAGATGTACGCAATGGGAGGGTGCCCGTCCGTCTTCTCAACTGTGGGGAAGATGAGGTCAGATTGCCACGTTATGCCACTGTTGACAAATTACATGCTGTAAATAACAACTGCATTCACAAGGCGGAGTCCTTAACCTCACCAGACGAAGTGGAGGATGATGACCCTGCAACCCAGGTGGAGGATTGGTGTCAACAGCTCCATGTTGGGACAGACACCACTCCTGCCCATCAGAAACAGGGTGTACACCGGGTGGTTCAAGAATACGCGCAGGTGTTCAGTAAACATCCACTTGACTTTGGGAGGATTAAGGGGGTTCAACACCATATCCCCACAGGTGACCATCCACCCATCAAAGAACGTTACAGGCCTATACCACCAGCACACTACCAGAAGGCTAAGGAAATGTTGCACGACATGAGAAAGGCGGGGGTAGTAAGGGATAGTTGTAGTCCCTGGGCAGCTCCCCTAGTGCTAGTTAGGAAAAAGGATGGGAGCATGAGAATGTGTGTAGATTACCGACAAGTAAATCGCATTACACATAAAGATGCATACCCTTTACCACGCAGAGAGGAGTCCCTAGCTGCCTTAAAGTCTGCAAATTACTTTTCCACCCTTGACCTCACTAGTGGGTACTGGCAAGTAGCTGTGGCTGAGGAGGATCGGGAGAAGACGGCCTTCACTACCCCGATGGGACTCTGCGAGTTCAACAGTATGCCGTTTGGACTCTGCAATGCCCCTGGAACGTTCCAGAGATTGATGGAGTTCTGCCTGGGACACCGCAACTTTGAGACTGTGTTACTATACCTGGATGACGTGATAGTGTACTCCAAAACGTATGAGGACCACTTGAAGCACCTGGCAGAGGTATTTGAGTCACTGTCCCGGTACGGGATGAAGTTGAAACCCTCAAAGTGCCACCTGCTCAAGAGAAAGGTACAGTACCTGGGGCACATTGTCAGTCCAGAAGGGGTAGCACCAGACCCGGAGAAGGTCACTGCCATCCAGAAGTGGCCGGAGCCGAACAACCTCAAAGAGGTGCGTCAGTTCTTGGGACTAGTAGGATACTACCGGAGGTTTGTAAAAGACTACACCAAGAAAGCAGCTCCTCTGCAAGACCTCCTGGTAGGGCAGTCCCCCAAAGGCAGAAATCCCCCATTCCACTGGGGTAAGGAGCAAGCCGAGTCATTTCAGGAGATGAAGGAGATCCTGACAGGCGATGAGATCCTAGCCTACCCTGACTACAGCCAACCATTCCTGCTGTATACTGATGCCAGCAACAAAGGCCTGGGAGCTGTCCTAAGTCAAAAGCAGAATGGCCAAGAGAAGGTGATCGCATACGGAAGCAGGAAGCTCCGCCCGACCGAGAGGAACCCAGAGATCTATAGCAGCTTTAAGTTGGAGGTCCTGGCCTTGGTCTGGGCCATCACTGAAAGGTTCAAGCACTATCTAGCCTCCAGTAAGTTCACTGCCTTCACTGATAACAACCCCTTGACCCATCTTGAAACAGCTAACCTAGGAGCACTGGAACAACGATGGATGGCTCGGCTGTCAAACTATCAATTCACAATTAAATACCGGGCGGGCCACAAGAACGCCAACGCCAATGCCCTGTCCAGGATGCCTCACCAGTCAGACACGGAAGAAGAAGTGGATGAACTGGAAGAGATTGAGCTACCTGCCTTTCACCGGAATGGGATGATCCACGAGCAACGGGCCTCCAGGAGGCAGCGTGGGAAGACGTTAAACCCCCTGCCTCACCACAGCTGGAAAGAGACCCAGGACAGTGACCCGGTTGTCAGCCGCATCAAGGAGCTGATAACCCAAGAAGGTTCCTCCCTGGAAAAAGAAGCGTCTCCGCAAGCAAAGCGGCTGTGGAACGAGAGTAGCCGGCTGTTCTTCTACCGTGAGAAGCTGTGCCGGAGGTACGTCAATCCAAAAACCCATGAGATGGTATGGCAGATAGTGGTCCCCAAGACAGACATCCAAATGGTGTTGGAGGCCTACCACGATCAGGCGGGGCACTTTGGCTGGAAAAACTAGAGACCCTGCTGAAGTGTCGATTCTACTGGGTAGGAATGCGCAGCTCCATTGAGCGATGAAGCCGGGACTTGTGGACCATGTGGCCTCAGAAGAAAAGACTACAGCAGCCAGAAGGCACCCCTGCAACCCATCAAGACGACTCGACCCCTGAAGATCGTGGCCTTGGACCATGTCAGGCTGTCCCCCAGCAGGTCAGGGTACTCTTATGCTTTGACCATGGTGGATCACTACTCACGTTTCCTGGTGGTCGCCCCCGTCAAAGACCTGATGGCAGAGACAGCAGCAAAGACGTTCCAAGAGTATTTCTGTAGACCCCATGGTTATCCTGAGCAGGTGCTGACTGACCAAGGCTCGGTCTTTGAGGATGAGTTGTTCAAGGAGTTCTGCCATCTATACGGGTGTAAGAAGATAAGAACTACACCGTACCACCCACAACCCAATGGTCTCTGTTAGAAGATGAATAACATCATCATCGACCTGCTAAAGACCATACCACTTGAGGAGAGAAATCAGTGGCCAGACCTACTACCTGACCTAGTAGATCTGTACAATCACATACCAGTAAGTTCCACCAACTGTACTCCGGCATATCTCATGCGGGCAAGGCCTGCAAAGCTGCCCATGGACCTGGAGCTTGGTGTTGTAGAACCAGAAGCGGATGTGACCACTGAGTACTGGAACACGGCCAGACAGGAGCGGTACAGAAGAGTACAAGCCTGTGTTGAGGACAGTCTCACTCGGGTGAGGGACAAGCAGGAAGCTCAATACAACAGAGGTTCCCAAGCAGAACCCTTCACACCTGGTGAAGTAGTACTAAAAAGGAAAATAAGGAACCACCAACTTGATGACCAGTGGGAGAAAGAACCCTACACTGTGTTGAGTTCAAGATTTGATAATAAGAGGACCTGCATAATTAGTAGAGATGGAGGAAGGACGACTGCAACAGTATCCAGGGATCACCTAAAGTTGTGTCCAGATCTCCCAAAACCCCAAGAGGAAGTGCCTTTCGTTATTCCAGAGGAGCCTAAAGAAGCAGTAATACACACTGACTTAGGAGATTTCCCGGCAGATTGGCCCCAACTAGGAGGAGCAGTAATCATCCCTGTAATTACCTTCTACCCATAGCAAGAAGAACCTGTAAGTGCTGAAGAGGAGCCAGCTCATGAAAAATCCCCGGACGAAGGATCCCCGGTAGGAGAAGAGCAAGAAGGCCCAACCAATGGTGAACTTGTCAGTCCTGTAGAGAGGTCAATGCAGCCTTGTAGCCCCTCCACACCTAGTACTGACACATTGGGAAGTAGAGCACCTATTAGTGCCTCACGCATTCCAGTACCACGCAGGTCCACGCGTAGTACTAAAGGTCAACCCCCTGTCAGGTATAATCAGTAAGATAGCTAAACTCTGACAAATGTAGATAGTTACCCCTGGGGTATTAAAGTGTATTTTTGTGTATTTTCATGCATATGTATATTATTTTGTGCTTTCCTTTATTACTGAATAGTTTAAGTGATATGGACACTTTGCCTAATGACTTCCTTATTTATCTAAGAACTCCGTGGCTGAGGACTGTGTGCAGCCCAAAAACTATTTATTGTAAATATTTGCACTCCCTGGAGTGCCCTTTTAGGTGACCTCAGAAGTAAAACCTGTCTGCAGTGGCTCTACTGGAGGTCCGGCTCGGGATCTTCATGCCCTGCAGCCACCCCAGGGCCTACGTTGAGGGTTTGGGACAGGTCCCTCAAACCACCAAGTATTAGAACTCTCCTGTTAGGTTTTTTCTATCTTGCTGGTCACATGACCTTGTTTGCCTATTTAATCCTGCTCCGCCCTCCTGGCCTTGCTGGACTTCATTGTAATTTCTACTCTTAAGTTAGCCTGGTGCTTAGTTACCTTTCTCAGTCTGTTTAGCTTGGTCTTCGGACCTTTATGTTCTATGTTGTGTGTTTGTCTTTTACTGCTACAATTTCTTCTAGGAGGTGTCCAACTTTATCCCAGTCCCTAGTTCTTGTAGGGATCCCTCCCTTGCATCTATAGGTCTTCGTACAGACTAGCCGAGGACTTTAGCGGGTCTGATCGCAGGATCAGGTTCCCCGTTACATCGTAGGGATCTAGCTTAGTTCTATTGTAGGGACAGATCTCTTTCTTTCCTTAGTGCTTGTAGCAGATCTTAACAGTAAGTCCAGCCCAAAAATATCTCTAAGGAAAGACTTCCAGTTTCCATCATGGTGTCGGTTCAGGATTTGGCTCAACGCCTGCAGGGACTCTCTCTGGAGGTGGCCGAGCTCCATCAGCACGTGAGTAACTGTTCTGGAGCACATTTTGTGGAGCCAAAGGTACGTTTGCCTGATTTATTCTTTGGTGATCAACAGGAATTTTTTTCCTTTAAAAATGCTTGTTTATTGTATTTTCGTTTGAGACCCAGATCCTCTGGTGATGAATCACAGCGCATAGGGTTCATAATGTCACTTTTGCGCAAAGAACCTCAGGGATGGGCCTTTTCTCTCCAACCTAGTGATCCATGCTTTAGATCAGTGTATAGTTTTTTTTCTGCTTTGGGTTTGTTGTATGATGATCCTGATCGTGTCTCATCAGCTGAGACTGAATTAAGACATTTGAGGCAGGGATCAGGTAATGTGGAAAAATATTGTTCTCACTTCCGTCGGTGGTCTGCCCAGGTGGGGTGGAACGATTCAGCTTTGAAAAGTTTGTTTCTTGCGGGGCTAGGTGAAAGGGTTAAGGATTTACTGATTGCTTATCCCACACCTGGAAACTTGCAGGAGGCTATGCAATTAGCTATACGGGTGGACAGGAGACTGAGTGCAAGGGTTAATGAAAGTAAATCCTCTGCCATGTCAGCTCCGAGTCTTGAGAGGGTCTGTACTGACATTGGAGAGCCAATGGAGATCAGGGCGATGGCACCCCGCTCTCAGGAAAAAGACCGCAGATCTTCTGAAGGTTTGTGCTTTTATTGCGGAAAATCTGATCATTTTTATTAAGAACTGCGTACTTCGTATGAACAAAGAAAAAAAAAAGGTCAGTTACGCCCGTATTGCCTGTTTAAATTCTAAGGGGGTATTTCTTTCTGCTACTACCACTGCTCAGGAAGAATTAATTGAATTTCGGATATTTGTGGACTGTGGTTCTACTCTGAATGTGATTGATGGGGGATTCTTGGAAAAACTTAAATTAAAACCCAAACCTTTGTCATCCCCTATTGCTGTGGTTTCTGTCGATGGCTCCCCCTTGAAGAGTGTTACTCACAAGGTCTGTGAATTTCCCCTCACTATTAATGGTGTTCATCAAGAAAATTTGGATTTGGTGGTATTAAATAATTTGCCTTCTCCAGTAATTTTGGGGTTACCCTGGTTAAAATTGCACAATCCTGTACTGGATTGGTCTACCAATGAAATTAAGTCCTGGAGTCCTAAGTGTTATGACAAGTGTTGTAACGGACGTATTGCTGCGGTGGAAAAAGGGGAATCACCTGTACCTATTCAGGATTTTTGGAGAGTTTTTTCTGAGGAGGGGTCACAAATATTGCCTCCCCATAGAGACTATGATTGTACCATTGAATTTGTCCCTGGAGCGACTCTTCCTAAAAGTCGTTTATTTAATCTTACTATTCCTGAGAGAAAGGCTTTGGAGGAATACATTCAGACAAGCTTGGCCTCCGGTCACATTAGGCCTTCCAAGTCTCCTGTGGCTGTTGGATTTTTTTTTGTTAAAAAAAAGGACGGCGGTTTACGTCCTTGTCTGGACTTTCGTGAGATTAATAAAATTACTGTACGCAATCCTTACCCACTGCCATTGATTCCTGATTTGTTTAACCAGTTAGTGGGGGCCAAGTGGTTCTCAAAAATTGATCTCCGGGGGGCATACAATTTGTTGCGCATGAAGGAGGGTGATGAATGGAAGACTGCTTTTAACACTCCTGTGGGTCATTTTGAGAACCTGGTTATGCCTTTTGGTCTTACCAATGCTCCAGCATTTTTTCAGAATCTTATTAATGACATCCTTAGACCTTTGATCGGCAAAAATGTGGTTGTGTATTTGGATGACATTTTGATTTATTCGCCTGATCTGGAGTCTCATTGGCGGAGCGTACGTGAGGTATTACAGTTATTAATTGACAATTCGCTTTTTGCTAAGCTGGAGAAATGTGAGTTTGCTGTACAGAGAATTAGTTTTTTGGGCTACATTATCTCCAGCGAAGGCTTTGAGATGGACCCTGTGAAGGTTCAGGCGGTTCAGGAATGGCCTAGGCCTATTGGTTTGAAATCGATACAGAGGTTTTAGGGTTTCGCCAATTATTACAGAAAATTCATTAAAAATTTTTCTATTATTGTCAAACCACTGACCGATCTCACCAGGAAAGGTGCTAATGCGGTTCAGTGGACTACTGAGGCCATTGAAGCTTTTGTGTTTCTAAAGGAGAGGTTCAGCTCTGCTCCTATCCTTATGCAGCCTGATGTGACTAAGCCGTTTTTGGTTGAGGTTGATGCTTCTTCGGTGGGGGTCGGTGCGGTGTTGTCTCAGGAAATCAAGGATGGAGTACATCCCTGTGCTTTTTTTTCAAAAAAAATTTCTGAGACTGAACTTAATTACGATATTGGTAATCGGGAATTGCTGGCTATTAAACTCGCATTTGAACACTGGCGTCATCTCTTGGAAGGTGCTGAATTTCCCATTCAGGTTTTCACTGATCATAAAAATCTGATCTATCTTGATGCTGCCAAGCGCTTGAATGCCCGTCAGGCTAGGTGGGCACTTTTTTTCTCGCAGTTTAATTTTTCCGTTACTTACATCCCGGGTACCAAGAATGTTAAAGCTGATGCTTTGTCTCGCAGCTTTTCTCCCATGGTCGGTGCTGAGGAGGAGGGGAGCATTTTACAAGAAGGTGTTGTGATTGCTGCATTGGACTCCGTTTTGGAAGATGAGATTCTTAAAGCACAGGAGAATGCCTCATCTAACACTCCCCATGGTAGGTTGTTTGTGCCTAGGACCTTTAGGAGAGATTTGTTTGTTGAGTGTCATGAATCTTGGTTGGCAGATCATCCAGGAATTTCTGAGACCAAGAGACATGTGGGTCGCAGTTTTTGGTGGCCTGGATGGCAGAAGGAAGTCATTAAGTGGGTGTGTCAATGTACGGTGTGTGCTAGATCTAAGGCTTCACATACTCCTGCAGCGGGGTTGCTTTGCCCTCTGGAGGTTCCTAGTGCACCTTGGACACATCTGGCTATGGACTTTATTACTGACCTTCCCCCCTCAAAGGGTTTCACAGTCATCTGGGTGGTCGTGGATCGTTTTAGCAAGATGTGTCACTTGGTTCCTTTCATCAAACTGCCCTGCGCTAAGACACTCGCTAAGGCCTTTGTCAAGGAAATTGTCAGACTATATGGCGTTCCTACTGACATTGTTTCGGATAGGGGACCTCAGTTCGTGGCTCGTTTTTGGCGTGCTTTTTGTGACAGGTTGGGAGTTCATTTGTCGTTTTCATCCGAATATCATCCTGAGTCTAATGGCCAGACAGAAAGGAAGAATCAGGATGTTGAGCAGTTCTTGCGTTGTTTTGTGGCAGACAATCAGGAGGGGTGGTCTGAGTTTCTGCCACTTGCTGAGTTTGCTCTTAACAACCATACATCCTCTTCTGCTGGTTGTTCGCCTTTTTTTTGTTGTTCTGGGAGACATCCGTCTTTTGGGTCATTCTCCAAATTGGTATCGGCTGTGCCTGAGGAGGAGAGTTTTTCCGGTGACTTGGAGAGAGTTTGGACGGATGTGCGTGGTAATCTTCAGGAGGCTAACAAAAAATCTAAGAGGTACTTTGATAGGAAACGGCAAGAGGTTTTGTTTGCTATTGGTGACATGGTTTGGTTGTCCTCTAAGAATTTGCGGTTGAGGATTTCTTCTAAAAAATTGGGTCCCAAGTTTGTAGGGCCCTTTAAGGTGCTTCAGGTAGTTAACCAATCTGCTGTTAGGTTGGAGGTTCCTACCTCCTGGAAGATTAATCCGGTGTTTCATGTTTCTCTGTTGAAAAGAGCTTGTGTGTCGGATGGAGACGTCTCTGCCACTGTTCCTCCGGTGGTGGAGGACGGGGAATACGAAATTTCCCGCATCCTAAATTCTAGACGGCATAGAGGGAGTTTGCAGTATCTCGTCGCTTGGAAAGGTTTCGGACCCGAGGATAACTCATGTGTGAGGGCGAATGATGTTTCTGCTTCCAGACTTGTCAGAGCGTTTAACAAGAGGTTTCCTGATAAGCCTGGGCCTAGGGGATCCGGAGGATCCTCATAGAAGAGGGGGTACTGTTAGAACTCTCCTGTTAGGTTTTTTCGATCTTGCTGGTCACATGACCTTGTTTGCCTATTTAATCCTGCTCCGCCCTCCTGGCCTTGCTGGACTTCATTGTAATTTCTACTCTTAAGTTAGCCTGGTGCTTAGTTACCTTTCTCAGTCTGTTTAGCTTGGTCTTCGGACCTTTATGTTCTATGTTGTGTGTTTGTCTTTTACTGCTACAATTTCTGCTAGGAGGTGCCCAACTTTATCCCAGTCCCTAGTTCTTGTAGGGATCCCTCCCTTGCATCTATAGGTCTTCGTACAGACTAGCCGAGGACTTTAGCGGGTCTGATCGCAGGATCAGGTTCCCCGTTACATCGTAGGGATCTAGCTTAGTTCTATTGTAGGGACAGATCTCTTTCTTTCCTTAGTGCTTGTAGCAGATCTTAACACCAAGTACTCTACCCTGTGAGATGGACATCCTGTCTGGGAACCTCGCCACAAGAGACTTGAATTCTGAGGACACTTTGTATCTGTTTATGTTATCATGCAATGTTTAAGAAATGTGCCTCCCATAAAGGGAAGAGTTATTGCATTGTTAATGTTTAATATTGTTGTTTTAAAATGTACTTCAGCCCGGGAGTGCTGAGCTTTGCTAGGGGGGAATGTGGCGCCCAGCTTCGCTTGGTACCACAGATCCTAGAAGGGTGTATTGATAGAATCCTCCACAAGAGGCCCCCATGAACATTCACACATCTCCACCTTCCACCTCAGACCAGCAGAGGGAGCCTGTTAGGGATATAAATAGGGAAGGTGGAGCTAGGCAGTTCAGTTCCTGTGGAGAGTTCCTGCAGAGTGAGACACAGAAACAGGTTAGTCTGCAGTGGAGCTCAGTCTAGTTTAGAGAGGTCAGTCTGCAGTGGAGCTCAGTCTAGTTTAGAGAACTCAGTTGTAGCTCAGTTAGAGTTCTGGGTGTGCCGGCGCCATAAGATCGGTGAAGCGCGGCAAGCTGCCATTAGTGTGAGTAGCCTAGTGAGGGCCCGAGCGTGGCTGAAGGCGAGTGGAAAGTGAGTAGCAGTGGGGGCAGAGGAGCTTACCCAGCTCACCCCGAAACATATACCGGACACCGGGTCCGAGCTTACCGGGATCTCTACGACCCAGTAAGGCATAACCGGAATCCCTGGAGAACTACAGGTCCCAGGTTCACCAGAGAGCTGATACGTAACAGAGCCAGGAGACACATAGGCCCCATAAGCTGGGAGCGTGCACTTCAAAAGAAGGCCCTACTACAACGTCAGCTGGTGCAGGTCAGAGATAAAGTTAGGCCTAGCTTCAGGCAGGTCAGAAACTTACTACGCAGAGGCAAGTAACAGGAGGCCCTACACCCGCTCATTGGGGAGGATCCTGATATGTACCCTTCACCCTACAGTGCTCCGGGACGTGCCTGACTTTCCATCAGTAAAGGTACTGAAGTGACCATCGTGTCTGTCCCTGTCCTTGCTCTGACCCGGCTGGGTCTCGCCTGTCCTGCATCCCCCTCTCCGTACGCTGCCCTGAGGCCTAGCTCCACCTGTGGGGAGCTATACCATCGAGCTGCCTTATCACCGGCCTCAGTGGACTGCCGCAGCACTGGTGATTCTCACCAGAAACCACAGGTGGCGTCACGAACTTTCATAAAATTAACGAACAATCCCCTTTTAAAAGCTGACCCCAGGGTACGGGCCCGGGAGCCAACCACCACGACATCCCCAAGGCCAGGCAAAGGCCCGGGTACCGAGTCGTCCCCATCCCCCTGGGCTACTCAGCTTCACACGGGCAGTAGGCCTCGCTACTCTTCACCGCTCTTTTGGCGTTGGCACGCCCTAGGCTCACTAACTCGAGCTCTCTGAGTCTGGACTGAACTGACTGAGCTCCATTGCAGGCTAGCTTCTGCAGGAGCTCCTCTCAACAGACTGACCTTCTAACAGACTGACCTTCTCACAGACTGTAGACTCTAGACTGCGACTCCAGACTCAGCTGCCTAGCTCCACCTTCCCTATTTATATCCCTAACGGGCTCCCTCTGGTGGTCTGAGGTGGAAGGTGGAGGTGTGTGAATGCTATGAGGGCCTCTTGTTGAGGAATCCGTCCATGCACCCCTCTGGGATCTGTGGCACCAATGCGCAGCAGGGCGCCACAAAAGTCAGCACAACCGTCTACCAGGAAATTTTAGAGCACTTCATGCTTCCCTCTGCCGACAAGCTTTTTGGAGATGGAAATGTCATTCTCCAGCAGGACTTGGCACCTGTCCACACTGCCAGAAGTACCAATACCTTTTTTACACAACAGTATCACTGTGCTTGATTGGACAGCAAACTCGCCTGACCTTAACCCCATAGAGAATCTATGGGGTATTGTCAAGAGGAAGATGAGAGACACCAGACCCAACAATGCAGACGAGCTGAAGGCTGCTATCAAAGCAACCTGGGCTTCCATAACACCTCAGCAGTGCCAGAGCCTGATCGCCTCCATGCCACGCCGCATTGATGCAGTAATTGATGTAAAAGGAGCCCCGACCAAGTATTGAGGGCATTTACTGAACATACATTTCAGTAGGCCAACACTTCAGATTTTAAAAACACTTTTCAAGCTGTTATAAAGTATTCTAATTTACTGAGCTAATGACTTTTGTGTTTTCATTGGCTGTAAGCCATAATATCAACATTAACAGAAATAAACACTTGAACTAGATCACTCTGTTTGTAATGACTCTATATATGAGTTTCACTTTTTGTATTGAAGAACTGAAATAAATTCACTTTTTGATGATATTCTAATTTTGTGATAAGCACCTGTATATATTTATACACTGATAGCTGCCATTACTGGGGGCCGCTCATGTATCATATTTTATTTACCTGTATATGCAGTTGAAAGTAAGGCTGAGTTCACACGATGCGTATTTCATGCGTTTCCGCGGCGTTTTTGCAGTTGCGTAAACGCCGCGGAAACGCATGAAAAACGCATGGTAGAAGGGAAGCAATGTTCCCCAATGGAAATCCGCATGTGCTATGCCCATGATGCGGATTTTTCCGCAGCGTTAACGCTGCGGTCAAAAATCCGCAGCATGTCAATTAATTTTGCGGAAACGCGGCGATTTCGCCGCCATTGACTTGCATTAGAACGCGACAACTCCGCAAGACTGCATCTGTACTTGCGTTATTGGCGCGTTCTAATATGCGGATGGTACCCGGGTGTGGAGGAGAGGAGAGTCTCATCCACACCCAGGTACCATTAAAAAAGCTGTAAAAAAAGAATAAAATAAAAAATAAATGTATTCTTACCTTCTGTCGGCCCGCGCAGCACTCCCGCTTGGTTCCCGGCACTTGCAGTGAGTTGTAGGACCTGCGGTGACGTCAGAGTCATGTGACGGGTCACGTGACGCTGACGTCGGCAGGTCTTTCAATTCAAAGTTGCCGGCAGCCGGGAACTTTGTAAAGCAGGACAGCGCGGGCCATCAGAGGTAAGTATATACACTCTCTCGGGTCACACTATATAAATCCATGCTGTTTGCATGGATTTATATAGTGTGACCTAGTTGTCAAGAACTTTCCAGGTGATGCTAAAATCGCCTGGAAAGCGCTTGTCAATCTGCATGCGGAAACGCATGTCAATCTGCATGTGGATCCGCATGTATTCTGCAGGAAAAACGCATGCACAATCTGCATGCGTTTTTTCTGCCAGGGAGATGCAGAAATGATGCAGAAATTTTCTGCTTCATTTCTGCATCGTGTGCACATACCCTAAAGGTGGAGCGAGGAGCCATGAGATACCTGCTCCACCATTCTATCCATATAGAGACTAAAGAATCTGCAATGACCTTAAGGTTATGTGATATTCTCAGATCACATAACTGGGCAGAAGAGACCAGCTCTGTCATCGGAGCAGGCAAGTGGGGTGCTTGCATGACGGCTACTATGGAGGGGCTGTAGGGGGTATCATACTGTAGGTTGGGGACTGTGGTTGCATTATACAGTGTGGGAGAATGGTGGAAGCATCATACTATATAAGGGGGACTGTGGGGTTAGCATACAGTAGGGGGGTCTGTGGGGTGTTCCACAGTGTGGAGACATATTGGGGAATTATTCTGTGTGTGGGTTGTGGGGGCATTATACAGTGTAGGCTTATTATACTCTGTGTGGAGCTGTAGGGGCATCATAACATGTGGATAGTCTGTGAAGGCATGATATTGTGGGAGGTTGTAGTGAATCATACGTATGTAGCTGTGTGGGCATTATAATCTCTGGGTGGTCTCAGGTTGCATAATACCTTGTGGACTGCTAAGGAAGTGGCTTAACATAAATTAAAAAAATTACGCACCCCTTTTTCCTAACTTAAAGTTGGGAGGCATGATGTTGATACACAGTATAATCAACCTCTACATCATCATTAATGATAATACACCCTCTCTCTCTACTGGGACTTGTACCCCAAAGAAAGAAGAATTGTACGAGTATATTATTCAACCATAAAAATAGATTTTATTTGATTACAAATTAAAACACAATAAAAACCAATGCAGTGCTTCACAGACATGAGCGGGCAGCAAATTAATTTATATGCACAAGGAAAGTATTATATCGGAAAACCTTTATGATATAAACAACGTGGCAAGAACATGTGACCCTGATAGGTTGTTCAATAATATGACAATACTGCTGCCACAATTAGCATATGAAATGAGGACAGACCTAATTTGTAGCATAATCAAGTATTGGACTGATGTATAGAAGCAGTTGCCAATGAACGACAATTCTAAACACAGTTTCTCAATGCCTATAAGAATGAATGGACGTAAACAGGAGAATAAATATCAAAAGGATTAATACCTTAATAAAGTGTCTTGTGCAGCAGCCCGCCCATTGCCCTGACGCGCGTTTCGGCTAGCCTTCTTCAGGGATCCTTCTTCTTGATATTTATTCTCCTGTTTATGTCCATTCATTCTTATAGGCATTAGTTAACTGTGTTTAGAATTGTCGTTCATTGGCAACTGCTTCTATACATCAGTCCAATACTTGATTATGCTACAAATTAGGTCTGTCCTCATTTCATATGCTAATTGTGGCAGCAGTATTGTCATATTATTGAACAACCTATCAGGGTCACATGTTCGTTCCACATAAAGGTTTTCCGATATAATACTTTCCTTGTGCATATAAATTAATTTACTGCCCGCTCATGTCTGTGAAGCACTGCATTGGTTTTTATTGTGTTTTAATTTGTGATCAAATAAAATCTATTTTTATGGTTGAATAATATACTCGTACAATTCTTCTTTCTTTGGGGTACAAGTCCCAGTAGAGAGAGATGGTGTGTTATGTTTATATTGAGCTTATGACCAGAAATACTATATCATAGAATCATAGAATGGTAGAGTTGGAAGGGACCTCCTGGGTCATCTGGTCCAACCCCCTGCTCAAAGCAGGATTCACTAAATCATCTCAGACAGATGTCTGTCCAGCCTCTGTTTGAAGACGTCCATTGAAGGGGAACTCACCACCTCTCGTGGCAGCCTGTTCCACTCATTAATCACCCTAACTGTCAAAAAGTTTTTTCTAATATCTAATCTGTGTCTCCTCCCTTTAGTTTCATCCCATTGCTTCTAGTCTTTCCTTGTGCAAATGAGAATAAAGATGATCCTTCTACAATGTGACAGCCCTTGACATATTTATAGACAGCTATTAAGTCTCCTCTCAGTCTTCTTTTTTGCAAGCTAAACATTCCCAAATCCTGCAACCGTTCCTCATAGGACATGGTTTGCAGACCAGTCACCATTCTGGTCGCTCTTCTCTGAACTTGTTCCAGTTTGTCTATGTCTTTTTTAAAATGTGGTGCCCAAAACTGTACACAGTATTCCAGATGAGGTCTGACCAAAGAGGAGTAAAGACCGATAATGACTTCACGTGATCTAGACTGTATGCTTCTGTTAATACATCCCAGAATTGTATTTGCCTTTTTTGCTGCTGCATCACACTGTTGACTCATGTTCAGTCTATGATCTATTAGTATACCTAAGTCTTTTTCACATGTACTGTTGCTTAACTCTATTCCTCCCATTCTGTATATGCTTTTTTCATTTTTATTGCCCAGATATAGTACTTTGCATTTTTCCCTGTTAAAAAACATTCTGTTGGTTGCAGCCCACTGCTCCAGTTTATTTAGGTCTTTTTGAATCCTCTCTCTCTCTTCTCTAGTATTAGCTATCCCTCCTAGCTTTGTGTCATCAGCAAATTTAATCAGTTTACCCTCAATTCCTTCATCTAAATCATTGATGAAGATGTTGAACAATACAGGTCCCAGGACAGAGCCCTGTGGTACCCCACTTGAGACATTCATCCAGCTGGATGTGAAGCCATTTACAACCACCCTTTGAGTCCGATCACTAAGCCAGTTATGAATCCACCTAACAGTTGCCTGGTCCATTGCATACTTGGTCATTTTTTCAATAAGGATGGTGTGAGATACTTTGTCAAATGCTTTGCTGAAGTCAAGATATACTATATCTACAGCATTTCCCTGATCCACCCAGTCAGTGATTCTGTCATAGAAGGAAATTAAGTTAGTCTGACATGACTTGTTAGTTACAAACCCATGCTGACTCTGGTTAATCACTTCATTCTTATCCATGTACTTACATACATGTTGTTTAATAATTTGTTCAAAGATCTTTCCTGGTATAGAAGTCAGACTCACCGGCCTATAGTTCCGTGGGTCCACCTTCTTCCCCTTTTTGAAGATAGGAACAACATTTGCTCTTCTCCAGTCTTCTGGGACTTCTCCTGTTCTCCAAGAATTTTCAAAAATTATGGAGAGTGGTTCTAAAATTTCTTCTACGATCTCCTTCAGTACTCTGGGGTGTAATTCATCTGGACCTGGAGACTTGAACTCATTTATGTTAGCTAAATATAGCTATATAGGATTCCATTAGTGGAACTTTGTTGTTAATATCATCAATAATGACTAGGAATATTTAGCATTAATTCTTAAACCACTCCAAACCACTAGTAACACTCAAAATGAATGCCTAAATTTGAATTATTAAACTGGGAATATTAGGCATTAACCCCCTAAGCTAAGTAGTAGCTAAGGGATAGCAATGTATTCAAGTCATGTAGGCACTGTGAAATCACAGCCACATGTGCCATTTCTTGGCTACCACTTGCAAAGTTCCTGGATTCCCAAAATACCTTCCTGTGCTACACTCCTCATCATGGAGAGGGAGGGATGGTGCTACATGGATGTCCTGTCCTCATGTGTTGTAAACCTGATAGTACATTCTGACAATGTGATCCGGGAGACCAAAAGATGGTTTACTAAGAGAATGATCTAAATCTTGATATGGTCTATTCAATGTTTGGAAAGTTAGTAGATTGAGGAAGGTAACAACTTCAACATCTCTTTATAGCATGCTCGCCAACTCTTTTGGAATGTTCAGAAGGCTCTTGGGAAAAAAGGAGACCTGTTAGACTTCTGGAAGAGCTGGCAAATCACGCAGGAGCTGCAGAAGACATGTCAGGTCTAAAATGAAAAGTCTGCAGTCACTCTATGTGACTGCAGACGTGTAGATCCTTTCTCCGTGCACCCCCTCGCTTTCAGTCATAGGGGCAGTGCAGGGAACAGTTGTAGTCACTGCTCACTATACTGTGAACAGGGGCTGGAATCACTCCCATACACTCTGTTAGCTTGCTCTGCATACGCTCTGCATGCAGAGAAGGCTGTCAATCAAAGCACCAGGGAGTTATTACATTTCACTCACAGTATCGTTGGTAATGACTGTAACCGCTCCATGCACCTCTCTATGACTGAAAGCAAGCACCTATAGGCCATACAGGTAAGTATAGATTTACTTTTCTATACCCTGTATGCCCATAGTAGAGGTCTGATATCGCCCAGGGGGGTGACAGATTCCCTTTAAGATAGAATTGGGCCTTATACCACTAAATCTTGCAGAATTAAGCCTTGTACTATTAATCTTAGAGAATTAGGCTTTATATCCCTAAATCTTTCAGAATTAGGCCTTATTCCTCTATAGCTTACAGAATTAGACCTTATACCACTAGATCTTACAGAATTAGGCCTTGTACCACTAGATCTTACAGAATTAGGCATTATACCATTAGATCTTACAGAATTAGGCCTTGTACCACTAGATCTTACATAATTAGACCTTATACCATTAGATCTTACAGAATTAGACCTTATACCACTAGATCTTACAGAATTAGGCCTTGTACCACTAGATCTTACAGAATTAGACCTTATACCATTAGATCTTACAGAATTAGACCTTATACCACTAGATCTTACAGAATTAGACCTTATACCACTAGATCTTACAGAATTAGGCCTTGTTCCACTAGATCTTACAGAATTAAGCATTATACCATTAGATCTTACAGAATTAGGCCTTGTACCACTAGATCTTACAGAATTAGGCCTTGTACCACTAGATCTTACAGAATTAGACCTTATGCCATTAGATCTTACAGAATTAGACCTTATACCACTAGATCTTACAGAACTAGGCCTTGTTCCACTAGATCTTACAGAATTAGGCCTTGTTCTACTAGATCTTACAGAATTAGGCCTTGTTCCACTAGATCTTACAGAATTAGGCATTATACCACTAGATCTTATAGAATTAGGCATTGTACCACTAGATGTTGCAGAATTAGACCTTATACCATTAGATCTTACAGAATTAGACCTTATACCACTAGATGTTGCAGAATTAGACCTTATACCATTAGATCTTACAGAATTAGACCTTATACCACTAGATCTTACAGAATTAGGCCTTGTTCCACTAGATCTTACAGAATTAGTCCTTGTACCACTAGATCTTACAGAATTAGACCTTATACCATTAGATCTTACAGAATTAGACCTTATACCACTAGATCTTACAGAATTAGGCCTTGTTCCACTAGATCTTACAGAATTAGGCCTTGTTCCACTAGATCTTATAGAATTAGGCCTTGTTCCACTAGATCTTACAGAATTAGGCATTATACCACTAGATCTTATAGAATTATGCATTGTACCACTAGATGTTGCAGAATTAGACCTTATACCATTAGATCTTACAGAATTAGACCTTATACCACTAGAACTTACAGAATTAGGCCTTGTTCCACTAGATCTTACAGAATTAGGCCTTGTTCCACTAGATCTTACAGAATTAGACCTTATACCATTAGATCTTACAGAATTAGACCTTATACCACTAGATCTTACAGAATTAGGCCTTGTTCCACTAGATCTTACAGAATTAGACCTTGTTCCACTAGATCTTACAGAATTAGGCCTTGTTCCACTAGATCTTACAGAATTAGACCTTATACCACTAGATCTTACAGAATTAGACCTTATACCACTAGATCTTACAGAATTAGGCCTTGTTCCACTAGATCTTACAGAATTAGGCCTTGTTCCACTAGATCTTACAGAATTAGGCATTATACCACTAGATCTTATAGAATTAGGCATTGTACCACTAGATGTTGCAGAATTAGGCATTATACCATTAGATCTTACAGAATTAGACCTTATACCACTGGATCTTACAGAATTAGACCTTATACCATTAGATGTTACAGAATTAGGCATTATACTATTAGATCTTACAGAATTAGGCCTTTTACCACTAGATCTTACAGAATTAGGCATTATACTATTAGATCTTACAGAATTAGGCCTTATACCATTAGATCTTACAGAATTAGACCTTATACCACTAGATGTTACAGAATTAGGCATTATACCATTAGATCTTACAGAATTAGACCTTATACCACTAGATGTTACAGAATTAGGCATTATACTATTAGATCTTACAGAATTAGGCCTTTTACCCCTAGATCTTACAGAATTATACATTATACTATTAGATCTTACAGAATTAGGCCTTATACCACTAGATCTTACAGAATTAGGCATTATACCATTAGATCTTACAGAATTAGACCTTATACCATTAGATGTTAGAGAATTAGGCATTATACTATTAGATCTTACAGAAGTAGGCCTTTTACCACTAGATCTTACAGAATTAGGCATTATACTATTAGATCTTACAGAATTAGGCCTTATACCATTAGATCTTACAGAATTAGACCTTATACCACTAGATGTTACAGAATTAGGCATTATACCATTAGATCTTACAGAATTAGACCTTATACCACTAGATCTTACAGAATTAGGCATTATACTATTAGATCTTACAGAATTAGACCTTTTACCACTAGATCTTACAGAATTAGGCATTATACTATTAGATCTTACAGAATTAGGCCTTATACCACTAGATCTTACAGAATTAAAGCTTGTACTAGATCTTACAGAATTAGGCCTTGTACCATTGATCTTACAGACTTATGCCTTATATCCCTAGATATTACAGAATTAGACCTTATACCCCTAGATCTTACAGAATTAGGCATTATACTATTAGATCTTACAGAATTAGGCCGTATACCCCTAGATCTTACAGAATTAGGCATTATACTATTAGATCTTACAGAATTAGGCATTGTACCATTAGATCTTACAGAATTAGACCTTATACCATTAGATGTTACAGAATTAGGCATTATACTATTAGATCTTACAGAATTAGGCCTTTTACCACTAGATCTTACAGAATTAGGCATTATACTATTAGATCTTACAGAATTAGGCATTATACCATTAGATCTTATAGAATTAGACCTTATACCACTAGATGTTACAGAATTAGGCATTATACCATTAGATCTTACAGAATTAGAACTTATACCACTAGATCTTACAGAATTAGGCATTATACTATTAGATCTTACAGAATTAGGCCTTTTACCACTAGATCTTACAGAATTAGGCATTATACTATTAGATCTTACAGAATTAGGCATTATACCACTAGATCTTACAGAATTAAGCCTTGTACTAGATTTTACAGAATTAGGCCTTGTACCATTGATCTTACAGACTTATGCCTTATATCCCTAGATATTACAGAATTAGGCCTTATACCCCTAGATCTTACAGTATTAGGCCTTATACCCCTAGATCTTACAGTATTGGGCCTTATACCACTACATCTTATAGAATTTGACCTTGTACCAGTAGATCTTCCAGAATTAGGCTTTGTACCACTAGATATTACAGCATTAGGCCTTATAATACTAGCCCTTACAGAATTAGGCCTTATACCACTAGACCTTATAGTATTAGCCTTTGTACCACTAGATCTTACAGAATTAGGCCTTGTATCACAAGATCTTACAGAATTAGGCCTCATATCATTAGAGCTTACAGAATTAGGCCTCATACCATTAGATCTTACAGAATTAGGCCTTATACCACTACATCTTACAGAATTAGGCCTTGTACTAGATCTTACAAAATTTGGCCTTGTACCACTAGATTTTACAGAATTAGGCCTTGTACCGCAAGATCTTACAGATTTAGGCCTTGTACTATTTATCTTACAGAATTAGGCCGTATACCACTAGATCTTAACCCCTTTCCGACATGGGACGTAATAGTATGCACCACGTTGACACCCCCTGTTGAGCGCGGGCTCCAGCGCTGAGCCCACATTGAACTGGGCACATGTCAGCTAATTTATACAGCTGACATGTGCCCGCAACAGCAGCGGCTGTTAACTAGTTAAATGCACTTGGAATTTTTTTACCGTTTTTCAGTACACAATATGGTAAAACCAGTAATGTCGTTTAAAATCTTACAGAATTAGGCTTTATACTGTAGGTAGCCCTGTGGCTCAGTGGTTAGCACTGCAGTCTTGCAGCACTGTGGTCCTGGGTTCAAATACCACCAAGGAAACATCTGCAAGGAAGTTTGTATGTCTCCCTGTGTTTGTGTGGTTTTCCTCCAGGATCTCCAGTTTCCTCCCACACTCCAAAGACACACTGATAGGGAATGTAGATTGTGAATCTCAATAGGGACAGTACTGCTAAGTGGGTAAAATTAAAAAATTCCTTGTACTCACATCACTGCTCACCAGCTCTGATGAGGCCCAAGAGGGTTCTGTGCAAAATACTAAATGTCATGATGTCAGAACATGTGAACAGAACCATGATCTCATACACACATGCACAGAATCATCTCTAGCATCATCAGATTTCAGCGCTGGCTTTGTCAATCAGAAGATGTGAAGATGACCAGATTTGTAATGGTAAGGAGCGAAGGGGCTGGAGCAGTGAGCAGTGAGCGGTGAGGTGAGTTTAAGGATTTTGTTTTATTCCTTGCCTTTTAATGGCTCTTTACAATTCAGAAAAATGGCCAGTAGTTGCCATTTTGCTGATTCCACAGGGAAGCGATTTATGAAAAAAAATCTGCATTTAGGTGAATGCAGATTTTTGTAAAATTCGAGTAGAATAGTTTTGCTCCTCTCTAGTTACTGGTGCATTATTTATTTATTTATTGTTTTGTGTGTATTTTGTATTGGAGACGTCCTGTTACTAAGCTTTGATAGAACTTTGATCATAAAATCATGTGTGGATTACATGCATTTTATTGCTTTTCCACTGTGGACATGCAATAATAACTCTTATGCGGTTTTTATCTGTAGAGTATTCACATCTCATTGAAGTCTATGGGAAAAATCTACAAATAAAATGCAATAAACTGTGGTATTTTGAGCACGAAATAGGCAGTGGAAAAAAAGCACCAAATACTCATGGTGGGAACTTAGCATTAGGGCTCATACTCACTTGCGAGTAAAGCGGACGAGTGCAATCAGAAAAAACATCGGCTTGCACTCGGACCAATGTTAATCAATGAGTGACATCTCATCTGCAATTTTTTTCTCAGCTGAAATCGGACTGAGAAAAAAATCACCGCAGACTGCGATTTGCCACGTATCACGGACAAGACTCGCCAATGCAAGTCAATGGGTGCGAGAAAAAAATCGCACGGCAGAATTTATTTAAAAAAAATTGGCGTGGGGTTCCCCGTAATTTTATACTCTAGCGGAGGTTAAGCAGACGGCTGGGGCAGATGTTTGAAGCCTGGGAAGGGGGTAATACCCACGGAGCTTCCCACGCCAATTTTTTTTTAAATAAATTCTTTAATTTAACAATAAATGACAAGTACAGTAAGCAACACTGTCACTGTACTTCTTATATATGTGACTGACATGTTTCTATCTATCTATTCGATGTGTGTAGATCTATTCTCTCTATTCTAAATTGTCGGGTACCGATGTATTGTAACTGTACGGGGCTGATGAACTGCCGTCTTTTAAAGAGACAGTGCATGAAAATCGCATAGCACTCACATGATACTCGGGCGTTTTTTCGGTCCAGAAAACGGAACGTTTTTTTTCACACATATGGGGATGAGCCCTTAGGCAGAGGTTGATATTAATGATCACAGTCTCACCAGATTATGAGTTGAGAAATTTGAATTGTAAAATAAGTGACTACAATGCTTTTCCTTTTCCAGGGCTTTTTCCACCATTATCAGCCCATATGGCCATTACTTCAGTCCTTCTTTAGCTGCAGATTGTGAACACTTTAAAACAGACATGACAGGCGGTGCCATCCTCGCACACGGAGCATGATGAGTGTCTACTCACTGCAGCATTAATGTTATTGCGTCCGCACATTTAAGCTTCGCTGAGAATTCTCTGACGGGTGCACTAGTTCCTAATTGCTTCATTTTATAACTGACAAAGAAAATTGTTGTTCCGGAATTATCAAACTGGCACATCCCTGGCAGGCCCGATGCAACTGTGGCTGCTGGAGAAAATTAAAGGGATCCATTACATTCATAGCAAATGAGAAATCGATGCCGCCTGAGTGGTTATATCTCACTATAGGTCACAACTAAGAACATTTTCTCCCAGATAGAGATAGAGCATCATCCGTTTTGTGTTATCGTGGGTTGCAAAAGTGAAGAAACTTTCTTTTTGTTCTTAATGGTTTTAGAAGGCCAAGACGGAAGAAGAGGAAGTCACAATCAACTGCAGGACACGTGCGAACGCCGATCAGTGGGGTAGTCAAAATTAGTGAATTTCTCTAGGGATTATGTGCAGTGATAATAATAAAAACATTGTTGCTCAATCTAAAGGTGCAGATATTTTTAAGACTCTGCTCTGAGATGCAAAAGATCTTATCAGGGTGCACCACTGACCATAGTGTTCCAGACATCACCCGAAATGCTCCATTTCTGGGGGAAAGAAAGATAATTCTTGCTAAGGCTCATCTAAATCTATTAACCTTATGCTCTTCGATCCGTCAGTAACTCGATTCTAATTCTTCCTTATTACACCCTTGTACTCCTGTCTGCAAGACTTCTGAGCTGCACCCAGTCTTTGCAAGTCACTATCCAAAACTATTAAACTTGTCCTTAACAATTCCAGTTTTACTAGACAATGAAAACTACTCTTTGCAAGGATGCCTATGGCCATGAGTCATAGACTGTGGGCCATAGACTTTGCTTTTCACCATAGTCACCCAGTCACAGTGTTACGCACCTGTCCCAGATCTGTGCTTTGCTTCCCTCATCCCACTCCACTAGAGTCTGTTGTTCTCCGTATCTGGCTTTGCAGATGGCCCAGTGTGATCCCATCTGAGCATCTGCCTGGGCCTATATAACACTTTTGTGTTGCTAGACTCTGGCTTGCTCTGTACACCTTGACCTGCTCATCTGCTGTCTGCAGTCTCCAGGACATCTGCCTGCCTGCTTACCTGCAGTCTCCTGGACTTCTCCCACTTGCCTGCCCGCCTACAGTCTCCTAGACGTTTTCCACCTGTCAGCAGTTTTCTGTTATGATCTGCAACATAAACTAAGGAAAGATAGGGGAAAGCTGTCCCTACAGTAAGACTAAGCTGAATCCCTACGATGTAGTGGGCTGCCTGTTCCTTGTGAACAGACCTGCCTTCGTCCTCGGCTAGTCTGAACGGAGACCTATAGAATCAAGGAAGGGGTCCCTAAATGAACTAAGGACTGGGACAAAAATGGGACACCTCCTAAACAGAAGTTGTTGAAGAGCAAAAAGGACAAACTGACAAAAAGTATTAAAGGTTCCAGAGGACCAAGAACTGACAGAGATAGGCACCGAAGCACCTGGCTAGAGAGACAGTCAAACAACACTGAAGTCCAGCAAAGCCAGAAGGGTGGAGCTGGAATATATATGTAGCACCCTGAGGATTCGGCTGCTACAGGGGTATTGCACCTCAGCCAGAGGTGTGATATTCCACTCCCGGGTAAGGATGGAGTGTGGGACTGAGCTCAGTAGGCTGCATGCACTACATACATCCCATTTCCGGGGGACAGACCAATGGTACTCCCACTAGAGAAATGTGCAGGTACGACAGCGTCTGTCCCTGGCTGGAGTGGGAGGGGGGTGGAACATCCCAGTAGTGTAGGGGCAGATAGGGGGAGCAGTCTGGGTAAAGCTAGGAGCTCATTGGGTGCTGGTCACCTGAGCTCACACATAGAGGGAGTATATAAGGTGGGAACCATCTTAGATCAGGGTCTTTTTGCAGAGTCAGAGGAAGAGAGCAGAGGAGAAGAGCAGCTCCAAGGCCAAGAGAGAGAGAGAGGAGAAAGAAGGACCCAGAGGGGGAGAAGAGAGAACTCCAAGAACCCAAGATTAGATCAGAGGGTGAAGAGTTGGCACAAGGGTACCGGATCCCAAGCTGGTGGAGGGCCCTAATCCTTAGCCAGAGACCGGAGGTCGTGGGCAGGATCTGCCACGACCACCCACTAAATCCACCCGGAAGGCAAACCAAGAATAGGGTCAGGGAACCCAGAGACAAGGGTTTGCCAACAGGAGGCCCGAGGGAGCCGGACTTAGGTGGATCCCTGGTGGGGAAGGCCAGAGAGAAGGACAAGTCAGAAAGGGAGCTCAGGACCACGCTCCAGAATCACCTGGGGGTTGGCCGAGTCCAGGACCTGGTGGACGCAGCACGGCTCGGGCGGTCACTCAAGGCCGGAGTGACCAAACAAAAGCAGTAAGTAAAAACCCTGAACTGCACAGCCCGACTCTGAGTTTCATTACCATCCTCACTGCACCTCCACAACCACCATCCTCTGCAACTGACCCCCTGAGGCTATACCCCTCCCGTTGGGGGTTATACTACCCGAAGCTGCACACACACCACCAGCCTCAGCAGACCCTGCTGCAGCGGCAGCCGTAGTGACCGCAAATCAACGGGTGGCGTAGTCGACACTAAAGAACATCCAGTAACATCTGTAGGACTGCCACACACTGAGCTTGACACCCTGGGCACGGACCGGGTCACCGCCACTCGGAGACTACAACCCCCATCTGATCCGGCTCCGGGTATCCCCCAAACAACACTGGCCCAGGGGGCGCGTCATATAGGCAGCTGGTCACGTGACCGCAAAACACAAGATAGCAAAAACTAACAGGAGGGTTCTAACAGTACCCCCTCTTCTATGAGGATCCTCCGGATCCTCCAGGCCCAGGCCTATCAGGAAACCTCCTGTGGAAAGCTTTAACAAGCCTAGGAGCAGAGACATCATCCGTCCTTACCCAGGAGTTGTCTTCGGGACCGAAACCCTTCCAGGAGACAAGATACTGTAATTTCCCTCTATGCCATCTTGAATTCAAAATACGAGAAATTTCATATTCGCCGTCTTCCACCACAGGAGGAACTGTGACAGTGGCGTCCCTATTAGAAATGTCAGCCTTTTTCAACAAGGAAACATGAAACACAGGATTAATCTTCCAGGAAGTAGGGACATCCAACCTGACAGCAGATGGGTTAACAACCTGAAGCACTTTAAATGGACCCACAAACTTAGGACCCAGTTTTTTAGAGGGAATCCTCAACCGCAGGTTCTTCGAGGACAAACAAACCATGTCACCCACAGTAAACAAAACCTCTTTACGTTTCTTGTCAAAATACTTCTTGGACTTCTTGTTAGCCTCTTGAAGGTTGCAACGTACATTAGTCCAAACTCTCTCCAAATCACCGGAAAAATTCTCCTGACTGCCGACCCCAATTTGCAGAACGAACCAAAAGACGGATGTCTCCCAGTACAACAAAAAAAAGGAGAACACCCAGCAGAGGAGGACGTATGATTGTTAAGAGCAAATTCTGCGAGAGGCAGAAACTCAGACCACACCTCTTGATTGTCAGCCACAAAACAACGCCAAAACTGTTCAACATCCTGGTTCTTTCTTTCAGTCTGTCCATTAGACTCAGGATGATACCCAGACGAAAATGACAAATGGACTCCCAACCTGTCACAAAAAGCGAGCCACAAACTGAGGTCCTCTATCAGAAACAATATCTGTGGGAACGCCATGGAGCTTGACAATCTCCTTAACAAACGCCTTAGCGAGTGTCTTGGCGCAGGGCAACTTAATGAATGGAACCGAATGACACATCTTACTAAAACGGTCCACGACCACCCAGATGACAGTAAAACCCTCAGACACAGGAAGATCAGTAATAAAATCCATAGTGAGATGCGTCCAAGGCGCACTAGGAACCTTCAGAGGGCAAAGCAACCCCGCAGCAGGAGTATGTGAAGCCTTTGACCTAGCACACACAGTACACTGACGCACCCACTTGATGGCTTCCTTCTGCCATCCAGGCCACCAAAAACTGCGACTGATAAGTCTCTTAGTCTCCGAAACTCCTGGATGACCTGCCAACCGAGACTCATGAAACTCCACAAACAAATCTCTCCTAAAGTCTCTAGGCACGAACAACCTCCCATGGGGAGTGTTAGATGAAGCATCATGTTGAGCATTCAGAATCCCATTCTCCAAATCGGAGTCCAATGCCACCACCACAACTCCTTTCTGCAAAATGCTCTCCTCCTCCTCGGCACCGACCGCAGGAGAGAAGCTGCGAGATAAAGCATCGGCTTTAACATTCTTAGTACCAGGGGTATAGGTAACAGAAAAATGAAACCGAGAAAAAATAAGTGCCCACCGAGCTTGACGGGCATTCAAGCGCTTGGCAGCATCCAGATAGATCAAATTCTTATGATCAGTGAAAACATGAATAGGAAATCTAGCGCCTTCCAAAAAATGACGCCAATGTTCAAACGCAAGTTTAATAGCCAGTAACTCCCGATTTCCCACATCATAATTCAGTTCGGTTTCCGAAATTTTTTTCGAAAAGAAGGCACAAGGATGTATTCCACCCTTGTTCTCTTGAGACAAAACTGCTCCGACCCCCACTGATGAAGCATTGACCTCGACCAAAAAAGGTTTGGTCTCATCAGGCTGTATAAGGATAGGGGCAGAACTGAACCTCTCTTTGAGATACTCAAACACTTCAATGGCCTCAGTAGTCCACTGGGCCGTATTCGCACCTTTCCTGGTGAGATCGGTTAGAGGTTTAACAATTACAGAAAAATTCTTAATGAATTTCCTGTAATAATTGGCAAAACCCAAAAACCTCTGTATAGATTTCAAACCAATAGGCCTAGGCCATTCCTGCACAGCCTGAACCTTCACCGGGTCCATCTCAAAGCCCTCGCTGGAGACAATGTAGCCCAAAAAACTAATTTTCTGCACAGCGAACTCACATTTCTCCAGCTTAACAAAGAGTGAATTATCACTCAATAACTGCAAAACTTCACGTACACTCTGCCAATGGGACTCTAGATCTGGTGAATAAATCAAAATGTCATCCAAATACACAACCACATTCTTACCAATCAAAGGTCTCAAGATGTCGTTAATAAGGTTCTGAAAAAATGCAGGTGCATTGGTAAGACCGAAAGGCATCACCAGATTCTCAAAATGACCTACCGGAGTGTTAAAAGCAGTTTTCCATTCATCACCCTCCTTCACACGTAAAATTGTATGCCCCTCGGAGATCAATTTTTGAGAACCACTTGGCTCCCACTAACTGGTTAAACAAGTCAGGAATTAACGGCAATGGGTAGGAATTACATACGGAAAATCCAGACATGGACGTAAACCGCCGTCCTTTTTTTTAACAAAGAAGATTCCAACTGCCACAGGCGACTTAGAAGGTCTAATGTGACCAGCAGCCAGACTAGTCTCTATGTACTCCTCCAAGGCCTTTCTTTCAGGGATAGTCAGATTAAACAAGCGACTTTTGGGAAGAGTAGCACCCGGAACAAACTCAATGGCGCAATCATAATCCCTATGAGGAGGTAAAACTTGCGACTCATCCTCCGAAAAAACCCTCCAAAAATCTTGAATAGGTACCGGTAATTCCCCTTTTTCCACAGCCGCAATGCGACCATTGCAACATTTATCATAGCACTTCGGACTCCAAGACTTAATCACATTAGTAGACCAGTCCAACAAAGGATTGTGCAGTTTTAACCAAGGCAATCCTAGAACAACTGGATAGGGCAAATTATCCAAAACAACCAAGTCCAAAATTTCTTGGTGAACACCATTGATAGTGAGAGGAAATGCAGCAGTCTTGTGAGTAATACATTTCAAAGGAGTGTTATCAATTGCAACCACAGAAATAGGTGATGGCAAAGGTTTAGATTTCAATTTAAGTTTTTCCAAAAACCCTTTATCAATCACATTAAGTGTTGAACCACAATCCACAAATACCTGAAATTCAATCAAATCTCCCTTCAGAGTAGTACACCCAGAAAGAAACACTCCTGCAGAGCGTAAAGAAGCTATACGGGCGTAACTGACCTTTTTTTTTTCTTTACTTAAACGACGCTCACAATACTTAATCAAATGATCATCTTTACCACAATAAAGACACAAACCTTCGGCGAATCTCCGATCTCTTTCCTGAGAGCGGAGTGACATCGCCCCAACCTCCATTGGTTCTCCGCTGTCATAGCAGATTTTCTGGGAACTAGGACCTGAAGTTACTGGAGTTTTTACATCATTGACCCTGGACCTCATTCTCCTGTCCACATGAACAGCTAACTGCATAGCTTCCTGCAGAGTCTCAGGTGCAGGGAATGCAATTAGCAAATCCTTAACCCTTTCACTCAGACCAGCAAGAAATAAACATTTCAGCGCCGAATCATTCCATTTAACTTCTGAGGTCCATCTTCTGAAGTGTGTGCAATAAATTTCAGCATCATCTGACCCCTGATTCAAACGTCTAAGTTCTCATTCAGCAGATGAGATTCGATCAGGATCGTCATATAATAGCTCCATAGCAGAAAAAAATTCTTCAACAGTACTTAAACATGGATCATTAGGTTGGAGAGAAAAGGCCCACCCCTGTGGTTCATTGAGCAAAAGTTACATAATAAAACCAATGCGCTGTGATTCATTCCCAGAGGATCTTGGTCTCAAATGAAAATATAACAAACAAGCATTTTTAAAGGAAAAAAAATCTTGCTGTTTACCATAAAAAACATCAGGCAGTCCTACCTTCGGTTCGACAAAATGCGCTCCAGGACAGCTACTCACGTGTTGCTGAAGCTCGGCCACCTCCAGTTACAATCCCTGCAGGCGATGAGCCAACTCCTGGACGGAAACCATACTGATCCCCGAATTTCTTTCCTTTTAGTTTTTTTTTTTTTTGGGCTGAACTTACTGTTATGATCTGCAACATAAACTAAGGAAAGATAGGGGAAAGCTGTCCCTACAGTAAGACTAAGCTGAATCCCTACGATGTAGCGGGCTGCCTGTTCCTTGTAAACAGACCCGCCTCCGTCCTCGGCTAGTCTGAACGGAGACCTATAGAATCAAGGAAGGGGTCCCTAAATGAACTAAGGACTGGGACAAAAATGGGACACCTCCTAAATAGAAGTTGTTGCAGAGCAAAAAGGACAAACTGACAAAAAGTACTAAAGGTCCCAGAGGACCAAGAACTGACAGAGATAGGCACCGAAGCACCTGGCTAGAGAGACAATCAAACAACACTGAAGTCCAGCAAAGCCAGAAGGGCGGAGCTGGAATATATAGGCAGCTGATCACGTGACCGCAAAACACAAGATAGCAAAAAGGGTTCTAACATTTTCAGCATCTCGCCTGCTTGCCTGTGGCCTCTTGGATGTCTTCTGCCTGTGGTCTCTTGGAAATTTCCTATCTGCCAGTGGTTTCTAGCCTCCTGCCTGCTTGCCTGTGGTCTCCTGGACATCTTCCACCTGCCAGCAGTTTCCAGCATCTCGTCTGGTTGCCTGTGGTCTCCTGGACGTCTCCCACCTGCCAGTAGTTTCCAGCATTTTGTTTGCTTGACTGTGGTCTCCTGGACGTCGCCTGTAGTCTCCGTCATTCCACTTGCCTGAGGTCTCCTACATCCCGCCTAACTGCCTGCAGTCTCCGGTCCCTCAGCCCTCGGTGTCCCGTGTGTCCCACCTGCCTGCTGCACTGACGCCTGTAGCCCTTGTGCCCACCTGGACCTTGAGCTTGGAGGATCCACCTCACCTGGTGAATCTAACACACAGTTATCTCCATTCTACTCTTTCTTCAACTGGCTAGCTTTGTTGTATCACCATGAATTTTACAACTTTTTCAGATGTGTAAGTCCTCATCACAACAAGATATGGACGCCATTGCTTCTGGATCTTTTCAGTAAAATATGTTCTTATGCTTTAAACCAGCCACATGGACAAAGGAACCTGTAGCCTAGAGATGACTTTATTGACTTCTATGGGGGAGTTTTCTGGGCATGATTCGTGATCTGTGTTGAGGTCACTATTCAGAGAGGGAGAGCTGCGACCATGTCCTGTTGTCAATGGTGGATCAGGTGTTATGATCTTGCAGCTTTATAATAGTGTTACCTTTCTTTGTTATCCTGCCTGTAATACCAGGAGGTTTCAATCTATTGTGAAGCTCTGCTTAGTGTGAAAACTGCAGGATTTCAGGTTTTCAAGGTTTATTTTTTAAATGTAGACTGATTCATTGACTTTTTAATATGTAATTTAAATTAAACAAAGAGAGATTATACTATGATTGATTCACTTTAAAGATGAATATGGATGGTTGAGTAGGAAGAATGTGAAAGTCAGATATGGACATAGTGATTAAAGCCCATGGGTGCACAAAAGCAGAATTGAGGAATTCTGTAAATTACTGACATCCTAAACTGGATGATTGGGTGGTTCATCACTGAGCCCACTCAGTCAGCATTGCCAGCAGTCCATTGGAGGGATTCTCCAGGCCATCAAATTCAGGACAGCAAAAATAATGTGAAGCTCCTTTATATGGGGCATGCCTTGTGCCCGCTAATTTATAGTCAAACAGTTGTCCCATAATGGTGTCTATTTTACGGAGTCAAAGAGTGGTTACATTGAATTTTGTACAAGAGGTTATTTTTACTTTTAGTTCTTGCACTGAGAATAAGAAGTCCAATTATATCCTGGAGAATCTGTGAAAGGGTAAGAAAAGCCCATGTAGCCAGTGTATCCCCAGATCTTCCGTCAATGCCTCACAATGTCATGTTTAGTATATTGCATGCTCACCAATACCTTTTATCCCATATCTCTTCCTTACGTCTGGTGGTAATAGGTCAGGGACGGCTGATTTTATCTGACAGATGTTAGCGCCCGAGAAAGTTTCAAAGAATGAAAACTTATATCCAAGATTAAATTTGATATAGAGTGTAGAGGAATGTGAGAGAGAGAGAGGATATTAGCACAGAATTATTCATAGTCAGATTTCTGATTTGTGATGTTTTATGTGCATATAAATTTGTGAATGTAGAGGAGTAGAGAGTAAAAGAGGAGTCTAATAATGTCATCAGCATAATGCGGCGTGCCAGATATGTGCCAAGTGTCGCCTTACCAAAAGCGTTAAATTCAAACTAATTACAGTTTTGCAAAATTAGATTTAAATTATCATTGAATTTGTTTATTCGTTGAAAGAAATGTTCTTTTTATAGCAGATGTGCAAATAATACAGAATTATCAGGGCAAGTTCAAGTTTCTGGGCTTTGATATAAAACCTATACTGCTGCTAAACCAACACTGAGGTCACAAGCTGCCATACAAAATGATATTCTCAATTGATTTCATATGATCTAAGTACTGTACATTATAAATGTAAAGAAATACTTAGATTAGACACAGTATTAAACCATTGACAGGCGAGGGAGTAACATTGCCTATCTCATTACAATAGGACATATCGAGAGATGGAAACTCTTAGGCAGTAAGTCAACAGTCAGTTCTTGAAGTTGATGTGTTGGAAACACAGGTCAAAATTGTGATGGATAAAGACTGATTCAAAACATCTCCAAAACTGCAGGACTGTCTTGTTCCTAGAATATGGTGGTTTGTGTCTATCAAAAGTGGCCAAGGAAAGACAAGTGGTGACAGGGTGAAAAACAAGTCAATGGAGGTGCCACCTTAGCTCGGTCTTAAAAGGTTAGTCCATTACTTTTTCTATTTAAAAAACATCATCTAAAAATAATAAATACCAATGAATCCCCCTCTGCCAAGGCTTGCCACATATCTCTCTTCTTCCTCTGTCAGTAGGTGTTTGTTATGTAATCTGAGAGCAGTTTTTTCCTCTATGTAATCAGAGACCCTGATTCCAGCGAGGTGTCACTTACTAGGCTGTGTGTTGCTGTTTTAATAAAATCAGTGTTTTATCAGCAGGAAATTATCACTACTGGACTAGTGTAACATCTGTGCCTATTTCTGCTTCGGCCGCTAGGTGGCGCCACATCGTTGTTGCAGGTGATGCTCGATAGCATCAATCCAGTTTATTCCTGGGACCTGTGGCTCTGGACAATGCAGAAGCTATGGGGTTAATCTTGTTGATTTATTTTCTGCCTTTCTGTCTGCTGTCAGTACTGGGTGAGTCTGTTCTGTACAAACCCCTGAGAGCCAGCTCCCACTGCCAGTCAATGGTTCAGCTATCCTGGTTCAGACTTCTGTGCTGTGCTCCTGCATTTTGTCCTGATCATTCCCGTTCTTTGACTTCGGGCTTGATATTTGACTCGCTTGCTTTATGATTCTGTTCCTGATGTGGCCTCTTGGCTTTGACCCTGCTTGGCGACCATTCCTACCTCTAGTTCTCACTTCCAGATGGCAGCCCTTCCATGATAGCAATCCACTGGATCCTGTTGTAAAACCAGATTTCTGTATAGGGATTAAAGGGTATCAGGGTTCCTCTGGAATCTGCTAGAGGGAGTGGCTTGTGCCAGGTCTGTCAGAGGTAGCCTTTTTGAGTTGGTGGCCTCAGGCAGATGTGACAACTAGTTGTCTTGTGCCAAGTAGTCCTCCTGCTTTGTGTAACCCCGCCCCCACCACTGATTAGCAGCTTTCTGTCACTATACAATGTATATAGAAATCTGCCAATCAGTGGTGTGGGCGGGGATTTATAAGGCTCAGAATTCAGAGCTCTGCTAGATCTGCAGCAGATAAAGCAGTAATTGTATAAAAATGACAGCCAGCAGCTCAGTAAGTGATACATCGTTGGAATCAGGAGCTCTGCCCCTATATCACACTGCTCTCGGATGAGGTAGCAAACACCTGGACAGATTTCCTGTAAGTAATGAGATAATTTTTGTTCTGAATGTAAGTGGCATTCTTTCATCCTACAGTCCAAATCACAAAATTTGCCTTGGTGTTTAAAGGTTTTGTGCGGCACCTTTCTCCTTTACCCTTCTTTGGCAACCATCCTGCCCACCTACAACAGAGTCTTTCCATGCCTGATGTCAGATCGGGCAGAAGAGCGAGACGTTGGACAACCCCTTTAATGAATCTGTGGAATATGATACTTGTCTTTTTAAGACCTTTAGCTTCACCCTGTAAAGGTCTTATGATCACCTATTATGTCACTGATTTTCTGAAAGTTTCAGTCCTTCTCAACTTTTCCACAATAAAAATTAAAGTTGCATAAAAAAAAATCTGTTGTGATTTTTCAACTTTTTTAGCAGAGGAGTAAATTATACAAAAAGTTTTATGATTCTGCAAAAGGCATCGGCAGACAGTTCATACTATGGCCTCTGCCTCTTTCTAATGCCACTGTATAGCACTGTATTATGAAGATATTTTAGCAATGAATCTACAGGAAACATTTCTGTAATACTCCATCTGCAGGAGAATGCCATTATTTTTTTCTGCCAATTTGATATAAAATTTGATTAAAAAACAAAGCAAAAACTATTATAACAGCAGAGCCACGTAGACGTTGTGTTATGGCTTCATACAGTTCTGATTATTTGCAGAGCTGCAGTACTTTTGTGTGGTTATTTATAATCAGTGCTTTAGTGATTTTTAGCATTTTTAATCTTTAGGTTTTATTCAGAATTTTTCTTTTTTTTTTTTTCAAGTTTCGAAAATCCTGTTAATCCTAATGCAAAAACACCTGAACCACAAAAATATATCGTATACCTGAACCGAATAATATTTTCAATATTGTACCATTTTCTTTATGTTCTTCATTCTAGAATGGTGCTTCCAGGAGATCTGAGCTGAAAAGCTTTTACTGCTGACGCTCTTCCTAGCGCTGTCAGCAGATTTGTGGAAAGGTTAGTATTCTCACATTATTAAAGGTGTAAAGAATATGCTACACATTTTCCTCCTAGTCATCATGTTTCCTAACTGTAGAATTAAAATAGTGCCTGGCGTCCATTCAGAAATATCAGCGAGTGACAGGGTCCTCTTAGGTTCAGCTAGCGAGATGGATGAGTGACTTGTACCCGCTGTCATTGTTCTACCTCGTTCTCCAACATCTTTATTTACATGCAGGAATAATTCACATCAGTTTCCCTTATTAATTTCTTCTTAAATCATGGACTAATCATAAACTTTTTTATAATTATTTAAGAAAAACTATTGTTATTGTAAAATTATTTTTCATCCTATAAAAACTAGTGATGAGCTAGCATGCTCGCTACTGCTCGGTGCTCGCCTGAGCATCTCACTGCTTGAGATGCTCGGCGCTCGCCGAGTATTTCCGGGGTTGCTCGGCGGGAGCTCGGGTCCCCGCCCTGCATGCTTGGTGCTCTTTAGAGCACCAATCAACATGCAGGGATTGCCTGCCACTCACTGTAATGCCGCAGCCATGGTGGTTGTGGCATTACAGTGATTGGCTGGCCGCACAGCTTCATCAGGTCTATATCAAACCTGGCACCGCCATGCTCGTCACAGTCACTCCGGAATCAGGCAGAGTAGGGAGAGGTGCTGCTGAGTCAGGGAGAGATTTGCTTGTATATTAGGTAGTGTAAGGAGGAAAAACGTACATTACACATATCCATCTTAACAAACAGTCCTTTTGAGGACTAACTAATCCATCTGCAGAGATATCAGGCAGGCAGTGTATATAGGCAGGCAGACAGGGTATATAGCAGACTGCAGTGCATATAGCACAAGAGGCTCCATTCCAATTCTGCCTTCTGCTGCTGTTAGATATTTCTATACAAAGGCCCAGGTCTCAGGGGCCAGGAATACTTTTTTTTGGATCTTAATCCTCATTATTTGCTTAAAAAGCAATCCAGAGAACACCGTTTTTCTGCGCCATTTGCTTGTTGGCATTGCAGAATACAGCCAGGTCCTTTCCATATTACAGCGCTAAAAATCCAGCTATTTAAAACTCTGTTTTCTCCGTCACACGGATCACATATACGTTGTCAGAAAATACTGCCATTTCTGGCCTCCATTAAAAATTTCCTTCAGTGTGTCAGTGAAGCAATTCACAGCAGTTTGCTGTTCAAACTAGTTACCTACAGGCCTGGTATTTAAAACTCTGTTTTCTCTATCACACGGATCACATATAAGTTCGCTCCAAACTTAGTCATTTGTAGTGAGCGTGGAAAATACTGTCCTCCATTTAAAATGGGCAAGGCACGTGGCAAGGGACGGGGAACTGAACATGATGGTAATGGTGCATGCAGAGGCAGAGGACAAGGCCGTGGGCAAGCTGAAATTGTGCCACAACAAACACCCACATCTTCTTGCCTGACCTTCCTGTCCCAATTCCAAGGGGACCGCAGCACACTACTATTGAACCCAGAGCAGTGTCAAAAGGTTGTTGGTTGGATAGCGGATAATGCTTCCAGCCACTTAGCCACCACCACCACCACCCTGTCTTCCACATGGTCAAGTCTCAGTAGCCGTGAGTCTGGACCGCATATTCCTCACCCTGATCCTCCTTCCTCCCACCATGCCGAGTGCCCGGAGACAACTGATCCCACACTTGGACACTATGAAGAGCTGTTCACTTTTCCATTTATAGATTCGGGCTTCTCGCCCGGTCCACTTGAAGCGGGGCAAGAGGAGATCGCGTGTAGCGATGCCCAAATATTTGAGCAGCCACGGTCACACGAAGGCGACGGTGGGAAAGTGTCACAAGAGGTGGACGATGATGAGACACAATTGCCAGAAAGTCAGGCGGCGGACCAGGGTGCGGAAGTGGAAGACGAGGTGGTGGATGAAATAGTATCTGACCCAACATGGCAGGAGGACATGCAGAGGGAGGACAGCAGCACACAGGGGGAGGGAGGCAGAGCACCCCCAACAGGCAGGAAGAAGCTGTGTGGTGGCCGCAGACAACCCCCGTAACGCCAACACAAAGGAAGTTGCCAGTACAACTGTTAGGTCTTACTGAGTCTGGTTGTTTTTTAAAGACTCTGCTGATAACCCCAAAAAGGCCATTTGCACCACCTGCCAGGCCAGCACCAGCAGGGGTGGCAAAACGACCAGCCTGACCACCACCAGCATGATCAGGCACATACATGGCAGCAAAGCACCCGACTTTGTGGGCCGAATCCCCAGGGTCCAGGAACAGTGTCTGCAGGTGGTACCATTGCTTCTTCCTCTGTTGTGCATACAAGCCAATCCCCTGTCCATGGTGCATGCAGGAGATGCCTCCTGCTCTGCACCTGTCGTTGCGCACTCTCAAGTAGCAGCATCAGGAAGCACGTCCATGTCCTTGTCCCAGCGCAGCGTTCAGTTGTCCATACCCCAGTCCTTGGAACGCAAGCACAAATATGCAGCCAACGCCCCACAGGCCACACTACTAAATTCTCAAATTTCACGACTGCTTGCGCTCGAAATGCTGCCTTCTAGGCTCGTGGAGACGGAAGCATTCCGCAACCTGATGGCGGCGGCCGTCCCTCGGTACTCGGTCCCCAGCCCCCACTATTTCTCCCGGTGTGCTGTCCCCGCATTACACAAGCACGTGTCCCAAAACATTAGCCGTGCCCTCAACAACGCAGTTACCGGGAAAGTCCACCTAACCATGGACACATGGACAAGTGCTTGTGGGCAGGGATGGTACATCTCGCTGACGGCACACTGGGTTAACATAGTGGAAGCCGGGACCCAGTCGGACCTTGGGACGGAACAGTCGGACCTTGCGGGCCCTAGGTCAATCAGGGTTGCCCCCACGGTCTACAGCTCCTGCACCTCATCCTCCTCAGTCTCCTCCTCTTCAGCCTCCATCTCCGAAATGACCACATCAGTCACAAGCTGGAAGCACTGCAGCACTGCTTTGGCTAAGCGGCAACAGGCTGTGCTGAAGCTAATATGCTTAGGTGACAAACCGCACAATGCTGAAGAGTTGTGGACAGCTCTGAAAGAGCAGGCAGATCTGTGGCTCACACCGCTGAACCTACAGCCAGGCATGGTCATGTGTGACAATGGCCGGAACCTGGTGGCGGCTCTGAGGCGGGGAGAGCTCACACACGTACCATGCCTGGCCCATGTGCTTAACCTCGTGGTTCAGCGGTTTCTCAAATCCTACCCGGAGCTGCAGGATCTGCTTGTTAAAGTATGCCGCCTGGGGGCCCATTTTAGAAAGTCAGCTATAGCTTCCGCTGCCCTTGCTGTGTTTCAGCAGCATTTGCAGCTTCCGGCTCACAGACTGGTGTGTGATGGCCCCACGAGTTGGAACTCTACACTGCAGATGTTGGGAAGGATTTGTGAGCAGAAGAGGGCAGTTGTTGAGTACCAGCATCAACAAGGCCGTCGGTATTCAGTTCAGACTCTACACATAAGACCTCAGGAGTGGACATGGATGTCAGACATATGTACCATCCTTCAAAACTTTGAGGACTCCACCAAGATGGTGAGCAGCGATGACGCCATAATTAGCATCACCATCCCACTTCTCTGTCTTCTGAAACGCTCTCTGCTCACAATCAAAGAAGATGCATTGCAGGCGGAGCACGATGAGATGGAGAAAGGAACCATACAGGGTGATACACACAGCCAAGCCTCATCTCATCCCAACGTGGATTGGGTGACAATGAGGAAAAGGAGGAGGAGGAAGGAGGAAGGACAGGAGCTAGTTTCATGCACTATAGACGGTACTACCTGCACAGCTGTCATAACGTTTGTTCAGCGTGGATGGCCAGAGGACAGAGAGGAGGAGGAGGAGAGAATGTGTCATGCCCCCGGGGGCCTTACTGTTTGGGGACAGTATATATATATCACGGTGGCTGGCCCAGGGCGGACAGTGCACAAAGGGGTGTCAATTATTAATAAAAGTTCAGAGAAATTCGTGACGCCACCTGTGGTGTTTGGTGAAGGTCACCAGCGCTGCAGCAGTCCACTGAGGCAAGTGTCAAGGCAGCTAAAGATGGTACAGCTCCCCACAGGTGGAGCGGGCCTCAGGGCAGTGTGGATTGATAGATGGTGGGAGCGCTGGGCGTTGTGGTGCAGGTAGATGGCGCAGCCGGAGTAACGGACGGCGACAGGGGGGTTTTGCTTCGTTACCTTTACTGGTACAGCTGTTAGATACGGTCCAGGGTACTCCAAGTGAAGGGCGCACTTTTGGACTTCTTCCCAGGGAGCGGGTATAAGGCCTCCTGATCCGTGTCTGCCTCTGTGTAAGCTCCTGGCCAGCCTGCAACTGTGCCTAGCTTATGTGTCCTGCTTTACTCCACCTGTTGCTCTGAAGTAGGACCTCCGGTTGTTAACCACTTTCCCTGGACGTCGGGGCCTTCGTGGTTCCTGGTCCTGTATGTGTCTAGCTTCAGGTTTGCCAGGGACTTGTAGTCCTCCTGGGATTCTGGTTATCCCTACTGGGTGTAAAGGGTCCCTGTAGGCTCGGACCCGGTGTCCGGTATATATACTGGGGTGAGCCTGGTATGCTCCTCTGCCCCCTTTTTATCACTCCTTCCTTCCTCTCGCCTTCGGTCACGCTCGGGGCCCTCACTAGGCTTCAGGTCTGCTGGAGGCCTAGCTTGCCTCACACAGCAGCCTGCATGCTGCTCTCTCTTCTCAGAGCACTCTGCACTGTAACTAATCACCAACTAATCTGAGCTGCCTGGCTCCACCTTCCCTTTATATATCCCTAACAGGGCTCCCTCTGCTGGTATGAGGTGGAAGGTGGAGGTGTTTGCATGTAGTGAGGGCCTCTTGTGGAGAAATCCGTCCATGCACCCTTCTGGGTTCTGTGGCACCATGCGCAGCAGGGCGCCACACATGGTCAATCATCCTCTTGGTGAGGACACGGAAGTCTTGCCTGTTAGTAGTCTGGCACGCATGGCTGAGTTTATGTTATGCTGCCTTTCCCATGACCCTCGTGTTCTCAAAATTTTGGGTGACAGTCATTACTGGTTGGTGACACTCCTAGACCCACGCTACAAGGAGAACTTTATATCTCTTATTCCTGAGGCGGACAGGTCTACAAAAATGGGGCTGTACCAGAAGGCCCTTGTTGCGAAACTATTTAAAAAATTCCCATCTGAAAACGCTGGCGGCATAGGGCACACTTCGTTGGACAACCAAGGAGTACAGGCGAGAGAGACACAACTTCAATCCAGCAGAGGCAGGGGAACACTGTCAAAGTTCTGGGAGAGTTTTCTCAGACCCTCCCATCGCACAGGTCCTGAGGCGCGGGGTACTCTCACAAGGAGTGCAAAGTTTTGGAACATGCTGAGGGAGTACCTTGCCGACCGTACCAACGTCCTCAGTGATTCCTCTGTGCCTTATAATTATTGGGTATCCAAGCTAGATACGTGGAATGAACGGTCTCTCTACGCCTTGGATGTCCTGGCCTGCCCTGCCGCCAGCGTTTTATCAGAGCGGGTTTTTAGTGCCGCTGGTGGAATTATAACTGATTCCGCCTGTCAACTGAAAATGCTGACAGACTGACTCTTATAAAAATGAATAAGGGCTGGATTGGGCCAGACTTCTCAACACCACTGAATGATAGTGTAGCGCCCCGAGGGTTCGGCCGCTCCCAGGTAAGGATGGAGTATGGACCAGGGCTCAGTTAGCTGCATACAGCACACACACCCCATTTCCGAGAGACAGCTCAACGGTGCTCCCACTAGACAGAAGTGCAGGCACGACTGATTATGTCCCTGCCTGGAGTGGGGAGGGGGGTGGAACACCCAGTGCTGTAGGGGCAGATAGGGGTTGGTTCCTGAGCGTAGATAGGAGCTCATTGGTTGCTGGTCACCTGGGCTCATGGTCAGAGGGAGGTATAAAAGGTGGGCACCATCTTAGAACAGTGTTCGTTCTGTGGAGAGGAGAAGACAGGGAGCAGCAGCTCAGGCTGAGTGCTGCTCCAGAGGCAGGCCTAGGGAAGAGGCCGGGGCCTGAGAGGAGAAGGAGAAGTGGGCCTGGAGAAGAGGCCGCGGAGGAGGTGAAGGGGGAGCTGAGATTCTGGCTCATCTCAGCTCCAAGAGAAAGGAACAGAAACAGAAAGGAACTGCAAAGAAGGAGAGACAGAGAAACAGAAGGGCTCAGGAACAAGAAGGTGGAAGGGACCCTAAGAACCCACGAGAATCCAGGGTGCAGGGTCAGGCAGATTAAGGGTACCGGATCCCAAGTTGGTGGAGGAGAAACAACCCTCAGCCAAAGACCGGTCGTCGTGATCATATATTGGTGCGACACCTCATCAAACCTGCTAGGAAGGCACCATATAGGACAGCGGAGGACGGGGCCCACGTTTAACCGCACAGGTCCGCGGCAGCTGTACAAAAGTGGGTCACTAGTGAGGCAGGCCAGAGAAAGGATAAAAGGGGGTCCTGTGCCATGCTCCTGAACTGCCTGGGAGTTGACCGAGCCCCTCACCTGGTGGATGCAGCACGGCTCGGGCGGTCACTGCTGGCCGAAGTGACCTGGAACAAACGAACTGTGAGTAAAGACCCTGGACTGTAACTTGTTGTCTGTGTGCTCCTTCGCGCCTCCAGCACTCTCAGCACCGGGACCCGCACTACCATCACTCCCAACATCCACTACACTGCCCTGGGGCTGCACTCTTCCCGTGGGGAGTCACATCACCTCAGCTGCACCCATCATCAGCCCCAGCGGACTGCCTTGCAGCGGCGGTTCCTAATAACCGCAATCCACGGGTGGCGTAGTCGGACATTATTTGGAGCGCATAGCAGACTACCATTGGCCTGACCACCCTGAGCCGCGGGACCGGGCCGCCACTACTACTACCCCCATCGTTCCCCTATCGCCCGGATCCGCGTGCCCCACGGCCCAGGGGGCGAGTCAGTTTTGGCGTAGTCGGCAGGATCATTACCAACCCGCCACAAGCGGGTATTGCGTGCCTGAAGAAAATTGCACATGTACCTTAAAAAGAAGTTTCCCGCCGTCCGGAGTTGTTTCCCGCCATCCGGAGCCGATTCCCGCCATCAGACGCCATCTTGGACCGTTTCCCGCCATCTTCATCCGTCTTTCCCGCCCTGGCAGAGCGGACGCCATTATGTGCGCACCAAAAGACAGCAGGAAGCCACCTCCCATCGTGGGCCAGGTCCCAGAATGGCACCAAAGAAGGAGCCCGCCCCCACCAGCCATGAATGCAGAAGTGGAGATGTCCATCAACATGGGGGGGCTGCCCCTGAAAGTGATTGTCAGCAGAATGCCCCAGGACCACCCCCTCTGGGGGCGGAGAGAGAAGAAAACTGTGGGGCAGGGCGCAGTCTGGATCAGTCTGGCCAGGCCGCACCCGGAGATGGAGGGAGAAACCAGTTCCGGTACCCTGGCAAAGGGCCTGCTGCAAGCTACACCACCATGCAGCCTCACCGAGCTGTTAGCCCATCTCCCCAAGGAGGACCCCGAATATACACGGGCGGCGTTGGAAGAGCTGGACCAGAGGATGGTCCGGGCGCAGCAGGACGTGATCGCCGGATGGAAGAAGGAAGTGGCCCGGCGGGCTGTGATCCTGCAGCCGAAGGCGCCATCGACGAGCAGCGCACCAGCCACCGAGGGCAGTGAAGGCCGAGCGGAGGCCGAGGACGACGCCGCGGAGGAGGCCGCGACAGCAGAGGCAGGTAACGGAGACGCCCCTGCACTGAATCCTGAGGCCGCCGACCTGCCCCTGCACCCTGTTGCGGAACCCAACGTACCTGAACCCGCCATCGACACCGTGCCTCCACCGCTACCAACCGGTTCCCAGGCCATCGACACCACCAGCGAGCCCTGCCCCACGCCGTGCCCTCTGACCCCGGGCGTGATCAGCAGACCACAATCGCAGGCCCGGTCGCAAGGCCTAGCGCCCCCGTACGCCGCCCGTCGACGGGAGTACTGCCGCCAACAGCTGGAGGTGCTCGAGAGGGAGCAGCGGGAGCGGCGCATGAAACAGGAGAAGCTGCAGGCCCAAAGTGTGGAGCAGAAGATGAAGGCCCGACGAGATCCCCGAGCTGCCCGCGGTCCCCGAGTCACCGGGACTGTCGTGAAATTTCACATGGAACATGGCTGCGGTTTCATCCGAGACCCCGAGACCATCAGTGACGTGTTTGTGACAAGGAGAGATGTGGAGAGTCACCTACCGGAAGGCCATCGTGGGCGGGATCTATTCCCAGGCAACGTGGTGTCTTACACCCGACACCAAGGCGTGAAGGGGTGGTACGCCCTACACGTCCGCCGAGTAGTAGAGGAGGAGGAACAGCACTACTCGGACGCTGAGTACCAGGAGGGCCCGGACGGGCCTGAAGATCCGTATGAGGAGGAAGAAGGAGCGTCACGAAGACACCGTTACCAGTGAACGGTCAAGCGGCATTGTAAATAGTTACCCGTAAGGGTGCAAAGGAACTGTGTGGGACTGTTTCAAATTGCGTGTGGTCCCCGTTGGGACTGATATAGGACTGTGTGAACGTTATGCCCTATCCCCTAAGTAACCTGGCTGAGGACTGAGAACAGCCACCCCTCTTCCCCTAACAGGCTGAGGACTGTGAGCAGCCATTCCCCTATCCCCACCGGCCGAGGACTGGGAACGGCCAATCCCATGTATATAGTTGCGCTTCTTAAAGCGCCCCCTACTGGTTTTATACAAGAACCGCAACGTCTACCTCAAAGTTAAAATGGACTGTTGCACCTTTAAAAAGAAAGAACACCTGGTCGCAAGTTGCACCGCCGCCAGGATCCAAGAATGTGCTTTACTTAAAAAAATGTTTTATGTGAAAAGGTTTTATATGCTGCTAAATAGTCATGTGAAAGTTTTCTATAATGTTTTATATGACAAAAGAGTTCCAGAGGCATTAGCAAAGTGTTTTATAATAGTGACAAGAAAAGAAAAGTGTGTCCCATAAAGGGAGTTGAACCGTAATGTCTGTTTCTAATGTAAAAAGTTATTGAAAAAGTCTTTGCATGTCCTGTAGTCAACTGTTTTTGCTCTTTTCCAGCCCGAGGACGTGCTGTGCTTTACCAGGGGGGAATGTAGCGCCCCGAGGGTTCGGCCGCTACAGGGGTATTGCACCTCAGACCAGAGGTGTGGTATTCCACTCCCAGGTAAGGATGGAGTATGGACCAGGGCTCAGTTAGCTGCATACAGCACACACACCCCATTTCCGAGGGACAGCTCAACGGTGCTCCCACTAGACAGAAGTGCAGGCACGACCGACTATGTCCCTGCCTGGAGTGGGGAGGGGGGTGGAACACCCAGTGCTGTAGGGGCAGATAGGGGTTGGTTCCTGAGTGTAGATAGGAGCTCATTGGTTGCTGGTCACCTGGGCTCATGGTCAGAGGGAGGTATAAAAGGTGGGCACCATCTTAGAACAGTGTTCGTTCTGTGGAGAGGAGAAGACAGGGAGCAGCAGCTCAGGCTGAGTGCTGCTCCAGAGGCAGGCCTAGGGAAGAGGCCGGGGCCTGAGAGGAGAAGGAGAAGTGGGCCTGGAGAAGAGGCCGAGGAGGAGGTGAACGGGGAGCTGAGATTCTGGCTCATCTCAGCTCCAAGAGAAAGGAACAGAAACAGAAAGGAACTGCAAAGAAGGAGAGACAGAGAAACAGAAGGGCTCAGGAACAAGAAGGTGGAAGGGACCCTAAGAACCCACGAGAATCCAGGGTGCAGGGTCAGGCAAATTAAGGGTATCGGATCCCAAGTTGGTGGAGGAGAAACAACCCTCAGCCAAAGACCGGTCGTCGTGATCATATATTGGTGCGACACCTCATCAAACCTGCTAGGAAGGCACCATATAGGACAGCGGAGGACGGGGCCCACGTTTAACCGCACAGGTCCGCGGCAGCTGGACAAAAGTGGGTCACTAGTGAGGCAGGCCAGAGAAAGGATAAAACGGGGTCCTGTGCCATGCTCCTGAACTGCCTGGGAGTTGACCGAGCCCCTCACCTGGTGGACGCAGCACGGCTCGGGCGGTCACTGCTGGCCGAAGTGACCTGGAACAAACGAACTGTGAGTAAAGACCCTGGACTGTAACTTGTTGTCTGTGTGCTCCTTCGCGCCTCCAGCACTATCAGCACCGGGATCCGCACTACCATCACTCCCAACATCCACTACACTGCCCTGGGGCTGCACTCTTCCCGTGGGGAGTCACATCACCTCAGCTGCACCCATCATCAGCCCCAGCGGACTGCCTTGCAGCGGCGGTTCCTAATAACCGCAATCCACGGGTGGCATAGTCGGACATTATTTGGAGCGCATAGCAGACTACCATTGGCCTGACCACCCTGAGCCGCGGGACCGGGCCGCCACTACTACTACCCCCATCGTTCCCCTATCGCCCGGATCCGCGTGCCCCACGGCCCAGGGGGCGAGTCAATAGCAGCGTAACATAAACTCAAATCCAGTGTCTTTTCTTGGGAGGTGTATTCCCATGCACCTTTTCACACCCAGACATGGTTATACGCTTCCTGATTTTGGCTATTTGTTCTTGTCCTCCTCCATCTCCTCATCCTCCACCACCATATCACCAGGGTGACTGTGGTCCGTGATGCAACACCCACATAATTTTTTTAAAGGGTGTTTATGATGCCCATAAAAAATTTTTTTATACAGTATGTTCATGTATACCCCCCAGGGGTAAATGTTTGTCAGTCCATACACTTAGTGCATGGGCATTACAAGTATAGGAGGCCCGCTCCTTTCTAATGGGAACATTTTTTTATGAGGCCCTCCACCACGTCTCTTCCAAGGGGCATTGAAGTGCGTCCAAATTTTTGGCAGCCCTTGGATTCACTGCATAGGCCAACACTATGGGAGACTCTCCTTTCTAATGGGAATTTGTCATTACTGTGGCCCTGCTCTATGTGTTTTTAAATTCTTAGTGGGGTTTTTCCTAAATTTTGTCAGCCGTTAGACTCACTGTATACCCTATAACTGTATGGCAGACTCTCTCCTTTCTAATGGGAATTTGTCGTTACTGTGGCCCTGCTCTATGTGTCTTTAATTTCTTAATGGGGTTTTTCCTAAATTTGGTCAGCCATTGGACTCACTGCATACCCTATAACTGTATAGCAGACTCTCTCCTTTCTAATGGGGACCCGTCGCACTCGTTACTGTGGCCCTGCTCTATGTGTATTTCAGAGTCCCTCCATCATCAATGAAACAGGATGCGTCTGATGATGTGTCACATACCACATTGCCAGATAAGGTTGTAATATGTTAAAATGACATTTCCCGGTGAATGCATTTGCCTTGAAAAATAACGTAAAAAAAAACAGTAGGATCTTTCTTTAGTATAAAAACAGAGTCGCCAATGTAACCTCAATGTAATCACATTGTTCAGCTCCTGCACCTCCTCCTCCATCTCCGAAATGACCACATCAGTCACAAGCTGAAAGCACTGCAGCACTGCCTTGGCCAAGCGGCAACAGGTTGTGCTGAAGATAACATGCTTAATGCTTAGGTGACAAACCGCCCAGCTCTGCAGAGTTGTTGAAAGCTGTAACACAGCAGCTTGATCTGTGGCTCTCACTGCTGAACATACAGCCAGGCATGATCGTGTGTGACAATAAGCGGAACCTGGTGACGGAGAAATGACAGCCGGAGTAGATACGGTTTCCCTCTATGCCAGTCCTTTCACCGAGCTAAAGAATATGGCTGTGGTGAAATACAACTCCCACTGAGAAGCTGTTTCAGATTGAAAAACATTGTGCCCACCAGAGGATTTGATTCTGAGGGCTAACCTTTCTCACCCGCTCAAGAGCCCCATAGCAGCTGCAAAGTTAGCGCTATCATGAACTCTCCTGAGGTAGAAGCCAAGGCACACCAGAGGATTCTCTGGTGGGACCATTAAACCCTGCCGAGAAGCAGTCCTGGCTAAGAAAAGTGTGTGGGAAGGTTCCCGGACACTCTATGGCTGCTTTTTTACTGAGGTGGAAACCCACGCAAACACAGGGAGAACATACAAAATCCTTGCAGATGTGATGTTGTCCTTGCTGGGATTTGAACCCAGGATCCCAGCGCTGCAAGGCTTCAGTGCTAACCACTGATGGTATTGCTGCCTGTGGGTGGGTGGGTGGCTGGCTGCATACTTGCGCTTGCATTCCAAGGAGTGGGGTAGGGAGAACTGAACGCTGCACTGGGACAAGGACGTGGACGGTGATTCTTGCAAGTCTGCAACGACAGGTGCATGGCAGGAGGCATCTTCGCATGCGCCAAGGATTGCTTATGATGGGCATACTTTTAGGCAGTGACCTGGGAGTCAGAGATGCTTCCAGAGGTCTTCCCCATGCTGTTCCCATGTCTTTTCAGCATTGTATGCATGTGTCGGATGATGTGTCACACACCACATGGCCAGATAAGGTTGTAAAATGTTAAAATGACATTTCCCGGTGAATGCATTTGTCACGGTTGAGAGCAATGCAAAAGTGCAAAAACGCATCAAAAACGCTACGTGTGAACATAGCCCAAGGTGTGGAGGAGTATTTTTGGTTTTGGTTATTTATTTTGCCTTAGATACAAGTCATTACCCTGGAAAGGATGTTCCTTAACATATTTCCCAGGAAAATCCTTTTTGGTTTCGTTTTTGTGTTTTATTGTGAGTCCATAAAAGTGGCGTAATACCTCTGACAATGTTGTTGACAGCAGTGATCTGGGAGTCAGAGATGCTTCCAGGGGTCTTCCCTATGCTGTTCCCATGTCATTTGAGTACTGTTCCCATCGATTTGGGCAATTTTTAGGCCCTCTGCAGACCGCCGGGGAGAGCCACCTGAAAAATGCTCTAGTTTCCCATAGACTTACATTGGGCTCGTTGCTTGGGTCGAGCACCTGAGTATTCCAATGTGCTCGACCCGAGCAACGAGTACCCGAGCATTTTAGTGCTCGCTCATCACTAATAAAAATGTATTCTAGGTGAGGACAATAAATGGTCGTCCTTATCTGTACATTATAAGCATGGGTGGTACCAAAATAATTGCGGCAACAATGGTTGTCACATCACCATGCCAGTCTCTAGAAGGCTCATTTTCTTATATTATAAGATAATCAAATGTATGCCAACATATCCCGCCATATTTTAAATTTAGGATCCCAGGAAAGCTTAGCGAATAAAAAAACAGTGGAACATTTAAGTGGGGCCATATTTGTTACCATTAAGTCATTTATAACTAAGACCAAATTGTAGAAAACAATTCCCATTCATAAAGAAAGACATTTTTGGGGAATGTTGTCATATTTTAAAACCTCATCATAGTTTTTTTTTATCCATTAACGTCAATAAAGAAAACTGCATCTTTGAAGACCCCATGTAAAAATTAAGGGGAACTAGTCACATCGGAAACCACAATTTACCTGCAGATATAGGTTAATCTGCAGGTAAATAGATTTACAATGCTGAATGGAGATGCTTACTGAAAGTGCAGTGAGAAAAGGAACTTATCTACTCCAGAGACCTACCAGCTTTCAGTCATGGTGGTGGTGCAGGGAGCGGCTACAGTCACCGCTCACGGCACCGCTCCTGATACTGTGAGTGGTGGCCGTAAGTGATTGACAGCTTGCTCTGCACAGATGCACTGCAGGCAGGGCTAGTTTTAGAAAAAAAGTGGGGCCCTGAGCAAAAGTTTAAAGTGGGGCCCCAAATGCTCACATATTGCACCATCACCTAGCAACATTTTGGTTGTATTTACATGTGCTGAGTTCAGGCAATTAAATGAGCGTGATCGACAATACTGAAGTCGTTCGGAGCTTGTTTCCCGGCCTCTTTACACCCGCTGAGGAAGAATGATGGGCACAGAACAATCACTGAATCTGTCCACATACAGTATCATCTTATCAGCAGCACTTTTGCAGTTGTCGCCAGCAATGTGCTGCTGAGAACAATGATTTTTGATCCGGCATAAACAATCCAATCACTCGATGAATGAGCAGCATTTTGCTTGTATAGTATAATACACCCCATAGTCCTCCACATAGTATAATGCACCCCATAGTCCTTCATATTGTATAATGCACACCTCATAGTCATCCATATAGTATAATATGCCCCATAGCCCTCCATATAGTATAATACACTCCCCATAGTCCTCCATAAGGTATAATACACTCCCGATAGTCCTCCATATACTATAATAAATTACACTCCCCAGAGTGCTCCATATAATATAATACACTCCCCATAGTCCTCCATATAGTATAATGCACTCCCCATAGTCCTCCATATAGTATAATGCATTCCCCATAGTCCTTTATATAGTATAATACATTCCCCATAGTCCTCCATATAGTATAATGCACACCCCATAGTCCTCTATATGGTATAATACATTCCCCATAGTCCTCCATATAGTATAATGCACACCCCATAGTCCTCTATATAGTATAATGCGCAACCTATAGTCCTCCATATAGTATAATGCACACCCCGTAGTTATCTATATAGTATAATGCATTCCCCATAGTCCTCTATATAGTATAATACATTCCCAATAGTCCTCCATATAGTATAATGCACACCCCATAGTCCTCTATATGGTATAATACATTCCCCATAGTCCTCCATATAGTATAATGCACACCCCATAGTCCTCTATATAGTATAATGCGCAACCTATAGTCCTCCATATAGTATAATGCACACCCCGTAGTTATCTATATAGTATAATGCATTCCCCATAGTCCTCTATATAGTATAATACATTCCCCATAGTCCTCCATATAGTATAATGCACTCTCCATGGTCCTCCATATCGTATAATGCACAGTACCACATCCTTCCTATAGTATAATGCACTCCATAGTCCTTGATACAGTATAATGCAGGTCCCATATATTACATATCGTATAATGCACAGTACCACATTCTTCCTATAGTATAATGCACTCCATAGTCCTTGATACAGTATAATGCAGGTCCCTTATATTACATATAGTATAATGCACACTCCCAAGGCCTTGATAGAGTATAATGCAGCCCCCATATAGTACATCTATAATACTGTATAGCACTGGATGTGTTCGTCTATTCTAAGCCTCTATAGACTGCGCCTGCCCATTCAAGCTCCAGACAGAAGAAAGCATCCAGCCGTTACAGGTGACAGGTAGGAGTGTGGAGCCGGAGATCGCGGTATGCGTAGACACTGAATGCATACTGCGATCTCCGGCACCAAAAGCACATACCTGCTGGGAAAAGTGTGTTGTCGCAGCGCCTCTGTTCGGGCCTGGAGGCCGGGGAGGAGTGCAGCGTCGGAATCAGCACATGCGCATCGAGCGCTATCTTGTGCCATTTTAGTGAAGACACATTTGCAGTGCGTCTTCAACAAAATGGCGCCTGACAACTCGGTATGCTCACGCGTGTACTCCGGCTCCATTTTGTTGAATGCACTCTGCAAATATGTCTTCACTAAAATAGAGCCGGATATCACGCTATGCAGGCGCTGATTCCGGAGCCATTTTAGTAAAATAACACAGGCGACGCACTGCAGGGGAGTGATGAAAAGGTGAGTAGGAGTGTTTTTTTATTTAATTTATGGAGGATGGGGGAGCACATAACAGGATGGGGGTGCACAAAACAGGATGGGGTGCACAAAACAGGATGGAGGAGCACAAAACAGGATTGGGGAGCACAAAACAAGATGGGAGAGCAAATAACAGGATAGGGGGCACAAAACAGGATGGGGGAGCTCATAACAGGATGAGGGGCACAAAACAGGATGGGGGAGCACATACCAGTATGGGGGCACACATAACAGGATGGGGGCACACAACACAGGATGGGGGCGCACAAAACAGGATGGGAGCGAACAAAACAGGATGGGGGATCACATAACAGGATGGGGGATCACATAACAGGATGGGGGAGCACGGACCAGGATGGGGGAGCACATATCAGGATGGGGGTGCACATAACAGGATAGGGGTGCCCATAACAGGATGGGGGAGCATATGCCAGGATGGGGGAGCATATGCCAGGATGGGGGAGCACATAACAGGAAGGGGCACAGGATGGGGGAGCACATAACAGGATGGGGGACCAGGATGGGGGAGCATGGACCAGGATGGGGGAGCATCGACCAGGATGTGGAGCATATACCAATAAAAATGCTTGCCACCCGGGCATAGTACTGGTTCAGTAGCTAGTATAGTATAATGCACCCCATAGTCCTCAATAGAGTATAATGCAGCCCCCCTCATAGAGTATAATGCAGCCCCCCATAGAGTATAATGCAGCCACCCCATAGAGTATAATTCAGCCACCCTCATAGACCTGGATGAGGAAGCATATACCAATAAAAATGCTCGCCACCTGGGCATAGAACGGGATTGTGATGAATGGCACCAGAGAGATTTCACAGAATCCCACCGTTGCCACCACATGTGAAGAATGGCACCGGAGAGACCCCGCAGAATCCCACTGCTGCACCACTTGTGAAGGATCCACACCTCACCATCCGCCTGACGTCACAATTATGTCAGACAGAACATGTGATATAGATCTGGCCTTCCGCACCCCCTCGGGGACACGTAAGGTCAGATTGGTACAGTTCTACACAGACACCCCCTGTCCGCACATGTACAGGAAGGCACCGGGAGTGAGAAGAGGTGGCCCACTCAGTCACTGATGTGGCACCACACTCGCTCAGACCCCTGACAGGTTGAGAGGTCCCTTCACTAGCCCCAGTGAAGCAGAACCTCGTCGGCCTGGTAGAGATGCCACCAGTTCCTATTAAATATAATTCCCACTAGTGGATCGGGGGATTATATTGGACCAGGAACCAGCCCCAGTAGAGTGTTCTTTGGACCGAACAACAAAAGTGAGGATTCGTGGATCGAGATAAAAGAGCAGCCCAAGGTTAAATTATACATTTAATCGCCTTAAGGGCATACTAGACAATATACTATATATTTAAGGGTTATACATACATAATGGTCAGAGACTCAAACACGATAGTAGTGGTACAAAAGACATAAGCAGATACTGTAGTAAGAGTCAGTTACCAATCAGATGGAAGGCCTGGCTTGTGGGGGAGGGGCTGCCACATGGGAGGCTTGTGGGTCCCTCTCTCTTTTCTTTGCCTTTCCTCACACGATGTATTGTCACAACCTCCCAGAGAAAAAGACCATGAGCCAGAGCTGCGGCAGCTCTTAACCTCTCTGTGTCACCCCCCCTTCTGCCCCCTGGGCTGGACCTAAATCTCCACCCCTGGCCTCTCTTAGCTATAAGCTCCAAAAACTAAAATGGGCTATACTTCCTTAATGGACAGTCCTAGGGAGCCGGTTCTGGTGTCATCGGATCCAGCCGGGCCACTGCTATGCGTGGAGACCAAACACAGTGGCCCTAGGGATTTCCGAAAAGCTGTGCCATGTATCTCCCCATCCCTACGCGCTAGACTGTGCTGAAAGCCAGGGTGACATTCCTCATGATCATGTGATTCCAAAAATCTATTTGGTGTATCGCTGGGATGTATCTTATTTCCATAACTCGGTGTTGAATTATAATTATATGACACAAAGGGGATGCCGCATGGCTGCGGTCCACAGGGGTTTTTCCTGTAGCAGCTCCACAGCTGAGAGCTGCTGTGAGACATTTGTCACTCACTGTCTCTCTGCCCCCTCCCTTCTTAGCTGAAGCAGTGTCCGTTACAGCTGTACACTGTAAACCATTATAATCCCCTGCCAAACAGGATACAATGATTGACATGGGATTATATCTACAATATTCTTACAGGGTTCAATAGCTAGTATAGTATAATGCACCCCATAGTCCTCAATAGAGTATAATGCAGCCCCCCATAGCGTATAATGCAGCCCTCCATAGAGTATAATGCACCCCTCCATAGAGTATAATGCAGCCCCCATATAGAGTATAATGCAGCCCCCTCATAGAGTATAATGCAGCCACCCCATAGAGTATAATGCAGCCACCCCATAGAGTATAATGCAGCCCCCCATAGAGTATAATGCAGCCCTCATAGAGTATAATGCAGCCCCACTCATAGAGTATAATGCAGCCCCTCCATAAAGTATAATGCAGCCACCTCATAGAGTATAATGCAGCCCTCCATATAGTATAACGCAGCCCCCCATATAGTGATGCTGATACAGTTGAATGCGGGGGGGCCGGCACTGGCCCCCCTGACTCACAGGCCCCATAGCGGCCGCGTGGTGTGCCGCTATTAGTGGCACGCCACTGGCTGGTGGCCCCTGGGGGAGTGAGGGCCCTAGGCAGATGCCCAGTCTGACTGCCCCAAACGCTGGCACTGACTGCAGGACTGCTTAGCACTGTAACATTGATCCAGAGAACTAGTTTGATTGCTGTATTTGGAGTCAGGAAGGAAATTTTCCCCTAATATGGGGCAATAAGCATCAGCCTCGTGGGGTTTTTTCCTTCCTCTGTATCAACATATTAGGGTATAGGTTGAACTTTATGGACTTATGTCTGCCTTCAACCTGTCATGTGAGACAACGCTATTGATCGGTTTATCTGCAGGTTAATAGCTTTCTGACACCGTGCGGCGCCGGCACTAAGAGCCCCGCTGCAAGGAGGAAATTAGCTTTATTCCCCTCGGCAGCGGTCCAGTCACCGGGGCGGCGCCGGCATAATTTCAGTCCCAGCTCAGTGTATAGAGAGTGGCGGCTGCATAGACTGACAGCAGCTCAGCATTAGGGCCAGCTGTCAGTCAGTGCCACGGCGCTGCTCACCATACATAGGGCCGTGACTGAAGTCGCGCCAGCTCCATCTCTATGACTGGAAGCCGAACGCTGCTGGGGGTAACAAAGTTCAATAACTCCCGGCAGCCGGGCTGTCAGTGCAAGAGCTGGGACGGTTCAGAATGCTATTAACCTGCAGATTAACCCCATGTCTGCAGGTTAATAGTCATTTTTGAGCTATGTAGTTTGTGTTTGAAAAAGAACACACAAGACGGGTAAAAATGAAAACTATGAAATTGCTATTCCACTCTGGAACTTCTTCCTTCATACAGCAGCGCGGTCTACTCTGAAACGTCAATCTCCTTTTTATACTAATCGATATGCAGAAGAGGGTTCACCTCCATTTGCCGATGAGACTGCAGCTGCTGTAATATTCATGTGCTATTATTGGAGTTGTGACAATTACATCAGGTGAGCAACTCCATAACTCCCTTTTCATCTGCACCTTTCAATATCACCCTATGTGCGCTTGTCTCCCCCCTTTTTTTTCTTTAAAGGGAAGCTGTTACCAGGTTTGGCCGATATGAAATATAGCCTGAACCTTTCAGCGCTAATACACAGCATTCTATAATGCTGTTTATAAGCCCCCGATCCAGCCTGCAAGAGAAGAAAAATAGCTTTTATTATACTCACCTGGGGGGTGGTTCGGTCTGAAGGGTGTCGCTCGGCTTCATCCGGTGCCTCCCTTCTTCTTACGATGCCATCCTCCTTCTTGCTTCATGTGGATGATATGTCCCGACTCCCTACGTCATCCACACAGTCTCCAAGGAATTGCAGTACTGCGTAGGCGTATTTCTCTGCCCTGACTAGGGCAGAGTAAAGTACTGCAGTGCGCAGGCGTCGGGAAAGGTCAAAGAGCCCTGGTGCATGCTCACTGCAATACTTTACTCTGCCCTAGTCAGGACAGAGAAGTACGCCTACCCAGGAGTACAATGCCTTGGAGACTGTGTGGAAAACGTAGAAACACGTCATCCACACAAAGAAAGAAGGAGGATGGCATCGCAAGAAGACAGGAGACGCCGGACAAAGACGAGCGACACCCCTCGGACCGGATCAACCCCCCAGGTGAGTATAATAAAAGCTCTTTTTCTTCTCTTGCAGGTCTGATCGGGGACAGATATACAGCATTATAGAATACTGTATATCAGGGCAGAAAGGTAGTGGCCGTATCTCATATTGTTCAAACCTGGTGACAGGTTCCCTTTAATTACATGATTTCGTAGACCTAATGGAAAACAGAAGAATTAACTGGGTAGAAAGGCAAAATGAGCAATTGAAAGTACACAGTGATGATTGCAAATATATTGAGGGTAAAAACTTTGTTGGGAATGCTTCTTTAAGAAGGGGATTTGTGTCGCGCTGCAGAAAGGGAAGCATTTCCCACAAACATCTGACCATACAACAAAGAGAATCAACTTTGTAACATAAGTTTCCCACATAGTTATACATTAGGACTTGCAATCTATGTTATTGTTACATTTCTACTAGATTAGTATAAATTTGCATATCTCACATATTAGAATGCTAATTTTGCAAATGTTCAACTCAAAAATATATTTCCAGCTGTGCAGCTTTTTCTACTATTGAAAAGGGCCCTAGCGCTGATTAATTTATGTTAAGTGCATATCCACAGTTACTCCTGTGTTGTTTTCATTCTTACCAATGACACATGTCACTTTTGTCAGGCCGCATTATCATGTCACTGCAGTAGACAACTCTGGCTGCGGAGCAGTGTGCATTGTGCTATATGAGACTTGGCCACAGTATCAAACCTTTATATGTTATGTTAAATTGTAGAGAACAGAGGATCCATCAGCGGAGGATCAAGTTTGAGTCTATTCTCCTGATGTACAATACAATGTTATATTGTGGTACCGTGTTAGCCAGAAAAATTGATGTAAATACTTTTATGCCAAAAAATGACAAAAGTATTCTCGGAGTGATACCTTTATTGGCTAACCAGAAAAATATATATATGTGCAAGCTTTCAGAGCACAGAGGCTCCTTCGTCAGGAAATATTACAAATGAATTCATAAGACAAGGGGCAAAACATTTAAGAGATGTTACAGCAAGACATTTGTTCATGAGGAGGAGGGGGTGATGCCTCCTAATGATAAGTCCAAGAGATATCTGTGGGAATGCTTAATTATTTGGAGAGCATCTGGTGGAGGTATGCATTGACTCCATGTAGTGAGTCATAAACCTAGGTGTTAGATTGAGTCCTGTTGTCAGTGAATTGAACATCTTTATCAATTTGAATTCCCAGATTCTTCTCTCCCTGTCGTCTTTGAAGTGACCTTTTAGTACTAAAACTTTTAGATCTTTCATACAGTGTCCCTGACTAGAGAAATGTTTTCCCACAGGCGTGTCCAGTTTCATTCTTAATTGTGTGTCTGTATAAATTCATTCTTGTTTTCAGTTTTTGCATAGTTTCTCCAATATAAACTCCTTTCGGGCACCTTGTACATTGTATCATGTACACCACATTGGAGGATGTACATGAAAAGACATCCATGATTTTGTAGTCCTGATTTTTGTTTGGTATGCGGACTGTATGTGTTGGTAATATGTGGGTACAAGTTTTGCATTTTTTGATTTTACATGGGAATGTGCCCGTCACTGATGGTGATGAGAGGACACTTCTGACAAGGAGATTCCTTAAGTTAGGGGGCTGTTTGTAGGAGAGAAGTGGTAGTTCTGGAATATTTCTTTCAGTTTGTGGTCTCTGTGGAATATGGGTAGGAGATCACCACCAATTTTCCTTAGGATGTTCATGTGGGGGTTGTATGTGACCACAAGAGGTACCCTGATGTTATCCTCCTTTTGTCTGTAATCCAGGAGGCTGCTTCTTGGGATTCTTGTAGCTCTGTGGATCTATTCATCTGTTACCAGTGCATGGTATCCTTGTTGTAGGAATGTATTCCGCAGTGAGAGTAGCTGCAGTTTTCTGTCCTTGTTGTCTGAACTATATATAGTATATTCTCCTGAAATTCACGTATTCAAGTATTTTGATATTTGCGACTCCCTCTCCCTTTCGTATTTTACTGAGATCCAAGGGGTAACATTTCTCGTTGCGGAGAATGACTTGTTAAGCATATCAAGGTGAGGAGACTTTTAAGCCGCAATGCTAGTCTAGGAAATCTGCAAATTGTCTCTTCAGAGAGGAAGAGGACTAGAACTCTAGTGCCACCTACAGGAAGTAGCAATCCTAAAATTCTATATCAACCCTTTAATAAGCCTTGTCACATGACTTATTATAAAAGCCAGAATCTCAATTTGTAGACACTTTGTTTCAGGGTACTGCCTCTCGTCAGTGCAAAGTGTGAGATCTGGTTTGGCTGGGTGAGAGGTGTCTGACCGGGATCCAATTGATACCCTGAAACACAGTGTCTGCAAATTGAGATTCTGGTTCTGGCTTTTATCATAAGTCATGTGACTTTTAGGATTGCTACTTACTATAGGTGGCACTAGAGTTCTAGTCCTCTTCCTCTCTGAAGAGACAATTTGCATATTTCCCAGAGGAACATTGCGGTTTAAAAGTCTCCTCACCTGATGTGCTTAACATGTCACTCTCTGCAAGGAGAAACGTTACCCCTTGGATCGCGGTCAGACGCCTCTCACCCAGCCAAACCAGATCTCACACTTTGTACTAATGGGGGGCAGTACCCTGAAACACAGTGTCTGCAAATTCTGGTTCTGGCTTTTATAATAAGTCATGTGACAAGGCTCGTTAGAGGGTTGATATTGGTTGTTGTTAGTCCATACCGTGACAGCACTGTATTATCTCCATACGTGTCATTGCCGTATTCCCTCCATAATGTGTCATCACCATATTATCCCCATACCGTGACATCTCCGTATTATCTCCATACCGTGACATCACTGTATATCTCCATATGTGACATCACTGTATATCTCCATATGTGACATCACTGTATTATCTCCATATGTGACATCACTGTATATCTCCATATGAGACATCACTGTGTTATCTCCATATGTGACATCACTGTATTATCTCCATATGTGACATCATTGTATTATCTCCATATGTGACATCACTGCATTATCTCCATACTGTGACATCACTGTATTATCTCCATACTGTTACATCTATAATATAACCGGGGATGCGTCCCTCTGTCTGAAGCCTCGACATACTGCTCATGCGCGACGCGCAGTCTGGCTCCAGACAGAATCACGCATCCAGCCGTTACAGGTAAGAGGAGTGTATGGCGCCGGAGATTGGGGTATGCGTAGACACTGAACGCATACCGCTATCTCCGGCACCATACTTACCTGATTGGGAGGAGCGTTGCCGCGGCGCCTCTCTTCGCCAGAGACCGGGGCAGGAGTGAGGTGTCGGATCGGCGCATGCGCATAGCGCTATCTGGCGCCATTTTACTGAAGACACATTTACAGTGTGTCTTCAGCAAAATGGCGCTGGACAGCGCGGTGCTCCGGCGCCACAATCCTCCCCCAGCCTCCGGCAGAACAGGACGCAGCAGCGCTGGAGTACAGAGAAGAAAGGTGAGTATAACTGTTTATTTTTTTTGTATGTGTGTACAGTGTGAAAGTGATGAGGGGGCCACACATACCAGGATTGTGGGGTGAGGGGACCATGTATATACCAGGATTGCTAGGTGAGGGGACCATGCATATACCAGGATTGGGGGGTGAGGGGTACCACACATACCAGGATTGGGGGGTGAGGGGTACCACACATAACAGGATTGGGGGTGAGGGGACCATGCATACCAGGATTGGGGGGTGAGGGGACCATGCATACCAGGATTGGGGGGTGAAGGGGCCATGCATGCCAGGATTGGAGGGTGAGGGGACCATGCATACCAGGATTGGGGAGTGAGGGTACCATGCATACCAGGATTGGGGGGTGAGGGGTACCACACATACCAGGATTGGGGGTTGAGGGGACCATGCATACCAGGATTGGGGGTGAGGGGACCATGCATACCAGGATTTGGGGGTGAGAGGACAATGCATACCAGGATTTAGGGGTGAGGGGACCATGCATACCAGGATTGGGGGTGAGGGGTACCACACATACCAGGATTGGTGGGTGAGGGGACCATGCATACAAGGATTGGGGGGTGAGGAGTACCACACATACCAGGATTGGGGTGTGAGGGGACATGCATACCAGGATTGGGGGGTGATGAGTACCACACATACCTGTATTGGGGGGTGAGGGGGTACCACATATACCAGGATTGGGGGGTGAGGGGTACCACACATACCAGGATTGGGGGGTGAGGAGTACCACACATACCAGGATTGAGGGGTGAGGGGACCATGCATACCAGGATTGGGGGTGAGGGGTCCCACACATACCAGGATTGGTGGGTGAGGGGCCCATGCATACCAGGATTGGGGTGTGAGGGGACATGCATACCAGGATTGGGGGGTGAGGGGTACCACACATACCTGGATTGGGGTGTGAGGAGGTACCACATATACCAGGATTGGGGGGTGATGGGTACCACACATACCAGGATTGGGGTGTGAGGGGACATGCATACCAGGATTGGGGAGTGAGGGGTACCACACATACCAGGATTCGGGGGGTGAGGGGCACCACACATACCAGGATTGGGGTGTGAGGGGACATGCATACCAGGATTGTGGGGTAAGGGGACCATGTATATACCAGGATTGTTAGGTGAGGGGACCATGCATATACCAGGATTGGTGGGTGAGGGGTACCACACATACCAGGATTGGGGGTGAGGGGTACCACACATAACAAGATTGGGGGGTGAGGGGACCATGCATATACCAGGATTGGGGGATGATGGGACCATGCATACCAGGATTGGAGGGTGAGGGGACCATGCATACCAGGATTGGGGGGTGAGGGGACCATGCATACCAGGATTGGGGGTTGAGGGGGTTATGCATGCCAGGATTGGGGGGTGAGGGGACCATGCATACCAGGATTGGGGGGTGAGGGGTACCATGCATACCAGGATTGGGGGTGAGGGGTACCACACATACCAGGATTGGGGGTTGAGGGGACCATGCATACCAGGATTGGGGGGTGAGGGGACCATGCATACCAGGATTGGGGGGTGAGGGGACCATGCATACCAGGATTGGGGTGTGAGGGGACCATGCATACCAGGATTGGGGGTGGGGGGTACCACACATACCAGGATTGGTGGGTGAGGGGACCATGCATACAAGGATTGGGGTGTGAGGGGTACCACACATACCAGGATTGGGGATTGGGGTGTGAGGGGACATGCATACCAGGATTGGGGGGTGAGGGGTACCACACATACCTGTATTAGGGGGCGAGGGGGTACCACATATGGCAGGATTGGGGGGTGAGGGGTACCACACATACCAGGATTGGGGGGTGAGGGGTACCACACATACCAGGATTTGGGGATGAGGGGACCATGCATACCAGGATTGGGGGGTGAGCGGTCCCACACATACCAGGATTGGTGGGTGAGGGGACCATGCATACCAGGATTGGGGTGTGAGGGGACATGCATACCAGGATTGTGGGGTGAGGGGTACCACACATACCAGGATTGGGGGGTGAGGGGGTATCACATATACCAGGATCGGGGCGTGAGGGGTACCACACATACCAGGATTGGGGTGTGAGGGGACATGCATACCAGGATTGGGGGGTGAGGGGTACCACACATACCAGGATTGGGGGGTGAGGGGTACCACACATACCAGGATTGGGGTGTGAGGGGACATGCATACCAGGATTGGGGGGTGAGGGGTACCACACATACCTGGATTGGGGGGTGAGGGGGTACCACATATACCAGGATTGGGGGTGAGGGGTACCACACATACCAGGATTGGGGGGTGAGGGGTACCACACATACCAGGATTGGTGGGTGAGGGGACCATGCATACCAGGATTGGGGTGTGAGGGGTACCACACATACCTGGATTGGGGGGTGAGGGGTACCACACATACCAAGATTTGGGGGTGAGGGGTACCACACATACCAGGATTGGGGGGTGAGGGGTACCACGCATACCAGGATTAGGGGTGAGGGGTACCACGCATACCAGGATTGGGGGGTGAGGGGTACCACGCATACCAGGATTGGGGGGTGAGGGGACCATGCATACCAGGATTGGAGGGTGAGGGGTACCATGCATACCAGGATTGGTGGGTGAGGGGACCATGCATACCAGGATTGGGGCGGTGAGAGGACCATGCATACCAGGATGAGGGGTACCACAAATACCATTATTGGGGTATGAGGGGCCCATGCATACCAGGATTGGGGGTGAGAGGACCATGCATACCAGGATTAGGGGGTGAGGGGACCATGCAAACCAGGATTGGGGGGTGAGGGGACCATGCATACCAGGATTGGGGGGTGAGGGGTGCCATGCATACCAGAATAGGGATGAGGGGTACCATACATACCATGATAGGAATGCGGGGTACCATGCATACCAGGATGAGGGATGGGGTGCCATGCATACCAGGATGAGTGGTAACATGCATACCAGAATAGGCATGAGGGGTACCATGCATACCAGGATAAGGATGAGGGGTGCCATGCATACTAGGATGATGGATTAGGTGCCATGCATACCAGGTTTCTGGGATGAGGAGGCCATACATACCAGAATTGGGATGAGGGGTGCCATATGTACCAGGATATGGATGAGGGGTACTATGTATGCCAGGATAGGGATGAGGGGTACCATGTATACCAGGATTGGGGATGAGGGGCTCGTGCATACCAGGATAGGGATGAGGAGTGCCATACATACCAGGATGGGGGTGAGGGAGCCATGCATATCAGGATTGGGGATGAGGGGTGCCATGCATATCAGGATTGAAGATGAGGGGTGCCATGCATACCAGGATTGGGGATGAGGGGTGCCATGCATACCAGGATTGGGGATGAGGGCTGCCATGCATACCGGGATTGGGGATGAGGGGTACAAGGAATACCGGGATTGGGGATGAGGGGTGCTATGCATACCGGGATTGGGGATGAGGGGTGCCATGCATACCGGGATTGGGGATGAGGGGTGCCATGCATACCGGGATTGGGAATGAGGGGTGCCATGCATACCGGGATTGGGGATGAGGGGTGCCATGCATACCGGGATTGGGGATGAGGGGTGCCATGCATACCGGGATTGGGGATGAGGGGTGCCATGCATATCGGGATTGGGGATGAGGGGTGCCATGCATACCAGGATTCGGATGAGGGGCCATGCATACCAGGATGGGGATGAGGGATGGGGTACCATGCATACCAGGATAGGGATGAGGGGTGCCATGCATACCAGGATTGGGGATGAGGGGTGCCACGCATGCCAGGATTGGGGGTGAGGTGTGCCACGCATACCTGGATTGGGGGTGAGGGGTGCCATGCATACCAGGATTGGGGGTGAGGGGTGCCATGCATACCAGGATTGGGGGTGAGGGGTGCCATGCATACCAGGATAGGGATGAGGGGTGCCATGCATACCAGGATAGGATGGTGGGGACAGGAGGGGGCAGCACAAATACCAGGAGGGGGGCAGCACATACCAGCATGGGAGACCATATACCAATAAAAATGCTCGCCACCCGGGTGTAGAACGGGTTCAATAGCTAGTCATTGTATATCTCCATATGTGACATCATTGTATTATCTCCATATGTGACATCATTGTATTATCTCCATACTGTGACATCACTGTGTTATCTCCATATGTGACATCACCGTATTATCTCTATACTGTGACATCACCGTATTATCTCCATATGTGACATCACCGTATTATCTCCATATGTGACATCACTGTATTATCTCCATGTGTGACATCACTGTATTATCTCCATATGTGACATCACTGTATCATCTTCATATGTGACATCACTGTATTGTCTCCATACTGTGACATCACCGTATTATCTCCATATGTGACATCACTGTATTATCTCCATATGTGACATCACCGTATTATCTCCATATGTGACATCACTGTATGATCTCCGTACTGTGACATCACTGTGTTATCTCCATATGTGACATCACTGTATGATCTCCGTACTGTGACATCACTGTAATAGTTACGCCTGTGATTATCCTTGTGAGCATTATCCGGATGCATTTTTCCCACACAGTGACACTGCTGTGTGGATTTCAAGGAACATACGTATATGAAGTGCAAAAAAAAAGAAATAGAATAATTTATTAAGAAAGCATTTCCAATGTATTACATGTAATATTTGATACATGTCAGATTTTATGCAACTCATTGAAGTTTCTATTTTCATATCTTCAAATTAATCAGATTTTACCAGGCAACTTCTACATCTCGACTAGTCCTGATACATTACTATTGTCAGTTTTTCCTCTATTCCTGAATTTCAACATCGGAGTTTATGTAGTGATGGATATATATGGCAAGCATTATTAAATATGGCAGACATTTAATATGACTAGTGGATTTATGAGCAGATCCTAGCAGAATATCTTCCTATGTTCCTTTAAATCAAGGTGCTGTCTGAGTTCTCCTTTCATCACTGTCAATTTTCTCAGCAGTGCGAGTACAGCTGCACATACATAATGATTTTTTATTGCTATGACCAGTAATGTATCAAAACAATCAATTAGATTAGATTACAATTCATTAAATTATTAACATATTTATTGACCATGTTAAATGTTACTGAAATATTTGGCAATGGGATAAGTCATGAACATCAATACTCCACGCTATGCATTAAAGGGAATCTTTTACAACGGTTTGCATGGCGTGTTGCTGTACTGCATCCTAGTACAGATCTAATCATGCTACTTGTCAGGAATCACCATACAGGGACGACACTGGGGAGATCACGTGATATCTCACCATGCTATCACACTGTCAGTATTTCGTCTGGAATCGCGGGCACGCGATCCAGACTACTCACTACGTGGATATCGACAAGTGACCAGTGAGAGTATGGCGTTACACCTCTGGGTTCCAAAGCCTGGAATCCGTGTTTATGCCCTCCGTACTGTCACTGTCAGTTTCACGATGGCCCAAGCATTATTATTCTCTGCCACCACCGGCCGAGTTTGAAATATAATACAGGCCTGGCCCGACGCCTGCGTTTTGGTAGCGTATATGGCTTCGGGGAAGGGAAAGATTACAGGACAAAAGAAACAGAACTATTACATTTTATATTTAATCCAAAAGGGAGGCAGTATTTAGGAAAAATATATACAAGGATGTTACAAAGGAGACATTACAATACATAAGCAGTTACACAAATAAAACAGGATAAAAGGAGAAACTTATACTATAAAGACCGCTGCGATGATTCAATATAGGTGGAGGGGAGACGCTCCGGTTACTGTTATCGAACAGGGTCCTCCGCTATGATAGACATATACTCCAGGGCAAAGAATATGGCTTCAGCCTTATGCTGAAGGGAGAGACCCCCTGTGATGACATCACAGGGGCTGGGCTCCACCCTTCAGATTTGTATTAAAAACCTGTTTTTTGGGATAATTCATCATGCGCTGATCCCAGAAGCCCAAAACTGATATCATATTTTCTATTATGATTTTACCTTCATCTAGATGCCACACATCGCATAGCTGCAGTCTGCTATTTGGGTGTTTTGGCGCTACAGCTCCCTGAGTTTGCTTACAGCCCTGGAAAACTATGGATGCGTTCCTGGGCTGGTTCGGTCACTAATAATATGGGTCCCGTTATTGTCAGACGCATGGAACATACAATATTTCATATTGCATTTCATAGTCGGATTGTCTGGGGATTTCTTTGTTAAGCTCGGGAAAGCAACTTTCCCAGTTAGAAGCAAATTAGTGCAATCCTGCCAGTAATTACCCCCCTGCGTGTGTCAGGGACAAGAGGCTCGCATCTTAACGAAGTCTGGTGACACCTCTTGGCTGGAATTTGTTTGTGTAAGGCCTTTTGGCTGTGGGTGATAATTTGCAGGAAGATACTGTATATTTTCACGGAGACAGCTCTCAAAAGATGGATAAGGGAGGGGGTGAAGAAAAGGCCTGAGAGAAATTTCCAATATCTATGCCAGACTTTCAATATTCTTCAATATCTCCCTGACACGCCTGATTAAAGAAGTTGTCCGGTACTTTTTTTTAAATTGCCCAATGTATTCAGCATGTGGGCATAAGTATATTTGTAAATATCTTCTGTTGCTGATAATGCCTGTGAGCGGCGCGATCGGTGGCAGCTCACAGGCATCACGTGACCCCGCACTGACATCACGACAAGTGAGGCGTGACTCAGCGCTGGGGTTCCCACGGTGGCTGCTGAGTTGTGGGCGGAGTTATTCCCCGCGTCACACCCAGCATCCACCGCGCGCTTTCCCAATGAATGGGGAGAGCGCACGGTGGATGCCGGGTGTGACGCAGGGGAATAACCCCGCCTACAACCCAGCAGCCACCGGTTTAACGCGGAAGAGGGATCCTCGGCTGCAGCCTGGACTTGTCGCGACGTCAGCGGATGTCAGTGCCGGCTGGAGCCGGGGGTCACGTGATGCCTGTGAGCGGCCAGCTAAAGCACCGCTCACAGGCATTATCTGCAACACAAGGTATTTACAGAGATATGACGTGCCCCCTGGGCCTGTGTTGTGCAGGGGATACCCGGAGCCGGATCGCTGGGGGTTGTAGTCTCCGTGGCGCTGACCCGGTCCGTGCCCAGGGTGGTCAATTCAGTGGCAGTCTTAGTGTAATAACAAGTTTCCAACTACGCCACCCGTGGATTGCAGTCAGTGGGGACCGCCGCTGCGCTGCAGACCGCTAAGGCTGATGCTGTATGCGCAGCAAAGTATGGAATAACTCCCCACGGGAGAAGTATTGCCTCAGGGCAGCTAGTGTGGATGATGAGAGTGATGGTGTGAGCGTCCCAGTACTGATGGTGCTGGTGCGGCGATGAAACACAGAGACGTGTGGTTGCAGTTTCCAATGCTTTACCCACAGTTCTTTACTGGTCCTAGTCACCTCGGTACCAGCGGTGACTGCCCGAGCCGTGTTGCGTCCACCAGGCAAGGGGCTCGACCAACCCCCAGGCAATTCCAGAGCGTGGCACAGTGCTCCCTTCTCTTCCTTTCTCTGGCCGTCCCCACCAGTGACCCACCTTTGTCCAGCTTCCTCGGGCCTTCTCTTGGCGAAACCTATCTCCGGTTTCCCTGACCCTATGTGGTATGCTTTCCTGGTGGATGTAGTGAGGGGTCGCACCAAGTTGTGGTCACAACCTCCGGTCTTTGGCTGAGGAATTTATTGCCTCCACCAATTTGGGTTCCGGTACCCTGTTCTGCCAACCCGTCACCCGCAATCTCCTGGGCCTATGGGGTTCCTTCTGTCCTTGTGTCTCTGGGCCTTTCTCTGTGTTCCTGTTCCTTTCTTACTTTCCTTTCTGTTCCTTTCTGTTTCCGTTCTCTCTGGCTCCGGCCTTCACCCTGCCTCGTGGAGCTGGGCCCAGACTGAGCCACAGCTCTCCGTCAGCCCTCTCTGGCTGAACTCCTTCTCTCACTCCTCTCCTCTGACTGTCTCGTCTGTCTCTCCTCTCAGAACTAAGATGGTGCCCACCTTATATACCTCCCTCTCTGTGTGAGCCCAGGTGACTAGCAACCAATGGGCTCCTACCTATGCCCAGAGACCCACCCCTATCTGCTCCTACACCACTGGGCTTTCCTTCCCCTCCCCACTCCAGCCAGGGACAGATGCTGTTGTGCCTGCACTCCTGTCTCGTGGGAGCACCGTTGAACTGTCCCTCGGAAATGGGTTGTGTGTGGTGCATGCAGCCTACCGAGTCCTGGTCCACACTCCATCCTTACCCGGGAGTGGAATATCACACCTCTGGTTTGAGGTGCAATACCCCTGTAGCAGCCGAGCCCTCGGGGTGCTACAGATACTTATGCCCACATGATGAATACATTGGGCAACTTAAAAAAGTACCGGACAACCCCTTTAATCTGTCAGGCTTACCATTTGGAAAAAAGTATGTATAAAATTACCAAGGCTTCTCTTACCAATCATTTGGAAGAGGCTGCATTGGGGACCAGTTACATTCTGCTTGCTGCTCGCATGCCCACTCTTTGATTGACATCGCACGTAAGGCAGCAGTGTTTACATTTACATAAACCATATGTTATTTCCCAGCGTGTATTGCATTCCCTATAAGTGTCACATCTCCTCCAGAGCCTGCTTCTGTCACTAGGTGCTGCCGTATTCACTCTGCGGTGGCACTGGTGATAGAAAAGATGTCGGACTCAGAACCAGAAGCTCTGGATGGTGCAGGTTCTGTCCAGCCACTAAATTTAAGGTGGTTGGGACATGCAGTGACCTCCAGTCTGACAGTATGGGCGTCTGAGCTGTTCAGCTGGAATTATCTGCTCTCTGCTTCAATCAATTGGAGAGCACCACACCCTACTTAAGCTTACAGCTTACTACAGGAAGCAGCCAGATATAGCTTTATGCTCCTCTGGTGAAGGTCTGTCTGTTCAGCTTCTGTGTAGTATTTGTGCTTTCCTGTTTTGACCTTGGCTTGTTTACTGACATTTCTCCTGCCTAACGATTTTGTACCTTTGCTGCCTTTTGGTTTTGGCCCAGCAAGCCGACTATCCTTCATGCCAGCTTGCACCACCGAACAGCAGCTGGCTCTATGGCCCTTGCCCAGGGACCCCTGTGTAAGTTCCAATCTCTGTATAGGGGGTAATGGGTGAAGGCCAGGACTTTGGGAAACAGAGTACCTTGCGCTAAGCCCGTTCATGGTAGCCATTTTAGAGTTTGTAGGTGACCACTGACAGCCTCGTTACTATAAGTATCTCTATGCCAGCTTGATGGTTTCCTTAACCCCTTTACCCCCGTGGGTGGTTTGCACGTTAATGACCAGGCCAATTTTTACAATTCTGATCACTGTCAATTTATGAGGTAATTACTCTGGAACGCTTCAATGGATCCCCCTGATTCTGAGATTGTTTTTTCGTGACACATTGTACTTCATGATAGTAGTAAAATTTATTCGATATCACTTGCGTTTATTTGAAAAAAAATCTGAAATTTGTCGAAAATTTCGCAATTTTCAAACTTTTTTCATGCCCTAAATCAGAGAGATATGTCACACAAAATAGTTAATAAATAACATTTCCCACATGTCTATTTTACATAAGCACAATTTTGGAACCAACATTTTTTTTTGTTAGGGAGCTATGAGGGTTAAAAGGGTTAAAAATTGACCTGTGATTTCTCATTTTTACAACACAATTTACAAAACCATTTTTTTTAAGGACCACATCACATTTGAAGTGACTTTGAGGGGCCTTTATGACAGAAAATAAACAAAAGTGACATCATTCTAAAAACTGCACCCCTCAAGGTGCTCAAAACCACATTCAAGAAGTTTATTAACCCTTCAGGTGCTTCACAGGAATTTTTGGAATGTGGTCGAAAAAAATTAGCATTTATTTTTTTTCACAAAAATGTTACTTTAGACCCCAATTTTTTTATTTTGCAAGGGTATCATTAAAAAATGAACCCCAAAATTTGTTGTGAAATTTCTCCTGAGCACGCCGATACCCCATATGTGGGGGAAAACCACTGTTTGGGCACACGGCAGGGTTCGGAAGGGAAGGAGCGCCATTTGACTTTTTGAATGTAAAATTTGCTTGAATGATTAGCGGACCCCATGTTGCATTTGGAGAGCCCCTGATGTGCCTAAACAGTTGAAACCCCCTACAAGTGACCCAATTTTGAAAACTAGATCCCCCAGGGAACTTAACTAGATGTGTGGTGAGCACCCTGAACCCCCAGGTGCTTCACAGAAGTTTATAACATTGAGCCGTAAAACTAAAATTTTCAAATTTTTCGAACAAAAATGTTTTTCAGCCTCCAATTTTGCATTTTGATAAGGGTAACAGGAGAAATTGCACCATGCAATTTGTTGTGCAATTTCTCCTGAGTAATTCGATACCCCATATGTGGGGGAAAAACACTGTTTGGGCGCACGGCAGGGTTCGGAAGGGAAGGAGCGCCATTTGACTTTTGGAATGTAAAATTTGCTTGAATAATTAGCAGATGCCATGTTGCGTTTGGGGAGCCCCTGATGTGCCTAAACAGTGGAGCCCCCCAAAGTGACACCATTTTGGAAACTACACCCCTCAAGGATTTTATCAAGGGGTATAGTGAACATTTTGAACCCAGAGGTATGACACAGAATTTGATAACATTAGGTCATCTTGCTACTTGAGTTTGCATCGGGTACTCGGGTATGCACCAAGTATCGCGGGTGCTCAAGTGACATGCTCGAGTCCCCGCCCACATGTTTCACGGTTATTAGACACCCAAAAAAAAACATGCGAGGATCGCTTGTGCATGGCAGGCAATCCCCGCAAGGTTTTTTTGGCTGTATAACAGCTGCAAAACATATGGGGCGGAGAGTTGAGCATGTCACTCCAGCACCCATGATACTCGGTGCATATCCGAGCACCCGATGCAAACTCAAGTAGCAAGCACTTGTGCTCAACATTAGTTGCCATAGCGTCGTCATTTTTTTTCTTTACTTCTCAAAAAATCCCAACCCCAACACAAGCCTAACCTCAACCCTAATACAACCCCAACCCTAACCCTAGCCCAACCCTAACCCTAACCCTAGCACAACCCTAACCCTAGCACAACCCTAACCCTAACCCTAGAGTTTATTTTTTACGCCGTTCCTCGTGGAGTGTAAGTGATTAGACGACTTTATTCTTCGGGTCGGTGTGATTACAGCGATACTATTTTCATATCGGGTTTTTATGATTGACAGCTGTCACACACCAAAAAAACTGTTTTTGGAAAGACTAGTTTTTGCATCGCCATATTTTGAGAGCTATAATTTTTCCATATTTCGGCAGACAGAGTCATGTGACGGCTTGTTTTTTGCGGGACAAGTTGACGTTTTTATTGGTACCATTTTCTGGGACATGATATTTTTGATCGCTTTCTATTCTGATTTTTGGGAGGCAGAATAAACAAAAAACAACAATTCAGGAATTGTTTTTTTGTTTCTGTTTTATGCCGTTCTGCGTGTGGCCAAATTGATAAGGCAGCTTTATTCTTCAGGTCAGTACGTCTATAGCGGTACCACATTTATATATTTTTTTCTGTTTTGGTGCTTTTACACAATAAAAACTATTTTATAGGAAAGATAATTGTTTTTGCATCGCTTTATTCAGAGAGCTATAACTTTTTTATTTTTCGGCCATTGGATCTGTATGGTGACTTGCTTTTTGCAGGACAAGATGACGTTTTCAGCTATACCATTTTTATTTACATTCGTCTTTTTGATCGCTTTTTATTCCATTTTTTGTTTGGTGGTATGATAATAAAGCATCATTTTCTGTTTCTTTTTTTTTTTTTTTAACCATGTTCACTAAAGGGGTTAACTAGTGGGACAGTTTTATAGGTCAGGTCATTCTGGATGTGGCGATACCAAATATGTGTACTTTTATTGGTTTATTTTTTTCCATAAGATTATTTATTTATTGGTACAATATATATATATATTCTTTTTTTATATTTTTACACTTTTTTTTTTTTTTTTCACTTTCTGACACTTTTTGATCTTTTATACTATGTCCCACTATGGGACTTTCACTTTTTGCAACCTGAGCGGCTGTATAGCTCACGAATGCAACACCATCCCTGTGCTATGCATCCTGTCAGCGCTGCACAGGGAGAAGTTACTTTGGTCGCGCACTGCGCATGACCAAAGTAACTTCCTGCCTCCTGGTGACCCAGATGTTGTCATGATGACATCGGGTCACCATGACAACATCCGAGACCGGACTCAGACGCTGCAGGACACCGGCAGAGAAGGTAAGTATCGCGCTTAACTCCCCTTGCCACGGAATGCTGCGATCGATTTAGATCACAGCATTTCGGGGGTTAATGTGCAGGGAGCATCAGGGACACTCAACAGGAAGTAACAGGGGTTGGACTGCAGAAGACTGGGGTAAAGTTATTTCTCTGATGAAGCCACCATCAGACTGAGACATCAGGATGAATGATTGTCCAGAGAAGAAAAAATTAGGGCTGCCATGAGTCCTGTGATCCTATGTCATGCCAACAGTAAAGCATCTTAAGACCATTAATGTGTGGAGGCTTTTCATCCAAGGGAGTTGATTCACATTTTTTCCTAAAAATATCTAACCATCCACCAAGAGCTTCTCCTAACAATTTATTCGCAATTGGTGATGAACAATGCTTTTTCCAGCATGACGGACACCATACCACAAGGCAAAAATGAAAACTAAGTGGCTCGGTGAACAAAACATTGAAGTTTGGATCCATGACCAGGAAACTTCCCAGACCTCAAGTGCGCTTACCTCTCCTTGCTCCCAGAATGCTGCAATCGACTTCAATAGCAGCATTTCGGGGGTTAATGTGCCGGGAGCGGTGTGGGCGTCAACTGGGAAAATCAGTTGACACCCTGCGGCGATTGCCCCGCACAGCTTGTGTGCGGGCGCTAAGGCATTGCACATAATAGTACGTACCTGGTCCAATAGGTCCAGGGCACAAGGATTTATTATTGCATGACAATGTCATAAAGGAGTGGGGGCAGGATGGGGTACATTATTACAGGAAGGGGCCCAGGACAGGGGACATTATTAATGTTTGGGAGCACGGATGAGGGACATTATTAAATAATGGGCAATAACTGGGCATTTATTAAAGGATGGGGGCAAGGACAGGGATCATTATGACAGGACGGGGGACATTATTACAGGATAAGGACCAAGATGGGGGACATAAATCTGACTAACATGCTGGTGGGGGCCACGCTCCAAATTTTGCATCGGGGCCCATAGGACTTTAGTTAGGCCACTGTCAATAACCATAGAAACATCTGACTAAATGATCGAAAAACACTGAAGCAGTAAACTTTGTGAAGAACAAAACTTGTATAAAAAACTGGTGATCGTCGCTGTTACATGTGGATTTCCGGAAACAGAGAAATTAGAGTGTAAAAAAGTCGGTGCAAAAATTGAAAGATTTCTAATTTCTATTTTTAATTAAGATTGTGATGTGGTAAAAAAGCATCAACATTATTTGAAACATACACAAATGCACATGTACATTAGCTGCAATGAACAGAGTCTGACCCCAAATCAGTGCGCACACTGCAAACTGTCAGGATTCTCCAAAACTGAGCGATCAACTGACCGCAAGTATGTGATATGCATACTCCCGGGCCACAGAGAGTCCTCACCGTGCGTGATGCGAGGATTCACAATTCTGCAGTCATATAGAGTGAAAAACATGGACAAGCGCTTGAACTTGAATCTTTACCCCTTAGACTCCCGGTCTAAGGCATCTCACCCATCCAACAAGTCTCCTACTTTGCAGTGATGATGGACAAAAACCCCAAAATAGCTGTTTGCAAATGCTAATCACTTTAACTCTTAGACCCTACATAAAACATGAGAAATACAGCAATTAACCAGATCAAAAAAATGACATAGCAATTTGTTTTTGCTATTGTGTATTACCTTGTTTCTACACACAAAAAAATCATCAAACAGAAACTGATAACAAACTTGTAGGGTTTGAGATATGACAGGTTCCCTTTGATGTATATCATGGTGCGTTTTTGTTCATCACTAATCCCATTGCCAAATATCAGTAGAGACTTTGAACATATCTAATAAATTCTAATATTTAAATGAACTATAATCAAAATGATTGCTAATCTAATTGATCATTTTGATACATTATTGGTCATATTGAATAAAAAGTCATTATGTATGTGGATCTGTACTCAGATTGTAGATAATGTTGACAGAGATGAAAGAAGAACCTTGATATCAAGGAACATAGTGTGATATTCTGCCTGGGATCTCCTTATAAATCTGCCTGCCATATTTAATATCTACCATATTTAACAAAACTCAGAAATAATGTAAAATGTCTCTAAACATTAGGTTGTCTCGTACATCAGGTTGCCAGCAAAAATTTGGTTATTTTGAATGGATGAAAACTTTAATATGCTGCATTGAATCCCATGTGCCAAATGTGAATGTTTTACAATGAAAATGCTTTCCTTTTGTGTGCATTACTGTAAAACAAGTATTATTCTATTATTATTATTTACAAAATAATATTTATATCCTTGAGAATGCACACAGCATTATTATTATTATTATCATTTACACAATAATATTTAAGTCCTTGAGAATGCACACAGCATTTAATTTTTTTTATTAGAGGAGAGTGGACAGTAATAATTACTTTGGAGGGACCACTAAAGAAGACCACTGTGAGGGAGCACAACTAATGCCGAGAAAGTACCAAAGAGGACTACTGTGTGGGGGAACAAAAGGACTACTATTGCATGGGGGCTACAGAAGGGAATGTTATTACAGTATTATTTTTGAGCAGGACAAACCTATATCTTTGTAGTCCCCAGAAATACAATGTTGGAGCCCACAAATATGGGTAACAGGTCCATGGGCGTACCCACCGTGGGGCGGAGGGGGGGGCAGCTGCCCCTCCCTAGAAGCAGGCACGCAAGCCGCACACCAGGGCCGACGTCAGCACCCGGCGCACCCAGGCAAATGCCGGGGCCCTGAACAGGCGGGGGGGGGGGCCTTCACCGCCAGCACCCGCTCCCCCCGCTTGCTCAGGGCCCCGACACCCGGCACAATACTTACCTCTCCCCGTGCCTCCGCAGCAGCTCCTGCATCCTCCGGGGCTGCTGCACTGTGACGTCTCAGGTCAGAGGGCGCGGTGACGTCTTTACACCGCGCTCTCTCCTGAGCAGTCACAGCGCAGAGCGGGATGAGGCTGGCGACACTGGAGTCCGGAGCAGCGGCAGCAGGTGAGATGTGAGGTGAGTATTTGATTTTTTTTTTTATTATATGGAGGCCTGTGGCAATATAAGGAAGGGGGTGAGGTGGGGGTGTGTGACATTCCGCATGGGGCATTATAAGGGGGGTGTGTGTGTGTGACATCCTGCATGGGGCATTATAAGGGAGGGAGGGGGTGACATCCTGCATGGGGCATTATAAGGGAGGGGGGTGTGACATCCTGCATGGGGCATTATAAGGGAGGGGGGTGACATCCTGCATGGGGTATTATAAGGAAGGGGGGGGTGTCATCCTGCATGGGGCATTATAAGGTGGGCTGACATCCTACATGGGACATTATATGGGGGGGAACAGCCTGCATGGGGCATTATGTGGAGGGAACAGCCTGCGTGGGGCATTATGTGGGGGGAACAGCCTGCGTGGGGCATTATGTGGGGGGGAACAGCCTGCATGAGGCATTATGTGTGGGGAACAGCCTGCATGGAGCGTTATATAGGTGCCAGTATTCTGTATGGAGCGTTATATGGGGGCCAGTATTCTGTATGGAGCGTTATATGGGGGCCAGTATCCTGCATGGAGCGTTATATGGGGGCCAGTATCCTGAATGGAGCGTTATATGGGGGCCAGTATCCTGCATGGAGCGTTATATGGGGGCCAGTATCCTGTATGGAGTGTTATATGGGGGCCAGTATTCCGTATGGAGCGCTATATGGGGGCCAGTATTCTGTATTGAGCATTTTATGGGGGCCAGTATTCTGTATGGAGCATTATATGGGGGCCAGTATCCTGTATGGAGCGTTATATGGGGGCCAGTATTCTGTATGGAGCATTATATGGGGGCCAGTATCCTGTATGGAGCGTTATAAGGGAGCCAGTATTCTGTATGGAGCGTTATATGGGGGCCAGTATTCTGTATGGAGCGTTATATGGGGGCCAGTATCCTGTATGGAGCATTATATGGAGGCCAGTATTCTGTATGGGGCCTTATATGGGGGCCAGTATTCCGTATGGGGCCTTATATGGGGGCCAGTATTCCATATGGGGCCTTATATGGGGGCCAGTATTCTGTGTGGGGCGATTCGCCAGTTTCTGAGCTATTGTAGAATTTACAATAGATATCACTCATGTAATGTAAGAAGTGAAATCTTTGCATTGTACTATATATATATTTCTCTTCGGTATCTGTGACCATGGCTTGCCCCCCCCCCCCTAGTTTTGATCCTGGGTACGCCCATGAACAGGTCCCATATGACCCAAGTGAGATAGGTTTACAAATGTCTAGTCTATCTCAGATTATTTTATGCAGATTTTTAAGCCAATGCAACAGTGGGTTTAAAAAAAAAAAAGAGAATTCAGCAGCCAGAGTTGCAGTTCTTGACAGTCGCCCATAGAGTATACAGAATTGTGATGTTCCGTAGCCCCTGAAGCTGATGACAGCTGATCGGTAGTGGGTACCAGGTGTCAGACCACTATCAATCAGATATTGATGAGCTATCATCAATGTCAAATCAGTGGAGAATTCCTCTAAGCAGCAGAGTTGTTGGACCTCCTAAGTCCTATGGCTGAAAAGTGGCTGTAGCTTCTGCTCCTCGTATAACAATGTCACTGCCTCCACATGAACGTAAGACTTTATCAAACTGTAAATCTGACACATGAAGTTGTAAGCAAACAAGTAATAAGTAGAAGTACAGTAGCCTGTTATTCTAGCTAACTTATGTCCTCTGGTTCACTGATAAAGCCTGGAGTACTACCCAGCTGATCTCTGAGCTCTGCAAACATACAGATTGTGTATGGCTGTAATCTCGGTGTGTATGGGGCAAGGTGTAGCAGGACTCGCATGTTGCTCTATGAGTCCTGGCAGCATTTGGAACATTTCTTAAGTTTAAATTGTGAATATAGGTAATTAATAAATCACTTGATTGAAAGTTCTATAATGAAGGAAGCATGCAAGTCCTTTATATATGACCAGGTACATTGTGAGCCACTAGAAGTAAATAATAGATGTTTATACTAAAATACATCAAGGAAAGATTTAAAAAAAACACGAGGAATTAAAACAGAAAGTATGATGGAAAATTGTATTATTTTTCATCAGAAAAATATATATCTTTGTATCATGTTAGCCAGTAGATAGAAAAATATTAAGATTTGAGAGTCCTCAGTGGTTGACACCTTTTAATGGCTAACTGAAAAGATAGTAACAAGTAGCAGCTTTCAAGACTACTCAGGTCTCTTCATCAGGCATAGAATAACACAAAATCTGAAGAGTCACATATTTATACACAACAAGACACAGAAATAATGCAATAGATGAGACAAGTGACATAAAGCAGATCTATCAATATGGGAGAACAGTTGTGGCCGCAAATATTGGAGCGGTTCTGTTTTATTGTCCTGTAATTGAGGTCAGGTCTAGGGTTGTGATGACCCCATAGGTCTGAGGAGCACATGCCTTAGTTGATATAGACATAAATCCATGCGACACATTCATTTTTTTTATTTTTCATCAAACATTGAATAAGTTTAATCTTTTTCTGAACCGTAATACACCCTTAATGTGCCCTTTTGAATGAACCCTAGTCGCCAACTTTTACAGTCGGTGGTCAAAAAGATAGAAATCTGGACCTTAAGAATAGCCGCAGCCTTTTTTGTTGCTCTGCCCCTTCCACGCTGCCCTCTATCTCCTGAATGTGTAATTAGATGCCTAATGATGGAGAATCCCAACATCACCTGCTTCCAGAAGCAATGGGGTGCAGGAGGTTTAGGTAGCACCTGGGAGATCTGCAATCAATTCTGAGAGTCTTGGAGGTCTTCCATTTTTCTGGAAGAAATGAGATAGTGATCTAGATGGCCCTTAACCAGCATCTTCTAAATATAAGACGTTAGTATCTTGTATGCGTGTGTGGCCAAATGCTCTGATGTTATGACAATCCCCAGTTTACACACAAGAAGATTTCTAATATGTCTTTCCTCCAATAATGATTACCTGTCAGTAAAGAATAGCCTTGCTTCTCTCCCAGTTCCATTACACATACATTTTCCATCTGCTTTCTGCTAGCCCTCTAATTTGTTGCAGAATGCACATGTCTCCAGTAAGATGGGGTTGCTGAGAATAATGAACATTTCTACAAAATTAAGTAAAAAAAAAAGCGAAAACCGATAAACCGCAGGAATCTTGCCATCTTTACTTGGAAGGCTAATCAGTAGCCATTCAAGTGTTCTGTTTGATCTAAACACATTCTGTCTGCTGCAGATAAAGCCAGCGACTCTCTGACTCGTTTATCTCATTGACAAATGTCTTTGTTCTACTCCGCAGTCAGGGAGATCAAACAAATCCATTTATTTCTACTGAAGTTTTTGCGTTAATTGCAAAGTTAGCACCATAGACTTGCTGATGAGAAAATTAGTGATGATTGGACTACATTTACTAATTTCCAACTCCAAAGAACTGCAGGGACCAATGATTTCCAAAGAAAAGTGTGGGTTCACTTGTACTAAACCTTTGCATTGTATAAATAGTAATTCCTTAAACTCATCAGAAAATCATCTTATAGCTTTAATTACATTTTTATGTTAAATCAATTTTTCTTTACATATCAAAATTCATATTTCAAATAAAAAAAAAAAATCTGGCAATTTTCATACAGACCACTGGGGCTTTTTTAGACAGTAACTTCCTGTTGTTTCAGTAAAAAACGCATATGCATTAGCCACAATGAACAGACCCTGACCTTATCTAGTGCATTGAGGCATCTAATGAGCATGTGCAAAAATCATTGTGATTGAAGGATGGAGGAGCAGGTCAGCAGTGACATTGCTTATTGGTGGATCCTGTGTTTTCAGTTGCGTATAAGGCTAAGTGCCCACGATGCAGAAATGCTCCGGATTTTTCCTGAGCGTTTCTGCATCTCCCTGGCAGAAAAGACGCATGCGGATTGTACATGCGGATTGTGCATGCATTTTTCCTGCCAGGGACAAGCATAAGTGAAGTGTTTTGATCATGCAATTTCGCATGCGGGTTGTCAAATGCTTTCCAGGCGATTTTAGCATCACTTAGAAAGTGCTTGACAACTTGGTCACACTATATAAATCCATGCAACCGGCATGGATTTATATAGTGTGACTAAGATAGTTAAAAAAAAGAATAAAAATGGTAAAAAAAAAACAACATATACTCACCTTCTGATGGCCCCTGGTCTCCTTATTTGATGCGTCCGGTCTTCCCGGTGTCTCGCGGTTGTGTAAAAGGACCTGCCGACGTCAGCGGTCGCGTGACCTGTCACATGACTAAATGACGTCATGGAAGGTCCTTTTAGACCATCGCGAGCTGCCGGGGAGCCAGGACTCATGGGATAAGGAGACCGGGGGCCATCAGAAGGTAAGTATAATATTTATTTTTTATTTTATTCTTTTTTTTTGCAGGTACTATGGTACCCGGGTCTGGAGGAGAGTCTCCTCTTCTCCAAACCCGGGTACCATTTGCACATTGAATCGCTTAATATCCGCATGTGCACATGTAGTCATGCAGATATTAAGCGATTCAATGCAAGTCAATGGCGGCGAAAACGATTACACAAAATCATTGGTAGTGCTGCAGATTTTTCAGCAATGATAATCTACAGCGGAAATTTCCGCAGCATGTGCACAGCACATGCAGATTATCATTGGGGAACATGGCAGGCCTTCTACCATGCGTTTTTTAAGCGTTTCTGCAGCGGAATTGCCGCTGCGGAAACGCTTAAAAAACGCATAGTGAGCACACAGCCTAAAGGTGTTACTACCCCTCATTGTAATCCTGCCTCTGATGATAAGGAGCCTGCTGAAAATTCTTCCTGAAAGGAAAGAAAAGGAAAAAAAAGAGAAGGGAGGGAGGAAGGAAGGAAGGAAGGAAGGAAGGAAAAGGAAGTAAGGGTGAGAATTGCAAGTTTACCTTTTTTTTTTCCTATAAAGAATCTGTTTTAAACAATAGGTAATTTTCTGATGATAACTTCCCTATATACAGTGCTGGCCAAAAGTATTGGCACCCCTGCAATTCTGTCAGATAATACTCAGTTTCTTCCTGAAAATGATTGCAATCACAAATTCTTTGGTATTATTCTCTTCATTTAATTTGTCTTCAATGAAAAAACACAAAAAGAATTGTCCTAAAGCCAAATTGGATACAATTCCACACCAAACCTAAAAAAGGGGGTGGACAAAAGTATTGGCACTGTTTGAAAAATCATGTGATGCTTCTCTAATTCGTGTAATTAACAGCACCTGTAACTTACCTGTGGCACCTAACAGGTGTTGGCAATAACTAAATCACACTTGCAGCCAGATAACATGGATTAAAGTTGACTCAACCTCTGTCCTGTGTCCTTGTGTGTACCACATTGAGCATGGAGAAAAGAAAGAAGACCAAAGAACTGTCTGAGGACTTGAGAAACCAAATTGTGAGGAAGCATGAGCAATCTTGTTACGGGTCAGGGAAAAGGAACCTCTGTGCTTTGGAACAAGGAGGGACCCCGAGGGGCAGGTGTTAGTCTGGGGACGACCTTGTAATTGAGCAGGTGGCTCCCACGGGTCAGATAGCGGGGACTGACCGGTGTAGCGGGTGGACACAACAGAAGGGTAGCAGTCTCTGGGTGAGCAGGCGGGTGGTCACGGCAAGTGACGGCAGAACGGGTAAGAGTCTCTTGGCAGGCAGGCAGGTGGTCACGGAAAGTGACGACAGAGCAGGTAAGAGTCTCTTGGCTGGCAGGCAGGTGGTCACGGCAAGAGACAGCAGAGCCTCCAGGTAGGCTAGCAGGCGGGTAGCAGGTGAGCGCTCCCAGGTGAGCGGGCTAGCAAGTACGGCAGGTAGCAGGCAGGTAATTGGCAGGTGCTTCCTGGTCCGTAGGTGGACTTGCCCATAGACAGACTGGTGGATGCTTGAGACCGACTGTCGAGCAGAAGAGCAGACAAGCAGGCAGACTGGACTGGTAGTTAGGCTGGCAATGGGACTTGAGGGCTGAAGCAGAGGTGAGTATGCTTTGCAACAACTTTGCTCGGGCACCTCCATTTTAGAGGAGGTGCCTTATATATGGGAGGTCCTCCGGCTATTGGCCGGGGACTCCTTAGAACAGCGCGCGCGGTCCCTTTAAGAGAGGGGGAGCGTGCGCGCCCTAAGCACAGCGCCGGCAGCAACGAGGGAAGGAGCTCTGGAGGACGCCGCGCCAGAACAGGAAGGTGAGAGGGACGGCGTCTCTGCCTAGCAGGGGGCAGAGACGCCGATGCTACAGTACCCCCTTTAGGGCCCCCTTTTTTAGGCCAGAGAGAAATTTCTCAAGGAGAAGCGGGGCATTGATGTTCTCCCTGGGTTCCCAAGTTCTTTCCTCAGGACCAAACCCCTTCCAATCCACCAGAAAAAAGGTTCTTCCCCTTACCCTCTTGGTGGCCAGGATACTCTCCACCTCAAAGACATCCTCAGCAGAAACCGGACCAGGAGGAGTACCTGGATTATCGGAAAAAGTGTCAAGGACAACGGGTTTGAGGAGGGATACGTGGAAGGAGTTGGGAATGCGTAGGGCGGCAGGGAGTTTTAATTTGTAGGCCACTGGGTTAATTTGCCTGAGAACTTCGAAGAGTCCGATGAATCGAGGACCCAACTTGTAGGAGGGTACTTTGAGCCGCACATGTTTGGAGGAGAGCCAAACCTTGTCTCCAGGACGAAATTGAGGCGGATCCAGATGTCTCTTATCAGCAGATCTCTTCATCCGCTCGGAGGACTGAAGAAGAGCGGACCTGGTACTCTCCCAAATGGTAGAAAATTCGCTGAGAAGAGACTCCGCGGCAGGGTTGTCCACAGAAGCGGAGACGGGAACTGGAATCCGGGGATGTTGGCCACAGACTATAAAGAACGGGGACTTGGAAGAGGATTCGCTCTCATGGTTATTATAAGAGAATTCGGCCCAACGTAGGAGATCCACCCAATCGGAATGGTGGGCATTAACGAAGTGCCGGAGGTAACTGGTAAGGATCTGATTGATCCGCTCCACTTGACTATTGGACTGTGGGTGGTAAGCGGAGGCGAAATCCAGGGTGACGTCTAGCCGCTTACATGTGGCTCTCCAGAAGCGTGAGGTGAACTGATCCCCACGATCCGACACGATGTGGAGGGGTAGGCCATGGAGACGGAAGATGTGGCGGATAAAGTCTTTAGCCAGTTCGGGTGCAGATGGGAGACCAGGCAGGGGAATGAAGTGGGCCATTTTCGAAAAGCGGTCAGCGACCACCCAAATGACTGTACACCCGGCAGAAACAGGAAGATCGGTGATAAAATCCATAGCTATGTGCTGCCATGGAGCAGAAGGTACGGGAAGGGGCAAGAGATGGCCGGCTGGTAGGTGTCTGGGCACTTTGTTACGGGCACAAGATGAACAGGCCGCGACGAAGTCTACAAGGTCCTTACGCAGGGTAGGCCACCAGTAATGCCGGGTAATGAGCTGGAAGGTCTTCTTTTGGCCAGCATGGCCAGCTAGTTTAGAAGAATGGCCCCAATGAAGAACCCTCTCCCGATCTGGTACTGCTACAAACGTCTTGCCGGGTGGGAGACGAGTCAGATCCAGGGGGGCCACCTTCATTACCTTGGATGGGTCAATGATATGCGTAGGCTCCTCCTCTTGATCGGAGGACAGTAAGGACCGGGACAGGGCATCAGCTTTGACGTTCTTGTCCGCCAGACGGAAATGAAGGATGAAGTCGAAGCGGGCAAAAAACAAAGACCACCGGGCCTGGCGAGGATTAAGTCTCTGGGCATTTTGGAGATATGACAGATTTTTGTGATCCGTGTAGATGATCACCGGGTATAGAGCCCCTTCTAGCAGATAGCGCCACTCCTCCAGTGCTAATTTGACGGCTAGCAATTCACGGTCTCCTATAGAGTAGTTGTGCTCAGACGAGGAGAAGATTTTGGAGAAGAAGCCGCAGGTTACCATTCTCCCGGTAGAAGATTTTTGGGTGAGTACCGCTCCGGCTCTGGAGGAGGAAGCATCAACCTCCAGGTAGAATTGCTTATTGCAGTCTGGACGGTGCAGGACGGGGGCAGAGATGAAGGCTTTCTTTAAGGAAAGGAAGGCCTCCTCGGCTTCGGGCGACCATACCTTGGGATTTTCCCCCCTTACGGGTAAGCGCAGATATGGGAGAAGTCCGGGACGAGAAGTGTGGGATGAAAAGACGATAGTAATTGGCGAAGCCCAGGAATCGCTGTATCGCCTTCAACCCCTCAGGACAGGGCCACTTTAGGACAGCAGAGAGCTTCTCGGGATCCATTTGCAGGCCTGTCTGGGAGATAACATAGCCCAAGAATGGAAGGGAGGTCTGGTCGAAGAGGCACTTCTCGTATTTGGCATAGAGGTGGTTCTGCCGAAGCCTAAGCAGGACCTGACGAACATCCCTCCAGTGTGTGGGGAGATCCGGAGAGAAGACCAAGATATCGTCCAGGTACACCACCACGCAGAAGTACAGGAGGTCCCAGAAGATGTCGTTGATCAGTTCTTGAAAGACAGCGGGGCATTACAGAGTCCGAAGGGCATCACACGGTACTCATAGTGACCGTCCCGGGTATTGAATGCTGTCTTCCACTCGTCCCCTTGACGAATACGGACCAGGTTATATGCTCCCCGTAGATCCAGCTTGGAAAAGATCTTGGCGCCTTTGAGACGGTCAAACAACTCGGAGATGAGCGGCATGGGATATTTGTTTTTTACTGTGATTTGATTGAGTCCTCTGTAGTCAATACAGGGACGTAGCGAGCCGTCTTTCTTTTTGACAAAGAAGAATCCGGCTCCAGCCGGGGAGGTAGATTTTCGGTTAAATCCCCTAGCCAGATTTTCTTCAATGTATTCAGACATGGCCCGGGTTTCGGCCGCGGACAATGGGTAGATACGCCCACGGGGGGGAGTGGCGCCAGGTACCAGGTCGATCGGGCAATCATATGGCCTATGGGGTGGCAACGTCTCTGCCTCCCTTTTACCGAAGACGTCCGCAAAGGGCCAGTATGGAGCCGGGAGACCCGGTAGATTAGCTGGAGTAGGCGGAGGGCGAGCGGGGAGGACCGGAACCAGGCAGGTCTTGTGGCAGTCTGGACCCCACCGGAGTATACGGGTTCATGTGTCTGGAGCCAGGGTAGACCTAGCAACAGGGAGTGAGAGAGTCCGGATAGCACATGGAAGGAGATCTTCTCAGAGTGCAGCATTCCCACCTGCAGAGTTAAGGGTTCAGTGACGAGCAGTATGGTCTCCGCAAGGAGTCTTCCATCCACGAAGGCAACTGACAAAGGTTCAGCGAGAGGCTTGGTGGGAATACGATATCTCCCTACCAAGGACTGGGAGATGAGGTTCCCAGCAGCTCCAGAATCCAGATGAGCAATTTCAAAGAGACGGTTCTCTCCCCAGGAGATAGAGACAGACAAAGTCAGGGATGGAGAGGGCTTACTTTTGCCTAGGACGACCTCTCCGAGCGGTCCTAGACACTTGAAGTCTCCCGGCCTCTCCGGGCTCTTTACTGCCACAATAGAAACAGCTCCCCTCGGCTTGACGTGACTCTTGGCGAGATTTGACCATCTTGGTCTGGTCGATCTGCATGGGTTCAGGCGAGTGCGCCCGGGGAGTGACTGGTTGAGAGGCAGGTCTCTGGAAAGTGGAAGCAAGGCGGAGGAGCTCTCTCTCCCGGGTGGTCTCTTTGGTGCGTTCTTGGAACCGGATGTCAATCCGGGTAGCGAGTGACACCAGGTCATACTGAGTGGTAAGAATGTCCCGACCAGCCAGCTCATCCTTAATCCGACCGGAAAGACCCTCCCAAAAGACGGACACTAGAGCCTCATTATCCCAGGCAAGCTCAGAAGCGAGGATACGGAACCGTATGGCATATTGGCCCACGGTGAGACTCCCTTGGCGGAGACGTAGCAGAGAGGAGGCTGAGGAGGTTTTTCGCCCTGGTTCATCGAAGACTCTCCGAAAAGCAGCGAGGAAAGACGACAGGTCAGACACCAGGGGATCCCCTCTCTCCCACAGGGGATTTAGCCATGCCAGTGCTTCCCCAGTGAGATGGGACATGATGAATGCCACTTTGGCCCGGTCGGAGATGAACTGATGTGCCAAAAGTTCAAAGTGCAGAGTGCACTGGTTTATGAAACCTCGAGCTAAGGCGGGGTTGCCGGCAAAACGTGGAGGTGCCGAGAGCCGGGGTCCATAGCCAGATGCCATAATAGGACTAGGTTGTGGTGCCGCGGAAGCAGGTGCTGCCTGACCAGAGATGGACACAGACGGATCGGACAATGCCCTTAGGCGGGAGTTTAACAGACCACAGGAAGGACAGGACCGACTCCTGTTGAGTCCTCTGACGTAAGACCTCCTGGTGCAGTTCGAAGATTGCGGGTGTCTGGGGGCCACCGGATTCCATGGACAAGCAAACTGTTACGGGTCTGGGTGGTGGAACCTCTGTGCCTTGGAACAAGGAGGGACCCCGAGGGGCAGGTGTTAGTCTGGGGACGACCTTGTAATTGAGCAGGTGGCTCCCACGGGTCAGATAGCGGGGACTGACCGGTGTAGCGGGTGGAAACAACAGAAGGGTAGCAGTCTCTGGGTGAGCAGGCGGGTGGTCACGGCAAGTGATGGCAGAACGGGTAAGAGTCTCTTGGCAGGCACGCAGGTGGTCACGGCAAGTGACGGCAGAGCAGGTAAGAGTCTCTTGGCTGGCAGGCAGGTGGTCACGGGAAGTGACGGCAGAACGGGTAAGAGTCTCTTGGCAGGCAGGCAGGTGGTCACGGAAAGTGACGGCAGAGCAGGTAAGAGTCTCTTGGCTGGCAGGCAGGTGGTCACTTCAAGAAACAGCAGAGCCTCCAGGTAGGCTAGCAGGCGGGTAGCAGGTGAGCGCTCCCAGGCGGGCGGGCTAGCAAGTACGGCAGGTAGCAGGCAGGTGCTTCCTGGTCCGTAGGTGGACTTGCCCATAGACAGACTGGTGGATGCTTGAGACCGACTGTCGGGCAGAAGAGCAGACAAGCAGGCAGACTGGACTGGTAGTCAGGCTGGCAACGGGACCTGAGGGCTGAAGCAGAGGTGAGTATGCTTTGCAACAACTTTGCTCGGGCACCTCCATTTTGGAGGAAGTGCCTTATATATGGGAGGTCCTCCGGCTATTGGCCGGGGACTCCTTAGAACGGCGCGCGCGGTCCCTTTAAGAGAGGGGGAGCGCGCGCCCTAATCACAGTGCCCGGGAAGGAGCGCGTGCCGGCAGCAGCGAGGGAATGAGCGCTGGAGGATGCCGCGCCAGAACAGGAAGGTGAGAGGGACGGCGTCTCTGCCTAGCAGGGGGCAGAGACGCCGATGCTACAAATCTCAAGGCTACAAGTCCATCTCCAAAGACCTGAATGTTCCTGTGTCTTCCGTGCGCAGTGTCATCAAGAAGTTTAAAGCCCATGGCACTGTGGCTAACCTCCCTAGATGTGGACGGAAAAGAAAAATTGACGAGAGATTTCAACACAAAATTGTGCGGATGGTGGATAAAGAACCTTGACTAACATCCAAACAAGTTCAAGCTGCCCTGCAGTCCGAGGGTACAACAGTCTCAACCCGTACTATCTGTCGGCGTCTGAATGAAAAGGGACTGTATGGTAGGATACCCAGGAAGACCCCACTTCTTACCCCGAGACATAAAAAAGCCAGGCTGGAGTGTGCCAAAACTTACCTGAGAAAGCCTAAAAGGTTTTGGAAGAATGTTCTCTGGTCAGATGAGACAAAAGTAGAGCTTTTTGGGAAAAAGCATCAACATAGAGTGTACAGGAAAAAAAAAGAGGCATTCAAAGCAAAGAACACAGTCCCTACAGTCAAACATGGCGGAGTTTCCCTAATGTTTTGGGGTTGCTTTGCTGCCTCTGGCACTGGACTGCTTGACCGTGTGCATGGCATTATGAAGTCTGAAGACTACCAACAAATTTTGCAGCATAATGTAGGGCCCAGTGTGAGAAAGCTGGGTCTCCCTCAGAGGTCATGGGTCTTCCAGCAGGACAATGACCCAAAACACACTTCCAAAAGCACTATAAAATGGTTTGAGAGAAAGCACTGGAGACTTCTAAGGTGGCCAGCAATGAGTCCAGACCTGAATCCCATAGAACACCTGTGGAGAGATCTCAAAATGGCAGTTTGGAGAAGGCACCCTTCAAATATCAGGGACCTGGAGCAGTTTGCCAAAGAAGAATGGTCTACAATTCCAGCAGAGCATTGTAAGAAACTCATTGATGGTTACCGGAAGCGGTTGTTCGCAGTTATTTTGGATAAAGGTTGTACAACCAAGTATTAGGCTGAGGGTGCCAATACTTTTGTCTGGCCCATTTTTTGAGTTTTGTGTGAAATGATCAATGATTTGATTTTTGCTTCATTCTCTTTTGTGTTTTTTTCCTTGCAAGCAAATTAAATGAAGAGAATAATACCAAATAATTTGTGATTGCAATCATTTTCAGGAAGAAACTGAGTATTATCTGACAGAATTGCAGGGGTGCCGAAACTTTTGGCCAGCACTGTATATACTCAGCATGGGCCGGAAGAAGGGCTGCTACTCCACTGTAAAAAAAGCTTTGCATGTATATCTTCTGATGCACTGCTATGTATAGTTCATACGATCAGATGATCGCTGCTTCAAGTCTTAAATAAATAGTTAAAAAAAAAGTTTGTAAGAATATGAAAAAAAAATAAAAAAAACACAAAAGTTCAAATCCCCCGCTTTTGCCCCATTAAAAATAAAACAATAAAAAAATACACATATTTGGTATCACTGCGTTCGTAATAGTCCGATCTATCAACATATAAAAGAAAGTAATCCGATCAGCAAATAGCGTAATGAAAACAAATCAAAACACCAGAATAACTTTTTTTTGGCCACCACAACATTGCAATGAAATGCAATAAGAGGCGATCAAAACATCGTATCTACACCAAATGGTGCTAGTAAAAATGTCAGCTCACGAAGCTAAAAATAAGCCACCACCCAGCCCCAGATCCAGAAAAATGAGAACATTACAGGTCTCAGAAAATGGCGACAAAAGCAAACTTTTTTTTTTTTTACAAATTTCTGAATTTTTTTTCACCACTTAAATAAAAAAAACCTCTTATCTGTGCACTCATACTGACTTAGAGAATCATATTGGCAAATCAGTTTTACCATATAGTGAACATGATAGATAAAAAAAAAAAATATGAAATTGCACTTTTTTTGCAATTTCAATGCACTTGGATTTTTTTCCAGCTTTTCAGTGCATCACATGATAAAATGAATGATGTCTTCCAAAGTTACATCTCTCTCCGCAAAAATCAAGCCCTCATATGGCTCCCCTTGGAAGAAGGGGAGAAAAATACGAAAACTAAAAACAAAACAGAAAATCGCCCTGAAGTGAAGGGGTTAAACGGAGGTTAGTGGGAATTAATGACTGTAGATGAAGTAGAGGAGAAAAATTAGGCATGCATGCAAAGCAAATGGGAGACCAAGGTTAATGGGATGCAATGCCAAATTTTGCTATGTGGCCCCATGGATACATGTGTGGCACCCTCCTGTGCACAGGTACCACAGGACCCAGGGTGCTTGGACTGACTTCTCCACAAGAGGCCCTCATTACATTCAAACACCTCCACCCTTCCACCTCATACTACCAGAGGGAGCCCGTTAGGGATATATATATATGGAGGGTGGAGCCAGGCGGTTCAGTTAGTTGTTAGTAGTCAGACTGAGAGGGAGTCTGAGAGCGTGCTAACGCTGAGAGCAGTGAAGACGCAGCACGCTGGCTGCTGTGCTTAGGCGAGCCAAGGCTTAAAGCACGAGTTGAGTTCTGAGGGCCCGAGTGTGGCCGACGGCAAGAGGAGAAAGGAGAGAGGAGTTGAGGGGGCAGAAGAGCATCATAGGCTCACCCCAGTATGCAAACTGGACACCGGGTCCGCGCCTACAGGGTCCCTTTATACCCAGTAGGGGTAACCGGCATCCCAGGAGAACTACAAGTCCCTGGCTGACCTGAAGCTAGACCCACACAGGACCAGGAACCACGAAGGCCCCAGCGTTACCAGGGATAGTGGTTGCCAGCTGAAGGTTCTACTACCGAGTGACAGGTGAAGGAACAGCACGACGCATAAGCTAGGCTCAGTTGCAGGCTGGCCAGGAGCATACAGAGAGGCAGACACGGACCAGGAGGCCTTATACTCGCTCACTGGGGAGAAGTCCTGAAGTGCACCCATCCTACTGAGTACCCGGGACCGTACCTGACATCCGCACCAGTAAAGGTATTGAAGCGAAGCCCCTGTCTCTGTCAGTTACTCCTGCTGCGCCATCGGCCTGCACTAAAAGTCCCAGCACCACCCACCATCAAACTCCATACTGCCCCGGGGGCCCGCTCCACCTGTGGGGAGCCGGAACACCTCAGCTGCCATCCCATCACCCCCCAGAGGTCTGCAGCAGCGCTGGTAAACCTTACCATGTACCACAGGTGGCGTCACAAACTATTTATTTAATTTTTCCTATCCAAGTTACAATCCCCCTTTTTGGTTGACCGCCCTGGGCCACGGACCGGGCCCGCCACTGTGACCTATCCCCCACCAGCATCCATAGGCCCGGCTGCCGAGTACCCCATTGCCCCGGGGGCGCGTCAACTTCTGGCGTCACGAACAGGTTTTCATGCACGTTGCAGCGAACAGGATTCCGTGCCCGTTGCCACCGGGTACTGTGCGCCTTAAAAGACTGTAACACTTACCGTGGTGAAGATTTCCCGCCTTTCCCGAGGTTTCCCGCCATTATCTGCCATTTTCCTGTTGCCTCGTGGGAAGAAGAGGGGCATAACCGCGGGAATCGGAGAGGCGTGACTGCTGGAAGCGCGCGAAGCCCAGGCCCCGCCTCATGCCTTGACGCCGAACCAGGAAGCGTCAGGTCCTAGAAGGAGACCGTTGTCAAGCGCACGCTCTGACGTCAGCCGCGAGGGAGACGCAAGGTCCTGGAAGGAGACCGTCGGCTACAGAGCTGCGGCCTACTCGATCCAAGTAAAGTAGGTAGGCTACGGTTTACTAGGGGGGTGCAACCATGGCCGACGACCAGCAAGCCGCCGGAGCACCGGTTAACGCTCCTGATGCCCAACTTGCGCCCGGCGCTGCACAGGCCGGAGTGGCCGCCCCACCAGCAGGGGTCGTGACTCCGTTGATACCCATGGCCCTGCCGTATATCCCTGGAGCGAAATGGCTTCCCCAGTATGATGGCAAACCAGACACCTTGTCTGGGTTCAAGAGAAAAATATGCAGTGTACTGGATATGTACTCAATGACTGGTAAGCAGAGAGCCGCTGTTGTGCTGGGACAATTGACTGGTGCCGCAGAGCGGGAAGTTCAAACCTGGCCAGCCGCAGACCAGGAATCAATATCCATTATCTTTAAGAGACTGCAAACTGTCTTTGAAAACCGCACTGAGACAGGTCTCCGAATGAGGTTCTACCACTGTACCCAGGAACCTGAGGACAGTATCCGGGACTATGCCTGGCGCTTACAGGAGGCCTTGCGGGCCCTGAAACAGGTTAGTGCAGCCAGCATACAAGATGAGAATAAAATGCTGACGGAACAATTCATCCGGGTGTTGAGGTCCCAGGAGGAGAGCAGAACTGTACGGTGGTGGACTTTAGATCATCCAGACGCCACCTTTGACACCCTGAAGGACATGGCTATTAAGGGTCTACAGCCCCTGGAAACATCAGGGACTGCTATCCAGCTTTACCAGGGTGGGGCCACCCCAGTGCCCGCAGCACCCACTGCTCCTTCATTAACGGCTGAAACAAAAATGCAAACAGTGCCCCCTAGCGAGCTGGACAACCTGCGCTCTGAAGTACGCCAGCTAAGTAAAACCTTGGCCACTGTCCTGAGCACCCTGCAGCTACAGGCGGAGCCCGAGCCGAAAGGAAGGATCCTACTCGCCGACAGTCCTGAGGATGTCCCCTGGATGAGGAGAAGAAGGAGGACGACACCACCCCGTAGGAGGACAACGCCACCCCGGAGGAGGACAACGCCACCCCGTGGGAGGACCAACAACCAACGTCGCCCTCCAGGAGACTTCATGTGCTACCGTTGCCACAAGGCAGGCCACACAGCGCCGAACTGTCCTTTAAACGGGCAAACCCTGGGGCCGAGGGCCGACACCCAGGAGTAAATCAACCAGGCCCATCAAGCTGTTACCACTGGTTCGTAGGAGGAAGGCCTTTCCTGTCCATCGTGCTGGACGGTATAGCCACACCTGCATTTCTGGACACCGGCTCACAGGTAACCATCATACCTGATGTCCTCTACAAAAGGTACTGGTCCATAGATGAACTCCACCTGCCAGCCCCGACCCTCTCTGTGTATGCCTCTAACGGCCTTCCTCTTAACCTAGTAGGGGTTAAGGACGTGACAGTGAAGGTGGGGAGAGTGGAACTAAAGGACCAAGGACTAATTGTCATAGAATCTAACCCTGGTGATACAGACTTGTATATGATATTTGGTACAAATATTGTTGGCAACTGTTTGGGAGAAGTGTTGTTTTTGCTCCAACAGATTGCTGACACTGCCAAACCAGGGCAGAGGAAGGTGCTCCAGAGAGAGATTCGAGCCCTCCTGTACCAGCAACAGGTAAAGCTAACAGGTGGTGAGATTGGTAATGTACGGATGACAGACCCGATACCCATTGTGATTTCCCCAATGAGTGAGATGCTGATTTGGTGTAGGGCAGCAATAGGTCTCAAGGGACAGAACTACCAGGCGGTAGTGGAGCCCATTAGCTCAGAGCACAGACCTACACTCCTAACTGCTAGAGGGGTAGTTGACGTACGCAATGGGTGGGTGCCCGTACGACTCCTAAATTGTGGGGAGGAGGAAGTCAAATTGCCAAGGTATGCCACTGTTGCTAGATTATATACTGTGAATGATGATGCCATACACACAGTGGAATCCTTGACTCCACCAGATGCAGTGGAGGACAATGACTCCGAAGCTCAGCTGGAGGATTGGTGTCAACAGTTCCATGTTGGGACTGACGCCACTCCTGTCCATCAGAAACACGGTGTTTACAGAGTCGTTCAGGAATATGAACAAGTGTTTAGTAAACACCCACTAGACTTTGGAAGGGTTAAAGGGGTACAACACCACATACCCACTGGTAACCATCCTCCCATTAAGGAGCGTTACCGACCCATACCACCAGCACATTATCAGAAAGCCAAGGAAATGCTGCGTGACATGAAAAAGGCAGGGGTAGTAAGGGATAGCTGTAGCCCTTGGGCAGCTCCCCTGGTCCTGGTCAGGAAAAAGGACGGTAGCATGAGGATGTGTGTAGATTATAGACAGATTAATCGCATAACACATAAAGATGCATACCCTTTGCCCCATATAGAGGAATCCCTGGCTGCACTAAAATCTGCCAATTACTTCTCTACACTGGATCTCACTAGTGGGTACTGGCAAGTCTCTGTTGCTGAGGAAGACCGGGAGAAGACGGCATTCACCACCCCGATGGGACTGTGCGAGTTCAACAGTATGCCGTTTGGACTCTGCAATGCACCCGGAACGTTCCAGAGGCTGATGGAGTGTTGCTTGGGACATCGGAACTTTGAGACAGTGCTGCTGTACCTGGATGACGTTATCGTGTACTCGAGGACGTATGAAGACCATCTGAAGCACCTGGCAGAGGTATTTGAAGCATTGTCCCGGTATAGGATGAAACTAAAGCCTTCTAAATGCCACTTGCTCAAGCAGAAGGTTCAGTACCTGGGACACGTAGTCAGCTCGGAGAGAGTAGCACCAGACCCGGGGAAGGTCACTGCTATCCAGAAGTGGCCTGAACCGAGAAGCATCAAAGAAGTACGGCAATTCCTGGGACTGGTCGGGTACTACAGGAGGTTCATAAAGGACTATACCAAAAAGGTAGCACCTCTACAAGACCTCCTGGTAGGACTGTCCAAAAGAGGAAAGAGTCCCCCACTGTAATGGAACAGGCTGAATCCTTTGCAGTAATGAAGGAAATCCTGACTGGTGAAGAAACCCTGGCTTACCCTGACTACAGCCAGCCTTTCCTGCTGTACACCGACGCCAGCAATGAGGGACTGGGAGCTGTGTTGTCCCAGAAGCAAAATGGAAGAGAGAAGGTAATTGCGTATGCCAGCAGAAAGCTACGCCCTACCGAGAGGAACCCGGAGAACTACAGTTCCTTCAAGCTGGAGTTCCTGGCCTTGGTCTGGGCTATCACTGAAAGGTTCAAGCATTACCTAGCCTCAATGAAATTCACAGCCTTTACTGACAACAATCCCTTGACACACCTGGAGACAGCCAGGTTGGGAGCCATGGAACAGCGTTGGGTGGCCAGACTGTCAAATTATCAGTTCACCATCAAGTACCGGGCAGGTCACAAGAACACCAATGCTGATGCCCTGTCAAGGATGCCCCACCAGTCAGACACCGAGGATGAAGTGGATGATTTAGAGGAAGTTGAATTACCTGCTTTCCACCAAAGGGGAGTGGTCCATGAGCAACACGTCACCAGAAGACATCAGGGAAGGACGCTGAATCCTCTACCCCACCACAGTTGGAAGGAGACCCAGGACAGTGACCCGGTTGTCAGCCTTATCAAAAGACTGATCACCCAGGAAGGTTCTCACCTGGAGAAGGATGCTCCTCCACAAGCCAAGCAACTGTGGAATGAAAGAAGCCGGCTGTTTTCATCTACAGAGAGAAGCGGTGCAGAAGATATGTCAACCCCAAGACCCATGAAATGGTGTGGCAGATTGTTGTACCCAGAACGGATATCCAGATGGTGTTGGAAGCCTACCACGATCAAGCAGGTCACTTTGGCTGGAAGAAGCTGGAAACCCTGCTGAAGGACCAGTTCTATTGGGTTGGAATGCGGAGCTCCATAGAGAGGTGGTGCCGGAATTGTGAGCCCTGTAGCCTCAGAAGAAAAGACTACAGCAGCCAGAAAGCACCCTTGCAGTCCATCAAGACAACCCAGCCCCTGGAGATCGTCGCTCTGGATCACGTCAAGCTGTCACCCAGCAGGTCAGGCTATTCCTATGCACTGACCATGGTGGATCATTATTCCTGGTTCCTGGTGGTAGCCCCTGTCAAGCATCTGACAGCAGAGACTGCAGCAAGAACGTTCCAAGCATACTTCTGCAGGCCCCATGGATACCCGGACAAAGTGCTAATGGATCAAGGACCTGTCTTTGAAGCCGAGCTGTTTAAAGAATTCTGCCACCTGTATGGGTGCAAAAAGATCCGGACTACGCCGTACCACCCTCAGACAAATGGTTTGTGTGAGAAAATGAACAACATCGTCATAGACCTGCTGAAAACTTTACCCTTGGAAGAAAGAAATCAGTGGCCAGACAAACTACCTGACCTGGTAGATCTGTAAAATCACATACCTGTGAGTTCTACAAATTGTACCCCAGCGTACCTCATGAGAGCAAGACCCGGAAAGTTGCCCATGGACCTGGAAATCGGAGTGGTAGAACCGGAAGCAGATATGTCCACTTAAGACTGGGATACAAATCTGCAAGAGCAGTACAGGAGAGTACAGGCCTGTGTCGAAGACAGTCTGAACAGAGTAAGGGAGAGACAGGAAGAACAGTACAATAAACATGCACCAGCAGAACCCTTGGCACCTGGAGAGATAGTGCTAAAGCGGAAGAGAAGAAGTCACAAGCTCGATGACCAGTGGGAAAGAGAGCCCTACACAGTGTTGATCTCCAAGTTTGATAACAGTAAAACCTGCCTGATTAGCAAAGATTGAGGAAAAACAACTGCAACAGTCTCAAGAGACCATCTGAAAGTGTCTTCTACTGAAGACAACGGAGCAAGAAGTACCTCCTATAGCACCGGAAGAACCCAAGGAAGACGTGCTTCACACAGTTCTAGGAGATTTCCCTGCGGACTGGCCTCAACTGGATGGAGCAGTTATAGTACCGGTGATACACTTCTATCAACAACCAGAAGAACCTGTAAGCGCCCTGGTAGAGCCTGCTCAGAAACAGGAAGAGTCACCAGTAAGAGGAGGATCACCCATTGAAGCAGAGCCTGCAGGCCCAGTGAACAGTGCACTTGCCAGTCCCATAGAGAGATTAAGGCAGTTCTATGATTTACCTACACGAAGACCTGATAGGTTAACAGACACTAGTAACACCCCAGTGCTACGTAGGTCAACACGCAGCACACAAGGACAAATCCCTGCCCGGTTTAGGGAATAAGAATGAAGTGTCTACCATGTAAATAGTTACCCAGTTGGGTATTGTCCATTGTTTATTGCATAAACTGAAATTTATGTGTGCATTTAGTTAACCGTCATTGTATAAAAACTTGTAGGCTGAGGACTGTGAGCAGCCAAAAACTGTCCTGTAAATAGTTGCACTTATCAAAGTGCCCCCTTTATTTGACCACAGAACAAAAACCCGTTTGGCGTGGCCGAAGGAGTGGTCCAGCACCTGGATCACTTATGCCCTGTAGCCACGCCCAGGGCCTACGTTGAGGGTTTTCAGGCGGGTCCCTCATGTTTCTCCCTGTTACACTTTCATCGGTGAAATAGACACCTGGTTACAGGACTTACTGTAACTTAATTGTTGTTATTGTTGTTAACCTGTTACAAAATGCTTCAGTCCAGGAGTACTGAATTGAACTAGGGGGGAATGTGGCACCCTGCTGTGCACAGGTACCACAGGACCCAGGGTGCATGGACGGACTTCTCCATAAGAGGCCCTCATTACATACAAACACCTCCACCCTTCCACCTCATACCACCAGAGGGAGCCCGTTAGGGATATATATATGGAGGGTGGAGCCAGGCAGTTCAGTTAGTTGTTAGTAGTCAGACTGAGAGGGAGTCTGAGAGCGTGCTGACGCTGAGAGCAGCGAAGACGCAGCACGCTGGCTGCTGTGCTTAGGCGAGCCAAGGCCTACAGCACGAGTTGAGTTCTGAGGGCCCCGAGTGTGGCCGACGGCAAGAGGAGAAAGGAGAGAGGAGTTGAGGGGGCAGAGGAGCATCATAGGCTCACCCCAGTATACAAATCGGACACCGGGTCCGCGCCTACAGGGTCCCTTTATACCCAGTAGGGATAACCGGCATCCCAGGAGAACTACAAGTCCCTGGCTGACCTGAAGCTAGACCCACACAGGACCAGGAACCACGAAGGCCCCAGCGTTACCAGGGATAGTGGTTGCCAGCAGAAGGTGCTACTACCGAGTGACAGGTGAAGAAACAGCACGACGCATAAGCTAGGCTCAGTTGCAGGCTGGCCAGGAGCATACAGAGAGGCAGACACGGACCAGGAGGCCTTATACCCGCTCACTGGGGAGAAGTCCTGAAGTGCACCCATCCTCCTGAGTACCCTGGACCGTACCTGACATCCGCACCAGTAAAGGTATTAAAGCGAAGCCCCTGTCTCTGTCAGTTACTCCTGCTGCGCCATCCGCCTGCACTACAAGTCCCAGCACCACCCACCATCAAACTCCATACTGCCCCGGGCGCCCGCTCCATCTGTGGGGAGCCGGAACACCTCAGCTGCCATCCCATCACCCCCCGGAGGTCTGCGTCACAAACTATTTATTTTATTTTTCCTATCCAAGTTACAATTCCCCTTTTTGGTTGACCGCCCTGGGCCACGGACCGGGCCCGCCACTGTGACCTATCCCCCACCAGCATCCATAGGCCCGGCTGCCGAGTACCCCATTGCCCCGGGGGTGCGTCACATGTTATGGTCTTGGTGCTTAGATTTGTACAGGGCATTTGCAGGGAGTTCAGTCCTGCAGGTTATCAGGACACCTCAGCTGTTAATAGAAACTATTTGGATTTTAACATTACATAAAGGTTTTTCTTTTTAAGAAGTTTTTTATACATTGTTGATCAAAGAAGTTGAGCGGGTAAGATTTTTTTTTCCCTCAATGGAAAAACTGTGCAGCTCCACATTTTTGGAGGAGGAGGAAGCTAAACTGTCATCTTTGTCTTAAATGACACTGCAGCTGCCATGAGGGCTCACATGCTTCATACAGGGGCATTTAAGAGTTTGGGGACCCCTGGTCAAAATGACTGTTATTGTGAATAGTTAAGCAAGTTGTAAAATGAAATGATCTCTAAAAGGCCTAAAGTTAAAGATGACACATTTCCTTTTGTCTTTTAGAAAAAATATATATATATATTTTCATCTTTTACATTTAAAAAATTCCAAAAAGGAAAATGGACTGATGCAAAAGTTTGGGAACCCTGCATGGTTAGCACCTAGTTGCACCCCCTTTTTGAAAGTATCACAGCTTGCAAACGCTTTTTGTAGCCAGACTAGAGTCTTCCAATTCTTGTTGGAGGGATTTTCTTCCTTTCTTCCTTGGACAATTCTTCCATTTCTGTGAGATTCCTGAGTCATCTTGCATGCACTGTTATTTTGAGGTCTAGCCACAGATTTTCAATGATATTCAGATCAGGGAACTGTGAGGGCCATTGTAAAACCTTCAGTTTATGCCTTTTGAGGTCGTCTATTGTGGATTTTGACTTGTATTTAGGATCATTATCCATTTGTAGAAGCCATCCTCTTTTCAACTTTAGTTTTTTACAGATAATTTTGACTAGGGGTGACGAAATTTTTACTTGGCACTGTACGCAGCAATCAGTGTAGTTGAGTCCTATGGGCACCACAAGTAGTATTGCCTTAAAAGGGATGTCCAGGCTTAGGATGAGTCACACTAGTGTATGTGACTATAGACTTCTGAATCCTGACAGCAAGCGTTGCACATGCAGTCTGGATTCTCCGCTATTGCCAGCGCGAGTTGGCGTTCACATGACAGCATATACATATGATTTGCATATTTCCACTCACATGTTGACTAGACGTGTTCATCCTATCACAGTGCACTTATATTGAGAGAGGACAAGCACGTCTAGTTGGCATGTGTCGCATATATGCAAATCACATACTTGCGATCCCATAATCGCGTACTCTCCCCAGCAATCCTGATAGCGTGTGCACTGCACACTGTCAGGACTCCAATTAAATTAATAAGCATGAGTCCAAACAATGCAAAAAGCAGTGAAGGTTGTGGCTTGAAAGTGCTAATAAGTATAATCGATGCGGAAATGCCAAGTTTCATGGTTCAGCATTTTTGGGGCTCCAGCCATTTGTCATGCTTGTTACAATGGACTATTGATCCTATCGTGCCATCGAGACTACTTTGGTAAGATGTTTTCTACCATATTCATATGAACCTTAAATTTAGGGACTATTAATTGATTTCATTTACATGATACCTTGTTTCATTATTTCTAATACTATTCCTGTGCTACTATCTTCCTGTGTTTTATTCTACCACAGCTGAATCATAAGCCACCACTATACCCCAATCTATGTGCAACTTCTCTTTTGGTGATTTTTGGTAATACACTAAAATATCAGTGCTCAAAATCAAGTTCACTGCAATTAACAGCGCATGAATCTACAGTATATATATTATAAGTGCCAGTCCCACATCGGATGCTACATATTATTGTGATATTTAGGGTAGTTCTCTGCCACAATCTCAAAAGCGTGAAGCTCCTATCAATCCTTTTTCCAATTCTGCAGATGAGCTGAGCGGCCGGTAATAATCTCAGCCTTCTAAGCCTTTTCTCTCTGTTCAATTTCTGCTATTCTTAAACTGAGCTGTTCAGGGGTTTTAGTCTTACAGAAATGTGAGATTCTTCATTCATCCCTACACGGCCTCTGACACCTTCTTATTAACTTAGAATTGTTGGCATGGTGACATTGGGAGACAAGGTTGTACTGAGTAACTCTTTTAAGGCACTGATTTATTGAAGACAGAAGCCGAATATTCCTGTTTGGAGCCATGGAGTTAAGGCTGACATTTTGGCCTATAGTTTATTTGGCATTATGTCTGTAGCTTAAAAAAATGACCATTTTCATACTGAGATTTTATTACAACCATTGATTTAAAATTCATTATAGATAGCACCCAATCCGATTAGATATGACATCCATCTATCTATCTATCCATCTATCTATCCATCTATCTAACCATCTATCTAACGCGCTCCCTGGGCCGCGCGCGTGTGGGGATACCCGGAACCGGACCCGTTGCGAATGCTGGGGGTTGTAGTCCTCGTGTGGCGAGGGACCCGGTTCAGTGGCTCAGGGGGGTCAACTCAAATGGCAGTCTATTTGTGATGTTAAAATGTCCGACTACGCCACCCGTGGATTGCGGTCAGGATGAACCGCCGCTGCAAGCAGACCGCTGAGGCTGGTGTTATAGGTGCAGCAGAGTGTAGTACGACTCCCCACGGGAGGAGTATAGCCTCAGGGCAGTGTATGCGGAAGATGGGGGTGATGGTGTAGGAGTAGCAGTGACTACACAGAGTCAGGGACGCAGTCCAGCGTCTTTACTCACTGTTCTTATTATCCAGACCACTTCTGCAGGTAATGGCTGCCCACGTCGTACTGTGCTCACCAGGTGAGGGGCTCGGCCTACTCCCAGATAACTTTGGAGCGCTTCACAGGACCCCCTTTGTGTGTCCTTTCTCTGGCCTGTCATACCCCGCCAGTGACCTCGCTTCTGTCCGGCAGCCTCGGGCCTTCTCTTGGTGAACTTGGCGCCAGTTTCCCTGACCCTATGTGGTGCCTTCCTAGCGGGTGTAGCGAGGGGCTGCGCCACATGAAATGTCACAGCCTCCGGTTTCTAGCTGAGGGTAGTTCCCCGCCTCCACTAGTTTCGGGGACCGGTCTCCCCCTTTGGCCTGACCCTTCTACGCAGGTAGATTCTGGCGTGAGGTGGCGACTCACCGGTCCTCACCCCTGGGGTCCCTTTGTTCCTTCTTCCTGGAGCCTCCTCCGCTCCCCTTCCTTCCTTCTCCTTCCTTCTGCTTCCTCCAGTCTCCGGCCTCTCTCTTAGGCCTGCCTGCGGAGCAGAGGCCATGCAGAGGCTCTGCTCCCTGTCACTCCTTCTCTCAGACTGAACACTGAACTAAGATGGTGCCCACCTTTTATACCTCCCTCTAGGTGCACCCAGGAACTGCTCTCTCCCTACATCCTGCACTACAGGGTTCCCCCTTCCTCGGTGTTCCCTCCCCCCACTCCAGCCAGGGACAGGGACTGTCATGCTCTGCTTGAAGCATATCGGTCGCCCTGCCCCCCGGAAATGTGGTGTAATGCATGCAGGTGTCAGGGTCCTGATCCACACTCCATCCTTACCTGAGAGTGAGATATTGCACATCTGGTAGAGAAGCAATACCTCTGTAGCACGTCCGCGGGCTGGAACAGAGCAAAAGACAATGCAAATTAGGACATGCAAAGAAATGTTTTTATTTATTTTTTTTTTTAAACTGTCAGCTGCACATCACTTCCCTTTATGGGAATCATTTTCTCTTTTCACCAATATATAAAACATTCTTTTTAGTAGCAAACATATAAAACATCATCAGCAGCATATCAACGGCGAAGTCTCTTTTCAACAGGTCACAGTTCTTTCCGCGACCAGGTGTCCATTCTTAAGGTGCAAACTTTGGCAAAACTTTTGAACATGAGGGACCCATTCGTAAACCCTCAACAAAGGCCCTGGGGTGGCTGCAGGGCGTAGCTGATCCAGCTGCTGGATCTCGTCTTCGGCCACCTCTAACGGGTTTTGTTCTGAGGTCAGTTGTTGTAGTTCCTTATAAAATCAGTAGGGGGCACTTTAAGAAGTGCAATTATTTACAAGGTTGACCACTCCCAGTCCTCGGCCGGATAGTTCACAAAAAAGTGGCTGCTCCCAGTCCTCAGCCGGCTATTATTAACCCATCTCCGGGTAACTTTCAGCAAAAATAAACAGGCAACAGTCAGGCAACAGTCCCCGTCCGGGATGGACTTTTTCTTCCTGTACCCTAACGGGCAACTATTTACAGTGCACTCACGTTTTCCTCTAATAGCGGCGTCCTCCTTGTGCACGCTCTTCCTCCTCGCCATACTCTTCAGACCCGTCCGGGTCCTCTGGGTAGTAGTGCTCATGGTAGTGCTCTTCCTCTACCCTCTGGACATTGAGGGCATACCACCCTTTCAGGCCTCGATGTCGGGTGTATATTACCCGATCTCCCGGGAACAGCTCTCGTTTCGGGTGTCCCTTTGGCAGATGACCCTCCACGTCCCTCCTGTCAACATAGAGGTCTGTGGCTGTGGTAGAGTCCCGGATAAACCCCCACCCTTTCTCTTGGTGGAACTTTACCACGGTCCCAGCGGTTTTAGGACCGCATGCAGCTTGGGGGTTTCGGCGGGTTCGTGTCTTCTCCTCCGTGCTCCGGGCCTGCAGCTGCTCCCTCTTCTGGCGCCGCGCCCGCTCTTCTTTTTCAAGCTGCCTAATTTCCCGCTCGCAGAACTCCTGCCTGCGGGCTGCGGCCGCCCGCGTTTCCTGCGCAAACCCCATCAGATCCTCCCCAGTCTGGTCCCATTCGATCTGGACCTCTTCCTCCGGGAGCTGGGGGATGGCAACTGGCTGTGGCACGGGCAGGAGCGGAGCAAGCGGGGCCTCAGCCTCTGCGGACAGGTTCTTCTGCTGAGGGTAGTTCCCCACCTCCACTAGTTTCGGGGACCGGTCTCCCCCTTTGGCCTGACCCTTCTATGCAGGTAGATTCGGGCGTGAGGTGGTGACTCACCGGTCCTCACCCCTGGGGTCCCTTCGTTCCTTGTTCCTGGAGCCTCCTCTGCTCCCCTTCCTTCCTTCTCCTTCCTTCTGCTTCCTCCAGTCTCCGGCCTCTCTCTTAGGCCTGCCTGCGGAGCACAGCCCATGCAGAGGCTCTGCTCCCTGTCACTCCTTCTCTCAGACTGAACACTGAACTAAGATGGTGCCCACCTTTTATACCTCCCTCTAGATGCACCCAGGAACTGCTCTCTCCCTGCTCCTGCACAACAGGGTTCCCCCTTCCTCGGTGTTCCCTCCCCCCACTCCAGCCAGGGACAGGGACTGTCGTGCTCTGGAGCATATCGGTCGCCCTGCCCCCCGGAAATGTGGTGTAATGCATGCAGGTGTCAGGGTCCTGATCCACACTCCATCCTTACCTGAGAGTGAGATATCGCACATCTGGTTGAGATGCAATACCTCTGTAGCAACGGAGCCCTCGGGGTGCTACATATCTATCAGATATATAGAGATAAAAGAGGCAGCATTCCATTAATAAGCAAAAAGTGTGGACTTCATTAGTACCGAAACGTTGCCACATGGGCTAGCACCGAACCTTTCTCAATCACTGGATTGCTTCTGCAGAAGAGCTGTTATCCGAAGGAGTAAAGCAAAGGCTACAGCATAGTCAGATGGCTGGGTTGAAATCAGGAGGTCGGTGTAGGGACAAAATGTTAACCCCTTTACGACCTCGTCAGTAATAGTACGTCCCTGTGCCCTTGGCTTTATGGACCAGCTACGTACTGTTACGCAAGCTGCGATGGCGCCCGCACACAAGCGGTGCGGGGCGATCGCCGCCGGATGTCAGCTGATTGTTACAGCTGACACCCGGTGCAATGTGCCAGGAGCGGCCCCGCACCGCTCCCGGCACATTAATCCCCGCAATGCTGCGATCGAAGTCGATTGCAGCATTGCGGAGGTAAGTGCGATAGCTGCTCCTCCGGCGTCCAGCGGCGTCTGAGTCAGATCCCGGGTGTTGTCATGATGACCCGATGTCGTCATGACAACATCCGGGTCACCAGCAGGCAGGAAGATACTTTGGTCATGCGCAGTGCATAACCAAAGTAACTTCTCCCTGTGCAGCTGTGACAGCCTGCATAGCACAGCGATGGTGCTGCATTCCTCTGATATACAGGTAATCTGAAAGTTAAAAGTGAAAGTCCCATAGTGGGACATAGTGTAAAAGTAAAAAAAGAATCTGAAAGTGAAAAAAAAATGTAAAAAAATATTTAAAAAAAAATGAAAAAAATAATCCCCCCAAAATAAAAATATAATGTACCCATCAATAAATATTATTATAAAAAAAGAAATAATAAAAGTAAACATATTTGGTATCGCCGCATCCAGAACAACCTGACCTATAAAACTGTCCTATTAGTTAACCAGTTTAGTGAACACGGTAAAAAAAAAAAAAAAAAAAACGAAGCAAAAAACGATGCTTTATAATCATACCGCCAAACAAAAAATGGAATAAAACGCAATCAAAAAAACAAATGTAAATAAAAATGGTACCCCTAAAAACAAGCCGCCATACAGCTCCATCAGCTGAAAAATAAAAAAGTTATAGCTCTCAGAATAAAGCGATGCAAAAACAATTCTTTTTTCTATAAAATAGTTTTTATTGTGTAAAAACGCCAAAACATAAAAAACGATATAAATGTGGTACCGCTGTAAACGTACTGACCTGAAGAATAAAGCTGCCTTATCAATTTCACCACACGAGGAACGGCATAAAAAAAAAAAAAAAAAACAGTTCCTGAATTGTTGGTTTTTGTTTATTCTGCCTCCCAAAAATCTGAATAGAAAGCGATCAAAAAATGTCAAATGCCTGAAAATGGTACCAATAAAAATGTCAACTTGTCCCGCAAAAAAAAGGCATCACATGACTCTGTCGGCCGAAATATGGAAAAATTATAGCTCTCAAAATATGGCGATGCAAAAACTAGTCTTTTCAAAAAAATGCATCTTTTAGTGTGTGACAGCTGTCAATCATAAAAACCCATATGAATCTGGTATCGCGGTAATCGCACCGACCCGAAGAATAAAATCGTCTAATCACTTATGTCCCACGAGGAACGCGCGTAAAAGATAAACTCTAGGGTAAAGGCCCCATCACACTTAGCGACGCTGCAACGATCCCGACAACGATACGACCTGTCAGGGATCGTTGCTGCGTCGCTATTTGGTCGCTGGTGAGCTGTCAAACAGGCAGGCTCACCAACGATCAGGGGAGCAGCGACATCGTGGAAAGAATCTTTCCACGATGTCCTGCTCCTGGTTACCAGCCTGCAGAAGCAGGAGCAGGCTGGTAACCATGGTAAACATCGGGTTACTAGGGGCACACGCGCACCTAGTAACCCGCTGTTTATCATGGTTACCACTCTGCTACGGTGAGCGGGAGGTTACCGCTCACTTTAGCAGGCTCGTAACCATGATAAACAGCGGGTTACTAGGTGCGCGTGTGCCCCTAATAACCCGATGTTTATCATGATTACCAGCCTGATCGCTGCTCCCGCTGGTCCACACAGCGATGTGTGCTGACCAGCGGGAGGGCAACGACCAAAAAAAGGTCCAGGACATTCTGCAGCGATCAACAACCTCACAGCAGGGGCCTGATCGCTGCAAAGTGTCACACATAGCGACATCGCTGGTGAGGTCGCTGTTGCGTCACCAAAACCGTGACACAGCAGCGATCTCACTAGCGATCTCGCTATGTGAGACGGGGGCTTTAGGGTTGTGCTAGGGTTAGGGTTGTGTTAGTGTTAGGGTTGTGCTAGGGTTGGGATTTTTTCAAAAGTAAAAAAAAAAAAATGATGACGATATGGCGACTAGTGTTGAGTGCTATTGCCTTGGGTGCTTGGGTATGCACCAAGTATCGTGGGTGCTCGAGTGACATGCTCGAGTCTCCGCCTCATATGCTTTGCGGCCAAAAAGACTCAGCGATCCTCGCATGGTTTTTTTTGGGTGTCTAATAACCGTGAAACATGCGGGCGGGGACTCGAGCATGTCACTCGAGCAGCTGCGATACTTGGTGCATACCTGAGTACCTGATGCAAACTCAAGTAGCGAGCACTTGCACTCAAAACTAATGACAACTTATTCAATATAATGACCTAATGTTATCAATTTCTGTGTGGTACCTCTGGGTTCAAAATGTTCACTATACCCCTTGATAAAATCTTTGAGGGGTGTAGTTTCCAAAATGGAGTCACTTGTGGGGCACCTCAGGGGCTCTCCAAATGCGACATGGCATCCGCACTCAATTCAAGCTAATTTTGTGTTCAAAAAGTTACACAGTGCTCGTTCCCTTCTGAACCTTACCATGCGCCCAAACACTGTATTTTCCCCACCCACATATGGGGTATCGGCGTACTCAGGATAAATTGCACAAAAGTTTTTGGGGTCCATTTTCTCCTCTTACCCTTGTGAAAATAAAAAAATTGGGGCTAAAACATAATTTTTGTGGAAAAAGTTTGATTTATTTTTATTTACACGGCTCCATGTTATAAACTTCTGTGAAGCACTTGGGGGTTCAGGGTGCTCACCACTTATCTACATAAGTTCCCTGAGGGGTCTAGTTTCCAAAATTATGTCACTTGTGGGGGGTTTCCACTGTTTAGGCACATCAGGGGCTCCCCAAACGCAACATGGCATTCGCCAATTATTCAAACAAATTTTACAATCAAAATGTCAAATGGCGCTCCTTCCCTTTCGAACCCTGCCGTGCGTCCAAACAGTGTTTTTCTCCCACATATGGGGTATCGGCTTACTCAGGATAAATGGCACAACAAATTGCATGGCGCGATTTCTCCTGTTACCCTTATGAAAATGCAAAATTGGGGGCTGAAAAACATTTTTGTGGGAAAAATGTGAAAATTTTATTTTTATGGCTCAATGTTATAAACTTCTGTGAAGCACCTGGGGGTTCAAGGTGCTCAACACACATCTAGATAAGTTTCCTGAGGGGTCTAGTTTCCAAAATGGTGTCACTTGTGGGGTTTTTTCACAGTTTAGGCACATCAGGAGCTCCCCAAATGCAACATGGGGTCCGCTAATTATTCAAGCAAATTTTACAATCAAAAAGTCAAATGGCGCTCCTGCCCTTCCAAATCCTGCCGTACACCCAAGCAGTGGTTGTCTCCCACATATGGGGGGAATTGGGGGCTGAAAAACATTTTTGTGGGAAAAATGTGACAATTTTATTTTTACGGCTCAATGTTATAAACTTCAGTGAAGCACTTGGAGGTACAAGCTGCTCACCACACATCTAATTATTCAAGCAAATTTTACATTCAAAAAGTCAAATGGCGCTCCTTCCTTTCCGAACCCTGCCGTGCGCCCAAACAGTGTTTTTTACCCACATATGGGGTATCTGCATGCTGAGGGGAAATTGCACAACAAATTTTGGGGTCCATTTTTTTCTGTTACCCCTGCGAAAATAAAAAATTGGGGTCCAAAGTAACATTTTTGTGAACAAAAGTTAAATGTTCATTTTTTTCTTCCACATTCCAAAAATTCCTGTGAAGCACCTGAAGGGTTAATAAAGTTCTTGAATGTGGTTTTGAGCACCTTGAGGGGTGCAGTTTTTAGAATGGAGTCACTTTGGGGTATTTTCTGTCATAAAGGCGCCTCAAAGTCACTTCAAATGTGATGTGGTCCCTAAAAAAATGGTTTTGTAAATTTTGTTGTAATAATGAGAAATCGCTGGTCATCTTTTAACCCTTATAACTCCCTAATAAAAAAAAATGTTGGTTTCAAAATTGTGCTGATATAAAGTAGACATGTGGGAAATGTTATTTTTTAACTATTTTGTGTGACCTATCTCTCTGATTTAAGGGCATAAAAATTCAAATTTTGAAAATTGTGCAATTTTCAAAATTTTCGCCAAATTTCCGATTTTTTTACAAATAAACGCAAGTGATATCGAAGCCTTTTTCAACAAGGAAACATGAAACACAGGATTAATCTTCCAGGAAGTAGGGACATCCAACCTAACAGCAGACGGGTTAACAACCTGAAGCACTTTAAATGGACCCACAAACTTAGGACCCAGTTTTTTAGAGGGAATCCTCAACCGCAGGTTCTTCGAGGACAGCCAAATCATGTCACCCACAGTAAACAAAACCTCCTTACGTTATCTGTCAAAATATTTCTCTGACTTCTTGTTAGCCTCTTGAAGGTTGCAACGTACATTAGTCCAAACTATCTCCAAATCACCGGAAAAATTCTCCTCCTCCGGCACCGCCAACCCCAATTTGCAGAACGAACCAAAAGACGGATGTCTCCCAGTACAACAAAAAAAAGGAGAACACCCAGCAGAGGAGGATGTATGATTGTTAAGAGCAAATTCCGTGAGAGGCAGAAACTCAGACCACACCTCTTGATTGTCCGCCACAAAACAACGCAAAAACTGTTCAACATCCTGGTTCTTTCTTTCAGTCTGTCCATTAGACTCATGATGATAACCAGACGAAAATGACAAATGGACTCCCAACCTGTCACAAAAAGCATGCCAAAAGCGAGCCACAAACTGAGGTCCTCTATCAGAAACAATATCCGTGGGAACGCCATGGAGCTTGACAATCTCCTTAACAAACGCCTTAGCGAGTGTCTTGGCGCAGGGCAACTTAATGAATGGAACCAAATGACACATCTTACTAAAACGGTCCATGACCTCCCAGATGACAGTAAAACCCTCGGACACAGGAAGATCAGTAATAAAATCCATTGTGAGATGCGTCCAAGGCGCACTAGGAACCTCCAGAGGGCAAAGCAACCCCGCAGCAGGAGTATGTGAAGCCTTTGACCTAGCACACACAGTACACTGACGCACCCACTTGATGACTTCCCTATGCCATCCCGGCCACCAAAAACTGCGACTGATAAGTCTCTTAGTCTCCGAAATTCCTGGATAACCTGCAGACTCATGACACTGCACAAACAAATCTCTTCTAAAGGCTCTAGGCACGAACAACCTCCCATGGGGAGTGTTAGATGGAGCATCATCTTGAGCTTTCAGAATACCATTCTCCAAAACGGAGTCCAATGCCGCCACCACCATTCCTTTCTATAAAATGCTCTCCTCCTCCTTGGCACCGACCGTAGGAGAGAAGCTGCGAGATAAAGCATCGGCTTTAACATTCTTAGTACCAGGGATATAGCATGACGCGCCCCCAGGGCCTTGGGGTACTCGGCAGCCGGGCCTCTGGTTGCGGGGGGATATCACGGTAGCTGGCCTGGTCCGTGACCCAGGGCGGTCAGTAAAAGGGGGGATATTTTATAGGGGATTTGGGAAATTTTGTGACGCCACCTGTGGAATGCGGCTAAGGGGTGCCGCCGCTGCGGAGCAGTCCTCTGGAGCTGGTGTTACGGCAGCAGGGATGGTGTGGCTTTCCACAGGTAGTGCTAGCTCCAGGGCAGCATGGGATGTAATTGATGGTGGTGCAGGGGAAAGATGGCAGGAGGGTCCCGGAGGAAAGACGGACACTCACACGGGGGTAAGCTTCAGTACCTTTACTGGTGATGCTGCAGGCACGGTCCAGGGTACACCAGGTGAAGGGCGCACTTTTGGACTCTCCCCAGTGAGCGGGTATAGGGCCTCCTGATCCGTTGCTTTATTCTCTAAGCTTCTGACCTGCCTGGAGCTAGGCCTAGCTTGGTTACTATCTCTCTTTGCACCCGCTGACCTGGTGGTAGGGCCTTCTCTTTGGAGTTCACTTTCCCTGGACGCTGGGACCTCCGTGACTCCTAGCCCTGGTACTTTAATCAGCGTTTGGTGAACCTGGGACCTGTACTCCTCCAGGGGTTCCGGTGGTTCCTACTAAGTATAAATGTCCCTGTAGGTGCGGACCCAGCATCCGGTATATATATATAGGGGTGAGCCTGGTATGCTCCTCTGCCCCCTCACTACTTCCTCCTTCTCCTCTCGCCTTCGGCCCACTCAAGGCCCTCACTAGGCCTTCACACGTCCTGTAGGCCTTGGCTCGCCTAAGCACAGCAGCCTGCGTGCTGCTCTCTTCGCTGCTCTCTAAGCGTCAGCACGCTCTCTGCTCAACTCTGAGCTGTGTACCTCTCTGTCTCTGAACAATAAACTCCAATTCACTGAGCTACCTGGCTCCACCCTCCCTATATATGTCCCTAACGGGCTCCCTCTGGTGGTCTGAGGTGGTAGGGTGGAGGTGTGTGAATGTGTGAGGGCCTCTTGTGGAGAAGTCCATCCATGCACCCTTCTGGGTTCTGTGGCACCAATGCACAGCAGGGCGCCACATAGGTAACAGAAAAATGAAACAGAGAAAAAAAAAGTGCCCACCTAGCTTGACGGGCATTCAAGCGCTTGGCAGCATCCAGATCGATCAAATTCTTATGATCTGTGAAAACCTGAATAGGAAATCTAGCGCCTTCCAAAAAATGACGCCAATCTTCAAACGCGAGTTTAATAGCCAGCAACTCCTGATTTCCAACATCATAATTCAGTTCGGTTTCCAAAATTTTTTTCAAAAAGAAGGCACACGGATGTACTCCACCCTTGTTCTCCTGAGACAAAACTGCTCTGACCCCCACCGATGAAGCATCGACCTCGAACAAAAAAGGGTTGGTCTCATCAGGCTGCATAAGGATAGGGGCAGAACTGAACCTCTCTTTGAGATACTCAAATGCTTCAATGGCCTCAGTAGTCCACTGGGCCGTATTCGCACCTTTTCTGATGAGATCGGTCAGAGGTTTAACAATTGCAGAAAAATTCTTAATGAATTTCCTGTAATAATTGGCAAAACCCAAAAATCTCTGTATAGATTTCAAACCAATAGGCCTAGGCCATTCCTGCACAGCCTGAACCTTCACAGGGTCCATCTCAAATCCCTCGCTGTAGACAATGTAGACCAAAAAACAAATTTTCTGCACAGCGAACTCACATTTCTCCAGCTTAGCAAAGAGTGAATTATCACTCAATAACTGCAAAACTTCACGTACACTCTGGCAATGGGACTCTAAATCTGGTGAATAAATCAAAATGTCATTCAAATACACAACCACATTCTTACCAATCAAAGGTCTCAGGATGTCATTAATAAGGTTCTGAAAAAATGCAGGTGCATTGGTAAGACCAAAAGGCATCACCAGATTCTCAAAATGACCTACCGGAGTGTTAAAAGCAGTTTTCCATTCATCACCCTCCTTCACTCTTAACAAATTGTATGCCCCCCGGAGATCAATTTTAGAGAACCACTTGGCCCCCACTAACTGGTTAAACAAGTTAGGAATTAACAGCAATGGGTAGGAATTGCGTACGGTAATCTTATTAATTTCACGAAAATCCAGACATGGACGTAAACCCCCGTCCTTTTTTTTAACAATGAAAAATTCAACTGCCACAGGCGACTTAGAAGGTCTAATGTGACCAGCAGCCAGGCTAGTCTGTATGTATTCCTCCAAAGCCTTTCTTTCAGGGATAGTCAGATTAAACAAGCGACTCTTGGGAAGAGTAGCTCCCGGAACAAACTCAATGGCGCAATCATAATCCCTATGAGGAGGTAAAACTTGCGACTCCTCCTCCGAAAAAAACATCCAAAAATCTTGAATAGGTACAGGTAATTCCCCTTTTTCCACAGCCGCAATGCGACCATTACAACATTTCTCATAGCACTTCGGACTCCAAGACTTAATCACATTAGTAGACCAGTCCAATAAAGGATTGTGCAGTTTTAACCAAGGCAATCCTAGAACAACCGGAGAGGATAAATTATCTAAAACAACCAAGTCCAAAATTTCTTGGTGAACTCCATTGATAGTGAGGGGAAATGCCGTAACCTTGTGAGTAATGCATTTCAAGGGAGTGTTATCAATTGCAATCACAGAAATAGGAGATGACAAAGGTTTGGATTTCAATTTAAGGTTTTCCAAAAACCCTTTATCAATCACATTAAGTGTTGAACCAGAATCCACAAATACCTGAAATTCAATCAAATCTCCCTGCAAAGTAGTACTCCCAGAAAGAAATACTCCTGCAGAGCGTAAACAAGCTATACGGGCGTACCTGACCTTTTTTTTTTCTTTACTTAAACGAATCTTATAATACTTAATCAAATGGTCAGCTTTACCACAATAAAGACACAATCCCTCGGCGAACCTCCGGTCTCTTTCCTGAGAGCGGAGTGACATCACCTCAACTTCCATTAGTTCTCCGCCGTCTGAGCAGATTTTCTGGGGACTAGGAACTGACATTACAAGAGTCTTTATCTCATTCAGCCTGCACCTCAGCCTCCTGTCCACACGAACAGCTAATTGCATGGCATCCTGCAGAGTCTCAGGTGCAGGGAATGCAATTAGCAGATCCTTAACCCTTTCACTCAGACCAGCAAGAAATAAACATTTCAACGCAGGATTATTCCATTTAACTTCTGAGGCCCATCTTCTAAAGTGTGTGCAATCATTTTCAACATCACCTGACCCCTGATTCAAACGCCTGAGTTCTGCCTCAGCAGATGAGTTTCGATCAGGATCGTCATATAATAGCCCCATAGCAGAATAAAATTCTTCAACAGACCTTAAACACGGATCATTAGGTTGGAGAGAAAAGGCCCACCCCTGTGGTTCATTGCACAAAAGTGACATAATAAAACCAATGCACTGTGATTCATTCCCAGAGGACCTTGGTCTCAAACGAAAATATAACAAGCATTTTTAAAGGGAAAAAAATCTTGCTGTTTACTATAAAAAACATCAGGCAGTCCTACCTTGGGTTCGACAAAATGCGCTCCAGAACAGCTACTCACGTGTTGCTGAAGCTCGGCCACCTCCAGAGACAATCCCTGCAAGCGTTGAGCCAAATCCTGGACGGAAACCATACTGATCCCCGAATTTCTTTCCTTTTAGTTTTCTGGGCTGGACTTACTGTTATGATCTGCAAAAAGTACTAAGGAAAGATAGGGGAAAGCTGTCCCTACAGTAAGACTAAGCTGAATCCCTACGATGTAGCGGGCTGACTGTTCCTAGCGAACAGACCAGCCTTAGTCCTCGGCTAGTCTGAACGAAGACCTATAGAATAAAGGGGAGGGGTCCCTAAAAGAAATAAGGACTGTGACAAAAAAGGGACACCTCCTAAACAGAGAAGTTGTTGCAGAACACAAAAAGACAAACTGACAAAAAGGTACTAGAGGTCCCAGAAGGAACAAGCGAACTGACAGAGAAAGGCACAGAAGCACCAGGCTACAGAAACAGTCAAACACTGAAGTCCAGCACAGCCAAAAGGGCGGAGCTGGAATATAAAGGCAGATGGTCACGTGACCGCAAAACACAAGATGGAAAAAAACAAACAGGAGGGTTCTAACAGCTTCTTTGATTATACAGCTGGGATAATACATTGTTACAACTAAAATAATAATTATGAAAGTTATAATAACAGTAATTTATTAAATAATTGATTATAACTATAGACAGGGTGATCTGTGATCAAAAGAGGCAGACATTGAGATTGCAACCTCAGTAGCTCCAATACTCGCACCCCTGAACAGGAGGATTTAAAGAGGAAAGAGGACTGAGATTGAAAACAAAATAAAAATGGATCCCAATTTCCCAACAAAAATGAATGGTTGAAAATCTCTCACTTTTCTGAAAGATGGAAGTGATGCGCCCCCTGGGCCGTGTGTGGGGGAATACCCGGAGCCGGGTCTCTGTGTAATGTCAGGGGTTGTAGTCTCCGTGGCGGCGACCCGGTCCCGTGGCTCAGGGTGGTCAAACCAGTGGCGGATCTGTTTACTTGTTTTTTTTAATGTTGAAATGACTACGCCACCCGTGGATTGCGGTCACTGAGAACCGCCGCTGCGGGGCAGACCGCTGAGTCTGATGTTGTGTGCGCAGCAGAGGGTAGTATAACTCCCCACGGGAGGAGTATAGCCTCAGGGCAGCGTGTGTAGATGGTGAGGGTTGTGGTGCATGGGCACAGCAGAAATGACTCAGAGTCCGTGCAGTGCAGTTCAGGGTCTTTACTGTTGGCAATGAAGAAGGCCCTGCCGGGAGTACTGGCTAACATTAGAGGCCTGGTCAGTCTGTGAGCGAACAAGAGTCCCCCTGGCCAGGTGGAGGTGTAGGCCTTCCCGTCTGACTGCACTCTTCCTGGCTACCCTGCTGTAGTCGTGTAGTAGCCCACGTCCCTGAGTGTACCGTGTGGTGCTCACCCGTATGGCTGGTGACTTGGGGCCTTTGGTACCTTCCGCTCCTCGATGGCAGTGCCGGTCCCTTGCGTGTGACTGAGCCTCCAGGCTTTCTATGGCCAGAGGACCTGAAATCCCCTGCCAGGTGGTTTCTGCTGCTGGATGTGGATATCCTCACAGCCTCGGACTCCGGTGTCCGGTTCTCTGCGTCTTCGGCCAGGACGAGCTCTGCTAGCTCCAGTCCCTGGTCTTCAGCTCCTGTCTCCTACAGAGCTCCTTGCTGCTCTGTCCCTCTCTTTGGGACTACTCTCCCCACCCACACACTACCGGGTTCCCCCTTTCTAGGTGTTCCCTCCCCCCACTCCAGCCAGGGACAGGGGCAGTTGTGCTCTCTCTTGGGAGCATTGTCGCCCTGTCCCCCGGAAATGTGGTGTAGTGCATGTGGGTGTTAGGGTCCTGAGCCACACTCTATCCTTACCTGGAAGTGAGATATTACACCCCTGGGTGAGATGCAATACCTCTGTAGCGACCGAACCCTCGGCGCGCTACAGAAGTAATGGTCCATTTTGACAAGACAATTATTCGGGAACCACCGACCGTATGAATGCTCGATCCAATCTATCGGTTCATTTTATCAGGCTGGCAAAGCACCTCATGAACAAGCTAACCATTCGTTTGTTGGGTGCAATGCTTTTTAAGCTGGCTTATAAATCATTGTTTTCTGCAGCACATCATCCCAATTAAATAAGTGATTATCTAATATTTTATGCTCATAGAAAAATTATATTAACAATTAAACTGCACATTGAATATTCGTCAACCTGAGTAAACCTCTGACTAGCTTGTATGTAGCTTGTCTACTGCTGTTTAATTGGCTATAGCAGCCCGTATAAAAGGGCCATTACTTACATGTACTACCTCCTTCTCAGCCAGTCGGGCAGAGATTGTAGCCACATCATTCCTCCCAGTGTATCTGATGGAGGATCTGCTTCCGCTGAGATGATTCAGACATGCTAATTATAATATGATGACATTTTACATATAGTGGGTCCATTTGTAACAATTAATTCCTTCTGAGATGACAGATGGTATATAATTGATGTGAAAAAATGCACATTTTCTATCCATTTTACAAAGATTATCACAATTAAAGTGTAATAATATGTAATATAGCATGGAGATGATCCAGTGACTACTAGCACTTTTACTTTGAAGTACTGGGGTCCTTAGTTTAAATCTGATCAAGAATAAATAACCTTATGGAGTTTGTGGGTCTCCTGTGGGTTATTTGGCCTTCAATAAAATTGGTTGTGCGTGTCTGTAGATTTTCTGTGGTTCTCTGTAGATTTTGAGTTCCTCTTGGTACAATGGAGCCACCATGTATGAGAATAAGCAAATTATGATGGTCAATTTATCTGCCGGAAACACACAAAGTGGTCAGTTGGTCTAAGGGGGGACATTTCTCCTTGTATAGAATGTCAAGCCAGCATAAGAAGACTCATATATCATGCCATGCTCATTTGGAAATTTTAATATTCAAATAGTCTCTTCAGAGAGGAAAGGACTGGAATTCTAGTGCCACCTATTGGCAGTAGCAATTTCCAAAAGGAGAAAGTTCCTATTAAAACCTATCAGAGGCCTCAAACCTAGCCAAATCAGACCTCTTACCTTGCACTGATGAGGAGAAAACACCGTGAAACATATGTCTGCAAATGGAGTGTATGGTTCAACTTCTTATCCTAAGCAAGGCTCAATTAATGGTTGATATTGACTTTTAACATTGCTACTTATAATAGGTGGCACTAGTGTTCTAGCCCTCTTCCTCTCTGATGAAGCTATTTTCATATTCCCAGAGGAGCATTGCATGATGTGCAAGGCTACCTATGCTGACTTGGCGGCCTCCACAAGGAGAAACGTTCCCCCTTAAACCTCGTGTCAGAGGTCTCTTACCCAGCCAAATCAGACTGCTTTGCACTGATGAGAGGAAAATACACCGAAACATGTGTCTGCAAATTAAGTGTCTGGTTTGACTTCTTATTCTAAGTCATGTGAAAAGGCTTATTAAATGGACAATATTGACATTTAGGATTGCTACCCCCAATAGGAGGCGCTAGAATTGCAGTGTTCTTCCTCTCTGAAGAGGCTATTTGCATACGTGGTCAATTAACATGCAGAGGAAAATGACTATACATCTGCTACAAGTTCATTTTCTTATCTCTTATCAGTCTTGATCATATATCTCTGTCCTGCAGAATGCTGCCAAGTCTGAAGCATTTATTTTTTAAACCAACTGAGATTGCATCTTTATATATTTGTATGGTTGACCTCTGTCATCTGAAAAGAAATAAAGCCTGAAGTCCCGTATTCTGGACTGAGTCATGAGCTTATGATGAAGGTAGTTTTCACATTACAAATACAGAAAACACATTACAAATGTGTCACAGAGGTCATGTGTGTATGTATATATATATATATATATATACAGTTATATGAAAAAGTTTGGGCACCCCTGTTAATCTTAAGCTTAATGTTTTATAAAAATTGGTGTTTTTGCAACAGCTATTTCAGTTTGATATATGTAATAACTGTTAGACACAGTAATGTTTCTGCCTTGAAATGAGGTTTATTGTACTAACAGAAAATGTGCAATCTGCATTCAAACAAAATTTGACAGGTGCATAAGTATGGGCACCTCACCAGAAAAGTGACATTAATATTTAGTAGATCCTCCTTTTGCAAAAATAACAGCCTCTAGTCGCTTCCTGTAGCTTTTAATGAGTTCCTGGATCCTGGATGAAGGTATTTTTGACCATTGCTCTTTACAAAACAATTCCAGTTCAGTTAAGTTTGATGGTCGCTGAGCATGGACAGCCCTCTTCAAATGATCCCACAGATGTTCAATGATATTCAGGTCTGGGGACTGGGATGGCCATTCCAGAACATTGTAATTGTTCCTCTGCATGAATGCCTGAGTAGATTTGGAGCGGTGTTTTGGATCATTGTCTTGCTGAAAGATCCATCCCCTGCATAACTTCAACTTTGTCACTGATTCTTGAACATTATTGTCAAGAATCTGCTGATACTGAGTGGAATCCATGCGTCCCTCAACTTTAACAAGATTCCCGGTGCCGGCATTGGCTACACAGCCCCAAAGCATGATGGAACCTCCACCAAATTTTACTGTGGGTAGCAAGTGTTTTTCTTGGAATGCTGTGTTTTTTTGCCGCCATGCATAACGCCTTTTTGTATGACCAAACAACTCAATCTTGGTTTCATCAGTCCACAGGACCTTCTTTCAAAAAGAAATTGGCTTCTCCAAATGTGCTTTTGCATACGTCAACCGACTCTGTTTGTGGCGTGCTTGCAGAAATGGCTTCTTTCGCATCACTCTCCCATACAGCTTCTCCTTGTACAAAGTGCGTTGTATAGTTCACCGATGCACAGTGACACCATCTGCAGCAAGTTGATGCTGCAGCTCTCTGGAGGTGGTCTGAGGATTGTCCTTGACTGATCTCACCATTCTTCTTCTCTGCCTTTCTGATGTTTTTCTTGGCCTGCCACTTCTGGCCTTAACAAGAACTGTCCCTGTGTTCTTCCATTTCCTTACTATGTTCCTCACAGTGGAAACTGACAGGTTAAATCTCTGAGACAGCTTTTTGTATCCTTCCCCTCAACAACTATGTTGAATAATCTTTGTTTTCAGATCATTTGACAGTTGTTTTGAGAAGCCCATGATGCCACTCTTCAGAGGAGATTCAAACAGGAGAACAACTTGCAAGTGGCCACTTTAAGTAGCTTTTCTCATGATTGCATACACCTGGCTATGAAGTTCAAAGCTCAATGAGGTTACAAAACAAAAAAAAGTGCTTTAGTAAGTCAGTAAAAAGTAGGTAGGAGTATTTAAAACAAGAAAATGATAAGGGTGCCCATACTTATGCACCTGTCAAATTTTGTTTGAATGCAGATTGCACATTTTCTGTTAGTACAATAAACCTCATTTCAAGGCAGAAACATTACTGTGTCCAACAGTTATTACATATATCAAACTGAAATAGCTGTTGCATAAACACCATTTTTTATAAAACATTAAGCTTAAGATTAATAGGGGTGCCCAAACTTTTTCATATAACTGTATATACTGTATATATATATATATATATATATATATATATATTTATATATATATATATATATATATATATGTATATGTATTACACGCACAAACGCCTCAACATTGAAATTGCAATACCAAGAAGGAAGCATCATATAGTAATGGAAATTACTGGATAGACATTTTACTGACATGCAAATGTGGCACCCCGAGGACTCGGCTGCTACAGGGGTATTGCACCTCAAACCAGAGGTGTGATATTCCACTCCCGGGTAAGGATGGAGTGTGGACCAGGACTCGGTAGGCTGCATGCACCACACACACCCCATTTCCGAGGGACAGCTCAACGGTGCTCCCACAAGATAGAAGTGCAGGCACGACAGCATCTGTCCCTGACTGGAGTGGGGAGGGGAAAGTACACCCAGTGGTGTAGGAGCAGATAGGGGTGGGTCTCTGGGCATAGGCAGGAGCCCATTGGTTGCTAGTCACCTGGGCTCGGGTGTTAGAAGGAGGTATAAAAGGTGGGCACCATCTTAGGACAGGGTCCAGTTCAGAGGAGAGTCAGTTCAGTCAGGAGGAGCTCAGCCAGAGAGGGCTGACAGGGAGCTGTGGCTCAGTCTGGGCCCAGCTCCAGAGGCAGGCTTAGAGTGGAGGCCAGAAACAGCAGAAAGAGAGAGGAGAAGGAACGGAAAGGAAAGGAGAAAGGAAGCAAGGAACACAGAGAAAGGCCCAGAGACACGAAGACAGAAGGAACCCCATATGCCCAGGAGATACAGGGTGAAGGGTTGGCAGAACAGGGTACCGGAACCCAAATTGGTGGAGGCAACAGATTCCTCAGCCAAAGACCGGAGGTTGTTACCACATCTTGGTGCGACCCCTCACTACATCCACCAGGAAGGCATACCATATAGGGTCAGGGACGCAGAGATCAGCGTGCCCAGAGAAGGCCCGAGGGAGCTGGACAAAGGTGGGTCACTGGTGGGGACGGCCAGAGAAAGGAAAGGAAGGGAGCCCTGTGCCACGCTCTGGAATTGCCCGGGAGTTGGTCGAGTCCCTTGCCTGGTGAACGCAGCACGGCTCAGGCGGTCCCTCATGTGCACAAGTGACCAGAATAACAACCGTGAGTAAAGCTTTGGAAACTGCAATTACAAGTCTCTGTGTTTCATCGCCGCACCAGCACCATCAGTACTGGGACGCTCACACCATCACTCCCATCATCTCTCACACTAACTGCCCTGGGGCTGCACTCTTCCCGTGGGGAGTCACACTACCTAAGCTGCATATACCATCAGCCCCAGCGGTCTGCCTTGCAGCGGCGGTCCCCACTGACCGCAATCCACGGGTGGCGTAGTCGGACACTTATTACAATACAAATAGACTGCCACTGGTTTGACCGCCCTGGGCACGGACCGGGTCACCGCAACACGGGGACTACAACCCCCAGCGATCCGGCTCCGGGTATCCCCCTGCACCGCACAGGCCCAGGGGGCGCGTCAACTTTTGGCGTAGTCGGCAGGATCTTTACCAACCCGACACAAGCGGGTATTGCGTGCCTGAAGAAGATTGTACATGTACCTTGAAAAGAAGTCTCCCGCCATTTCCAGAGGTTTCTTGCCGTCCGGAGTCGTTTCCCGCCATCCGGAGCCGATTCCCGCCATCAGACTCCATCTTGGATCGTTTCCCGCCATCCGCAGCCGCTTCCCGCCATTGGACGCCATCTTCGGGACGCCGCGCGGGAAGAAGAGGGGCGTGGATGCCGAAAGCGCGTGAGATCCGAAGCTCCGCCCCACGCACTGACTCTGCGTAAGGTCCTGGAAGGGAGAGGGAGCGACGCTGACGTCACAGGAGCGCGACGCAGGGTCCTCAACCCCGACGATCGACTGCGGAGCCGCGACCTACGGAGGAAGATCATCGCAAGGTAGGCCACGGTCCACCAGGGGGGAGTAGGACACCTGTTAGAACCTTGCTCTTAGGTTTTTTCCTTTGCTGGTCACATGACCTCGTTGGCCTATTTAATCCTGCTCCGCCCTTCTGGCTTTGCTGGACTTCATTGTATAACTACTTTCTAGCTAGCCTGTGCTCTGTATCTAACTCTGTTAGTTTGCTTGGTCTACGGACCTCAGTGTTCTATATATTTTGTTTGTTAGTCTGTCTGCTACTATTTCTGTTAGGAGGTGTCCCATTTTCCACCCAGTCCTTAGTACTTGTAGGGATTCCTTCCCCACATCTATAGGTCTCCGTACAGACTAGCTTAGGACTTTAGCAGGTCTGATCGCAGGATCAGGTTCCCTGTTACATCGTAGGGATTCAGCTGAGTTCTATCGTAGGGACAGATTTCCTCTCTTTCCTTAGCTCTGGTAGCAGAACATAACAGTAAGTCCAGCCTGCAAATTCTCTAAGGAAAGATTTTTCTGTTCCATCATGGTGTCGGTTCAGGATTTGGCTCATCGCCTGCAGGGACTCTCTCTGGAGCTGGTCGAGCTCCGTCAGCACGTGAGTAACTGTCCTGGAGCACATTTCTTGGAGCCTAAGGTATGTTTGCCGGATTTATTTTTTGGTGAACACCGAGAATTTTTTTCATTTAAAAATGCTTGCTTATTGTATTTTCGTTTGAGACCCAAGTCCTCTGGGGATGAATCCCAGCGCATAGGGTTCATAATGTCACTTTTGCGCAAAGAGCCTCAGGAGTGGGCCTTTTCTTTGCAACCTAGTGATACATGCTTCAGATCTGTGGATAGTTTTTTTTCTGCTTTGGGACTATTATATGATGATCCTGACCGTGTCGCATCAGCTGAGACTGAGTTAAGACGTTTGAGACAGGGATCAGGTAATGTGGAAAAATATTGTACTCATTTCCGTCGTTGGTCTACTCAAACAGGGTGGAACGATTCTGCTCTGAAAAGTCTATTTCTTGCTGGGCTCAATGAAAGGGTTAAAGACCTGCTAATTGCTTATCCTACACCTGAAGATTTGCAACAGGCTATGCAATTAGCTATACGGGTGGATAGGAGACTGCGTGCAAGGGTTAATGAGAGCAAATCCTCTGCTATGTCAGTTTCTGGTTATGAGAATGTGTGTACTAACAGTGGTGAATCGATGGAGATTGGATCGGTGGCACCTCGCTCTCAAGAAAAAGACCGTCGATTTTCTGAAGGCTTGTGTTTCTATTGCGGAAAATCTGGTCATTTGATTAAAGGCTGTGAGCTTCGTATGAAGAAAGAAAAAAAAATGGTCAGTCATGCCCGTATTGCCTGTTTAAATTCCAAGGGTGTATTTTTAGCTGCTTCCACGATTGCTCAGGAAAAATTAATGGAATTTCGGGTGTTTGTTGATTGTGGATCTACTCTGAATGTAATTGATGGGGGATTCTTGGAAAGACTCAATTTAAAACCCGAACCTTTATCATCCCCCATTGCTGTGGTTTCTGTGGATGGTTCCCCTTTGAAGAATATTACTCTCAAGGTCTGTGAATTTCCTCTCACTATTAATGGTGTTCACCATGAGAAATTGGATTTGGTAGTTTTGAATAACTTGCCTTCTCCAGTAATATTGGGATTGCCCTGGTTAAAATTTCACAATCCTGTACTGGATTGGTCTACCAATGAAATTAAATCCTGGAGCCATAAATGTTATGACAAGTGTTGTAACGGGCGTATTGCAGCTTTGGATAGGGGAGAATTGCCTGTTCCTATTCAGGATTTTTGGAGAGTTTTTTCTGAGAAGGAATCGCAGGTTTTGCCTCCCCATAGAGACTATGATTGTTCTATTGAATTTGTCCCTGGAGCGACTCTTCCTAAAAGTTGTTTATTTAATCTTACTATTCCTGAGAGGAAGGCTTTGGATGAATACATACAGACAAGTTTGGCCGCCGGTCACATTAGGCCCTCTAAGTCTCCTGTGGCGGTTGGATTTTTTTTTGTAAAAAAAAAAGGACGGCGGTCTACGTCCTTGTCTGGATTTTCGTGAGATTAACAAAATTACTGTACGCAATCCTTACCCACTGCCATTGATTCCTGATCTGTTTAACCAGTTAATGGGGGCCAAGTGGTTCTCTAAAATTGACCTTAAGGGGGCATACAATCTGTTGCGCATGAAGGAGGGTGACGAATGGAAGACTGCTTTTAACACTCCTGTGGGTCATTTTGAGAATCTGGTTATGCCTTTTGGTCTTACTAATGCTCCTGCATTTTTTCAGAATCTTATTAATGACATCCTTAGACCTTTGATCGGCAAAAATGTGGTTGTGTATTTGGATGACATTTTGATTTATTCGCCGGATCTGGAGTCTCATTGGCGGAGCGTACGTGAGGTATTACAATTGTTAATGGACAATTCGCTTTTTGCTAAGCTGGAGAAATGTGAGTTCGCTGTACAGAGAATTAGTTTTTTGGGTTACATTATCTCCAGCGAAGGTTTTGAGATGGACCCGGTTAAAGTTCAAGCTGTACAGGAATGGCCTAGGCCTATTGGTTTGAAATCGATACAGAGGTTTTTAGGTTTCGCCAATTATTACAGAAAATTCATAAAAAAAATTTCTAGTATTGTCAAACCTCTGACCGATCTCACCAGGAAAGGTGCTGATGCGGTTCAGTGGTCTTCTGAGGCCATTGAAGCTTTTGTGTATCTCAAGGAGAGGTTCACCTCTGCTCCCATCCTTATGCAGCCTGATGTGACTAAGCCGTTTTTGGTTGAGGTTGATGCTTCTTCGGTGGGGGTTGGCGCAGTATTGTCTCAGGATAACGGGGATGGATTACATCCCTGTGCCTTTTTTTTCAAAAAAATTTTCGGAGACTGAACTGAATTACGATATTGGTAATCGGGAATTATTGGCTATTAAACTCGCATTTGAACACTGGCGCCACTTCTTGGAAGGTGCGGAATTTCCCGTTCAGGTTCTTACGGATCATAAAAATCTGATATATCTTGATGCTGCCAAGCGCCTGAATGCCCGTCAGGCTAGGTGGGCACTGTTTTTCTCGCGGTTTAATTTCTCCGTTACTTACATCCCTGGTACTAAGAATGTTAAGGCGGATGCCTTGTCTCGCAGTTTTTCTCCCATAGTCGGTGCTGAGAAAGAGGAGAACATTTTACAAGAAGGTGTTGTGATAGCTGCTTTGGACTCCGTTTTGGAAGATGAGATTCTTAAAGCACAGGAGAATGCCCCATCTAACACTCCTCATGGGAGGTTGTTTGTGCCTGGGACCTTTAGGAGAGATTTGTTTGTTGAGTGTCACGAATCTCGGTTGGCAGGTCATCCCGGAATCTCTGAGACCAAGAGACTGGTGGGTCGCAGTTTTTGGTGGCCTGGATGGCAGAAGGAAGTCATTAAGTGGGTGCGTCAATGTACTATATGTGCTAGATCTAAGTCCTCACATACTCCTGCTGCGGGGTTGCTTTGTCCTTTGGAGGTTCCCAGTGCTCCTTGGACACATTTGGCTATGGACTTTATAACTGACCTTCCCCCCTCTGAGGGTTTTACTGTCATCTGGGTGGTCGTGGACCGTTTTAGCAAGATGTGTCACTTGGTTCCCTTCGTCAAACTGCCCTGCGCTAAAACTCTCGCTAAGGCCTTTGTCAAGGAAATTGTCAGACTTCATGGAGTTCCTACTGACATTGTTTCTGATAGGGGTCCTCAGTTCGTGGCTCGTTTTTGGCGTGCCTTTTGTGACAGGTTGGGAGTTCATCTGTGGTTCTCGTCCGGATATCATCCTGAATCTAATGGCCAGACAGAAAGGAAAAACCAGGATGTTGAGCAGTTCTTGCGTTGTTTTGTGGCAGACAATCAAGAGGGGTGGTCTGAGTTTCTGCCACTTGCTGAATTTGCTCTGAACAATCATACATCTTCTTCTGCTGGTTGTTCGCCTTTTTTTTGTTGTTCTGGGAGACATCCGTCGTTTGGGTCGTTCTCCAAGTTGGGATCTGCCGTGCCTGAGGAGGAGAATTTTTCCGGTGATTTGGAGAGAGTTTGGACGGATGTGCGTGGTAATCTTCAGGAGGCCAACAGAAAATCTAAAGACTACTTTGATAGGAAACGACAGGAGGTTTTGTTCGCTGTTGGTGACATGGTTTGGTTGTCCTCTAGGAATCTGCGGTTGAGGATTCCTTCTAAGAAATTGGGTCCCAAGTTTGTAGGGCCCTTTAAGGTGCTTCAGGTTGTCAACCAATCTGCTGTTAGGTTGGAGGTTCCTACCTCCTGGAGAATTAATCCGGTATTTCATGTCTCTCTGTTAAAAAAAGCTGTTGTGTCGGATGGTGACGCCTCTGCCTCTGTTCCTCCGGTGGTGGAGGACGGGGAATATGAAATTTCTCGCATCCTTAACTCTAGACGGTATAGAGGTAGTTTGCAGTATCTTGTGGCCTGGAAAGGTTTCGGACCCGAGGATAACTCTTGGGTGAGGTCAGATGATGTTTCCGCGTCCAGACTTATCAGAGCGTTTCACAGGAGATTTCCTGATAAGCCTGGTCCTAGGGGATCCAGAGGATCCTCTTAGAAGGGGGGGTACTGTTAGAACCTTGCTCTTAGGTTTTTTCCTTTGCTGGTCACATGACCTCGTTGGCCTATTTAATCCTGCTCCGCCCTTCTGGCTTTGCTGGACTTCATTGTATAACTACTTTCTAGCTAGCCTGTGCTCTGTATCTAACTCTGTTAGTTTGCTTGGTCTACGGACCTCAGTGTTCTATATATTTTGTTTGTTAGTCTGTCTGCTACTATTTCTGTTAGGAGGTGTCCCATTTTCCTCCCAGTCCTTAGTACTTGTAGGGATTCCTTCCCCACATCTATAGGTCTCCGTACAGACTAGCTTAGGACTTTAGCAGGTCTGATCGCAGGATCAGGTTCCCTGTTACATCGTAGGGATTCAGCTGAGTTCTATCGTAGGGACAGATTTCCTCTCTTTCCTTAGCTCTGGTAGCAGAACATAACAACACCAGGAACAGAGAGCAAGATGGCAGACCGGCAGCAGACCAAGCTGCCCAGCATCGGCAGTGCCCCAGTCGTCGCGGGCCCCGACCAGCTCCAGGAGAAGATGCGTGATGCAGGAGCGGTCGCGGGAGCAGGTAAGAGGAGTCTCCCTGTCCCGGACGCTGCCAGCGTCAGCCTGCTCTCGGGCCCCCTGGTGGAGCCGTCGATCCCGGGCGCTGCAAACACCGACCTGCTCCAGACCCCGCAACAAGCCCTGCTGCCGAGCCCTCCAGCCCTTGTCACTGCCGCCACCAGCCCGCGCCCAGGCCCAAAGTCGCACCCTCTGACCCCGGGCGTCATCAACAGCGACCTTCTCCAGGCCCGGTCGCAAGGCCTGCTACACAAGGGCGCAAAGGGACTGTATGCCCTCCATGTCCACCGTCTAACAGAGGAGGAACTGCGGTACCGCCCAGACATGGACTACCCTGAGGATCCGGACGGATCTGAAGACTATGAGGAAGGAGCATCAGGAGGACACCGTTACCAGTGAACGGTAAAGTGGAACTGTATATAGTTACCCGTCAGGGTATGAGAACTTGCTGAAACTGTTAAATGATTGAAGTGTGGTCCCCGTTGGGACTAGTGTGGAATAGTTAAAGGACTGTTACCCGTGTGCAAGTTAACCCCCTTAATCCCTAACCAGGCTGAGGACTGTGAACAGCCATTCCCCTATCCCTACTGGCCGAGGACTGAGAGCAGCCAGTAGGGATAGGCCCTGTAAATAGTTGCGCTTCCTAAAGCGCCCCCTACTGGTTTTATACAAAAACCGCAACGTCTACCTCAAGGCAGATTAAATGGACTGTTGCACCTTTTCCTGGTCGCAAGTTGCACAGCGGCCAGAGCTCAAGAATGTTCTACTTGAAAAAGTTTTATATTGAAAAGTTTTATATGCTGCTAGAATAATAATGCAAATGTTTCGTGTGATGTTTTATATGCTAAAAGAGTTCCGGTAGTTTTGACCATAGCTAGTGACAGAAGAATGTTAAAGAAAAGAAAAAGAGTACCAGCAACGTTAAAAGAGAAAGGGATGGGTTTATAGTTATTGTCTTATATACGAATGCATTCTAAAAATTTGTATGTTTAAATTGTTTTGCTCTTTTCCAGCCCGAGGACGTGCTGTGATTTACCAGGGGGGAATGTAGCACCCCGAGGACTCGGCTGCTACAGGGGTATTGCACCTCAAACCAGAGGTGTGATATTCCACTCCCGGGTAAGGATGGAGTGTGGACCACGACTCGGTAGGCTGCATGCACCACACACACCCCATTTCCGAGGGACAGCTCAACGGTGCTCCCACAAGATAGAAGTGCAGGCACGACAGCATCTGTCCCTGACTGGAGTGGGGAGGGGAAAGTACACTCAGTGGTGTAGGAGCAGATAGGGGTGGGTCTCTGGGCATAGGCAGGAGCCCATTGGTTGCTAGTCACCTGGACTCGGGTGTTAGAAGGAGGTATATAAGGTGGGCACCATCTTAGGACAGGGTCCAGTTCAGAGGAGAGTCAGTTCAGTCAGGAGGAGCTCAGCCAGAGAGGGCTGACAGGGAGCTGTGGCTCAGTCTGGGCCCAGCTCCAGAGGCAGGCCTAGAGTGGGGGCCAGAAACAGCAGAAAGAGAGAGGAGAAGGAACGGAAAGGAAAGGAGAAAGGAAGCAAGGAACACAGAGAAAGGCCCAGAGACACGAAGACAGAAGGAACCCCATATGCCCAGGAGATACAGGGTGAAGGGTTGGCAGAACAGGGTACCGGAACCCAAATTGGTGGAGGTAACAGATTCCTCAGCCAAAGACCGGAGGTTGTTACCACATCTTGGTGCGACCCCTCACTACATCCACCAGGAAGGCATACCATATAGGGTCAGGGACGCAGAGATCAGCGTGCCCAGAGAAGGCCTGAGGGAGCTGGACAAAGGTGGGTCACTGGTGGGGACGGCCAGAGAAAGGAAAGGAAGGGAGCCCTGTGCCACGCTCTGGAATTGCCCGGGAGTTGGTCGAGTCCCTTGCCTGGTGAACGCAGCACGGCTCAGGCGGTCCCTCATGTGCACAAGTGACCAGAATAACAACCGTGAGTAAAGCTTTGGAAACTGCAATTACAAGTCTCTGTGTTTCATCGCCGCACCAGCACCATCAGTACTGGGACGCTCACACCATCACTCCCATCATCTCTCACACTAACTGCCCTGGAGCTGCACTCTTCCCGTGGGGAGTCACACTACCTAAGCTGCATATACCATCAGCCCCAGCGGTCTGCCTTGCAGCGGCGGTCCCCACTGACCGCAATCCACGGGTGGCGTAGTCGGACACTTATTACAATACAAATAGACTGCCACTGGTTTGACCGCCCTGGGCACGGACCGGGTCACCGCCACACGGAGACTACAACCCCAGCGATCCGGCTCCGGGTATCCCCCTGCACCGCACAGGCCCAGGGGGCGCGTCACAAATAATAAAGAAATAGATACATTATTTTCAAAACATCTTGATTTACTCAGATTGGAGTATGAATGCCATGTGAAGAAATACACGCACTTACACACCTTGGCTGCTATCAATGAAGCTATTAATGATTTCTAAGTGATGTTTTGCCTCTGTGAAAGCATTTGGGCCAATCATCAAGATCTGCTGCTGGCAGCAGACTTTGCAGTAGCACATGCCATGGAAGCACGTTTAGGCAATTCAGACTGCTCACAGTATCACGACCAACATTCCACCTGGCGCTGTTGTGCTGGAAAATGTATCCTGGGTCACTTTGGATTAGTGGCCCTCATAATCAATAATGATGAATAAATCATGATGTTTTAAAAATTTTATTCACATTTTTTATCATATGCATATAATCCTATTTTTGAAGCCATTCTTATTCTGCAGCTTATATCCACACCTGCCTAAGACTTCAGAACAGTACTGTGTGCATATATACTGTATACACTGTGTGCACAATTATTAGGCAATTTGTATTTTTGATGAATAATTTTATTACTGAACAACTACAGTGCTGTCAGTCAACCAAGAGGGTTAATAAACCTGAAACTGAATATTTAAGAAAGTAAAAGTGAGGTTTTGTCTTTCTTATTAGAATATCTGTGTGCAGAATTATTGGGCAGCTATTAGGCTGTGTGCACATGTGGCGTTTTTGCTTTGTTTTTTCATTGCAGATTTGTCCCACACCTGAAGGGTTTCCTGATGCCAGAAAAGTGAATAAGAATCTTGCAGTCTCATGCACACGTTGGTTATTTGTGACTTGCAGATTTAGTGCAGATTTAAATCTACAGCATTATTATTATTTTTTTTTTTTTATATAGCGCCATTTATTCCATGGCGCTTTACATGTGAAAAAGGGGTATACGTGCAAAAACAATTACAATAATCTTGAACAAAACGTGACGGCGACTGGTACAGGAGGAGCGAAGACCCTGCCCGCGAGGGCTCACAGTCTACAATGGATGGGTGAGGATTCAGTAAGTTAAGGTAGAGCTGGTCGTGCAGTGGTATGGTGGAGCAATGGTTACTGCAGGTTGTAGGCTTGTCGGAAGAGGTGAGTCTTCAGGTTTCTTTTGAAGGTTTCCACGGTCGGCGAGAGTCTGATCTGTTGGGGTAGAGAGTTCCAGAGTAGGGGGGATGCACAGGAGAAATCTTGTATGCGATTGTGGGAAGAGGAGATAAGAGGGGAGTAGAGCAGGAGATCTTGTGAGGATCAGAGGTTGCGTGCAGGTAAGGGTAAGTACCAGGAGACTAGGTCACACATGTATGGAGGAGACAGGTTGTGGATGGCTTTGTATGCCGTGGTTAGGGTTTTGAACTGGAGTCTCTGGGCAATGGAGAGCCAGTGAAGGGATTGACAGAGAGGAGAGGCCAGGGAATAGCGGGGGGACAGGTGGATTAGTCGGGCAGCAGAGATTAGGATAGATTGGAGGGGTGCGAGAGCAGGGCCGCCATCAGGGCATTACTGCCCTTACTGCTGTATGGGGCCCCGTGAGCGGCAGTACAGAGGGGGGCCTGGGCCCAGTCGGGGCCCCTCCTCTTGTGCTTCTGCTCACAGGGCCCCGTGCTGTAACAAAGTGCTGAATGCACACCTCGGCCCTGAGTGCCTTACCGGAGCTCTACAGCCACGCAGCTCTAGCAGCTCCCTCATACTTCTCCGGACTTCTGGTCAGGTGACATTGTGTATGCGTTGTCACCTGACCAGAAGTCAGGAGAACCCGGCGGCTTACCTCTCCTCAGCGCAGGGACCCCAGGAGCGCTCACAGCCTTCAAGACTGAACGGCCGTGCAGCAGCTTCAAAGGAGTCCCTCCTCCCTTTCAGTGACACGCTGGTGAAGGCGCGTATGCAATGACGCATCACATACACGCATGCATGGAGCGCCAGGATGCCAGTACAGCTGCAGGGATCGTATGAGAGGTAAGTATGAAAACTTTATTTTTTAAAATAGAATTAATTAAATGGTCTTGGGGGTGAGCACATGATGCATTGGGAGTGGGAGGATGAGCACATGGAGAATTGGGAGTGGGTGGATGAGCACATGGATACTTGGGAGTGGGGGGGTGAGCACATGGAGGGTGGGAAGAGCACATGGAGGGTGGGAAGAGAACATGGGGAATTGGGAGTGGAGGTTTGGAAGAGCACATGGAGAATTGGGAGTGGGGGTGGGATGAGCACATGGAGGATTGGGAGTGGGGGGTGAGCACATAGTAAATTGGGAGTGGAGGCTTGGAAGAGCACATGGAGGAATGGGAGTGGGGGGGGAGCACATGGAAGATTGGGAGTGGGGGGGTGAGCACATGGAGAATTGGGAGTGGAGGTTTGGAAGAGCACATGGTGAATTGGGAGTGGAGGGTGGAGTGAGCACATGGTGAATTGGGAGTGGAGGGTGGGAAGAGCGCATGGAGGATTGGGAGTGGAGGGTGGGATGAGCGCATGGAGAATTGGGAGTGGAGGTTGAGGAGAGCACACGCAGAATTGGGAGTGGAGGGTGGGGAGAGCTCATGGAAAATTTGGAGTGGAGGGTGGAAGAGCACATAGAGAATTGGGAATGGAGGGTTGGGGAGGGAACATAAAGAATTAAGAGTGGAGAGAACATGAAGAATTGGGAGTGGAGGGTGGGGAGAGCACATGGAGAATTGGGAGTGGAGGGTGGGGAGAGCACATGGAGAATTGGGAGTGGAGGGTGGGGAGAGCACATGGAGAATTTGGAGTGGAGGGTGGGGAGAGCAAATGGTGAATTGGGAGTAGGGGGTGGGGAGAGCAAATGGTGAATTGGGAGTGGGGGGTGATTACAGCAAATGATGAACTGGGAGTGGGGGATGAGGAGAGCACATGATGAATTGGGAGTGGAGGGTGGGGAGAGCACATAATGAATTGGGAGGGGGGGTGGGGAGAGTAAATGATGAATGAGGGGTGGGGAGAGCAAATGATGAATTGGGAGTGGGGGAGAGTAAATAATGATGAATAGAGGGTGGGGGTGGGGAGAGCACAGACATGACATAATGAATTGGGGAAGATGGTGCATGTAAATATAATGAATCGGGGGAGCAGGAGGTACAGAGTAGGGGGCATTGAGGATGCAGAAGTGTGACTGGTAATAAATTAGGGGAAAGAGTACAGGTTCTAATTAATTTAAATATTTATTAGGTGGGGAAGTGGCTATTTACAGTTAGTGGGGGGCACAGTGGTGGATTACAATTTATATTTTGAATGGTGGTGTAGCATCGGCGTCTCTGCCCCTTGCTAGGCAGAGACGCCGTCCCTCTCACCTCCCCGCTCCTGGCGCAGCGTCCTCCAGCGCTTCTCTCCCCGCTGCTGCCGGCGCACGCTCCTTCCCCGGCAGTGTGCTTAGGGCGCGCGCGCTCCCCCTCTCTTAAAGGGACCGCGCGCGCCGTCCTAAGGAGTCCCCGGCCAATTGCCGGAGGACCTCCCATATATAAGGCACCTCCTCCAAAATGGAGGTGCCCGAGCAAAGTTGTTTGCACTGTGTCTGATCTTTGCTTCAGCCCTCAGGTCCCGCTGCTAGCCTGACTCCTCGTCCTGCCTGCCAGCCTGTTATCTGCCCGTTACCTGCCTAGCCTGCCTGCCTGCTCACCTGGAGCGCTCACCTGTTACCTGCCTGTTACCTGCCTTGGCTGTCAGTCCGCTCACCTGGGAGCACCCGCCTGTTATCTGCTGTGTCCGTCAGACCGATCACCTGGGAGCACCCGCCGGTTGTCTGCTGTCTCCGTCAGACCGCTCACCTGGGAGCGCCCACCAGTTACCTACTGAGTCCGTCAGACCGCTCACCTGGGAGCGCCCACCAGTTACCTGCCAGTTACCTGCCTCGTCTGTCTGCCCGCTCACCTGGGAGCACCCGCCTGTTTCCTGCCTGCCTGCCTGGAGACCCTGCCGTCACTTGCTGTGACCACCTTCCTGGTAAACCTGAAGACTGCTACTTGCCCTGCTTTCTCGAACTGTGACCACCTGTCAGCTACCAGAGACTTCCGCCTGCTTGCCGTGTCCATCCGCCATACCTGTCAGTCCCAGCCATCTGACCCGTGGGAGCCACCTGCTCTCTTACAAGGTCGTCCCCAGAGTAGCACCTGGTCCCTCAGCCCGGATCCTCCCTGGTCACGGTGTCGTTAGCTGCCGTACGACCAGGGTCGGTTCGGGTGGATACTTAGTCACGCCCCTCTGGGTCCCTCCTTGCACCTCGGCATAGAGGTTCCACCACCCGGACCCGTAACAGTTTGCTCGGGCCATGGAATCCGGTGGTACCCAAGCTCCCTCGCTCTCTGACCTATACCATGAAGTCTCCCGTCAGAGATCCCAGCAGGAGTCCATCCTGAACCACCTGCGGAATGTCAACTCCCGCCTGGACACACTGACTGCTCCACCAGCAACCACCGCTAGTTGCACGACTCGCACCCTGGCAGCGCCGCTGCCCACCAATACCATGGCATCCTGCCCCGGACCCCGGCTTTCTGCACCTCCTCGTTTTGGAGGCGACCCCGCTCAAGCTTGGGGCTTCATAAACCAGTGCACCCTGCACTTTGAACTCTAGGCTCATCAGTTTATCTCCAACCGGGCCAAAGTGGCATTCATCATGTCCCATCTCACTGGGGAGGCACTGGCATGGCTTAACCCCCTGTGGGAGAGAGGGGACCCCTTGGTGTCCGACCTGTCGTCTTTCCTCACTGCTTTCCGGAGAGTCTTCGATGAACCGGGACATAAGACCTCATCTGCCTCCTCTCTGCTACGTCTCCGCCAATGGATTCTCACCGTGGGCCAATATGCCATACGGTTCCGCACCCTCGCTTCTGAGCTTGCCTGGGATAACGAGGCCCTGGTGTCCGTCTTCTGGGAGGGTCTTTCCAGTCGGATTAAAGATGAGCTCGCCGGTCGGGACATTCCTACCACCCTGGATGACCTGGTGTCGCTGGCTACCCGGATTGACATCCTTTTTCAAGAGCGCACCAAAGAGACCACCCGTGAGAGAAAGTTTCCTCGCCTTTCTCCTACTTTCCAGAGACCTGTCTCCTCTTCTGTCATTCCCCGGGCACACTCACCCGAGCCCATGATCGACCAGTCCAAGAAGGTCAAATCTCGCCAAGAGTCACGCCGAGCCGAGGGGAGCTGTTTCTATTGTGGCAGTAAGGAGCACCTGATCCGTTCCGGTCCGGAGAGGCCGGGAAACTCCAGTGTCTAGGACCGCTCGGAGAGGTCGCCCTAGACAAAAGTAAGTCCTCTCCAACCTTGACTTTGTCTCTATCTCCTGTGGAGAGAACAGTCACTTTGAACTCGCTCACCTGGATTCTGGATCCGCTGGAAACCTCATCTCCCAGTCCCTGGTTGAGAAATACCATATTCCCACCAAGTCTCTGGCTGAACCATTGTCAGTCGCCTCCATGGATGGAAGACTCCTTCCGGTGACCATCCTGCTCGTCACGGAACCCATAACCCTGCAGGTGGGAATGCTGCACTCTGAGGTAATCTCCTTTCATGTACTACCCGGACTCTCCCACTCCCTATTGCTAGTCCTACCTTGGCTCCAGATACATGAACCCGTGTTGAACTGGCATTCCGGTGAAGTACTCCGGTGGGGGCCGGCCTGCCATAAGACCTGCCTGGTTCCGGTTCGTCCACCACCTACCCCAGCTAATTTACCCGGTCTTCCGGCTCCTTACTGGCCCTATGCTGACGTCTTCGGTAAAAAGGAAGCAGAGACATTGCCACCTCATAGGCCATATGATTGCCCGATCGACCTGGTACTTGGCGCCACTCCCCCCCCGTGGGCGTATTCATCCGTTGTCTGTGGCTGAAACCCGGGCCATGTCCGAGTACATAGAGGAGAATCTGGCTAGGGGATTCATCCGGAAGTCTACTTCCCCGGCTGGAGCTGGATTCTTCTTTGTCAAAAAAAAGGATGGCTCGCTACGCCCCTGTATTGACTATAGAGGACTCAATCAGATCACGGTTAAAAATAAATACCCCCTTCCGCTCATCTCCGAGTTATTTGATCGCCTTAAAGGCGCCAGGATCTTCTCCAAGCTGGATCTACGTGGAGCGTATAACCTGGTCCTATCCGTCAAGGAGACGAGTGGAAGACGGCATTTAATACCCGGGACGGACACTATGAGTACCGTGTGATGCCCTTCGGCCTCTGCAATGCTCCCGCCGTCTTCCAAGAACTGGTCAACAACATCTTCCGTGACCTTCTTTACTCCTGCGTGGTGGTATACCTGGACGACATCTTGGTCTTCTCTCCGGATCTTCCCACACACCGGAGGGATGTTCGTCAGGTCCTGCTTAGGCTCAGGCAGAACCACCTCTAAGCCAAATACGAGAAGTGCCTATTTGAGCAGACCTCTCTTCCATTCCTGGGCTATGTTATCTCCCAAACAGGCTTGCGAATGGATCCCGAGAAGCTCTCTGCTGTCCTAAAGTGGCCCCATCCAGAGGGGTTGAAGGCAATACAGCGATTCCTGGGCTTCGCTAATTACTATCGTCTCTTCATTCCACACTTCTCGTCTCGGACTGCTCCCATATCTGCGCTCACCCGTAAGGGAGCAAATCCCAAGGTATGGCCACCCGAAGCTGAGGAGGCCTTCCTTTCCCTGAAGCAAGCCTTCTCCTCTGCCCCTGTGCTGCACCGTCCAGACTGCAACAAACAGTTCTACCTGGAGGTTGATGCTTCCTCCTCTGGAGCCGGAGCGGTGCTCACCCAAAAGTCTTCATCCGGGAGAATGGTAACCTGCGGCTTTTTCTCCAAAATCTTCTCCTCCTCTGAGCGCAATTATTCCATAGGAGACCGAGTACTGCTGGCCGTCAAATTGGCGCTGGAGGAGTGGCGCTATCTGCTTGAAGGGGCTCTATACCGGGTGATCATCTACACGGATCACAAAAATCTGGCATATCTCCAAAATGCCCAGAGACTTAATCCACGTCAGGCCCGGTGGTCTTTGTTTTTTGCCCGCTTCGATTTCATCCTTCATTTCTGCCCGGCGGACAAGAATGTCAAAGCTGATGCCTTGTCTCGATCCTTCCTGTCCTCCGACCAAGAGGAGGAGCCTATGCACATTATCGACCTCTCCAAGGTGATGAATGTGGCCCCCTTGGATTTGACTCTTCCACCCGGCAAGACGTTTGTGGCGGTTCCTGACCGTGAGAAGGTTCTTCGCTGGGGTCATTCTTCTAAACTAGCTGGCCATGCCGGCCAAAAGAAGACTTTTCTGCTCATTTCTCGGCATTACTGGTGGTCTACCCTGCGTAAGGATGTGGTAGACTTCGTCTCTGCCTGTTCATCTTGTGGCTGCAACAAAGTTCCCAGACACTTACCAGCCGGTCATCTCCTGCCGCTTCCCATACCTGTTGCCCCATGGCAACACATCGCTATGGACTTCATTACCGATCTCACTGTTTCTGCCGGGTGTACTGTCATTTGGGTGGTCGCGGACCGCTTTTCTAAAATGGCTCACTTCATTCCCCTGCCTGGTCTCCCATCTGCACCTGAGCTGGCTAAGGACTTTATCCGCCATATCTTCCGTCTCCATGGACTACCCCTCAACATCGTGTCGGATCGAGGGGTTCAGTTCACCTCACGCTTCTGGAGAGCCACATATAAACTGCTGGACGTCACCCTGGACTTCTCCTCCGCTTACCACCCTCAGTCCAATGGTCAAGTGGAGCGGATCAATCAGATCCTTACCAGCTACCTGCGGCACTTTGTTAATGCCCACCATTCTGATTGGGTGGACCTCCTTCCTTGGGCGGAATTCTCTTATAATAACCACGAGAGCGAATTCTCTTCCAAGTCCCCGTTCTTTATTGTCTATGGCCAACACCCCCGGATTCCGTTTCCCGTCTCCGCTTCTGTGGACAACCCTGCCGCGGAGTCTCTTGTCAGCAAGTTTTCTACCATTTGGGAGAGTACTAGGTTCGCACTTCTTCAGTCCTCCAAGCGGATGAAGAGATACGCTGATAAGAGACGTCTGGATCCGCTTCAATTCCGTCCGGGAGACAAGGTTTGGCTCTCCTCCAAACATGTGCGGCTCAAGATACCCTCCTACAAGTTAGGTCCTCGCTTCATTGGCCCTTTCGAAATCCTCAAGCAAATTAATCCAGTGGCCTACAAATTAAAACTCCCGGCCTCCCTACGGATTCCCAACTCCTTCCACGTATCTCTCCTCAAACCCGTTGTCTTTAACTCTTTTTCCAACAATCCAGGTGCTCCTCGTGCTCCGGTTTCCGCTGAAGACGTCTATGAGGTAGAGAGTATTCTGGCCACCAAGAGGGTAAGAGGAAAGACCTTTTTTCTAGTAGATTGGAAGGGTTTTGGTCCTGAGGAGAGAACTTGGGAACCCAGGGAGAACATCAATGCCCCGCTTCTACTTGAAAAATGTCTTTCTGCCCAAAAAAAGAGGGGGCCTAAAGGGGGGGGGGTACTGTAGCATCGGCGTCTCTGCCCCTTGCTAGGCAGAGTCGCCGTTCCTCTCACCTCCCCGCTCCTGGCGCAGCGTCCTCCAGCGCTTCTCTCCCCGCTGTTGCCGGCGCGCGCTCCTTACCCGGCAGTGTGCTTAGGGCGCACGCGCGCGCTCCCCCTCTCTTAAAGGGACCACGCGTGCCGTCCTAAGGAGTCCCCGGCCAATTGCCGGAGGACCTCCCATATATAAGGCACCTCCTCCAAAATGGAGGTGCCCGAGCAAAGTTGTTTGCACTGTGTCTGATCTTTGCTTCAGCCCTCTGGTCCCGCTGCTAGCCTGACTCTTCATCCTGCCTGCCAGCCTGTTATCTGCCCGTTACCTGCCTAGCCTGCCTGCCTGCTCACCTGGAGCGCTCACCTGTTACCTGCCTGTTACCTGCCTTGGCTGTCAGTCCGCTCACCTGGGAGCACCCGCCTGTTATCTGCTGTGTCCGTCAGACCGCTCACCTGGGAGCACACGCCTGTTATCTGCTGTCTCCGTCAGACCGCTCACCTGGGAGCGCCCACCAGTTACCTACTGAGTCCGTCAGACCACTCACCTGAGAGCGCCCACCAGTTACCGTCACTTGCTGTGACCACCTTCCTGGTAAACCTAAAGACTGCTACTTGCCCTGCTTTCTCGAACTGTGACCACCTGTCAGCTACCAGAGACTTCCGCCTGCTTGCCGTGTCCATCCGCCATACCTGTCAGTCCCAGCCATCTGACCCATGGGAGCCACCTGCTCTCTTACAAGGTCATCCCCAGAGTAGTACCTGGTGCCTCAGCCCGGATCCTCCCTGGTCACGGTGTCGTTAGCTGTCGTACGACCAGGGTCGGTTCGGGTGGATACTTAGTCATGCCCCTCTGGGTCCCTCCTTGTACCTCGGCATAGAGGTTCCACCACCCGGACCCGTAACAGATGTGTTGCGTAATGACTAATTATATATTAATGGTGGGTGCACGTCTGTATTCAGCTGTGTAATGTAGAAGTTGGGGAATGTGCTCTAGATAACTGTGTGTTATTTTATGCAAAGACGAGTCCTGGCTGGAAGAAGTGATGGCGGTCTGTGCTGGATGAAGGAGAAAAGTGAAGATGAAGGACTTCACCTAGAGACGTCACCGGTGAGTCAGTGTGTTATCTGTACACTGACACTATACACTATATGCTATGTACAGGGCTCCTGTTTATAATGTCACTGGTGATCACTGTATTATCTGTACACTATATACAGAGCTCCTGTGTATAATGTCACTGGTGATCACTGTATTACCTGTACACTGACACTATATACAAAGCTCCTGAGTATAATATCACTGGTGATCACTATATTACCTGTACACCTACATTATACACTGTATACCATGTACAGAGCTCTCGTGCATAATGGCACTTATGGTAATATTAGTATTGTGTTTTTTTTATTAATGATCAGTATTGTAGTATTCGGTCACTATGTGGTGGTAATATGCTGTCCAGTCATGGTGTGGCGGTATTTGTCCCTTGTATGTGGTATTATTCAGTGACAACGTGGTGGTAATATGTGGTCTGGTCATGGTGTGGTGGTATTTTATCCTTAGTTGTGGTATTATTGGTCATTTTAAAAAATGTATATGACCCATTCCCTTAAAGAAAAATAAATAAAAATATACCTAAAAAGAGTATTGGATTTTTTAAGATATTTTTAATAGGTTAGAGTAGAGTAGGGCCCGACCAGAAGAGTCTAAATTATCATGGTGGCTTTAAAAATCTTTTGGCCAAAACAAAAGCTGATAGCTATGTGTGTAATCTGATGTTCACTAGGAACTGGTAATGTGTGATTGGTGAGGACGTGGTGCAGAAGTGGAGTTTTTCCAAGAGTGGGCGGTAGGACTGTAGAAGGATCGAGGGATGGAGATGGAGCTTGGATGGAGCCTAGGCGGAGTCTCAAGGGGGCCCGAAAATTTTGCCAGCATGGGGCCCTGAAATTCCTGGTGGCTGTCCTGCGTGAGAGTGTTGGAAGAGAGGCCACAGAGGAGGTTGCAGTAGTTGAGGCGGGAAATGATGAGGGCATGCACTAGTGTTTTTGCAGATTTGTGGTTGAGGAGTGTGTGGATCCGGGAGATATTTTTGAGTTGGAGTCGGCAGGAAGTGGAAAGGGCTTGGATATGTGGTTTGAAGGAGAGATCAGAGTCCAGCGTTACCCCAAGGCAGCGAGCTTGCGGGACTGGGGAGAGTGAACAGCCATTGACGTTGATAGACAGGTCAGGTGGGGGGATTAATGAAATGGTGGAAAGATGGTGAATTCAGTTTTATCCATGTTAAGTTTTAGAAATCTAGCAGAAAAGAAGGATGAACTAGTGGACAGACATTGTGGGATTTTGGTTAGTAGGGAAAAGATATCGGGTCCAGAGAGGTAGATCTGTGTGTCATCAGCATAGATGTGATACTGAAAGCCGTGAGACTCTATCAGCTGTCCCAGGCCAAAGGTGCAGATGGAGAAGAGCAGGGGTCCTAGACCTGAACCTTGGGGGACACCAACAGATAGGGAGCGAGATGAGGAGGTGGTGTGTGAGTGGGAGACACTGAATGTCCTGTCTGTTAGGTATGAAAAGATCCAAGATAGGGCCAAGTCTGAGATGAGAGAGTCTGTAGTAAGAGGGAATGGTCCCCTGTGTCGAAGGCAGATGACAGGTCTAGGAGGAGGAGGACAGAGTAGTGTCGCTTTGATTTGGCGGTTAGTAGGTCATTGGGGAGCTTAGTCAGGGCAGTTTCAGTAGAATGGTGCAGTCGGAAGCCAGATTGCAGGCAGTCAAAGAGAGAGCAGGAGGAGAGGTGGGAGGACAGGTCAAAGTGGACATGTTGTTCCAGTAGTTTTGGGGCATAGGGGAGAAGTGATATTGGGCGGTAGTTTGTCAGAAGATGGGTCAAGGGAGGGCTTTTTGAGGATGAGTGTGATCGAGGCATGTTTGAATCATGAGGGGAAAACACCAGTTGTTGGTGACAGGTTGGGATGAAGATAGTGGTAAGGTTGGGGATGAGGTGGGATGGGATTAAGTCAAGTTCACAGGTAGTGAGGTGTGATTTGGAGAGTAAAGATTAAAGTTGATCTTCCATAATGGTGGAGAAGCTGGTTTTGGAGAAGGAGGATTGAGTAGGTGTGAGGAGGAGCTGGAGGGACTTTAGGCAAAAACTTTGTCTGATGGTGTCAATATTCTGCTTGAAGAATGAGGCAAAGTGTTCGGCTGAGATGAGAGGAGAGGGAGGAGGTGCTGGGGGGCAGAGGAGAGAATTGAAGGTGTTGAATAGCTGTTTAGGGTTGTGAGACAGGGAGGATATGAGAGATGAGAAGTATGTTTGTTTTGCTGCAGTGAGTGTGGACTTGAAGGTAGTGAGGGACTGTTTGAATGCGATGAAGTGCTCATTGGAGTGGGACCTTTTCCATCTGCGCTCAGCAACCCTGGAGGCCCGTCGCAGTTCTTTGGTTAGACTGGTGTGCCAGGGTTGCCTGTTGATTGTGCAAGCTTTGGTATGTGTGAGGGGGGCGACCGAATTGAGAGCTGCAGCTGTTGTGCTGTTATATAAAGCGGCAGCAACATCTACGTCATGTAAGGAATTGATGTCTGTAAGAGGGAGAAGGGATTCAGACAGTAAATGAAGGTAAGGTGTTTAAGATTTTTGAGTGGGTATACAAGTTTGTCGAGTGAGGATTATTGCCCTGGAGAGGGGAGGGTAGAGAATGTAAGTAGGTTATGGTCAGAAAGAGGAAGGGGTGAGTTAGAGAGGTTAGACATGGAAACGATGATGGTCCAGAGTGTGTGGCCAGCTTTGTGAGTGACTGCGGAAGACCATTGAGTAGGGCTGAAGGAGGAAGTGAAGAGATAGAAGCTTGGAGGTAGCTGTGACAGAAGTGTCAATGGGAATGTTGAAGTTGCCCATGATGATAGTGGGGATGTCAGCAGAAAGGAAATGAAGTAGCCAGGTGGTGAAATGGTCTAAGAAGGTGGTGGCTGGTCCTGGGGGCAGTAAATGACAACCAGTTGCAGGTTGGAGGGGGAGTAGATGCGCTCACAGTGCACTTCATAAGAGGGGAGTGTAACAAAGGGTGGCAGTGGGATTTGGGTGAAGGAGCAGTTATCTGGCAGGAGAAAACCTACTCCTCCACCATGCTTGCCAATGGGGCGAGGTGTGTGGGAAAGGTGGAATCCACCGTATGAAAGTGCAGCTGGAGAGGCAGGCAGTGTCAGAGGGGGTGAGCCAGGTTTCGGTGATGCCAAGGAAGGAAAGTTTGTTAGTGATGAAAAGATCATGGATGTAGGAAAGTTTGTTGCAGACGGAGCAAGCGTTCCATAGAGCTCCTGTTAGTGGGACTGGAGAAGCGGGGGCTGGGTGGACGTGTATGAGGTTGGAAGGGTTGTGAGAGTTTTGGATAGATCGTGGATAGGAGGTGGAAGTGACTGTGGGGATGTTGTGAGGAGGGCCAGGATTTGGGGAGATATCGCCAGCAGTGAGGAGGAGCAGAGAAAGTGTTAGTAGGTGGGAGCAGGAGAGAATATGAGGTGGCTGTCTGTGCTTAGAGACACAGGATTAAATGTTGAGGAATAGTTCTGAGGAGTAGGTGAGATGAATGGGGAGGATTGAGGGAGAGATGAAGAGTTCATTACTAGGTATAGGGATTAGGGGTGGTTGTAAAAAGTGAAGGATTAAGAAGGTGAGAGAGAAAACAAACACAAATATTGTTTACAGTGTCCAAGTATCCAGTTACCTTCAGCTCCCTTCAGGTTCAATTCAGGTATAATTCATATTTCTCACACTTAAGCAATGGGACACTTAAGGCAATGGACACAAGTCTATAGCAGACTCCTTGCTCACAATATATTTGCTACAGAATGGGTTCAGGTGTGAACCAGAGGGGAGTGATCTGCGCTCATCTTGATCAGCTGATTAAGGCTAAGCCAGATGCAGGATATTCAAGGGCCAAGTAAACAAGGTCATAAATAAGAGTGGGGTAGTAGTTAGTTGAAAAACATACCATGTGTATGTAGGAGCAGAGAAATGGAGAAATCAGCATGGGAAAGTTGGGTCACGTACCATGTGTATGTAGGAGCAGAGGAAGGGAGAAATCAGCATGGAAAAGTTGGGTCACGTACCTGTAAGAGGAATGGATAAACAGAGATGCTGATTAGACTGCGTTGGTGGCAGATGACAAGGTACAGTCTGTATGCATCATACTAATCAGGTATAATTCATATTTCTCACACTTAAGCAATGGGACACTTAAAGGGGTATTCCCATCTCCAAGATCCTATCCCAATATGTAGTAGATGTAATAATAATAATATTAGCAAATACCTACAATTAGAAATGTAGTAAAGTATTTTTAATTCGCTATGTCTCTTTCCTCATGTGCAGGCAACCTTAGGTATCCATGGTTAGGTCCACTGATTAAGTGACAGTTAGTTAGCTAGCTGCTACATACGGTGTGTTCTGTACAGCATATGTAGCCTAGCCACAATGATTACAAGGATAATTAATTAATATTCTTTTTAAAATAGAATATATTGATAATTCAAAGGAAAACCAAAATTTGCCCAATTGCCATTTTTTCTGGTGCAGCCCAATATCCTCAACATCACACTCAGGGCAGTAGCCTATCATGTTTAACCCCTTGCCTGCGCAGCCAATTTTAATTTTTACATTTGTATCCCCTCCTCCCACACACACACACTCCTCCAAGAGCTATAGAGCTATAACTTTTTTATTTCTCCGTCAATTTAGCTGTATGAAGGCTTGGTTTTTATGGAATGAGTTGTAGTTTTGAATGACAAAATACATTTTATTATAGAATATACTGAAATGAGGGATGAAATGTATGATAAAAAATGACCTGGAGTCATGATTTTCAAGATCAGTATCATGACGGTAATACCAAACTTGGATATTTTATTTATTTATTTTCTTTAAATGGTGAAAAGAAATTTAAAAAAAAATTGAAAAAAAGTTGTTTGTGCCGACATTTTCTAAGTCCCATAAGGTTTATTTTTCCATCTATTGAGCTGTATATGAGAGCTTGTTTTTGTGTGGCAAGTAGACTGTTTGGGGTACATGTAATGTTTTGATACACTGCAATTATGTCTTATTTATTTATTTTCCCTTTATGGCATATAATCTATCTGTTAATTAATTTGATATTTTGATAGATGACCTTCACAGATGTGGTGATAAGAAATATGTTTAGTTTTTACCATTTTTTCATTTATTTTTAATGGAGGAAACGAGGAATGATTCTAATTTTTATGTGTTTTATTTATGTATTTTAAAAACGGGATTTTTTTACATTCTTTATTTTTTAATCCCTTTAGGGTCAATAGGAGCTCAGCTCCTGAGTCCTATCCACATATCTTTTGCGTTAAGCGGCTAAAGCAGGGGTCTCAAACTCGGCTGGGTATATGGGCCGCACATGGAAAAAATTTGAATTTGGGGGGCCGCATTCTTTGTTCAATGTGACATTTTTAGTGATACCATTTTTTTTGTATACACCTTTTGAACATTTTTGCCGTGTTTATTTTTTTATGGCTTGGGTCGTTATGGATGTGGCGATAATAAACGTGCACTTTTTTGTGTTTACTTTAGTTTACATATAAAACAGCATTTTTAGTGTCCAATATTTTTTCATGCTTTATTTTATTTTTTATTTTATTTCCCCCAATTGGCCACATACAGTAATATTGACTTACAATTAGCATCATATAGTAATAATGGAAAACATCTTGTAGTAATGTTCCCCATCCAAGTCCCCATCTTGTACTAATGTGCCCCATCCAGGTCCCCATCCTGTGGCTATGTGCCCCATCCAGGTCCCCATCCTGTGGCAACGTTCCCCATCCTGGCGCCCATCTTGTACTAATGTGCCTCATCCAGGTCCCCATCTTGGGGCTATGTGCGCCCCATCCAGGTCCCCATCTTGTGGCTATGTGCCCCATCCAGGTCCACATCTTGAGGCTATGTGCCCCATCCAGGTCCACATCTTGAGGCTCTGTGCCCCATCCAGGTCCCCTCTTGTGGCTATGTGCCCCATCCAGGTCCCCTCTTGTGGCTCTGTGCCCCATCCAGGTCCCCTCTTGTGGCTCTGTGCCCCATCCAGGTCCCCTCTTGTGGCTATGTGCCCCCTGTGCTGTTCTTCACACACATAAAATAGAAAAAAAAAAAGATGATTCTCACCTGTCCTCCGTTCCCTCGGCGGCCTTCCTGCAGATGTGGCCCGCAGGCACCACAGAGTCCGACCCCTTGACGATCCCGACCTGGTCCAGGAGGAGCCGCCGACAGCAGCGCTGCATTGCCGCACAGAGACTGTCTCCCAGCACAGCATTTTCAATGTCAGCCGCCGGCCAATCAGAGGCCAGCAGCTGACATCTGCATATGGCAATGACGTCATACTCGCTGCGCCGACACGCAGATATCAGCTGCTGGCCTCTGATTGGCCAGCGGCTGGCATTGGAAATGCAGTGCTGGGAAACAGTCTCTGTGTGGCAATTCAGCGCTGCTGTCGGCGGCTCCTCCTGGACCAGGTCGGGATCGTCAAGGGGTCTGTGCCTGCGGGCCGCATAAAGCAGCCTCAGGGGCCGCATGCGGCGCGCGGGCCGCGTGTTTGAGACCCCTGGGCTAAAGGGTTAGTCTCACTATCATGAATGATCATGTGCACATAACCTAGCAATTCTAACAGTAATCTCAAGCAGAATTTGGGAATCTTCATTACAATGTCATATTCTTTAGTCTGTCCTCATTTGGAATATTGTGTTCAATTCAATAAAGCTCACTAACAATAGATAAAGATACGAAAGCAAATTCAGAGATCAGTTTTAACTTTATGTTGTGAAAACACTGCAGATTTTCTACTCGGATTTACTAAAACTCATCTACAAGCTGCAGAAAAACCCTCAACAGAAATTGACCCCCCATGCTGTGAATTTTACATCCGCAGCATGTCAATTTATGCGCTGCTATTTCATGGAGGATTTCACCCTTTTGCAATGCGAAGGATGGAATCTGTGGCTAATTCACATCAAAATCTGAAGCAAAAGCCAATGTAAAACACGTGTTTCCTTATCAGAGATCTACAGCAAATTCTGAAGAAAATTTGTCAGTGTAAAGTACCCTAAAGCATTTCAGAAAAATGTAATCAAGTAAAGCATCATGGAAAGCAGAGTAATAAAGGGATATTACTGAATCCCATATATATATATATATATATATATATATATATATATTTATTTTTATATATATATATATATATATATATATATATATATATATACAGTGTGGGCCATTTATATGGATACACCTAAATTAAATGGAAATGGTTGCTGATATCAACTTCCTGTTTGTGGCACATTAGTATATGGGAGGGGGAAAACTTTTCCAGATGGGTGGCGACCATTTTGAAGTCGGCCATTTTGGATCCAACTTTCTTTTTTTCAATGGGAAGAGGGTCATGTGACACATCAAACTTATTGAGAACTTCATAAGAAAAACAATGGTGTGCTTGGTTTTAACGTAACTTTATTCTTTCATGAGTTTTTTACAAGTTTATGACCACTTATAAAATGTGTTCAAAGTGCTGCCCATTGTGTTGGATTGTCAATGCAACCCTCTTCTCCCACTCTTGAGACACTGATAGCAACACCGCAGAAGAAATGCTAGCACAGGCTTCCAGTATCCATTGTTTCAGATGCTGCACATCTCGTGTCTTCACAGCATAGACAATTGCCTTGAGATGACCCCAAAGATAAAAGTCTAAGAGGGTCAGATCAGGAGACCTTGGTGGCCATTCAACTGGCCCACGACGACCAATCCACTTTCCAGGAAACTGTTCATGTAGGAATGCTCGGACCTGACACCCATAATGTGGTGGTGCACCATCTTGTTGGAAAAACTCAGGGAGCGTGCCATCTTCAGTGCATAAAGAGGGCAACACATCATCATGTAGAAATTTCAGATATCCAGTGGCATTGAGGTTTCCATTGATGAAGAATGGCCCCACTATCTTTGTACCGCATATACCACACCATACCATCAATATACTAGATGTGCAGCATCTGAAACAACGGATACTGGAAGCCTCTGCTAGCATTTCTTCTGCGGTGTTGCTATCAGTGTGTCAAGAGTGGGAGAAGAGGGTTGCATTGACAATCCAACACAATGGGCAGCACCTATAGCATAAGGGGAGGGGTCCCTAAAAGAACTAAGGACTGGGACAAAAATGGGACACCTCCTAAACAGAGAAGTTGTTGCAGAACACAAAAATACAATCTGACAAAAAGGTACTAGAGGTCCCAGAAAGACCAAGCGAACTGACAGAGAAAGGCACCGAAGCACCTGGCTAGAGAAACAGTCAAACACTGAAGTCCAGCACAGCCAGGAGGGGAGAGCTGGAATATAAAGGCAGATGGTCACGTGACCGCAAAACACAAGATGGAAAAAACAAACAGGAGGGTTCTAACATGTAGTGTGTTTTTCCACTTTAATTTTGGGGGTGACTCCAAATCCAGGCCTTCATTGGTTAATAAATTTGATTTCCATTGATGATTTTTGTGTGATTTTGTTGTCAGCACATTCAACTTTGTACAGAACAAAGTATTCAATGAGAATATTTCATTCATTCAGATCTAGGATGTGTTATTTGAGTGTTCCCTTTATTTTTTTGAGCAGTGTATATATATATATATATATATATACACAGTACAGACCAAAAGTTTGGACACACCTTCTCATTTAAAGATTTTTCTGTATTTTCATGACTATGAAAATTGTACATTCACACTGAAGGCATCAAAACTATGAATTAACACATGTGGAATTATATACTTAACAAACAAGTGTGAAACAACTGAAAATATGTCTTATATTCTAGGTTCTTCAAAGTAGCCACCTTTTGCTTTGATGACTGCTTTGCACACTCTTGGCATTCTCTTGATGAGCTTCAAGAGGTAGTCACCGGAAATGTTTTTCACTTCACAGGTGTGCCCTGTCAGGTTTAATAAGTGGGATTTCTTGCCTTATAAATGGGGTTGGGACCATCAGTTGTGTTGTGTAGAAGTCTGGTAGATACACAGCTGATAGTCCTACTGAATAGACTGTTAGAATTTGTATTATGGCAAGAAAAAAGCAGCTAAGTAAAGAAAAACGAGTGGCCATCATTACTTTAAGAAATGAAGGTCAGTCAGTCCGAAAAATTGGGAAAACTTTGAAAGTGTCCCCAAGTGCAGTTGCAAAAACCATCAAGTGCTACAAAGAAACTGGCTCACATGAGGACATCCCCAGGAAAGGAAGACCAAGAGTCACCTCTGCTTCTGAGGATAAGTTTATCCGAGTCACCAGCCTCAGAAATCGCAGGTTAACAGCAGCTCATGTACAATTTTCATAGTCATGAAAATGCAAAAAAATCTATAAATGAGAAGGTGTGTCCAAACGTTTGGTCTGTACTGTATATATTACAGTAACTGCCATTTCATTAGTCTATTTACATGTCATAATGATTTGTCAAAATGTTGATGGTGTGAGGTAGGATACCAAAAACTGATAAAATGAAAGGGTGGCTCAATGGTTCAATTCGGCTTTCTTGTGATAGGGTTGGTTGTGCGCACCCCTAGGGCAGGTGCAGACAACCGTGTATTCTCTCCACGTAGATAATTGGGCCGATTATGCAGTTCACACTCTGATCAATCTCTGATCAGAGTTTGATCATAGTGTGATCTGATTCGCTCGGATGGCAAGATGGAGAAAAAAATTCTCCATCTTCTTCATTGTGACAGTCCATGGAAATCGGACTGCACTCAGATGGCATCCGAGTGCAGTCCAACGGTTTCCACGGACTCAATGACTTGCATGGCCGAATGTGATCCGAATATCGGGTCAAACTCGGGCATGCAGTGATTTTTTCCTCGGACCAGCTTGAGGAAAAAATGTTACATCTGCATGACCGAAAATACACTCGTCTGCACAAGTCCTAAGAGACCTTAATTAACCCATATACTGATAACTTTTTCTACCCATGGAAAATTTGATCACAACTGAGTACTACTGTCTCTACTTTTCAGTCAAATCTACATTTCTAACATGTCACCTGTAGCTGGACATCTGGCTCGAGCCCAATGTGATACAAAGACCTTCTGATGTAGACACTGTTTGATGCCTTTTGCTTGGTATGTGACATCCAATTTCTCTTTCAGTACAAAACACATCAATCATGGAACCAGTTGTACGGCCATTTCTCCAAAGTGTCCCAGGAGCAGTTTTTCAACACAACCCCAGACTGCATGTTGTTCATGTTACTGTGAGCAGCCTGCATAGCTTAAACATGCTGCCATGGCCTGCATCATCTACGAACTTATCTCCCATTAATCATATTTGTGACGTCATTAGTTGGTTATTGCAAAAAGAGCTGGCAGCAGAGGATCTTGATGATTTGTGTGTTCAAATGCATTCAATGCGGCAGAAAATTTCTCGGACATACAGTAATAACCTCATTAATACCAGCCAAGGTGTGCAAGTGAGTCTACCTTTGCATCTGATTCTCATACTCATTACTGAATAAATGGAGATGATCTGGAAATGATGTTTTAATTTTTTCATAATTTTCAGTAAAAGAGAGATCTATATAAAAAGATATATAGATAGAGATATACAGATCGCAATACTAGAACAATTTCAATCCATTAAAGTCATATTTAAGTTCAATAGTTTTGGGCTTATGGATGATATGGCATGGTATGACATGACATGACCTTGATGGCATGTCAAATTATGCCGTTATATGGAGCATGAACAGTGGCCCAAATGGAAGTCTTTTTTATTGAAACATTTATTTTTATTATTAAAAATAAAGAAATAAAACAATACTCAGAGCATGCAACAAAAATTGTGTCTCAAACCAAAACACTACCAAGATCTGTGCGGAGGTTAGTTACCACCCCTGTGTGAAATTCTGCATGATAATTTTCATTTAGACAATACAATATTTATGTCCCATTACACCTTTACTCAATAATCACTGTTCTTATTGATACAAGAAAATTGGCCACTGAACACTTAGTTTTTAAGTCCATTTGTGCTTTGTAAAAATTGCAGTGAGTTGCAGATATTAGACAGCTATGGAAAAGTAACTATATTTAAAGCTTCTTATGTAGCAAGTGAAAGAGCTTGCAAGTGGTTTCTTGTAATTGTAGTTTGGCTTACGTGAGCCTTGAGATTCAGTGACTTTGGATTCTGGAGCTTTAGAAGGAAGTAACTTAAATTAATTCATTGTTTATATTTACTTGTTTATACTTTGGCTTTGTACAAGCCCCAATAGTAAAATGTGCTTAATTTTTGGCAATGCAATCCAATGCACATCTTGTCACATATATGCAATAGTTGACCAGCTGTTTGAGGGTGCAGGCTGCTGTGCTAGATGTTTGCATGTTGTATATTTGGAAACCCAGTTACTAGATCTAAATGAGCAGCTTGCAACACTGAGATCCATTGAAAACACAGAAAGGAGTACGCTGCTCACTAAGCCGATGCTTGCTGGGGTAGATATGAGGGAGAACATAGTTTTGCCTATATATCCAAGTTACTAGTGCGACTGTAAGGGACCTAGGGTGGCTGTGATGGCGAGGGACTGCTGTGTTCCTTCACCCCAGCTCCCAGACAAAGACAAGGGTCCCAATTTTCTCGTGTTGTGCTTGTGATGCATGGCACTTACGTTTTGGCTGCAGGTCTTTTGAATCCGTGATCCTTTTCCTTCAAGGACCGCCACCTGCACACTAAAGGACTTCCACTCCTTTTTGTTAAAAACTTTACTTTCATTTTTCAATTCAATGTAGCAGAGAATACAAGGATGAACAGTTGCATTGTCAGCAGTAGCGTAGCTACTGGGGGGCAGAGGGGGCGGTGGCCCCGGGCCCCGTGCTCTGAGGGGACCCACCTGGGGCTACGCTAGTGTAACTACGCTAGTTGCACTCCGGGCAGAGCGGGGAGACTATGTCACTGCACTGCCCGGCGGCCACTATGGGGCTCTAGAGCAGGAGGGGGGGCCCCTGGCGTCAGCATCGGGCCCCCTCGCCCGTCACCGCCGCAAGTTTACTGATGAGAGAGGGAGCGCGCTCCCTCTCTGTGACTGACGTCTCTGACATCACTTGGCGCCCAGCCCGCTGTGCTGAAGATGTGTGCGGGCCGGGTGCTCTGAGCAGCGAGGGAACCAGGAGGAGAGGTGTTAAATAATACTTCTTTCTGTATTATTTTTCTCTATCGAGGACTTTGCAAAGTATCAATATCAAGATTTTCTTATAAAAAAATGTATTGAATTATTCTTGGATTGTCCATTAAAAAGAATCAGATTGCAGCAGGTACATACAATAATTAGATAATTAGATAGTTACAGAGTGATTGTCCATTTGTCCATAATTAGCTTAATTGTTGAGATTCACCCATCTTTCCCTTGGATCCTGCATGTGTGTCCGGATAAAGAAGGTGTTTCCTGGGCCTACATCAGCTGCTGGTTTGCACACGGACCCTCATCCTGTGTCCTGTGGAATGGCAAGTGCCCCCCCTTTCTGCAGCATGGGCTTTTATAGCCCGGTCATATGGCACCTGTTCTTCTAATTATGGTGCTGAACCAAAAATACACAAACAGCGCATGTCAGCTAGAAACGATGGCTGATGGAATCTTATGTAGAACTCAGAATTAAGAATAAAATGAATATCCATAATTAATATTTAACAAGAGGTGAGTACTGTTTATTTATTTTTTGCCAGGTGGGGGCGGCATTATATTACAGACTCTGCCTATGGGTGGGGGGGGGGCATTATACTACAGACTCTGCCTATGAGGAGGGGGGGCATTGTCCTAAAGACTCTGCCTATGGGGAGGGGGGGGCATTATCCTAAAGATTCTGCCTATGGGGAGGAGGGGGCATTATACTAAAGACTCTGCCTATGGGCAGGGGGGACATTATACTAAAGACTTTGCCTATGGGAAGGGGGGAGCATTATACTAAAGACTCTGCCTATTGGAGAGGGGGGAGCATTACACTAAAGACTCTGCCTATGGGGAAAGGGGGGGGCATTATACTAAAGATTCTGCCTATGGGGAGGGGGGAAAGCATTATACTACAGACTCTGCCTATGGGGAGGGGGGAGCATTATACTAAAGACTCTGCCTATGGGGGGGGCATTATACTACAGACTTTGCCTATGAGGAGGGGCATTATACTACAGACTTTTCCTATGCGAAGGGGGGGAGCATTATACTACAGACTGCCTATGAGGAGGGGGGAGTATTATACTAAAGACTCTGCCTATGGGGGGGCATTATACTACAAACTGCCTATGAGGAGGGGTGGAGCATTATACTACAGACTCTGCCTATGGGGGGGGGCATTATACTACAGACACTGCCTATGGGGAGGGGGGAGCATTATACTACAGACTCTGCCTATGGGGGGGACATTATACTACAGATTCTGCCTATGAGGAGGGGGAGCATTATACTACAGACTCTGCCTATGGGGTGGGCATTATACTGCAGACTCTGCCTATGGGGGGGCATTATTCTACAGACTCTGCCTATGAGGAGGGGGGAAGCATTATACTACAGACTCCGTCTATGGGGGGGAGCATTATACTACAGACTTTGTCTATGGGGGGGAGCATTTTACTACAGACTCTGCCTATGGGGGTGCATTATACTATACGAAGGACTATGGGGAGTGCATTATACTATATTGAGGACTATCTGGTGCATTATACTATATGTAGGCTACTTATACAGTGTGGGAGATAATGTGGGGTCTTTGAACAGTGTGGGGGCCATCATACAGTGTGGGAGATAATGTGGGGTCTTTGCACAGTGTGAGGGCTATCATATAGTGTAGGAGATAATGTGGGGTCTTTGTATAGCTTGGGGGCCATCATACAGTGTGGGAGATAATGTGGGGTCTTTGCATAGTGTGGGGGCAATCATACAGTGTGGGAGATAATGTGGGGTCTTTGCACAGTGTGGGGGCCATCATACAGTGTTGGAGCCATCAGCTTGGGGGCTACTAAGGGGTCAGTATACTGTGTGGGAGTACTATACAGTGATGGGGAATTATATCGTGTATAGGAGAACATCATACTGGTTAGAGGGGAGCTCTACATGGGGAGAGACTCAGGACATTATTAGATCTTAAGTGGGCACTTATTGTTATAGGGGAACTCAGGTTATCATGACTGTCAAAGGGGCACACAGAGGGCACTATTACTTTCTAGGGGGAACAATGTGGGCACTGTTTTCTAGGGCACTTGCACACGGCATTACTGTATTCTAGAGGTTTGTTTTACCATCTAGAGGGCACACAGTACCACACAGCAGGTGCAGTAATAGGGACACATTTTGCAGCAGCGGCTCAGTATAGGGGTATCAGCAGGATGAGGAGTTTGTGCAGGTTGGGAATAGATGTGGTCAGTGCCTGAAATGTAAGGAGTCAAATGTGTCTTTGTTGTGATCTCTGCAGACCTGAAACTCTGAGCCCTGGCTGGAGAAGTTGTTGTGTCGGTCTGGGCCAGATGGAAAAGACGGGAAAAGTGAACAATTTAATCAGAAAGAACGTCAGCTGTAAGTTACAATATATAACCGTGCTGTGATCTCTTATATGTTCCGCAGGACTGGCATCTATCAATATATGTCACCATATGGCGGTAATATCAGTGCTGGTCTTTGTATAGAGATTATTTTCAGTAACAGCGCGGTCATCTGCTGAGGTTTTCCTACATCCACTATCTGGGTGCGCCACCATAGCTGTAATCAGGGTTATCTGGTAAGGGGCCCACTCAGAAGTTTCACCCACCCTGAACCAAAACCCTAGCTACACCTATGATTGTCAGTGTTACAGTTCTTTACACAGCACATGTTCTTAATTCACCGTTTGTCTGTCTGCCCGTCTCAAGCTATCCCTTTCTCTTAGTTGGCCCCTTTGACCCTTGAGATGCTCGAGACACATGCAGCCTTGTGAGTCCCGCACAGCCTTCTCTGGACTAATCCCTGTCCGTCTGATCCTCCACTCTGGGAGGTTTTGGGGGAAGCCTCACTGCTACCTCTTGTGGACCGTAGGTCCCGAACGCTATGGGACAGCCTGTGTCAGATTTACAGGCCAACGGTTCTCTGCTGCTCGACCGACAGTGCTCCTACTGTTCCTTGTCCTGCAACAACTGCCCTCAAACAGGAACTTCCCCCTCTCTTTACTGTCCTTATCCTCCCACACTGAGCAGCTCCCAATTCTTTAACTATTTCCTAGCTTAACTCTTTCCTATCTTAAAGTTCCCGCCTCTGCACTACCCCAATCTACCTACCTAAACCTACACTAACCCTGCAGTTAACACGTCCGACAACTATCACATGCATGTTCATATACATATAATAAACAGAGTATATTACAATGTGCACAAGGAGGGAAGAGGCACATGACCGTTCGGGTCACCCCCTTACATGACCACACTTAGGCTCTGTGCACAAGTTGCGTTTTTGCTGCGTTTTTTCAATGAAGATTTGTCGCAAAACCTAAAGGGTATCCTGATGCCAGCAAAGTTAATCCTGAAGTCTCATGTAAAGAAGGACATAGCTGAACTAGAGCGGGTGCAGAGAAGCGTGACCAAGGGAATGGGTGGACTGCCATACCGAGACAGGTTATCAAACTTGGGAATATTCAGTTTGGAAAAACGAAGGCTTAGGGGTGATCTTATTACTATGTACAAGTATATGAAGGGACAGAAATCTTTCTAATATTCTTCTTACACCTATGCCTGTAACAGTGACATGGAGGCGTTACTTCTCTATGTCTAAAAGAAAGAAGGTTTAATCATAATCACAGACGCGGATTCTTTACTGTAAGAGCAGTGAGACTATGGAACTCTCTGCCTCATGATGTTGTAATGAGTGATTCACTAAAAAAGTTTAAGAACGGACTGGATGTCTTTCTTGAAAAACATAATATTACAGGTTATGGGCACTAGATTCAGTGGTGGGATGTTAATGCGGGAAACTGGTCCGATTACCATATGGGAAGTCCCTATTATGGACAATTATATATATTTCCATCAATATAACCAATGGCCAATGACTGTAGTAACCTGGGACTGTTGCAATCACTTTTTTACCACTGGCTTAGAATAGTCTAATTTTGAGTCATGGATGAACCGAAGCTATTTTAATAATTGAAATAAAGGATTTTGGTCAGTATCAAGCCCAACAGCATAATCTTTGTGTTTAGCAATCTTTTTTGGGTGAACTTATAGAAAATGCTGAAGCATGCTGGTTTCATGTAAGGAATCCAGAGGTCGGATATAGCTTTAATCTGAATGTTTTCCACTCATTTATCAAGCTACGCTATGCACGCTGAAGCTAATTCGCTCATGCATGTGTCTGATATAGAGATCTCTAATCCTTGTAATTGTAGTAATGTTGCTGTCTACATCTCATGCTCTACATGTGAAACATGCCTCAGTTTAATCTCGTGTGACAAGCTGTCGTTTGATGAAAATGGCATTTTTTTATAGAAATGAATATTTCCATAAATGTCGAGATTATATTTAATTTTCTTTGCCCTTTTTTCTTTATTTCCAAAGAAATAACGTAATGAAAAAAAAAATCAAAAACCCAGAATTACGTTTTTTTGAACGCCATAACATTTCAATAAAATGCAATAAGAGGCAATCTAAACATCGTATATACCCCAAAATGATATCAATAAAAATGTCTGCTCAGTGCGCAAAAAATAAGCCCTCTCACAGCGCCATATCCCGAAAAAATGAAAACATTATGGGTCTCGGAAAATGACAACAAAAGCAAAAAAAATAAAATTCTTACAACTTTCCGCATTTTTTTTCATCTCCTAATTAAAAAAAATACTATACATGTTTGGTATCTGCATACTCATACTGACCTGGAGAATCATATTGCCAGGTCAGTTTTATCATATAGTGAACATGGTAAATAAAAAACCCAAAAAACAATTGTGACATTGCACTTTTTTTTGCAATTTCAACACACTTGGATAGTGGTAGAATGAATAATGTCATTCAAAAGTACAACTCATCCCTCAAAAAACAAGCCCCATACGGCTATATTGACGGAAAAATAAAAAAAAGTTATGACTCTTGGAAGATTGGGAGGAAAAAACAAAAACGAAAAAAAAAATGGAAACTGGCCACAGTGTGAAGGGGTTAACAAGCAGCAGAAAAAAGTCTCATATGAGAAACAAAACCAGTGTAAAAAAAGCATCAAAATCAGCTCCAGGTTTCCGAGGCAGAGTTTCTTTTATGAAAAATAATCAAAAAGCTCAGTGTGAGCGTACCCTTAAAAAGTCCCATTACAGCATGGGATCACAGCTGATTCTTTTTGTGAGGTAAAACATTTCCCTGCCTGTTTTTAAACAATGTTTTATTTCAAAGAAAGAATCAGCTGTGATCCCCTGCTGTCCTGTCTGTATACTCTTTTGCTTCCTCCCCTGCCCAGGAGATGTGGTATTGACGCGCCCCCTGGGCCATGTTGTTAGGGATACCCGGAGCCGGATCAGATGGGGGTTGTAGTCTCCGAGTGGCTGTGACCCGGTCCGTGCCCAGGGTGTCAAGCTCAGTGTGTGGCAGTCCTACAGATGTTATTAGTTCTTTTTGTCGACTACGCCACCCGTTGATTTGCGGTCAAAAGGCCGCCGCTGCAGAAGGGTCCACTGAGGCTGATGATGTGAGTGCAGCTTAGGTAGTATAACCCCCAACGGGAGGGGTATAGCCTCAGGGGGTCAGCCGTGGAGGATGGTGGTTGTGAAGGTGCAGCAAGGAGACTCAGAGGCATAAAATGCAGTTCCAGGATTTTACTTACTGGTGTTGCTCGGGTCACTGTGTACAGCAGTGACCACCCAAGCCGTGCTGCGTCCACCAGGTCCTGGACTCGGTCAACTCCCAGGCAACTCCGGAGTGTGGTCCTGAGCTCCTTTCTGTCTCTCCCTTCTTCTGGCCGTTCCCACCAGGGATCCACCTAAGTCCGGCTCCCTCGGGCCTCTTGTTGGTCAAGCCTCCTCTGGGCTCCCTGACCCTATTCTTGGTCTGCCTTCCGGGTGGATTTAGTGGGTGATCGTGGCAGATCCTGCCCACGACCTCCGGTTCCTGGCTAAGGTGTGCTGTAGCCTCTGCCAGCTTGGGATCCGGTACCCTGTTGCCGACCCTTCACCCTATTAGCTCTCTTATGGGCTCTTGGGGTCCCCTCTGCGCCTCTGGGTCTCTCTCTCTTCTCCTCTGCTCTGCTTCTCAGGCTCTCAGACAGACTGACTGACTGACGTCTCACAGACTGACTGACAACTGACTGACCCTGATCTAAGATGGTGCCCACCTTAAATACTCCCTCTATGTGTGAGCTCAGGTGACCAGCACCCAATGAGCTCCTAACTTTACCCAGGCTGCTCCCCCTATCTGCCCCTACACTACTGGGATGTTCCACCCCCCTCCCACTCCAGCCAGGAACAGACACTGTCGTACCTGCACATTTCTCTAGTGGGAGTACCATCGGTCTGTTCCCCGGAAATGGGATGTGTGTAGTGCATGCAGCCTACTAGCTCAGTTCCACACTCCATCCTTACCCGGGAGTGGAATATCACACCTCTGGGTTGAGGTGCAATACCCCTGTAGCAGCCGAATCCTCAGGGTGCTACATTCCCCCCTGGTAAATCACAGCACGTCCTCGGGCTGTAAAATATAAACATCCAAAACATACATTTTTTTTTCATAAACATAAACATATAAAACATCATATACATCATCATTGCAATAAACTTTTCATATAAAAACTTTTCATTATAAACATTCTTGTAAACATTCCTGTCGCTGGTTCCTCCGGTCACGGTGCAACTTGTGACCGGGTAAAGTGCTACAGTCTCTTGAAGAAAATGGTTTTCCCATAAAACCAGTAGGGGTCGCTTTAGGAAGCGCAACTATATACAAAGGGGATATGGCCGCTCTCAGTCCTCGGCCAGGTATTAGGAACTAGGGACACACGGGCTTCAGTTCAATTGGCTGGTCCCAACGGGGACTGTATTTTAACTAGAACAGTTCTTATACCCTGACGGGTAACTATGTACAGTCTCTCTCTATCGTACTTCAACGACGGCGTCCTCCTGCTCTTTCTTGTTGGTTGGTTTCAGTTTCAGACCCGTCCGGGTCCTCTTGCTCCTCCTCACACCGCAGCTCCTCCTCCGTCAGGCGATGCACATGGAGGGCGTAGGGTCCTTTGGCACACTTGTGCCGGGTGAAGGTGACCTCGTCCCCTACATACAGGTCACGACCTCTGTGTCCCTCTGGCAGATGGCTTTCTACGTCTCTGCGGGTTACAAAGACGTCGCCGGGGGTCTGATGGTCTCTAATGAAGCCCCATCCGTGCTGCATGTTGAATTTTATCACAGTCCCGGTGGAAGGGGGACCCTGTGCTGCACGGGGATTCCTCCTGGTCCGGCTCTTCTGCTCCGTGCTCCTTATCTGCGCTTGCTGTTCCCGGACCCGCCTCTCTCTCCGCTCCCTCTCGAAGACTTCGAGCTGCTGGCGGCAGCACTCTGCACGCTCCGCTGCGGCCGCCCGAGTCTCCTGAGTGAACCCCATGAGGTCTTCTCCAGTGGGGTCCCACTCAAACTGTGCCTCCTCCAGCGGGGGCGAGGTCCTCTTTACGGGCTTCGGAGCGGGAATCAGGGGCTCGCACATGGGCCTTGCTCTCTGGAGTTCCAGCTGAATGTACTCCTGGGGCCATATGAAGGGCTGCCCATCCGGGCACGTATGCTGGGCAAATAGATTTTCACCCAGGTGCGGCACTCTAGATGTTGAGGGCGCGTTGATGGTAGTGGCGCCCGGGTCGACCAGGCCTTGCGACCAGGCTTGGGGCACCCTAAAGGCAAAGGGCACCGTAAGAACGGCGGCGCCCTGGGTTATTCGGCCCTGCGACCAGGCCGGTGGCTCCGCGGAGGTAGGGGGCGCTGTTGGAATAGCGGCGCCCGGGGGTACTACGCCTTGCGACCAGGCTGATGGTATTTCCTGCTTTGCCGCGCTCAGGGTCGAAGCGCGTGACGTCACAGGGGTTGCGGCCGCGGTTTCCGGTTGAGGCCTAGTCTGCGGCGGTGACGATGCAGCGACGGGCACGGCAGGGGGAATTTCGGGCTCTGCGACGGGGAGCTGGGGCAGGTACGCGGTTTCTCGGCTCGGGGTAGAGACGTCCCCTTTACCTGCCTCCGTCCGATCAGCTCCCTTCTCGGCGCCGTCTCCTGCCTTCATTCCTCCTGCGCCATCCTCAGAGGCGGTCTGTCTCCTCGTCTCGGGTGGCGTGCTCCGCTGACGGGTGCCGGTCTGCTGGGCCATCTCTCGGCTCCACTCCGCCAACGTCTCCCGCTGCACCCGGGCCATCCTCCGTGCGAGGCCCTCCAGCGCGGTCTGTGCACACTCCCGGTCTCGGGGGAGCTGTGCTAGGATCTCCAGCAGGCCTTCTGGAGTGGCGACCTGCAACAGGCTCCTGACCACTGGGTCGGTGCTGCCTGACTCTCCCTCCATCTCCGGGTAGGCTCTCTCTGGACTCTCTTCCAGACGTCTTGTCTCCGGGTGCGCTCTCTCCAGACTGCTCCAGGCGACACCCATCTTTGTTCTCTTGTTCTGTCTCCGCCCACATCGAGGGTGGTCCCGGGGCAACTTTGTGATTGTCAGTTCCAGGGGCAGTTCTCTTACGCTGATGGACACTTCCAGCATCACAGTCTCTGTTGGTGGGCGCGGTTTCCACTTTTGGCGCCATTCTTCGACCTGGCCCACGATGGGAGGTGGCCTTTTGCCACCCTCTGGCACGCCCATAATGGCGTCCGCTCCCCCAAGGCGGGAAATCCTTGGAAATGGCGGGAATCGTCTCCCAGTGGCGGGAAACTCCATGGATGGCGGGAAAAAGCTGCAAATGGCGGACAACCGGCGGGAAACTACCTGTGATGGGGTCCGTTGGCGGGGACCCTCCGGAACCGGCGGGAGACTTCTTTTTAAGGTAACGATGAACTTTTCTTCAGGCACGCAGTACCCGGTTGTTGCGGGCACGTTATCCTGCCGACTACGCCAAAGTTGACGCGCCCCCTGGGCCATGTTGTTAGGGATACCCGGAGCCGGATCAGATGGGGGTTGTAGTCTCCGAGTGGCTGTGACCCGGTCCGTGCCCAGGGTGTCAAGCTCAGTGTGTGGCAGTCCTACAGATGTTATTAGTTCTTTTTGTCGACTACGCCACCCGTTGATTTGCGGTCAAAAGGCCGCCGCTGCAGAAGGGTCCACTGAGGCTGATGATGTGAGTGCAGCTTAGGTAGTATAACCCCCAACGGGAGGGGTATAGCCTCAGGGGGTCAGCCGTGGAGGATGGTGGTTGTGAAGGTGCAGCAAGGAGACTCAGAGGCATAAAATGCAGTTCCAGGGTTTTACTTACTGGTGTTGCTCGGGTCACTGTGTACAGCAGTGACCACCCAAGCCGTGCTGCGTCCACCAGGTCCTGGACTCGGTCAACTCCCAGGCAACTCCGGAGTGTGGTCCTGAGCTCCTTTCTGTCTCTCCCTTCTTCTGGCCGTTCCCACCAGGGATCCACCTAAGTCCGGCTCCCTCGGGCCTCTTGTTGGTCAAGCCTCCTCTGGGCTCCCTGACCCTATTCTTGGTCTGCCTTCCGGGTGGATTTAGTGGGTGATCATGGCAGATCCTGCCCACGACCTCCGGTTCCTGGCTAAGGTGTGCTGTAGCCTCTGCCAGCTTGGGATCCGGTACCCTGTTGCCGACCCTTCACCCTATTAGCTCTCTTATGGGCTCTTGGGGTCCCCTCTGCGCCTCTGGGTCTCTCTCTCTTCTCCTCTGCTCTGCTTCTCAGGCTCTCAGACAGACTGACTGACTGACGTCTCACAGACTGACTGACAACTGACTGACCCTGATCTAAGATGGTGCCCACCTTAAATACTCCCTCTATGTGTGAGCTCAGGTGACCAGCACCCAATGAGCTCCTAACTTTACCCAGGCTGCTCCCCCTATCTGCCCCTACACTACTGGGATGTTCCACCCCCCTCCCACTCCAGCCAGGAACAGACACTGTCGTACCTGCACATTTCTCTAGTGGGAGTACCATCGGTCTGTTCCCCGGAAATGGGATGTGTGTAGTGCATGCAGCCTACTAGCTCAGTTCCACACTCCATCCTTACCCGGGAGTGGAATATCACACCTCTGGGTTGAGGTGCAATACCCCTGTAGCAGCCGAATCCTCAGGGTGCTACAGTATGATCAGACCATGTCTCTGTATGGTCAGACACAGCCATTACACAGTACACAGCAGGGGCACATTTATAAGATTATCTCAGCACAGGAACATTTTATTTAACACATCCAATTGTGGAAATTATTATTATTCCAAGATCTATTGATTAAAATGTTGATCAAAAGGGAAAACACCTTTAAGTTTTATTTGCAGTCCTTAAGGATAAGAGTTTTTCTGCCTTTTTGCAATATGGTTTTGTGGATAGTTCAACCTTACTAGGACTGTGGAACACAGTTCTGTTTTCTAGTGGGCACAGAATGGATATGGAGAGGACAGAGTGGTGGTTATTATACAGTAGCTCATTAAGGCGGACAGTGTTGCTTGTTTAGATCATAAGGAAAGACAGTGTGGAGGCCATATACCATTGGAGGTTTATTTAGGGCACAGTATAGATAGATATTTTTATGCAGAAGGCATTTTAATAACACTCTTATTATTAAGGGCACCTGTTGGTATGTGCTGCATAAGAACGGAGAAGATGGAAGTCTGAAGATCTGCAAAGATGAGCTGTGGATGTGACAAGTCATCATGGCATCTGGACAAGATGGAGACGAAAAGGAAGAGAAACACTTAATCAGAGATAATGTCACTTATAAGGTACATGGGTGTAAATACTGATTTGTGATAATACCTGCGTCTCATCATTACTGTGGTTACTGTATGATCCGCAGTCTGATGATGGCTGGTATCAACTCCCAGTAGCTCATTACTATTGTTAAGAACATACTAGGAATTGTAGATCCATGCGATACAATTGTATTTGAGCCTGACTTGACACTACAATTGACTGCTGTACTAAACTTGGTTCTTGTATTCAAGTACTTATGGTGGTCCTGATGATGTACTCCTGTTCTGATGATGGTTCTGGTGATGTATTGATGGTATTTAGGTACTGATTTTGCATTTATTATCTGACGATGGTTCTGGTGCTATATTCCTGTACTGATGGTGTTCTATTGATGTATTCATGTACTGTTGGTGGTTCTAGTAACATATTCATGTACTGATGGTGGTTCTGGTAATGTGCTCATGCGCTGATGGTGGTTTTGGTGCCATATTCATGTACTGATAGTGATTCTATTGATGGAATCATGTACTGATGGTGATTTTATTAATGTATTCATGTACTGATGGTGGCTCTGGTGTCATAGTCATGTACTGATGGTGGTTCTGATGCCATATTCATGTACTGATGATGATTCTGGGGACATAGTTATGCACTCATAGTCATTCTGGTGACATATTTATATACTGACGATGGTTCTGGTACCACATTCATGTACTATTGATGGCTATGGTAGTCTATTTATATACTGATGATGATTTTGGTTTTATATTCATATATTGATGGTAGTTCTGGTGATGAATACATCACCAGAACAATTATCACTACATGAATGCATCACCAAAGCCACCATCAGTACAGTAATACATCATCAGAACCACAATCAGTACATAATTACAGCACCAGAACTACCATCAGTACAAGAATACAGAACTAGAACCACCATCAGTTTTACTGCTGTATTTGTTGTATGATGGAAGCAAAAACCATCAGACACATCACTTTATCTATAATGGAGTTTGGGTCTGTTTAGTTTCCATTAGGTGTCTACCAAATGCTGGACACCTTAATTGAATCCAAGCGGCCTCCATTATAGTTAAGCTATATTAGTTCCCATTACTATCCTTGGCTCTGACATGTAAAATATAGGATGTCCGGGATGAATATAGCGATTTGTCCCTTGTATTGTATAAATTTTCCTCAAACAATGAATAATTCTATATTTAACTTTGAAATTGCACTTCGTGTTACGCCTCTCACCTAAGGTACACCACATTATTTTTCTTTTGCTGGTATTTTTGGGTGAAAAGGTAAACATGTTAGTAAAAGTGGTCGTCAAAGCTTGTTACTTGACAGATTGGAGCAGGGGGGGCTGCGTTAGGTTACCTGTTACCTTAGTCTCTGACCCATTCCTATATTTAGGGGAGAGGCGGGTACATCATTGGCTTCATCTGCCTAGGGCACAATATACCTTGTCCCAGACCTGATTTGAGGTGCCAGTCCTAAAAGTCAATCTCAACCTATTGCCACATGACTTAGAAAAGAATGCAAATGAAATCACAAGATTCAGTTTGACTTATCTTAGGGGATAGGACTTGACCGAGACCATATTGGAAACTCCTAGTGATGATACCGATTGAATGCTTTGTCATACCGGTGATGTGAGATGGCTTGTTTTTCCTATACTCATACTCTTTCCAGTACAAACGACTAGCAGATGCCTATTTCAATGAGCAGATGCACTGCCGACAAACGATAATTATTTGGTCAGCATAAAGATGTGATCAACGACAAATGATTAAAACATTGCTGATCGTCTTCTGGCTGGAACTGTTTACACTACACAACAGTTAGGAACTTTCTTGTAATCTATTTTTCAGACTATAATCTGTCTGTGTAAAAGGCTTCTAACCACCTTGGCAATATGTGACCTCCCCCTTTAAGTGCGTTATTTATACCGCAAAGTGAACGTCATAACGAAGTACTAGAATCAAGGTTGGAATCGCTGTACGTTTACTATTCCAACCCACAGAGATTGTATTGTAAATTAAACTTGCCATGAAAAAAAAGACATTTTACAGTAAAAAGCAATGTTCATGCAAAAATGTATTTTTAAAAAATGTATTCTTTTTGAAAGTAGAAATGGAAAAAAAAAGGGACAAAAATGGAAAAATGTCTGCAATGGTAGAAACTGTGTTTTCATGTTTCATACAGATTCAGGTTAATACAATCAGACCAATATTAATCTAAATTTGTGTGTGTAAAAGGTTAAATGATGTGATTTTATTCTGCCTCGTCTGCTAAGAAACTGATCTTTTTTACTTAAATATCTGTCTGCTAATTATGACGATGATAGCCTAAAAATCATTTACAGGAATTGAAAGATTTATTTTAGGACCATCAGAATAGATGAGGAAGATGAGAATTGGTTCCATCCTAGCTAAGCATCTGTGGGTGAAAACAGACAACTCAGATCAATCTAATCATCTGTAAGATCAATCTGATTGGCCAGAAATCTGTGTAAACCCCTCTTTAAACAGGCGCTTGCACTGTCAAAGAAAGAAAACATGTCGACATTTCTACCAGATCCCATACTGAGCCAATGCTATTTACAAAAAGGTCCCCGAGGCAGCGTTTTGCATTTAAAGCCACGGTATCAGATAATATCTCGAGCTTGCTTTGTCCCTTCCCCCATCTTGTGAATGAGGTTTATGTCTCCGAAGGTCCAGTAGAGGCAGGATTCGCTATATGTCCAATATCTAATTATCTGATTCACTCAGCAGAACATTGTAATTTTAGAAAAAAAATATATAATACATTTTCTATGATGGTTAAAGTTAATTTACATACACTTCATTTTATGCAGAATCATTATTCAGTATTTTGACCACATCATCATTTTATGCAGATTTTCCAACTCCGCACAGTATAACCTTGAATGCTTATTGGATGAAGCAGATCAGGTGATGTGTATTTATGTAATGAGGGGGGTGTCGCCTAATGATATATCATGTTTTGCATAATTATTAGGCAGCTTGTATGACTCAGGCAAAATGGGCCAAAGAAGAGATCTAACTGACTCAATAAAAGTCTTACAAAGGGAGGCGGCACTATTGAAATTGCTAAGATATTGGAGCAATCACAGAACCATCAAAAGTTTAGTTGCAAATATTCGCAGGGGTACCTTTTCCTCTTGTGGAGAGTGATATGCCAGGTCTGGCATGCCAGTATGAGGAGACTTACAAGTTGCAAAAGGGTCGCAAAAATGTGTTGAAAAAAAAGATGCACATTAATTGCCAAAGATTTGAGAGGATTCAAATGTGAAGCGACCAGGAAGCCATCATCCTCCACTGCTGTCATATTCTAGACCTGCAACCTCCCTGGAGGCCCAGAAGTACAAGGTGTTCAGTGCTCAGAGACATGGCCGAGGTAAGGAAGGCTGAAACCCAACCACCACTGATGGGCCCTTCTCAAATGGAAGATTTACGGTGACGGAAAACAGTGCGACTCTGTGCATAGTGTCTGTGGGGGCTGTGGTTGACGCTGCCCAAAAAGTTGATTATCATCAGATTAAGAAACTGACAGACTCCATGTATGGAAGGAGAGTGGAAGGGAGAGTGAAAGAGAGAGAATATTATAAAAAGCACAAGGAACATTTGCAGTATACCTTTTCCCCCTTTACTCTTGAAGTCCTACAATAAGAAAGTGTCTGGGTTTAATGGATTCATTGAAGAGTGTAAGGGCTGAAATATCCACTGTTTAGGGGTGAAAATAGAAGAATAAGGAAAGCGCTCCCAGTGTAGGTCAACAGGGTTAGACGAATCACAGTGAGTAACGTTGCTCACCTGGATGCGTTGTGCGGCTCCGGGCATAACTCTGGAAATGAGAGAAACGTCTCTCCAGTGGCTGCAGCTCCGCCCGCTGAATCCAGACCGGGGACCAGATAACTAGAAGCAAAGAACTAAGAAAAGACTGGGGGCTCAAAATAGCGCTGCCAAGGATTCAATAATTGGAAATGGCTAATGTAAAAAATTATGTATTGTTTATTAAAATGCCACGCGTTTCTGAGCTGATCTACAGCCTTCATCGGGTGCTATTTTGAGTCCCCAGTTTTTTTCCTAGTTCTTTGCTGTTTAGGTGTGGCATCAGTTTCAAAGAGGGTTGAAAATGAGATTGAAACCCTTTAACATTACAAAAAATGTTGCTCTGTGAAACTCAATAACTACTAGTTTCCCAGGACTGTGGTAATGCCATGTTAATGTTATTATCCGCTGTTATATGTAATGCATGCAACAATTGTGTGACTGATTTAGATGTTCAGTACAGTTTGTGGGAGAAATGCTCCTAACATGCTCAGACAGATTGCCGCTGAATAGGAGGCATGATGTTGGAAGTAATGATGATAAGCATAAAGAGCTGGAGAGTGGTTAGGAGGTAGATGTTTAGCTGGCCGAGCTATTAAATATACAGAGTAGTTGCACGCTGGTAGTTGTGCTTCCAGTAGTTTTCATTTACACGTTTCATGTCCATACCGACCCTTTTCACATATAAAAAGTACAACATGTAGCGTGGTCAGCTAAATGTCTACCTCCTAACCACTCTCCAACTTACATGCAGAAGAAGAGTCTCTCCTATCTGCACACGTGACTGCAGTAGCTTACCATAGTATGGGCATATATTGGTGTGATATACACAACCCAATCAGGTGAGCACTCCCTCAAAACCATTTTACCTGCATCCTACAAAACTACCCTATGTGCACGTCTCCCTCTTTTTTTTCACAAGCATAAAAAGTTAACATACTGAGCTGCATTGTAAAATACCGAGTTATGAGGAGTATGGAGATAGTATTAACATTCTTGCCTGCACTCTCTGGGTATTTATGAACAGCAAGATTCTCCTGAGTAAATTTCCAGAAACAAAGAAAGTTTTGCAGACCAGCTGCAAGATCCCAGATAGAAAGCTAGCAAGTATGGATGAGTAACACTTGCCAATTGATTCGCCACCATAAAGAGAATTGCATTTACAGAGAGCGGGCTAAGACTGCCACAACAGAGGGGAGCATAGAAGCGCATTTGACGCGCCCCCTGGGCCGTGGGGTACTCGGCAGCCGGGCCTCTTATGGATGCCGGCGGGGGAGTATCACGGTGGCTGGCCCGGTCCATGACCCAGGGAGGTCAGTGCAAAAGGGGATATTTTTATATGGGGTTTTTAGGAAGTTCGTGACGCCACCTGTGGAATGCGGCAAAAGGGTGCCGCAGCTGCGGAGTAGTCCTCTGGAGCTGGTGTTACAGCAGGGATAGTGTGGCTCTCCACAGGTAGAGCTAGCTCCAGGGCAGTGTAGGGGTAGATGGTGGATGCTAGGGAGAGAGGCGGCAGGACGGTCCCGGAGGAAAGACGGACACTCACACGGGGGTAAGCTTCAGTACCTTTACTGGTGATGCTGCAGGCACGGTCCAGGGTACTCCGGGCGAAGGGTGCACTTTTGGACTCTCCCCAGTGAGCGGGTATAGGGCCTCCTGATCCGTGGCTTTACTCGCTAAGCTTCTGGCCTGCCTGGAACTAGGCCTAGCTTGGTTACTGTCTCTCTCTCTTGCACCTGCTGACCTGGTGGTAGGGCCTTTTCTTGGAGATCACTCTCCCTGGACACTGGGGCGTCCGTGACTCCTAGCCCTGGTACTGTAGTCAGCGTTTGGTGAACCTGGGACCTGTAGTCCTCCAGGGGTTCCGGTGGTTCCTACTGGGTGTAAAGAGTCCCTGTAGGCGCGGACCCGGTGTCCGGTATATATATCGGGGTGAGCTCCTCTGCCCCCTTGTTACTTCTCCTTCTCCTCTCGCCTTCGGCCCACTCACGGCCCTCACTAGGCCTTCACACGTGCTGTAGGCCTTGGCTCGCCTAAGCACAGCAGCCAGCGAGCTGCCTCTTCGCAGCTCTGAGCGTCAGCACGCTCTCAGCTCACAGACTCACTTCTGTCTGAGCTAACAACTCACAACTCACTGAGCTGCCTGGCTCCACCCTCCCTATATATGTCCCTAACGGGCCCCCTCTGCTGGTCTGAGGTGGTAGGATGGAGGTGTGTGAATGTGTGAGGGCCTCTTGTGGAGAAGTCCATCCATGCACCCTTCTGGGTTCTGTGGCACCAATGCGCAGCAGGGCGCCACACATTCTTGAGAATTTAGGTGGTATCAGCCGACAGAGCGAAGAATAGACACAGCAGAGGTGAGGCGTATTCCTTACAGTGAGGATTGCTACACAAGAAGCATCTAAATGCTGAGGCCTTAGCGTTAACAACATCAAAAAGAAGCATCAGAGACAAGTGTCCATGTGTAGGGAACCATGACACAGTAACATAATAGGTTGCATTAACACTGCAAAATAATCATGAACAAGCATTCTTAAAAACACAATTTTCACAATTATGTGTAAACAGACTCCTAATCACCCAAAACGCTTGTTCAATGAGTGAAATGATCTTTTGCGCAGAGCAAAAGATCATTGTCCTTACCAATGTATTGTCCTGTCTAAAATCCCCTTCCGACCTGGTCAGTAATAGTACGCACCACGTCAGAAAGGTCGGTTCACTGGGGGCTCCGGCGCTGAGCCCGCACTGAACCGGGCACATATCAGCTGATTCTTACAGCTGACAAGTGCCGTAAAAACAGCCGCGGGTGGAATCGCGATCCATCCGCGGCTGTTAACCAGTCAAATGCCGCTGTCAATCTTTGACAGCGGCATTTACCAGCACCGTGCTGGAAGCACGGCCTTAGCCCCGCCCATCAGTGACCCCGTCACGTGATCGCGGGTCACTGATGGGTGGGCATGGCAACCCGTGGTCTGCAGCAGACCCCTGTGGTTGTCATGAAAAGATTGCTATGAGTGCCACCTAGTGATCGGCGCTCATAGCACAGGGGAATTTCTCCTGCATGTAGGCGATCTGCTCATCGCCTGTATGCAGCAGAAGCAGTCAGAAAACTGCTGCTTCTAGTCCCCCATGGAGACTATTGAAGCATGCAGAAAGTGTAAAAAATGTTTCTAAAAATATTAAAAAAATAAAAAAATATAAAAGTTTAAATCACCCCCCTTTTGCCCCATTCAAAATAAAATAATAAAAAAAAAACCACATACACATGTTTGGTATTGCCGCGTTCAGAATCGCCCGATCTATCAATATAAAATAATAATTAATCCAATCGCTAAACGGCGTAGCAAGAAAAAAATTTCAAACGCCAGAATTACGTTTTTTTGGTCGCCACAACATTGCTGTAAAATGCAATAATGGGCGATCAAAACATCGGATTTATCCCAAAATGGTATCAATAAAAACATCAGCTTGGCGCGCAAAAAATAAGCCCTCATCCAGCCCCAGATCACAAAAAATGGAGACGCTATGAGTCTCGGAAAATGGCGCCATTTTTTTTTTTCTTAGCAAACTTTGGATTTTTTTTCACAATTTAAATATAAAAGAACCTATACATTTTGATATCTACGAACTCGTAATAACCTGGAGAATAATAATGGCAGGTCAGTTTTAGCATTCAGTGAACGTGGTAAAAAAACAAACAAAAAAACAACAACTGTGGAATTGCATTTTTTTGCAATTTCACGGCACTTGGAATTTTTTTTCCCATATTCCAGTACATGAAATGGTAAAACCAGTGATGGCGTTTAAAAGTACAACTCGTCCCGCAAAAAATAAGCCCTCACATGGCCATATTGAATGAAAAATAAAAACGTTCTGGCCCTGGAAAGAAGGGGAGCAAAAAATGAAAAAGCAAAAACGGAAATTGCTCCAGTCATGAAGGGGTTAAATAGGTCTCGCAATGCTAAGAAGCATGGCAGTCTATGTACAGTGAGTGATGTATCATCGCTCAGTATGCATTGTTTGTTTTGGTCTGCCATTGTAAACGGACATTTAAACGACTGCTGATCAGTAAAGGTTTACCGATCGTCGGCGGTATCGTGCTGCCGGTTGGTCTGTGTAAATGGTGTGTGGAAGAAAGTAAAGACAATTTTTGAAATTATCTTCCAATATCCAGAGATTATTTTACTCTATTGTTGGAAAAGTTACATAATTTATTCAGAAATAAAATACAGTGATAAGGGAATGGCTGCTAGCAACACTAGATTATTTGTCAACAGGTCGTTCTCTTCAAGATTTGAAATTGACGACGGCTATTTCTGCATCATCTCTCTGCTCCATAATTCCATTGACGTGTGCTGCGTCACAGAAAGTCTTCATCTCGAATTTTGGAAGGTAATTTCTATGAAGAAGTTTAAAATGAATACCTTTATAATAATATTACTGGAATATGATGCAAAATGTTGTTTGAACTGTGCATTTACATAACCAAAAAACTTCCGTGAATAGTGTTACTGCAGTTTTGTGTTTTTTAAAAAAAGTTTCCAACAAATGTAAACTATGAATTTTTCATAGTAGATGTTAGTAAAAATGGATGTGTATTGGATGGTGGAGTACTTGAAAATTCCTTATTTATGAAATAGATGCAGATAAGCCAACTTTGCCTTTCCAGTAATGATGTGACAATGGAACAGCTGAACTTTGTATTTGTAGCTGAGGAAGCCGTCCCCCTAATGCCACAGAGACCTTTAGCACGAAGGTACCTCAATACAAGCAAGGAGAGTGGGTGAAAATTCATTTGGCATTTTGTACAAATGATCTGGAATATTTCATACAACCATCAATCTTTTGCCTGATAAAATTGACAAAATTGTTTTGGCTTGTTGTGTCCTACACAATTGTATGCGGAGGAACAACACACAAGCATATGTAACTGGAAACGGTGTTGCAATGGGCACTATGGAAGTCTTAAATATGGACGAGCAATCCTTGCAGTTTGAAGTAACAGTTGTCAAGCAGCCATCAAACGCAGCAATTCAAAGCCAAAACAAGTTTCTGGAATACTGAATGGTATGGAGGAAGTGTTTGCAAAACGCGCGTCGGGGTTGATGGATGCGTACATGCCCTATACAGAGCTCTTCCATTATCACAGGTAATTCATGGCAATTGTTGGATATCCATATACAACTGATTGGTGGAGTGCTGCAGTCTATTTTTGCTCTACCAATTCTATTTGGTTTTGAGAAATTTTCTTATCCCATATTGGTACTATTTGTACCTTGCACTTTTTTCCATTCAGATCATGGATCCCATCTTATTTATTTATTACCATATGGATTAAGTGATTATGTGAATGATTTCTATAGGTCAACCATTGGACTGGTAGTTTGCCGATTTATGCTACTTGAGCAATTATTTATTATATTTATGAACTCTTCCAATTAGACGTATTCTGATCTCTAGAGCTATAACTGTTAATAGAGCAGACCTATCTGCTGTCCCTAACAACTGAGGTACTTTGCTTTGTGTATTTTAACGTTGTTCAAAAACATTTTTTTTGTATTAATAAACAGTAATTTTAATCACAATTGTAGTGGTCATGGTTTGATTACCCCACCATGTATTCAGGGCTTGGGGTGTCATTTTTTTGATTTGATATGGTATGCAGAAAGTAGAATTGGTGGAGAAAGGTTGAACCTGAGGGACCTATGTCTTTTTTCAATGGTACCTATATAACTATGTAACTATATAGGTGTGGTGTCTTGTCAGCACAGTGCGGTGTAATGTAAGGACTTCATCAACAAGGCCATGACAGACCAATTGCTTGGAAAAATGTTGATATTGTTGATTTGCACTGCTCCATATGTTTTGCAAAGTTTAGGACTAGTGCTTCAATCAGACTATCATAATATTGAAAGCCTTCATTTGGGTACACCTTGTTGCTGGCTGTTGGACTCACATGAATTGGCCAAGTACCTTCATTTTTTTAACTTACTTTCTACAGTAGTAATGTAATTCCAATTTCATATATTCAATGTTTACATACTATAGTGTTTCAGAGCGCAGCTTTAATTTGTTAGTTATATAGAGGGGCTTTCTTAGCTTGCACCTGTTCACATTTGTCTTTCTGTTTGGAAGTGACAATCAGTCTTTTGTTATTTGTAATACACGCCTTCTGACTGAGCGCTCCACCCATCAGCCTATGGCGGTTTTAAATAGAGCTTGATCCTACCTGTCCATATAATTTTAGGTTTTTAGCCTGAAAGAGGTATCATGTTAGGTCAGGGTCCCAACAAAGGGATATGCCTTATCGCTGGCTGTTGGGCTCACATGAATTGGGCAATTTATGTGCTAAGTACCTTCATTTTTTAACTTATACTGATGAGCAAAAGGGAAACGATATTTTGAACTTTTGACTTTCAGGCTCCATATCTCTGTAACGGGTCTGGGAGGTGGAACCTCTGAGCAACTATACAAAGGGGCAGTCCTTGTAAGGAAGCGGGTGGCTCCCAGGGAAGGTGGGCAGGTAGTCACGGCAAGTGACAGGTACAGTCTCTGGGTAGAAGGGCAGGAGGTCACGGCAAGTGACGGGGACAGTCTCTTGACAGGCGGATGGTCACGGCAAGTGACAGCAGGGTAAGAGTCTCTAGACGGGCAGGTGGTCACGGCAAGTGACAGCAGGGAAAGAGTCTCTAGATAGGCTAGCAGGCAGGTAGCAGGTGAGCGCTCCCAGGTGAGCGGACAAGAGTCTCTGGACAGGCAGGTGGTCACAGCAAGTGACGGCTAAGCCTCCAGGTAGGCTAGCAGGCAGATAGCAGGTGAGCGCTCCCAGGTGAGCGGGCAAGAGTCTCTGGACAGGCAGGTGGTCACAGCAAGTGACGGCTAAGCCTCCAGGTAGGCTAGCAGGCAGGTAGCAGGTGAGCGCTCCCAGGTGAGCGGGCAAGAGTCTCTGGACAGGCAGGTGGTCACAGCAAGTGACGGCTAAGCCTCCAGGTAGGCTAGCAGGCAGGTAGCAGGTGAGCGCTCCCAGGTGAGCGAGTAAGAGTCTCTGGACAGGCAGGCAGGTATCAGGCAGGTATCTGGCAGGTACTTCCTGGTCCGCAGGCGGACTGATCCATAGACAGACTGGCAGGTGCTGGTAGGCAGACTGTCGGACCACAGGATAGCAAGCAGGTAAGCAGATATCAGGCAGGTATCAGGCAGGTATCAAGCAGGAATCTGGCAGGTAACTGGTAATGGGCCCTGAGGGCTGAAGCAGAGTTGAAAGGCTTTGCAACAACATTGCTCGGGCACCTCCATTTTGGACGAGGTGCCTTATATATGGTGAGGTCCTCCGGCCATTGGCCGGGGACTCCTTAGGACGGCGCGCGCGGCCCCTTTAAGAGAGGGGGAGCGCGCGCGCGCCCTAAGCACAGAGGCCGGGAAGCAGCGCACGCTGCCAGCAGAGCGGGAGGAAGACGCCGGGCACGGAGCGGAGAGGTGAGGGGAACGGCGTCCCTGCCTAGCAGGAGGCAGGGACGCCGACGCTACAATCTCACCATCCATTACTGCTTCAAATGAGACTTCCATCATTTTATAGACAATCATCTTGGCTATCTCATACATAAATTTGACTTGCGACTATTTAGCATATGATTAGTTATACAGATTCTTGTCATGTCGCTGCATTGATACTGTTTTGCTTCTAAAAATCTAAATTCTAATTTTTATCATTTTGTTAGTATTTTGTAAATCCACTCTTGGCTCTCAATTCTGCCTGAATCCTTCTGGGCATGCTCTCGATCAGATTCAAGCAGATTCAAGCATGTCTGGACCAAAATCTGATCTCAGTTTTCTTGTACACATTCCGAAAGTTGGTGCATACTGGTCCCATCACGTGGGTGTCTCCAGTGTTGGCTTGTTGCTGTATACTGATCTGTTACCTCTCAAAGAGACAATGTCACCTTGATATTTGTTGTCTCCAAGTGAGTAAATTTAATTTGAATTGTTGCTGATGTTTTCTATATTCCTTCAACCATCCCTAAGAGAGGAAACCACTCTGTCCAAGAAGGGCCAGTGTATCCATATTATTTAAAGGGACACACCACACCACCTGGAGCACCCCTTACAAATTCAGAAAACCTCAAGACTTAGTCAACTTCCTCTTCCTGAAGAAAACACACATAATTATTCACTTTGCAGAAAAGTATTAAACCCTTAGCAGATTGTCGGGGAGACCTAGCAAGGTAAGCATATCTCCCCAAAGCTGCACGATACGCCTGAGGCTAAGCTGTTTTTTTAGGCCAATTGTGAGTGTCTTGTCTCTTCAGTTCATTGGTGCATACCCTGCCTTCATGCCCAGAGGAACCTGTTACCTTATCAACAAGACAGGATAGAGTTTGATGTGCAACACCATGGTTGTACTGCCTCTGCCATGGGTGAATGAAACCATGGTACTGCGTGGCGTCTGGATGTGACTGGTATTACTCAATTTTTTTCCATTATTTAATCAGTTGCACCTCTTTTTGCAGTTGGAATAAGGGTTGAGAGGATTTCATAAGTACGGTGTTCATGATGACCTGTGGGTTTCTACTATATTGTAAGTGAATGCCAATAATTGAATTACCTGTAGATCCCCATAGCAGCAATCACCTCCACCTAATGCTTCTCGTTGCTGCATATAGGATGTGATCTTTAGCAAACCAGGTAATTCCAAAGGGTTCACTTATTTTTTTATTGCATCTGTATGTAACTTGTATGTGTAATATTTACCAAGGGGGCGATATTTACTGGGAGGAAATGTTACTTTAAAAAAATCCTCCATGACCTGGGGCTATGTGAAACTGCAGCACATTCCTCACATAACTGCATGAATATTCTGCAGAGAACAGTCTGCCTGGTAGTGAAAAGTGGGGAGACTTGGCTGCATCTCAGGTCACCATTACTAAGCTGGTATTAATTAAAGCAAAATGCTTTTGAAGGTCATTTGTGTCACGGGAGCTTTTTACAAGCTCTGCGCAGTAGATATATAAGAGGGGATTCTCATCTTAGTGTTTTACAAGCCATCAAAACGGATTCCACAATAACAAATAATGGGCTGATGGCAGAAAATTCTCAGGGGGACTTACTTGTGGGAACATATGTCATTACTGTTTTTGGGTTGTAACCCTACATACCACTGAAAACCATAAAAATAAGAATGGCCCCAGACTAGTGTTAGTCACTGGGCCATGTGCAGTAGCATCAGGATTTTACAATGTTTTCAGACACTTCCTGAAAAGCTTTAGCAAATGATTAAATCTTAGTGACACCCCCTATGTAACATTGCTCATTGATGGGTAGTCAAACTAGTCTGTATAAAAAAAGGCTTAGTGCACTGTAAAACTGCAAAAAAGACACTTAAAGATGATGATATTAGGCAGTATATTACAGATACAGTACCTTGAAAAAGTGTTCATACCTCGTGAACTTTTCCACATTTTTTCACGTTAAACGTTACAAACTTAAATATATTTTATTAGGATTTTATGTGATATACCAAGATAAAGTAACAAGTATTTGTGTAAGTGTAAAGGAAATGACACATGGTTTTCTTAATATTTTAAAAATATAAATCTGAAAATTGTGATGTGCATTTTTATTCAGCCCCCTGTAGTCTGATACTTTGTAGGACCACCTTTCACTGCAATTACTGCTACAAGTCTTTTGGGGTATGTCTCTACCGGCTTTGCATATCTAGAGACTGATACAAACACGGAGAGAATGTACAAATTCCACGCGGATGATGTCCTTGACCATATCAAAAATTTCAGCATGATGAACTTCCCATAAACTCTGAGGAGCTTCCCTGCCCCTGCTGAAGAAAAGAATCCCCACAGCATGATGCCACCACCATGTTTGATGGTAGGGATGGTGTTTTCATGGTGATGTAACAAAACCCTAATTCCCTTTAAATGTGGCCATGAACTACATCTGCTTGGAATTTGTACTTTCTATCTGTGTTTGTATTAGTTTCCTCGACCACAAAAAAATGTATTGGTAAATAACTTCCTATAAAGCTGGCAGTATTATTTATAGAAAAGTTAGAATTTGAGCTCATTGGGGACAAGGATTGATGAGTGGATTCATCATCTGTTGGCAGCACTATGCAAACTGCAAGAAATAAAAAGATAAGAGATGTGCAATGCTACGGCTAAACTTTAATGTACTAGTTAGGCCAAGGTCTCGTACTTTGGGAATTTCTACCATGGCAACTTTTTTATTTAGTTTTCCCATGCCTGTGCCAAGTATTTATCCAGGTAAACGCTACGTCTTACCTTTAGGCATCGCCTTACAGATAGCTGTCCAAACACTTGCTTTGCTTGGACAATAATTTTCTCCCTTTAGGCTACGTTCCCACATTGAGTATTTGGTGAGCTTTTTAGGTTGCAGATTTTCTGCACCATTTCTGCACCTATTAGGTAAATTAGGTTACTTGCGTTTTTTTTATTGCATTTTTTGAGTGAGGTTTTTTACATGCGTTTTTATCGCATTTTTGACACTGTGGTCTTTATCCCTCTTTGTTTTGTCATGCTTACCATAAAGCTGCCTTTGTTTTTGATACTTCCTAAATTTTAGCTTTGACACATCTTTATTGATACGGTCATGTATAGTTCACATGTGTTTTTAGTGCGTTTCCGCAGCAGAAATGCACAAGTTTTTTCTCTGCAGATTTTCCACATCTAATGCAATTCTATGGGGAAACTGCTCACATAAAGCCTATATGCAAGAGAAATTCTCACGTTGCAAAATTAAAATACGAACTGCAGTTCAGTTTACACAGCGTTAAAAAAAAAAGGACCGAGTGCATGAGATTTCAATAAATCCCATCCATTTTGCTGGAACTGTAAGACACCACATTTTTTGCATAGCAAAAATATGCAGTGTCAAAAACTCAATGTGGGAACTTAACCTAAAGGGAACCTATGACTCAATTGGATATGATTTAACAATGGATTATTCTAAAACAGCAAAAAAGATTTTACAAGCAAGGTATAGCTTTGTTCAGCATCACAATGCCTTTACATAAATGTCAATAGGAGTAGAAAATCCTGAGGACAGGTTCCTTTTAACCCCCTCATAAACATTCATATATCACACTACTAAGCAGGGAGTAAAAAGCCTCATAAGTAATTGGGCATGCTGAAAATTAATCATCATGCTGATTATCATTTACTACAACTTGTCTTCCTCTTCAGTATACTTGAGTTCCTAGAATGCAGAATGAAGAATTAAGCCAAGTTCACACAATGCGGATTTGTGGTTCCTATTCGGCACCATAAGTCCGCAGCAATTTACAATGCAACACAGTAAATGGAGTAGGGTGAAACCCCCAGCCTAACACACAATTATATCCGTAAGTAGCACATGCAAAATTTGTCAGCGTATTCATTGCCGATTTGTGACCAAATCCGCAGGAGAAATTTTTTGCAACATCTGAGCATAGCCTTAAGGTGCCCATACACATTAGGTAAGTGTCAGAAAGGATGAAATATGTTTCTAGTTAATCCTTTCACTCTTATAGTAGAAGAAAAGAAGGATCCTTGCATAGCCAGTCTTATGTCTTAATGGAACTTAAGCCTTTTTACAATGAATTTCATAGGTTTCATGAGAGTATTAAGGTTAGCCAATATCTTTTTGGTGGATGGGGAAATCACAGACATTACCAAACACAAAACCAAAGGCAGATTCAGGATCGTATGTGTGCTATGGTGGGATCACATCTGCACTAGCATTTTTGGAATATAGAAGTATATTCACCATAAATGTATGCACCATCAGCACCTGACAGAACCCACAAGTTATAATCGGTTACGTCTGGTTTCCATCATTGTGTCCTTTATTTTACAGAAATAATAATGCTGCATAATGTGACAAACCTTAGAAAGGTATAGGGTCACAATTCTTGGACGCAGTGACTGACAGCTTGGTCATACAATCTAGCGCAGGGGCATGCTGAGCTGTCAATATTTTGATTGACAGCTCAGTCGTCCGATCTAGTGCAGGGGCGTGCTGAGCTGCCAGTATTATGAGTGACAGCTCGGCTGTCCAATCTGGGACTGGGAGGTGCTGAGCTTCCTTCAGGTGTTCCCTGTTCCAAGTGATTACCCAGCTACTTAACTATCGGCCTGTTCAAGATAGCTGCCAGTCGTAGCTTTCAGCTCTGTGTGATTTGTCCTCTGTGCTTGGTGCTCTGAATTCAGACATCCTGACCCTCTGTTGCCGGACCCTGGATTTGCTTTGATGCACTATGACCTTAGAATTCTGACCTTGGACTGTAACCTGACTACACCTTTTGCCTTACCCCTTTGTATATGACGAGCCCTCTTGGTATCTGACCCCGGACCTCTTGACTACCCAAGCCTCACGGCTTACCCGTGAGTAGTGACTAGCGTCATATACTTATAGACTGCAGAGCTCCAAGCTTTGTAGTTAGCGCTATTTGCTTATAATCTTCAAAGCCCTTAGAACAAAATTGGTCAGTCAGAAAAGGAGAATATCAATATTTACCCTACAATTCTACATTACACAGAGTATAAGTTTATACCGACATGTGAAGATTGAATAAACAAGCCTTTAAACAATGTAAACTGAAATCCTTTGTATAAAGTAAAACCTCATTAAAAAACGAAACGTCTCTTTATATGGGGAATGCGATTTTCAGTAACACATAGGGCTGCATTTAATGTGGCGTAATTAGAGATAATAACAAACCATAATGTAATTAACCAGAAAGAGAAGAACTAGAATGTTGTATTATCACAAGCCCTTTAATAAATACAATCACCAGTTGAGGATGGGATTTAGATTAAATGTAAAAAGTGGAACGGAATTGTAATCAATTTAGAAAATACTATTTGTTGATCACTTCAAATTTCTGGATTAGAGATTAACAATGTAACAAATCCAGAATTAAAGGTGTATTCTGATCTTTAATACTTGTGTGTAAAGGGTATGTAGTACGATTAGTCACTTACTAATGTACTGTCTGTAGATGTCTCTGTAAGGCTTTTGTTCCATTTGTCTATCCAACTTTTGTTTTTTCTCTCTGATGTGTCAGTGAAACAGATAAAAAAACAACATGGCAGCGGCGTTTTCCTATTGAGTTTTGAACATGATTAATTACAGCACTACCATAACTTGTATTAGTGCCCCTGCGATCTTGAGAACGGAGCTTCAGAACCCAGAGACCTGGTCTGTTTAAGATTCCCATCTAGACTGGAGCCGCAGTATCCATGCTCGTCCTATGACAGTAAATGGGATCATCGGAAATAGCTGAGCACTGTACTCTGCTTTCTTCAGCAGTCCTATAGACAATGACTAGAGATGAGGCCAAGTATGTGCACCTCATGGGTCTCTGCAAAGCACTGGTCACTAAACTTGTGTTATTAGACCCCCAGCATGCAGCAAGTATTCCCCAATCCTTTCTGTGCTTTTTCCCCATATAATTGAAAAAAAGGCCTTCAGGATTTCCATACATAGGACAAATTTAATTGAATCTGTCATCAGGTTTTGATATGTAATCTGAGAGCAGCACGATGAAGGGCCTGAATCCAGCGATATATCACTTACTGGACTGTGTGTTGATGTTTCAATAAAATCAGAGTTTTATCAGCAGGAGATTATCACTACAGAAATAAGTGTCTTGTGCCTCCTAGTCCTCCTGCTCTGTGTAACCCTGCCCACACCACTGATTAGCAGCTTACTGTCAATACACAGTGTACACAGAAAGCTGCCAATCCCGGATATGGCTGTCGTTATACAGGGCTCAGCATTCAGAGAACTGCTAGATCTGCAGCAGAGCAAACAGTGATTGTATCAAAATGACAACGTGCAGACCAGTAAGTGACATATTGCTGGAATCAGAATCTCAGCCTGTACATCATGCTGCTCTCAGATTACATAGAAAAAAACCTGCTGATAAATTCCTTTTCCCTTTACCCCTGGACAAAGCATTTCATTGCGAAACGCGTGTCAGGCGTGGCCGGAGCCACACATAGGTAACACTTGGCACTCTGTTCTTTATGTTTACATCTGCTATTATTTGTATTATGGTCTGAATTTTCAGCGTTATGTTAAAATCATTGTTGCACATTAGCTTCTTCATTTTACCATATGTAGTTAGACATTGTATATTTGATTATAGTCTGTAAGTGCATGAATATATTTTTCTTTATTGAACAACATTGTACAAAACTGTTGTTTAAGCAGGATTGGTTGCATACATTAACAATTATGTACATTACTAGAAGGAGGCACGATGCTATCGCATCGGGAGGGCGGTAATGTCACAATGGGGGCAGGCTTTGCAGCGTTGAGAATCTCCCCCCCCCCATGTGCTCACCCACCTATCCACTCTCTTTTTCCCCCATGTGCTGACTTCTCCCGTCTGTGCTCTCTTCTTTGACTCTACCCCATGTGCTATCCCCTTTGTCTGCTGTCTCTCTCCTTCCTGTGCTATGTTCTCCCCTCATGTGCGGTCCCGTTTGAGCTGTCTTCCCCCTGTGGTCTGGCTCTCTCCCCCCTGTGCACTTTCTCTCTCCATCTGCTGTCTTCTCCTCTCATGTGATCTCTTCTTTAACCCGTGTACCCAATGTGCTCTCCCCCTTGATTGCTCTCTCTCTCCACCCCTGTGCTGTTGACGCGCCCCCAGGGCCGTGGTGTACTCGGCAGCCGGGCCTTTGGATGCCGGTGGGGGATATCACGGTGGCTGGCCCGGTCCGTAGCCCAGGGAGGTCAACAAAAAGGGGAATTATTTATAGGGGATTTGTAAAGTGTTCGTGACGCCACCTGTGGAATGCGGCTAAAGGGAGCCGCCGCTGCGGAGCAGTCCTCTGAAGCTGATGTTACTGCAGCAGGGATGGTATGGCTCTCCACAGGAAGAGCTAGCTCGAGGGCAGTATAGGTAATGGTTGCGCTGGGCGTTGTAGTGCAGGGGGGGGGAGATGGCGCAGATGAAAGAATGGACAGAGGCAGTACGGTGCAGTCATCTGATTCTTTACTCACAGTCCTTATGACAGTTCCACTGGCGCACTGTACGGGTGCCAGCCTCCCCACGTCGCGCTGAGTTCACCAGGCAGGGGTTCAGATCTTCCTCAGGCAAATTAGGAGCACCTGACGGAACTCCGCTTTCCTGTGTTCCTTGCTAGACCGTCTTCACGCTGGGTCTTCTCCCTCCTGCCCTGCGCTTCCCCACTCTCAATCCCGCTCGGGTGCTCTGAAGTCCCTACTGTCTTACTGGAGTTCCCAGACCTGCTTGACCCTCGCGGAGATTAGAATGAGGCTTTTGGCAACTGACTATATAAGCCAGAAGCCTCCGGTTTTTCCAGCCGAGACTTGGAGTTACACGACTGGTCTAGGGGCCGGTCCCCTTCTCGCGGCCTACGATCCCTCTGTCTTCTGACAGATTCGGGGTGTACGGGTGCCGTCCTGCACTCGCCGTACCCCCTGGGATCCCTTTACTAGAACGGAGCCTACTCCTCTGCTCCCCTCCTGGGCCTCTAGCGCTAGGCCCCAACTTGTGGAGCAGAGCTCCTAAGAGACTCTGCTCCCAGACTGACTTCTCTCACTGAACTCTCCTTCTGTCCTCTCTCTGCCACCCTAAGATGTCTTCCCTTTATATACCTCCTTCAAGGGTGCTCCCCTAAACTGCTTCCTCCACCCACACCCACTACTGGTTCCCCCTACCTCTGGGTTCCCCCCACTCCAGCCAGGGTCAGGGCTTAGCTCTACGCACGCATGTTGCACCTCCAGCCGGCCTGGAGCAGTGTAGTGTTGGATGCGGGTGTTGGGGTTCCGGCCAGCACTCCCTCCTTACCTGAGAGAAGGAGACACCACACCTCTGGGTGAGGTGCAGTAAGTCTGTGGCGACTGAACCCTCAGGGGCGCCACACTGTCTTCTTCCCTCATGTGTTCTCTCGTTTGAGCTGTCTCCCCCCTGTGTGTCCTCTCTTTCCTATGTGCACTCATCCCAGACCGCCATCTTTGTGCAGGCAGATAGCGGCGGTTACATTAAAACTACGCATGCGCTCCTCCTGTACAAAGATGGCAGTGGTCAGTGAATCATTCGGCTGATCCCGGCGGCAGCGTGTGCGGCATGTACGGCGTATTTCCTATGGTGTTCCGCTGGTGGTACCGCGCAAGAGGCTGGTACCACCAGCGGTTTCCATATTGAGATACCCATGACTCATGTGCAGACTAGCTTCTCACCCGCTTCTTTCAATAGAACATTGAGTGAAACGGTTGAGAAGCTCGTTGACACCTAACTAATCAACTCCCCCATACATATGAGTACATGGCTTGTTGCTCTTTTTAGAGAAGCGGATGAGAAACTGCTCAGCACATGACAGTAAGAATTTAAATCATATAATTTAGATTACGTGATGACCACTCGAACCAACAAGCAGAGCCGAATCCTAAGTTGGGCTAAGGGTTAGGGTTGGGCTTAGGGTTGGAGTTGGGCTTAGGGATGAGCTTAGGGTTAGGGTTGGGCTTAGGAATGAGCTTAGGGTTGGGGTTTGGCTTAGGGTTAGGGTTGGGGTTGAGCTTAGGGTTAGGGTTGGGCTTAGGGTTGGGCTTAGGGATAAGCTTAGGGTTGGGGTTGGGCTTAGGTATAAGCTTAGGGTTGAGCTTAGGGTTAGGGTTGGGCTTAGGGTTGAGGTTGGGCTTAGGGATGAGCTTAGGGTTGGGGTTGGGCTTAGGGTTAGGGTTTTTTCAGAAGTAAAAAAAAATTGATGACAATATGACGACTAGTGTTGAGCGCAAGTGCTCGCTACTTGAGTTTGCATCAGGTGCTCGGGTATACACCGAGTATCGCGGGTGCTCGAGTGACATGCTTGAGTCTCCAGCCCACATGTTTCGCTGCTGATAAACAGCCAAAAAACATGCGGGAATTGCCTGCCATACACGGGCAATCCCCGCATGGTTTGTTTGTGTGTCTAACAGCTGCGAAACATGTGGGGCCATTACTCAAGCATGTCACTCGAGCACCCGCGATGCTTGGTGCATACCCGAGCACCCGATGCAAACTCGAGTAGCAAACACTTGCGCTCAACATTAATGACGACATATTCAATATGATGACCTAATGTTATCAAATTCTGTGTAGTATCTTTAGCTTCAAAATCCTCACTATACCTCTGGATAAAATCATTAAGGGGTGTAGTTTCCAAAATGGGTTGAGTTTTGGGGCGTTTCTGCTGTTTGGGTGCCTAAGGGGCCCTGCAAATGTGACATGTTGCCCGTAATCTATTTCAACCAATTTGTGTTCCAAAATTCAAGTATTGCTCCTTTTGCTCTAAGCCCTGCCGTTTGTCTAAAGAGAACTTATTGACTACATGTGGGGTATCGCCGTGCTCATAGAGTGGGTAACAAACTACGTCTTACAAAAGTGAGAAATTTGGGGCTAAAGCAAGATTTTTGTGAAAAAAATAAACTTTTTCAATATGATGACCTAATGTTATCAACTTCTGTGTCATACCTGTGGGTTAAAAATGCTCACTATATCCCAGCATAAAATCCTTGAGGGCTGTAATTTCCAAAATGGAGTCAGTTGTGGGGGGTTTCTGCTGTTTAGGCACCGTAAAGGCATTGCAAATGAGACATGGTGCCTGCCATGTCTTTCAGCCAAAGTTGGGTTTCAAAATTAAAATATTGCTGCTTCTCCTCCAAGCCCTGCCGTTTGTCCAAACAGAACTTTTTGACTACATATGGGGTATCACTGAACTTGTAAGAAAATGGGTATCAAGCTGTGGGATCCACTTTTTGGTGTTACCTCTTATAAAAGTGAGAAATTTTGGGTTAAACAAGATTTTAGAGGTAAAATGTAATTTTTTTTTCATTCCACTTTGCATTAATTCCTGTGTAGCAACTGAAGGGTTAAAAAAATTCCCGACAATAGTTTTAAAGTACTGGAGGGGTGCGGTTTTTAAAATGGTATCACTTTTTGTGAGTTTCCAATATATAGGCCCCTCAAAGTCAACTCTCCCAGAGGGTCATAGAACCCGCAAACCATAACAGTGAAATCTGCACTAAATGATGGTGCTCCTTCCCTTCTGAGTTTTGCACTGTGCCTCAAAAGTAGTTCCAGATTACATTTAGGGTATTGGCGTACGCAGGAGAAATTGCACAACAAACTGAGAGATTCATTATTTCCTATTAGCCCTTATAAAAAATTTTAAAAAAAGGGGCCGAAACAACATTTTAGCAGCAAAAATGTAATTATTCTTTCTTTACCGCCCAATGGTATAAATTTCTGTGAGGCACATATGGTGTCAGCATACTCACTGCACACCAAGATGAATTCATTGAAAAGTGTATGCAAATTGCCTCTTCAGAGAAAAGTGTAGTTTGCAAAATGACATCACTTATGAGGGGGCTCTGCCAATGTGACTTGACACCCTCAGACCATTCCAGCAAAATCTGAACTCCAATATGGTGTTTTTTCCCTTCTGAGCTTTGCACTGTGCCTCAAAAGTAATTTTTGACCACATATGGCGTATCAGTGTACTCAGGAGAAATTGCACAATAAATTGTATGGTACATTTTTCTCTATTACCCTTGTGAAAATGAAAAATTTGGGGCAGAACAAACATTTTTGTGGGAAAAATTTTTAATTTCATTTTCACAGTTCAACGTTATAAACTACTGTGAAGCACCTGTGGATCCAAAGTGCTCACCAAACATCTAGATACATTCTTTGAGAGGTCTAGTTTCCAAAATGGGGTCACTTGTGGGAAGTATCCACTGTTTAGGCACATCAGGGGCTCTCCAAATGCGACATGACGTCCACTAATGATTCCAGCAAATTTTGCGTTCACAAAGTCAAATGGGGGCAAGGGAGACGCGACACCTCATTGTGCACCCCTGGTCTGACATTACTGTACTTACTTAGGTAATATGATCCGCTCTGTTTATTTCATATGACTGGTGACAATACATTTCACTATTGCTTGTTCTCTGCATGACTAGAACAGAAGGCATCACTGAATGGTATTATGTATTAGCACCTACCATGTCCTTTGGGTCATTATTACTATCCCTTTAATGTGGTTTTTACCTTTAGGCATTTATTCCAAATAAATCTGCACCATGCACTTTATAAAGCAATATCTATAAATTGCACTATGCACTTTAATTAACAAAATTCATCACTCAGACTAGCTTTATAGTTACTGGTGCAGACAGGACATTAATATACTTATCTCCTTCTGGGCCAAACAGGTTTTTTGGCCATTCTTGATTGGCTAAGAGACTTCTTATGAGCGTCCTCTTTGTCACGTCATACTACTTTATGCATTTTCTATAGTTGATATATACACAGATACCGTGAATACTTGTATTCAACAAGGAACACATTGTTTATGGATTTAGCTCATGACTATGAAATATTGCTAGCGTTTCACCTATAGGGCTCATATTCTATCTAATATCTACCTGATATCTATGTACCATTGGGGATTGCATATTGCGCACTGTCTCCACCTTATTGTAGGTTCTCTTTGTTCTATTTTTGTATTTGTTCATGATTTTATCTTATTTCAATAAATGATACACTGTGTGCAGAATTATTAGGCAAGTTGTATTTTAGAGGATTACTTTTATTATTGATCAACAACTATGTTCTCAATCAACCCAAAAGACTCATAAATATCCAAGCTTAATATTTTTGGAAGTTGGAGTGTTTTTTTTTAGATTTGGCTATCTTAGGAGGATATCTGTTTGTGCAGGTAACTATTACTGTGCAGAATTATTAGGTAACTTAATAAAAACCAAATATAATCCCATCTTACTTGTTTATTTTCACCAGGTAAACCAATATCAGTGCACAAAATTTAGAAATAAACATTTCTGACATGCAAAAACCAAAACCAAAAAAATGAGTGATCAATATAGCCACCTTTCTTTATGATGACACTCAACAGCCTTCCATCCATAGATTCTGTCAGTTGCTTGATCTGTTTTCGATCAACATTGCATGCAGCAGCCACCACAGCCTCCCAGACACTGTTCCAAGAGGTGTACTGTTTTTCCTCCCTGTAGATCTCACATTTTATGATGGACAACAGGTTCTCTATGGGGTTCAGATCAGGTGAACAAGGGGGCCATGTCATTATGTTTTCTTCTTTTAGACCTTTACTGGCCAGCCACGCTGTGGAGTAGTTGGATGCATGTGATGGAGCATTGTCCTGCATGAAAATCATGTTTTTCTTGAACGATACCGACTTCTTCCTGTACCACTGCTTGCAGAAGTTGTCTCCCAGAAACTGGCAGTAGGTCTGGGAGTTGAGCTTCACTCCATCCTCAACCTGAAAAGGTCCCACAAGTTCACAAGTTCATCTTTGATGATACCAGCCCATACCAGTACCCCACCTCCACCTTGCTGGCGTCTGAGTAGGAGTGGCGCTCTCTGCCCTTTACTGATCCAGCCTCTGGCCCATCCATCTGGCCCATCAAGAGTCACTCTCATTTCATCAGTCCATAAAACCTTTGAAAAATCAGTCTTAAGATATTTCTTGTCCCATTCTTGACATTTTATCTTATGTTTCCTGTTCAAAGGTGATTGTTTTTCAGCCTTCCTTACCTTGGCCATGTCCCTGAGTATCGCACACCTTGTGCTTTTTGATACTCCAGTAACATTGCAGCTCTGAAATATGGCAAAACTGGTGGCGAATGGCATCTTGGCAGCTTCACGCTTGATTTTCCTCAATTCATGGGCAGTTATTTCGCGCCTTTTTTGGCCAACACGCTTCTTGCGACCCTGTTGGCTATTTGCCATGAAACGCTTGATTGTTGGGTGATCACGCTTCAAAAGTTTGGAAATTTCAAGACTGCTGCATCCCTCTGCAAGACATCTCACAATTTTGGACTTTGCAGAGCCCGTCAAATCTCTCTTCTGACCCATTTTGGCAAAGGAAAGGAAGTTGCCTAATAATTAAGCACACCTTATATAGGGTGTTGATGTCATTAGTCAACACCCCTCCTCATTACAGAGATGCACATCACCAGATTTACTTAATTGGTAGTTGGCTCTTAAGCCTATGCAGCTTGGAGTAGGACAACATGTATAAAAAGTATCACGTGATCAAAATACTCATTTGCCTAATAATTCTGCACACAGTGTATATATTTTTATATGGATCTAGAGTCACCTTTTCTCTAAGCCTGCAATATGGATGATAGGGATTTAAGGTATATGCATTCCTTGAGAGGTCTAGTTTCAAAAATGGGGTCACTTGTGGGGGGTTTACACTGTTTAGGCACATCAGGGGCTCTCCAAAAGCGACAAGGCATCTGCTAATGATTCCAGCAAATTTTGCGTTCAAAAAGTCAAATGGTGCACTTGCCCTTATGAACTCTGCTGTGCGCCAAAACAGTAGTTTTTTTTCCCACATATGTTTTATCGGCGTGCTCAGGAGAAATTGCACAACAAATTGTATTGTCCATTTTCTCCTTCTACCCTCCCTTGTGAAAATGAAAAACTTGGGGCTAAAAGAATATTTTTGTGTGAAAAATTAGATTTTTTTATTATTTCGGCTCTATGTTACAAACTTCTGTGAAGCACCTGGAGGTTTAAGGTGCTCACTACACATCTAGATAAATTCTTTGAAGGGTCTAGTTTCCAAAATGGGATCACTTGAGGGGGATTTCCACTGTTTAGGCACATGAGGGGCTCTCCAAACGCGACATGGCGTCTGCTCTCGATTCCAGCTATTTTAGGGTTCAAAAAGTTAAAAGGTGCTCCTTCCTTTCTGAGCCCTGTCGTGCACCCAAACAGTAGTTTTCTTCCACATATTGGGTATCGACATACTCAGGAGAAATTGCAAAACAAATTTTGGGGTCAATTTTCTCCCGTTACCCTTGTGAAAATAAAAAATTGGGGGCTAAAAAAACATTTTTGTGGAAAACATATGATTTTGTATTTTCACGGCTCTACGTTACAAACTTCTGTGAAGCCCCTGGGGGTTCAAGGTGCTCACCACACATCTAGATGCATTCATTGAGAGGTCTAGTTTCCAAAATGGGGTCACTTGTGGGGGTGTTTCTACTGTTTAGGCACATCAGGGGCTCTCCAAACGCGACATGGCATCCGTTCTCAATTCCAGCCATTCCGAGCCCTGCCGTGTGCCCAAATGATAGTTTTGCCCCACAAATGGGGTATCAGCATATTCAGGAGAAATTGCACAACAAGTTTTGGGGTTAATTTTCTCCTGTTACCCTTGTGAAAATAAAAAAATTGGGGTTAAAGTAAAATTTTGGGGAAAAAAAGTAAAATGTTACTTTTTCTTTCCACATTCTTAAATTCCTGTGAAGCACCGCACCTGAAGGGTTAATAAACTCAATGTGGTTTTGAGGAGTTTTAGGGGTGAAGTTTTTAGAATGGTGTCACTTTTGGGTATTTTCTGTCATATCGGTCCCCCAAAGTCACTTCAAATGGGATGCGCTCCCTAAAAAATGGATTTGTAAATTTTGTTGGAAAAATGAGAAATTGCTGATCAACTTTGAACCCTTCTAACTTCCTAACAAAAAAAATATGCTTAAAAAAGATGTACATGTAAATTAGACATATTGTTAGGAATCGTGGTTCTGTGCTCCCACCTGAGAATGGAGCAGGTCTGTGGCTATGCTACTCCAGTCACAGGCGCCGCGATTGTCCTGACCCTGGAGGCAGAGCTACTACGCATATGTGTCACCCTGGCCTGGATGCCACAAATATAATAAAGTTGTGTCTGAGAGCAAGGGGGAGGTCCTCTAGTCAAGGACCATTAGCATGCAGCACCTCCTGTCCCAGGCCAGTAGGGGGAGCAGGCTGCCCCTATAAAAGCTGGAGCTGGGGGCAGGGTTAGAGAGAACTGGACAACCTGTCTCTGGATAGAGAAGTGTCCCAGAGCAGGGACAGACAGTTGTGTTGCAGCCTAAGAGGACGTGTGGCAGTAGGAGAGCCACGAGCCAGGGACGAGAGGCGAAGTGCGCCTGTCCTGGCAGATAAATCAACTAATCTACCAGTCTTTGGTGTCTGAGGCTGGGAGGATTCCACGTCCTACAGCAGATAACCAGTCCGCAGCGGACTGTATGTTCCTTGGCCTAAGAAGCCCGGAGGCTTCGCCACAGCAGAAGGGACCAGCAAAGCCGTACCAGGCCGGGAGTAGAAAGAGACCCAAGTTGCAAGCCATACGGGCGAGAGGACACGGTGAGCTCAGGAACGTGGGCTGTTACACTACAAGGAGGGAAATAGCCAGAAGGAGCACAGAGAGCACGGTAGGCCTACACCCTCACCCTGACCAGGGCCAGCCTCCCACTTGCTCTCAGACATCCAGGCCCCCTCCTAGCCGGGCCTGTCTCTGGGTCATATTACCTGTTCTAATAAAGACCCTGAACTGTTTAAGAGGCCTCCGTTTCCTGGCTATCGCGGTCGGAATCATCCCCTCCATCATCCATTATATATTCTGCCCTGGGGCCATACTCCTCCCGTGGGGAGTTGAACTATTCAGTGTTGCACATTTATATCAGCCCCAGCGGTCTGCACTGCAGCGGCGGTTAGCCCTGACCGCAATCCACGGGTGGCATAGTCGGACATCACCTACAGCACATAGCAGACTACCACTGGTCTGACCACCCTGAGCCACGGAACCGGGTCGCCACTACTACTCCCAGCATTGCCCTGAAGTCCGGTTCCGAGTGCCCCACGGCCCAGGGGGCGAGTCACATACACGGAGACTGTCCCAATGTTATGGAGCATCACTTTTTGGTATTGTAGGATGTGTTCGGACTTGGGACACCGTGTCTTTCACTGATTTATCCAGTTGCCAGGCAATGCAGGACGCTGTGGTATCTGGCACTATGTAGTGATGGGATGTTGTCCATTTTGCTGTTCAAACTAACAGGGTATGGCTGTCTGGGGATGATTGGGAGGTATTAAACACCTGATCATTAGGCGGGCTATTTAAACCTGCTTCCCGCTCAGTCTTTTGCTGTTTATTGCAGTTCCTATGTGCTTGTTGGTAAGTGGTGCTAGCATTAGTGTTGCTATCTTTTCTGGGGTTTTCTCATTTTCTCTTCTGGTTACACTTCCTGGGGTTCATACAGAGGTACTCACCTGGTTCTTGACTAGGCACCGACCGCGTCACCAGATGCAGCTGTCCGGCGACAGTGGGCCTGGGAAGGGCTCTGCCAAAGTCCCCCTTCCATTTACTGGGAGCTGGATGAAGAGTATTCCCGGCCCTCAAGGGCTCGCCTAGCTGGGCAGCTTGTGCCAAGTGCGTCTGTGGCTGCATCTTTGCTGGTTTGGTGCCACTCTTGCTGGGACACTCTGCAAAGCGCATAACACATATGGGAAATTGTATTTATTAATTATTTTGTAAGGTATAACTATCTGATTTAAGGTAATAAAAATTGTAAGTTTAAAAATTGCGAATTCTTTTGTAAAATTTTCGATATTTTCATAAGTAAATGCAAATCATATCGACCAAAATGTACCATTAACATGAAGTACAATATGTCACGAAAAAACAGTCTCAGAATCAGTAGGATCCATTGAAGCGTTCTAGAGTTATTACCACACAAAGTGACACTGGTCAGATTTAAAAAATTCGGCCTTGTCATTAAGGTCAAAATTAGCTCGGTCACTAAGGTGTTAAAGAGACAGGTGATACATGCTGCCCAAGTCGTGGGTAGCATGTATCAGCTACTGGCTGTACGATCACAGCCATGTATGTTCGACTCCGAAATGCTGCGGCGTTTCAGTGAAAACCATACTTTTAATAGCTGCCAGGGATGATGTGCGCGGCAGGCCGGCCATACTGGCGGGTCCCTGGTGGCTTTTTCCCGCCCTTTGACAGTGACTGACAAGCCTCTGTGTATGGTCAGGTTCACTTTAAATATTATTTATAGCTATTCTATAATTTTGATTGTGTTTGGTAATCTTTGACGTCAAATTATCGTAAAGGGGTACTCATATCTCCAAGACCCTGTCCCAATATGTAGTAGATGCAATAATAATATTAGCAAATACCTCCAATTAGAAATGTAGTATACTTCTCTTGATAACCTATGTTGCTTACCCCAGGTGCAGGGCATTACAGTAGTTTAGGCAGCCATGGTTACGACCACTAGTAACTATCACTATGAGTGGTCGTAACCATGGATACCTAAGCTACTGCAATTCCCTGCACATGGGATAAGCGAAACAGGTTATCAGAACTATACTACATTTCTAATTTGACGTATGTGCTAACATTATTATTATTACGCCTACTACATACAGTATGGGTAGGATCTTACAGATGGGAATACCCCTTTAAGGCAATTTAAAGGGGTTGTCCACTACTAGGTCAAGCCCTTCTTGAACTAAATGTTTGGCCCCGATAAAATAAAAAACCTATGCTCACCGCCTGTGCTGGTGCTGTTCCAGCGATGTCGGCACTCGCGGTCCTGGGACAGTGATGCGGCGGAATGACACGTGGTGCCCGGCGCCCAATTAGAGCTGGCGTTATTGTCCCCGGGACTGCGAGTGCCGAAGCCGGTGGAACGTGCCGCATGGGAGGAGAGTATAGGGTTTTTTCATTTTATCAAAGCCAAACATTTAGTTCAAGAAGGGGTTGACCTAGTAGTTGTCCTAGTAGATGTCCTAGTGGTGGACAACCTCTTTAAACTATATACCTCCGGAGTCCAGAACCCGATGGGTGTATACATAATATTGTGCATTGTCAGAAAGTAGCTTATTTCAATTGTGAAATCCTGTGCTGACCAAAAAAAAATGTTGGCTCGCCTTTAGGAAAAATTGTTCCGTCCACGGCTGGGCCAGCTTTAGTTGCCCTGTGGCTGGAATGTCCCTAAAGACTTTTCCATATGGCTGATCGCTCCTCACCAGTCATCTTCTCCAAGCTGGTGGGATGGACGCCAGCAGCCTGACGAGCTCTGGAACAACTCATGGGGACTTGACGCTGGAAAGCCTTATTTGCTATTAGAATTGTGTAGCCAAATCTGAGCCACCAGCAGGGGATTATTTGGGCTTTCCTAAAAATCAGCTGGATAAGGAAAGATAACAGCATGCATTTTTTTTTAGCTGTAGGACCAGGACAAAAATCCTCCACTGTTCCTTCCATTCATTCATCCATGCTGTCATAATCCTGCCAGAGATCTCATGCCTTGGAGCACCAGACTGTGGCAGTCTCACACCAGAGAGACAGAGAGAGAGAGAGTTACCCTCCCCCTATAGTCATTAGCATTAGAAAGCAGAGCCAGCCAATGAGAGCAGCTCCTGGAAAGAGGGGTCTGGGCTGAGGCATTGATGGGATAATGTTACCTCTCCCCCAGAATCTCCTCCTCTCTCTCCTAGCAGTCTGTGTAAGAGACAGGGAAAGAGGCTGCAAGAGAGACAGCCAGGAATACAGGGAGACTGCATGAGACACAAAGAGCAGGAAGCTCCCCTAACCACATAAAGAGACAGCCTGGAGGATCAAGAGACATCCAGGGATATTAATTCGGACAGAAATAAGGAGAAAGTAACTGCAGAAGAGCCAGGAATATTGTGCCAGCAGCTCTGGATCCAGGGAGAGCAGCAGGGAGGACTGCGGATCCCACCGGGTGTCTGACACCAGATCCAGCCTCCTGGGATTGTAGCCACCAAGCCGGTTGGCAGGGTGAGGATGACCGCTAATGGTCACCAAAGTCAATGACCAATTGCTATAGTCAAGGAGACATCAGCAGAAGAGATCCAGAGAGAGTGTCAGATCCAGCCTTTTCTACATAGCATACACCGTTCATAAAGCAGATTGGTGACAGTCACTCTGGGAAATGCTGGGCATAAAGTAATAAGGAGAAGAAAAAAGTCCAGATCTGGTACCGACAACCGCCTAGGGATAGGATTATAGCAGATCGCTACGAAACAGCTGGATTACAAGTGGATCCCCTACAACAGAAACAATGAACTATTTGGTGAGTACCGGCATTAACCCATCATGTCCTGCATTGCTTTTATAAGACTCTATAAGTGTAAATATATTGTATCCAAGCTCATATCATTCAACAGTGTCACCATGAAAGCTGCAGTAATAATAGCTAATGAAAAGTCAGCTGGACGGACACCATGTTACCAGAACTGTAGTATTTCCTATCATATAGGGTTAGACATTGACATATGTGCTCCAACACAATGATAAAGTCAAAGCGTCAAAAACCCTAACCATAATCGAAGGACAGGATTGTCTTCTCACCATACACATAACACCACCACAACCATGCAAGAATTGGTGAGACCCCACTGCATCACCGCTAGATATATATGTACATCGTATATATCACATATAGCCAGCTGTAAGAAAAATGGGGGGCTAGCAAATGTTAGATAGGTGTCCCATGAAAGACTATGGGAGAGAGCTATGAAGTAGAGAGCTGGCAGAGAGACAGCCGGCGGAGACATCAGTCTAGAGACCTGCATAAAGGCCTGCAATAAAGAACAGTCGGTGTGCCAGAAAAGAATTTGGAAGATTCAGCAAAGACTGCCAGGCGACCATACATAAGAGACAGCCAAGAAATACTTGGACGTTAGTGACTAACACACCACAGTCAGGAAGGAAGCCAGAAGTATGTGAATAGACTCAAGACTCCTAATGGATTAAAGTAACATGAGATGGTGAATCTATGTATCTATAGGTGTGGGGGAATATATGCATCTATATGTATGGGGGAATGTGTATCTATAGGTATGGGGGAAATAATAGGACTGCCTGAGTACACATACTGTATGCACACAAGTCAATCCTTGACATGTCAGTGTGTTTCGTAGATAACCACAACGCTCCGTTGAGTGTCAGCTCATCTTTTAGTACCAGATTTGCAGAACCCTATAGAAAATGTTCTGCTTTCAGCGAAAATGATCATTAATGCATCTTTGCTTTGGCCCATGTGAAAACATTATTCATGATTTTGTTTTTTTTTTTGTGTGAGATATATCAAAACTAGTGAAAATGAAAAATGGAGCCCATGGCTGCCAATTCGGTTGCAGTTTTCCTTTTTTAATGAATATCTAAAATGTAAGAGGAGGAATTTTATTAGTTCCTATTTGTTCCTATGACTAACTACTCCACTTCTCCATTGCATAAGCTTTGAAATATTTCATCTATGAATTTATGGCAAAACAGCGGGTTTGGTAATGCTTTTCATCTTCATTAGGCAGCTTTCATGAAATTCAGATTGGAATACCTGGCCTGAGCTAACCACCTCATATATACCTATGAGGGTCTCCTGACGTGAGCTAGTTGCTCATGTATACCTATGATGGTCTCCTGGCGTGAGCTAGCTACTCATATTTATCTATGAGGCTTTCCTGACCTGAGCCAGCTGCTCATATACAGTATACTTACGACTCATAGGTATATATGAGCAGCCAACTCTGATCAGAAGACCTTCATAGGTATATATGAGCAGCTAGCTTTGATCCGGAGACTCTCTTCAAAGGTAGATCAGGAGACCCTCACAGGTATACATGAGCTTCTAGTTCCGATCAGCAGACCCTTATAGGTATATATTAGCAGCTGGCTCAGGTCAGGAAACCCTCAAACGTAGAGATGAGCAGCTAGCTCTGGTCAGCAGGCCCTCAAGGGTATATATGAGCACATAGGTTTGATCAGCAGACCCTCATTGGTATATATGAGCAGCTAGCTCTGGTCAGGAGACCCTCAAAGGTATATATGAGCATATAGTTCTGATCATCAGACCCTGATAGGTATATATGAGCAGCTAGTTCTGGTCAGGATACCCTCACAGGTGTACATGAGGATCTAGTTCCGATCAGCAGACCCTCTTTGGTATATATGAGCAGCAGGCTTAGGTCAGCAGACCCTCACAGGTATATATGAGAATCTAGTTCTGGTCAGAGACCCACACAGGTATATATGAGCATCTAGTTCCGATCAGCAGAACCTTATAGGTATATATTAGCAGCTAGCTATTGTCAGGATACCCTAATTGGTATATATTAGCAGCTGGTCCAGGTCAGGAGACCCTCATAGGTATATATGAGCAGTTAGCTCTGAGCAGCAGACCCTCATAGGCTGTAAGGGTCTGCTAACCAGAGCTAGCTGCTCATATATACCTATGACAGTCTGCTGATCAGAGCTAGCTGTTCATATATACCTGTGAAGGTATAGTGACCAGAGTTATCTGCTCATATCTACCTATTAGGGTCTCCTCACCAGAGCTTGCTGCTCTTATATACCTATAAGGGTCTCCTGACCAGAGCTAGCTTCTCATATACCTATTATTATTATTATTATTATAGCGCCATTTATTCCATGGCGCTTTACATGTGAAAAGGGACTGACTGGAGCTAGCTGCTCACATATTGTATGCCTATGAGGCAGTTAGCTCAGGTCAGGAGACCTGGAGTTTGGGCTGAGCATTTTGATTCAAGAATGGTCCATTTTTCATGGATGTGTGAAACCAACCACCAATATCGAAGGGTTCAGCTGTCAGTCTAACTTGTATGGGACAGTTGAGTGTCGGGGGAGTTAAGGATCCTGCATATGTGATTTCGGACTGCTGATCCTTTATTTCTCCCTGAGATAAGCCACCACTAGAGATTTCGGCAGGGTGCGCGCTCCTGTGTATAGAAGAGAAGGCCGAGATAGCTGCTGGCCAAATGATCGGCCGAGCCATTGTTCGTTCAACAGCCATCCAAGGTGAATGGGGGGCTCTAGTCTAAAGCAATCAGACTCTTGTTACCAAATAACTCAACTGCTAAATTGCTGTTGTATAAACCAAATATGGGTTATATAAATATGGCTTATATAAACCAAATATAAGCCATAAATCTCCTCTTCTATGGCTGTTATTACAATATTTTGGAGTTGGTTATATTTGCCCCAAATATTTAAACTTGTAGTTGCTGTACATGTAACCCTGCCATTAATGTAAAATTACTTAGGCCTTGATCCTCATTTATCAAGACTATCTAATAGAAAAACTGTTTACTGCTCTTAGCATCCAATCAGAGGCCAGCTTTCATTTCTTAAACTGCTCAGGTAAAACGAAAGAAGTGCTGTGATTGGTTACTAAGAGAAACACAGACTTTATTTTTCTTTTCCTTTTGATAAATGTACTGCTACAGTCCAGCACTGAAGCCTCTTGTACAAATTGATCGTCCACTAATAAAGCCATGTGCACCTTGTTGTAGTCACGGTGGAGAATGCGATTGTATGAGCAGAGCTTTCTTGACCCTCTGATGTGAAGTATCAAGAGCTGCACAAGTCTCCGGGATCTGTAGTTAGGGTAGAATTCCTGGGAAAGCAGTAAACTTCTGGCTAGGGGTTAAACTAGAGCTAGCGCTCTGAAACAAAAGGACAGCATATTTTAAGGAAGTCCAAGGAATTTTAGGAATGTTAACAGAGCAGTATGGTAGTAGGTTGTAGTGGTAACTGCAGTCACTGCTCCAGAAAACAAGCCTTCCTGGGGTAGAGGAGACATGGCGGCTGTACAGCAGCTACAGGGTTCCCTAATATACTTTCCTTGTAATGATAATTTCAGCGAAACCATTACAATTGTAATAAAAATCCTTCTGATTAAAGAAATGAATTCTACAAATGTCGCCATGATATCTAGCTACAAAGAATATTTTTAAAGCACATGTGATCAATTTCCAGCCGTTTCGCCATGGAGAAACCCCTGAAGAAAATCGTTTCCTATATAGGGAACCCCAACAACAAACTTATTGTTCCTGAGAACTTTGGTTTTGAAAAACTGGCATAAATGTAACTATTATATAATGTCAACCTCTGGGTATTGGGAGGATCAGCTGAATGTACTGGGCATGTTCCCCTGTGTATATTTTATGGAGTGCAGTAAAGGGAATACACATCCTAAAAGGGGTGGGATGATGGCGGTCAGACTGTCAGTAGTAGCTACCATCTCCCCTTTACAAACCGTACATATGGCCCATTTACACCAGTAGATATTTGTCAGATGAGTGTTAGTAGGAACACTCATTTTCACTTGTTCACCCGTGTAAACATACTGATGACCACCCTAAGGCCACAGCCCCACTATCAGTATTTGGTCAGTATTTGGTCACTATCTTTTCTCAGGAGTAGGAGCCAAAACCAGGTGAGGAACAATCAGAGAAAAGGTATAATAGAAACAAGTCACCAATTCTGCATTTATCACCCACTCCTGGTTTTGGCTCCCACTCCTGAGAAAAAATCCTGGCCGAATATTGATAGTGGGGCCATGGCCTTAGAACGAGCAAAGTTCACGATCGTTGGGCGATTGTATAATTTATGCAACAAGGGTTGTGCTGCCAATAGCGTGACACTGTATGAGGACAGGACAATGGCATTAATGATCTCTCTGTCCCCAGCATTGTTCATAGTCCCGTGTAAAGAAGCCGATAAAGAAAATCAACATTTTAACGTGCACTGATAGACTTGGGTCATCTATGGCCATGAATAGATAATCCTTTGCAAATGAATTAACAAAATGCAAGATGTGCGTCAGCAAGCAGTCCCAAAGAGACAAATGTGGCAATGCCATAGCAATTTAGGTGGTAGCCATGATACCTGGATGGGTATTCTGATTATAAGAAGTCATTATCTATAGGTAAAAATACGCTATTACTAAGTCACTAAAGGTCTGACTGCCATAGTAGTGACTTTTCTGTGCACCGCATTTTAAAAAAAAAAACATGAAGAAACCGGAGCAAGTTCAGAGAAGAGCGACCAGAATGGTGACCGGTCTGCAAACAATGTCCTATGAGGAACGGTTAGAGGATCTGAGAATGTTTAACTTGCAAAAGAGAAGGCTGAGAGGAGACTTAATAGCTGTCTACAAATATCTCAAGGGCTGTCACAGTGTAGAGGGATCATCCATATTCTCATTTGCACAAAGAAAGACTAGAAGCCATGGGATGAAACTGAATGGGAGAAGATGCAGATTAGATATTAGAAAACACTTTTTGACAGTGAGGGTGATTAACGAGGGGAACAGGCTGCCACAAGAGGTGGTGAGTTCTCCTTCAATGGAAGTCTTCAAACAGAGGCTGGACAGACATCTGTCTGAGATGATTTAGTGAATCCTGCTTTGAGCAGGGGGTTGGACACGATGACCCAGGAGGTCCCCTCCAACTCTACCATTCTATGATTCTTTGCTTTGTGTCCCATTAGTATGGAGTGGTGGTCAGGCATGATCTCAGAGCTTTTTCAATCCAGAAGATATTATTAATCCTTTGATGACTTTTCAAACCCGATTACCAGAGTTGGTGTGATTTTATTTACACGTCCCTTTCTATCGGCCACAGCGGTGGTCTGGGCCTTCTACACTGGAGAGGAAGTATTTATCCCCTCTTATCTGCTGATCTTCTTTTGATCAGATGTCACATGTACATCATGCCACAACGATGACGTTGTGGCCTGGCTAATCAAAAAATGAGCCACGAATGTCAGCAGGAAAGAGACGGTGCTCCCGCTCCCGTGCACCGGCCACAGACCACTGTCATGCCCAATGGAAGGAGACATGCCAATGGATTTGCACCCACTCTACCGAATGCCCTTCTAGAGACCCGTGCCCTCATATGTGTTTTACATTGGGACTTATGGGCTTCAAAATATAGCTTTACATACAAGATTACTAGAAATGGAGGTGTGTATAAATAGTGTATGCACCATACGGGCCTGTGCTAGTAATATATGTTGTGTCTGCATGGAGTCTCAGATAACATCACTGTATATAATTGCTTGTATCTTCCTCAGCTTTTGGAAGCTCAAAATTCTAAATATTTTATTTTTCCTGATGTTCATTTCTACAAGTCTGAAGCTGGGCTTGACGTCTGCAGTTTTTGCTAGCATTTGTATTATGCCCAGAGCCTCAGTCATGCATTATATATATACAATAAAGCAGAATAACGCAGCGCGGAGATAGCGGAGCCCTTCTTTAATGTATGAAAGATCAGAGCTGTTGTTAGCCTGCTGACAGTAGCATAAAGAAGCACCTTGACAACATTTTTCTCTATAACCATAATTATTTTGTCATGTGTAAATAATAAAAAAAAAAATCTCCTTTGTCCGCTGATCATAAGCTGGTAGACCCTCGAGCTTGGTCCTACAAAATGAAAGCTAATGTTATTCTCAGCTACTATTCTGGCTATTACAGTTGGATCCGGCACATGAGAAATGCTTTATAGCATGCTAGCAGAGCATCGGAAATGTGTTGTCTTATGCAGAGATCCCCTTTAATTTTAAAGGGAACCTGTCACCAGATTTTTTGCCTTATAAACCATGACCATCACCTTTAAAAGCATGTAGATAGGGTTCCTTCAAACCCTTTATTCCCTTTTTCAGAGATACACAGGGGCACCTATGAGGGTGTAAAGAGGTTGTAGGAACCCCATTTACATGATTTTAAAGGTGATGGCCTGGCTCATGGTTCCCTTTAAGGGTAATTTTAAAAGCAAACATGCTCTATGTGTTTTACATTTTTACCACTAAAAACACCCAAAGCTGAAGGAAAAATCACTGTGGTTTCATTAATATGTATCTGATTTTAGGACTGAAATAGACAGTGGTTAGAAAATCCAGATACTACAAATCTACATTGCGGAGCTGGACTGAGGCTAAAAATGAGTCAATTTCCTTTTGGCACTGGCTCAGATCTCTGTGAATAATTGGCCTGGATCTTGGTATTATAGAATAGTCGGCATAGCTTAACCTCTTGCAGCAAGTGGGCCCCACTGCTGATTACTGTATAGACGCAGCCGAGCATTAATCATTTACCAACAGATAACAAGCTGTAAAGCAAACAGGATCTGTGGGTGGATGGAAGAATTGTACATTATAGCCAGCCGGATGATGTATTTCTCAACATTATACAGCCAACAGCTTATATTGGTGGCCAATTACCCCGTACTGTCATTCATGTGATGACGTCACAGGACTCTTATTCCTGCACTTCAGTATCATAATGAAAGTCTGGAATTTCCTCCACTAAAGGACGGGTTTATTATAGAACCTTCTGTCTTTCAATCACCTTGATGGAATTTATGATTGCTTTATATTCATTGTTGTGTTACACTCATAATTCCGTCATTTTAGGTTACTTAAGACTAGTATACAGTTAGAGTACCTTTATAAGGGCTGATAAAACTGTGAAAATCAAAAAAATGTGATACGATCTTGAATATTTATTGAGGAATCATTAAAATGTAAGGTATAAGCACCCTTGGTGATTTCTTATGTAAAATCTGTTTGTTGGATAATATGGATAATCTTTGAACTGGATCTCTATTTTTTGGATTTCAATTGGTTTCGCCAAAGGCAGTGGTGACTTTTTGAGCTCCGGAGCACAGAAAGCATTCCTGGTGAACTGGCTTTAAGTTCTGTTGCTATATCCCATAGTGGTCACATCTATATGATAAATATATGTCATAGGCTGTCATAAAAAGGGTGATGTGTTAAATCCCCCACGCTCATAGTGTAATCTAAAGTGGAAAAAAAAGAGTAGAAGCTCTCCCACACAATAGTATGTTGTACAAGGTAAGCGGTAGACCCCCCATTCTCACATTCTCAGTGGCTTCCCTGCTCACCTCCCTGAGTTGTACTAGACTAGACAAGACTATTTCACGCAATGTCAGTCCTTGTTTTATGCTGCTCCTCGTGAGGACCGGTAGAATCCTGCGACTCCCGGTGGTAGGCAGTAGTGTCCATAAAGTAAAAAGTGATGAATAAATGGCACCACCGGGTCTTTTACTGGCATCTTGTTTTATTGATTATGCGTTGGATGATCTCTCAAAACGCGTTGTTAATAAAACAAGTTACCAATAAAAGATCAAGTGGTTCCAATTATTCATCACTGTTTTTTCCTTTTTGGATACCAATTTTCATACTATAGGTAGATTTTCTGTTCTGGGAAAGCTTTGTTACAGCCTCCACGGTAGCCTTGAAGTCAGCTATTTTGGTTATCATTTAGCTTTCGTTAATACAGATATGTACTTGACAAAACGGCCAACTCAGAAACTCTGATGGCATATATTTGACAGCTGTGACCCTGGGCGCTTTCTGGAATGAAGTGGCAAATGCACTAGGGAAGCAGAATGCAGATTCAGCTCCATCATTGTTCTGGGATTGACCATTGACTCCTGTGTCAGACTGAAGAACATTGGGCCCACCAGAGGATTTGATTCTGAGGGTCCACCTTTGTCCCCCACTCAAGAGCCCCATAGCAGCTGCAAGGTGTGCACTATGAACGCTCCTGAAGGAGAAGACAGGGCCCTCCGGAGGATTCTCCAGTTCTCTGGTGGGCCAGTCCAACCCTGACCAACCATCTGTCCTAACTAAAGTTTACAATTTTTCACTAGGCGAAAAAATATACCCTACTAAGAAGCGACGAGGTATGCTGCAATGCACAATATAAAACTTCACTTTTATTAGCAAAGTTAAAATGCATAACATTAGAAAAATGTCAACTGGAGATGCCACATTATTAGCTTTTATAGCCACATCATTACAGTGTTCTCCACAGTTTCCAGGAAATAGATTGACAGCTCCAATGACAGGCAGGATTGGATATTTTCGCTAATAGAAACTAAGTATTTGAGTCTATGATTGACCATTGAATGTAATGGGCCTACCATGCGTCCTCGCACCACCACCACCACATTTTTCCGCTAAGTATCAAGGCTCACAGTTATGATTGATCAAACATTGATGGCATATCCCAGTGATGTATCATCGATGATGACTTTATTTCTATAGCGCCAACATATTCCGCAGCGCTTTATAATTCAGAGGGACATGTAACAAACAAATATTAACAATTTGTACATTACTTATGGAAATAATTAGCAAAGACGAAACTTGGTTTGGGAAAAATATCCCCAAATATCCAAACATTTGCATAAGCTATAGTTAAGCACATAAACCTATTGTCACTTCTTTCAGGGAATAATGTAACAATAGAAGACTAACATGGGGGAGCGTTTATTTCGCAGACATTTGTCTGAGTTGGGTTCTCCTATCTGGCATTTTGTTCAGAATCGTGTAACATTAATGGGATATAAATATATCAATATTGCATTTGGTAATGTTCCCAGAGTGGTGCTGTCAGTTCTAACCAGTAATTCTGAAATCAGTAACTGTCCAAACAATGGCTCAGAATCTGGCTACATTATGCGAAGTGCAGGAAATAAATGGAAAAAAATGAGTGTTGTGAAGAGGAAGAACCAGACGTCATAAGGACTCGGGATAGGATGTAGCTAGGATAAAGATGACGTACTACTTACATATAGTCTATATACATCATCTTCACCAATTACTTTCACCATGTAACAGTGATTGCCTGTATAACCATCTTCTCCTCTCCAACTATTAGAGAGCCAGCGGATAACTCTGACAAGTGCTATCGGATGTTTCATCGGAGAGCTCTCGCTCCAATGTTATCCAATGGACCAGCGCCGACTAGCGTTTATTTTCTCATGCCGAGTCTCATGCGATTGGCAGCTTATATCAGACGCCGCGCACCCATGCAAGTCTATTGGTGCATGTAAAACATCGGACTGCACACAATGGAGAAGATGAAGAAACTAAGTTCTCCATCCCTTCCACACCTGTGATAGATTCTCGCATGCGAGAGAATCGGATCACACTAAAATGATTCTCCTAAATATAGCACATAACTTTCTAGTAAGTCATTGGAATTTTTTTGAAACCAGTGACCATTGCCTGGAGCAACAAAGACCTCTTACGGCATGCTACACTATTAGTATATACAGACAGGGTTGTTTGGTTTTCATGCCCTCGGGAAGTTTGAAGACGTGAACATGCAGGTGTTGTCTTCTGACAAGTCTCAACCAAGATGCGGTGTGAAGCCCTGTTCCTGCATTCCTCTTTAGCCGCATATTTTCTTTTATTGGTATAACCTTGCTCTATACATGTACTGCACAACTCTGCAGCTAGGAAGGAAGGTGCAACAGGAGCTCTATGACCCAAGGAAGTAGCTATAGGACGTCCAGCTGGAAGACTTACGGGAAACAGCCTTTTTTGTTAAACCATTTTCCTGCCGACACCAGATTCTTTGAAAAATCCCCACTGGTAGCACATTTACCATTGTCTTCTTCCTTCATACTGTGCTTTGTCTTTCGCTTAGTCCAGTGACTCTTTTATTAGTGAAGCAATTGTGACCCTGATATGCTCAGCAGCAATATCTAATAATTAGCGGCCCCCTATACACTTATGAGATGGTGGCATCTGGGCATTATTGCAGATTGTAGACTGTTGGTTATCAGAATGCTGGCTATGAACGGTGGTCTCCACCTCTATCAATGGATGAAAACGTATAGACCAAATATATAGGGTATCGTTGTGAAATATACAGTGACTTTCACAGTAAAGGTGTGGATGTGTAATCTGTATGGGCTCTCTACCTGCTATGTGGTCTATATTAGACTCCTGTCCTGTTATTTGGGGGAAAAACCTTTGGGTCCACTCATGGATCAGCTCTAATTCTGCACCTCCTAAAGCTGCACCGCTGCTACTGGGTCCTTAAGTTTACCCTTCTTATGGCTCTCAGTATCACTGGCTTAGTCATTATGAAAAATGTTGCCCACCCCAAAAAAAGATCTTTAAAGAATAGCTTATATAACTAATAGAGTTCAATTACGCCACATGCACTGATCTTCCGGTAGCTGCTCCTGCTCAAGTCCCAGCCACTTCACTTCCGGTCCTGTGCCAAAATCTGTTTTTGTGAAAACTTGTACATATTTCAATAGAAAACTCAGCCCCCTTCACTGTCTTGACTCTTAACTTTCATCCAGCCCTGTTTACAAACAGCTCTGGCCATGTGCCAGTGTAGGAAACCCTTCCTTGTGTTAAGCACCGGAAGTGAGGCATCAGGGACCGGAGTAGCTACCTTACGATCGGGGCACTTGGGGTAATAGAAGTGAGCAAATTAGGCATCTCTATTTGGCTTGTAGAGCTTGTGTCACTTTGTGTGCTAGCAGATAACCCCCAGAGTTTCTTAAAACAACCTTTGAAAGTATGTCTTGTTTCTAGGAGGCCTGTTCGGAACTCCAGATCTGGAATGTGATGGCTGAGATACTAATCAAAGTATACTTCTTAACTAACAATCAAGGCATCTACTACTCACCATGGTTAAGGCTAGGTCTACATGGTGACTGTGACAGCCATTATGTGACCAAAGATTGCTTGATGCTGATGGTGCTTTAGAAGTGAATGGGATCATATTGTAAATGCAAGTCACAAGAAATCAGACTCAGTTGGATTTTTTGCAACTTCCTTGCAGTAGTAGTGTAGGTGTCACAATGCAACCCCAGTCACTTCCATGGCACCAAGATGTAGCACCGGCCCAGAGGTAACCAGCCAAGGTTGCCTTGTAGCCCCAGCCTCAGGCCGGGGTCACATGATCATATAATCTCTCTGTGAGAGGATTGGGCCGACTCAAACTCTGTCAAAATTTGATCCAAGTGTCATCTTAGTTTCTATCGCATGAGAGAATCGTATCACAAGTGCGGAGAGGACGGAGAATTTAATTTCTCAATTTTCTCCATTGTCTGAATCTGGGGAAATCGGATTGCACTTGGATGACATCTGAGTGCAGTACGATGTTTTACGTGCACCTGTAGACTTGTATAGATGTGTGTCATCTGAATCGTCATGAGAAAAAAATTGCAGATCTCTAGTGTCCTTCATAGTATAACATTGGTCCGAATGCTATCCAATAAAACATGGCATAGCACCCATCCGATCTCTACGCTCATGTGAGCGAGAACTACATGTGGTTCTCTACTGAGACTGAATTAAATTCAATAAATCAGTAGAAAATGATGGGTTGGTGTTAATGGATACACGTCACTGTCATTTATCTTTGGAAAGTAACAGCAGATTTGATGCCATGGAAGTAAGGATCCTCGATATGAAGATTTCCCAATGACCCAATTGCAGACTATATAAAGGACAGTCTATCCTCCACATAGCACTCACACATTACCCTAAGTGAACATTACATACATCTAGTGAAAAGCTAATAATCTGCTGGAATGTAATAATGAGTGCTCAGTCCCTGGCAGACTTCTCATGCCATCAGGATGGGAAGGTTGTATTTCATAATGCTCTGAATGGCCATTGTCAGACTTTGTTAAAGGGCAAGCTCATAAATTCGCATTCCTGCCGGTGGTGAGCTGCTGATGCATTCTGGGTAGTGACATGGTCTAACCTTCCACATTTTTTTTTCATGGTGTAAGGTAAACAAGTGTATAACACTAGAGTGCCATAGACTCTCCTGCCCCACACTACCATACAAATACACAACATGCTGCAATAATTCTACAAGCAGATTTCAGCAGATTTTCGTCTTTAGTATTTTAGGCCAGTTATACTCCTATGTGTAGTTTTCCATATGGAGGATGATTAAAAACGAGTGTTGAAAGTTGGCGGCATCCATGTGAGAGCTAACTAGTGGTCATATTGGATCTGTATGGATAGAACTAAAGTGTGGCTGAATGGGTGATAAATCTTGTTGGTGGATAGTTTTAGTGCATAAAATAAATTGCAATTGGAAATATAAATTATTTCTGATCACAAAGCCAAACAATCTCCTATTTTTCAAGTTAATAAAAGGGGTCCTTAGCAATATAACTCTTTGCAATATACGGTAATTGTCTTTGGATTTATGCCTAACTGCATGGTTGGATACTAATAAAAATGGTGTTGTTGTTAATTATAATAATACATAATAATATATTTTGAATGTATTACTATTATGTATTATGTACAGCTCAGGCTTAGAACGGGTTAATAGTGTGGTTTACTTAAGGTGACCTTTGCAGAATGTGTTTCCTTTTCCTTATTCAAGTCTCAATGAGATGTCAACATTATATATGTGCGCCCTACCCCCTACACCACCCCCAGCTGCTCTCCTGCTGCCATGGAAAGCCCTGGATGCCACATACAAATGCTCTCCTTTCACCGGAAGGGCAAACTCTACTCTAGAACATACCGTGCACCATGTTAGGGTTAGATTAGTTATTTGGAAACACCTTTGTAGCTTCTTCATTGAAACTTTTCCAAAATGAATAGATCTTCATGCTGTTATCTGGGAAAAATTGGGCGGCATTCCGTATGAGAGCTCACCACCGCTTACTTATGGTGCAAATTGTGATACTAAAAAAAAGTAAAAGAGAATATTCAACCCTAATATTTCACAAAATGTGCCTTTTTTTACCAGTTTTTGCATTTAACCATCAGCCACTACCACGGATTCCTTTATTTTAGGTTCAGATTTGTGCAGTGAAATAAATGTGTAATTTTGCTGAATCTGAATTAGGGCCGTCTTAGGCCTCAATCAAAGGTCAATATTTCTCGTACGAGTTCCATCCGTGCTTGTCATGGATATAAAAAATACCTATTAAGGTCTATGATGCTGTTCACAGGTGTATTTTTGCAATCCAAGTGGTCCACACAAAATCACAGGGACACGTTTGATTTTGATCCGAGTCACAAATCAAACTCACCAATGAAAGTCTATGAGTCAGTGAAAAAAAGCAGAGAGCACTCAGATGCCATTAGTGTATCCAGGACTCCTATGGGACAGGAATACTATGATGGCAGCCATGGGGGTCCTTCTTCAACCCATTAGCACTCCGCGATAAGGGTTAAAGGGATCCGGCCACCAGGTTTTTGCTACCTCATCTGAAAGCATACATGATTTAGGAAGAGACCCTGATTCCAGCAATGTGTCACTTACTTGGCAGATGGTTGCAGTTTTGATAAAATTACTGTTTTATCAGCTGCAGAACTAGCAGTTCTCTGAATGCTGGGCTCTGTATAACCCCGCCCCCATCACTGATTGGCCGCTTTCTGTGTACACTGTGAATAGGCAGAAAGCTTTTAATCAGAATTTGTGAGTATGGAGGACTTTATGGTAGCATGTTTATTAGTACTCTAGTGATATCTACTGCTGATAAAACAGTTTTTTTTTTATCAAAATGATCAGATACCATTTTCAACATGACAGGTTCCCTTTAAAGGGGTTGTCCACTACCAAACCAATTTTCAATCCATATGATTGCCCCCAGTAAAATAATATCACTTATACTTACCTCCAGAGTTGGTGCCGTTCCAGTGGATTCTGCACTGATTCTCTCGGCAATCATGAGACATTGCTACGGCATTGACTCTCTTGGTAATTGCGTTACATTGCTACTTCACGCAATTTCTGTGGCCGATCAGCAGCTGCTTCACTCTCCCCGTCTTTGGACAAATCACATACATCCAGAGGAAATGAGAGCTCTGCCAAACTAGCTTCCTGTGTATTTGAGAGCCGACTGAGATGGCTGTCGGTGAACGATCGACCAAATTATCATTTGGCCAACAGCCACCTAAGGAGTATGGTCGGCTTAACACAGCGGATTCAGCTCCTGAGCCTGCTTGATATACGCAAACCCTACATGTGAGGGCAGGTGCAGACTACCGTTTTCTTCACATCCAAGAAAATCGGTCCAATTATGCTAATTACACTTTCATCAGACTCTGATCAGAGTTTTATCAGAGTGTGATCCAATTTTCTCAGAGGTGGAGAGAAAAAATAAAAAGTTCCTCCACCTTCTCTGTAATGCCAGCCCGTGAAAATCGGACTGCACTCGAATGTTATCCCACTGCAGTCCGATTTTTTTCATAGAGTTGAATGTGCAAGTGGGATACGATTCTTGGAGGCAAATCGAGCACGCTGCAGTTTTTTTTCCTCAGACCTACCCAGTTCACAGCCTCATAGAATAACATGGGGGTGAGTGCTAAAACAACGGATAGCACTCGTCCAAGTTATACAGGCGGCTGCACGAGCCCTATGTCCCACATCAGGACGAGCCCTTTGTCCCACATCAGGACGAGCCCTATGTCCCACATCAAGACGAGCCCTTTGTCCCACATCAGGACAAACCCTTTGTCCCACATCAGGACGAGCCCTTTGTCCCACATCAGGACAAACCCTTTGTCCCACATCAGGACGAACCCTTTGTCCCACATCAGGACGAACCCTTTGTCCCACATCAGGACGAACCCTTTGTCCCACATCAGGACGAACCCTTTGTCCCACATCAGGACAAACCCTTTGTCCCACATCAGGACAAACCCTTTGTCCCACATCAGGAAGAGCCCTTTGTCCCACATCAGGACTAGCCCTTTGTCCCACATCAGGACGAGCCCTTTTTCCCACATCAGGATGAGCCCTTTTTCCCACATCAGGATGAGCCCTTTTTCCCACATCAGGATGAGCCCTTTGTCCCACATCAGGATGAGCCATTTGTCTCACATCAGGATGAGCCCTTTGTCCCACATCAGGAGGAGCCCTTTGTCCCACATCAGGACGAGCCCTTTGTCCCGCATAAGGATGAGCCCTTTGTCCCGCATAAGGACGAGCCCTTTGTCCCGCATCAGGATGAGTCCTTTTTCCCACATCAGGATGAGCCCTTTGTCCCACATCAGGAGGAGGAGCCCCTTGTCCCACATCAGGATGAGCCCTTTGTCCCACATCAGGATGAGCCCTTTTTCCCACATCAGGAGGAGCTCTTTTTCCCGCATCAGGAGGAGCCCTTTGTCCTGCATCAGGACGAGCCCTTTGTCCCGCATCAGGATGAGCCCTTTGTCCCACATCAGGATGAGCCCTTTGTCCTACATCAGGATGAACCCTTTTTCTCACATCAGGATGAGCCCTTTGTCCCACATCAGGATGAGCTCTTTGTCCTACATCAGGATGAGCCCTTTGTCCCTCATCAGGAGGAGCCCTTTGTCCCACATCAGGATGAAACCTTTTGTACCACATCAGGATGAGCCCTTTGTCCCACATCAGGATGAGCCCTTTTTCCCACATCAGGATGAGCCCTTTCTCCCACATCAGGATGAGCCCTTTGTCCCACATCAGGGTGAGCCCTTTGTCCCACTTTAGGAGGAGGAGCCCTTTGTCGCACATCAGGATGAGCCCTTTGTCCCACATCAGAATGAGCCCTTTGTACTACATCAGGAGGGGGTTAAAGATGTGTACATTGTTGTATCATCTATAGGTTCTTAATGTAACTAAATGAACATCATTGTGATCGTTCCTTCATACTGTCCATGTACAACCCCTGGCAAAAATTATGGAATCACCGGGCTCGGAGGATGTTCATTCAGTTGTTTAATGTTGTTGAAAAAAAGCAGATCACAGACATGGCACAAAACTAAAGTCATTTCAAATGGCAACTTTAGGGCTTTAAGAAACACTAAAAAAAATCAAGATTAAAAATGTGGTACTCGGTAAGGGTAATTTTTTTCAGACCAAGCAGAGGGAAAAAATTATGGAATCACTCAATTCTGAGGAAAGAATTATGGAATCACCCTGTAAATTTTAATTTCCAAAATTAACACCTGCATCAAATTAGATCTGCTCATTAGTCTGCATCTAAAAAGGAGTGATCACACCTTGGAGAGCTGTTGCACCAAGTGGACTGACATGAATCATGGCTCCAACACGAGAGATGTCAATTGAAACAAAGGAGAGGATTATCAAACTCTTAAAAGAAGGTAAATCATAACGCAATGTTGCAAAAGATGTTGGCTGTTCACAGTCAGCTGTGTCTAAAATCTGGACCAAATGCAAACAACATGGGAAGGTTGTTAAAGGCAAACATACTGGTAGACCAAGGAAGACATCAAAGCGTCAAGACCGTAAACTTAAAGCAATATGTCTCCAAAACAGGAAATGCACAACAAAACAAATGAGGAGCGAATGGGAGGAAACTGGAGTCAATGTCTTTGACCGAACTGTAAGAAACCGCCTAAAGGAAATGGGATTTACATACAGAAAAGCTAAACATAAGCCATCATTAACACCTAAACAGAAAAAAACAAGGTTACAATGGGCTAAGGAAAAGCAATCGTGGACTGTGGATGACTGGATGAAAGTCATATTCAGTGATGAATCGCGAATCTGCATTGGGCAAGGTGATGATGCTGGAACTTTTGTTTGGTGCCGTTCCAATGAGATTTATAAAGATGACTGCATGAAGAGAACATGTAAATTTCCAAAGTCATTGATGATATGGAGCTGCATGTCAGGTAAAGGCACTGGGGAGATGGCTGTCATTACATCTTCAATAAATGCCCAAGTTTACATTGATATTTTGGACAGTTTTCTTATCCCATCAATTGAAATGATGTTTGGGGAGGATGACATCATTTCTCAAGATGATAATGCATCCTGCCATAGAGCAAAAACTTTGAAAACATTCCTTGAAAGAAGACACATAAGGTCAACGTCATGGCCTGCAAATAGTCCGGATCTCAATCCAATTGAAAATCTTTGGTGGAAGTTGAAGAAAATGGTCCATGACAAGGCTCCAACCTGCAAAGCTGATCTGGCAACAGCAATCAGAGAAAGTTGGAGCCAGATTTATGAAGAGTACTGTTTGTCACTCATTAAGTCCATGCCTCAGAGACTGCAAGCTGTTATTAAAGCCAGAGGTGGTGCAACAAAATACTAGTGATGTATTGGAGTGTTCTTTTGTGTGTTTGTTTTTCATGATTCCATAATTTTTGCCTCAGAATTGAGTGATTCCATAATTTTTTCCCTCTGCTTGGTCTGAAAAAAATAACCCTTACTGAGTACCACATTTTTAATCTTGATTTCTTTTAGTGTTTCTTAAAGCCCTAAAGTTGCCATTTGAAATGACTTTAGTTTTGTGCCATGTCTGTGATCTGCTTTTTTTCAACAACATTAAACAACTGAATGAACATCCTCCGAACCCGGTGATTCCATAATTTTTGCCAGGGGTTGTATAATGCTGTGTTTCTTTCGTGATACAGGGGCATGGGTCTGCAGACCCTCTAGGTGTAGGGCCCCAATTGTGATTGCCTTCTATGCAACTTTTATGTCCACACCAACAGAAAATCCTTTAACAAGTTCCCATATTACCTGTTACGGATCCGGGTGGTGGAACCTCTGTGCTGCGGTGCAAGGAGGGACCAGAGGGGCGTAACTAGGTATCAACTCGGACTGACCAAGGTCGCACGGCGGCTCAGTCAACTCCGTGAACCAGGGAAGGACTGAGCAGAGGGACCAGGTACTACTCTGGGCCTGTCCTTGTATAAGAGCAGGTGACTCCCACGGGTAACTGGCAGGAGCCTCCAGGTACGCTGACTGATAGGCACGGCAGGAAACTGGTAGGAGCCTCCAGGTAGGCTGGCTGGTAGGCACGGCAGGTAACTGGTATGTTCTCTGGGTAGGCAGGCAAGCCAGGTCCATAGACAGACTGGCGGGTTTGGATTGTAGGCAGACCGTCGGGCTGGAGAGTACACTTGGCTGGCGGAGACAGGTAGTCAGGCTGATGGACTGGACTGGTAGTCAGGCTGGCGGACTGGACTGGTAGTCAGGCTGGCGGACTGGACTGGTAGTCAGGCTGGCAGACTGGACTGGTAGTCAGACTAGCAGCGGGACCTGAGGGCTGAAGCTGAGTTTAGGACAAAAAGCTACAACCTTGCACGGGCACCTCCATTTTGGAGGAGGTGCCTTTTATACTAGAGGTCCTCGGGGACTCTTTAGGACGGCGCGCACGGCCCCTTTAAGAGGGAGGGAGCACGCGCGCCCTAAGCACAGTGCCCGGGAAGCTGCGCGCCCCGGCAGCAGCAGGAGAGCCGGAAGACGCCGGGCTGGGAGCGCGGCGGCAAGGGGGACGGCGTCTCTGCCTGTCAGGGGGCAGAGACGCTGATACTGCATTACCATGGAGAGATGCCGCTTGCTGGCAGAAGTCTGGTAATGAGGACATGGTAATGTGTGAGTGTGGAGCAGACATTGTGTTCTATTAGTGCTGCAAGTGGTTATACACAGGGGAAACACTGGGTCATAGGCAGCAATTTGCCGATATCTGATTTTTATTTGTCTGGATCTTTACTGGGATGGAAATTGACACACGGCCATTAGTCAGCGACATGTTCACAGCAGCTACATAGTGGAACAGGAAAAAAATCAGTCATGGGCGGATGTTTTCCTGACTCGGCAATAGTTTTCCATCCTTCTATATTTAGCTCTAAAGATATAAACTGGTTATAACCATATAATGTTATTACAGATATTATTTCCCCGTTGTCTATGGTGGAAGGCGTTACAGTAATGGGTTTATGATAAGGCTGATGGGTTCCTAATTTCATGGAGGCTATACTGAGTGGTAAAAACCACTTGCTGTTCATATGATCAGGCTTTTGAGAGTTTTTGTTTCAGGTTTCCAAAAAATGCCAAGTGGTTAAAAGAAGTAAGAATATAATTTTTCAGGTGTTTTCTGCTAGAAAAAGCTCAAAACTTTATAACAGAAGTGAATGGAAAGACATCTGGGTGTCTTTTTTCCAGTTTTGTAAGCATTTTTGCCGAAAAAAAACCCCCACCAGTATTTTTTTTTATTGCTTAAAGAGGTTGTCCGGCCTAAGGCTACAAGTCTGCAGTCACTCAGTGTGACTGCGGACTTGTGAATCCTCCCAATGTGTGCACTGTGTGCTGTAAGGATTATCCTGTTCCGGGAGTGGCAGGCGTGTGACCACAAGTGTGCGATTTTGCATACATGTGGTCATGTGCCGACTAGTCTTATGCAACCTCACTCACTGCAAGTGTATTGAGTGAGGCTGTATACAGTCTAGTCGGAATGTGGCCAGGAGTATGCACATAGCATTCTTACAGCCACATGACCGGCCGCTCTCGGCATCAGAGAATTCACAAGTATGCAGTCACGTAGAATGATTTCAGACTTGTACCCCAAGGATGGACAACTCATTTAATGGAAGTCAAAAACTGACCCCAAAACAGCTGAAAAAAATGGCAAAAAAACCCATTTATAGAAAACGCCTACAAAAAACCTTTAACAAAATGTTTCAGAAAATGTTAAATAAATGTTTATAAAAACTCTTCAGGATATAAAAAAAACCTGTGGCGCTTTCTTGTTTTTGCTTGCTTAAAGAAAAACTTCATGGGAACATACATGACAATGGCGGCCATATCATTGGTGCAAGCTAAGCAGCAATACCGAGTGCCCAAGATGAAAGGGGGCCACATCCACCTTCAAAGCATTAGTGGACGGGCCACAGAAACATAAAGGGGTGTATGATGATGCGCTATTGGACTGTTCGGTGCAAGGACAGTACACGGCCCTTCCTGTCTGATTATCCGCCTCTGGTGCAGCATGGTGGCAGTATTTTTGCAGTTGGGATTTTTCCCTGTGGATTCCTCTCCATGTTCCTGCAGTTTGAGAGCCAGTGGTCACTCACCCCTGGTGCGAATAAGCTGATTTCTTTTCTGCACATGGCTGGTGCTATCAATGTCACTGTGGGTCTCAGCCTCCCCTGCCATGTGTGAATACTGGCGGATGTATGACACTGTTTGTGTTCACTGATTGCTCCACGTCCCGCTGAGCCTGGACTCCTCCAGTAGCACAGAGAACATGACAGCTCCTGTAATGGTTCAGGTCAGCATGTGGCCTTCTTTTCCTCCTGTCCTCACAGCCCACAGCCATCTGCAGATGTGAATTTTTCCCCGCAGCTCTATGCTAATGTAGGTGTATTGAGCCAGATCAGCTGTGTGGACCCCGCAGCAGAACACCCATCAGAATTAGCACACGTTGCGTTCTGACATTCACCAGGTTAGGACTGCATTGCACTTAAACAGACACAACATGACTTTATTCCTATTTCACCTTGAGGTTTTTCTGAGAATTATTCCCACTTCTATAGGAAAAAAAACAACCGATATAATACATATATTACTTATTTCAATTCATTATCGTGCATGTTCAATGAAGCTCATTGCTGTGTTTAGGAAACCGTCCCCCTACTATGTGACATTCTTTAGTACTGATGTCTTATATGGCAGAGAAACCTATAGGGTCCATCAGCCTGACATGTTTTTTTTTACGTATATGATGATTATGACATCCTAGGGTGCCAAGAGCCCACCAGTAACATTGACTCTGTAAGCCGACTGTCCAGCTACCTGCAAATATTACATTACCCACATTCACAATTTTATCTACAGTACAGACCAAAAGTTTGGACACACCTCATTTAAAATTTTTTCTGTATTTTCATGACTATGAAAATTGTACATTCACACTGAAGGCATCAAAACTATGAATTAACACATGTGGAATTATATACTTAACAAAAAAGTGTGAAACCACTGAAAATATGTCTTATATTCTAGGTTCTTCAAAGTAGCCACCTTTTGCTTTGATGACTGCTTTGCACACTCTTGGCATTCTCTTGATGAGCTTCAAGAGGTAGTCACCGGAAATGGTTTTCACTTCACAGGTGTGGCCTGTCAGGTTTAATAAGTGGGATTTCTTGCCTTATAAATGGGGTTGGGACCATCAGTTGTGTTGTGCAGAAGTCAGGTGGATACACAGCTGATAGTCCTACTGAATAGACTGTTAGCAAATTCTAAGTAAAGAAAAACGAGTGGTCATCATTACTTTAAGAAATGAAGGTCAGTCAGTCCGAAAAATTGGGAAAACTTTGAAAGTGTCCCCAAGTGCAGTTGCAAAAACGATCAAGCGCTACAAAGAAACTGGCTCACATGAGGACCGCCCCAGGAAAGCAAGACCAAGAGTCACCTCTGCTTCTGAGGATAAGTTTATCCGAGTCACCAGCCTCAGAAATTGCAGGTTAACAGCAGCTCAGATTAGAGACCAGGTCAATGCCACACAGAGTTCTAGCAGCAGACACATCTCTACAACAACTGTTAAGAGGAGACTTTGTGCAGCAGGCCTTCATGGTAACATAGCTGCTAGGAAACCACTGCTAAGGACAGGCAGCAAGCAAAAGAGACTTGTTTGGGCTAAAGAACACAAGGAATGGACATTAGACCAGTGGAAATCTGTGCTTTGGTCTGGTGAGTCCAAATTTGAGATCTTTGGTTCCAATCACCGTGTCTTTGTGCAACGCAGAAAAGGTGAACGGATGGTCTCTACATGCCTGGTTCCCACCGTGAAGCATGGAGGAGGAGGTGTGATGGTGTGGGGGTACTTTGCTGGTGACACTGTTGGGGATTTATTCAAAATTTAAGGCATACTGAACCAGCATGGCTACCACAGCATCTTGCAGCGGCATGCTATTCCATCCGGTTTGCGTTTAGTTGGACCATCATTTATTTTTCAACAGGACAATGACCCCAAACACACCTCCAGGCTGTGTAAGGGCTATTTGACCAAGAAGGAGAGAGATGGGGAGCTACGCCAGATGACCTGGCCTCCACAGTCACCAGACCTGAACCCAATCCAGATGGTTTGGGGTGAGCTGGACCGCAGAGTGAAGGCAAAAGGGCCAACAAGTGCTAAGCATCTCTGGGAACTCCTTCAAGATTGTTGGAAGACCATTTCCGGTGACTACCTCTTGAAGCTCATCAAGAGAATGCCAAGAGTGTGCAAAGCAGTCATCAAAGCAAAAGGTGGCTACTTTGAATAACCTAAAATATAATACATATTTTCAGTTTTTTCACACTTTTTTGTTAAGTATATAATTCCACATGTGTTAATTCATAGTTTTGATGCCTTCAGTGTGAATGTACAATTTTCATAGTCATGAAAATACAGAAAAATCTTTAAATGAGAAGGTGTGTCCAAACTTTTGGTCTGTACTGTATATAATAAGAAACTAGTTAAATGAATGATGGAGATGCTACTTCGTCTGTACATAGTGAATAAAGTATATTGCTGATAATGAGGTGGGTAGCCCACTCCTGCACAGGGACCTACCCAGGGATTTACCTGTTCCCCAATGTGCCAGTCCGAGCCTGCTCTTACCAAATTTGAATTCCAAATTGTGGTAAAACATCCGCCAACTGAAGGGAAGTAAAAGGACACAGTGCTCTGGAAACTGCAGCCTTGCCATTGTATAATATGTGGGGTGTCTCAGCGCCCAGACTTCACCAATACTATATTCTGAAAATCCTCTAGGAATTCTGCTCATCGATCTAAACCCATTACAGCAATTTTCAAGCACTGGTTATTCATATAATCCAAAATTGTGTGCAGTTTTAGAATAATTGCCATAATATAAACCAAGGATGAAAGCTTGATATGGATACTAGGTGCTTGAGCCATGATGATAAGAAGTGATCACCAACAAGCAATGTTCTGTTTGTAAAGGCCCCGTCACACTTAGCGACGCTGCAGCGATCCCGACAACGATACGACCTGTCAGGGATCGTTGCTGCGTCGCTATGTGGCCGCTGGTGAGATGTCAAACAGGCAGGCTCACCAACGATCAGGGGAGCAGCGACATCGTGGAAAGAATCTTTCCACGATGTCCTGCTCCTGGTTACCAGCCTGCTGAAACAGGAGCAGGCTGGTAACCATGATAAGCAGCGGGTTACTAGGGGCACACGCGCACCTAGTAACCCGTTGTTTATCATGGTTACCACTCTGCTACGGTGAGCGGGAGGTTACCGCTCACTTTAGCTGGCTCGTAACCATAATAAACATTACTAAGTGCGCGTGTGCCCCTAGTAACCCGATGTTTATCATGGTTACCAGCCTGATCGCTGCTCCCGCTGGTCACACACAGCGATGTGTACTGACCAGGGGGAGGGCAACGACCAAAAATGGTCCAGGACATTCTGCAGCGATCAGCGACTTCACAGCAGGGGCCAGATCGCTGCAAAGTGTCACACATAGCGACATCGCTGGTGAGGTCGCTGTTGCGTCACCAAAACCGTGACACAGCAGCGATCTCGCTAGCGATCTCTTTATGTGAGACGGGGGCTTAAGACCGGTTGTACACTTCAGATGCATGACTGCATGTCTTGTGTATGGGGACCTCCCAACGTGCTCCTGATGGCAAGTATACATTATTTTTATTTTTTATGGGGCCCCAAATTAATTAAGCACAACTTCTGCAGTAATGGAAGGCCCCTTTAAAATCCACAGTATTTTACAGTACAGGCACAGTGGATGAGGTTAAATTTAAACTCATCCACATTCTGTGGGCGGTTTTTGGTGTGGAATACGTCTGAAAATTGGCTTCTGTTGCTTTTTTATTCGCAGCATGTCAATTTTGGGATTTCTAAACTATAAGCCCCAATATTTATGCATCCAAAACCTGTTCATATTTTCCGTACTTATGCAGTTTAACTTTTGAACTTAGGGCCCCCGTTGAAATGAATATGTAAAATACACAACAGACATTGAAAAACTGCAGATTTATTTAAAAAAGCAACAACAATAAATTTGCGCTTATATTCTGCACCAAAAAAGCTCAGCATATGGATTAGATTGATTAATCAAACTCATCCACTTTGATGATACTTTAAAATGCTGTACATTTTTATGTGCAGAGAATCCGCACAGAAAATCTGTGCCAAATATGAATTTGGTATGGTTTTTACCATTGTATTTCAGTAGGGGCCCTAAATCTGCAGTGGAAACCGCTAGCCTGGCATTTTTGTTGTTTTTTTTTTGTGTGCATTTCTGCTACAAAAGTGCAAATAAAAAGCATGAATAAGGCTATGTGCCCACGATGCAGAAATGCTCCGGATTTTTTTTGAGCATTTCTGCATCTCCCTGGTAGAAAAAACGCATGCGGATTGTACATGCGGATTGTACATGCGGATTGTACATGCGGATTGTACATGTGGATTGTACATGCGAATTGTACATGCGGATTGTACATGCGTTTTTCCTGCCAGGGACATGCGCATGTGAAGCGTTCTTCACATGCATTTCCGCATGCGGGTTTACAAGCGCTTTCCAAGCGATTTTAGCTTCACTTGGAAAGTGCTTGACAACTTGGTCACACTATGTAAATCCATGCAAACTACATGGATTTATATACTGTGACCGTAAAAGAATGGTAAAAAATAAAAAAATAAATCTATTCTTACCTTCTGATGGCCCCCGCAGTCTTGCTTCGCTCCGTTCTCCCTTGTCGGCAGATCTCGGTACACTGCACTGAAGGACCTGCCGTCACATGACTAAATGACGTCAGCGCAGGTCGTTCAGTCCACCGCGATCTGCCGGCAAGGGAGGACGAGCGCAGCGGGGGCCATCAGAAGGTAAATATAATATTTATTTTTTATTTTATTCTTTTTTTCACAGTTTCTATGGTACCCGGGTCCGAAGGAGAGTCTCCTGTCCTCCACACCCGGGTACCATCCGCACATTGAAACGCATGGAATGTGCATCTACATATGCAGTGATGCGGATTCCATGCGTTTCAATGCAAGTCAATGGCGGCGAAAACGCAGCGCTTCCGCAAAATTAATGCACATGCTGCGTTTTTTTCCGCAATGATAATCCGCAGCGGAAATTTTCGCAGCATGTGCACAGCACATGCGGATTATCATTGGGGGACATGGCAGGCCTTCTACCATGCGTTTTTTAAGCGTTTCTGCAGCGTTTTTGCCGCTGCGGAAACCCTTAAAAAACGCATCGTGGGCACACAGCCTAAGGCTGTGTGCCTAGTATGCGTTTTTCAAGCATTTTTGTTGTGAAATTTCCGCAGCGAAAACGCTTAAAAAACGCTTGGTAATATGTGCCCCATGGTCCCCAATGATAATCTGTGCACATGCTGCGGAAATTTCCGCTGCAGATTATCATTGCGGAAAAATCCGCAGCATGTCCATTAATTTTGCGGACACGCAGAGTAATTGCCGCCATTGACTTGCATTGGACCACGTGACATCCGCATCACTGCATCTGCACATGCGGATATCACATGGTTCAATGTGCTGATGGTACCCAGGTCTGGAGGAGAGGAGACTCTAATCCAGACCTGGGTACCATAGAAGCTGTAAAAAAAGAATTTAAAATAAAAAATAAAGATTATACTTACCTTCCGATGTCCTCCCGGTGTTTTCTCCCCTCCGTCTGGTCTGCTGTATGGGTCGCGTTGTTGTGAAGGAGCTGCCATGACGTCATTGAGTTTTTCCTGCCAGGTAGAAGCGGAAAAATATGCAGCATTTCTGCATCGTGGGCACTTAGCCTAAAACAGGTTAAGGCAGGCGGGACTCAGGCTGTGACCCAGGGAGTGGGAAAAGGAGCGACTCCACCCCCAAACTACCCTTAAAGGCCCTCAAGCTGCCATACTCCTTTCCACTAGGAGTTGGCCCCCACCTCTCTCCAAACCCTCGTCTGGGCCTAGGGCTCCGGCCTCTTCTCAAATGGATTTTCAGTGCTGATGGCCGTCAGCTACCAGCTGATCGGTAGAGGTGTCAGAAACACCCACACATAAGATATTGATGACCTCTCCTAAGAACAAATCATCAATGTAATTTGCCCAGAGTACCCATTTAATTTTATGGGTGTAAATATATTTAACCATATAAATTGTCAACGTTTTTTCGTCTATTAACACAGGAGGACAATTACCATAATGAACTCTTATACATTTGGCTGGAGAGAAATTCGCTTCTTATAAATGGAACTTGCTCTTTAGAGATATTTTGTTCATCAAGAAGACTGAAAGCTTCGAGCTATTTGAGGACTTAATGTGTAGCGTGAGTCGAGATTTGACGTAGTGTGAGCATTAGAAGAGAAGCTTGGCGCTAGGCCCGTATATCTTGTGCAGAACAGTTGGGTAGAAGAGGCACACAGGGCTGTTTGTGTGTTAGCTGCAGTCTTATCCAGACTCCTCTGCCACAGACAATGCATGATTGTCTCAGTACTTGTGCTAACAGACAGGAGACCTAATTAGTTTCTCTGCAGCAACTTTTGTGGCCAGCTATTGTTCAGCTCTATGTCTTGCTTTGTTCTAAATCCTGTGCACAGTCTCAAACTACTAGGCCCTTGCAAACCTCTAACCTATAGTTTAAATGGATAGAGCACTAATATGTAACACAAAGCTATAGGGAAGTTGACCCTTATATACAACATAGGATGTGTGTTGTTTCTTTTCCATGAACATAAAGCATAATACAGTATTAGAATTTCATACTAATTGTGGATAAACAGCAGTTTACCCACAAGCTGGAGCTCATAGTAAAATACCACCTAATGAATCAAGTTTTACTGGAGCTATTGTGCTAAAGGAGGCCTACAGCAACATTAAAGGAGCTGCAGGAAATTCTGGTAAGTACTGGATGTGTACTGAATGTGACAACAATATCCTGGATTTTTAATATGTATAGCCTGTGGAGTAAGGTGGCAAAAGATGGAAGCCTTTTCTTACAAAAAACAAACATCCAATTCTATCTATTTTTTGCTAAAACCTACTTCAAGTCTGCAAAAAGCACGTGGGAAAACGTGTTATGGTCTGATGAGAACAAGTTTGAACTTTTTAACCATAATTCCAAAAGGTATGTTTTATACCAAGCCAGCGCTACACACATCACCAAAAAAAACACCATACGCAAAGTAAAGCATGGTGGAGACATTATGTTTTGGGGCTTAAGTCAAGGGGTGGGAATTCTGAACAGTTCCAGATATCAGTCAATTTTGCAACAAAACCTTCAGGCCTCTGCTAAAAAGCTGAAGATGAAGAGGAATTTCATCCTTCAGCACGGCAACAATACTAATCATACATCCAAATCAACAAAAGAGTAGCTTTGTCAGAAGAAGATCAAAGTTTTTGAATGGCCCAGCCAGAGCCCAGACCTGAATCCAATTTAAAATCTGTGGATGTCTTGAAGAGGGCGCTGTACACAGAAGACTCCCTCACAATCTGACAGATTTGAAACGCTACTGCAAGAATGAAAAAAGGAGTTTTATGCATTCACAACCACCACTACTGAAAGTGTGAGACGGGGCCTCTGTCTTCAAGACAGCACCTGTGGATATGTCTTGTCGGAGATCAGAATACCATTTAGTAATCATATTAGGCATTCCAGATAATCTGGAATTTCGGAGATGGTCTGGCCCAGCTATCCAGACATCTCAATTTGGCCTATCTCAAAATCCGCTTAGTTCCTCACACTTTCTCATTTTCCGTGCTACCACAACATTACCTTCAAGGGCTGACACTTGCTCACCTTGTTGCCTTATACAGTATATTCACTGCTTAATAATTGCCATTGACACAAGATAATCAATATTATTTATTTCACCTGTCGGCGGTTTTAATATTACAGTATGGGTGATCAGTGTGTATGTAGCTTTACATTTCACTGTATCTTCCTTACTGTGGAAAAAAAAAAAAAAACAAGTCACAAAGTTTTGCACTGAGAGTAATGCTCACAGACATGTTGCCTCTGTGCATTGTTTAAATTAATCCCAGTGGAAGGTTTCCAGGAGGGGGCTGTATGGAAAGAGATTCAGATCTCAGAGTCGCATGTCCTAAATATGGCTGTTGCCCCTGGCTTGTATAAATAGGCTTCCAGGGTCTACAGAAAATAAATATCTTAATATGTTTTTCTTCGTGCGAGTGCTAATTGCTTCGTTGGCTAAATTTGCATTCATGTATTCAATGAGTTATCAGACACCTGAGACACGTTTTAATCTGTAACTTAAATATAAATCCACATCTCTTATCTGCAGTGATGCCAAAGGGATAGCTCAAAATGAGCTTAATTGTAAAAAATCAGAAATAACTCTACAGCAGCTGCCCTAAAGCAAAAAGTATAGATTCCATTCCTATTGAGTGGGAGCCTAAATGAAAGATTCCACATGGGAGGCTTAAAGGGAATCCGTCAGCAGGACTCCATCCCCCAAACTATTTATATGTTCATGTATCTCTTACAAAGACAAGTCCAGCAATCCCCTCCATCGCGGAGAAATCAGTGTTTGAATTAATAAGCAAATGAAGCCTAAGAGCTATATGTAGATCTGAAGCCTCTGTCACTCCAGCTCTATTCTCTGCCCAGTGCCGCCTCTTCCTGATTAACTGACAGCCTCTATTCTGTGTGACTTCAAACAAAGGAGCCATTGTCCAAGCAAAAGAAGGTGGCATTGGGAGGGGAATAGAGCTGGAGTGACAGAGGCTCCATATCTACAAATATCTCTTCAGCCTCATTTGCTTATTAATTCAGACACTGATTTCTCAGTAACGGAAGAATGGGCTGGCCATGTAAAGGTATTGTCACGCTGGTGGGTGTGGACTCATTGAACCGCAGATTGGGGAAAACATGGAGGGGCGTAACTAAGCGACCACCTAGTTCTTCACTAGAGCCCCTGATGGTGTGGTTAGACTTGAGCAGCAGGTGGTCACCAGGTATCACTCCAGGACAGACCCCGCAGCCGCAGCAGCTGACCCCAAAGGGACTGGGACAAAGGTATGGACTCGGAGTAGCTGGAAGACTAGGAACAGGATCACGGCCAGAACGGATATTGGAGCTGGTTCAGATGGAGCGGATTCAGGACCATAGGACAGGCTCAGGGTTCAGGCAGATCCGATTGGCAGATTCAGACAGAATGAGCTTGGGGTGTAAGTTCAGACCGGACAGACTCCTGGTACAGGTACAGGTTCAGATGGGAGTGACTCAGGAACTGGGACCTGAGAACTAAGTAGCTAGAGCAAGACTGACTAGACACTAACATTGCTCAGGGACCTAACTACAGGGGAGGGTGCCATAAGTATCTGATGCCTCCCAGCTATTGACTGGGGACTTTTCTGGAGTGCGCGCTGCCCCTTTAAGAAGTGGGGAACGCTCGTGCACTAAGCCCGCTGCCGGGAGACCTGTGCGACATATGCCGGCCCTGGGAGGAGGAAGCCGCTGCGGGGACCGGAGCAGAGCGGCCATGAGCGGAACAGAGCAGCATGTCGACATCCCTACTGGGAGGAGGAAGAATGGTCGTGCAGGGATGTCGGCGCTGGCATTACAGGTATTCTTGTACTTGTCTTTAGAAGAGCTACATACACATATAAATAGTTTGGGGTGTGAAATCCTGCAGACAGATTTTCTTTAAAATGTTGCAAAAATGCCAGGTTTAGGGGGTGTTGGCTGTAAGTCAGTAGGAAAATATGAAATGCAGTTTTTTTCCATTAGATAGTTTTCATAAATGAGATCCATGTGTAAGCTTAAAGGCCTCATACACATTAGATTAACGTCGAACAAACCCACCGATATTGAAGGGCTTGGCTGTCAGTCTAATATGTATGGGGGCCCCCGACAGAGGAGATAATGATTCGGCATGGCTTATTTCAGACTGCCGATACTTTTGATCTCCGTGTGATAAGCCACCGTCAGAGGAGTCTGGCAGCGTCAGAGGAGTCTGGCAGCGTCAGAGGAGTCTGGCAGCGGCTCTCATACAGAACAAAGGTGTGCCCACCCGGCTAAAGCCACCTGATCGTTTGGCCAGCAGCTATCTTGACCAACTCAAACATACTCCTGTGTATGTTTCAGATGGTCAAGATAGCAGCTAGCCAAACAATCAGGTGGCTTTAGCCTTCGACAGAGCTGTAATATGGTGCCCATACAAGTTTGACTCTAGTGAATCCGATAACACTCACAATCTTACATATGTAATAGATCTGTCTGGTGACTAAGCAAATGTCCTGTATGACTGTGTCGTTAGATGACGAAATAGGCTTCAGCCAGCTCTGTGCAAAGTTCAGGTGGCTGATAAATAGGAAAATTGACGGGAAGAGAATCCTGTTGTGGAAAGACGCAGTCAGAGCTCCGCGTACAGCGCTCACAGCACAGCGCTCACAGCATGGGGCGGTTTGTTTGTTAGATGAAAGGATAGAAAGAGTCAGCTCGATAGGAGACATGTTCAGTCCTGACGATGAGTCAATCTGCCGCTCTTGATTTTGACTAGAATTATTGCAAAAAAACACGCTTTATTTTCTGTTTTTACTAATCCATTTCCATTTGAAATTAATCTTAAATTATTGCTACAACTTTTGACAGAAAGGTCAAAGGAAGATCTCCGCTTTTTACCCAGTAAGGCTTCAGAGTAGACACATCTGTCAGATCTGTGAATATTTCACCAGAATCTACAATCCTCTGCTATAAGTCAAGGCAGATGTTCATAGCCACAAAACACTGTCAGACGGAAAATACCACATGGTTTTTACTGTATTGTCACATATCATTCCGCCTGGACTTTCGGTTTTCTGTCAGTTTCACAGCTATATCTGTTGGGTCACAAATAATATGGCCACCTGGAGACACCACAAAAATTGTCATCTAACCTTTCCTGAATGGTTAGTCTAAGTTCTAACGAGTGTATGAAAAATTGTCCAATTTTCATCTAGAAAATTTTTCATCCATATTCCCTCTGTTTGTCCATTTGTTTTTTTTTACATCCTCATGACATTCATGCCTCATCCATTTTTTATAACAAAGTTCTGAGTGACCAAAACTTTTGCGCCAGAAAACTGAAGCTTTGAAGAATCGCACCATTTTTGCTCAATGTGAGGCTGTGCAGGTATTTCTCAACTTGGTGATTTCCATCCATTTTTTCCCAGCTCACACAATGTGGTCGGAGATGTGGCGTGGCGAAGTGCACACGGAAGCCCATGCCACTTCATGCCTCACCTGATTCATTTAAGTTCTAGTCTCCCATGTTGAACCCTCTCCAGCTCTCCTATATCATCTCTATAGTGTGGAGCCTAAAACTAAATCCAATATTGAACACGAGATCTTATAAGGGATTATAGAGGGGTAACATTACACCAGGATCACAGGCATTTCTCTCTCTTTTTATACACTCTAAAATCGTGCTTTTGCAGCTGCTGCTTGACATTGAGTATTGCTTCCTAATTTACTTGGAACCAGAATATCCAAGTTCTTTCACTGCTTTCATTTTTCTAACCCGCAATTGAAATGTATCTGGATGCAATGGGCAATTGCTTCACATTCTGCTGATGCAAGTCACAATGAGGCATTAGGTGTTTGGTCATTAGGAGAAGATAAATAATGTTATTTCAGATAGGCTCCACAATGTGTAAGACACTTTGATGTATTCAGCCGTAGCTTCTATACATTCACACAATGCTTCCCTCTGAAATGTTCCAGTATGCCACCACTGCGCAATGATGGCTATACATGGCTTTTATATGTAAGACAATGAGCGACGCGAGGAGAGCGATGCGAGGCGAGAGTACCTCTGACTATTGTATAGGGGAGGTGTGCATATGGGGGAGTTGCCATGTTTAATAGAGCAGAACAAGAAAATGGACCTTCAGACAATTCAACAACCTTCATAATTTCACATATACATAATGTGCTTCCTCTGCCTGCAATAACAGAGTCCTCTGCCATCTTGTCAGGCTCTGTTCACATGTCTAGTAGTTATTTATGTTTTTGTATTTGTTTTGGGGTCTTAAAAATGGAAATAAACATGTCAGGACAGGACTCATTTATTTGAATGGATACAAGTGTCATAAGATGTCTACCCTTTGTCTCCCTACCAAATGCTATCTGATAATAAGCTTGAACAAAACACTCTGCACAACTTTTTTATCCAGTCAAAAAAACCCAGATATCAATTTTCGTGCCCAAGACGCTGGAGGGGTTCAGATACTCTTCTAATAAAAAAGGATCTGTTACAAAAGGAAGAAAATAAATGCAAAGTGGAGACCAAAGTGGCCATTTTTAAACAGATCAGTTTTTTTTTAAAGATGTATCGATTCAAAAACAAAAACTTTGGTTTCCATTTTGATCTGTTTCTAACGGATCAAGTATTTTTTAATACTGGGTCCATTATAGAGAGATGAAACTGGACATGTGAACAGTGCCTTAAGCTCCCAATACACATTAGACAAATGTCGTCTGAATCCGCCGATATCGATGAGTTCTTCCAACAGTCTAATTTGAATGGGGACTCTGGATAGTTTATTGTCGGGGGAAATATCTATCTGGCATGGACTGTTTGTTTATGGACTGTAGATCATATTGTTCTCCCGGAGATAAGCTGCCACCACTCATGTCCTGCAGCGGCTCTCTCATACAACACATCAAGCTCTCTTCTGTATAGGAGAGCCGACTGAGATGGTGGCCAGCCAAATGATGGGCTGAACCATGGTTCGGTTGACAGCCATCTAGAGTCTATTGCAGACCTTACTTTTTACTGTAGTGGTTTTAATTAGGCAAATGACATTAGAATGTCGGCCAAACTCGTCAATATCAGTGGGTTCATCTGATGTTAGTCTAGTGTGTATGAGGGCCTTTATTCCTGATTCACCTGATGTGAAATATCCATGAATAGTTTTGAATAATTTTTCATCAAAACCAGCGATCTTCTCCTTGGTTTTGATGAGGGGGCACTGTGGAGTCAGAAGCTTCTGATTCCTAAAGAGGTTCATGTCTCTTAAAGAGGTTGTCCACTACTTTTACATCAATGGCCTATCCTTAGGATAGATCATTAATGTCTGATTGTCTGGGGTCCGACACTCGGCACCCTCGGCGATCAGCTGTTATCGGTGTCATCGGCGGCAGCCGCCGGCCGGAAGTACTCACTTGTGATCTGCTCCATCTACTTGTAGTGGCTGCTGACACCGATAGCAGCTGATCAGCGGGGGTGCCGGATGTCGGACCCTGGCCAATCAGACATTGATGGCCTATGCTAAGGATAGGCCATCAATGTAAAAGTAGTGGACAGCTTCTTTATTGGATCAGGGGCGTTTTACGAGTGGCATGTGCCTCCGTTCGGTTCGTCATTGACTGGAGTGAGATTTCTGGCATAGTGCACAACCCCACTCATCATGAATTAGTTGAGCTGCTGTGACGTCACATTTCTGTCCCACTCCAGTTCAGCTAATTTTGGGAGAAACTGTTAAGAATATGGCAAAAGCCATAAAATGTTTCCACAACATCGAGTTGTGTAAAAATGTTGAGACTTTTCAAAGCTTTTTACTCCAGTTTTCTGCTGTAAAAGCTTTACTCAGTTGGGGCCATAGTGAGAAATTGAATTTAGTGGGATCAGCTGACAAATATCTTGTGTCTATGGCCAGATTTAGTATTGTAAAGAGGCTGCGAATGAATAGAGAATCTCAGAAATCAAGCCCAAAGCTTTAATGTAGGTAGGAAAAGGCAGACCGGGGGTGGAAGATGACGTAACGCTCCAGCTGGCCCTCTGCGTCTTAGTTACTGCAGGGATAATGTTTGAGTAGTTGAGAAGTCATCATTAGGGAATGAGGCTGTGTGATTTCCATTCATGTCTCGGATCAGTGGTGTGTACAGTACAGCATGAGTGTTTTATCCTCCTGACTAAGACTTTCAGAGTAACGTGGATCCTCCTTCTCCCTCCGCAGGACCCACTTTGGTCGCAATGTGATTTTTGAGCCAGGGAAGCGTAGACATAACAACCTTATTTGGGCTGATTCTGGCTGGAAATGCCAAGGCCTGCTGCTGCTGCTGTGTGAATATGTACTCAAACCAGAGAAGAGGGGGAGGATAGGACTTAACGTTTAATAACCAAGTCGCTGTCTTGATAGGATCCTATGCAGTTTTGTTAATGCAATATTTGAAAAACTGAATTTTTAAATAAAATGCTGCTCACTAACAAAATACTGATTAAAAACTGTCATTGTTTTGCGTTCAAGAAAAAACACTGATGTCTGAATGAGGCATTATGTAACATTTGAGGTGGTTCTAGGCGGTGATGAGAGTAAGGGCTTTGTTGATAGAAAGTGCGTTCCTTTAGTATGTGGTAATCAATGAGAGAGACTCTGGCTGTCAGAAGCCTCTTGATGATTGAATAAGCAGGAAAAAATTTGATGCTATTGTCACGGGTGTGTTGCCACGAAGATCGTCACGAGTACACAGCCTGACTTCTCGCAGCTGACTTGTTGGTGCTTTGTGTTTTCTCGGCAGTGTAGGAGTTAATTCTCTCTCTCTCTGGGCTAGCTGAGGTCCAGCCTCGCCCAGCTGCAATCAATGCTTCTTTAGTGAGACTCCTTTATATTCCTGCAGGTCTGTTTGGGAGGTGTCGGTGAAAGCTTTTCATTCAGACTTACAGAGTGGATCGTGGTGTTTGGAGTTGCTGAGATAAGTGTATTTGGAAGTGTTTTTTCCCTTTCCTCGCTTTATCATTTATCTCCTTTCCCGTTGGTGTTCCCTCTGTTGTAGTTGTGTAGAAGTTGTATGCAAGGTGGTTTTGGTTTTTCCCTTGTACTGTCTCGTTCGTCTAAATACTGTGTGTGGGCATATTATTTCTGGTTCCCAATTGTTGTGATCGGGGTCCTTCTCAGGACTAGATTACTTAGGTGCAGGGATCCTCAGGAGGTAGGGGTTACGCTGGCGGCCTGGACCTCTGTACCTTTAACAGTACCTCCAGGGTGAGGGATTAGTCAGGGCCCCAGCTTAGGGTCAGCTTAGGCCCCCTACCTCCAGTATTCTGTGACAGTGACATTTTCACCGACCAACTTAGTTTTTCTCCAGCTACCATGGATCCAGTAGCCGGTCTAGCTCGGCAGTTGCAGAGTTTGTCCATGGGGCTGGCGGACGTTAGGTCCAAGGTTTTGCATCCTCTGGAGCAAGCCGGACCAGAACCTAAAGTAGCTCTCCCTGACAGGTTCACTGGGGGGCGGGACAAGTTTTTTGTTTTCCGGGAGGCATGCAAATTGTACTTTCGGCTGCGGCCTCGGTCATCGGGCAGTGAAGAACAAAGGGTGGGAATTGTCATCTCGCTCCTACAAGGGGACCCACAATCTTGGGCGTTCTCTCTTCCCCCAAGCTCCCCGGTTCTCCAGTCAGTGGATAGGTTTTTCGCTGCTCTGGGACTCGTATATGTTGACCCAGATCGGATCTCCCTTGCTGAGTCTAAGTTACGTAGGATTCAGCAGGGAGATCGTCCGGCGGAGGAATTCTGTTCGGAGTTCCGTAGGTGGGCCACGGACACCCAGTGGAATGACCCGGCTCTTAGGAGCCAGTTTTGTCATGGTTTATCCGACAAATTACAGGATGTGTTGGCACAGTATGACTCTCCCGCGTCACTGGAAGCCGCTATGGCCCTTGCTATTCGCGTTGACAGACGGCTTCGGGAGAGGTGCGGGATAACTCTACCCCCTGTAATGTCTCCACCTCCTACAAGGTCCCCTCATATGGTGGTTCCCCTGGTCAGTCCGGAGGAGCCTATGCAATTAGGAGGGACATCATTTCGGGGAAGGGGACCGGTGGTGCGCCATAAGACAGGAAGGTGTTTCCTCTGCGGGAAAAAGGGACATTTTATTGGGGGGTGTCCATCCCGTCCCTTGCAGAGTAAAGAGTCGTCGAAAAAACTGTTGATCCCAGGTTGTGTGGTGGACGGCAATCTGGGAGTAGGTATTTCGTCCCTAGGTTCGTCTCAGTTTCTCGTACCGGCGGAGGTGGTGGTGGGTACGAGAACTGAGAGGATATCTGTTCTTCTGGATAGTGGGGCCGGGGCTAATCTGGTTGATGCTCGGTTTGCCCGGGTTCAAGGTATGCGATTGAGTGAGTTGGCTAAACCCATCCCCATATTCTCGATCGATGCCAGGCCTCTCGGTCAGGGAAGTTTTTTGCAAGCTGTGCATGGCGTAAAACTTCAAGTGGGGGCAATACATAAAGAACTGTTGTCTTGCTACGTGTTGGAGGGTCTTCCCACTCCTATAGTGTTGGGCCTTCCTTGGTTAGCTAAGCATAACCCGGTTATTAATTGGCAAACCAGAGAGATAAGCCAATGGAGTAAATTCTGTAATAAAAACTGCATGAACACGGTCATCGGTGCGGTTACTCCTTGGGTCTTACCTCCATTTCTGGCGGACTTTGAGGATGTATTCTCGGAGAATGGGTGTCAGGAACTACCTCCTCATCGCGAGTATGACTGTTCTGTAAAACTGCTCCCTGAGGCCAAGTTACCTAAAGCTAGGTTGTATAACCTTTCTGGTCCTGAGAGGCAGGCCATGAAGGATTATATTTCTGAAAGTCTGGCTAAGGGGCATATTAGACCTTCATCTTCACCGGTGGCCGCGGGGTTCTTCTTTGTTAAGAAGAAAGATGGAGGCCTACGCCCTTGCCTGGATTTCCGTGAACTTAATCGGATTACGGTCCGAGATCCGTATCCGCTCCCACTTATTCCCGATCTCTTTAATCAGATCGTGGGCGCCAAATGGTTCTCTAAGTTGGATCTCAGGGGGGCGTACAATCTGATTAGGATGAAGGAGGGGGATGAGTGGAAGACGGCTTTTAACACTCCGGAGGGGCATTATGAGAACCTTGTCATGCCATTCGGTCTGACTAATGCCCCGGCGGTGTTTCAACATTTTTCGCCACCTGGTGGGACAGTTTGTTGTCATATATCTGGATGATATCTTAATTTACTCGCCGGATCTGGTGTCTCATCAGGAGCACGTTAGACAGGTGTTACAGATCTTGCGGGATAATAAACTGTATGCCAAGTGGGAAAAGTGTGTGTTCGCCGTACAGGAACTCCAGTTTTTAGGCTTCCTGGTTTCAGCGTCCGGTTTTCGTATGGACCCTGGGAAAGTGCGGGCAGTTCTTGAGTGGGATCGGCCGGAGAATCTTAAGGCACTACAACGTTTCCTGGGGTTTGCTAACTATTACCGGAAGTTCATTCGTAATTTCTCGTCCATGGTTAAGCCTCTCACAGACATGACTAAAAAGGGGACGGATTTTTCTAGGTGGTCTGACAAGGCTTGTCAAGCATTCTCCTCCTTGAAAAAATGTTATTGAACAGAAGTCTGCTAAAAGTTATTATATTAAAAGCCAGCAGGATTGTGCTAAAAATTGACATAGTCAAAGATTGCCTTAAGGTCAAAGCACGAATGTAAAGTTTTTTTCTATTAGTTATATAGATATTATATTTCCTTAGAAGTTCATTGTAAAAAATGAAGTGCAGCCAATGTCATTCATCATAAAAGTGTCTATTTTGTGATGCTTGAAGGTTGGTGAACCCTTCGGCAGCATCAGATTTTCACACAAGTCCTAAAAGTAGATAAAGAGAACTGAATTTTTTAACTGAGGAAATGATCCAGTATCCCATGTCTTTAGGATTGGTAATCTGACCTGGTGTTGGGAGCTCATTTGGCCTGGAGAGAAATCGATGTCCATGTCTTTAGGATTGGAAGATAATTTTAAAGTGAAATTAGAGTCTGGTGTTTTCAATCAATGCGATGACAATCAGGTGTGAGTGGATGACCTGTTGATGCTTATCAGGCTGCAAAAAGGTTACAAAATCATTTGTAAAGAGTTTGGAATCCACCAATCCACAGTCATACAGATTGTGTACAAATGGAGGAAATTCAAGACCATTATTATCCTTCCTAGGAATAGTTGACCAAGAAAGATCACTCCAAGAACAAGGTGTATAACATTGCACAATGTCACAAAGGAACCCAAGGTAACCTCTAAACAACTAAAGGTCTCTCTCATGTTAGCTAATACTAATATTCATGATTCTACCTTCAGTAGGACACTGAACAACAATGGCGTGTGTGGCAGAATTTCAAGGAGAAAACCACTACTCTCCAAAAAGAACATTGTTTGCACATGGACAAGCCAAAAGGCTAATGGAACAATGTTTTGTGATTAGATGTAACCAAAATAGAGCTTTTTGGTTAAATGAAAAGCTGTATTTTTGGATAAAGGAAAACCTTGTATTATAGCCTAAAAACCTCATTACATTTGGACAATAAGGTAGTGGTAGTATGGTTTGGGCTGCTTTGATGCATCTGGGCCAGCATGGCTTGACATCATTAATGAAACAATGAATTCTGATTTATACCAGCAAATTTTGAAGGAAAATGTCACTTCTGCCCATGACCCGAATCTCAAGAGAATGCAAGTCATGCTGCAGAACAACGATCCAATTTTATAAAACAATAGTTAAGCAGGAATAAAGTTAAACTTTTGGAATGGCCAAGTCAAAGTTCTGACCTTAATCTTATGGAAATATTGTGGAAGGACCTGAAACGAGCGGTTAATGGGAGAAAACCCACCAACACAGCAGAGTTTAAGCTGTTTTGTAGGGAGGAATGGGCTAAAAAAAACTTCTGAAAACCGATGTGCAGGACTGATCAACAACTACCGGAAAAGTTGAGATGCAGGTATTGCTGCACAAGGTGGTCTCCCATTAACTGAAACCAAAGATTCACACACTTTTACCACGCACAGAGATGTGATATTGGACCATAGGTCTAATATTTTGACTTATTTGTTGATTTGCCTTGTTTTCTATCTACTTTTTTGAACTTGTGTGAAAATCTGATGTATGTTGTAGTTTTAGGTTAAATTTATACTGAAATATGGAAAATTCTGAAGGGTTCACAAACTTTCAAGCACTACTTTGCTTGTCACAGTAAAATTGCATTTTTTACATGCAATTGTGTAAGAATTACTGAAAGGAAACATGGTACTTCCATAGTAAGTACAACTTTAGGTCTACATTTTGGGTTGTTATGATATTCTGTAGACAAATCATATTTCGGTCTCTATAGAAAACTATGATGTTGCCCATATTAAACAGAATCCATAAAAGGATTGGTTCACATTCACACTGTGCTCTACAGCGAGTACTATGACCCCTACTAGAGCCCTGATGGAGCCATTCACTATAATGAGGCAGACATTCATGTTGTACTTCTTCTGGCCTCCATTTTAGCAGTGTTCTTTTTTAGACAGCCGCAAAAGTGTGGTAGACTAAACTTTTGAGTCACCTACAAAGACGATCACTGACGCTACAAAGGCCAGATGAAATACAAAATGCTTCTGTCTGCCTCATTATAATAAATGGCTCTATCCGGGCTCCTGTAGAGGTCTCTGTTTGAATTCTGTTTTTCGGGGATTTTGACAAAAACACAAACGCAGTACTTGGCATAGCAGAGTACAGTAAGAATGTGCACCAGGCCAAGGTTTAGTCTCTTTGTGAGTAAACTGTATTACTTTTCATGCACCTATTGTGTTACAACCAATATTAAAGCCCAGAGCTCTGAAAACCACATATTTTAATGATGATCAGTCAATCTGAGGCCCCAACAGTAAGGTGACGTATGGACAGAAAGTCATCCCTTCCGGTCCTGCTAAAGAGCATTGGAATGGGGATATTTATGTAAATTTTGAAAAGTTCTGGAAAACCCTTTTAACTTTTTTCTATTTCTCATGAAAACACAGGAGACAGATTTCAAAGAATTGGTCAGTCACAGGTCAGAGGTTACTAGAACTGGGAAGGTGGCCAGATTCTCCTACACTTCTACAGGCCAAGACATAATCTATAGATAGCATTTCCTTATTATGCAATATACGTAAAACAACAAGCACATTGACTCTACCCCTAGGCGAGAACGGGTTACTATACCAAGCAGGATGCAGAGGACCCAAACCACATTGACTCACTATGTGAGTGACTCAGGGCCAGATGGAGACAATGCAAGATCAGGCTTGATAGTCCCTGCATTCCTGAGTTTATCATCACCGCACATTAAAAGAATTCCAACATATCTGAACAATAGAAGAGACGCAGTGCAGGAGACTTCTATCACAGGCAGCGCTAATGAGCTCTAGAAGTGTGGAGCCCTGGGCTTCTACTGACCACAGATAAACACAGAGCTGCCAAAATTATTAGCCTACAGCACTTGCTTTTCATGCTGTTGTAAGTGCACACCCCTATGGTAGACAACGCATGTCAAAGTAATCTGGTATGAATAAAGGGCATAGGCTTTGGTTGTAATGGATTGCTTTGTGGTTTCAAGCATTACACATAACTCTGTGATGACAACTGGCTGCCATTTTCTTACGGTGGCCGATTATCTGGAATGAATTACTATCGTTCCCAATAATCGGCTTGTGTATCAACTGGTCATTAAGGAGAACGCTTGTTGTTCCGGTGAAAAGATTTTTAAGCTTGTTTAACGATGTACAATACAAAGTTATATTGTGGTACTGTGTTAGCCAGAAAGCCAGTTAGCTCCTGCCTGAAGAAGGAGTCTCTGTGCTCTGAAAGCTTACATATACAGGTGCATCTCACTAAATTAGAATATCATCGAAAAGTTAATTTACTTCAGTTCTTCAATACAAAAAGTGAAACGCGTATATTATATAAAGTCATTACAAACAGAGTGATCTATTTCAAGTGTTTATTTCTGTTAATGTGGATGATTATGGCTTACAGCCAATGAAAACACAACAGTCATTATCTCACTAAATTTGAATAATTAACAAAAAAACACCTGCAAAGGCTTCCTAAACGTCTAAAAAGGTCCCTTAGTCTGTTTTAGTAGGCTCCACAATCATGGGGAAGACTGCTGACTTGACAGATGTCCAGAAGGCAGTCATTGACTCCACAAGATCCCAGAGTTCCAATTTTCATTTGGAAATCAAGGTCCCAGAGTCTGGAGGAAGAGTGGAGAGGCCACAATCCAAGCTGCTTGAGGTCTAGTGTGAAGTTTCCACAATCAGTGATGGTTTGGGGAGCCATGTCATCTGCTGGTGTAGGTCCACTGTGTTTTATCAAGACCAAAGTCAGCGCAGCCGTCTACCAGGAAATTTTAGAGCCCTTCATGCTTCTCTCTGCCGACAAGCTTTTTGGAGATGGAAATTTCATTCTCCAACAGGACTTGGCACCTGTCCACACGGCCAAAAGTACCAATACCTGGTTTACACAACAGTATCACTGTGCTTGATTGGCCAGCAAACTCGCCTGATCTTAACCCCATAGAGAATCTATGGGGTATTGTCAAGAGGAAGATGAGACACCAGACCCAACAATGCAGACGAGCTGAAGGCTGCTATCAAAGCAACCTGGGCTTCCATAACACCTCAGCAGTGCCACAGGCTGATCACCTCCATGCCACGCCTCATTAATGCAGTAATTGATGCAAAAGGCGCCCCGACCAAGTATTGAGTGCATTTACTGAACATACATTTCAGTAGGTCAACATTTCGGATTTTAAAATCATTTTTCAAGCTGTTGTTATAAAGTATTCTAATTTACTGAGATAATGACTTTTGTGTTTTCATTGGCTGTAAGCCATAATCATCAACATTAACAGAAATAAACACTTGGAATAGATCACTCTGTTTGTAATGACTCTATATAATATATGAGTTTCACTTTTTGTATTGAATAACTGAAATAAATTAACTTTTTGATGATATTCTAATTTAGTGAGATGCACTTGTATATATTTTTTCTGGTTAGCCAATAAAGGTATCACTCCCAGAATACTTTTGTCATTTTTGGGCATAAAAGTATTTACATTAAGCTTGCTTAAAAAATCGTTGTTCTCAGCAGCACATCGTCTTGTGCTGCCGAGAACAGCTAGAGTCTATCCTAGAATAATCATATTACCGATCGTTCTGTTCAGTGCAGTCAACCGTGAACGGCTATTAGACCACCAATCAGCCTCCTTCACTATCACCTTTGCACACACTTATTAGACACTTTAATACAAAAGATAGTGTTGGAGTCCAGTCATTGTGGCCAAAGTACATGTATTGTTTCTTGAAACATTAGGAAGTTAGAGTCTAAAAAAAATTGTAAGATGTTTTATTTTTAATACAGATTGTGGTAGTAAAAAAATGGCAAAAAAACCTTTAAAAATACATTTAATGCAAAAACCTGATTTAATCAGTAGAACATTTCCTGGTGATAGTTTCCCTTTAAGACCAAATTAAATTGTGCGTTTCAGCAGGAAAACCATTTTGTCTTAAAAACTGCCCCGTCTGTTCTTCTGTTATATTTTCAATATGAATTATTTCATTTCATTTTGGAAAGAATCACCGCAAAACAGGGCAAGAAAAATTCCCTGCGTACTCAATGACACCAGCATGGCTCCTCTGACCATACACATTCTTCATAAGTGATTCATACAGACTTGAACAATGGGTAAATTCTAGACCCGACTAATTAGTGTGTGATTCAGTGCCAGTCGGGCATAGTGATTTTCTTTAAAATCAGTGTTTAATCCTTCATTTCCTAAGGATTAAATATTTAAAAAATAATTCACATTTTTTTATATAACAAACCTCTTTTTGAGGAACATGATCTACACCCGCTACATAGCTATAGACATGGCTGACTAGTCATCGGACTGGCGGAGAGAAAGTATTTGGAAGGATCATGCAGTTGTTGCTGGTTTTAGGCGCTCAGCCCTTTACTTCATGTGTATGTGAGGCTGGAATGTAGGAACATATTTGCAGCTGCTCATTGCTCTCGAGTTCACTGCACTCAGAGTCAGAAAAAGTCTTGGCACTACATGAAACAACCGGACACTTGAAACATATTTAAAAGAAAAAAAAAATCTCGATTTATTAAGAATAAATTGCTAATCCAGTTATGATTGCTAGATTCTTAGTACTGTCTTCACTAATGAGCACAATAGTTCATAGAGGTGATGGCGGATCTTTAAATGTTAGATTCGGAATTTTTATTTGTCAGTGGTAGATGTGGAAATCTGAAAAGCAAATCCTTGCTGCATGAATGTGGACGCAGAATGCCTATGAGCTGAAGGCACCACATTTTAGGCCTGATGCAAATGGCAGTATGAAAAATAAGTACCATACACCATGCCTCCCAATCGTCCCAGATCCAGCGGGACATTCCAACATGTGGGGAGAGAGGTGTTGGGGAATGTATGTTGGCATTTCTAGGATTAATATAAGGGTGGAGCTGAGAGGATCAGTTCTTTGTACGGTGAAGCCGGCATCATAATATGTATGTGGTACAATGAAGGCTTCAAACAATGGGAGTACTGTGGGGGCATCTTACTATGAGGGGTGAGGACTTTGGGGGCATCATAATATGTAGGGCGACAAAGCTGGCATCATATTGTGTAGAAGGAGATGTCTACTCCCATGCACCACTCCATCGTCCATGTAGTCTTGGTGCAACTCCCCACAGTGTTGCCAGATCATTAAAAATAAAGGAAGGTCCAAGGAACCAGACGTTCTCCTCTTATTATATTTGGTGTGAAAAAGGGCCTATATTGGTCGAAAAATTGTTTGTATTTTTTACCTTTTATATGCTTTAACCAATAAAGAGATCCCTTACAGGAGAATGTCTGGTGCCTTGGACCTTCCTTTATTTATATTGTGTAGGGGGCATCATAGTGAGAGGGGAACCGCAACTTCTAACTGACCAAAAGTCAGAGGTAACGGTCACAGGCTCTCAATGGAAGTCTATGAGAGCCTCGTCTCGTTCTGGCCTCCTTTTGGCTCTCATAGACTGACATTGAGATCACCCAGCAAACACTGGAGCGATCCAGCAGGTCACAACCTACAGAAGACCACCAGAGAGCCACAGATAACAGATGAAGACGGCGGCTGGTAAGTATACCACTAAGGGCAGGAAACTTAGATTAGTGACACCACTCCAGAGCTGCAATAAAAAAACCACTGGAGTGGAATAATTTTAGTCTATGAAAGCTGCCTTACGTTTATGCTCCACATTTATGACTCCATTTGGAGGTTCTGTCTGACTCCCATTTTTCGGGATTCAGACTGAACTCCTGATGAAACCATTTAGTACAATGAGGCAAATGGAGTCCAAGGTCTGTAACACTGTTTGGCCTCCTTCTTGGCGGTGTCCGTCCTTTTAGCCGGGCACAATAACATAGTATGCTGTGGTAATGCTGAAACAGAGGAGAAATGTAAGATCCCAGGGATGTCCTCTAGAGCATCGCCCTGATATACTGAGCGTGTCTACTTTCCAAGCTGTTTATAACAGCAGATTTCCCCTCGAGCGTTCACCTGAAGGACGGGTTTATTGTGCATATACGGTTGATAATAATCGCTTTCATTGCTTTGCGCAATGTCAATACTTCGCCCATGGCTGTTAGGTGGAGTATTCTCAGAATAATTTTGTGTGAAGCTCACTTGCAGCGATCCATATAAATGAACCTGTCGTATTGTGTGATATTAGCCAAGGATTGTGACATTACTGCATCAGATCAGCCTGTGGGAACAAAGTCAATGTCAAAGACCATAGCTAGATGACATGTCGTCGTCTGGAAAATGAAAAGATTGGTTGTGTTTGGTGTGAGGGATAAGGTCTGTTAGTAATCTTATAATAACCAATTTCATTAATTACCAAACATACATGGATTTCTATTACGCCCACAGATTTATAGAGTTTTGGCTGTCAACTTCTTTAAAGAGTTTGTCCACCTTTGTTCCCAGTTATACCCATGATCTTATTTCCTTGTCTTGTGCATGGTCATACATTGCAGATTCACTGTTATAGGAAGATAGCCTAAAGGCATATTCACGTATTGTGGTGAGAATAAGACCAAACCCTTTTTCGGAGCCTAAGGGTGCATTTACACCAGGCACTTTTAAATTGTGTTAAAGTACCACAGATCGGTAAATGGTGGTCGTGTAATAGCAGACAGACCCCTCTTCAGTTGTGCACTGAACGATCTGTAATTGATCGGTCAGTCCTCATGGGCTGCTATTGTTCTTGGCAGTACGAGTCCTATTTACACAGAACGATCATTTCAGAAAAAAAGATAATTTCACCTGACGAACAAATGGCTCATTCTTTGGGTGATCAGCAGTTGGTTTACATAGCAATATTATTGTGAGATCAATGGTCCCAGAAATTCTCATTCAAGATGGTCTTGCAGGGCAAATGAACACATTAGATTCAGTACTGTGGGATCATCCTACAGTCTATTGTGTATGGTAGACACCTAACTTTTCCCAAAATATAATATCGGAAGAGAAAAGGATACAGCCTGTTGAATTTCAGCGGCTGATCCTTTTGTTTTCCCAGGAGGAATAATCTGGCAGCGGCTCTCTCGTAGAGAACACGGGAGAGTTCTGCTGATCTGAGGGTTCCCGTGTATGGGGGAGTTGGGAGAAATAGCTGTCGTTTGCCCGACTGCTTTATAATGTGTATTGGGACCCTTATAGGAAACCAGAATATAGGTGAAATTTATAAACCTATAGTGATCATGAAACTCATGCAGATGAAGGATCAGGCTAGAGCTATGTGTGGCACGTGACATAAAGATGGCATCTAGTGATTGGTAAGTGGGTTGTATTTCCTTCTGTGACCCATCAGAACATAACCTTTGCAGAAAATCTAACAAAGTTGGATGTTTGGTCGCAGGTTGCAAATTTTGTGTGACTTTAGCTCTTTTGGCTGCATTGTAAGTTGCGTGTGACTTGCAACTCTCATGCGACCTGTTTAGCTGATTTTTACAACCAGTTCTCGGTCTTTCACCAGAAAGTCTCAGACAAGTCTTACAAGTGGTTCTGGACCTGCTGCTCGTGTGAGACTTACAGCACTAGGGTTTATATTAAGCTATGGCTATAAGTCCCTGGTAAATATATTGATGTTACCTTTACTGGAATAACACTATACCCAACACCTTCTGCAGACAAGAATGGCGCTGTCTCTGGACAGAGTGGTGGCTCTTCTTTCTTCTCTGTCCTGAGTGACCATGTGGAAGAACAAATGTACCGTGAAGTACAGAACGTAATGTTATGACAGGATTAGGTTTTTACGATTATGCAGGACCATTAAGAAAATTGGCCTTGCCATTCTTCTAATACTGGTATCTAGTTAGCCAATTTAATCATGACGTCCATGAAGCAGCTGTGCACTGGGCACAGAGAATAATTCCCCAGATCTCTGTTTCTATATCACAACCTAGTCAGTTTTGGCAGGGAGTAACGCCGTCAATGACTTACAATAAGTGCTTGGTCAAAAAGTAATGTGGTGGTGTTGACTTGGAGGAAACCACATGTTTAATTCAATAAATCACCCATTCATGCTCCTACTTCCGGACGATGAACAGTGTAAGGAAGAAGGAGCCCTCAGACGTCCATTGTCTCCTTCTCCAAACACGTAGAGTAGCAGCCGACTCAATATGTAGAGAAGTGGGAGCTGTTCATGGCGCAGAGTAGTGCAGAGATCCAGCTGTGAGGCTGCCCGACATCACACAGACATACACAGGAAGGACCAGCACAGTACACATAGGGGCCGGCATCTACACTGGGTCACATCCTCTCCTTAACCTGTATACATGTATATATTTGTATCAATATATATAATATATATCACTGGTGGATGGATTCAGAAGAGGGTCTCTGTGCAAGAACAGAATATGGGCCCTTTGCAGTCCAGTAGCTCATCATAATGCACAATGTCACCTGTTTTGAAGCCCCCTTACCTCTTGGGCCCTTGTGCGGCTGCACAGATTGCACCAATGACATGTCCGCCCCTGTTCTACATATACATATATATATGTATACATACACTGCACGATTTGCATGCAAGCTGCTTGTCGGCTGTCATTTAATGACCTGTAATAGATTGTTTGATGCTGTGCACATACACTGCAATTGGTCTCGGCAGCACGTCTTGTTTACACAGGGCGGTGTGCAGCATAGTACGATGATCTTTGTAGCACAAAAGATCATTTCTCCTGATAAATGTACGTTTTGCTGATTGGTCGGTTGATTGTCAGCCTGTTTAGACTGCTTGATTATTGTGAAATCAGTGTGTCATAAGGATACAGCGACAGAGAGGGGCCAGGCGATCGCAGCATCTGGTTTCATGAACTCCTGCACTGGTTAGAACTGCTTCACCATCATATTAAACAGTGCAGGTTTTTCCTTGCTAGCAGTGCAAGGGTTAATGTGTTTAGTTGAAGCTCCTGGAATTTTCCTACTTGGATTGTCTCAGCTGTTCAGTGTTGGCCACTCCCCTCTGCTATATATGCTGGCCTCTTGCACTTAGGAATAGCCAGTGTTAGTTCTTATTGCCTGGTGTGGAGATGGAGATGTAGTCTGTGGTTGGAGTTGGCATTTGGAGATTTGCCCAGGAGATTGTTGCTTAGCGTTTTTGTGTGCACATCCTCTTCCTCTCCTATTTGGTTTCTCCTTTCTTTAACTCCCCGGTGTTCCACTCTGTTGTTTGAAGTGTGAATTTTGTATGGTTGGTATTTTCATTTATCCCTGCCAGTAATCCCCTTGTTTGTCTGGTTAGTGCATTCCTATACACTTCAGCTTCCACCCTCCCTGGGGGGTGGGGAAAGGGGACAGATACAGGTTAATTTAGGAGTTTAGTAAGGCATGTGAACCCGGTGTCTCCACCTTCAAGAGTAATCCGGGGACAGGAATAGACTAGGGCGCCCCTAGTTCTAGGGACCTGGTTAGCGCCTATAGACGCTAGGAATTGCATGACACCGTGTTCGTTCATATAAATGGGTTTTATTGCTGACATTGATTTCACTAAAGTGGTGTCCCAGAAGAGTAGCTTAGTAGTTTCTCTTGGCTGTCAAGCTCTCTGCATGTGGCCCTAGCATATCATTAGGAAGTTAGGGCCAATCGCACAGAACCCATTCATCTCTGCACACAGTGAACAGGGCTGAGTTGCAGTTCCCTCACAGCTCCCTTTTATTAGACTTTATGGCTTATTATTCAGTGTTGTTTAAAGGGATTATCCAGGACTATATATTTTTTACTATGGGCCTAAAAACTAACATTAGTTAAAGGTCGTCCATATCTGCTGATTTCAGAGGGATCGACCAAAGGTCTAATGTGCATGAGGGCCTCCTGGCTGTCCCCTGACAGAGGTGTCTGGCTATGGCTCTTATGGTGAACTCCGGAAAACTTCACCGAGTGTTCATGTGTACAGGGGAGTCGGGAGCGATAGCATTTGGCGGAATGATTGTGCTATCTAATGTGTATGGGGGCTTTAAAGGAGTTGTCAGGTCAAAACCGATAAGTCTGCAGTCACTCTGTGTGACTGAAGACTTATGAATCCCCCCAGCACTTGCACTGTGCACTGCGAGGATTCCCCAGGAACGGAGGGTATGTATGAGTTATACATACTCCTGGCCAGTGGGCGCGGCTTCCTTCCCATACATTTGTATGGAGCGAGGCCGCGCCCTGACCAGTGACGCGGACATCCAGTTGGCGCGTCAGATTAGAGAGCGCGGCCTCGCTCCATACAAGTATATGGTGAGCAATGCTGCGCCCACTGGCCGGGAGCGTGTATAGCTCATACATACCCTCCGTTACCGGGTCTTAAACTGGCGAATCCCCAGTGCCTGCGCTGGGGTATTCATAAGTCTGCAGTCACACAGAGGGACTGCAGACTTATCGGTTTTGACCAGACAACCCCTTTAAGACTAATGCTCATTTGCTGGAGACTTATCACTCCTCACCGCCCTATACTCATGCACACTCGCTTCAGCACAGCATGCACCTCTTCAAAATGTGGAATAAATCACTGCCAGATGGTGGCTTTTCTCCCTTGAAAACAAAGGATCAGGCATGTTTAAATTCACTATGCCCAGTCATTTTTTCCCATGACAGTTGTCAGCTGAACTGCTGATGTGTATGACATTAGATGGTCAGCCAGTCCCATCAGATTCCTCCCACACTGGTGTATGTGTTGGTAGTTTTCTTGTTTCTTTTTTTGCAGCTGTCATTATTAGCACTTAACAAATGAGAAAGGTATAAACAGCAAGAGGAGAAATCCGGGAGGCTGACATGGTATGAGGTTAGACAAGAGGTATGGGCACGGATGACTGCCCTCTGATTAATCCACTAAGCAAATATTGTGTAACTGCGCTTTCATCCACATATGACATTGAAGGACTCCTGGCAGGAAAGGAAGAAACCACAGAATCATTTCAGATGAATGCAATTTAAAGACAAGTCATTTATTTATTTGATCAGGCTCTCCAGTCTCAACACCGAGCCCGTGATTGCATTACGGTGAATGTGCAGTAAGTGGCTTATTAATGTTCAGTCGTATGCACGATGTTTACTGCATAGTGTCCGGCTTCAAATCAAAGTCAACCTGGCAACATACATAGAACCGTTCCAGAATAATTAAAGGGGCTTTCCCGTAAGCTCTGTACTTGGTTATCTATTTACCATGTGGTACTATTCAGTCGCAGAAACAGTAAGGCTGGGGCTGCATGGCGACCGCTATATCACAGAGCAATGCAAGTGAATGGGGTCGCATTGGGACACCCAGGGTACTGCGACCGCAACAAGCAAGTCACAAGATGTCCAACCGCGTCAGAGTTTTTGCAACTTACTTGTCGCAGTCTCAGTACCGTTGCATTGTAATTCACTTAAAGTGGTTGAACAGTATTGGGCAATTCCTGCTTAAAGGTATTCTGTCACCAAGTTTTTGCTATGTAATCGGAAATCCTACGATGTATCAGTTACTAGTCTGCTTGGTGCAGTTTTAATAGAATCCCTGTTTTATCTGTTGTAGGTGTAGTAGTGCTCAGAATGCTAAGCTCTGCATAGCCCCGCCCACACCCCTGATTGGCAGCTTCCTGCCAATCAGGGCTGGAGGTGGGGTTACACAGATTAACTGGACTGCCTGACACGTGAGATCTTGTCCTGCAGTGATAATCTCCGGCTGATAAAACACTGATTGTATTGAAACTACAGCACACAGCCTAGTAAATTAAATTAGGATAACTTTCTCTGTATTATGCTGCTCTCAGATTAAATAGAAAAAAACCTGCTGACAAATTCCCTGTAATTACCTCAGGGCCCCTTATAAAATTATACTCACCTCCAAAAGCAGCGCCGTACCTGTTGTGTAAGAGTCGCTATTCCCGAGGGTCCATTTTCCATTAGAGCAGATATCCGCTCTAACAAAATGCTAAAGGCTGCAGCCAGTCAGTGGACACTGATAAGCTGCAGTGGGTCACGTAACACAACAACGTCATCCACCAGGAGCAGCAGCACCAACATTGCCGAAAAGTAGGAGTCTGTGTACATTGTTTTTATTCATTATGGGCCCTGGAGTGATTAAGCAGGGGCTGACCATTGGTGGACATGCCCTGGCATATTGAGAGGTCCCACTGATTCTCAAAAGTGGTGCTTGTCAGGAATGGAGAGGTGGCTGTGCATGGATATTCTCTCCATACATTTCTTTGGGTGCTTCAAAAAATGGCTGGTCCTTTATTTGTCCTGAGAACCCTGCTCTCCTGTCACGTCTGATCTGATAATACTTGTATTCCAAGGCCTCAATCAGACGTCAGTGATTTTTCTCGTACTTCAAAAACAGTCTGAGTGTCAGCCCTGTTTTTTTTTTAAGCGTTTCTCAAGCTTCTCGTAACAGTCCATGAAAACCTGACAGCACATGGATAGCATTCAAGTGCTGCCCGATGTCTTCACGGACCCATACGCTTGCATGGTCGAGTTTGGACTGTGACTCAGATCATAATCGGACACATCAAAATACTCCAGAATTCTTATTTCATTTCATTCTTACTTCATACAGCACCATTACCTATCAGGGGTGGTGACAAGCATTTTTTAACTACGGCCAACAAAATATTGGAAAGAAACAAGACAATGTATTCTTATTGGCTCATCAGAAAGCACAAACAGAGATAGAAAAAGATATAGAGAGGGGCCAAAGGACCATATCTCAGGCTATATTCACACGTTGCTTTTTGCTGCTGTTTTTCTGCAGGCAAAACCTGCTCTCTTGGCAGTAAAGAAGCTGCTTACAAAAGGCAGGGTTTGCTGCTTTTCTGTTGCGTTTTTTGCTGGGTTTTTCAGGACACCAACGTTCAGCTCAAGCACGAACAATACAAAATGTTAGGCCACCAATGCAAAACCTTAAAACATTTTTGGGGAAAAAAAGGACAATTTGAACAAATTATTGAGGGGAATTTTTTTTTATGTCTGAAAAACTAGTGACTATTCTCAACAAAAAAGCTGGATTCTTGGATGAAGCGCAGCCATAAACCGAGGTTACATGAGTTTATGAAAAAATACACAACTGTAAGCGTAAAAACAGCAGGGGGAAGTTGAATTGGTCTGGCATTGTTTACTTAACACATTGATAAAGCAATGAGCTGGTAGGGCATTGTTTACTTTCACACATTGGTAGGGCATCGAGTTGGTCAGGCATTGTTTACTTTTACACATATGACTAATTTAATTAAACTGTACTAACATCCATGCTCATGTGAGGAGTCCAAGACATTATTGTTTAACCTTGGGAAAATCACAAAAATAAATGGGTTTCACATCCTGCTGTACCTGTGTTTTGTTTTTCACCAAAAACTGCTGCGTTTTTGCACTTACTCATTGCTTTCTATGGGTGAAAAGTATGATGAAAAAATTGCATTTCATGCAGGAAAAATAACAAAGCATGTGCATGAGATTTCTGAAATACTGTAAAAAGATGGTTTTAATTTGCATTAAAAAACACAGCAAAAAGGTAATGTGTGAACATAGCCTTAGTTAATAAACCTTAACACAACTTGCAGTCTCGTGCTGGGTGGTACAATTTACCATTTAACAACCCGGACCAAAGAATTTTTAGTGTGTTAACCAGTGAGCAAATCTGGAGCTAGGGGTCTTCAGTTGCCCAGCATCCTCTTTGCTCACAGGTTTCTTCAGACAAGCAATATTTTATCTAATAAATGGGGAGCAGGCGGAAGTAAAGTACCCAAAATTCCTGCCAGTTGTGAGTTTAGGAAATATAATCATGAACAAGCCCATTAATTCTTTAATAACTAGCAAATTCAATAATGTGAAGCAAAAGGCATCAGAGTTCTATAAATGATTAATAATAATAGCGACGGTATATCCCTAATAAATGTTTTCCTAATGCTAATCAGTCCCTAGTAATAAATGTTCCTTTCATTCAGTCTTGCTATCTATATTTGTTCCGTCATATTTATTGGAGAAGGTCGTCCAATCTCTAATTCAGTCACCTTCAAAACGTGTATCTCTGTAAGGAAGAAACCCGGCAGCGATGCAGATCTACTTTGTAATGAAGCCAACGCTGAGCAGACATTGCAGAGAGTTAATGTTTAACATGTTAGTGGACAGGTGCGTTCACCAGCTGCTGTATGTGCATCATAAGGAACATGTGTAGGGCACTTCTGTAAGCGTTCAGCCGTGTAACTAGTATTGGCCTAAGCACAGAACATATGTGGGGCTGTGAGTGTAATGTTACTTTTTATTTAATACACATATGTTTGACCAAAAATATATACACTAGTGTTCACTTGAAAAATAAAAATTGAAAAATATCATACCTAATTTTATCACCAAAATATGCCCTTTAGAATGCAAAATGTCATAAACTCCACCACTTCAAAGTCAGAATTAGGAGACAAAGTATCAAGACTATTATGATTTAAAGGGAGATACTCATCCCATTCTGACGGTATAAACTAAGCACAAAGCCTATTAGAGGATTTGGCCATGTAAAAATTACGCCTTTAGTTCTCTAATTGCTACCTCCGTTCTGCACGAATTGAAGTGTAATCAAATACATTAACTAGGGTGCTCAGTGCACCCTGGGTGTGGCCAAGAGGATCCTTGCACTGCTGCGTCCAGTGGTTCTGCATGTCCCACCTCCCTCATTGGTGATTGACAGCGCTAGCATTGGATTCCTCTGCAGACATTGCCTGCCCCAGTAATGGAGGTGGGGACATGCAAAACCAGTGGGCAGAACAATGACCAGAGCAGTTTAGCCACACTAAGGGGGCTCCAAGCAGCCTCATTAGCACATTTGATTAAACTTCAGTTTTACTTATTAGAACACAAAAATTTTGATTTTTATAGAAATATACATGGCGCTCATTGAAATCAATTTTTAAAAAATGGATGATGAACCATCACGATTTACCAGTTAGATTACAAAGTACACGGACATGGAATGGTCTATTGGTATTCCTTAATGAAACTATGGAGATGTTTGCTACTTTGTATTTGGCACTGTGTGACTTTTTCTTCCATGGGAGAGTGTTTGGAACCACAATTGTGGGTGGAATGTGGTGGTCTTTTACCCAGAGATGGGTCTCATAGAGTCTCAGACGATTTCTCCTCTCCTCTCACAGAGAGATTAGCCCTAGTAGCTTTGAACTTGACCATTCTGACCTCTGTCTTTGTTACAAGATACTTCACATTCCTTGACTAGCGTTGGCTAAACTATTAATATTTCACAGTGTTACATTACTCCTCTGAGTTTTGGAGCGATTTTAATGTTTGTTTTACAGATGCATTCATTTATGGTAAGAGGGAAGACTGCTCCCATTACCTCCTACATAATTAAAATGCTCAGCTGTGCAAAATAGAAAGTTTATTACTTGTATGTTTTCTCTGAACGGAGTTATCTGTAATTAAAACAAATGGTGGTGACTGGTCTCCTTACTGATGTTTAGCTCCTGGAATATCTCTATTCCTCCATGTATATGTGATCATGTAAACTAGCGCCTATCAGCTCTGGCGCTACTACAACTCCAAGCATTAGGCTCTCGGTGCTCGCTGAGAAGAATAGTTTCACCACAGCTGGATAGTCGCAGATTCCCAAAAATATTTTCATTGATGTTTTTACATTTCTTTGTTTTGCAGAATGTATTGGCCAAAGCTCTGTATGACAATGTCGCGGAGTCACCGGATGAGCTATCCTTTAGGAAGGGGGATATCATGACGGTGCTAGAACGAAACACTCAAGGTCTAGAAGGCTGGTGGCTTTGTTCTCTACATGGAAGACAAGGAATTGTCCCTGGAAACAGGCTGAAAATTCTGGTGGGAATGTATGATAAGAAGCAAGGAATGGACCAGAGCCAACAGAAACCTCAGCAGCAGCAAGCCCAGCAGCAGCCACCTCAAACTCCATTGCCTTATAACAATCAAAGTGTCTACAATGTTCTCCCCACCAATCAGTTCCCCCCAATGCACTCATCTTTCCAGAGCCAGAGTGCAGATAGTGTTTACTTGGTCCCAACAGCACCTAAAGGACAGCAAACACATTACCAGACCCCACAGGGGTCTCCGCATCCTGGTCAAACAACTCCTTCTAAGCAATCTACTATGTTTCAGAACCATCTACCCCAACATCAATTCACAAATCAAGACATATATCAGGTTCCCCCATCCATGAATCCACCGCAGGAGCTCTACCAAGTGCCAGTAGGATCCACCAGCCCACCTCAGTCTCAGGACATTTATCAAATTCCACCTTCTGCAGGGACAGGACAAGATATCTACCAGGTGCCACCATCAATGACCACATCTCAAGAAATTTATCAAGTGCCACCATCCATGGATATGAGAGGAGGAGAACTCAGAAAGCCACCAGGAAAGGTACAGCACACATCATTCTTGCACTTAATTCTTTATTCTTTGTGCGACTTTTCTTGAAGTATCCCTAATCTTCTAAGTCTTTCACATTATGTTCCTCATTATGTTCCTCATAGTCTACTTTCTGTGCACCAATTCTAAGATCAGCTTAAAAGATAAAGGACATAAAAATATAGACTGTGGTTCTTTTGTCTGTATAGGTCTGCCACATTGTCTGTGTTTCTAAAGGATCAATCTGGCCGTAAATGTTGTGTCAGACTAATGAGCATTAAAGATTAGGCGCTTGACGCGGCACCACTGAATGATATCCATTAGCTATTGATCCACCAAAAATGAGCTTTGATCGAACTGCAGCCTGATAATCCCCTGCCTGGAGGGGATGAATGTATGTTAAAAAAGTAGCCCACTATAGTGGGTCAGAGGGTGCCTAAAACTATGGTCGATCTTGTTGAGAACTAATTCCTACTGAGAACTTTTAGATGCAATATTCTAATAATTGTCGAAATGTCTAATTTTCTAGAGTAAAATCTGAAGACTGGACTTTATGTCACAACTTATTTAATTTTATTTATATTATTCAGTAGTATTTCTTCTTCCCTTTGCCTAATGTTTGGCTAGACACTTAGGGTTAATCTTGTCCTTTACAATAATCACAATGACAATCCACTGTAATCACTGTGGCGGCTTTTTGCCTCCACCGCAAAGAAAACACCTATTCTTCCACTGGCATTTTATACAAACTGCCCCCTCTTAGTCTGGGTGGGCTGCATTTGAGACTGCAACTATTTTTTCAAAAATTATCAGACTGCATTCTTACAACCATTTAGCACTAAAATATTACCGCAATCTAGATACTAAAGGGACTATTTTATTTCTTTACTATGGGTCACGGACCGCTCCTGCTAGTGATTCTGCTGCTTCACGTCAACAGAGCAGCTCTTCCTCTTCTGGACTGTTCTGTTGATGGGGCGTGATTGCCGGCATCATGTTGATTGACAGCCGGCTCCCTGCAATTGTGCAGCAGGGAGCTGGCTGTCAATCAGCATGACATTTGCAATCACACCCTATCAGCAGAGCGGAAGAGAAAGCCGCAGAATTTCTGGCGGGAACGATCTCTGACCGCTCTGTGCTGGTGGAGGCTGGTAGTTAGCAACTGCCTGCTTGTTAGTTCTTAAGCCCATAGTAAAAAAAATAAAATAGTCCTGGATAACCCCTTTAAGAGATATGTAATATCGTGCAAAAATGCTGTGACGGCACAAGGCGTAAAGGAAGCTTAGCAGTTTGGTGGATGAAAACTACTGCCGACTGTGCAAGATAGGTGATCTGTAATGCACAACGCCAAGTGACTGCGGGATATTTAATAACAGTTTCCTAGGGTTTGTGCAGTAAAACCCTGCCCCCTCCTTCCTGGAGGCCACTAGAGCTGTCACTCAGGAGCAGAGGGGAGGAGTTAGACACTTCACTATTAAGGAACGTCCAGCAGGCACTTACTGTAGCTTCATGGTTTCCTGGTCACCACAACTAAGAGCATGAAAGGGCCATTGCAAATGCCTTATCTGTCAAAACGGATGAAAGAATACAGGATATGCATTTGCTCCTGTGTTCTACTATGTGTAGATTGAATGTAGCTAAGCTAGAATGGTATATATATATATATATATATACACATATATATATATATATATATACACTGTGTGTGTGACTGAGCCTTCACGTGTCCTCCTTGCTCCATAGCTCAGTCTTTCCTCCTGGTGGCTCTGCTGGACCTGCAGCTTTGCTCCATATCATGGCCGCCCTGACCTCTTGCCCACAATCATCCACATTTCTGAGATGTTTTGCTCAGTTTATGGAGTTGTTTTCTCACTTGTGAAGATTACACTTCTGGATTTGTTGATATCCGAGCACTATCGAAGCGCTGCATTATAAACATCCTCCAGGCAATTTTCATTTTATCTTTGCACGTCCATGATAATCTGTTTCTGTATTAACAATTACCCAAAGGATACAGAGTAAATAAGCCGCACATTCATCATGTCCCTGCCTGCAGTACTGTGGGTAAGCGTTCTGCAGGCTGACAAGCACCTGCCCCTTCCCTCGGTGTTGGGGTCGCCCCTGGAGCGGGGTCCTGTTGGGGAACGACCATCATTATGCTGGGTATCACACAACACTGCTGCTTGCTGATCACTGTGCAGCAGGAGGTGGAGTTTTTTCATTTTTTATATTGTTGTCCAGCATAGAAAGTTATGAAACTTTGCAAATCAATTTATTAGGGAAATTGACATCATTCCTGTAATAAAAAATTGCATGTATGTGGATTCCAAACCCCTGCTTTTCCCCAGTCTATTTTCCTACCTTTAGCTTCATTGATATAAGAATGTAGTCATTTGGAGTACAGATGATGGCAGTGATGGGTCAGCACTTGTCACCTCTTCTGAGTGTTTGGCTTATCAGTACAATCTCCTGCAGTATCCCCAGAGTTAATGAGAGACATGTGCTGAGCTGTCCCATCAGTGCCATCATCTGTACTCCAAATCTGTATGTTCTGGTATAAATGCTGCTGAAGGCAAGTAAACAGACTGGTCAGAAGCAGAGATTTCGAAGCCACTTACATGCAAGAATGAAGATAAAAATTCAAATAAAGTGATTTGCAAAGTTTTGTAACTTTCTATTCTGGACAAAATAATTTTTTTTTTTTAAAACGTGAAAGTTTAGTTACTCTTGAAGAGTAATCCGTGCTGATCGTATAATTTGTGGGACTAAAAATCATTTGTCCACACACAACGATACAAGGAAAGCTGTCAATCACTCTGTGGGGTCGCGGCTAAACAGGACTCCTAACTCTCACTTCTAGGAGTCCTGCCAGAAATTTCTCTATTTTTTACTTAAAAAATTCTCCAAATCATATTACCCTGTATATTCTAAAGCTCTGCTTCTCTCCCATTATTATCGATTGCCTTCAGATAAGGCAGCATGCATTACCTGACAGATAAAGTCACCTTAATAGTATTAATCGGTCTGAAGTTATGATTGGTCACAGTAAGCTGTTGAGTTGCATTGGGTTTTGTAGCTATATGGTCAGATTCCTGGATTTTAAAGGGGGAGTCTCCACTTAGAATTTTAGCACCTATTAATAGGATGTGTGATAACAACCCCACCGCACCAACTGGGCAATGGCTAGTACGGGCGAGTACAATGCTCGGCTATCTCTGGCAGTCCCATACACAATGAATTGATCTGTGACGCACATGTGACGCTAGGGCTCCTTTCACACCTGGCTCTTCTGAGTCCCCTTCCCAGAATAGGTGGGTCACCTGGACCAGTTATTACCTCTCCCTTTGATAGCAGATAAGGGGTTATCCCAATTTAGCAAGTTAAGTCCCATCCGGACTTTATGAAAGAATTTTCTTTATTTTTCATTGATACTTTGTATTCATTGAAGTCAAAACAAGGACATAAAGTAAAGCTCCTGAGCCCCAAACAAAATCTGTAACAGCACCCATAACCGGCCAGGTGCCACTTCTGACACTGATGTCTTCCCTGGAAGAGGGACCTTTGGACCCCCTAAGCCACCATGGCCCTGTGGCAGCCGCTACCTTGGGACCTCCATAATCAGAGTCCTTTCTTCTGTCACACAGACAGACATATCCACTGCCACATATTTGCCAGACTTTTCACAATTTTTTGGAAACAGTCCCATTAAATGTGTAGTATCCGTGCTGAAAAGTGTAAGAGTTTGCACAACCCCCAACCACTAATGGGCGTTTCTGGCCTGGATCGGGGCAGGACCAGATGTTGGTAACGGCCATCTGATAGCAATGTAAAGTTTGGCCACAGAACAAGAATGTTGTATTGTTAGCTAAGATACAATAGAAATAATACTTTATAATGATGCCTTTATGGGCTACACGCGGATTACACTGCAGTCTAACCCAGAAGTCCGCCGTAGTAACGTACAGGCCAGGAATAGGCCCATGTTGTATGTATTTCCATAACCGAAGCCTTGTGTATCTGACATAGAGAAGAAAATACAATGTAACCATCTGATTGTCCTCAGAATGTCACCCCCAAGTACCAATTAATTATATACCTCCCAATATCTAAATAAAATGTTACAATGGCTGGAAATGCATTTGTTTTTGATGGGCAAAGAGGCACAAGCCACCGATATTCTGCTCTCACAGGGGCTTATTAACTGGGGGATCAAAGGATCGGAAAGGTGGAAATTCAATCCAAGATTGGGACACCGCAGTCACATAAGATAGTCATCCATTCCCATTAAAATCTAAAGGTTTGGGCTCTTATGACCACCTTACAGGGGCCCCCCTGTCCCCCAGCTCCAATTTGTTTGAAAAAAAAACATCAACTGAGCTTTACCCTCCCTCCCCAGGTCCAGTGCAGAGTCCCTGGCGCTGCTGTTGTCTGACGTTGTATTACTGAGCGTCTTGTGCCGCCAACTCGGGCAGAGCCACTGTGCTCAGTTATTGGCTGCAGATGTGACAACAGCACTGCAGACAATAACAGGCACCAACACCCGTGGTAGAGACTCAGTGCTGGACCCAGGGACGGTGAGTAAAGCACCATATTTTTTTTATACAAACTGCTTTGTGGTGTGAGACACTTTTTTTTAAACCCCTGTACGAGACAAATACACAGAATAAACAACATAGAAGATGAGAACCAGCCAAAGATTTTTATTTGCAGGTTTTTGCATCCAGATTTCTCAATATAAACTGCATACATTATTAAATAGATCGTTTCGACACTACAAGGCTGGTGTACTTACTATGAAAGTCTGTCGGAATGGCTGTATAAGTTTTCTTGCTTTATTTTATGAGTCAAGGGCAAGTTGTTCCTTTTAATATCAGGAGAGAAACCTTTCAAATGGTATAATGCAGCCATTCTGACATAGATTTTCAAAGTAAGTACACCAGTCTCATCATGTCTATTTTACTAATGATTGCAGATGGCATTGTAAAATCTGGTGACAGAGACACTTTTAAGTATAATTTTTGTGTCTTTAAATATTCTTTAACTCAACAACAAGAGGTAAGTAAAAGCATCTGGTCAGTGTGGAAGGTAATAATTTACTATGTAATTACACAGGGCTGTGGGAGGAGCACCCAGAAACAAGCTGTTTTGAAGAAGTTTTCATGGAAACTTTTTTTGGATGTGTTTAAGTCTCTCTTATTTGGTTTTCTTGTTTCGTCCAGGATCTCTGCTTGTAATTACTGCCGCCTGCCAGGAAAACATACAATGCTGGCGTCTGAAAAGCCATGGAAGTGGCCTATATGTGCGTCTGCCTGTGTGCATAGACGTGTGTTCATCTCTGAAGCGATTGCAAGTGCTTTAGAGTATTTTATTCAGACTCATGCCCCGGGCAATGGCGAATGCACAGGTCCTGCACAATGGCACATAAAGTATATAATATGGCTATTAGCATGACCTCTGTCAGTGCGCAGGGGGTATGGCACAGCCACACTGGCTACTGAGTGATGTAATGGTGACACCAGTCATCTACCAGTCTAACCTCAACTGGAAAGTGACTCAAAGCCTGGGCAAAGAATCACCTGCCCGAAATCGCCATGTAGCCCTAGATGTAGAAGTACAGCGACATAGGACAAGTGCTGTCAGATATACCGGCATAGGACAAGTGCTGTCAGATATACCGGCATAGGACAAGTGCTGTCAGATATACCGGCATAAGGCAAGTGCTGTCAGATATACCGGCATAAGGCAAGGGTTGTCAGATATACCGGCATAAGGCAAGGGTTGTCAGATATACCGGCATAAGGCAAGGGTTGTCAGATATACCGGCATAAGGCAAGGGTTGTCAGATATACCGGCATAAGGCAAGGGTTGTCAGACATACCGGCATAAGGCAAGGGTTGTCAGACATACCGGCATAAGGCAAGGGTTGTCAGATATACCGGCATAAGGCAAGGGTTGTCAGATATACCGGCATAGGACAAGTGCTGTCAGATATACCGGCATAGGACAAGTGCTGTCAGATATACCGGAATAGGACAAGTGCTGTCAGATATACCGGAATAGGACAAGTGCTGACAGATATACCGACATAAGGCAAGGGTTGTCAGATATACCGGCATAAGGCAAGGGTTGTCAGATATACCGGCATAAGGCAAGGGTTGTCAGATATACCGGCATAGGAAAAGTGCTGTCAGATATACCGGCATAAGGCAAGGGTTGTCAGATATACCGGCATAAGGCAAGGGTTGTCAGATATACCGGCATAAGGCAAGTGCTGTCAGATATACCGGCATAAGGCAAGGGTTGTCAGATATACCGGCATAAGGCAAGTGCTGTCAGATATACCGGCATAAGGCTAGGGTTGTCAGATATACCGGCATAAGGCAAGTGCTGTCAGATATACCGGCATAAGGCAAGTGCTGTCAGATATACCGGCATAAGGATAGGGTTGTCAGATATACCGGCATAAGGCAAGTGCTGTCAGATATACCGGCATAAGGCAAGTGCTGTCAGACATACCGGCATAAGGCAAGGGTTGTCAGATATACCGGCATAAGGCAAGTGCTGTCAGATATACCGGCATAAGGCAAGGGTTGTCAGACATACCGGCATAAGGCAAGGGTTGTCAGATATACCGGCATAAGGCAAGGGTTGTCAGATATACCGGCATAAGGCAAGGGTTGTCAGATATACCGGCATAAGGCAAGTGCTGTCAGATATACCGGCATAAGGCTAGGGTTGTCAGATATACCGGCATAAGGATAGTGTTGTCAGATATACCGGCATAAGGCAAGTGCTGTCAGATATACCGGCATAAGGATAGGGTTGTCAGATATACCGGCATAAGGATAGGGTTGTCAGACATACTGGCATAAGGCAAGGGTTGTCAGATATACCGGCATAAGGCAAGGGTTGTCAGATATACCGGCATAAGGCAAGGGTTGTCAGATATACCGGCATAAGGCAAGTGCTGTCAGATATACCAGCATAAGGCAAGTGCTGTCAGATATGCTGGCATAAGGCAAGGGTTGTCAGATATACCGGCATAAGGCAAGGGTTGTCAGATATACCGGCATAAGGCAAGGGTTGTCAGATATACCGGCATAAGGCAAGTGCTGTCAGATATACCGGCATAAGGCAAGGGTTGTCAGACATACCGGCATAAGGCAAGGGTTGTCAGATATACCGGCATAAGGCAAGGGTTGTCAGATATACCGGCATAAGGCAAGTGCTGTCAGATATACCGGCATAAGGCAAGGGTTGTCAGATATACCGGCATAAGGCAAGTGCTGTCAGATATACCGGCATAAGGCTAGGGTTGTCAGATATACCGGCATAAGGATAGTGTTGTCAGATATACCGGCATAAGGCTAGGGTTGTCAGATATACCGGCATAGGACAAGTGCTGTCAGATATACCGGCATAGGACAAGTGCTGTCAGATATACCGGAATAGGACAAGTGCTGTCAGATATACCGGAATAGGACAAGTGCTGACAGATATACCGACATAAGGCAAGGGTTGTCAGATATACCGGCATAAGGCAAGGGTTGTCAGATATACCGGCATAGGAAAAGTGCTGTCAGATATACCGGCATAAGGCAAGGATTGTCAGATATACCGGCATAAGGCAAGGGTTGTCAGATATACCGGCATAAGGCAAGTGCTGTCAGATATACCGGCATAAGGCAAGGGTTGTCAGATATACCGGCATAAGGCAAGTGCTGTCAGATATACCGGCATAAGGCTAGGGTTGTCAGATATACCGGCATAAGGCAAGTGCTGTCAGATATACCGGCATAAGGCAAGTGCTGTCAGATATACCGGCATAAGGATAGGGTTGTCAGATATACCGGCATAAGGCAAGTGCTGTCAGATATACCGGCATAAGGATAGGGTTGTCAGATATACCGGCATAAGGCAAGTGCTGTCAGATATACCGGCATAAGGCAAGTGCTGTCAGACATACCGGCATAAGGCAAGGGTTGTCAGACATACCGGCATAAGGCAAGGGTTGTCAGATATACCGGCATAAGGCAAGGGTTGTCAGATATACCGGCATAAGGCAAGGGTTGTCAGATATACCGGCATAAGGCAAGTGCTGTCAGATATACCAGCATAAGGCAAGTGCTGTCAGATATACCGGCATAAGGCTAGGGTTGTCAGATATACCGGCATAAGGATAGGGTTGTCAGATATACCGGCATAAGGCAAGTGCTGTCAGATATACCGGCATAAGGATAGGGTTGTCAGATATACCGGCATAAGGATAGGGTTGTCAGATATACCGGCATAAGGCAAGTGCTGTCAGATATGCTGGCATAAGGCAAGGGTTGTCAGATATACCGGCATAAGGCAAGTGCTGTCAGACATACCGGCATAAGGCAAGGGTTGTCAGATATACCGGCATAAGGCAAGTGCTGTCAGATATACCGGCATAAGGCAAGGGTTGTCAGATATACCGGCATAAGGCAAGGGTTGTCAGATATACTGGCATAAGGCAAGTGCTGTCAGATATACCGGCATAAGGCAAGTGCTGTCAGATATACCGGCATAAGGCTAGGGTTGTCAGATATACCGGCATAAGGCAAGTGCTGTCAGATATACCGGCATAAGGATAGGGTTGTCAGATATACCGGCATAAGGATAGGGTTGTCAGACATACCGGCATAAGGCAAGGGTTGTCAGATATACCGGCATAAGGCAAGGGTTGTCAGATATACCGGCATAAGGCAAGTGCTGTCAGATATACCGGCATAAGGCAAGGGTTGTCAGACATACCGGCATAAGGCAAGGGTTGTCAGATATACCGGCATAAGGCAAGGGTTGTTAGATATACCGGCATAAGGCAAGTGCTGTCAGATATACCGGCATAAGGCTAGGGTTGTCAGATATACCGGCATAAGGATAGTGTTGTCAGATATACCGGCATAAGGCAAGTGCTGTCAGATATACCGGCATAAGGATAGGGTTGTCAGATATACCGGCATAAGGATAGGGTTGTCAGACATACCGGCATAAGGCAAGGGTTGTCAGATATACCGGCATAAGGCAAGGGTTGTCAGATATACCGGCATAAGGCAAGTGCTGTCAGATATACCGGCATAAGGCAAGGGTTGTCAGACATACCGGCATAAGGCAAGGGTTGTCAGATATACCGGCATAAGGCAAGGGTTGTCAGATATACCGGCATAAGGCAAGTGCTGTCAGATATACCGGCATAAGGCAAGGGTTGTCAGATATACCGGCATAAGGCAAGTGCTGTCAGATATACCGGCATAAGGCAAGGGTTGTCAGACATACCGGCATAAGGCAAGGGTTGTCAGACATACCGGCATAAGGCAAGGGTTGTCAGATATACCGGCATAAGGCAAGGGTTGTCAGATATACCGGCATAAGGCAAGTGCTGTCAGATATACCGGCATAAGGCAAGGGTTGTCAGATATACCGGCATAAGGCAAGTGCTGTCAGATATACCGGCATAAGGCAAGGGTTGTCAGACATACCGGCATAAGGCAAGGGTTGTCAGATATACCGGCATAAGGCAAGGGTTGTCAGATATACCGGCATAAGGCAAGTGCTGTCAGATATACCGGCATAAGGCTAGGGTTGTCAGATATACCGGCATAAGGATAGTGTTGTCAGATATACCGGCATAAGGCAAGTGCTGTCAGATATACCGGCATAAGGATAGGGTTGTCAGATATACCGGCATAAGGATAGGGTTGTCAGACATACCGGCATAAGGCAAGGGTTGTCAGATATACCGGCATAAGGCAAGGGTTGTCAGATATACCGGCATAAGGCAAGGGTTGTCAGACATACCGGCATAAGGCAAGGGTTGTCAGATATACCGGCATAAGGCAAGGGTTGTCAGATATACCGGCATAAGGCAAGGGTTGTCAGATATACCGGCATAAGGCAAGTGCTGTCAGATATACCGGCATAAGGCAAGGGTTGTCAGACATACCGGCATAAGGCAAGGGTTGTCAGATATACCGGCATAAGGCAAGGGTTGTCAGATATACCGGCATAAGGCAAGGGTTGTCAGATATACCGGCATAAGGCAAGTGCTGTCAGATATACCGGCATAAGGCAAGGGTTGTCAGATATACCGGCATAAGGCAAGTGCTGTCAGATATACCGGCATAAGGCTAGGGTTGTCAGATATACCGGCATAAGGATAGTGTTGTCAGATATACCGGCATAAGGATAGGGTTTTCAGATATACCGGCATAAGGATAGGGTTGTCAGACATACCGGCATAAGGCAAGGGTTGTCAAATATACCGGCATAAGGCAAGGGTTGTCAGATATACCGGCATAAGGCTAGGGTTTTCTTCTTTTTGGAGAAAGGCTGCAGCTGGCAGGCCGCTAATTACAAATTATCTCTAATTACTGCTCATTTAACATGCAACCCTTACAGATGGGCTACGGGGAGGTCAGCAAGAGCTGTGCCTCCGTTCTGAGGCTTATTTTGGTTTAGAGGTTATCCCCTGAACATCAGAAGCCATTTCCAGGATGGCTGTAAATGGGGAAATTATTATTATTTGTTTAGTTACTATAAATATTTTTTTGGGCATTGGATCCTGTTTAGTAAAGTGTTAATGCTTACTGATGTTTTGTGCCGTGTTGTGTAATATAAACCATACATCTGTACTATTCACACCAGAGGTAGACGCATTAGATCAGCCTCATTTGGCAAATTGGGCAAACTGTATGACGGCTTCCCGGTAGTCTTCTCTTTCTCACTGGTCATTTAATTGTGTCTAGTTTATAAACATGCTAGCTAGTCATTAAGGAAATTACCTCTCCATGTACCGACTCCATGATCCGCAGTAGTAACTGAGCAGAGCTGCAGTGTAAAGAACAGGGGAGGGCTCAGCAGCCTGACACTAGACTCTCAGATTCCAAGTAATGAATTCACATGATCTGTAGATCCCGGTCACAATGATTACAGGGGATGTCCCATATATATTTATCACCCATCTGTTTATTATTATTATTATAGATATTTATCACCTATTTATTTATTTTTAATTAATATTACTTTATTATTTTGCTATCTATCTATCTCATATCTATTTCTGTATCTGTCTATCTATCTCATATCTATTTCTGTATGTATCTATCTATCTCATATCTATTTCTGTATCTATATCTATCTATCTATCTATCTATCTATCTATCTATCGTATAGATGATAAATGTACAATCGCTGGGGATCCCAAGAACTTGTAAAAGTCCTGTGTGGATGAAATGATAGTGAGCATGTATAACTACCACTCCCATGGACAGCGAAAGGAGCAGTAGTTGCACATGTTTGTTCCCACTCCATTCGCATGACCAGTGATCAGTGAGGGTCCCAGCTTTCAGACCCCCATCAATCGCACATTTATAATCTTTTCTGTGGATAGATAATATATTGCATGTTGGTTATGAGACATCCTTTTTAAAGGTAATCTGTCAGCAGGTTTTTTCTATGTAATCTGAGAGAAGTATAATGTAGGAACTAAGACCCTGATTCCAGCGATGTGTCACTTACTAGGCTATGTGTTATTGTTTCAATACAATCAGTGGTTTATCAGCAGGAGATTATCACTACAAGACTAAAGGCCCCGTCACACTTAGCGACGCTGCAACGATCCCGACAACGATACGACCTGTCAGGGATCGTTGCTGCGTCGCTATGTGGCCGCTGGTGAGATGTCAAACAGGCAGGCTCACCAACGATCAGGGGAGCAGCGACATTGTGGAAAGAATCTTTCCACGATGTCCTGCTCCTGGTTACCAGCCTGCTGAAGCAGGAGCAGGCTGGTAACTATGGTAAACATCGCTCCTAGTAACCCGTTGTTTATCATGGTTACCACTCTGCTACAGTGAGCGGGAGGTTACCGCTCACTTTAGCAGGCTCGTAACCATGATAAACAATGGGTTACTAGGTGCGCGTGTGCCCCTAGTAACCCGATGTTTATCATGGTTACCAGCCTGACCGCTGCTCCCGCTGGTCACACACAGCGATGTGTGCTGACCAGCGGGAGAGCAACGACCAAAAAATGGTCCAGGACACTTTGCAGCGATCAGCGACTTCACAGCAGGGGCCTGATCGCTGCAAAGTGTCACACATAGCGACATCGCTGGTGAGGTCACTGTTGCGTCACCAAAACCGTGACTCAGCAGCGATCTCGCTATGTGAGACGGGGGCTTTAGTGTATCATGCCTCCTGGTCCTCCTACTCTGTGTAACCCCTCCCCCAGCACTGATTGGCTGCTTTCTGTCAACATACAGTGTACACCGAAAGCTGCCAATCAGAGATGTGGGCGGAGTTATACACAGCTCAGCTTTATAGATCTACAGCAGAGAAAACTGTGATTGTATCACAACTGCTGCACCCAGGAAACTAATTGAGACATTGGTGGAATCAGGGTCTTTGTCCCTGCATCATGCTGTTCTCAGGTGGGGTAATAAAAACCCAGCAACAGATTTATTTTAACCCCTTTCTGACATGGTCAGTAATAGTACGCACCACGTTGGAAAGGCCGGTTCAGTGGTCGGCGCTCATAGCACAGGAGCATTTCTGCTACATAGAGGTGATCTGCTCATCACCTCTATGTAGCAGAGGCGATCGGACAGTTGCTGCTTCTAGTCTCCTATGGAGACTATAGAGGCAAGTAAATAGTGTAAAAAAAAATGTTTTAAAATATATATATAAAAAATATATATATTTAAAAGTTTAAATCACCCCCCTTTTGCCCCATTCAAAATAAAATAATAAAAAATAAACCCCATAATCCAATCGGTAAACGGCGTAACGAGAAAAAAAAAATTCCAAACGCCAGAATTATGTTTTTTGGTCGCTGCAACATTGCAATAAAATGCAATAATGGGCGATCAAAACATTGGATGTACCCCAAAATGGTATCAATAAAAAGGTCAGCCCGGTGCCCTCATCCGGCCCAAGATTCCGAAAAATGGAGACGCTGCGGGTCTCGGAAAATGGTACCGTTTATTTATTTAATTTATTTTTTAGCAAACTTTTGAATTTTTTTTCACCACTTAAATAAAAAAGAACCTGTACATGTTTGGTGTCTACGAACTCGTAATGACCTGGAGAATAATGATGGCAGGTCAGTTTTAGCATTGAGGGAACGTGGAAAGAAAAAACAAACAAAAAACAACCGTGGAATTTCATTTTTTTTTGCAATTTCACCGCACTTGGAATTTTTTTCACGTTTTCCAGTACACAATATGGTAAAAATAGTAATGGCGTTTAAAAGTACAACTCGTCCCTCAAAAACTAAGCCCTCACATGGCCATATTGACCGAAAAATAAAGAGGCTATGGCTCTGGGAAGAAGGGGAGCAAAAAACGAAAACTCAAAAACGGAAAATGCTCCGGTCATTAGAGCTAAAAAGCAGCCAATACTGAAGAAAACGAGTAATTGGCTGTCATTACCATTAGATAGTAAGCTAATACCAGAATATAGAAAGTGCCCGCTGATATTGGCCTTCTAATCTGTACAGATATCTACTTCATATGTGTTTCTGTGTATCTCCTTTACTGTCTCAATATTAAACCCATGAGAGCATTACTATCACACCTTTATATCCATACGTTGACATTTCCAGATTCATATACTCGCTGCCCCTGAGATCTATAAAATGTCATTTCACAGAAATCAGTGTTCATCTCCTTTCCCATTCATGTGATGCCGGACGCGAGATGCTTTCTGCCGCTGGATGGTAAGGAATAAATTGTGTGACCTCAGGTTAATTGATGTCCATAAAATCCATTTAGATGCCATTTCTCTGGTGTACACTGAGCTTGCCCTGGTATTGATACATTGTCACATTCCTAAACAACACCGGCTGATACAAATTACACAAATTACACATGTGATCACTAGTGTTGAGCATTCCGATACTGAAATATCGGGTATCGGCCGATATTCACTGTATCGGAATTCCGATACTTAATTCCGATACTTTTATAATATCGAATACCGGAATCGGAAGTTCCCATAATGCCTGCGCTCTGCAGTGTCTGTGAAGGATGACAAGCTGGATGGCAGCGCTCAGCTGCGATCCAGCTTGTCATCAGAATGCCATCCCAGCGTGGGAGAATTCTCCTGACTGTTTAAAAGCCGGCGCGCGGTAAAAAGCCGCCGGCTTTTAAACAATCACGCAGCCCCATACTGCTTCCCCGCAGCCTCCCACCCCGATCCTCCGCTCCCCTCGCCACCTCCAATCCCAATCGTAAATTAGGACCGGGCGGGGAGTGCAGCACCAAGGAGCGAAGGACCCGGGCGGGGAAGCCGGCAGTGAAAAGACTTCACCGCCGGCTTTCCCGTTCTGTGCTGCGCTTTCCCGCCGGTTATTTCAAATGAACAGCTGAGGTATCAGGTGATGCCGATCAGCTGTTAATTTGAAGTAGCCGCGGTGCCCTCAGAGGGTTCATGTGAGTTCATGCTTGACTGCATGAACTCACATCAACTTTCCCACGGCCGCACAGGTCAGCCACTCCTCCCAAACCCGTCATGATTAGTGTGTGCGGGGTGTGTGTGCGGGGTGTGTGTGTGTGTGCGGGGTGTGTGTGTGTGCGGGGTGTGTGTGTGCGGGTGTGTGTGCGGGGTGTCTGTGCGTGCAGGCAGACATAGGCCGATGTGACACTACTACTCCCATCGGCCTATGTCTGTCCCCCGTCCACTCCTGCCAGCAGGATCAGCTCGATGGGAGCAGTAGTTCCCATCAGCCTGATCCTGCTATTTAAATTGCCCTACTGTGTCCCCAATAAATTTTAAATACATGTCATTGGTGGCCAGTGGTTACCTAAAAGAAATTAGTTCATACATTACCTGTCCCCGCCGATCGCCACCTAAAATAAAGTAAAAAATAAAAAACTACACCTATACTCACCTAGACACCTAATTCCCCGAAGCCATCGATCTCCTGTAATAAAATATAAAATAATAAACCACAACCTTATCCTTACCCCTCCGTAGCAGTCCACGAGTGTCCCACGAAGATCTCCAGTTCAGAGCAGCCACATAGAATGTGACCGCTCTGAACCGCTGCCGCCGCTAGAATGACGGGGCCGTAAGGGTTCACCGGAGTTCAGGCAGCGCTGCTCCGGTTAGCTCCTTTACGGCACTGCTGTATCGTGAGAAATTCCCACGGTACAGCACTGCCGTAAAGGAGGTCTCCGGAGCTGCGCTGCCTGAATGCACTCCGGTGACCTCAGTCAGTGGCTCCCGCTGCCGGGAGCGGACGTGTTCCCGGCAGCGTGAGCTTACAGCAGCCATGCACAGCTGTCACCATCTCCAGATGTGACAGCTGTGCATGGGAGATGAGCGCAGGAACGTGGACAGGTAACTATTTTTTTTTTAGTAAACTAAGAATTAAATAAAATGGTGTTTTATTTCAAATAAATTTTTTTTTTCTGGGTGTAGTGTGTTTTTTCTTTTTAACACTTTGTAGGTTAGTAATGGGGGTGTCATATAGACGGCCATCATTACTAACCTGGGCTTCATGGCAGCTGGCGCTGACATGAACCCCACCACTATTACCCCCTGCCACCGCACCAGGGCAGCGTGGAAGAGCGAGGCTAAGTGCCAGAATTGGCGCATCCTATGGATGCGCCATTTCTGGGGCGGCTGACGGCTGGTGTTTCTAGCCTGGGAGGGGGCCAATATTCATGGCACCCTTCCTGAGCTATTAATATCAGCCCCCAGCTGTCTGCCTAGCCTTTGCTAGCTATTAAAATAGGGGGGACCCCATGTCATTTTTTTTGGGGGGGTCCCCCATTTTAATAGCTAGTAAAGGCTAGGTATTCAGCTGGGGGCTGATATTAGTAGCCTGGGAAGCTCCGTGGGTTTTACCCCCTTCCCAGGCTTCAAACATCTGCCCCAGCCGTCTGCTTAACCTCCGCTAGAGACTAAAATTAGGGGGGCCCCCACGTCATTTTTTTGGGGGGGGTCCTCCATTTTAATAGCTAGTAAAGGCTAGGTATTCAGCTGGGGGCTGATATTAGTAGCCTGGGAAGCTCCGTGGGTATTACCCCCTTCCCAGGCTTCAAACATCTGCCCCAGCTGTCTGCTTAACCTCCGCTAGAGACTAAAATTATGGGGGATCCCACGCCATTTTTTTTTAAAATAAATCCTTTATTTTAACACTAAATGACATTTGAGGACTTAATAAAGATGCAGTCCCTAAATTATTATTTATTTTTTAATAAATTTTTCCCAAAACTTTTGACGTGGGCTTCGCCATATTTTTGTATGCCAGCCAGGTACAGCATCCAGCTTCTATGAACACGCCATTTTCCGGGGCGGCCGCGGACTGCAATTTTCAGCGGGGGGGGGGGGGGGGGCAGAAAGCTTGGGCCTCCCTGCGCTGCAGATTCCAAGATTCCATCCCCCAGCTGCCTAGTTATACCTGGCTGGACACAAAAATAGGGAGAAGCTCCACGTTTTTTTTTTTTTAATTATTTCATGAAATTCATGGAATAATTAAGAAAAAAAGGGCTTCCCTATATTGTTGTGTCCGGCTAGGTACAAATAGGCAGCTGGTGGTTGGGGGCAGCCCGTTCCTGCCTGCTGTACCTGGCTGGACACAAATATAGTGTGAAGCCCCACGTCAATTTTTTTTTAATTATTTCAGGAAATTCATGAAATAATTAAAAAAAAAAATGTGTGGCGCTTCGCCCTATTTTTGTGTCCAGCCAGGTACAACTAGGCAGCTGGGGGCTGGAATCTGCAGCGCAGGGAGACCCAAGCTTTCTGGGCCCCACCCGCTGCAAATTGCAGTCCGCAGCCGCCCCGGAAAATGGCGCGTTCATAGAAGCGCCATCTTCTGGCGCTGTACCCAACTCATCCAGGGCCCTGGTGCGGTGGCTCACTGGGTAATAAAGGGGTTAAGGCCAGCTTGGCATTATCAGCTGGCCCTAAGCCCGAAATTCATGGGGTCACGCCAATATTAGACATGACCGCCATGAATTTCTAGTAAAGTATTTAAAAAAAACACAAACACCCAGAAAAAAGTCCTTTAATTGAAATAAAGACACAATTCTTTATTGTTCTAAATTAAACCATACTTACCACCACGCCCATTCCAGCTGAAGCCAACGATCTCCTGCAATAAAAGTAAAATAATAAAGCAACATCATCCTTACCTTTCCATGGCTCCCACGACAGCTTCAGCTCTGCTACATCGAGATGACAGGCTGGACCGCAGCAGAACGCTGCCATCCATCCTGTCATCCCGCAGACACTGAGAAGCGCAGGCATACTTCCACTCCTCAGTGTCTGGCTGTGACGGCATCCAGATGAGCCGAGGTCATGTCCAATGAACTCAGCTCACCTCATGTACGTCACTGACAGCGTGGGAAAATTCTCCTGCACTCAGCGCTTCAGCGTGAGAATTTTCCCACGCTGTCAGTGACGTGCATGAGGTGAGCTGAGTTCATTGGACATGACCTCACCTCATGTATGTCACTGACAGCGTGGGAGAATTCTCACGCTGAAGCGCTGAGTGCAGGAGAATTTTCCCACGCTGTCAGTGACGTGCATGAGGTGAGCTGAGTTCATTGGACATGAACTCGGCTCATCTGGATGACGTCACAGAGAGACACTGAGGAGCGCAAGCATGCCTGCGCTTCTCAGTGTCTGCGGGATGACAGGCTGGATGGCAGCTTTCTGCTGCGGTCCAGCCTGTCATCTCGATGTAGCAGAGCTGGAGCTGTCCTGGGAACCATCGAAAGGTAAGGATGAGGTTGCTTTATTATTTTTCTTTTATTGCAGGAGATCGTTGGCTTCAGCTGGAATGGGCGTGATGGTAAGTATGGTTTAATTTAGAACAATAAAGAATTGTGTCTTTATTTCAATTAAAGGACTTTACTCTGGGTGTTTGTGTTTTCTTTTAACTTTGACTATGGGGTTAGTAATGGGGGTGTCTTATAGACGCCTCTCCATTACTAACCTGGGCTTGATGTCAGCTGGCATTATAAGCTGACATCAACCCCAACCCTATTACCCCCTGCCACCGCACCAGGGCAGCGTGGAAGAGCGAGGCTAAGTGCCAGAATTGGCGCATCCTATGGATGCGCCATTTCTGGGGCGGCTGACGGCTGGTGTTTCTAGCCTGGGAGGGGGCCAATATTCATGGCACCCTTCCTGGGCTATTAATATCAGCCCCCAGCTGTCTGCCTAGCCTGTGCTAGCTATTAAATTAGGGGGGACCCCACGTTATTTTTTTGGGGGGGTTCCCCCATTTTAATAGCTAGTAAAGGCTAGGTATTCAGCTGGGGGCTGATATTAGTAGCCTGGGAAGCTCCGTGGGTATTACCCCCTTCCCAGGCTTCAAACATTTGCCCCAGCTGTCTGCTTAACCTCCGCTAGAGCCTAAAATTAAGGGGAACCCCACGCCAATTTTTTTTTAAATAAATCCTTTATTTTAACACTACATGACAAGTACAGTAATCAACACTGTCACTGTACTTCATATATATGTGACTGACATGTTTCGATCTATCTAATCTATGTGTGATTCTCTATTCCTTCTATTCTAAATTGTCGGGTACCGCTGCTGAATTGCCGGCCGGCTTTTTTAAAGAGACGGTGCACGAAAACACTAATATTTTTTTTTAATAAATCCTTTACACTAAATGACAAGTACAGTAAGCAACACTGTCACTGTACTTCATATATATGTGACTGACATGTTTCTATCTATCTAATCTATGTGTGATTCTCTATTCTGTCTGTTATAAATTGTCGGGTACAGATGCTGAATTGCCGGCCGGCTTTTTTAAAGAGACGGTGCACGAAAACACTAATATTTTTTTTAATAAATCCTTTACACTAAATGACAAGTACAGTAAGCAACACAGTCACTGTACTTCATATATATGTGACTGACATGTTTCTATCTATCTAATCTATGTGTGAAGCTCTATTCTTTCTGTTGTAAATTGTCGGGTACCGGTGTATGCCGCTGATGAATTGCCGGCTTTTCATGTCATTCTACATTATTCTTAGTTGTTTTACTTCATGTAGAATTAACCTACAAGGAAAGAAAGGGTTTATTTTCATTCCGATATTTGTGTCCCATTGACTTGCATTGGTTTCCGGTATCGGAATCGGCGATATCCGATACTTTTTGGGTATCGGCCCGATCCAATCCGATACGATATTTCCTGATATCGGAAGGTATCGCTCAACACTAGTGATCACCTAAAAGTCCCAGTCAGTTTAGTGAAATATGAAGGTCCATCTATTATCACTCCGTGCTCTCATTTACTAACGAGACCCAGATTTCCTGGAAGCTGGAGTGCTTGAAAGTGTTCAAAACCCAGTGGCGCTATAGTCCTACATGCAGATTACAGTCCTACGTGCAGATTACAGTCCTACGTGCAGATTACAGTCCTGCGTGCAGATTATAGTCCTACGTGCAGATTACAGTCCTACGTGCAGATTACAGTCCTACTTGCAGATTACAGTCCTGCGTGCAGATTACAGTCCTACATGCAGATTATAGTCCTACGTGCAGATTATAGTCCTACGTGCAGATTACAGTCCTACGTGCAGATTACAGTCCTACGTGCAGATTATAGTCCTACGTGCAGATTACAGTCCTACGTGCAGATTACAGTCCTACGTGCAGATTATAGTCCTGCGTGCAGATTACTGTCCTACGTGCAGATTATAGTCCTGCGTGCAGTTTACTGTCCTACGTGCAGATTACAGTCCTGCGTGCAGATTATAGTCCTGCGTGCAGATTACAGTCCTACGTGCAGATTACAGTCCTGCGTGCAGATTATAGTCCTGCGTGCAGATTACAGTCCTACGTGCAGATTACAGTCCTACGTGCAGATTATAGTCCTGCGTGCAGATTACTGTCCTACGTGCAGATTACTGTCCTACGTGCAGATTATAGTCCTGCGTGCAGTTTACTGTCCTACGTGCAGATTACAGTCCTGCGTGCAGATTATAGTCCTGCGTGCAGATTACAGTCCTACGTGCAGATTACAGTCCTACGTGCAGATTACAGTCCTGCGTGCAGATTATAGTCCTACGTGCAGATTACAGTCCTACGTGCAGATTACAGTCCTACTTGCAGATTACAGTCCTGCGTGCAGATTACAGTCCTACATGCAGATTATAGTCCTACGTGCAGATTATAGTCCTACGTGCAGATTACTGTCCTACGTGCAGATTACAGTCCTACGTGCAGATTACAGTCCTGCGTGCAGATTACTGTCCTACGTGCAGATTACTGTCCTACGTGCAGATTATAGTCCTGCGTGCAGTTTACTGTCCTACGTGCAGATTACAGTCCTGCGTGCAGATTATAGTCCTGCGTGCAGATTATAGTCTTACATGCAGATTACAGTCCTGCGTGCAGATTACAGTCCTGTGTGCAGATTATAGTCCTACGTGCAGATTACAGTCCTACGTGCAGATTACAGTCCTGCGTGCAGATTACAGTCCTATGTGCAGATTACAGTCCTACGTGCAGATTATAGTCATACGTGCAGATTACAGTCCTATGTGCAGATTACAGTCCTACGTGCAGATTACAGTCCTACATGCAGATTATAGTCCTACGTGCAGATTACAGTCCTACGTGCAGATTATAGTCCTGCGTGCAGATTATAGTCCTACATGCAGATTACAGTCCTACGTGCAGATTACAGTCCTACGTGCAGATTATAGTCCTGCGTGCAGATTACAGTCCTACATGCAGATTATAGTCCTACGTGCAGATTACAGTCCTACGTGCAGATTACAGTCCTACGTGCAGATTATAGTCCTGCGTGCAGATTACTGTCCTACTTGCAGATTACTGTCCTACGTGCAGATTACAGTCCTGCGTGCAGATTATAGTCCTACGTGCAGATTACAGTCCTGCGTGCAGATTACTGTCCTATGTGCAGATTACTGTCCTGCGTGCAGATTATAGTCCTACGTGCAGATTATAGTCCTACGTGCAGATTACAGTCCTACGTGCAGATTACAGTCCTGCGTGCAGATTACTGTCCTACGTGCAGATTATAGTCCTGCGTGCAGTTTACTGTCCTACGTGCAGATTACAGTCCTGCGTGCAGATTATAGTCCTGCGTGCAGATTATAGTCCTGCGTGCAGATTATAGTCTTACATGCAGATTACAGTCCTGCGTGCAGATTACAGTCCTGTGTGCAGATTATAGTCCTACGTGCAGATTACAGTCCTGCGTGCAGATTACAGTCCTATGTGCAGATTGCAGTCCTACGTGCAGATTATAGTCATACGTGCAGATTACAGTCCTATGTGCAGATTACTGTCCTACGTGCAGATTACAGTCCTGCGTGCAGATTACAGTCCTACATGCAGATTATAGTCCTACGTGCAGATTACAGTCCTACGTGCAGATTACAGTCCTACGTGCAGATTATAGTCCTGCGTGCAGATTATAGTCCTACATGCAGATTATAGTCCTACGTGCAGATTACAGTCCTATGTGCAGATTGCAGTCCTACGTGCAGATTATAGTCATACGTGCAGATTACAGTCCTATGTGCAGATTACAGTCCTAAGTGCAGATTACAGTCCTGTGTGCAGATTATAGTCCTACATGCAGATTACAGTCCTACGTGCAGATTACAGTCCTGCGTGCAGATTACAGTCCTATGTGCAGATTGCAGTCCTACGTGCAGATTATAGTCATACGTGCAGATTACAGTCCTATGTGCAGATTACAGTCCTACGTGCAGATTACAGTCCTGTGTGCAGATTACAGTCCTACATGCAGATTATAGTCCTACGTGCAGATTACAGTCCTACGTGCAGATTATAGTCCTGCGTGCAGATTATAGTCCTACATGCAGATTATAGTCCTACGTGCAGATTACAGTCCTACGTGCAGATTACAGTCCTGCGTGCAGATTATAGTCCTGCGTGCAGATTACAGTCCTACATGCAGATTATAGTCCTACGTGCAGATTACAGTCCTACGTGCAGATTATAGTCCTGCGTGCAGATTACTGTCCTGCGTGCAGATTACTGTCCTACTTGACTTGCAGATTACTGTCCTACGTGCAGATTACAGTCCTGCGTGCAGATTATAGTCCTACGTGCAGATTACAGTCCTGCGTGCAGATTACAGTCCTATGTGCAGATTACAGTCCTACGTGCAGATTACAGTCCTACGTGCAGATTACAGTCCTGCATGCAGATTATAGTCCTACGTGCAGATTACAGTCCTACGTGCAGATTACAGTCCTGCGTGCAGATTACAGTCCTACGTGCAGATTACAGTCCTACGTGCAGATTATAGTCCTGCGATACTCTTATGTCACAGGAATGACTGCTCACATCAGGCCCCCATTCCCAGATGCCCCTCATATGCTGATGTTTCCTGGAAGATCACAGAATCTGGATAACATACATAATAGTTGCCGATTTTGGTACCAAGTTCATCAAAATGTGCATGCGACTCAAAAACTTGAAAAATTTGCTGTAAATTCAAAAATGGACTTTCTTTCTGTCTTGAACGTTTTTTTTTTTTTGCGGATTTTGACACCAAAAGTTGCTTGTTGGTGCCAAAAATTGCTCCAACATTTTGGCGTACTTGTGCAGTTATCCCAAATTTTGCAATTTTTTAAAAAGTTGCAATTGATGAATCAGGATGCAACATCTGGAATTGCCAGACTCTGCCATCAAGTGCAAACTTTCTCCACCAGTTCTACATTCTCTATCTCTAGATTATTTATAACCAGCAATGGTATTTGTTGTGAGGAAATCATCCAGCCCTTTTCTAAGTGCTGTTATAGTGTCTGCCATTACAACCTCTTGTGGTCGGGCATTGCACAGTCTGACTGCTCTGACTGTAAAGAACCCTTTCCTGTTTAGGTGCCGGAATCGCCTTTCTTCCACCCTTAATGAGTACCCCCTGGTCGTTAGTATGGTCTTTGGAAAGAATAAATTGTGCTAATAATTGGAAGATCAGAACAATGATATGTTATGTCAGGATCCAGAGCACAAGCTCATAAATACTTGGAGCTGTAGAATAACGTCAGATTTACACTTCTCATTCCGGGACAGAACACCTGATGACATGTGAAAATCTCACTTTCTACAGAACATAGACAAATACTTGTAAGGCTTAAGGGGTTGTCCAGTACTTTTATATTGATGGCGTATTCTTAGGATCAGCTGTTCCAGATGGCAGCTGGTTGTGATCAATAGTGTAGCGGAACAGCACCGCTCCGTCACCTGTATTGTGGCCACAGCGGGGTACATCGGATCCACTCCGATTCAATCAAATGGGGGGCGGATGTGCAGTGCCCGGCCACTATACGGAGCTGTGCAGCTGTCTGCACCAGGAACAGCTGATCGGCAGGGGTCCTGGGGGTCGCACTCCCACCAATCCCATGCCGGAGGATCTATCCTATGGGTAGGCCATCAGTATAAAATTACTGGACTATCCCTTTAAGTTCACATGAGCATATAAAAAAATCATCCAGAAAACTCAGATGATTTTTTTTTCTCATTGTCCTCCATATGGTGTCCATATTTATACATCAGCAGTTATTAAAAGTGTAGAAGACTAAATACAGGTTCCCATGTTAGAAAGTTGCAATGTATTTGTAAAAATTGGATGCTGTACTGTGGTTCTGTATGGCACCTATTTTTGCATAGACTTAAAGGGAACCTGTCACATGAAGAAAAAAAACACTTTTAACTTGTAGATATGGGTTAATCTGCAGAATAGTAGCAACCTGAACCTGCCCATGGCCCGCACTTAGACCCCCACTACCATAAGAAAATTAACTTTGTTCCCCCCGATAGCATTTGGGTTTCAGTCATAGGGGTAACACCGGCACAGTCATTGCTCTGTGTACAGAGAGTGGCAGCTGTAACCGTGCCCTCTGCACTGACTGACAGCCGGCCCTAATGCTGAGCTGCTGTCAGTCAGTGCCGGGTTACAGCCGCCGCTCTCTATACACAGAGCCGGTGCCGCCCCCATGACTGAATGCCAAACGCTGCTGGGGGGAATAAAGTTAATTTCCTCCTGGCAGCGGGGCTGTAAGTGCAGCACTGGGCAGGTTCAGAAGTCTATTAACCTGCAGATTAACCCCATATCTGCAGGTTCATAGCGTTTTTTCACATGACAAGTTCCCTTTAAATGAGAGAGTCTCATCCAACACATGGAAAAAACTAGTGAATGCTGCCATTTTTTTCATGTGCAGATCCAGTCTATGAAAAATATCACCATCTGCATTGTCCCATTGGATAACATTGGTCTGAGTGTTATTCAATGGGACCGACAATACGGTGGTGTGAACGAGCCCCTAGGTGCAGGAAATAATCATTATGGGCCCAGAGAACGGGTTGTAGGTACTTCCGATTCCAGTGCATGGAGCGCTGAGCATACTATGATTTTTCAGACTTGTGGAGTACATGAACATACGATCTACGTAATTATTTCACTTGATTGAAAACTTCAGGTAGAAACACCATGAGAGTCCTGGAAGGCACGGTGCGTAGCTGCAGCGGGAAGGAAACAAGCTACACCAGGTCTGCTTCTGCCTAAAGGAAGCAGACAAAGCCGTCCTACAGCGAGACCTGCCAACAAGAATTACTAGAGATTCATCTTTTCCCAGGAGATTTAATGATACATGTGAGGTTTGTGCTAAAAATCTAAGGGCCGTTGCCTCCCAGCATGAGAAACATTCAAACCCCACACGTATGGACAGTGAAATCTGGGACTAGTTTTTGTAAATTCATTATCAAATTGTGTTGCTGATAATGAGACAAGTTTTTTAAAAGAAAACATTTTTGCTCAGCCTTGTCAATAGTTTTTATCTAATAGTCCCAATGGCAAGACATTGCAGTACCTTAGGTATCCATGGTTACGACCACTCATGTAGTGACACTTAGTTGTTAGTGGTCGTAACCATGGATACCTAAGCTACTGCAGTGCCCTGCACATGGGGTAAGTGACATAGTGAATCAGAAGAGTTATACTACATTTCTAATTGGAGACATTTGCTAATATTATTATTACTAGCTATTGAACCCGTTCTACGCCAGGGTTGCGAGCATTTTTATTGGTATATGGTCAACCATCCTGTTATGTGCTGCCCCCATCTTGTTATGTGCTGCCCCCATCTTGCTATGTGCTGCCCCCATCCTGTTATGTGCTGTCCCCATCCTGCGCCCCCATCCAGGTATTTGTGTTGCCCAATCCTGTCCCCCCATCCTGTTATATGCTGCCCCCATCCTATCCTGGTATGCATGGCATCCCTCCTCCCTATCCTGGTATGCATGGCACCCCTCATCCCTATCCTGGTATGCATGGTACCTCTCATCCTTATTCTGGTATGTATGGCTCCCTCATCCCCCCAATCCTGGTATGTATGGCACCCTCATCCCTATCCTGGTATGTATGGTCCCCTCAGCCATATCCTGGTATGCATGGGCCCCTCACCCCCATCCTGGTATGCATGGCACTCCTCATCCCCCAATCCTGGTATGCATGGCACCCCATCCCTCATTCTGGTTTGCATGGCTCCCTCATCCCTCATCCTGGTATGTATGGTACCCCTCATCCTGGTATGCATGGTACCCTCATCCCTATCCTGGTATGCATGGCACCCCTCATCCCAATCCTGGTATCCATGGCACCCCTCATCCATATCCTGGTGTGCATGGTACCCCTCATCCCCAATCCTGGTATGCATGGTACCCCATCCCTTATCCTGGTATGCATGCCACCCCTCATCCATATCCTGGTATGCATGGCCCCTAATCAGTGTTCTGGTATGCACGGCACCCCTCATCCCTATCTTGGTATGCATGGTACCCCACCCCTATTCTGGTATGCATGGTACCCCATACCTCATCCTGGTATGCATGGTACCCCATCCTTAATCCTGGTATGCATGGTACCCCATCCCTCATCCTGGTATGCATAGCACCCCTCATCCGTATCCTGGTATGCATGGCCCCTAATCCATATTCTGGTATGCATAGTACCCCCTCATCCGTATCCTGGTATGCATGGCACCTCTCATCCTTATCCTGGTATGCATGGTGCCCCATCCCTCATCCTGGTATGCATGGTACCTCATCCCAATCCTGGTATGTATGGCACCCCTCATCCCTATCACGCTGTACACATACAAAAAAATAAACACTTATACTCACCTTTCTTCCCTGTGCTCCAGCGATGCGTACCGTTCTGCTGGAGGCTGGGGGAGGAGTGTGGTGCCGGAGTACGCACGTGCCCATACCGCGCTGTCCGGCGCCATTTTGTTGAAGACACACTGCAAATGTGTCTTCAGTAAAATGACGCCGGATAGCGCTATGCGCATGCGCCGATTCCGGCCTCCGGACCGAACAGAGGCGCCGCAGCAGCGCTTCTCCCGGTCAGGTAAGTATTGCGCCGGAGATCGCGGTATGCGTTCAGTGTCTACGCATATCGCGATCTCCGGCGCCATACACTCCTCTTACCTGTAACGGCTCCATGCGTTCTTCTGTCTGGAGCCAGACTGCGCAGGCGCAGACAGAGGGACGCTTGTACTATAGATTATTACACAAACTACATATTGGGATAGGATCTTGGTGATGGGAATACCCCTTTAAAGGGTGTTCTCAAGTTTCAAAGTTATCTCAAGGATCGGTGATAACTTTCCAATCACTGGGGATCTGACCCCTGTGGCTCCACCGATCCTGGGAACTGGGACTCTGAAGAGCAGCATTGCTCCTCATCCTTCTTTAGAGTCCTGTTCTCGGGATCGGTGGGACCAGAGGGGTCGGAACCCCAGAAATCGGAAAGGTATTCATTGGGTTAATATGAAAACGGCAATACCAAATTTATATAGTTTTATTTTTTATTACTTTTGTACAACTAATGCACTCTTTGAAAAAAATAAAATGTTGTATTTGCGTTGACATATTCTGAGAGCCATAAGTTCCAGGATTTTCCGTCAGAGGAGCTGTGTGAGAGCTTATATTTTGCGAGACCAGCTGTAGCTTCATTCATACCATCTTGTGTTACGTCTGACGTTTTGATCACAAAATCCAGCAAATATATATTGTATTTGTTTTAAGCACCATTCACCTTTCTGTGAAATCTTGATTCTGTGCGTTGATACGATAACGTCAATACCATAATAATTATAATTACTTTTTTGAGGAAGAAAAATACGACTTGTTTTTTTGCGGGACAAGCTGTAATTTTTCTTCGTACCAATTTTGGGTACATGCCACTTTTTAATCACTGTTAATCTTTTTTTTTGGTAGTAGACTTGGATAAAAAAATGTGGAATTGCTTTTAAATTAAATTTTTTTATTCTTTTTTTGGAAGTCATATTTTAAAAGCACTTTTCTGTTTCTAGAACTATTTTAGGGATTGTTTTTTGTGTAACAAGCTGCAGCGTTTATCAGTGCTATTTTGAATGTTTTTTATTAATATTTTTTGAGCCAAGATTAACAAAACGGCAATTACGGCATAGATTTTCACATTTAATAAAGTATCTTGTGTGGGATGAAAAATCATACTATTTTATAGTACGGGTCATTATGCATGCAGCAATATCAAGTATATGTGTGGATTTTTATATTTTTTTGGGCTTGACGTTTTTTTTAACAAATGAACCATTTTTTTATTTTTTTTATTATTGTGCTTTTTATTTTACATTTTTTTAACACTTAAAAACATTTTTTTTTCGATTTCTTCTTGCAATACTTACTAGGTGCTGCCGGATGTGCTGATGGGCTGCCAAAGGGCGATCTATCCTTGTGAAACTTCTCACATGCCTCTGGACTACTGACAGTGGCATCTGGAGAGTAAGGCTATGTTCACACATCATGGTTTTTTCAGCGTTTTTTTTATGCAGATTTTTATGCAAATTTTCATCTGCCTTTTGCAGTACCTGCAAAGTCTATGAGAAACCAGAATTCTCTGTTAACACATCATGGTTTTGTTTGGTTCAGGATTTTGTGCCTTGCATGTTTTTTTGGAAAATAGAGCATGTCCCGTCTTTCACCATTTTTTCACCCATAGGAAGTAATGAGTGGTGAAAAAAATGCTGAAAAAACTCATCAAAATTTGTATAGAATGGGGTTCTTTTTTTCACATAACTTTTTGTACATGCATAAAATTAGACAGAAGGACAGTGAAAAAATGCTGAAAAAAAAAGCAAAAAAACTGCAAGAAAAATCCTGAACAAAATGCCCTTGAAGATCAGGTTTTGCAGCAGATTTGCGACGCAAAAAAACCCATGATGTGTGAACATAGCCTTATAGTGCTGGGATCGGAGCTTTGTCCGGTCCCAGCACACGCAGCAGGAACTCAGATGTGGATTGCTCGGGCACAACTCCTGAGCCCGTGCTTTACATCAGACGTTACCCGTTGATTAATGGAAATTACCTGCATTTTGGACGTATCGTTACATCCATTTGCGGGAAGGGCTTAATATGCCCATTACTTTTTTCACCTAATATCATCTGCCCGGTGAGAGATAGGAGGCCCATCTCCAAAGCAGTTTGGGCCAACCTTAATCTCATGTGTTTTTAGAATCACTTCCATTATTAGTTTAATATACAGGCTGCTGTTTATTTCACTTGTTTTGCAAAATGGCACAAAAATTGCTCCAAAATACTGGCATGCTCAAAAACAGTGGTTGAATGGAGCTGGACTGGAGTTGCACCAAACTTTACAACTTTTTAAAAAGTTGTAATTGATGAATCAGGCGAAAATATCTGGAATTGCCAAACTCCGTCCACAAAGCACAAAACAAAATAAAATAGATTTAGAAATGTGCAAATAAAGTAATGGATTGGGTGCAAACAAAAAAGGTAGAAACCTAGACAAAAGCCAGGCACAAAGGCAATGATGAATCGGGTCCCATGTCTGAATTGGCGTTCTCTGTATATTAATGGCCCCATCATACATAGGAAGCCAGCATTTGTCTGCCGAGCTGTACATGGTGGTCCGTATTATAGAACGTAAACATATGTGATCCTGTGAGAATACAGGCTAATACCAGGGTTTATTTAATTAGCTTCAAATAATCCCCTAATCTTTGCCTCCAGGTATGCCTGGAAATTGTAACCTTGATAAATCTAGTGATAACAAATCGAGCCCTGGGGGGTTTAAGGGGCAGAGATAGATTTACTGTAAGACTTTGTAGTATAATCTCTGATCCCAGGAAGGAAATGTAAAGTACATTGCAGACAGTATGGAGAGATCCCGGGTTTATGACATGAAAAGAAGGTTACGCTTGTACCGATGAGAGGACCTGTATGGCAGCACAGCGATATCACACCCAGGGATTCCTACAGCGTGTAACGGTGGAGCTCCGATGGGGATCACAGCAAGGACTTCTCAGGACATTGGCTGCAAGCTTCAAGAAAGGCTGCAATTTACAATATTAAAGGGGCGGTTCACAATTTCTATATTGATCATGTAGCTCTGGTATAGGAAAAAATAATGCAGCCCTCCAATGTAGTAGATTCAGACTTAATTCTTAAAGGGGTTATCCAGGACTACCTGCCTGTTCTACCCAGTGTCGGCACAGAGCGGTCACAGACTGCGGCTTCTGCTGATGTCACGACTTCTCGTCCACTTTGCTCTATTGACGGGGTGTGACTGCTAACGTCATGCTGATTGACAGCCGGCTCCCTGTTACCTAAATATGGGGAGATGGCTGTCAGTCAGCATGATGTCGCCAGTCACGCCCTATTGACACAGCATCCCATAAGAGGAGCTCATGGACATGGAGTTGAGGTGGAGCAGCTGAATCGCTGACAGGAGCGGTAGGTGGCCGTTCTGAGCCGGCACCGGATAGAGCAGTTGGGTAGTTGCTGACTAGTTAGTTTTTAGGCCCATAGTAAAAAAAAATATATATTTGTCCTGGACCTCCCCTTTAAACAATCCAAAATAACTTTGGTCCACAACTCCGGACCTTCATCAGTTGGATTGCAGCGCTATTCTCTAGGGTAAGACATTGCCTCTACACCAGCGCTTACAGCACTATTTCTCCTGTTCCCTTTGTATATCTGTGATCCATCTAATGGAGGTCCGGAATTGTGGACCAAAATATATGTGGATAATTGTATAGGAGTTCACAGTTTGCGTCTACTCGTTTGCAGTGCCGGGCAGCAGAGCGTGGCAGCAGAGCGGGGTAGCAGAGCGTGGCAGCAGAGCATAACAGCAGAGCGTAGTGGCAGAGCATAACAGCAGAGCGTAGCAGCAGAGCATAACAGCAGAGCGTGGCAGCAGAGCATAACAGCAGAGCATAACAGCAGAGCATAACAGCAGAGCGTGGCAGCAGAGCGTAGCAGCAGAGCGTAGCGGCAGAGCATAAGAGCAGAGCGTGGCAGCAGAGCGTGGCAGCAGAGCGAGGCAGCAGAGCGAGGCAGCAGAGCGTGGCAGCTGAGCGTAGCAGCAGAGCGTAGCAGCAGAGCGTGGCAGCAGAGCGTAGCGGCAGAGTGGGGCAGCAGAGCATAACAGCAGAGCGTGGCAGCAGAGCGTAGCGGCAGAGCGGGGCAGCAGAGCATAACAGCAGAGCGTGGCAGCCGAGCGTGGCAGCAGAGCATAACGGCAGAGCGGGGCAGCAGAGCGTAGCGGCAGAGCGGGGCAGCAAAGCGCAACAGCAGAGCGTAGCAGTAGAGCGTGGGCAGCAGAGCATAACAGCAGAGCGTAGCAGTAGAGCGTGGGCAGCAGAGCGTAGCAGCAGAGCATGGCAGCAGAGCGTGGCAGCAGAGCGTAGCGGCAGAGCGGGGCAGCAAAGCGCAACAGCAGAGCGTAGCAGCAGAGCGTGGGCAGCAGAGCATAACAGCAGAGCGTAGCAGTAGAGCGTGGGCAGCAGAGCGTAGCAGCAGAGCATGGCAGCAGAGCGTGGCAGCAGAGCGTAGCGGCAGAGCGTAGCAGCAGAATGTGGGCAGCAGAGCATAACAGCAGAGCGTGGGCAGCAAAGCGTGGGCAGCAAAGCGTGGGCAGCAGAGTGCAGCAGCAGAGCGTGGCAGCAGAGCGTAGCGGCAGAGCGTGGCAGCGGAGCGTAGCGGCAGAGCATGGCAGCAGAGCGCAACAGCAGAGCGTGGCAGCAGAGCGTAGCGGCAGAACGGGGCAGCAGAGCATAACAGCAGAGCATGGCAGCAGAGCGTAGCGGCAGAGCATAACAGCAGAGCGTGGCAGCAGAGCGTAGCGGCAGAGCGGGGCAGCAGAGCGTAGCGGCAGAGCGGGGCAGCAGAGCATAACAGCAGAGCGTGGCAGCAGAGCGTAGCGGCAGAGCGTGGCGGCAGAGCGTGGCGGCAGAGCATAACAGCAGAGCGTGGCAGCAGAGCATAACGGCAGAGCGTGGCAGCAGAGCGTGGCAGCAGAGCGTAGCAGCAGAGCGTGGCAGCGGAGCATAACAGCAGAGCGTGGCAGCAGAGCATAACGGCAGAGCGGGGCAGCAGAGCGGGGCAGCATAGGGTACACTGTATACAACTGTGGCAAAGGTTGGTGTATCCTGCTATGTCTGATGTGAGTGCAGTGGGTAAGGAATACACAGTGCTGTGTAAGATAATAATCGGTTACCCTCTATGTAGTGGCCTCTAGTACTCGGCATTTTCTTAGTATTAATCAGTGTTACCTTGTTATTGTCATAAACACTGATCTTATTGCCATACAACAATGGCTTTTTCTGGAGCCAAATGGCTTCAGTGACAACTTTTCCTTCCTGCAATTAGTAGATGTCCGTCACCAATTTAACATTTTGTTCTGTATAAATGTGACCTTGAACGTTCCCCTGCTGAGCGTCTCTGCTTTTATAAGTGAAAAGTATCCGTATATAACTGAAAGCGGATGAAACAATAGGTCGTTTGTGATGACACGTTCGTCTCAGAGTGCCATGTATATACGCCACATGTCGGGAGGGAGTATAAGGATCAGGCTCAGGAGAAATTAAAAAAAAACATGTATGGTTCCTTAATAGGTGAAAAAAGATGGCTGCGGAAAGGAGGAGTTAAATCAGGTCTTTACATAAAAAAATATTGCTATAGAAATATATAAAATATTGCTATCAAAATAAATATATTAAATATTGCAGTTTTATGTTGATCGCTGAGCCTTACAATAAGCAGATATTTCCTGTTCTGTAGCGGTGAGTCCTGATTAGTCTTCTCGTTGATTACAACTAGAAGTAGCACCGCTATTAACATGGTGGAGACAGGTAACACAAGGTCCGCCATTAACAATGAGTCATGGTCACATCCCTCTTGCACATTTCTTTCCACGATACTCTCCCATAGAAGTCAATATGATATCTTAAAGGGTGTCTGTCAGTAGGTTCAACCCTCCTCAGCTGTCTATATGGACATGTAGGTCATAGGAAGCCGAATAAAATGATACCTTGATATCTGTGATCCGGTGTCTTATTCCTGAGAAATCTACAGTTTTTATCAATATGTAAATGAGCTGCTAAGATCTATTGGCCGGACATAGATCTTACTGAGAATCTGCCTCCAGAGATTATTATACATGACAGGGGGGCATTAACAGTGTGATGTGTAATGGCTGCTCTCTGCTCTCCTGGTCTCACTGCAGAGCTGTGTGTGATTATACCTTCTCACAGACAGCCAGTACAATATAGCAGAGCTGTGAGAGCTGCAGCAAATGGGTTTGTAAAGAGACAGAGTTCAGTTCTACTGTTCAGATTTAGTTACACGTCTCACGCTGGTAGCGCCCCCTATCATTTATAATAATAATAATGTCTGGAGGCAGATTCTCATGCAGATCAGTGTCCAGCCCATTGATCTTAACAGCTCATGTACATATTAAGAAAAATATGGATTTCCATGGAATGCATCAGATCTCAGGTATCAATGTATCATTTTATTCCTATGACCTGCATGCCCATATAGACCTACTGACAGTTTCCCTTTAAGACACAAGTGGTCTATGTTCATGTGACTGTAAGAAAAGTCTCTGGAACTGCTGTTCTCAGCTCTGAGGAGCAACTTAAGCAAGATATGTGACCATATACTGGAACAGAAAACAGAATTAAAATAAACTGTGTACTGGTGCACTTGTTTGTTCAATGGGGGTTGAGCTACAATACCAGACACACAGTAAGTAAGCTTTGTGCTAGATTCTAGTCTACTAGTTTGTGTATCTGATCTGTGTCCTCTTCATATGTAAATAGGAAATTCAGTATTACATGGACCACATTCAAGCCAGATGGACAATTTTGTCCTATGTTTGATAATGTTTTCCGTTTATATCTTGGATATATCCCCTGATGTCCCCATTAGCCTCCTAATTTGGCATGTTATTATAGGAGTTAATGCCACAGTTTTCTTGGAGCATTATTCTTACTGGAGAGTCTTGGACACTATTAAATAAGACGATTGCCAGGAGGAGACAGATGGACCAGTGAACGTTACTGAGTCAGTATGATATGGCTGTCTTCAGAATAAAATGTTGTCCTGAAGGTTGATATTAGATTACCTGCTGTTCATCTGCCCATGGACCTTAGATAACGGTAGGTTAAACGCTCATTCTCTGTTAGGCCCTCCATACATTTATATCCTCAGCTGAACCCACATATCGTGAACAGAAAGGTCGAGGAAGATGCTACCTGAAAACTCGGGCAGGAGCTTATCTATCGGAAAAACAAAATGATCGGCCATTTATCATGTTGGATCCTCCTTCTCTCATATCATCTATTGGGGACAGTTAAAAGGCACAATAGATGGCTGACCGGTTGTGCCAACATTGTTGGGTTTGGCCAACTTTCCTCTATTGCTTACAGGAGCCTCATTGGGTAGATGCCAGGCTCCACTGCTCTTGGAGGGCTGGTGATGATCAGGAAAAACATGGTGTCAAATGGCAAGGCTGCAATAGGTAGGAGGCACAACTTCTGCCTTTTATTAGGAGAAACATGTCTTCTAGAGAAGAAAGTATTCTATCACTCCATTCTAGAGCCCTGGTGTAACTGCCCCTTCCGTATACAGACTAGTGCAGTGCCCCTAGATTAGACTACCAAAGATGGACAACCAAATTAATAGAAGGTATAAAAGATCCCACAGTTACATCTTTATAACCCTTTTTAGCTCTGTTCACACCTGTGCTGAAGCTTCCATTATGGAACATGTGCCCATGGCATTTAGTAATGGCCGAGTGTGGGTAGATATAAATACAATATCCAAGGTCACCAGCATTAAAATGGTTTTAGAAACTCTTTGTCTCCAGTCCTGTCTCCACTTCTTTCCTTATATCATCAAAACTTTTATATAAAGTCTTGTCTTTATTAATGTAGACAAAACTATAAGGGGACAGACGTAGCAGTGACCCTGGGGTCCCCTGGCCGAATAAGAGGACAAATAACACACGGTAGGACATTCTACATTACAGAGGGGTTCTGGTTTTTGGAAAGCCTGTAGTTTGTTTAAAAACAATCAAACAAGCAATGGTTTACTCACCCTTCCTGGGTCCAGCACTGGGTCCCCAACGCTGCTGTCAGTCTTCACCAGGAGGGGGACTAAAGCACACTTTGTTTGTTTTTAAATCATACTGCAGCCAGTCAGTAGTAGGACCGCCCACTGGACTCTTACAAACACCATTGATATCAATGAATAAAATGCAAGTTTTCCTGAATTTTTTCCCACAAAAATCTGATCAGCTGTGTACCATCTGCCTGCAGATCAGAGACCATTTACAGCAGGACAGGTTCCCTTTAAGTTGGGCAGCATGGTGGCTCAGTGGTTAGCACTGCAGCCTTGCAGAGTTCAAATCCCACCAAACATCTGCAAGGAGTTTGTATGTTCTCCCTGTGTTTGCGTGGGTTTCCTCCGGGTTCTCCGGTTTCCTCCCACACTCCAAAGACATACTGATAGGGAATGTAGATTGTGAGCCCCAATGGGGACAGTGCCCATAATGTCTGTAAAGTGCTGTGGAATTAATGGTGCTATATAAGTGAGTAAAATAAAAATAAGTTTATAATTTTATAGAATTGCTCATTCACACCTGCCATTCTCTACAATAAAGGTTTCCTGTGCTCTTGGTTATTACTTATCTACACGAGGAAACATTGTTGTGTTTCCGCTTAGAAATGACAAACTGATGCAAAATCTGACATTTTGGTCACTGGCGTTTTTTTTTTTTAAATTAACCCTGTGCGTACTGTCCAGTATTCTTTCTGCACTGCCTTCTGTTGTGAATGATCCCTTTCCATGATGGACAGCGAGGAGCTGCTCTGCTGCAGACTAATGCGCCAATGTAAGGAGACTTCCCATCTCACATCTGGCTCCTTCTAATTAGCCGCCAGTCTGCCCCATGCCCGTCAGATCTGCGTCTTGTCACCGGTCCCCAGCGTCCCTGCCTCCCCTCTCACACACATGCTCATCTTGTTTACCCCGTGAATGGGATTGGTGATATAAATAGAAGCTGATGTAATGCTTTTCTCCCAAGAGACCCTCTCCATCAATGGAAGGTGCTGTGCGGATTTTAATGGCGCCTGCACAATGTAGTATTGGAATAGATGCATAGAGATCTGAGCCAGGGATAAAGGCCTTCTCCTGCTTTCATCAATATATTATCTGTAAAATAGATATAAATCTTGGATAATAGATTTGCACCCGATTGCTATAATACTATATATAACTATGATACATAGACATCAGCAGCCCAATACCCCTTACAGTCACTCATTATATCAGTCAATAAACCATTTTCATTCATTTCTATGGCTTCGGGGGGCTGGATCTGCTCATGTGGACCCTTGTGTGGACAGATGTAAAGCCACAGATGTGAGTGTCACAGTTCTTTCCTAGCTCTTTGTTTGTAGAAGCGTCCTTCTTCTTTGTCAGTCAGATTTCATCCCCTGCCTCCCATCCTCCCATTGTTTGCCTGCCCCAAAAACAAATAGATCAGACTGCAAATGTGATGTAGGATCAATGGCTGTCCAGGGTGGACACAATGTATATGCTAAACTGCTATATACAGCACATATGTATGGTGAGCTTAGGACATACCCAGCCATATATCAGGCTATGGCTGCGGTGCTAATTCCTAGAACATTTCCTGCGATACATCAGGCTGTAGCTGCGCTGCTAATGACTGGCGAGAAGGATTTCTAGGCAGGATGGTCTATAGATTTTATAAATGTATACAATATATTTTATTATTTATTTATGGAAACAAACTTCTATTTTGTGAATTAGAAACATTTTGTATGCATTAAGGAAACATTCTAAATTATTGTTTCACAATTTGTTTGCCAAGTAGAAATCTGAATAGGAAAGGGAATGACGCTGCAATAGGAGTGTGACATGGCTATGTTATGTGCATTATTAGTGAAGAGATTTTGGCATACATTTATACAACCTACCAAATATTCCTGCCTGACTATTAAAAAATAGATTAGAAAAATGGTCTACTTTTTTTAACAAAAATTTTTTAACAGCGCCACTTCTGCACATGGTTGTGTCTGGTAATGCAGCCAAGCCCTCTATAATACAAATGAGACAGCACTGTGATACATGACTGCTAGAAAAGAAGAGATTAAATATATCAAAAAAATATCTAAAAATTTTAATAAATCAAATGCCCCTTTGCAGTAGTTCCCGTGTTTTCAGAGGGGCACAAGGTCGTAGTCGACCACATTCTTGTGCCTCTGTCAAAATAAAGATGCTGCTGCAAAAGTGGAGCCAAATGGTAGATTATCAGTGGCAGAGCCTCTCGTGAAGGGCTGTCTTATGCTACCAGATGTGGGAGCAGACGCTGTTTTCAGCTGGACAGGCTTTTTTTTTACAAAAAGAATTAACTCTGTTGATGATCATATGTAAATCTTATTCATCATATGAGAAATACTATTTTTTTCAGTTTCTAATAATTTTCAAGATCCATGCCTCTAATCAGGGAATAATGTTCTGGCGTAGGCTGAAAATCCGTCCGGATTACGTCCTACTGCCACAGGCCCTTGTAAGCGCCCCATTACACTGTACAGCGCCCCATTACACTGTACAGTGCCCCATTACACTGAACAGCGCTGGTACACGGTCACATGCCTTCACCTACTGGACGTTAGTTAGCCATTGGGACAGTCATAGGATTGGTATGGGGTCTGAATGTAAGGCACATTCTTACTCATAAGCAGCAAGAAAAAATGAATAAGAAAAGGAGTAGGTATGTTACAAATTCATAGATCTTTTCATTATAATGATTCAGATTTGTGTACGGACAACCATAGATATGCCCTTAATGTTGGATAGATGAGGGCTCCACCACTTAGAGCTGCACCATCCTCCAGATCAGGAGTCTTCTGACTTTTGTCCCCCTGTTTAGGAGACAACCTAGGTGTCAACCGTCATCTATCAGACATTTATGGAGTATCCTATAAGGGTCTATAATGGCAATACCCCTCTGTCTTTATAGCTGCATCATACAATTAGGTCCCAACTACTTACAACTAACTTAAAACACTCATCATAAGACCTCCGTACATATTAGACTAAAGTCTGCCCTACCTGTTGACCCTGGTGGCATCGGCAGACAGTCTAGTATGTATGGGGCCTCCCAACTCTCCCCCAATAGATGATGTTGGAGGAAAGAAGGATCAGCGCATAGGGATTCCAATGGCCAATCCTTTTATTTTACGCTGAGTTAAAGCGCACCTGTCAGCAGGATTGTGCTCAGTAAACCAAATACACTGGGCGACATTACACTGATTAAAATTATACCTTGATTGATGAAATCCGTCCTGTGGTTCTTGTGTAATCTTTACTTTCAGTTTGGAGATAATGATAGGCTCGTGCTTCGGGGTGGCCTGTGGGGGGTGCTCTATCTGGTGCTCTGCTTACATATTCATCTGTATGCTCTTATGACAGCTCACTGTGCCTTCACTGACCTGCCTCCTATTTTACCTAGCCCCGCACTACTAGATGCATTATGTAAAATAGGAGGCAGGTCAGTGAATGATCAGTGAGCTTTCATAAGAGCATACAGATTAATATGTAAGCAGAGCACCAGATAGAGCGCCCCCCCACAGGCCGCCCTGGAGCGGGAGCATATAATTATCTCCAAACTGAAAGTAAAGATTACACAAGAACCACAGGACGGATTTCATCAACAAAGGTATCATTTTACTCAGTGTAATGTCGCCCACCTGACAGTATATGTGGTTTACTGAGCACAATCCTACTGACAGGTGCACTTTAAAGTGAGTCTGTCACCCCCTCAAAACTCTGATTAAACTGCTAGTAGAGTCATATAGGGGTCTTGGCAATGCTAATACTATAGCTTTTATCCATGCACCAAGCAGCTCCTGCAGTCAGGAGCGGGCAAGGAGGGCGTACACGCACTTACACTGTGAGCATTTCTCTGGGCCCAGGAGTGTCAGTGTGCACTCGTGATTGAGATCAGGCAGAGCTTACTCTCGGCAAGCAAGCGCTGTCAATCAAGCTAAAGGCCATGTGCCCCATGCTAGTTGAGGGGATGAAACAGTGCACGGAACCCTTGGCCACACCAAGAATGCACCAAGGAGCTCTCATTTACATATTAACAAGAATGCATTGGAGAGTCTGTCAGCCCAACCAGACGGTTATCTCATGTGTATGGAGATGTATAACCATAGTAAAATGAATAACTATAGAAACCCTATCACACCAGACGTATCCAGCCCACATTTGGGACCGAGACACAGGATCTTGCATCAGGAATTTTCCAGGCGGCTTCCCTCTGGAGGTTCGCTGGGTCTTTGCCCTGAGACTGTATTTTTGGAACGTCAATTGCCAGCGCAGCATTAAACGCCTAAGCCTCAGCTTGTATGGGCAGATCTCAGACCACAGCTTGTTCTGAAACACACAGCTTAACCCCTTTTCACAGTTGATAGTCTTTTCTCAGTTCTTCAGTGAAAATGTTACCAGGAATCCTGCTAAAGACGGGGCTGCCCTGCTCTACAAAGAAGTCAATAAACCCGCCATGGCAGATCGGAAAATGTTAGGACATTGGCAGGTGCTGCGGAGTCGCTCACCTTCTGCACACACTGTCTGCGGAAAATCCCAGAGTTTACTATTCACAGACCAACAATAAGCCCAGGACGTCAGTCCTACAGAGACCTCACAGCACAAGCTCCTCCACCCCTTTCCACTTCACCTTTGAGACTAATACTGACAAAACCTAGAGAGAAGCAGACGCCTTATTGCAGGACACTCCTCTTATGTATAAAGCGTAGTCTGTGTATTATAAAGAATAGGTTATTTCCCGTAAAAGAAAAACTTTGCACCAGAAAGTCCTTCTATGATCATAATGTGGCAAGTAGTTCTTCCAATAAATAAAGGGATCATAGGCTAGTATTGGTCATTGGCCTCCTACCAACTACTATAGTATCATAGGCTGAGGTTGGGCTGACAGAGCAATCGAAAGGTCAAAGAAGGACATTAAATTACACCCATCCAATAATATAATAATTCCTTTATTGGAATTCCATTAGAACAAGTGAATCCATACAAGGATATTAAAAACTGGCGCAACAACTGCACTTAATTGCGGTCACTATAATTAAGGGCTGTTGTTGCGCCAGAAACGCGTCAGTTTTTAATATCCTTGTATAGATTCACAATAAATAATTTTTTATTTTATTGGATGGATGTGATTAAATTTCCTCTTTCTACCTTTGAAGTGCTCTGCTGCACTAGCAGGATACGGCACCCAAAAATTCCATATTGTCAGCTGTGAATCCAACGGACAAGCGTGGTGAGCGCTATGCCACCATTCTCTGTTCCACGTGTACAGAGCCATATGTATATTTCGCAGTGTACTTTTGCTGTCTACACACTCAAATATCAGCACAAGTGGTGGATCTGTTGGGCTTTCTCCTCTTCGTGGCCACAGGTCACTCAGGATCTGGTCAGTTGACCGAATGTTCAGTCCACACCTGACTATATCAAGACCTGGAATGAATTGCCTGCAGAGTTTCTTCCTAGCTCTTCTGTAGTGGAATAGGTTTATCTACAGCAAGATATTGCCATATTGCCTGTTGCAACTTTCTAATGCCAGGAATCTCTGGCCACAAGAAACCAGCACCCTTCCATACATGTATATAATGGTGAAGTGTGACGCTGGGATGGAGCGGGCACAGGGGCTATGCCTGACCACTCACAATGGGAGCTGGTTGCTACAAGCAACTGGGCTTCCACTGCAACAGTGAGAATGGCATCTATCCTGGCTATTTAATTCATTAAATGCTTCAGTCGTACTGACTGCAAATGGTTAGACGTTGACAGAGGGAGCGATCTCCCTCTGTCTGCCCATCGGCACCCCAACAGCATGATCACTGGATTCCAGTGGGTTGCCATGGCCTCACAGTGGCCTTGATGTCTGCCATATACAGTTGCTTATCAGATCCCTCCAGATAAGGGGCCTGATTGGCTGCCTGAACAGACTAGGTAATGCACTGCACTACATAAGTAGTACAGAGTATTATAAATGCAATCAAAGGATCACCGGGTAACGTCCCCTATAAGCATTGCATAAAAAAAGTTTGTAGAAAATTAAATAAATATAAAAAAACCCATAAATCCAAGTTTTAATAATAATAATAAAAAATGGTTTACTTGTTAAAAAAAACCCAGACCATCAGAAAAACAACACATATTTGGTATTGCCGGATTCGTAATGACCCGTACTATAAAATGATTTCATTATTTATCTCGGTCGGTCAACATCACACAAAAAATAATGCACAAATTGTTTTTGTAGCTTATCCCGCCTCACAAAAAGGAAAAAGTAAAAAGCAATTAAAAAAATTGCATTCACCCCCAACATGATACCAATGTAAAGTACAGATCGTTACACAAAAAAACAAGGCCGCAAATAGCACTTAAAAATATATATATATATATATATATATATAGCTCAGAATATGATGACCCCCTCCCACCCAATAAAAAAGATTTTGTGCTGCAAAAGTAGTAGAAAAAAAGAATATATATATGTGTGTGTGTGTGTATATATATATACGTATATATGTATATATATATATATATATATATATATATATATATATATATAGTATCACTCTCTAATTGTATTCAACAGCAAAATGTAACATTTAAATGTAAAAAAAAAAAAAAAAAAAAAGCAATGGCAGTCCTTCCTATAAGTAGTTAATAAAAGTCATTAAGTTACAGTATATGTAACCCAAAGTGGTGCCACTAATACAAAAAAACAAGCCCTACACGGTTATGTCAAAGGAAATAAATAGTGAAAAATCAGTCCTATTCTCATCCGTGTGCTGTCCGTATACAATCCGTTTTTTTACTAGTAGTCTTTTACAGTTTCCTATTGTACAGAATTGTAATGTATCTGTAAAAATCAGCGTCTGTACTGTGCTCCGTGTGACTTTTTATTTTTTCTCACACCCATCAGTTTTCAGAGTGAAATCTCAGCATGCTGCAGTTTATTTCTCATGCTGAATCCAGCTGAGCATAAACACGCAGATGTGCGCGGCCTCGCTGAGTAACATTGGTCGGAGGGCAGTTGCACCCCTCCGATTTATACGCCAGTGTGAACGAGCCCCGACACTGACACAGGGCATTCAGGGACAGCGGTAAGACAGTAATGTGCGCCAAGCCTCCAGACCTAAGATTACATTTGGTAGCTACAATGAATCAACATGTCCTCCTTGTCAGGAAATGGAATTCCATGGCATCAGGCAGTGCTGGGCCTGTGATGTAGCTTTATTGATGTATCTAATCTCTGGGACTTCCTGTCTTATTAGCGTCATCGCCAACTGCAACACAACAACTTCCTGCCCACCAAGATATTGTCATTTTCCTGCTTCAAAGGAAACCTAAACCTAGAAATGAACGTGTAAAATAAACGAGCACTATAGTCGCCCTCGCTGTTTGTTAGTCTGTAGCATTTTTTTCTATGATCCCAAAACAATGTCTTGTAGAAAACCTGCAAAGAATACAGGGGTTAAAGAGAATCTGTCAGCAGGTTTTTACCATGTAATCTGAGAGCTGCATGATATAGGAGCAGAAACCCTGATACCGGTGATATGTCACTTACTGGGCTGCTTGTTGTTGTAGTTTGAGTAAAATCAGTGTTTTATCAGCAGGAGATTATTGCTACAGGACTAGGTGTCTCGTGCCTCCTAGTCAACTGCTCTGTATAACCATGCCAATCACTGATTGACAGCTTTCTGCCTATGCACGGTGAAAACAAAAAGCTGCCAATCAGTGATGTGGGCGGGGTTATAGAGTGCTCAGCGTTCAGAGCACTGCTAGATCTGCAGCAGAGAAAACAGGGATTGTATCAAAATGACAGCAAGCAGCCCAGCAAGTGATCCATCGCTGGAATCAAGGTCTTGGCCTCTACATTATGTTGCTTTCACATTAAATGGCAAAAAACCTGCTGACAGATTACCTTTAATCTACTGATTATCTTTGGCTAAATGCCAAAGTCTTTTTTCAAGGGGTTGTGGCTTAGCAAACCTTTCCCTACTGCAGACAGGGCAGAGGGGGGAGGCTCCTGCTGCAGGCAGCTTCATTGTTATAAAAAAGCTACAGGACATGTGAACAGAGCCTAAGGAGATTAGGGGTGGAGGAGATGCCATGTGTTTCCTGCTCCTTTTCGGTTTAGTGTCTGTAGTAACATACCGTGCCTCCCTCGCTTGTTGGTTGGTAGCGGTCCATACAGGACTCTGTGTTATGGATGAAACAGCCGGCATTGTGTTCAGTGTAAGGTTATATCCAGAATACAGTGTGACACAATGCTGGGTGTGGAGGGTGTGGACACCGGCCATAGGACTCTCCAGGGAAATGCTGATTTCATGTTGTCAGCTAGAAGAAAAAAAGTGACGTGCAAGAGCTGGCAGCAATATTATTGGAGATTTTAGAAAAATCTAACGTGGACGTACAGGAGGAGTTGGTATTGGTTTAGGGATTTGAGCCTTCCACACACAAGCTTAGTAAGTGAAGATGTTTTGTGCCCTTTCAGGTTGCACCTTCAGCCTATGGTAAGATCTAATGTCCTAGAGAAGGTCTCAGGGGGGCAGTAATAGCGAAATCCTGGAGTCGTGATGCAATGTATCTGGTGCCATCTATTAATGATATGGATGTTGCGTGGTCCTTGATTGCACGAGAGAGAACATCAATTGCGCTGCCAATAGCTTGAATTGAAATGTCAGTGAAAGGTTCCTCAAGTGTCACCATGTGAATTATTGCTACCTGCAAGAAGTTAGGACTTTGGCAGCCCTGAAATTACTACTCTTGGGAACTAATCCAAAGTCTTACGATATTGTATCTGCACAGCAAATTCCCTGGGTGTCTGTAGATAGGAATGGAGGTGCCAATAATTCCGCACAGGGATTATCCCCATTCAGCAGGAATAATCTATGTGCTGCCAATGAGCCCAGGACCCCAGAGCTGCAAAGCAACAGTGCTAACCACTCAGCCACCATACAGTGCTAACCACTCAGCCACCATACAGTGCTAACCACTCAGCCACCATACAGTGCTAACCACTCAGCAGGTTTCCTCCCAGCAGCGGGCGCCTAAGTGCAGGTGCCGGACAGGTTAATCTCATATATGAAGGTTAGCAGCGTTTTTCAGGTGACAGGTTCCCTTTAAAGTGAAACTACCATCACAAAATGGCCTACCTTCTAAATCAGGACTCTGTACTACATGATTTCTAAAAACATTTTGCAATGTTTTTTTTTTATATCACAATTCTTATTAGAAAAAACAACTAAATATGTACCTTGGCTCCATGGTCAGATCCTATACTGAGAGCTGCAGCTGTAAGCAGTACACACCCTGGCAGTTTGATTGACAGCTCGCTCTACAAAGATGCGCTGCAGAGTCAATTGTCAATCACAGGCGGTGCACAGTGTAGTGAGTGGCGCTGTGAGTCGCGACTGTAGCCGTGCATGCCACCGTGCATGCCACCATAACTGACGCCGGGGACTCCAGGGAAGAAACAAGTTCATCTTCTCCCGTTAGCTGGCCGGCCAGCTTTATAACACTCTTTACCTACAAGTTGTTCCTATATCTACAGGTTTCTGAGGTGACAGGTTGCTTTTAGGCTGGGAAGGGCCCAATATCCATGGACTTTCCCAGCTTGATAATATAAGCCCACAGCTGTCTGCTTTATCTTTGCTGGTTATCAAAAATATGGTGAAAAATAAAAAATGCTGTTTTTGGGCACTACCGATATCAAGTAAACCTGAGGACTAGGGGACAGTAAAAAGAAAGTGCATTGAAACAACGCCTTTCGGGGTAGATTTAACTCTTTCATCAGGTACAAATGGTTCCTCCCATTTGAGCGGGCAGCGCCGAACCTGACCCCAGAGACTTCCATGCTTGCACCAGTGCTCTGCCTGCAGCTCACACATCCAGCTTCGGAGAGCAAACACCTGCTCTACGATGGGAGTGCCGAGCATTCCCAATGTGTGTTAGGCAATCCTATACATTATATATTATCTTCCAATGACAATATATTATTATGTAATGACTTTACTTAAAGCAAAGTATGGTGAACTAGACGGTGATTGTTTTTAATGTGAACCTCCAGTGTTTGCCCTACAGATAGTGACTGTGACGGTGTGCGCCACATGTGGTGAACGTGTTTCCACCTCGGGCATGGCTGGCTGCACCGCATGCACAAGTGCCGGTGGCTCTCGGTGTGATTAGATGTGTTTGCTATGGTAACCTGAGGGCGGCTGGTGGGAGTCGCAGGCTATTTAGCAATGCACTTTGCTTTGTTCTGGTAACCTAATAAAGACACATTGTATAATAGAAATGTCTACCTGACAAAGCGATTCGCAGGATTCCTGTGCTAATACCGGGGGTAAGAGGCCGGCCGGGCACATGGCTAAACCCTAGAAGTCTCTGGAAAAGGCTCCTCACCCAGGTCCCCCTCCCCCATGATCTTTTTATGCTCCCGCTATTAATATTGTATGACACCCTTGGAATAACAGGGTGGAAATGCTTTGTTTAGAATTGCTAGAAAGCAGCAGCCGCCTCAGATGCCTTCTTTTAGGTAATTTGACCACTGGGTCATTGTCCTGTAAAAAGCATATGGCTGAAATGAAAGGCCTTCTCCGCTCTGAAGCGAGAACATGCAATTCTGTCATGGCGCATTCATATCAGTAAATAATGAGGACGCCTTCTCTTTACAAGTCATCTCTCTGCTGCTTGTTACTGGATTTACTTATTAAACCTTATATTCTGCTTAGAATATAGAAATATTGTCCCAAACCAACAGTCTGTAATAGTAAGGCCACGTTCAGTATTTGGTCAGTATTTTACCTCAGTATTTGTAAGATAATACCAGGAGTGGTGACGTGTTTCTATTATACTTTTCCTCTGATTGTTCCACTCCTGGTTTTTTCTTACACGTACTGAGGTAAAACCAATCACAGCTGTCATCAACCCCAACTGACATTACCCCGATTGCCAACGGTCCAGGGCGATCCGGAAGAGCCAGGCAAAGCGACAGAAGTGGCGCTGCTAATGTGATGCCCCAATTCTGGGGCGGCTGTGGACTTGTATATTTAGGCTGGGAAGGGGCCAATATCCATGGACCTTCCCAGCCTGATAATATAAGCCCACAGCTGTCTGCTTTATCTTTGCTGGTTATCAAAAACATGGAGAACCCCACTTATTTTTTTTTCAATTATTTCTTTATTTATTAACAAGTACAGTAAACTACACACAAGACAGTATTTATATATCTCACAGATATCTATCCATCCATATATCTATCTGTCTATCCATATATCTATCTATCTGTCTATCTATCTGTCCATATATCTATCTGTCCATATGTCTATCTATATATCTATTATCTGTCTATCTATCTGTCTATCTATCTGTCCATCTATCTATATATCTGTCTATCTATCTATCTGTCTATCTATCAGTATATCTATATATCCATATATCTATCTATCCCATATATAGTTATCTATCTGTTTGTCTATCCCATATATATATTTATATGTCTGTCTATCTATCCATATCTATCTACCCCCATATCTATCTATCTGTATGCGTCAAAAATGCATAAAAAAACGCAAGGAAAAGCGCAAGTGAACAAAGTTGCGGGATTGATGCGGAAATTCAGCTGCGTCAAAAACTCAACAAACACTGATTGTGGGAACATTACTTAAAGGTCTCTGTGTCTCTGAGAATGGATTCATATATCTATCTATCTGAAGTATGTATATACAGTATATACATACATGTATATATATTAGATACTGTGTGTCCCTTGTACCTGAATATTTATAACTGAATACTGCCATATAGTGCTAAATAACACTCCATGCAATACAGTGCTCGAATAATGCATCCCTGAATAATACATTCATTAAATATATAATTAATAGTAGTATGTAGTGACCAAATAGCACTGCCTTATAGAGTATGTTTCACACAATACTGCCACCAATGCCCCCAAAAAGCTGTCCAATATACTCTAATGCCAGCAGGCCCTGCTCAAATAGTGAGCCAGGTATTGATAACAGTAGTTACCCAGTTATTGAAGGGGTTAATGGTAAGGTCTCAGCTTGGCAGCAAAGGTTTACATGATTCTAGGTGTCCAGTACTTGATGTCCCCCTAAGAAAGGGACTCAGAGGCTAAAACAACGCCTGGTTCCTGACCGTACTTCTAAGATACCTACACGAGGGATGGAAATGCTGCCGATTTTCCATGGAAAATAAATTCTGCCTCAGATGAAAGTGGCAGCCATTTCTGCACAGAATTCGCCTGTGGTACGGTTTTTAAAATCTGCAGCATATTAATTTTTATTGCAGATTTGTACTATGGATTCTCAGCGTCAAGGGGTGAAATCTTTAGAGAATAGCACTGCAAATCCACAGCAATATGAGGTTGCTAAGTATTTCTGTTTCAGATTATATATATACCACTGTGCATTACAGAGTAACTAATTTATGTAGGTATTTATTTCTGAGGTTTACATAACTTTATAAATTCTGAAATAATTTGCCATGAAATAACAAGTCCTCTGTAAGGTATGAATACCAGTGTGACCGAGCAATCAGGGCTGCAGGGAACTTTGTAAGACTCCAGTAGAGAATGCTATCCAGGCCTGATCCCTGCACCTCTGCATATGGATGGAGTCAGGGTTTTTCTGTGTTGTAATTTGTCTCCATCTACTGGTAGCAATGACAATTTACACTACATTTGGCCACATAAATGAGTGAACGCCGTGTAGAAATTTATTTTGGCTTCTAGTTACCTACCCACAACCCAAGAGCTTCAAGCTTTGGTAAATCCAAATTTGTAAATTTTTGATTTATATTGTATTAATAACGGGAATGTTGACATATTCGATTTATGAGTTTATATAATTTTTATGTGATGTTCCTTATACAGGTTGTTCTTCCTACTCGGAAAGGTCAAGTCTATGTGTATGATTCGCCCAAGCCAGAACCACAGGACGAGTATGACATTCCTCGACATCTCCTTCCCGCTGGACCACAGGAGATCTATGATGTTCCCACCAGGTGTTTAGTGAACAACTACAGCCCAGAGGTGTGTAATATTACTAAAACATGTAACCATATAACAGGAGAATTGCACACTCACCACTGTGTGTTTAAAATGTGCCATATAAAAGGAGAATGGGGCATTCGCCAGTGCGCTATTAAAATGTTGCTTTATTACAGTTCCATAACAGAGAATGTGGAGACAAAGTGGATGACAGCCGTTTCGCATGAGAGTCATGCTTCCTCTGAGACTTCAGAAGGCTCAGAGGAAGAGTAACTCTCACGCGAAACGTCCGTCAGACACTTTGTCTCCACATTCTGTGTTATGGAACCGTAATAAAGCAACATTTTAAACGCGCTCCGGTGAGTGCCCCATTCTCCTTTTATATTATTTATTATTATAGCGCCATTTATTCCATGGCGCTTTACATGTGAAAAAGGGGTATACATAGCAAAAACAATTACAATAATCTTGAACACAATGTGACGGCGACTGGTACAGGAGGAGCGAGGTCCCTGCCCGCAAGGGCTCACAGTTTAATATGGTTTTAATTTGGACTCTTTCTTGGTGAGCATCATCCAGGCGGTTTGTTAGCTTCTAAATTCTGACATTATAACCTTTGTTGCTAAATGCAAGGAATGTGAACGAGAACAGTGCCGGATCCCTGTTATTCTATATATTCATGACTAAAACATGTGATCAAATATTTAGGTCTGAAAATAAAGGGTTTTTCTAGTAAAAATAAGTTATCATCACCTATCCAGAAGATAGATAATATCTTATAGAACAGTGTGGATTTAACCACTGGGACCCACACCAATCGGCAGAATGGTGTATGCTCCACTGCCCAAAAACTAAGTGCAGCTCTTGGGTGTCCCATAGAGAATGAATGTAGATTCATTCTCTATGGGACACCCATGTGCTGCACTTAGTTTTTTTGGATGTCCCCATAGAGAATGAATGGAGGGCTAGTTGGTAATGCGCACTGCCACCCCATACTAACAAGGTGAAACTTTTCCCATTCTGCCAATCTCTGCAGATCCCAGCGGTCCCCCCCCCACACGATCAATACTTTATAACCTATCCTATTTAATAATGTGGGTTTACTGTATTAAGATGACTTTATTTTGGTCTTGCACAGGTCTACGACATTCCACCGATGGCAGTAAAAGGTCCTGTCAGCAGAGAACAGTCCCAAGAGATATATGACATCCCTCCCAGCGTGGAAAAAAATCTACCGGAGCATCTGCAGTCTCATTTAATGGTAGGATTGGAAACCCACCCATCCCAGGGAATTAAGATGTAGACTTTTATTAAAATTCTTAAAGAGATTTGTCCATTACTTTGATAACCCTCTCTTAAATATTATGTGGGAGTTGAATATAAGGATTTTTTTATTTTCTTTGTGGCACTATTGCATTAAGAAAAGGTTATCCCTTGGATAATTAATTACAATTAGTTCTAAGACTAGTCGTTTTGTTTCCATCTTAGGTTTTGTCTGTTAAATGGCTACAGTGTGAACATGCTCTTGTACGTTGCATGTCTACCAACTTTTGCTCCAGCTCATTTATTTGGTTTTGCTCTCGTTCTAAGGCTAGGTTGGCTAATTGCAGACATAGTGGATTTTTTACAACTATTTCCAAAAAACACTTAAAAAACACCATGGCTGCAAAATGTGAACCCAGACTAATGGAAATTTTGTACTTTAGTTAATTTTTTTCTTTCATGTAAAATTGATTTGCAGTGATCTGAGCATATTCCATCAATGTTTTACCTGTTAAACTGAATCTGTTATGTTGAAAATGCTGTCCTGTCTGCGAACATCAGGTTTTACAGCACAAGGAGCTAAGAAATTTGATGACGTTGATGCTCATTTTCTAATGAGAACCCTTAACTCCAAGCTTAGGAGTCCAGGAGGCAGCCTTACTGACACAGGGAGAACTGTCAATCATCAGAAAATTACCTTTTGCTTAAATCAAGTGTTTATCTTAAACATTTTTTTGTGTTTTTTTTCTAATTATGTACGCTGAATTCTTGCATTTTTTTACTTTGATCATTGAGCCCCATAGTTTCTGTATGGTAGAGCCATATAATGTCACGGGTGTATCAGGTTTGACAGACAGTCGTTCTGGATCCGGCTGTAGAAGGTCTCTGCGCTTGGCTTTGCAGACACATTCTTGATCCTTTCATATCTGTAGTGTAGTGATATCTTTCTCTCGATAGGACTCAGCTAATTGACACACCCTTGCTTGATATATAAAAACCCTCAGTGTCTCCAGAGAGTCGCCGGTGATAGAACTATTTTCCCTGCTCAGGCCTAGAGTACTATCAGTCTGCTAGTTTCTTCTTGGAGTTTCTTGGTGGATTATTGTTGTCTTCTCTCTGGTGTCTTCTCAAGCTAAGCGTATCCCCTTGTCTGTTTTCCTTGTTTGTCTTTAGTTGCAGTGTTGGCTGACTAGTGCTAATCCCTTCTCCTCCCTACCTAAGGCCTAGCTCTAGGGACAGTTAGGGATTAGGTATCCTGCTCGGTGATTGGTGCGGAACCTATATAGCGACGGTTGGGCGAGTCAGGGTGTTGTAAGATCTGCCTAGGGGTCTCCACTCTCCCTTTCCCTAGTTGTTGGGCTTCCCCACCTTTTCCCATCATTGTACACTTGGTCCTTCCCTCACCTAGTGTGATATATAATCACTATCACAGGGCAGGATAACAATGAATTAGAACACCTATATACAGATAACACAGGATCCCCCTTTTATAATAGATGATGGTTAGAGCTCTCCTCCTCCCCTCCCTGCACAATGACCTCTGCGCAGGACACAGACAGAGCATACCCAGGAAACTCTCCCATAGAAGTCAGTGAACATCTCCAGTCTATTGCTTCCAATGGCCTTAGGGACTGCTGTAATGCACATTTCTAAATGTTAATGATAGAAGTGCAGGCAAAATGACCAATCCATAATCTCGTAAAGGAGAAAAAATGTACAATCGGAAAATAAACTCAGATGAGTAATAAAGAATTAGACTTTAATAGATAGGTGACACATCCCCTTTGACTACATCACTCCCCCAACACATTATAATTATAGTGCTTTATTGCGGAGTGCGCCGGCGCTAGCCCAGGGATGCAATCACTGGATTACAATTCTGGTGATATGATTTACGTGTGGCCGGTGCTGCATTTCTATTCATGGCAGGATGTGCCGCAGGTTAATCTCTTCTGTGCGTCACTCTACAAGTGGTGTCGTCTGCTCACCCATTTCATTAGGTAAATGTATTGTAATTATTCATGTCTTCCACACACCGGACTTAGCAGACATATTGTTTGCTGTATTTTACGCTTCAGATTGGACGCACAGGCGGATGACGTGTCCATATATACTGGCATCCAACTGTATAATAGGAAGCACTAGAATAATTATTTTAATAAGTAAGGCCATCAGTGTTTTGGATCTGAGTTTCATCAGTGTTTGCTCAGTGAGTCCGTTTTTACCATCAATGTTTCAGTAATTTAATTGTATAAAAAAATATAAAAATAAATTGCAAATCTTCTCCTGCCCATTACAGTGTTAATCACTTGTATGGGTAATTTTGATCTGTGACTCCCATCAAAAATGGACACACTGCGGTGATTTTTTGCAGCCATATTGTCTACAAAAAACACGTAAATGTGAACAGCTCCATAGGTTATTCTGGGTATGTGTTGTATCTGCGAAAACCACAGATAAAACACGTATGTAAAAAAAGGATGTCTAAATGAGGTCTAGTATCCACCGTCTTAATTTTTATTGATAAAAAAATACGGACCTGTAGGAAACTTTATATTATATGTTATAAGAGAAAGCTGGGTAAAATCTGGATTCAGTGATACACTTTCACATTGCTGAGATAGGAGATGACAGTTGGTGCTTATAAGATTCTATGGAGAGTGGAGTTGAGATGGAGGAGGAGGAGCTAGAGGCAGGCACAGATGTTCTCCTGAAATGACAGTTACACTTTTTACCATAGATTTAAAGTGTAACTGTTGTTTCCGGAGAACTTGCAGTAGAATATCTGAATTTTCCTCTAGCTCCTCCACTCTTCTGTCTCTTTCACCTGTCCGTTATTAGTCTTAATACACATGTTTGCTCAAAGACTTCATCCTCTAGATCAGGGGTGGGAGTGCAAAGGTTGGACCCCATCAATCAAGAGTTATTTGGCACATTGCAGCCAAATGCAATTGCTTTCCAAGATGAAAATTCCCCTTTAATATTAGAAATAATGGTCTGTCTATGAAATTACATGTGCACATAAGTCTCGTGCTACTGCTACTAGTTGGAAACTGAAGTTTTATCTTCTCGTGGCTTTATAGTGACATTATCCATTTGTTCTTTCAGATTTATGATATACCACCCTCGGTAAGCAAAGATGTTCCAGATGGTCCTCAAAGAGAAGATACCTATGATTTCCCACCTGCTTTTTCCAATCAGAAAATGCAGCTTCCACCTAAGGCTCCCACACACATCCATGACTCGGAGCCATACATTCCTGAAGATATATATGATATCCCTCCTGCTCCTGTTAAGGGCAATGATTCCACCTTTTCCCAAGAGATATATGACGTTCCCCCCAGCTTAAGAAAGACTGCTGGACAGAACTTCAGTGATGTATATGATGTTCCGAGAGAGTTCCATAGTGGAAAAGCTTCACTAGAGACCGAGGCCGATTATATATATGACGTTCCTCCCCAGGTAGACAGGGAGGTCAAAGTGGTTGAGGAATTGACTGGCAACTTCAAGAGACTGTCAGCTTCAAGCACCGGAAGCACCAGGAGCAACATTTCCACCTCTTCGCTTGATGTTATCCCAGTAAAAGAATCGTCAGTCGTGCCACCAAAGACACCAGGGAAGGAGCTAAATCTTGATTTAGAGGCCGCAATGGAGCTTTTGGTAAAACTACAACATGGTGTCAATAGCTCAATCTCCTATCTTATGTCCTTCATAAGTAGCACTTGGAGAAGTCAAGAACACATGGAAGTCAATGTGCAGAGCATCCAGGCCGCAGCAGAGGGAGTCAAAAATACAGTTAAGGAATTGTTGGAATTTGCCAGGGGGGCAGTAGTAAATTCAGCGCAAGCATCTGACCGGACACTTCATGCCAAGCTAAGCAAACAACTTCAGAAGATGGAAGATGTTTACCAACAACTGCTTAAGCATAGCCAGGCCTTGGACAGCTGTAACTGGGCCTTGAATGTGTTAGTTACAAACAAACCGGGTTCTTCAGATGACCTTGATCGCTTCGTGATGTATTCGAGAGGGATACCAGATGACACTAAACAGTTGGCTTCGTTTCTACATGGAAATGCCTCCTTACTCTTTAAAAGGACCAAGCAACAGCATTCGGTGGGTGATTCTCAGTCTGGACAAGAAAATAGCAATCACTTGGCCAATAATAACAATAATTTGTCTGCTGGACATACAGAAAAGACCAGTATACAATCACGACCCCTGCCTTCCCCACCTAAATTTATAGCGGAAGAATCCCCTGAAGGCCAGTATGAAAACAACGAGAGTGGCTGGATGGAGGATTACGACTATGTCCATTTACAGGTGAGACACCCAGAGAGTTCAGTCCATGCCTGTCCACAAAACAACTCCCAACATGTGGCTCATGTTTAGTATGTTATCAATTTTTCCTTGAATGTGGCTCCTGTCCACATTGAAATTGAACGGGGTACAAAATGTTGAGTACATCTGATTTAGACCAAAAGTTCATTCTTCATGCCAACTTAGCCTAAGACCTCTTGGCGAGTTAGAAGAGGGCCAGCATCTTAAGATAAGTCACCAGATTTCACAATTCAAAAATTAAATATTATTATTAGTTATTAAATAAATATAAGTCCTGATGAGAAGGTTGTACTTACTTTGAAAATCTAGGTCAGAATAATTATATAATTCTGAAGTTTACAGTCATAGGTTTGAGGTCTAACATGTAGCTAAGGGTATGTTCACACAACGTTTTTCAGGCAGATTTAGAGTGAGTCTTCTCCGAAAACAGGGAGAAAAAGCGTTTAGAGAACACTAAAAATCTTCCTATTCATTTCTATGCAAAAAAGACTTGTATGTTAAGTGTTTGAATGTCTTTTAACCACTATAGCCAGTAAGTGAGCTGCGAGCATATCGTTCTTCAGGTGTTTTTCGCTTGGAAGATGCTCTATACTTTACAATAGAAGTCAATGGGAAGAATAGAAAGACGCTTTTTGAGCGTTTTGTCAGTGTATTGTTTAAAAACAGTAGTGTGTTCTTCATTGTTTAATGGGATTAAAAAGAGTTCTGGAAAACAACCTTAAAAAGAAATGCAAAAAACTCATGAAAAAACGCTAAAAATAAAATTGTTGGCAGAAATTTTTCTCTTTAAAAGCAATCAGGAAATGACAAAAAAAAAGCTAAGGAGTGATTTCTGGAGTGTCTTCTGCTTAAAAATAGATGTTTCTGGACACCTTACTGGGAAGGCTTCTTGTAGATAGGACAGATACTGCTGTTATTCCTCCGTATAATAAACTATCTGGTTAGGTTGGTCTCTAATGACTGTATTAAAAGTAAAAAATTTAATTTGATAAAAAGGTTTTCAAGTCTCCTCAGGTGACCCGCTTGTATTGCACCCTGAGGGCGACAGAATACAAGGCAAATCTCTTTCATTTAGACCACAAAGTACAAAAGAATTACAAAGAGTCTAATTTTCCCCGGGCTCCTGAGATCAAAAGTCAGTAAGATATTGGCTTCATGTATGAAAAGTGAGAAAAGGTCCTTACTGCTTATTTAACTGATTAAAGTCATTTTCTAACCCGCACTGAAACATAGAAGTGATATTCAGAGGTGGCAATAGTTGTACTTGACCAGACATTGACTGGTACCTCCCCGTTCGGCCATGTAAATTATATGCTTGACTTGGAACCTATACCCCAGGGCTAGAAACCATTGTGTGGATAAGCTGGAGCCGAACAGTAATCATAAGTACAGCCAGTCATTTTCTAACCTTCTCTGAAAAATAGAAGTGATATTCGGAGATGGCAATAGTTGTACCTGATCAGACATTTACTGGTAACTCCTGGTCCTGCCAAGTAAACGCATACTCCGGTGCTGGAAACCAGTGGCTGGATGCACAGGAGCCGTGCAGTAGTCATCAGTATAGTCAGTCATTTTCTAACCTTCTCTGAAAAATAGAAATGATATCCGGATATGGCAATAGTTGTACCTGATCAGACATTTACTGGTAACTCCTGGTCCTGCCATTTAAACTCATATTCCAGTGCTAGAAACCAGTGTCTGGATGCACAGTAGCCATGCAGTAGTCATCAGTATAGTCAGTCATTTTCTAACCTTTTCTGAAAATAGAAGTGATATTCGGAGATGGCAATAGTTGTACCTGACCAGACGTTTACTGGTAACTCCTGGTCCTGCCAAGTAAACGCATACTTCAGTGCTGGAAACCAGTGGCTGGATGCACAGGAGCCGTGCAGTAGTCATCAGTATAGTAAATGATTCCTTGTGTTTCCACAGGAGTCTGGATCCAGAAGAGTCATCCACTGACTTTGGCCTCCAATTAGCACATGGGCCACTTTGGTGCATGAATGTAACCGGGGCCCTATTAAGACATGGCGGACTACATATTTTCTGATCTGACCATATAGTATTCTAGATTTTGAATAGATTTAAAAGATTTTAATGGTCTAGAACCATAATGAGGAATTGTTATTTGTGCAATCCCCTAATATACTGGTGTAAGTTCAGGAGAAGGTGAACTAATTCTACATGATGAGTGGATGAGAACATAGCAGCATCCATCTCTATAAATGATGGGAGACTTTCTCTCATCCCTGGCAGTAAAGTTTAATTAATCTAGACTTTAATTATTTCAATCGTTCTGCAAACTCACGCACATCAATAAAGGAGCGGAGGTTTACGTGCCATCTGGCGATAACTGCAGAAATCTTCTAGAAATGCTGCGTCTGCTAAAAATCAGTGTATCCTGTTTAGTTGGCAGGGAGGCTGTTTATTTAATGATATTTACATTTTGCCGTTAAAGGTCTGTCACTGTAAAACACTGAATAATATCGCCATATTGAGCAAGGTGTGCACAGCTGTTTCGAAAAATGCCTTAAAGGGGACACGTACCTCTACTCATCTGCTGCATAAGCTTCTTGATTTTTTAATTCCTTTCACTCAGCGACTTTAAATAGTAACCGTCGTTTATTTTGTAGTTCACAAATGAATAGTTCACGTGAAAATAAGAAACTTTGTAATATATCTTATCAGAGAAATCAGCTTTTTTCTGCTCCCGGACTGATCTTTTATTCTCAAAATTATCAATTTATGTGTGAAATCTGTATTCAGTGAAGACAGAATGTTACATTACTGAGAGAGGAGATGGCAGTTGGTGCTTATAAAGTTCTATGGAGAAGAAAGGGGGAGGAGCTAGTGGCAGAGCTCCTCCTTACCCCTCCTCCATCCCCTCTACATAGAATATCATCAGTACCAACTGTCATCTCCTATTTCAGTATCACTGAATACAGATTTCATACGTGCATTGAGAACACTGAGAATGACTGATCAGTCGTGGAAGAGAAAGAAGCTGATAAGATATATTACAAAGTTTCTTATTTTCATGTGTATTATTGTTTTATGAAATAAAAATTAAAACAGTGATTACCCTTTAAGTTTAATTCTTCGCGGTAGCGAGTGATGCGTACTAAACATCTTAAAGGGTTTTTTTTTTTTTTTTTTTAATAAATAATGTATTAATTGTGTGGTGAATTCTGCACCATTTTTCATTTATGCAATTTTTGTCTAGTTTTTGCTGTTTTTGATCTGTTGCAAGCTGCTGGAATTTTTTATCTTTTACCTTTATGTGTTATAACTTTATGCACATTATTTGTTCCCCGGAGTCAGAAAAACTGAGAAATAGACCCTAAAATAATATGTTAAGAAATAATAAGACCTAAAAATGACATGGTAGTTGAAGGCGGACATTTAATTCCATGATGGGACAATAAAAATATGTTTTTTTTTACATACATCACATTTTTCACTTGGGAAATCACAGCAATCTTGATAAAATATCTTGACCTTATTATTAACAACCTAAATAGCCTCAGCTATAGTGGTCCCAACTCGTCCTGAAAGTGTGGGTGTCTATTACATCGTTCATGTGACCACTGCAGCCCATCACTGGCCTCAGCAGTCTTGTGCCTGCTGATGCAGTGATTGACTGCAGTGGTCACATGAATGATGAATGGATCTGGAGGGCTTGAAAATTAAATGTTAGGTAATGGTAATTGGTAATGGACACCTCCTACTCACTTTTTAAAAGTCTCAGAAAGTCCCTTTAAATGACAGGACGTCAGTTCTCTAAAGAATGGGAATGGCTATGGGCACATGAAAGGTCGGGCGCATTCACCACCCTCCAGCTCACTTGTGTCTGATAACGCTGGTTCCTGACCAGGGTGTATTTCTCACAGCCCAGACAATGGAGCAGTTGCCCCCCTTTCCTTTTCAGACCACAACATCTGAAGATTGGGTTGTACATCCCTGAACTAAGATGTCAGAGCCTGGGAACAACTGTATCATTGATGGCGCTCGGTCACAGTGAGCCGGTTGTACTGCCCCCGCCTTTGATATGTGATATCGCTCTACAAATGTCTGCAGTGTAAGGGGAATGACATAAGTGGTAAAAAAGAGATATAATCCCCATACATGAGCAAAGATACAAGCTGCACGTCTGTGGAGAATAGAAAGGCTGGGAAACGCCAGACTCAGCGACCCCCCCCCCCCCCTCCCCACCCCGTGTTTTCCCAACCCTTACAAGTTTACAAACTTTTTAGAAAGTTTTATTTAAGACTTTTCTATATCCCAAAAAACTTACAGCCATATTGTCACAACATAATGGTTTATTATAAGGCTCCGGAAAGGCTGATAACAAATAGGGCAGCACGTCCTCTTGTCACTTTTGTCAAAAAAAAGTTGCTCAGTAAAAACTGTAAAATAGAAATATCTCTAACTAACATGAACACAATGGTCAAACTTTGGTAATGGCTGCATGTGCTGATTTTTAGTAGAGTAGAATAGACCATTCTCCGTCTGGTGCTTATTTATGGCACGGCACCAGAGACTGTATGTTCCCTCTGCAGTGTGTACACTATACAGTGGGTACAGAAAGTATTCAGACCCCTTTACATTTTTCCCTCTTTGTTTCATTGCAGCCATTTGGTAAATTCTAAAAAGTTCATTTTTTTCCTCATTAAAGTACACTCTGCACCCCATCTTGACTGAAAAAAACAGAAATGTAGAAATTTTTTGCAAATTTATTAAAAAAGAAACCCACTGTATATTGTATATTAGCCACACAGGATCAGAGATAACTCCATCACCCGCTGTTTAACCCCTTAGATGTGACCACAGACTGAGATGGTCCACCTGGACAGCCTTATGGAGGCCCTCAAGTCAGGTCTTAGGGCTCATTCAGGAGTCAGGGATTTTTCTCCCAGGCAAAAATTCATCAGTATTTGATCAGTGTTTGGTTTTTATCATCAGTTTCATCAAATTTTTCACATATGCAAAAAAAAATAAACTGATGGAGGATTCCCAAGCTTCTCCTATCAAACAATCCTATGTGGTGTCCTAGTTCCGTCCCAATTTTTCATGAACCCATAGACTTGCATCGTAGACACTCGGCCCACAGTAATATGGAGACGTATGAACAGCCCCGTAGACTACAAGTTCTATCTGTGAAGATCACAGATAACACACCTATGTGAAAAACTGAAGTCTGAATGAGGCCTTAGTGACCCTATAAGAACTACCGTATTTTTCAGACTATAAGACGCACCTTACCATAAGATGCACCCCAGGTTTAGACAGCAAGAAATAAGAATTTTTATTTTACTATGTTACTATTATATCTTATTTATTTATAAAATTATAAAATATACTACTATATCTTCCTGGCGATGTAAAGCGGGAGAGGTCATTATCACAAATTTTTATGTCCTAGCATAGAACAGGGAGGAAATAAATCTGTTGTTAGTGTCTCTCTGCAGTGTGTATGATGAGAGAGAGAGAGATTTTTTTTCAGATTATAAGTTCCGGTACCCATTGTTTTCAATGAGATTCGGGTTCTGGTTCCCGAACCTAACTTTTACATAGAGGTCAGGTACCAGAACCTGAACTTCCAGCAGTCCGCCCATCCCTACTGATAACCAATAATAGGATCCCCTACCTAGGCCAATTATCTATAATATAACCGGCCAAGCGTCCCTCTCTCTGAAGCCTCTATAGACTGCGCATGCGCGACGCGCAGTCTGGCTCCAGACAGAAGAACGCATGGAGCCGTTACAGGTAAGAGGAGTGTATGGCGCCGGAGATCACGGTATGCGTAGACACTGAACTCCTCGATCTCCAGCGCCATACTTACCTGACCGGGAGGAGCGTTGCTGTGGCGCCTCTCTTCTGCCCGGAGACCGGGGGCGGAGTGAAGACGCCGGAATCGGCGCATGCGCATAGCACTATCCGGCACCATTTTACTGAAGGCACACTTAGTTTACTGGGTGCAGCAGTTAAGATAGAATCACAGTTTACTCTTCTGCAGATCAAGCAGAGCTCTGAATGCTGAGCCCTGTATACCCCCCCTATACCACTGATTGGAAACTTTGTATGTTGTATATAGAAAGAAAGCTGCTGATCAGTGCTGGAGGCGTGGTTGGACTAGGAGACATGAGACAACCTATCCTGTAGTGATAAACTCCTGCTGATAAAACACTGATTGTATTGAAACAGCAAAGCACAGCCTAGTGAGTGACACATTACTGGAATCAGGCTCTCTGCTCCTACATCAAGGTTCTCTCAGACTACGTAGCAAAAACCTAGTGACAGATTCCCTTTAGTCATAGTGACCCATGAAATTAGGTATTAGTTCTGCAAAAAGATCATGGTCCTATATAGCACCTCATATAAGAACTGGCATAACGACACCCAGCATGTTGGCAGATGTAGTTGGGCAATAGTCGGGCAGGTTCAGTAGACGGCCGGCCGCTGTATAGGATATTCTGCTATTTGTAGGTTACTCCTGTACACACTTTTGTACACACTCAGTAGCAACCACCTGCGCCCAAATATCAGATCATTGTGGGATTCCTGGATGGTCAGGAAATAAGCGACTCAATGCTCCATGACTATCATCTTACCCGCAGTGGTGGTCTGTTACCGTGTGCAGGGTTAATGCCTTTGTTTTCACACTTTACCTAATGCCATGAAAAATGCATTTGTTAAAGAAAAATCACACCCCAGTCCATGCATTTGTTAAAACAACCCCCAATAATCACAAAGGAACAGTAAAGTAACCAGATCCCACTCATGGCTGCCCCTTCATCCTCTGTTCTCATGGATCCCTTTTCAAAGGCCCATAAAGCACAAACAGCAAGAAGAATGAGGGCAGATCCCGCTTAATTATCATATTTAGTCACAACCCTGATTATATTTCTGTTAGGAGGTGTTTTAGTCTCAGGCACTGAGAAAAACATGGTTGACATTAAAAGGAATTTTTAAACTTTTTTTTTTTTAAGTGGTTTTCTGTTTTTTTTTTAAGAAGACTATCCATTCACAGACAGCAAGCAGAGATCTTGTAAAGGAAGAGGAACAGAATCAGTTACTTTTCCATGAGGAATGACTACAATTTTTTAATACTAAACTGGAAAATCCATTCAAAATTATAAGTACTGCATCAAGGAGACAACTCCTATTCATGGGCATTATTATAGGGAATCTGTCTGTAGGTTTTCAGTGTAATGTAGGAGCAGAGACCCTGATTCTAGTGATGTATCAATTACAGGGCTGCATGCTGTCATTTTCATGCAATCACAGTTTTCTCTACTGCAGATCTAGTAGTTCTCTGAATACTGAGCTCTGTATAACCCGCCCACACCACTGATTGGCAGCTTTCTGTGTACACTGCGCATAGGCTGAAAACTACCAATCAGTGCTGGGAGCGGGGTTACACAGAGCAGGAGGATTAGGAGGCACGAGACACCTAGTCCTCTAGTGATAATGTCCTGCTGATAAAACACAGATTTTATTGAAACAGCAACACACAGCCTAGTAAGTGACACCTTACTGGAATCAGGGTCTCTGCCCCTAAATCATACTGCTCTTAGATTACATGGCAAAAACCTGGTGACCTATTCCATTTAAGGAAAAATATAGAGGTGGGAGGTCTTGCGCAGAACCCCCTACATGGGCTAGAATAGAAACCCCTTCTGTAAGAGCACATACCGTTTTGTCAGTCTTGTGTCATTTAGGTTGTTTTTTTTTTTGCTGTTTCGAGTAATACAGAAAATGCAGTCATTTGTGAAGTCAGACAATGATACTAGACACTGATTGCATGTTCTGTGTACTAGTTCATAAGTGTTCACCCCACCATGCTATCGGCACTCCACAGAACACGTTTCCACTGCTCCAGAGTCCAGTGGTGGCGGCTTTACACTACTCCATCTGACGCTTGGCATTGTGCTTGGTGATGTAAGGTTGCGTTCAGCTGCTCAACCATGAAGCTCCATGGGGGGCGCAGTGTTTGTGCAGATATTTATGCCAGAGGAGGTTTGGACTCTGCAGTTATGGAGTCAGGAGAGCATTGGTGACTTTTTTTGCCCTCTGCTCCTCAGCGTTGTAACATTACGTGGTCTCCACTTCGTGGCTGAGTTTCTGTGTTCCCTAAATGCTGGCCCTGTTCAATAATGCCACTCGTTGACTATTTAGAAGGGAAGAAATTTGGTGAACTGCAACGGTAGCTCCTATTACTGGACCACGCTGGTGTCAGTGAGCTCTTCGGAAGGAACCATTCATTAACAAATGTTAGTAAAGGCAGAATACATGGCACCGGTACTAAAGGGACTGAATGAAAACCCCAAATTCAGTGATTAAGAGGTGTGTCAGTGTCACAATACTTTTGTCCCTATAGTGTAAGTGAAGGGGTTGTCGCCCCCGGAGGATCAATATCTTTAATAAATATGGAGCTGTATGCTGTAAACGACCACTAAATTGTGCAATTGGATAAAAATCTACATGCATCTGTCATGGCTCAACTCCAGGACTCAATCCGGTGACCTCTGGCAGTTTCTCGCTCTGCTGGACCTCAGACTGTATTGTCTCTGTCCAACTGCTGATAATGCTCTCTTCTTTGCTTTGCTGTGTTGCTTCTATGCAGGTGTTTTCACTTCCTCATGTTGGTTTGTCCAATCACATCTTGGGAGGGGCTATTTATATTCTCCTGGCACATGCAGACTTTGCTGGCTATATTCCAAGTTAGATGGATGTTTGGAGTCCCAGCTGCCCAGTTAAGGATTATCTTACTGAGGTTTACTTTATTTATTTTCCTGCGGTTTGTTTGCATGTTCCCCTTCTCAGCACTCTTCCCATTTTGTTACATTTAGGATCTGTGGGTTTCGATGTATACTGAAGGTCTTTTTGGGTTGGTTTCTTTTTCTTTTGTCTTTCATGTATGACTGTGTGAACACTTCTTTAGCCCTTTATCTCACTCTCTGTCTGTATGTACTACTTTCTGTTATTTTGGTGCTTTGGGTTACACTCTGTGTATAGTTGAAGGTGCAGTTAAGGACACTTGGAGTCAGCCGATGTTCAGCATGGGCGCCATTCTGTAATTTTAGGATGCCATCCTCCGCGGTCAGGCAGGGACAAATCAGGGTCAACGTAGGGATTTGCCTTGTCTGTATAGTAACCTGTTGTGTGCAGGATAAACATCTCCCCTGGTTTGTTCATTCCAGTGTGAGTGTTAGGGCTCAGTCCTAACATCATCCTTTACGGTTAAATCCCTTTGTTAACCCCTTCTTGACGTACTATACGTCATATGTCAGGTCCTTGACTTGGATGTGGACTCAGGAACCGAGCCCACTTCTTTCCTAGCAGATGATGGCTGTATTATTCAGCTATCATCTGCCTTTAACAGCAGCTGGCAAAGCTGAGCTCTACCTGTTACTGTTAACCTGTTAAATGCTGTAAATCTCTGACAGTGGCATTTACAGCTCGATGTCCAAGCGAAGGACACTGTTCCATGCTCCCATTGCCCCTCTCCAAACCCAGGACAGTACTCCTATGAAGACCAACTTCTGGCTGGCGCTGATAGGAGACTGCAGTTTTTGCTGTTAGAGGTGATATGGAGAACTGAACTACAAAGATCCGGTCTTCACTCAATACCTCAGGGATAAAAAGTCTGATTTGACTCCCCCAAAGGGTGCATCATTTAAATTAAAATCGTCTCGTCTTCTGCGCACGCCCAAAACAAAATCATGTATCAACAGTTACACAACGCGTAAGCAAAATATAAGAAATAAGTGTTCAGAGACTTGCTTCCATCTAAATCTCAGACGTCAAGATGTCTGGTTTCTGTGGTACATCTTATCTAGAAAACAGTATCTTACAGGACATTTCAAGGATGTCTTTAGGCCCGATTGGTTTTTATAGATGAAATAAAAAATATGATTTTATAAAGCTGGTATATAGCTGGCATAAAGCAAGTAATATAACATATTGACAAATTATAGATTGTTATAGATGTATTAATTATTTGCTTTATTACAGTATATTGTATAATGATCATATGATCACAGGTTCAAAGTCCCTAGGGCATACGTGTCACACTCCGGCCCATGGGCCATATCTGGCCTCCAGGGTGGTTATATTTGGCCCCCGACACCAGAACCACCACCCCTATGTGGGGCCTTTATACTGTATGCAGGACTATGTGGAGCCATTATTCTGTATGGAGGACTATGTGGGGCCCATTATACTGTATGGAGGACTATGTGGGGCCCATTATTCTGTATGGAGGACTATGTGTGGCCATTATACTGTATGGAGGACTATGTGGAGCCATTATTCTGCATGGAGGACTATGTGGGGCCCATTATACTGTCTGGAGGACTATGTGGTACCCATTATACTATATGGAGGACTATGTGGGGCCATTATTCTGTATGGAGGACTATGTGAGGCCATTATTCTGTATGGAGCACTATGTGGGGCCCATTATTCTGTATGGAGGACTATGTGGGGCCCATTATACTGTATGGAGGACTATGTGGTACCCATTATACTATATGGAGGACTATGTGGGGTCATTATTCTGTATGGAGGACTATGTGTGGCCCATTATACTGTATGGAGGACTATGTGGTACCCATTATACTATATGGAGGACTATGTGGGGTCATTATTCTGTATGGAGGACTATGTGTGGCCCATTATACTGTATTGAGGACTATGTGAGGCCATTATTCTGTATGGAGGACTATGTGGGGCCCATTATTCTGTATGGAGAACTATGTGGGGCCCATTATTCTGTATGCAGGACTATGTGGGGCCCATTATTCTGTATGCAGGACTATGTGGGGCCCATTATTCTGTATGGAGGACTATGTGGGGCCCATTATTCTGTATGGAGGACTATGTGAGGCCATTATTCTGTATGGAGCACTATGTGGGGCCCATTATTCTGTATGGAGGACTATGTGGGGCCCATTATACTGTATGGAGGACTATGTGGTACCCATTATACTATATGGAGGACTATGTGGGGTCATTATTCTGTATGGAGGACTATGTGTGGCCCATTATACTGTATTGAGGACTATGTGAGGCCATTATTCTGTATGGAGGACTATGTGTGGCCCATTATTCTGTATGGAGAATTATGTGGGGCCCATTATTCTGTATGCAGGACTATGTGGGGCCCATTATTCTGTATGCAGGACTATGTAGGGCCCATTATTCTGTATGGAGGACTATGTGGGGCCCATTATTCTGTATGGAGGACTATGTGGGGCCCATTATTCTGTATGCAGGACTATGTAGGGCCCATTATTCTGTATGGAGGACTATGTGGGGCCCATTATTCTGTATGGAGGACTATGTGGGGCCCATTATTCTGTATGCAGGACTATGTGGGGCCCATTATTCTGTATGCAGGACTATGTAGGGCCCATTATTCTGTATGGAGGACTATGTGGGGCCCATTATTCTGTATGGAGGACTATGTGGGGCCCATTATACTGCATGGAGGACTATGTGGGGCCCATTATACTGTATGGAGGACTATGTGGGGCCCATTATACTGTATGGAGGACTATATGGGGCCCATTATACTGTATGGAGGACTACGTGGGGCCCATTATTCCGTATGGAGGACTACGTGGGGCCATTATACTGTATGGAGGACTATATGGGGCCCATTATACTGTATGGAGGACTACGTGGGGCCCATTATTCTGTATGGAGGACTATGTGGGGCCATTATACTGTATGGAGGACTATATGGGGCCCATTATACTGTATGGAGGACTACGTGGGGCCCATTATTCTGTATGGAGCACTATGTGAGGCCCATTATTCTGTATGGAGGACTATATGGGGCCCATTATACTGTATGGAGGACTATGTGAGGCCATTATACTGTATGGAGGACTATGTGAGGCCCATTATTCTGTAAGGAGGACTATGTGGGGCCCATTATTCTGTATTGAGCACTATGTGGGGCCCATTATTCTGTATTGAGCACTATGTGGGGCCCATTATTCTGTATGCAGGACTATGTGGAGCCATTATACTGTATGGAGGACTATGTGGGGCCATTATTCTGTATGGAGGACTATGTGGGGCCCATTATTCTGTATGGAGGACTATGTGGGCCCATTATACTGTATGGAGAACTATGTGGGGCCCATTATTCTGTATTGAGCACTATGTGGGGCCCATTATTCTGTATGCAGGACTATGTGGAGCCATTATACTGTATGGAGGACTATGTGGGGCCATTATACTGTATGGAGGACTATGTGGGGCCATTATTCTGTATGGAGGACTATGTGGGGCCATTATACTGTATGGAGGACTATGTGAGGCCCATTATTCTGTATTGAGCACTATGTGGGGCCCATTATTCTGTATTGAGCACTATGTGGGGCCATTATTCTGTATGGAGGACTATGTGGGGCCCATTATTCTGTATGGAGGACTATGTGGGGCCCATTATTCTGTATGGAGGACTATGTGGGGCCCATTATTCTGTATGGAGGACTATGTGGGCCCATTATACTGTATGGAGAACTATGTGGGGCCCATTATTCTGTATTGAGCACTATGTGGGGCCCATTATTCTGTATGGAGGACTATGTGGAGCCATTATTCTGTATGGAGGACTATGTGGGGCCATTATTCTGTATGGAGGACTATGTGGGGCCATTATACTGTATGGAAGACTATGTGGGGCCCATTATACTGTATACAGGTTGGCCCGTGACTTTGTCCACGTTTTTCATTTTGGCCCTCTGTGTGTTTGAGTTTGACATCCCTGCCTTAGGGGAGCTAAAAATTAAATTAAAAATATAAAAAAAATGTATGAAAATAATTTAAAAAATATAAAATCACCCCAATCTTCCCCTCCTTAAAGAAAAAACTAAAAAAAATAATAAACACATGTGATTATTTCAACATATGTAAAAGTCCTATCTACCAAAATATAAAATTAATTAACCCGTTCAGTAAACATCATAAAGAGAAAAAAAAATTTAAGTGCCAGAATTACATTTTTTCGTCATATCTATCCTAAAGTGGTATCAATTAAAACATGAGCTTGTCACACAGAAAACCCTCACACAGCTTACTGCTTAAATGAAAAAAAAATCTATACAAGTTTGGTATCGCAATTTTCATTCTGAACTGGAAAATCATATTTCCAGGTGATTTATTGAATGACATAATGAACGTTGTAAAAACAAATCCCAAAAATCAATTGCACAATTGTGCTTGATAAAAAAAGCAACAACCCATTTAAGACAGACTTCACATTAGTTTTACGTTCAATAACTTTCATAAATGTAAAAAAAAACTATTGTGCCGTCCTTGTCTGAAACTGATTATTGCTGGTAACTGGGGTGTTGTTGCTTATTTATCTTGATTTTATCTGTGTAAATAATGAGGGTTCATAGTTTCATAGTTTTAATTGAAAGTAGACACAAGTCCAGCAAGTTTGAGGTTCAGTACTAATTGTGTGCAGTTTGTTATCCAACAGTGCCGCCTAGTGGTGATTTACTATACTGCCACTTTCTAATTGCAGGCAGAAGTGAAGTGTGTAATTAAACATTGCTTAGAAAAGGAAAAATAAATACCTTACATAGCTGCTGGATAATTAATCTGAAACACTAGACTGCTTAACTACTACAGAAGTAAACTGCAAATGTGATTAATAGCTTATGTTAGAATAAGTACCTGATTAATTAAAAGGGGCACCTTTAAGAGGACAATGAGAGGCTGCCATGGATGCCTTAATGAAATGCTTACGAAACTAGTTAGAATAGGGAAGTACATGACACTCTGCTTCTGTGGCTTGTTACATGCCATTAACTGCTTCATTTCTGTTTACTGATAACATTTTTTGGGGGGTAAATTACACTAAATTAACAGTAACATTATTCCCTTTGCATCTATCTACAGGGTAAAGAAGAATTTGAAAAAACACAAAAGGAACTGCTTGAAAAAGGAAACATAATACGACAAGGGAAGGGCCATCTAGAGCAGCAGCAGGTAATGTCTTTGCAGCTTACACATACTGTGTTTCCCTGAAAATAAGACCTACCCCGAAAATAAGCATGATTTACAGAATTATAAGAGTATGCTTGAAATATAAGCCCTACTCCAAAAATAGGCCTTAGTTACAGTTAGGGTTGGTATTAGGGGGGAGAAACTGGCGAATAGCCCAGGGCCTCCAGTCTCTTGGGGGCCCCCAGAGTTTCTAATCCAAGATTAAGACTGCTTAAGGACCTTTGGTGACATTTTGGTCATGTGACCATGCTGTCACCAAAGGTCATTTAACTGCAGGAGTCTAGAGGAACTAAAGAGGAGACAGGCTGGTATGTACTGTATGTGCAGTGTGTGTATATACAGTATAGACCAAAAGTTTGGACACACGTTCTCATTTTAAGATTTTTCTGTATTTTCTTGACTATGAAAATTGTACATTCACACTGAAGGCATCAAAACTATGAATTAATATACGGGGAATTATATAGTTAACAAAAAAGTGTGAAACAACTGAAAATATGTCTTATATTCTAGGTTCTTCAAAGTAGCCACCTTTTGCTTTGATGACTGCTTTGCACACTCTTGGCATTCTCTTGATGAGCTTCAAGAGGTAGTCACCGGAAATGGTTTTCACTTCACAGGTGTGCCCTGTCAGGTTTAATAAGTGGGATTTCTTGCCTTATAAATGGGGTTGGGACCATCAGTTGTGTTGTGAAGAAGTCTGGTGGATACACAGCTGATAGTCCTACTGAATAGACTGTTAGAATTTGTATTATGACAAGAAAAAAGCAGCTAAGGAAAGAAAAACGAGTGGCCATCATTACTTTAAGAAATGAAGGTCAGTCAGTCTGAAAAACTGGGAAAACTTTGAAAGTGTCCCCAAGTGCAGTTGCAAAAACCATCAAGCGCTACAAAGAAACTGGCTCACATGAGGACCGCCCCAAGAAAGGAAGACCAAGAGTCACCTCTGCTTCTGAGGATAAGTTTATCCGAGTCACCAGCCTCAGAAATCGCAGGTTAACAGCAGCTCAGATTAGAGACCAGGTCAATGCCGCACAGAGTTCTAGCAGCAGACACATCTCTTCAACAACTGTTAAGAGGAGACTTTGTGCAGCAGGCCTTCATGGTAAAATAGCTGCTAGGAAACCACTGCTAAGGACAGGCAACAAGCAGAAGAGACTTGTTTGGGCTAAAGAACACAAGGAATGGACATTAGACCAGTGGAAATCTGTGCTTTGGTCTGATGAGTCCAAATTTGAGATCTTTGGTTCCAACCACCGTGTCTTTGTGCGACGCAGAAAAGGTGAACGGATGGACTCTACATGCCTGGTTCCCACCGTGAAGCATGGAGAAGGAGGTGTGATGGTGTGGGGGTGCTTTGCTGGTGACACTGTTGGGGATTTATTCAAAATTGAAGGCATACTGAACCAGCATGGCTACCACAGCATCTTGCAGTGGCATGCTATTCCATCCGGTTTGCATTTAGTTGGACCATCATTTATTTTTCAACAGGACAATGACCCCAAACTCACCTCCAGGCTGTGTAAGGGCTATTTGACCAAGAAAGAGAGTGATGGGGTGCTACGCCAGATGACCTGGCCTCCACAGTCACCAGACCTGAACTCAATCGAGATGGTTTGGGGTGAGCTGGACCGCAGAGTGAAGGCAAAAGGGCCAACAAGTGCTAAGCATCTCTGGGAACTCCTTCAAGATTGTTGGAAGACCATTTCCGGTGACTACCTCTTGAAGCTCATCAAGAGAATGCCAAGAGTGTGCAAAGCAGTCATCAAAGCAAAAGGTGGCTACTTTGAAGAACCTAGAATATAAGACATATTTTCAGTTGTTTCACACTTTTTTGTTAAGTATATAATTCCACATGTGTTAATTCATAGTTTTGATGCCTTCAGTGTGAATGTACAATTTTCATAGTCATGAAAATAAAGAAAAATCTTTAAATGAGAAGGTGTGTCCAAACTTTTGGTCTGTACTGTATTTGCTGTGTGTATATATACATGTGTACAGTATGTGCAGTGTGTGATGACATGCTTATATTTTAGTAAATGTTTATTTTTTGTTCAAGAACAAATGAGGATCGTTGTTTATGGCAAAAAAAAACGCCACTCACTGCTGCAGCACATGCTGCTTATCCAGAGCGTTCGTTATTACCTGTATCCTTGTGTACACTGCAATCTGTCTGATGAAGACGATTATATGACCGAAACGTCTTCTTTGTTTTTAGATTGCCTGCACACAATAACATTTTCTTCTTTCAACATTTACCTGAGTGCCAAGTTTTCTACAAAATTTACATATGATTGAATCCTACTTGGGCATCATCCACAGGAGTGCCGTAATTACTATTCTTATGTATGTGCTGTGTATGTGCAGTGTGTGTAAATAAATGCGTATGTATGTGCTGTGTGTATATACACATGTGTACAGTATGTGCGTGTGTGATGACATGCTTATATTTTAATAAATGTTAATTTTTTTGTTCAAAAATAAATGTGGATTGTTGTTCATGAGAAAAAACAAGATGTCCCCTGAAAATAAGCCCTAACTCAACTTTCGGAACAAAAAGATCCTGTCTTATTTTCTGGGAAGCACTGTACTTACTGGATCATGAATAGCTGTTCTATAATATGATCTTATAAAGCTAAGGAGGGCTATGATAATAGTGGGGGGAATTTTTAAGCCTTGAACATGTTATTGGGTCTGTGCTTGTTGAGCAAGAGCTAAACAGATTCATATATAAAGTATGTGAAACCATTCAATGTTTTATCCCTTTAAATCCCTATTCTCTTTAGGATTAGGAGTCCAGTGGGTGGTCCTATTAATTGACATCCTTCCCTGCATACAGAGATAGCTATTAATTACTAGGTTGGACCTCCCAGTGGACTCAAAAGCACAGAATAATTATGAATTTAACTGAATTTTAAACAAATTATACTTAAAGGGGTTTTCCCACAAATAAAAGTTCATGCTAATTAATAGATCTTGGAATAATAATAATTTCCACAATTAGATGTGTTTAAATAAAATGTTCCTGTGCTGAGATAATCTTATAAATGTGCCCCTGCTGTGTACTGTGTAATGGCTGTGTCTGACCGTACAGGGACATGGTCTGATCATACCACATCTCCTGGGCAGGGGAGGAAGCAAAAGAGTATACAGACATTACAGCAGGGGGTTGCAGCTGATTCTTCCTTTGAGGTAAAACATTGCTTAAAAACAGGCAGTGAAATGTTTTACCTCACAAAAAGAATCAGCTGTGATCCCATGCTGTAATGTCTGTATACTCTTTTTAGGGATTTTTAAAGAGTTCATGCACCTGACTGTACTTTGGATACATGTTCTCCAGATATGTAATACAGCTCCCTTACCCTGCTTTAGATTCATATTGGGCCTCTGTATGCTTCTGATTTTATACATATGCCTCTGCCTTTTTTTTCGTGGTTTCTTAGTGAATTCACAAAAAAAAGTTGCCCACATCACTGCATGTGGTTTTACCCACAAGTATGAATAAATTGATTTTTGTGTGGGACATCTAAGAGGCCTGTTTGTATTGCCCACATGGAGACGTTTTCAGACATCGAGATTGCAGCTTAGCTTGCTCATGACATTTTTCGGTGCCTCTATGATCCTTGAAGAACTTGACACGGTAACAAGTAAGAACACTTTCTTTTTGTTTTGTATGTTTCAGCTGAAGCAGTTTGAACGTCTAGAAGAAGAGGTTGCACGACCCATCGAGAACGATCTGTCCAACTGGACGCCTCCTCAGCACTACAGCCAAGTTCGTAGCGCCCTGAGCAACTCAGACCGGCAGCTGCTTCTCTTCTACCAAGAACAGTGTGAGGCCAACGTCACTACTTTGACCAACGCCATTGATGCCTTTTATAGCTCCATCAGTAGCAACCAACCTCCCAAAATTTTTGTGGCCCACAGCAAGTTTGTTATCCTCAGTGCCCACAAGCTGGTATTTATCGGGGACACATTGTCGCGCCAAGCCAAAGCTCAGGACATCCGAAACAAAGTCACCCACTACAGCAACCTTATGTGTGACAAGCTCAAGGAGATCGTTCTTTCCACCAAAACAGCAGCACTTCAGTACCCGTCTCCATCAGCAGCCAAGGATATGGTGGAGAGAGTGAAGGACCTCAGTAACAGCACTCAGCAGTTCAGGATGGTCCTTGGGCAGCTGGCTGCCATCTGAAGGCGCAGAGACATAGTCCGGGTGTGGTAGAGTCAGAGCAGCCGGCTCAGTGAGCCAGCTATCAATTCTCTATACAGACGGCTAATAGACTGCAATGCCACATCATATAAGGAAAATAAATTTTAAGTGAACTGGGACTTGGTTTTAGTCACTAAGATGACACTACAGCCTATGCTACATTTCCAGAGGAATGTTGAACCACAATTAGCTGTTAGCTAAGCTTGTAAATATTTCCGACCCATTCATTGATTTTAGATGGAATTATTACTTGTCCATTCCATGGCCCCAATAGTCAAAAATAAGAAAGTTTTTGGGGTAATGCATTTTATTATGAGTTATGATTTACGCTGCAATACCATAAAGGTTTACCCACTGGAAAACCGCCACTGCTTCGGGAAGCATGTGTAATCTAAAGCCAGAGTCAGCCAGTGGCTCATATACCTTCTTCAGTGCGCTAGACTCTGAATGGAGCAGCAGGTCGCATGGGCAACCAGCGCTACAGTCAACTCTTTCAGGCATGGTCTTGTGACTTATGGGGGATAGGGGCATGGGACCTCATTCTGGTGATCGGTGGGGAAGCCAGTAATCTGAACCTCCCTGATCTAACATCAGTTATCCAGTGGATAGGTGATACATTGTTTAAATCAGAATAACCCTTTTCAGGGCTGGTAATTCTTCAACAGATGAAATATTAAAGCCGTTCCAATTTTGTGATATTTGAAGCTTTGGGTTAATGATAAGAAATTCTAATAACCTGGAAGCAGCAGATGTGGCAGTTTTAAATATGAAAAATGCTGTATTGTTTTTAAAGAGGTTTTCCATCCAAAGGTGAAAAACTATAAAGGCAGCTATGGGGCTCTGGGACAAAAGTCCGAGCACAGGTCAAAGCGCACCGGTGCAGAAGGGAACCATTCGTAACTTTGGGCCCTCTTCTATTTACAAGTATGAATGAACCTTCTGTCTCTATCGAAATGTAATTACACATTGAGTATATCTGATTAATATGGCAATATGTGATCGAGAAAGGCAGATTGGTTGCAAGGGATTTGTTATCTGACAACCTCACGTAGAATTAGGCATTGTTTTCTAAGCAACTACTTGGTCTTAAATGCTGTCACGTTGGTACAGCAGAGGAAAGATACGCCAAGCCGCAGTCAGATATGTTGTTCCCCTCTAAGCCTGTGTTATTAATCAGATTTTCCAAAACATACTGGCCATTCAGTCGGAGAAATTTTTTAGGGTTGTAATCACAAACATTGTTCCTGTTTCCAATCCATAAATTTATATTTTCCAAAATTGAGAATTAAGAGCTTCTACTTCATGTTGATCCAATGTTGGGCCACATTCAGACATCCGGGTTTGCGTTTGGCCTAAAGGTGTGTGCACGTCTTTTAGGCACCGCTGGTCTATTTCCTGAAGCGTCTTTTTCGCTGCGGCCAGCATCATTTTTTCATAATTTCAACCCTAAATAGCCAAGATGAAGCCACCAAAACATGCTACTTGTTGTTACCGCCTCTTGCCTTTTGGTTAAAAGAAGTGACAAAAGATGGAACATGTGCACAGCAATGTCGTTTTAACATTTATTCTTTTTGGCAATTTTTTTGTGCTTTTTCAGGCGCGCTCCAGGGGGGATCCAAATGATAAAGCCGTCAGTTGCACATTAGATTGGATCAACATAAAGGAGAGGTTCTTAATTCTCAGTTTTGGAAAATATACATTTTTGGACCGGAAATGGTGCAAGTAACTGGCCCGGCTGCATGGATTGCTGGGGGTCTCCCAACCTGAAGTCAGCAGAATCGTACACGCCTATGAGGCTGTCAAGTTTGGGTCAGAAGACCCGCGGCCAGTCTGTGGTATTGCAGCTCATTCTTATTAAACTAAACAGCAATACCAGACACAGCCTGTAGAAAAAATTGCGGAAAAAACAACTTAAAAACTCTTCCTCTTTAATGGAGAATCCACTTTGCTGTTTATAAGCCGAGTTATTTCATTGTTCTTCCAATGAGGTTTTGAAAACCTTGTTGTGAAAAAAATAGAAGTTTCAATTTGGAATCTGCTTCAAACTTGACACTAAAAAGTCAAAAAGCTTAAAAAAACACAGCGTGGAAAAATAGGCTTCAAAAACCTCTTGAAAATCGCTCCAGGAAACACTTAAAGGGAACCTGTCATCTGATTCATCCTGCCCAAACTACGGTCACCATGAATCGGAGCCGAACTGCATGATTGCAGCCAGGTATATTTTTTCAGAAAAAAAATATACTTTTTAAAGATCTGACTGGGAACAAGACTAGTCTGGCACTGTCCCAGGCCGTCTCTTCCCAGAGCTGCTTGAAGTGATCGACAGGTGCACTTGAGGGAGAGACCTGTCAATCACCTTGAATAACATGGGTGGAGCCGGACTAGTCTAGTCTCCAGCTATGGTCCCTGGCGTGGGCGGAGCCGGACTAGTCTAGTCTCCAGCTATGGTCCCTGGCATGGGCGGAGCCGGACTAGTCTAGTCTCCAGCTATGGTCCCTGGCTCGATCTTTAAAATATATTTTCTTTGAACCTTTCAGAGTAAAATGAAGAAGCTAAAAGCATGTTGCCTGGCTCTGCTTGATACTGACCGTGATTTGGTCAGCATGAATCAGATGCCAGGTTCCCTTTAAGGGTATATTCACACTGCATATTTTTATGTCTGTTTTTCAAGCAGAAGTCACTTCATGGATTGCTCCTTTTCTCTGGACTTTTTTAAATCTGAAACGTCTTTTTTAGCATTTTTTTATGTTAATTCCTAAACGCTTTTTCAATTTGTTTTTTAGCTTTTTTTCTTTGGGTATAGTTTTACTGTTGTTTTCCGGACTTAAATCTATTACACTTGAAATGACACTTGTGTGTCTTTCTAACCTTCCTATTGACTTGTTTTGTAGTTATGGAGCTGTTCCAAGTGAAAAACACCTGAAGAATGATATATTCACTTCCTTTAACCACTTGGTGTTTTTAAAAACCTGAAGCGTTTTAAAAGACTCTCAAAAGCCTGATCATATGAGCAACAAGTCATTTTACCATACAAATTAATAAGATCGTACTTTTTTAATTGTTTTGTTAGCACTTTTTCCATAATTATTTTTACCATACTCGCATAAAAAATGGTGGAAAAAGACAAAGTATGAACATACACTATCAGGAAGAAAAAAAGCCTTCAAAACCGGAGCTTTCCCTGAAGTGGATTCCTCTTATGAAACATGTTGGATCCATCTCAAAAAGCTATGTGTGACCATACCCTTAAGCTATATTCACACTTTGCGTTTTTGATGCAGTTTTTTTATTTTTGCTTTATTTATGCAAATTAAAAGTTGCGTTTTACAGTACCAGCAAAATCTCATACACACATTATCTTTTTTTTCCTGACTGAATTGGAAAACTGCTGCATTTTTAAAACTGCAGTGTGTCACTTCTATCAGCGTTTTTACAGCGTATTTTCACCCATAGAAGCAATGAGTAAGTGCAAAAATACAGTTATCAGGTTTTGCTGCGTTTTTAATGAAAAATAGCATGTACAGCAGTATCTGGAAATCATTTATTTTTGGGATTTTCCCAAGTTTAAACCATAATTTCTTGATGTCCTCACTTGAGAATGGCAGTTAGGATTAGTACAGTTTAATTAAATTAGTGATATGTGAATAGTAAACATTGGCTGACCAAAGTGTGCAATTGAACAATACCTGATCAAAGCAAGAGCTGACCAAAGTGTGAAAGTAAACAGTGTCCTACAAACTCAATGCTCTGCTAATGTCTTAGCTAAACTATTCCCAACCAATTCACTTTCCCCTGCTGTTACATTTGTAATTGTGTATTTTTTCATGAACTCATGAACTTTTTTGTTCAGAATAGTCACTATTTCTTCAGACATAAAAATCTTTTCCCACTAAATAATTTGATCAAATTGCTTCTGCGGTGGAAGCAAAGCTGAACTTTGGGATCCTGAAAAATGCAGCAAAAAATGCAGCAAAACCTGCTTTTTGTAAGTAGCTTCTTTACTGCAAAGAGAGCAGGTTTTACCGCAGAAAAATAACGCAGCAAAAACTCAACGTGTGAACACAGCCTTAGATATAATTGGTCAGGGTTCTTCTCATCTTAGCCTTTCAAGGCTGAGACATCAGTAACTCCACACTGGCGCTGACCACAGAAGGGGCGGCTACAGAAGTGTCTGAGTAACTCTAGTAGAATTTAATGGGAGTTACAGAAATAGGGTATCACTCCTGGGCAGAGTTATTCATGTCTCAGCTATGAACGACTGACATGGGAATAACAAAGTGAATCTCTTCACAGGTATTTGCTATCGAATCTAACATCTACATGATCTATGGGTAGAGGGCCTGATTCCAGCGATGTGTCTCTTACTGGATGGCTTGATGCACTATTGATAAAATCCCTGTTTTTCTGTTGTAAATATAGCAGTGCTGAGAATGCTGAGCCCTGTATAACCACGCCCACAACCCTGATTGGCCGCTCTGTGTACATTGTCAACAAGCTGCCAATCCACAGTGGGGGGCGGAGTTACACAGAATAGCTGGACTGCTTGGCATGCAACACCTAGTCCGGAAGTGATAATCTCCTGCTTGTAAAATGCTGATTGTATTGAAACTACAGCAAGCAGCAGAACAAGTGATGCATTGCTGGAATCAGGGTCTCTGCCCCTACATTACTTTGCTCTCAGATTAAATAACAAAAACCTGCTGACAGTTTCCCTTTAAGATAGGACAATTTTACTATAAGCAACATACATATTAATTAATAACCCCAAATCTAAACCTGTCCAAAATGACGAGATTCATCTACACTGAGAGATGTAAGTGCTCTTCTTTCCAGCAGACTGTAATCCCAAACCGCAGAAAATGAATCTATAATTTGACGTTCCCCAGTCCATTACATTGCACATTAGCCGGCTGTACATCGCTCAGTCACTATGCCTTAATCCATTTTCAGGAGGTGATTATTTGTTAAATTAAACCCTAGTCCATTTGCCCAATCGTTACATTAATTCTCTTAGGATGTAATTTTTGTGTTGTTATATTTGGGAGAATTCGATGTATTTTGATATATGAATGCCGTAGATTTTCTCTTTGTAGGGCTATATATTTTATGTGAGAAACGAATGTAAGGTATAGATAATATTGTCAGCACAGAAGATATTGGTGCGGTGTTAATGAATTTGCTGGGAAAAAAAAAAACCCACATATTTTATTCTGATCTGAAGTCTTATGTCACAAAGATTCTCCTGTTCATAGTTTTTTGGAAGCTTGAAATGCCATCTGCCTGTATAAAACACATTTGTCTATTTGTGCTCTGAAAAAATATGTTCTCATTAATAACCTGCCAATGTCATCGACTATAAATTATTGTTTTTAACCTTAAGTGACAGTTAGTAACAGATTTTTAAAGGGAACGTGTCACCAGGTTTATGCTTCCTAATCTGAGGGCAGCATAAAATAGTGAGAGACCCTGATTCCAACGATGCGGGACTTATGGGGCTTCTTGCTGTAGTTCTGATAAAAGCACATCATTTTATCTGCTGCAGCTCTGCTAGTCCTCTAAATGATGACCTCAGCCATCCTCGCCCCCAGCATTGATTGACAGCTTCTTGCTTGTATTGGCCATGGGCAAAAAGCTGCTAATCAGCTGTGGGGGACCCGGATAGCAAGAGTACATGATTATGGAGGATAACGTAGGAGAAAGTAAGGTAACAATACACAATGTTTTAAAATGAAATTAGTCTAATGTGTATAGGAGCCTTATAGGGAATATCACAGCAGATATTTGATATGTAATCCGAGGGCAGCATGAGGTAGGGGCTGAGACACTGATTTCAGCAATGTGTCACTTACTAGGCTGTGTACTGTACTTTCATTATAATAAGTGTTTTATCAGCAGGAGATTATCACTGTCGGACTAGCTGCCTGCCTGCCTCCCTCCTGGGCCAACCACGCCCCCTGCACTGATTAGAAGCTCACTGTCAATATACTATGTACACAGAAAGCTGTGGTGTAGGCGGGGTTAGCTTTCACAGCTCTGCTACATGCTACATCTAAAAACTCTGGTTGTATCACAACTACTAAAATCAGGGTCTATGCCCCTACTTTATGCTGCTCTCAGGTGAGTTAGCAAAAACCTGGTGACAGATTCCCTTTACCAGCTCTGCAGCAGATAAAACTATGGTTTATCAAAATTACAGCAAGAAGCACAGTAAATGATGCATTGCTGGAGTCATGGCGCCTGTCCCTAATTTATGCTGCCTCAGCAGGTGACAGATTCCCTTTAAGAATCACTAAGGCCCCTATTCATTAAAGTGTTTCTGATAGAATTTTGGCATAAAACACCTTATTAAGTTGCAACATTTTTGTGCAACTCGGAATAAACAAAATAGCGACTCATGGTGCTTTCATGTCAGTCCTGACCAGCTTTGCCTAATGGGCAGAGTATGAGTGAAGCATGGGTGAGACAGTGCGTGGTTACACCCACCTGACCTTTTTAGTAGTGTAAATTTTGCCAGAAATGTACTCCAGTGCCTGACCGGAGTAACATAATTAATGGAGTATCTGGCCCAGGCCTGCACAACATATAGCCTGCAGGCTCCATGTGGCGAAGCATGTTGTGCAGCCTGCAGAGCTGTCTGGGAGATGCTGCTCCCTTCTTAAATTCAAATGTATTTGCGTCTTTCAGATGAGAATACATTTGAATCTGTGGCGCCGGGACTGGGGCAGAGGAGCGCTCAACAGTCCTGGGCCCAACGTGCAGCGGCGTGAAGAAGTCAACATGCAGATGACGCCATCACACTGCTGCCAGCCCCGAAGTGCCGCAGAGGAGAAGAGACGGCGTTGCCAATAGTAAGCACACTATGAATGAGCCGAAGATCAAATGCCTTATTCTTGTGGATGACGGGGAATGGGGGTTAATGCTACAGTGAGGGCATATAATGAGAGTGACCATAGTGAAAGGGGCACAGTTTTGCAAGAGACGGTGTTGTTGGGATACTTTATTCAGAGGGGCAGCGTGGGGGATATTTTACAGAGGGGCAGTGTGTGTGTGGGGGGATATTTTGGAGAGGAGCAGTGTGGTGTGGGATATTGTGCACTGGGGCCATATTGGGGGATATTTTACAGAGAGGCAGTGTTCAGGGAATACTTTGCAGAGGGGCGGTGTGGGGAGGGATATTTTGCAGACGGGCAGTGTGCAGGGGGTATATTTTGTGCAGGAAGCACAGGCAATTATTTAATCAGGGGCGCAGCATGGGAGATATTTTTATTTATGGGGCAGTGTAATGATACTTTTATTTTTAAGGGCACCACGTCGGGAAGTGCTTCTGAAGACGGAGAAGAGGGAAATCTGCAGAGATGAGCTCTGGGCGTGAAATATCATCATGTGTCTACTACATGAAGACAAAAAGGTATGGGAATGACTTCAGTTAGAGAAGATGTCACCTATGAGGTACCTGGGTGTAAATGTTTTTGTGATACTGAAGAGCTGTGGTTCCTGTATGGTCCACAGTCTTATGATAACTGTTAACAACAACTCTCAGTATCTCCTTACCATTGTTAAAGACATACTGAGAGTTGTAGGTTCATGCAATACAATTGTACATGGGGCTGACCTGACATTGCAATTGATCGCTGTGGTGATTTATTCATGTACTGACAGTGGTTCTGGCACTGCATTCATGTACTGACAGTGGTTCTGATCTTGTACACATGTAGCAATCCAAAATGTGCTTCATGGCTATGTTAAAACTTAAAAGTCCTCAAAACGTTGAGTTTTGAGATTATGATGATTTGGCGAGGTTCTGCTCAGTTTCTGCTCCAAAAACTCAGTGTAAGTTAGCGTATGTTCACACTTACTTTTTGGAGCAGAATCTCTCGAAATCATCCTCAAATACTCAAAACTTGGTTCTGGTGATGTATTAATGTACTGATGGTGGTTATGACGATGTATTCATGTAAGTACCCCTTTACATTTTTTGCGGTCCTTTGGATTGGTTCAGTATGGCATTGCGGCCATTGGACAAAAAAATGTTGTGTCCTCCTACTCTGACCGGTTACAAGATGCACCTAATATATTAAATGGTGTGCAACTCTTAATGAATTAGGTGCATCTTACTCCAGTGGTACCATTCATTAAGATATATGTGCATAACACCAGTCGTAATTAATGCTCTGTGCAAGTGTCCTAAAAAACAGTGTCTCCCTATAAAGTAATAATGCCCACTATGTGCTCCTTTGACAATTACAATACCCTGAGTGCCCCAATAACAATAAGTACCCATTTAATATTTAATAATATCCCTTTACTCTCCCTGTACAGCTTTCCTGTACACCGTTTGATGTCCCAACAGCTCCCCTATAGACAGTATGATGTCCCCACAGCTCACCTATAGACAGTATGATGTCCCAACAGCTCCCCTATACACAGTATGATGTCCCCACAGCACCCCTATAGACAGTATGATGTCCCCACAGCTCACCTATAGACAGTATGATGTCCCCACAGCACCCCTATAGACAGTATGATGTCCCCACAGCTCCCCTATAGACAGTATGATGTCCCCACAGCTCCCTTATACACAGTATGCTATGAAGACTATACTTAGAAATGTGAAGGTCTTAGGGTAAGTGCCATCTTTTGTGTATCTTCTGTGCTGATTTAAAACAATCACACATGAAGAACTCAGTGTGCCGTGGAATATATCAGCAATATAACACAACGTATTATGAGACTTTGACGTAACGATATTGGGCCAGCTCTCTACCTGTGTTATGTTGGCAGTGTTTCTGCAGTTTATGAGGTTGTTGTTCCCTCATTTTTAGGAAACCTGAAACATGTCAAGCCTTTTGATTTATATACAGTAATGGGATAAATAGAATTTGTCATCAAAGCCCTAAATGCTGTTACTTATTAAGAAAGAAAGGTAGCACTCAGTGCCAGTAACGTGCCTCAGTGTCCCTTCATGCATACGATGTGCACATTTTGCCTCATCCACAATTATTTAGTGTATACCATGGCAGCTGAAGATATAGAAATACAACTGGCTCAAGAGGAGATAAAATTCCAAAATTTTTATTAGTAGATGATAAAATGATGGTTACATTCAAGGACTGGCTATAAAAAGTATCACCTATGCGTTTCTGGTGCATGTACCACCTTGAGTGAGGTGATACCTTTTTATTGCCAGTCCTTGGATATAACCATAATTTTATAATCTACTAATATAAATTTGGAATTTTATCTCTGTTTGAGCTGGATCTGTTCCATCTGATTTTCGTTAATGGCAGTGGCATTGCTCCGAGCTCCGGAGGATTACACATCACTTTAGTGAGCTGGCTTTTTCTTTCTATACCCCCTCATTTTCCTACTGATATAGGTTGCCATACTAATACACAGCGTGGCTGTTGCCACTTTCAAAACCCTATTATCTGCCTGTAAAATGATCAGCCATTATAATTGTGCAGGCACTGACCACTCTGTATCTGAGAAAAAGGAAGAGTGAAGCAGCTCTGCAGGTTCATGTGTCATGAAGGAGTAGATGATTGATCATACTATAGGGAAGGAGAACATGGAAACTCACTGAGGAGAAAGAAAAGACTCATGTCTGGTGAAGAGGTTAGCACTAGTGTTGAGCGAGCATGCTCGACACTGCTCGGTACTCGCCCGAGCATCACGCTACTCGGGATGTTCGGCGAGCACCGAGCATTTCCGGGTTACTTGGGCGGGAGCTCGGGTCTCCGCCCTGCATGTTTGGCGCTCTTTACAGAGCCAATGAACATGCAGGGATTGCCAGCCAGTCACTGTAATGCTGCAGCCATGTTGGTTGTGGGCATTACAGTGATTGGCTGGCCGCACAGCGTCACCTCGAGAATTTAAAACCGGGCGCCGCCATCTTGGACACAGTCGCTCCGGATTAGACAGTGTAGGGACAGCGCTGCTGATTTAGGGAGAGATATAAACTGCTAAATAGTTAGTGTAGGGTCTGTAAAGGCTGCCAGAACAAACAAACAGTCCTTTTCAGGACTAATATCCATCCCAGATACCAGGCAGGCAGGCTGTATAGGAGACAGTGGTTATACCAGCAAACGCTGCATTACAGTCCTGTGTGCTCCTGTTGCTGAAATTGCTGGACTTAGCACCAGGTGTCGAGGGCCAGGAAAAATCCTTTTTTTTTCATCTAAACCCTCCTTTTTTTTTCCTCCTTCACACTGTACAAATACCCGTCTTATTAACCTTTTGGTGTGTCCCCCCCCACCAAAAAAAAGCGTGTCTCTGATTTTTCAGACACAAATATAACTGTTGAAAATAGTCTGGTGTAGGCTAGAGAAACAGAAGTGTTGTTTTGCACTTCCACGGTTCAAACCTCTGTATTATCCATTTTGGGCCATTTGTATCTAAAAAAAAAAGCAGTTTGAGTGTGTCGCTCACTGTTCAGCCGCAAATCTATATATTTAAAAAAGTCTGGTATACCCCAGTAAACAATAACTGTGGTTTTGCCATCCCACGGTAAAAAATCTCTATTATTCAGCTTTTGGTAGTTTTTTCCGTAAAGAAAAACACTAGTGTCTCCTGACTGTTGTGACACAAAAATATATCTGTTGAAAATAGTCTTGTGTAGACCCGACATCCCAGTGTGGTTTCGCAGTTCCACGGGTTAAATCGCTGTACTATCCAGTTTTGGGCCTTTGGTATCTAAAAAAAAAGCAGTTTGAGAGTGTCGCTCACTGTTCAGCCGCAAATATCTCTATTTAAAAAGTGTGGTATACCCCAGTAAACAATAACTGGTTTTGCCATCCCACGGTAAAAAATCTCTATTATTCAGCTTTTGGTAGTTTTTTCCGTAAAGAAAAACACTAGTGTCTCCTGACTGTTGTGACACAAAAATATATCTGTTGAAAATAGTCTTGTGTAGGCCCGACATCCCAGTGTGGTTTCGCAGTTCCACGGGTCAAATCGCTGTACTATCCAGTTTTGGGCCTTTGGTATCTAAAAAAAAAGCAGTTTGAGTGTGTCGCTCACTGTTCAGCCGCAAATATCTCTATTTAAAAAGTGTGGTATACCCCAGTAAACAATAACTGTGGTTTTGCCATCCCACGGTAAAAAATCTCTATTATTCAGCTTTTGGTAGTTTTTTCCGTAAAGAAAAACAGTAGTGTCTCTTGACTGTTGTGACACAAAAATATATCTGTTGAAAATAGTCTTGTGTAGGCCCGACATCCCAGTGTGGTTTCGCAGTTCCACGGGTCAAATCGCTGTACTATCCAGTTTTGGGCCTTTGGTATCTAAAAAAAAAAGCAGTTTGAGTGTGTCGCTCACTGTTCAGCCGCAAATATCTCTATCTAAAAAAGTGTGGTATACCCCAGTAAACAATAACTGTGGTTTTCCTCTTCCACGGTTCTAATCTACTCTTTATTACCCTTTTTCCATTGATAGTGCAAGTGTAAGCTATTTTCCTTCATTTACAGTGGGCAAGGCGCGTGGCAAGGGACGTGGAAGTGGACGTTCTGGTGATGGTTCGTGCAGAGGACGGGGCCGTGGCCAAGGTGAAAATGTGCCACAACCAACAGCCACATCTTCTCGCTCCCACTTCTTGACCGAATTACTAGGGAAGCACAGAACAACACCAGTATTGAGAACTGATCAGTGTGAACAGGTTATTAATTGGATAGCAGATAATACTTCCAGTTACCTGGGCACCACCACCTCCGGTCTGTCTTCCACACGGTAAACTCTTAGTAGCCGTGAGTCTCGACCGCATACTCCTCCTCACCCTGATGCTCCTTCCTCCCACCATGCCGAGTGTCGTCAGACAGCAAGTGATCCCACACTTGGACACTCTGAAGAGCTATTCACTGGTCCATTTCCATATTTGGGCCCCTCGCCTGATACGCTTGAAGTGGTGGAAGAGGAGATCCCATGTTGCGATGCCCAAATATTTTAACAGCCACGGCCACAGGAAGTCGACGTTGGCAATCTGTCACAAGAGGTGGACGATGACGAGACACAATTGCCAGGAAGTGAGGAGGAGGATCGTGGTTCGCAAGTGGAAGAGGAGGAGGTGGTGGATGATCTAGTAACTGACCCAACGTGGAAGGAGGACATGCAGAGTGAGGCCAGCAGCACACAGGGGGAGGGAGGCAGAGTACCCCAACAGGCAGGAAGAAGCAGTGTGGTGGCCGCAGACAGAAGGCAGGCAACCGTTCCCTGTAACACCAACACGAGGGACGTGGCCAGTACAAGCGGTAGGTCTTCCAGAGTCTGGAATTTTTTTAAAGACTCTGCTGATAACCCCAAAAAGGCCATATGTTCCACCTGCCATGCCAGCATCAGCAGGGGTGACAAAACTACCAGCCTGACCACCACCAGCATGATAAGGCACACGGCAGCAAAGCACCCGACTTTGTGGAGCGAAACCCAGGGTCCACGACCAGTGTCAGCGGGTGTCACCACTGCTTCTTCCACTGTTGTGCGTGCAATAGAACCCCTGTTGTGTGTGCAAGGCAATCCCCTGTCCATACTGCATGTAAAGATGCCCCCTCCTCTCAGTCTTCACTTGTTATGGCAGTTTCTCAAGAAACAGCATCAACGTCCACGTTCCACCGCAGCGTTCAATTGTCCATATCCCGGACTTTTGAACAAAAGCGGAAATTCGCAGCTAACGCCCCACAGGCCACAGTCCTAAATTCGCACATTTCACGACTGCTTGCGTTGGAAATGCTGCCTTTTAGGCTGGTGGAGACGGAATCCTTCCACAATCTTATGGCGGTGGCCGTCCCTCGGTACTCGGTCCCCAGCCGACACTATTTTGCCCGGTTTGCCATCCCCGCACTACACAAGCACGTGTCCCAAAGCATCTGCCGTGCCCTCAACAACGCAGTTACTGGGAGAGTCCACCTGACAACGGACACGTGGACAAGTGCTTGTGGCCAGGGACGGTACATCTCTCTGACGGCACACTGGGTAAACATAGTGGAAGCCGGGACCCAGTCGGACCTTGGGACGGAACACATCCTCCCCACACCGAGGATTGCGGGCCCTATGTCAGTCAGAGTTGCCCCCACAGTGTACAGCTCCTGCGCATCCTCCTCCTCCTCCTCATGTTCAGCCTCCATCTCAAATATCACAACATCAGTTACAAGCTGGAAGCATTGCAGTACTGCCTCCTCCAAGCGGCAACAGGCTGTGCTGAAACTCATAAGCTTAGGTGATAAACCTCACACTGCTTGTGAGTTGTGGACAGCTGTGAAAGAGCAGGCAGATCTGTGACTGAGACCGCTGAACCTACATCCCGGCATGGTCCTGTGTGACAATGGCCGTAACCTGGTGGCGGCTCTGAGGCGAGGTGAGATCACACACGTACTATGCCTGGCTCATGTGCTTAACCTCGTGGTTCAGCGGTTTCTTAAATCGTACCCCGAGTTGCCAGATCTGCTCGTGAAAGTACGCTGCCTGTCAGCTCATTTTCGCAAGTCGGCTTCAGCTTCCGCCGCCCTTGCTGTGTTGCAGCAACATTTGCAGCTTCCGGCACACCGACTGGTGTGTGATGTCCCCACACGTTGGAACTCTACCCTCCACATGTTGCAAAGGATTTGTGAGCAGAAGAGAGCAGTTGTGGAGTACCAGCTGCAACAAGGCCGTCGATATTCAGGTCAGACTCCACACATAAGACCTCAGGAGTGGACCTGGATGTCTGACATATGTACCATCCTGACAAACTTTGAGGAGGCCACCAAGATGGTGAGTGGCGATGACGCCATCATTAGTGTCAGCATCCCACTTGTCTGTCTTTTGCAACGCTCTCTGCAGAGAATTAAAGAGGAGGCATTGCAGCCAGAGTATGATGAGATGGATCAAGAAGCCATAGCGGGCGATTACACACAGCCCAGCCTCATCTCATCCCAACGTGCATTGGGGGACAATGAGGGAGAGGAGGAGGAGGAGGAGGAAGAACAGGAGCTGCTATCATGCGTTGTAGACGGTAGTACCTGTACAAGTGTCATACCGTCGGTTCAGCGTGGGTGGCCTGAGGACAAAGAGGAAGAGGAGGAGGAGAGCATGGTCAGTCGTCATCTTGGTGAGGACACGGAAATCTTGCCCGTTACCAGTCTGGCACGCATGGCTTACTTTATGTTACGCTGCCTTAACCGTGACCCTCGCGTTGTCAAAATGTTGGGTGACAGTCATTACTGGTTGGTGACACTTGTAGACCCCCGCTACAAGGAGAACTTTCACTCTCTTATTCCTGAGGTGGAGAGGTCTACAAAAATGGGGCAGTACCAGAAGGCCCTTGCTGCAGAACTCTTAAGAAAATTCCCATCTGAACACGCTAGCGGCAGAGGTCACAGTTCGTTGCCCAACCAAGGCGTACAGGCGAGAGAGATGCAACTCCAATCCAGCAGAGGCAGGGGAACACTGTCAACGTTCTGGGACAGTTTTCTGACACCCGCCCAGCTTACAGGCCCTGAGGCGCGGGGTAATCTCACAAGGAGTGGAAAGTTTCAAAAGATGGTGAGGGAGTACCTTGCCGACCGTACCAGCGTCCTCCGTGATTCCTCTGTGCCTTTTAATTATTGGGTATCCAAGCTGGACACTTGGAATGAACTCGCTCTGTACGCCTTGGAGGTCCTGGCCTGCCCTGCCGCTAGCGTGTTATCGGAGCGTGTTTTTAGTGCCGCTGGGGGAATTATAACTGATAAGCGCACTCGCCTGTCAACTGACAATGCTGACATGCTGACCCTTATCAAAATGAACAAGGGCTTGATTGGGCCAGACTTCTCATGACCACCAAATGACAGCAGAGTAACATAAAGTCAAATCCACTGTGTTATTTCGGGAGGTGTATTCACATGCACCGCTTCACACCCACACATGGGTATACACTTCCTCGTTTCGGCTGTTTTATCTTCTTATCCTCAGCCTCCACCACCACTATACCACCAGGGTGCCAGCATTGCAAGTTGCTCCGTCCTAATTTTTGGCAGCTTTTGCTTGCAAGGCATAAGCAAATACTATGGGACTCCCACTCCCCAATAATGGGACTTATGTTTGTAATATGCTGTACTGCATGGCTCTTGTAAGGGGCATTGCAAGTTGCTCCGTCCTAATTTTTGGCAGCTTTTGCTTGGAAAGCATAAGCAAATACTATGGGAGACCCACTCCCCAATAATGGGACTTATGTTTGTAATATGCTGTACTGCATGGCTCTTGTAAGGGGCATTGCAAGTTGCTCCATCCTAATTTTTGGCAGCTTTTGCTTGCAACGCATAAGCAAATACTATTGGACACCCACTCCCCAATAATGGGACTTATGTTTGTAATATGCTGTACTGCATGGCTCTTGTAAGGGGCATTGCAAGTTGCTCCATCCTAATTTTTGGCAGCTTTTGCTTGCAAAGCATAAGCAAATACTATGGGACACCCACTCCCCAATAATGGGACTTATGTTTGTAATATGCTGTACTGCATGGCTCTTGTAAGGGGCATTGCAAGTTGCTCCGTCCTAATTTTTGGCAGCTTTTGCTTGCAAGGCATAAGCAAATACTATGGGACACCCACTCCCCAATAATGGGACTTATGTTTGTAATATGCTGTACTGCATGGCTCTTGAAAGGGACATTGCAAGTTGCTCCGTCCTAATTTTTGGCAGCTTTTGCTTGGAAAGCATAAGCAAATACTATGGGAGACCCACTCCCCAATAATGGGACTTATGTTTGTAATATGCTGTACTGCATGTGACGCGCCCCCTGGGCCGTGTGTACACGTGTGTGGGATACCCGGTGCCGGGTCTCTGGGGTCAGTAGTCTCCGTGGCGGGGACCCGGTCCCATGGCTCAGGCCGGTCAAACCAGTGGCAGTCTTTCTTAGGTTTTGAGGTTAATTGTCCGACTGCGCCACCCGTGGATTGCGGTCACGGAGTACCACCGCTGCGAGGCAGACCGCTGAGGCTGGTGTTGTGTGCGCAGCAGAGAATGGGATAACTCCCCACGGGAGGAGTATAGCCTCAGGGCAGTGAGTGTGGATGATGGGGGTGATGGTGCACGAGCGCAGCAGGAACGACTCAGGAGTCTTTGCAGTGCAGTTCAGGGTCTTTACTCATGATTACAAGGTAGACCCTCCAGGGAGTACTGGCTAGCATAAGAGGCCTGGTCAGTCTGTGAGCAAGCAGGAGTTCCCCTGGCCAGGTGGAGTTGTAGGCCTCCCCGTCTGTCTGCACTCTTCCTGGCTACCTTGATGTAAGCGGGTAGAAGTAGCCCACGTCCCTGAGTGTACCGTGTAGTGCTCACCCGTATGGCTGGTGACTTGGGGCCTTCTGTTAGCCTCCGCTCCACGACGGCGGTGCTGGTCCCTTGCTTGTGACTGAGCCTCCGGGCTTCTATGGCCAGAGGACCTGAAATCCCCTGCCGGCTGGTTTCTGCTGCTGGATATATAAGTCCTCACAGCCTCGGACTCCTGTGTCCGGTTCCTATTGTCATCTGCCAGGGCGAGCTCTGCTCAGCTTCCAGCCCCTGGTCTTTAGCTCCTAGCTCCTACAGAGCTCCTTGCTGTTACTTTCCCTTGCTCTCACTCTTACTCTGACTGTTCTCTGTTCTCTGACTCACTCAACCCCGCCCCAGATCCAGTTTATAAGGGCAGAATTCTCCCCTCCCAGGACTGGGGCAGGAGGATGTTGCATGTTTAAGGGATCCTGACCAGGAAACCTCCCACTTGCTCTCCGACGTAATATCTCTATTACTGTGGTGACCAGACCCCTGGGGTGCCACACATGGCTCTTGTAAGGGGCATTGCAGTTCCTCATAATTTTTGGAAAGCCTTCCATTCACTGCTTAGGCCAACAGTGCACAGGAGACCCACTTGCTATAAATGGAAAAAAAGGTTTAGTTAACGCCCTCTGACCTCCATGTCATTTCCAAGGGGCATTGGAGTGCCTCGAAATTTTTGGTAGGCATTGCACTCACTGTATGCCCTATAACTGTGTAGCCGAACCTCTCCTTTTGTTACAGAAACATATCCTACAAGACATATCTGGTTGACTGGCCTGATATTGATGTGAATGGTCCCTGTTGCTCCTGCTCTTTCTCCTTTGCCACTACCTCATCCATCATTTATCACCTGAAGCTTTGTTTTAACGGGAGTCATAGAACTTGGATAGTAGCAGGAAAACATCCAGCAATCCTCAGAGGAGGTAGGATATGCGCCAAAACGCTGACCACCTCAGGCCTAGCCGCTACTACATACATGCGCTTGCATTACAACAAAAAAAAGCAGATGCTAACTTCTATCATCCTCATCATGCTCCTCACCTTGGCACTCTCAACTCCCCTGATGGAGAAGTCAGGGCCCACCGGATGAGTCTGATAGTCCGGTGGGCTCGGCCAATGCTGCCCTAAAGCAGGCCAGGCTAAGAAAAGTGTGGGAAAGGTTACCGGGACAAATAGGGGTGGCTGGGGACCGAGTATGGACACCTGGCCACCCCCTGGAGGCTGGGGAGCAAGCGGGGGACTGAGTATGGATACCAGGCCGCCGACACAGCCATGGCGTGGTGGCCAGATTCCGCCTCCACATGCCTAAAAGGCCCAATTTAAAGTGCAAGCAAGCAAGCAGTATGGTATTGCAGCCTGGGGGTGGGTGGGTGGCAGGCTGCATACTTGCGCTTGCATTGCAAGGAATGGGAGAGGTACAATTGAACACTGCCCTGGGACAAGGACTTGAATGGGGATAGTTGCAAGTCTGCAACGACAGGTGCAAGGTGGGAGGCATCTTCGCATGTACCATGAGCAGGGGTTTGTCATGCACATACTACAGCGGAATAGGCTCTCCTTCCCACTAAATGCACTGGGGAGGGCACAGGTAATGTTTTGGTATACGCGCTTAATCTTATGTATAAGGCACACCACGACAAATAGGGGCGGCTGGAGACTGAGTATGGATACCTCGCTGCCGAAGCAGCCATGAGGTAGTGGCCAGCTTCGGCCTCCTCCAAACTAAAAGGCCCCATTTCAAGTGCAAGCTAGCAGTATGGAATTGCAGTCTGGGGGTGGGTGGGTGGCAGGCTGCACACTTACACTTGCATTAAAAGAAAACATAGCAGATGCTAACTTCTGTCATCATCATCATGCTCCTCACCTTAGCACTCTCAACTCCACCGATGGAGAAGTCAGGGCCCACCGGAGGAGTCTGGTTCTCTGGTGGGCTCGTCCAATGCTGCCTAAAGCAGACCGGGCTAAGAAAAGTGTGTGGGGGGATGTTCCAAGGAGAAATAGGGGCGGCTGGGGACCGTTTATGGACACCCGGCTGCCCCCAGGCGGCTGGGGACCGTGTGTGGACACCCGGCCGCGGGGCGGCTGGGGACCGAGTATGGACAACCGGCCGCCGGGCGGCTGGGGACTGAGTATGGATTCCAGGCCGCCAACACAGTCATGACGTGGTGGCCAGATTCTGCCTCCACATGCCTAAAAGGCCCAATTTCAAGTTCAAGCAAGCCAGCAGTATGGTATTGCAGCCTGGGGGTGGGTGGGTGGCAGGCTGCATACTTGCGCTTGTATTGCAAGGAATGGGGGAGGTACAATTGAACACTGCCCTGGGACTAGAACTTGCATGGGGATAGTTGCAAGTCTGCATCTTCTGATGCGGCAAGGATCACTTATGATGGGCACACTTTTAGACAGTGACCTGGGAGTCAGAGATGCTTCCAGGGGTCTTCCCCATGCTGTTCCCATGTCTTTTCAGCACTTTATGCATGTGTCACACAGCACATGGCCAGATAAGGTTGTAAAATGTTAAAATGACATTTCCCGGTGAATGCATTTGTCATAGTTGAAAGCAATACAGAAGTGCAAAAATGCATAAAAAATGCTACTTGTGAACATAGCCGAAGGTGTGGAGGAGTATTTTTGTTTTTGGTCATTTATTTTAACTTATACACAAGTCTTTTCCCTGGAAAGGATGTTCCTTAACATATTTCACAGGAAAAAAGTTTCACTTTCGTTTTTGAACGTTTTATTGTGAGCCCGTAAAAGTGGCTTAATACCTCTGACCACGTTGTTGACAGCAGTGACCTGGGGGTCAGAAATGCTTCCTGGGGCAATCCCCATGCTGTCCCCATGTCATTTGAGCACTGTCACTATCGTTTTGGGCACTTGTTAGGCTTTTAAAAGACTGCCGGGGGTGCCACCGCAAAAATGCTCGAGTCTCCCATAGACTAACATTGGGCTCGTTGCTCGGGTCGAGCACCCGAGTATCACGGCGAGCTCGGCCCGAGCTTCGAGCACCCGAGCATTTTAGTGCTCGCTCAACACTAGTTAGCACCTATGCACAGGATCGCTGGGAACCACAGCTATCGGTAATATGGGGCACATTTATACCCATAAAACCTCTGTAGGAATGCCATGCGCAGAACATGACTTTATCCAACAGTCCCATGTAGAATAAATGAAGCGGCGGTGGAGCATGCGCACACTGCCACGCCATTCTAATGGGGAACAAAAGTGCCCCATGCTGCTGATAGTCAGGGTCCCAATAAGTTATCACCTATCCTATGGATAGTGGATAACTTCTCTCCAGCGGACACCCCCTGCCAATGTTATTGCCAATATTGGCCCCAAACTGCTCAGGAACACCCAATTTTTGGTGGAGTTTGGTCCTGTCTCTGTCTGCCCACCTGCATGTTACTGACCTCTATTGACAGGAAAATTCTTGTTTATAGGCTCTCAGGAACACTACCAAGGGCACATGAAGTAATTTGATGTGCTGACCCAACACTGACCCATGCATCTCAACAACAACTCAGGACTTTGCAAAATAAAAATGTGCCTAAGCACGGGCAGATGGTTGCGACCTACCTGCCTGTTGTGCCCGACACCGTTCTCAGCCGGCACAGACCGCTCCTGCCGGCAATTCAGCGACTTCCACTGTCAACAGAGCGGCATTTTTTCCCCACTTTGCTCTGTTGACAGGACGACGTCATGCTTATTGACAGCTGGTTCCCTGGGGGCGCTGGCTGTCAATAAGTATGACGCCAGTTCCCGGCCTGTCAGCAGAGTAGCCCGTAAGAAGAATTGCTGCTCTGTTGATAGAGCAGCTGCATCGCCGGCAGGAGCCGTCATTGACCGCTCTGTCGGAATTAGTGCTTAGGCACTTTTTTTTTTTTTTATAAAGTCTCGGATATCCCCTTAAACTTTTTAGGACCCAATGCAAAACCCTCCCTCCAGCTAATGTCTATTCAGACACCTTATCTGCTACCCAGCAAAACCCAGAATAAAGGTTTGCGAGACCTGATGCATAATTGCCATCTAGTTATGACATCACTCACTCCATAAGGCACATGAATGTATGCAAGTAGATTCTTCAGTGAGGAAAAGGTCTGGAACTGTAGGGCCAGTCTAGTGTTGAGCGAGTATGTTCTGTTAACCCTTTCGCCGAGTACGCTCGGGCCGAGCTCTGAGTATTTATAGCTGCTCGGTGATATGCTTGAATCACTCCCGTGTGCATGGTTTGCGACTGACAGTTTTATTACATGTGAGGAATGTCTATTTCTTACACATTCCTCACATGTAATAAAGCTGCCAAACAGTTGCAAATCATGCACATGGGAGCGATTCAACCATATCACCGAGCAGCTGTAAATACTCGGAGCTCGGCCCGAGCATACTCGGACAGAACATACTCTCTCAACACTAAGTGCCACCTATTGGGGGTAGCAATCCTAAAATTAAATAACCCTTTTTAGGGCCTTGCCACACAATTTGTGATATGAAGCTTTACCAGAAGCTTCATTTACACACAAGTGTTTGTCCCTCATCAGTGCAAATCAAAAGATTTTATTTGGTTTGGTGAGAGGCTTTAACAGCGTGTCTGAGGGGTAAAATTTCTCCTTCTGGAGAGGGTCAAGTCAGTGTAGGGAGACTTATAGGTCATGCAATGCTCCACTGGGAATTTGAATATGCAAATATCCTCTTCGGAGAAGAAGAGGACTGTAACGCTACTGCCACCTATTAGGAGTAACAATCCTAAAAGTCAATATCGACCCTTTAGAGGGTTTTTGCCATGCTTCGGCATGTTTGCCCCTCAACAGTGCAATAAGGAACAAATGATTAAACACAAGTTGTAAATGGAGTTTTTGGTTTGCCTTCTTATCTCATAAGTCTCTGTCAGGGATCGACAGTGACCACACAATATCCCACCGCTGCCGTCACTTTGTCCGGGTTTCATCAGGGATTCATGCACACACGACCCCGATTACTCACTACGTAGGTATCGGCAAGCGCGCAGTGAGCATATGGTGTATACACCTCCGAATCCCAACCCATGGAATATGTGTATATGTCCCCGTACGATCACCACTAGCTTCACGATAGCCCAATTATTATTCGCTGCCACCACCGACCCAGTTTGAAATAGAATACAGGCCTGGTCGTACTGAAAAATAGGAATAATCCTGCCTGAAAATTAATTGTGAAGGGAACTGATGCAGTGGCAACTTCATGCCAGGATGGTCCTCAGCCCAGTTCACATACACCTATGCTTGGTAGAATTAATGGTATAATAAAAAGTAAAATAAGCAATACATACATTGTGTGAACAATTATTAGGCAAGTGAGCTTTTGGCCATATCATCATTTTATGCAGATGTTCCAACTCCAAGCTGTATAAACTTGAATACTTATTGGATGAAGCAGATCAGGTGATGTGTACTTTTGTAATGAGAGGGTGCCGTCTAAAGATACAACACCATTTATGAGGATGTGCAGAATTATTAGGTAGCTTGTTTTCCTCAGGCAAAATTGGCCAAAAAAAGAGATTTACCTGACTCTGAATAGTAAAAAATTGTTACAAGTGTTACAGAGGGAAGCAGCACTCATGAAAGTGCTAAAATATTGGGGTGCGATCACAGAACCATCAAAAGTTTTGTTACAAATAGTCAACAGGGTCACAAAAAAGTGTTGAGAAATTTAGACAGGAAGATACAACTGTTGTTGGTTTAGGAGGCATGGGGAACCTGTCAGGTTCCCTTTAACATGATTCCTCCCAATATAATGTAGCTTACATATTGTATGTGACTTTCTGACATAGATCAGTTTCACATGAATGCGTTTCAGGTGTATTTTTGCACCATTTTAAGGCTAGGCATTCCTGACCATCCATATGTTTAGTGAACTGAACTGACAGCATCAGAGATCCCATGATGTTCTCGGTCTGGGTTATTATTATTATTAATTTATATAGCGCCATTGATTCCATGGCGCTGTACATAAGAAGGGGTTACATACCAAGTAAAAATATCACTTACAGTAAACAAACAAACAATGATAGACTGATAAGGAGGGAAGAGGACCCTGCCCTTGCGGGCTTACATTCTACAGGAATGGGGAAGGAGACAGTAGGTTGGGGGATTGCAGTAGCTCTGATGTTGTTGGGGGTGGCAGCAAGCAAGGTCATGGCGGGCTGTAAGCTTGTTTAAAGAGATGGGTTTTCAGGTTCCGTCTGAAGGATCCGAATGTGGTGGATAATCGGACGTGTTGAGGCACAGAATTCCATAGGACGGAGGATATTCGGGAGAAATATTGGAGGCTATTGTGTGAGGAACGAATAAGTGTGGAGGAGAGAAGGAGGTCTTGGGAGGACCGGAGGTTACGTGAGGGAATATATCGGGAGATTAGTTCAGAGATGTATGGAGGAGAGAGGTTATGGATGGCTTTGTAGGTCAGTATTAATAGTTTGAACTGGAGGAATGGGAGGGGGGGTCGCAGAGGAGTAGCAAGGCGAGAGATGAACCAGTCGCGCAGCAGAGTTAAGGATGGACTGGAGGGGTGCGAGAGTGTTTGCAGGTAGGCCACAGAGGAGGATGTTGCAGTAGTCGAGGTGGGAGATGATGAGGGCATGCACAAGAAGTTTAGTAGATTGAGGGTTGAGGAAAGGACGGATTCTGGAAATATTTTTGAGCTGGAGGCGACAGGAGGTGGTGAGAGCTTGGATGTGGGGTTTGAAGGACAGGGCAGAGTCCAGGGTTACTCCAAGGCAGCGGATTGTCGGTACAGCGGGTTATTGAATCTGTATATACAGTACATTCACCATAAGGTCCACACGCAGATCATTATTGTGAAGATCAATGACACAGTCATGAGATACAAAACAAGGACCAGTCGATCCACGATCTGTGCTACTATCAACCAGTCTGATTGCGCTTCTTTTTCTTCCTTAGCAAAATTCAAGTCATCACGAATTTTCAAAATTTGTGACAAAAGTTTTTTCAAAAGTTTAACTTCTTGGCTATTTGTTTCTTTTTCAAAATGCTTCTTTTTCTTTCTGTCTTTTTCTTCGTTTGTCACAACTTTTTTCGCACTGTCAGGTTCTGTAAAATGACAAAAAGCTAAATGAGCCAATGATTTTTTGTCTAGGTAAATTACATTTTCCTTTTTTTTTTTCTTACACTCACCATTATCTACAGTGACTAATGTGACAAGTTCAGCTGTTATAGCTTTCTTGAAGCATAATATTCGTGCCAAATATCTAAAGACAACTTTCTTTATCCAAAGTGGGAGAATTGCATTGGTATTGGACTGCTCCAGCATGTATAAGGTAGCAATAGTTCCGAGGATACTGAGGACCATCATTGCCATACAAATACAACAGAAAATACCTAAAATGGATCAGGATTACAAAAAAAACAGAAGAATGTTCAATTTACAAAAAAAAATTAAATCCTTTAAATCTGTGATAATTATTACTATTTTTGAAACATTTCAAACTACAATGGTCCTTGAGGGAACATACCTAACATAGGAGTGTTATCCGAATTGGGCAACATGTCATTCAGAATCAAAAGAAGTACAGAAAACCCTAAAACAATGGTAATTTTAAAACCCAGCCTTTCGGAGTAACTCTGAATGAACATACTGGCAACGTCTAGGAAAACCAGGAAGCATGCTGGGATGATGAGGTTGAGTATATAAATCATAGGAGTTCTTCTAATATAAATCTAGAGAAAGAAAACAGCTATTAGCACTTATGAAATATCCTACAAGTTAACCATCCTTTATATTATTCACATAACATTGATCGAAAATTGAAAAAAATAATAAAATTATCATTAGCCACATCTATTCCTAGAGCTAAATGAAGGCATTCATACTATCCTTATTGAAAAAATGCCCAAGTATGGGATTGACAAGACTACGGTTAGGTGGATTCATAATTGGCTCAGCGATCGTATTCAGAGTGGTAATAAATGGTTGCACATCCAATTAAAAGAGTGTTATAAGTGGGATACCACAAAGCTCTGTCTTGGCCCCAGTGTTGTTCAACATTTTTATAAATGATCTAGATAAGGAAACTGAAGGTAAACTAAACAAATTTGCAAACCATGCAAAGCTAGGTGGGATAGCTAACACTTGAGAACACAGAGAAAGGATTCAGAAGGATTTATATAAGCTTGACCAATGGGCAGTGACTAATAGAATGGTATTTAACAGGGAAAAATGCAAGATTCTAAATCTGGGCAAGAAACATGAAACATATCTACAGAATGGGAGGAATAGAACTAAGCAACAGAACGTGTGAAAAAGACTTGGGTATACTAATAGATCACAGACTGCACATGAGTCAGCAGTGTGATGCAGCAGCTAAAAAAGGCAAACACAGATCAAGGATGTATTAAGAGAAGCATAGCATCTAGATCACGTGAAGTAATTATCCCCTTCTTCTGCTCCTTGGCCAGACGTCACCTGGAATGCTTTGTCCAGTTCTCGGCACAACATTTTAAAAAAGACATTGAAAAACTGGAACAAGTTCAGAGAAGAGCTACCAGGATGGTGAGCGGACTGCAAAGTATGTCCTTCGAGGAACGATTAAAGTATCTGGGAACGTTTAGCTTGCAAAAAAAAAGTTTAAGAGGAGGCTTAATAGCTGTCTACAAATATCTAAAGGGATATCACAGTGTAGAGGGATCAGCCTTATTCTCATTTGCACATGGAAACATGAGAAGCAATGAGATGAAACTGGAAGAGAGAAGATACAGATTAGATATTAGAAACAACTTTTTGACAGTGATTAATGAGTGGAACAGGCGGCCACGAGAGGTGGTGAGTAGTGTTGAGCGAGTATGTTCTGTCCGAGTATGCTCGGGCCGAGCTCCGAGTATTTATAGCTGCTCGGTGCTATGGTTAAATCGCTCCCGTGTGCTTGATTTGCAACTGTTTGACAGTTTTATTACATGTGAGGAATGTGTAATAAATAGACATTCCTCCCATGTAATAAAGCTGTCAAACAGTTGCAAATCATGCACACGGGATCGATTCAACCATATCACAGAGCAGCTATTAATACTCGGTGCTCGGCCCGAGCATACTCGGCGAAAGGGTTAATAGAACATACTCGCTCAACACTATTGGTGAGTTCTCCTTCAATGGACGTCTTCAAACAGAGGCTGGACAGACATCTGTCTGAGATGGTTTAGTTAATCCTGCATTGAGCAGAGGGTTGGACATGATGACCCTGGAGGTCCCCTCCAACTCTAACATTCTATGATTCCAGCATAAATTAGATTAATTGCTTACGGACCACCCAATGACTTAAAGCTTCAGGCCGGTCTGCATATTACTCTGAAGTGACATTTTGAAACAGCATTGCAGAGTCAGAAGCTCCACAGAGATCATTCCAATACAGGATTGGGAAACACTCTGTCAGAAACACCCAGACTCTCTATAAAGAAGGCAGGAATGGTTTATAATCATCTCTACCTTCCTGAGCACTGTATAGACAGCACTGAATGAGCAATGTTTGTACAGTTTAGGAAGTGCTGATAGTATTTCCTCCCCCTGTCCTAACAATCATGTGATCGTCGGGTGCCAGGAGGGAGCAGTTGCTGCTTGACCTTAGCAGACCCCGATCAGCTCTCCAGTGCAAGCAGGAGGCTGAATTTCCACTGTAATAGGGCCTGGCATAATAGCAATAATAAAAATGTATTTACATTTTGAAATTCCTCCTAAAGGTCTTTTATGACCTAATGGGGGCCACAATGTGTGAAATAAAAAAGTAAATAAAAGATTGGGGAAAAAAAATAAAACAAAGAGAATAAACCCAAAAACCTACAGAAAAAAAAAAAGTATAGCGCCTCAGAGTAAAATGAAATAACTTTTATTAAATTAAAAAGAAGACATAAAAAACAAATAGAAAAGTGGAGAGTGTACACAGAGATACTATGTCACTCAGGCAACCCAGTGTATAATAGGGACTAATGTCATGTAAATTCCAAGATCCAATAAATGTGTACCGTAGTTAAAATGATACAAAAAAAAAAAAAAAATCAAATAGCTGCTGATATGAAGCGTTAGATTAATCCAATGGCTGATGGCAGCAGTAATAATTAAAAAAAAAAAAGTCTAGAGATTAAGGCCGAGTGGCCATACAAAAGTTTGCATTTCACATTTAACAATAGTTCAAATAGTGTCAAACATTTAGGCTGCGTGCCCACTATGCGTTTTTTAAGAGTTTCCACAGCGGCAATTCCGCTGCAGAAACGCTTAAAAAACGCTTGGTAGAAGGCCTGCCATGTTCCCCAATGATAATCCGCATGTGCTGTGCACATGCTGCGAAAATTTCCGCTGCGGTTTATCATTGCGAAAAAATCCGCAGCACTACCAATTATTTTGCGGAATCGCGGCGTTTTCGCCGCCATTGATTTGCATTAGAACGCATGACATCCGCATCACTACATGTGTGTGGCACCCCAGGGGTCTGGTTTCCACAGTAACAGCAATGTTATGTCTGAGAGCAGGTGGGAGGTCTCTTGGTCAGGGATCCTGTGCATGCCACACCTCCTGCCCAGTCCTGGGAGGGGAAGAACTTCCCCTATATAAACCTAGGGCTGAGGCAGGGTGAGTGAGTAGAGAAGAAGTAGAGACAGAGAAGAGAAGCAGCATAGGAAGAAACAACAGGAGCTCTGTGGGAGCAGTACTACAAGGAGTGAGGGGCTGGCAGCTGCAGAGCTCGCCTTGACTGAGAAGCTATCACCGGACCCGGAGTCCGAGGCTGTGGGGACTAACTCCTATCCAGCAGCAGAAACCGACCGGCAGGGGATTTCAGGTCCTCTGGCCAAGAAACCCGAAGGCACGGTCACACGCGTGGGACCAGCACCGCCGTTGTGGAGCGGAAGCTACTAGAAGGCCCCGAGTCACCGGCCATACGGGTGAGCACCACACGGTACACTCAGGGACGTGGGCTACTTATACCCGCCTCTAGCAAGGTAGCCAGAAGAGTACAGTTAGTTTGGGAGGCCTACAACTCCGCCTGGCCAGGGGAGATCCCATCTGCTCAAGGACTGACCAGGCCCCAATCGCTAGCCAGTACTCCGGGAGGGTCTATCTTTGTCACCAGTAAAGACCCTGAACTACACCGTACCGTCTCCGAGTGGTTCCTGCTACCCCCATCATCCACGTCGGCTGCCCTGAGGCCATACCCCTCCCGTTGGGGGTGATACTATCACGCTGCACAATCCTACCACCGGCCTCAGCGGTCTGCCCTGCAGCGGCAGCTCCTTCGCTGCATTCAACGGGTGGCGTAGTCGTACAACATCTACCACTAATACAGCGCCACTTAGTCTGACTCCCTGGGCACGGACCGGGTCACCGCCACGAGACTACAACCCTCAACAGATCCGGCTCCGGGTAAGCTCCCGCGTGCGCAACGCTGCGCGACACAGGCCCAGGGGTGCGTCAACTTTTGGCGTAGTCGGCAGGATTTCGTGCCCGCAACCACCGGGTACTGCGTGCCTGAAAAAGACTGTTCAACTTACCTGTGGTGAAGATTCCCGCCATCCGGCGCCATCTTCCGCTTCCTTCCCGCCATCGGTGGAGTTTTCCCGCCATTCGGCGCCATCTTCGGCCTTCTTCCCGCCAGCCGTGGAGTTTTCCCGCCATTGGACGCCATCTTGAGGATGCCGCGCGGGAAGAAAAGGGGCGTGGACTCCGAAAGCGCGCGAGAAACTGAAGCCCCGCCTCACGTCCGGACGTTGCGTAAGGTCCTGGAAGGAGCCCAGCAGACGCCGACGTCACAGGAGCGCGACAGAAGGTCCTCAACCCTGACGATCCACTGCGGAGCCGCGGCCTACGGAAGAGGATCATCGCAAAGTAGGCCACGGTCCACTAGGGGGGAGAAGGATGTCGGATACGGAGGAGAGCTTCACCGCTTCAACCCCCGCCAGCGCCACCGCCGTTGCGGTCATGCCTTTCACCATGCCCTATATCCCGGGGGCAGCCTGGCTACCCCAGTACTCAGGGGAGTCACATACCCTGCATGACTTTAGAGAAAAGCTCGATAGCCTCTTCCAGGTGTATCCCCTCACAGAGGAGCAAAAAGTGAGCATCCTGGTGGCCCAATTAACCGGGGCAGCCCAAAGGGAGGTAAAGTCCTGGCCACCTGGGAGGAGGACTGTCGCAGAGATACTAACCCGGCTGAGGGACACCTTTGATACCCGCACCTCAGCCGAGATCAAGCTTAGATTCTACCGGTGCAAATAGCGGGCACATGAGAGTATAAGGGACTATGCCCTGAACCTACAAGAGGCCCTGAGAGCCATTAAGCAGACCGACCCTGACGGCGTGGGAGACGAGGACAGGCTGTTGACTGAACAATTTATAGAGGGTTTATATTGCAATGCCCACCGAACCCAGTTGCGGGCAATGGCCTTACAGGACCCTCATCTGGGATTTGCACAGTTCAAGGACAGAGCCATCCGGGTGCTCCGAGAACCAGCACCAGGTGGCGTTGTGACCCACAGACGCCCCACTACCACTTACCACCAGGAGGCGGCGCCCTTGTCGGCAGGGCCTGTGGGAGCTGATGCGCAGGCTTTGAACAATGACCCGGCTCCAGACCTGCACCATCAGGTCCAAGAGCTAGCTAAAAGCGTTGCTGCGCTAACCCGAACTGTGCAGTCTTTACAGGTTTCCACTCCAGGGAAGATCCAGCTGGCATCCGGACCGGAGGACATCCCGTGGCGTCGACCAAGGAGGACCCCACCGGCCAGAGGAAGACCCAGCGACCGATACAACGAGGACAGACAACCCATCTGCCGCCGCTGCAATCAACCCGGACATATGGCAAGGTACTGTCCTTTAAACTGGCACAACCTGGGGTAGAGGGCCAACCCCCAGGAAAAAGATCATCAGGCCTATCGAACTGGCGCGACAGATATGTGGGAGGACGTCCAGTCTTGCCTGTGGTACTGGATGGCATCCCTATGAGTGCCCTATTGGACACCGGGTCACAGGTCACCACTATCCCGTACGTGCTCTTCAAGCAGTACTGGAATGACTCGGATATCACCCGCTACCCTGACGACGACTTGAGTATCATCGCTAGCAATGGTCAGCCCGTGCCACAGATTGGATTTAAAGAGGTGACCATTAAAATCGGTAGAGTCGAACTGGCAGCACAGGGACTGATCATTGTAGACATTGACAAACACGAGAGTCACCCAAAGATAACTCTAGGAACTAATGTAATTGAAAATTGTCTTGCAGAGGTGATTTTCCTTTTACAACAGGTTGCCAAGAACGCCAGCTCCGGCCAGCAGCGAGTGCTCCAGAAAGAGATCCGGGCACTGATGCGACGGCAACAGCTAGAACTCTCCGGTGGTGAGATTGGTAGCGTGCGAATGTGTGACCCTTTCCCTATTGCCATGCCCCCGAAAAGTGAAATGATGATTTGGTGCCGGGCAGCTATTGGTCTGAGAGGTAGAGATTACCAGGCAATGGTAGAACCAGTTTACTCAGACAGTAGGCCCACCATTTTGACAGCACGGGGGGTGGTCAATGTACGCCATGGGAGGGTGCCCGTTCGCATAATAAATATCGGGAAGAGGGAAGTGTACCTGCCCCGGTATGCCACGCTAGCCAAATTGTATACCATCAATCAAGATTCCATACAGTCTGTAGAACCCTTGCCTCCATCTTCCCCGGAGGAAGGTAACGGCTCTCAGAAAACAATGGAGGACTGGTGTCAGCAACTACATTTGGGTACTGACTCCACTCCCTCACACCAGAAACAGGGAGTCTATCGGGTGGTTCAAGAGTACGAGAGAGTGTTTAGTAAACACCCGTTAGACTTCGGGCGAGTCAAGGGGGTAGAACACCACATCCCCACGGGAGACCATCCTCCCATAAAAGAGAGGTATCGACCCGTACCCCCTGCACACTACCAACACGCCAAGGGGATGCTTAGAGACATGAAGGAGGCTGGGGTGATCAGGGATAGCTGTAGCCCCTGGGCAGCTCCACTAGTCTTAGTCAAAAAGAAAGACAACACCATGAGGATGTGTGTAGATTACCGGAAAATCAACCGTATCACACACAAGGATGCGTACCCCTTACCAAGGATAGAGGAGTCTTTGGCTGCTTTAAGATCTGCTAACTTCTTCTCTACCTTGGATCTCACTAGTGGGTACTGGCAGGTTCCTGTAGCAGAGGCGGACCGGGAGAAGACCGCATTCACCACCCCGATGGGACTTAGCGAGTTTACCTGCATGCCGTTCGGACTCTGCAACGCACCAGGAACCTTCCAACGATTAATGGAGTGCTGTCTGGGCCACAGAAACTTCGAGACGGTCCTGCTGTACCTGGACGATGTCATCGTATATTCCAAGACGTATGAGGACCACCTGAAACACCTGGCGGAAGTGTTCGAAGCTCTGGCAAGCTACGGCCTAAAGGTGAAACCCTCCAAGTGTCACCTCCTGAAACCAAAGGTGCAGTACCTGGGACACGTGGTGAGCGCTGATGGAGTGTCTCCCGACCCTGATAAGATCACCGCAATTAAGGAATGGCCAAGTCCCTCCAGTGTAAAGGAAGTGCGGCAGTTCCTCGGGTTGGTAGGCTATTACCGCAGATTCATCCCCGGTTTCACCAAAAAGGCAGCTCCTATGCAGGACCTCCTGATAGGCCAGTCCCGGAAGGCCAAGAACCAGAAGCCGCCCTTCAAATGGGAGAAGTTAGAAGAAGAGTCCTTCCGCCAGCTGAAGATGGCCCTCACGGGGGATGAAATCCTGGCGTACCCTGATTACAGCCAGCCCTTTATCCTCTACACCGACGCAAGTAACATCGGGCTAGGAGCCGTACTGTACCAGATCCAGCAGGGGAAAGAACGAGTAATCGCTTACGCTTGCCGAAAACTGCGACCCACCGAAAGAAACCCTGAGAATTACAGCTCATTTAAGCTAGAGTTCCTGGCAGTGGTGTGGGCAGTCACCGAACGCTTTAAGCACTACCTCGCTTCTTCCCGGTTCACCGTGTACACGGATAACAACCCGTTGACACACCTGGACACGGCAAGACTCGGTGCCCTAGAGCAGAGATGGATGGCCCGTCTGTCCAACTACGAGTTCACAATCATATACCGGGCAGGACGCTCCAATACCAACGCGGACGCCCTGTCCAGGATGCCAAACCTACCGGACGTAGGAGAGGATCCAGAGGGACTGGAAGAAGTCGAACTCCCCGCGTTCCACCGTCATGGGACTATCCAGTATTCCCATCGGGTAAGGAGTAAGCAAGCCGCTACGTTTAACCCCTTGCCTCACTACAACTGGGAGGAAACGCAAGACAGTGACCCTGCCGTCCGGCTGGTAAAAGAGATGCTGACTCGGCCAGAGGCTCGCCTTGACCCAGACGCTCCGGAGGAAGCCAAGCAACTGTGGGCTGAGAAGAGTCGACTGTTCCTTTACAAGGGGAAGTTGTGCCGCAGAATGGTTAACTCCCGGACGCATGAACTAATCTGGCAAGTAGTGGTGCCACGGAGAGACGCAGCCATGGTGATGGAGGCATACCACGACGGGGCTGGACACTTCGGATGGAAGAAGCTGGAGTTCCTGCTGCGTGGGCGGTTCCACTGGGTAGGCATGAGGGGAACCATCGAGAGGTGGTGCAGAGACTGTGGCCCGTGCAACCTAAGAAGGAAGGACCGTGCCAGCCAGAAGACTCCCCTGCAGTCCATCGTCACCCGGCAGCCGTTGGAACTGGTAGCCTTGGATCATGTAAAACTGACCCCAAGCAGAAGTGGCTACGTCTACGCGTTAACCATTGTGGATCATTACTCCCGGTTCTTGGTTGTCGTCCCCGTTAAGGACTTAACGGCTCAAACAGCAGCTAGAGCCTTCCAGCAGCACTTCTGCCGTCCACACGGGTACCCGGACCAACTGCTGACGGACCAGGGACCTGCCTTTGAAGCGGAGGTCTTCCAGGAATTCTGCAATCTGTATGGCTGCCGGAAGATAAGGACGACACCCTATCATCCGCAAACTAATGGACTTTGTGAGAAAATGAACCAGGTGGTAATGGATCTCCTGAAAACGTTGCCCCTGGAAGAACGCAGTCTGTGGCCTGAGAAGCTGCCCGATCTAGTGGACCTATACAACCACATCCCGGTAGGTTCCACCAACTGTACCCCGGCTTACCTAATGAGGGCGAGACCTGGTAAGTTACCTGTTGACCTGGAAATGGGAGTCCTGACACCCGAGGACACTTCACCAGAAGCAGACTGGGACACAGAGAGGCAGCAGCAGTACCGGAAAGTACAGGAGAGCGTGGAGCGAAGTCTCTGTCAGGCTAGGGAAAGACAAGAGAAAACTTACAACCAGTATGCTCCCGCTGTTCCCCTGGTACCCGGAGAGCAGGTCTTGAAGAGGAAAAGACGGCTCCACAAGTTGGACGACCAGTGGGAGAAGGACCCGTACACCGTACTGCCCTCAAGCCACGAGAACCCGAAAGTCTGTACCATCAGTAAAGACGGAGGGGAGACCATAGCCATTGTATCCCGGGATCACCTGAAGAAGTGTCCTGAACAGCTACGGAACCCTGAAGAGGAACAGGAAGACCATCGACCCGTAGGGGAAAGGGAAGATATGGTTAGTACTGTGCTCGGAGACTTCCCTCGGTCCTGGACTCAAGTCAATGGTGCAGTTGTGGTACCCGTCCTCACGTTCCTCCAACCAGCATCCCAAGTGCCTACGGAGCAACAGGTAGAGCTGGAAGAGCAGCCGGTCCAGGAGGCAGAAGACTCCACACAAGCAGAACAGGAGGATCAACCCTCTGCTTATAGTGAGCCTGCCGTACCCCTAGTGAGTCAAAGAGCCGGTAGACAGCTGCCCAGTTTACCCTTGACAGTTCCTACACCCTGTAGTTCGGGGCTAGACAGTCAGCTCCGTAGGTCTACTAGGGCCACTAGAGGCCAGTTACCCGCACGTTGGAGGATTTGAAGTGTATAAATTGTTTTATTTGTGGTTACCTGTTTTTCTTGTTGCTTGTGTATAATTATGTGTTTCTAGTTATTTATAGGAGTCCTTGGTGGATTTACCGGGAATCCTTGTACATGGTTGGAGCGTAACTTAGGAATGGACTAAAGACTGTTAAGGACTCGGGGCAGGACAGACCCCTACCTGGTTACGTCTCCCTGTTTTTGGTGAAATGGACACCTTTGTTTTCTTCAAAACTGCACCCGGTTGCGGACACGCCGTAACCATCTTTATGTGTTTTTCTTATTGTATTATTATTGTTTATACCTTGTTATGTTTTTCTAAAAATATGTTTAGTCCCGGAGTACTAAATTTCACTAGGGGGGAATGTGGCACCCCAGGGGTCTGGTTTCCACAGTAACAGCAATGTTATGTCTGAGAGCAGGTGGGAGGTCTCTTGGTCAGGGATCCTGTGCATGCCACACCTCCTGCCCAGTCCTGGGAGGGGAAGAACTTCCCCTATATAAACCTAGGGCTGAGGCAGGGTGAGTGAGTAGAGAAGAAGTAGAGACAGAGAAGAGAAGCAGCATAGGAAGAAACAACAGGAGCTCTGTGGGAGCAGTACTACAAGGAGTCAGGGGCTGGCAGCTGCAGAGCTCGCCCTGACTGAGAAGCTATCACCGGACCCGGAGTCCGAGGCTGTGGGGACTAACTCCTATCCAGCAGCAGAAACCGACCGGCAGGGGATTTCAGGTCCTCTGGCCAAGAAACCCGAAGGCACGGTCACACGCGTGGGACCAGCACCGCCGTCGTGGAGCGGAAGCTACTAGAAGGCCCCGAGTCACCGGCCATACGGGTGAGCACCACACGGTACACTCAGGGACGTGGGCTACTTATACCCGCCTCTAGCAAGGTAGCCAGAAGAGTACAGTTAGTTTGGGAGGCCTACAACTCCGCCTGGCCAGGGGAGATCCCATCTGCTCAAGGACTGACCAGGCCCCAATAGCTAGCCAGTACTCCGGGAGGGTCTATCTTTGTCACCAGTAAAGACCCTGAACTACACCGTACCATCTCCGAGTGGTTCCTGCTACCCCCATCATCCACGTCGGCTGCCCTGAGGCCATACCCCTCCCGTTGGGGGTGATACTATCACGCTGCACAATCCTACCACCGGCCTCAGCGGTCTGCCCTGCAGCGGCAGCTCCTTCGCTGCATTCAACGGGTGGCGTAGTCGTACAACATCTACCACTAATACAGCGCCACTTAGTCTGACTCCCTGGGCACGGACCGGGTCACCGCCACGAGACTACAACCCTCAACAGATCCGGCTCCGGGTAAGCTCCCGCGTGCGCAAAGCTGCGCGACACAGGCCCAGGGGTGCGTCATGTGCACATGCGGATATCATGCGATTCAATGTGTGGATGGTACCCGGGTTTGGAGAAGAGGAGACTCTCCTCCAGACCCAGGTACCATGGTACCTGTAAAAAAAATAGAATAAAATAAAAAATATACATTATACTTACCTTCTGATGGCCCCCGGTGTCCTTTTCCAATCCGTTCTGGCTTGCCGGCAGCTTGTGATGGTCTAAAAGGACCTGCCATGACGTAATTTAGTCATGTGACGGGTCACGCGACCGCCAACATCAGCAGGCCATCAGAAGGTAAGTATAATATTTATTTTTTACCATTCTCTCGGGTCACACTATATAAATCCATGCCTGTTGCATGGATTTATATAGTGTGACCAAGTTGTCAAACACTTTCCAAGTGATGCTAAAATCGCTTGGAAAGCGCTGTCACCCCGCATGTGGAAATGCATGTGAAGAACGCTTCACATCCGCATGTCCCTGGCAGGAAAATGCATGTACAATCCGCATGTACAATCCGCAAGTACAATCCGCATGTGTTTTTTCTGCCAGGGAGATGCAGAAACGCTCAGGAAAAATCCGGAGCATTTCTGCATCGTGTGCCATAGCCTTAAAGTGATTAGTGCAGCCAGATAGATTATAAAAGAAGTGTTAAACAGACAGATTAAATACAAGCAGTGCATAGAACACACAAATAACCTGCCAATGGAGTAAGTCAGAGCTGGGTAAGTAACATGAGTGGCAATAGAGAGAACCCAGTGCTCGTCTTGCGTATAGCTTCTTCAAGGTAAGGGGGAGTGGAGTCAATTGCATAATTGCAATAATAAAAATGTACAGTACAGACCAAAAGTTTGGACACACCTTCTCATTTAAAGATTTTTCTGTATTTTCATGACTATGAAAATTGTACATTCACACTGAAGGCCTCAAAACTATGAATTAACACATATGGAATTATATACTTAACCAAAAAAGTGTGAAACAACTGAAAATATGTCTTATATTCTAGGTTCTTCAAAGTAGCCACCTTTTGCTTTGATGACTGCTTTGCACACTTGTGGCATTCTCTTGGTGAGCTTCAAGAGGTAGTCACCAGAAATGGTCTTTCAACAATCTTGAAGGAGTTCCCAGAGATGCTTAGCACTTGTTGGCCCTTTTGCCTTCACTCTGCGGTCCAGCTCACCCCAAACCATCTTGATTGGGTTCAGTTCTGGTGACTGAGGAGGCCAGGTCATCTGGCGTAGCACCCCATCACTCTCCTTCTTGGTCACATAGCCCTTACACAGCCTGGAGGTGTGTTTGGGGTCATTGTCCTGTTGAAAAATAAATGATGATCCAACTAAACGCAAACCGGATGGAATAGCATGCAGCTGCAAGATGCTGTAATAGCCATGCTGGCTCAGTATGCCTTCAATTTTGAATAAATCCCCAACAGTGTCACCAGCAAAGCACCCCCACACCATCACACCTCCTCCTCCATGCTTCACGGTGGGAACCAGGCATGTAGAGTCCATCCGTTCACCTTTTCTGCGCCGCACAAAGACATGGTGGTTGGAACCAAAGATCTCAAATTTGGATTCATCAGACGAAAGCACAAATTTCCACTGGTCTAATGTCCATTCCTTGTGTTCTTTAGCCCAAACAAGTCTCTTCTGCTTGTTGCCTGTCCTTAGCAGTGGTTTCCTAGCAGCTATTTTACCATGAAGGCCTGCTGCACAAAGTCTCCTCTTAACAGTTGTTGAAGAGATGTGTCTGCTGCTAGAACTCTGTGTGGCATTGACCTGGTCTCTAATCTGAGCTGCTGTTAACCTGCAATTTCTGAGGCTGGTGACTCGGATAAACTTATCCTCAGAAGCAGAGGTGACTCTTGGTCTTCCTTTCCTGTGGCGGTCCTCATGTGAGCCAGTTTCTTTGTAGCGCTTGATTGTTTTTGCAACTGCACTTGGGGACACTTTCAAAGTTTTCCCAATTTTTCGCACTGCCTGACCTTCATTTCTTAAAATAATGATGGCCACTCGTTTTTCTTTACTTAGCTGCTTTTTTCTTGCCATAATACAAATTCTAACAGTCTGTTCAGTAGGACTATCAGCTGTGTATCCACCAGATTTCTGCACAACACAACTGATGGTCCCAACCCCATTTATAAGGCAAGAAATCCCACTTATTAAACCTGACAGGGCACACCTGTGAAGTGAAAACCATTTCCGGTGACTACCTCTTGAAGCTCATCAAGAGAATGCCAAGAGTGTGCAAAGCAGTCATCAAAGCAAAAGGTGGCTACTTTGAAGAACCTAGAATATAAGACATATTTTCAGTTGTTTCACACTTTTTTGTTAAGTACTGTATATAATTCCACATGTGTTAATTCATAGTTTTGATGCCTTTAGTGTGAATGTACAATTTTCATAGTCATGAAAATACAGAAAAATCTTTAAATGAGAAGGTGTGTCCAAACTTTTGGTCTATACTGTATTTAAATATTGAAATTCCCCCTAAAGGTCTTTTATGACCACATGGGGGCCACAATGTGTGAAATAAAAGAAAAAAGTAGATAAAAATTGGGGGGAAAAAAAAAATTAAGAAACCCATTGGCAGTCTGAATGTAACGCTGGAGGGTGTCGACCCACTACTCCATGGGCCGGACTTACTAGGTATCTACTGGGTCTTCACTAGAGCCTCTGATGCTGAGGATAGACTGGGCTGCCAGTAGATACCAGGTACTATTCCAGGGCAGTGCCTGGGACTGCAGCAGCAAACCAGTGGGTCAGAGGCATGGGTACAAGGTACACAAGGGCAAAGACAAATACGTGATCAGACAGTCCAAGGTCGAGGCAAGCAGCACAGGATCAGAATGCCTAGCCGAGGTGAGGAGCAGAGAAGTCAGACTGGATAGGTATACGAGCCGGGTCAATAATGGGAGAAGCAAAAACACACACACACACCAACTAACCAAAAACTAACAAGTCACTAGCAGGTAACACTACAGTAGCAGGCAAACTGACTAAGAACCAACGTTCAGGCCAGGAGTGGTGGGAGGAACTGCCTAATAAAGAGCCTGCTAGCATGGGATAGACAGGGGAACCTAATCTCTGCAGGACACAGCAGGGTTAAATTCCTGCCGAGACCTGCCATGCCCTCCTAAGCCAAATGGAAATACATTGAAATGCAGCAGTGCTGAGGAGTGCGGCAAGAGGCAAAACTCAGCGAGCCAGCCTGTCGTGAGGAGAAACCACGTGGTGACCACAGTGAGTAGGGCTGAGGATGCATGCGAGTTACCACCATGAAACTGTATTCCTGATTTCTAGCCCCGCTCCCATATTTAAAAAAAAGCATGAGCATAATATATGAAAATAATTGCTACAGAATGGTGAACACGATTTAAAATACAGGGTGGGCCATTTATATGGATACACCTAAATTATATGGGAATGGTTGGTGATATCAACTTCCTGTTTGTGGCACATTAGTATATGGGAGGGGGAAAACTTTTCCAGATGGGTGGTGACCATGGCGGCCATTTTGAAGTCAGCTATTTTGGATCCAACTTTATTTTTTTCAATGGGAAGAGGGTCATGTAACACGTCAAACTGATTGAGAATTCCATAAGAAAAACAATGGTGTGCTTGATTTTAACGTAACTTTATTCTTTCATGAGTTTTTTTACAAGTTTACGACCACTTATAAAACGTGTTCAAAGTGCTGCCCATTGTGTTGGATTGTCAATGTAACCCTCTTCTCCCACTCTTGACACACTGATAGCAACACCGCAGAAGAAATGCTAGCACAGGCTTCCAGTATCCGTTGTTTCAGATGCTGCACATCGTTAAGAAGCCTTCCTACTCTGCACTCATTACCTGTATTAATTGCACCTATTTGAATTTGTTACCTATATAAAAGACACCTGTCCACACACTCAATCAAACACAATCCAACCACTCCACCATGGCCTAGACCAAAGAGCTGTCTAAGGACACCAGGTACAAAACTGTAGACCTGCACAAGGCTGGGACGGGCAACATGACAATAGACAAGAAGGTTGGTGGGAAGGCAACAACTGCTGGTGCAACTATTAGAAAATGGAAGAAACACAAGATGACTGTCAATATTCCTCGGTCTGGGGCTCCATGCAAGAGCTCACCTCGTGAGGAAAGGATGATTCTGAGAAAGGTCTGGAATCAGCCCAGAACTACACGGGAGGACCTGGTCAATGTCCTGAAGAGAGCCGGGACCACAGTCTCAAACATTACCGTTTGTAACACACTGCGCCGTCATGGATTAAAATCCTGCTGGGCACGCAAGGTCCCTCTGCTCACACCAGCACATATCCAGGCTCATTTGAAGCTTGCCAATGACCATCTGGATGATCCAGAAGAGGCATGGGAGAAGGTCATGTAGTCAGATGAGACCAAAATAGAACTTTTTGGTATCAATTCCACTCGCCGAATTTGGAGGAAGAAGAAGGATGAGTACAACCCCAAGAACACTGTCGCAACCATGAAGCATGGTGGGGGAAACATCATACTTTGTGGGTGCTTTTCTGCAAAGGGTACAGGGTGACTGCGCCGTATTGAAGGGTGGATGGATGGGGTCATGTATTGTGAGATTTTGGCCAACAACATCCTTCCCTCAGTAAGTCGTCATGTACACATACCCTAATTATTAATGGATCCATCAAGTGTTTGGTTACATAATTGAATAAATAGCACAACCAGCTATATAATTCTGCTGGTCATAAAGCGAAAGTGAATAAAAGCTATAAAATTGTGAAAAAAACTTAAAGGGGTTGTCCCCTTTCAAAAAATATTCCATCCTTACTGCAGTTCATTATAAAATAAAAAAACATGCTGTACTCACCGTTCCCACATCCAGCACAGAGCCTCTGGTGATGTTCCTTGGGTCCTGTATTGGTAGTGATGTCATGTCGACAGCCAACCAGTGAGCTCAGCAGCTCTACCCAGGTAGATAGACTGACCCTTTCAGAGCTGCTGAGCTCACTGATTGACTGTTGTGGTGTCAGCCCTAGGAAAATTATGCAATATCACATGTCTATGAGTGGCAAAAGTATGTGACCCTTTACTATCATTATCTGGTGTCAACCTCTCATGCTGTAATAACGTCTAATCGTTTGTTTCTAGTAATTGTTCATTAGTCTCACATGTCGGTTTGGAGGACTTTCAGCCCATTCTTCACTATCCATCAGCTTCAACTCTGTTATGTTGTTAGGTTTTCTCCTATGAACTGCTCACTTCACATACTTCCTAAAAATGTCCATAGGATTAAGGTTAGAACTTTGACTTGGCCATTCCAAAACTTTGACTTTATTCTTTAACCATTTATTAATGGAATGGTATGTGTGGTTCTGGTTTATCCATGTGATCTATAGCAAACTGTACACAGGCAGAAATATCCTTTTTGGAGAGCAGGGGTTTTCTCCTTGCAATCCTGCCATGCTCACCATTGTTGTTCAGTGTCCTTCTGATAGTGGACTTATGAATATTAACATTAGCCTTTAGTTGATTAGAGGATACCTTAGGTTCCTTTGTGACCTCACAGATTATATATTCCTTGCTTTTAGAGTGATCTTCATTTCTCAAATATTCCTGAGGAGGGCAATACTGTTCTGGAATTTGTTCCATTGTGTACACAATCTGACTGTGGATTAATGGAGTCCATACTCTTTAGAGATGGTCTTGTAACCTTTCCCAGCCTGATAATTATAAAGATTTTTTCTTCTGTGGTCCTCAAAAATCTCCTTTATTCGTGACTTGATACACTTTCACAAATGTGTTGTGAAGATCAAACTTTGATATATCCCCGTTGTTTAAACAGAACAGGTCACCCAATTGTTTCTGATTGTCATTCCATTAAATAAAAACCCCAGACTTTATTTCACCTTCAAATTATCCTAAAGTTTCACATAATTTTGACACTCACAGAAATTTGGCATTGCATAATTTTTCCTTTATAAAAAAATGAAAAAAATCTAATAATTTTGACTCATTTGTCTTTATCTACTTTTAGGGCTTGTATGAACATCTGATGTAGTTTTAAATCAAATTCATCCAGAAATATAGAATACTGTTAATTGTTCACAAACTTTCAAGCACTACAATACATGAAGATAAACCAGATCCAGAATAGAGATGAACAGTCCAGAGATGGAGAATCATCATCAGAGCGCTCTTTCAGCAAAAGCTAACAGATGTATATTTACCTACACTGTAAATGACTTGGTTATATTCCTCTCCCTCAGTCACATACGACTTTTCTTGTACCGTGACAGCTTGGAGAACCCAGTCACCTTTGCTGGTAAAAACATCCCAGGCATTTTTGTTGACCACAGAGGAGTTACTTTTAGGCAACATGACGATATCTGAAACTGTAACATCAAAGAGGGTTAACTTTTGGGTTAACGTTTTTACAAAGGCTTAAACTCTTTAATATAGTTCCACCCAACATAGCTTAGATATTGTACAATGAAAAGGCTTTGTGACCTTCGGATATAGTACAGTTTCACACAAAGCAAATTACGGGTGTATTTTTGCATTACATTATGGTCAGGGAACCGAGTCCGTGGTGCTGATGGTGTTACAAAGAGCAACTTCCCTCTGACCTGGCCTGGCCATACTCTACTCTAGCCTATTAAACTTTTCTTATAATATCCAATACTCTTTTTAGGTATATTTTTATTTATTTTTCCTTAAGTGAATGTGTCACATACATTTTTTAAAATGATCAATAATACCATATACAAAGGACAAATACTGGCACACCATGCCCAGACCACATATTACCACCACAAAGTAACCGAATAATACCACATACAAGGAACAAATACCGCAACACCATGTCCAGATCACATATTACCACCACATAGTGACTAAATACTACAATACTGATCATTAAAATACCATACTAATATTACCATAAGTTCCATAATACACAGGAGCTCTGTGTATAGTGTATAGGTAATACAGGGATCATCGGTGAAATTATACACAGGAGCTCTATATATGGTGTATAGTGTACAGGTAATACAGCGATCACCAGTGACATTATACACAGGAGCTCTGTATATAGTGTCAGTGTACAGATAATATAGTGATCACCAGTTCCATTATACACAGGAGCTCTGTATATAGTGTCAGTGTACAGGTAATACAGTGATCACCAGTTCCATTATACACAGGAGCTCTGTATATAGTGTCAGTGTACAGGTAATACAGTGATCACCAGTTCCATTATACACAGGAGCTCTGTATATAGTGTCAGTGTACAGGTAATACAGTGATCACCAGTTCCATTATACACAGGAGGTCTGTATATAGTGTCAGTGTACAGGTAATATAGTGATCACCGGTGACATAATACACAGGAGTTCAGTACATAGTATGCAGTGTGTAGTGTAAGTGTACCAGGTAACATACTGACTCACCGGCGACGCCTCTAGTTGCAGTCCTCCATCTACACCTTGACAAACATGGAGGGATACACTACATTTAAAAGGAACAAATACCGCAACACCATGTCCAGATCACATATTACCACCACATAGTGACTAAATACTACAATACTGATCATTAAAATACCATACTAATATTACCATAAGTACCATAATACACAGGAGCTCTGTATATAGTGTATAGGTAATACACGGATCATCGGTGAAATTATACACAGGAGCTCTATATATGGTGTATAGTGTACAGGTAATACAGCGATCACCAGTGACATTATACACAGGAGCTCTGTATATAGTGTTAGTGTACAGATAATATAGTGATCACCAGTTCCATTATACACAGGAGCTCTGTATATAGTGTCAGTGTACAGGTAATACAGTGATCACCAGTTCCATTATACACAGGAGCTCTGTATATAGTGTCAGTGTACAGGTAATACAGTGATCACCAGTTCCATTATACACAGGAGCTCTGTATATAGTGTCAGTGTACAGGTAATATAGTGATCACCGGTGACATAATACACAGGAGTTCAGTACATAGTATGCAGTGTGTAGTGTAAGTGTACCAGGTAACATACTGACTCACCGGTGACGCCTCTAGTTGCAGTCCTCCATCTACACCTTGACAAACATGGAGGGATACACTACATTTAAAAGGAACAAATACCGCAACACCATGTCCAGATCACATATTACCACCACATAGTGACTAAATACTACAATACTGATCATTAAAATACCATACTAATATTACCATAAGTACCATAATACACAGGAGCTCTGTATATAGTGTATAGGTAATACAGGGATCATCGGTGAAATTATACACAGGAGCTCTATATATGGTGTATAGTGTACAGGTAATACAGCGATCACCAGTGACATTATACACAGGAGCTCTGTATATAGTGTCAGTGTACAGATAATATAGTGATCACCAGTTCCATTATACACAGGAGCTCTGTATATAGTGTCAGTGTACAGGTAATACAGTGATCACCAGTTCCATTATACACAGGAGCTCTGTATATAGTGTCAGTGTACAGGTAATACAGTGATCACCAGTTCCATTATACACAGGAGCTCTGTATATAGTGTCAGTGTACAGGTAATACAGTGATCACCAGTTCCATTATACACAGGAGGTCTGTATATAGTGTCAGTGTACAGGTAATATAGTGATCACCGGTGACATAATACACAGGAGTTCAGTACATAGTATGCAATGTGTAGTGTAAGTGTACCAGGTAACATACTGACTCACCGGTGACGCCTCTAGTTGCAGTCCTCCATCTACACCTTGACAAACATGGAGGGATACACTAGATTTAAAAAGGACAGGAAAGACAAGAAAGATGGAAGGGTGCCTATTTTCATGAAAAATCCAATTTTAGACTTGTGCTCATTGATGACATTGGGAGGAGCTGCAACAATGTAGAGTCAGTATGGGCAAATGTGCATGGGGATGGCCATAATGGAAAGCTGATAATTGGAGTTTGTTACAAGCCTCCTAATATAGCTGAACTGGTAGACGGTGAAATGCTGCAATGAATTAAAGAGGCAGCAAATAGTAGTAGGGTCTTTATTATGGGGAATTTTTGCTATCCAGTCATTTAATGGGATATAGAATCGTCCAGTTGTGCTAAAAGCTGCAAGTTCTTATCCACAGTTCAGGACAATTACCTCTCTCAGCTGGTAGATGAACCAACCAAGGGTGGTAATCTGCTGGATCTGGTTCTGTCAAAAAGACCAGATACAATTTCATTCTACAGGTCCGGGAGCATTTGGGAAGCAATGACTATAATATGGTAAGTTTCAATCAAACATTCAAAATGGGAAATGCAAAAACCTGCCAGTTTAGAAAAGCTGATTTCAACAAGGGAAGAGCTTAATCGTGTAGACTGGGACCATGTAATTTAAGGAAATACTATTAGAATCCTGCAGAAAATGTATGCCCTCCAGGAATAACAATAAACCATTATAGATACAGTACAGACCGAAAGTTTGGACACACCTTCTCATTTAAAGATTTTTCTGTATTTTCATGACTATGAAAATGGTACATTCACACTGAAGGCATCAAAACTATGAATTAACACATGTGGAATTATATACTTAACAAAAAAGTGTGAAACAACTGAAAATATGTCTTATATTCTCTGTTCTTCAAAGTAGCCACTTTTTGCTTTGATGACTGCTTTGCACACTCTTGGCATTCTCTTGATGAGCTTCAAGAGGTAGTCACCGGAAAAGGTTTTCACTTCACAGGTGTGCCCTGTCAGGTTTAATAAGTGGGATTTCTTGCCTTATAAATGGGGTTGGGACCATCCGCTGTGTTGTGCAGAAGTCTGGTGGATACACAGCTGATAGTCCTACTGAATAGACTGTTAGAATTTGTATTATTGGGGACAAAGTATCCAGTGTAACTATCCACTTTGTTTCAATCTGGGCCAATAGATGCTTCACATGGTTGACTTCCTTGACGTCAGCCTGGAGGTGGACGTAGATTTCTCCATCAGGACTGACGTATTTAGGAAGCCGACTGCTGTAAATTCACTCATTCATGCCTCTTCCGCACATAATCCCGCAACCATTGGGGCCGTCCCGGTTGGACAGTACCTGAGGGTGAGACGGATCTGCTCCTCTTCTGAGGCATTTGAAGATCAGGCCAGATCCCTTAAGTCTCGATTTCTCGAACGTGGCTACAGCAAGCGTTCGATCAAAAGAGGATATAATAGAGCCAAGGCAACACCCCGCTCCCAACTTTTATACGGTCAGAGAAATACCAGATCCGTTGATAATCAGACCCGTTTTATCTCCACATACACACAAAGTGGAACGAGATGCGTACTATCCTCAAGAGACACTGGCCAATCCTATTGACAGAACCCGCTTTGGTGGACACACTTGGAGATTTTCCGTCCATGACCTCTAGGAGAGCAAAAAATCTTAACGACTTGATGGTCAAGAGCCATTATGTCCCTCCCAATAAGACTTTTCTTTCAATGTTTCAACCCACTCTGGGATGCTTTCCATGCGGCCACTGCTTGGCATGCAGCAATGTCCTACGTACCCGGACTTTTGACTCTGCGGCAGGGGATAAACAATATGTTATTCGACATCGTATCTCCTGCAGTTCCACTAATGTTATCTACTATGCTACGTGTGGATGTCCACTCATTTATGTGGGCCTTACATCTAGGGAACTCAGAGTCAGAGTTCGGGAACACGTTAGGGACATTGCTGCGGCCAAGTCCATGACGGACCCCTCTAAGTTAAAAACTCTTCCCCGTCATTTTCGCCTCTTTCATAATTGTGATTCATCATCACTGCTTATCCGTGGCATAGACATAGTCCATCTTGGGGCAAGAGGGGGTAATGTGAAGCGTCTATTGGCCTAGATTGAAACAAAGTGGATAGTTACACTGGATACTTTGTCCCCAAAGGGTCTGAACGAGACCATTAGTTATGCCCCATTTCTATGAACTACCATGCGTGTGCCTCCTCCTGGTGATATTTTCTTCATGGTCTACAGTGCGTATTCGTTGAGTTCTACTTTAGCAGCTTTTATTCCCAAAAAATTTTTTATTTTTATTTTTCCCTTGGTGTGGTTTCTTATGTTTTCTAATTTTTATTTTTATATTTTGCCGATTATTTTTTGTTTAGGTCTTCCTTATTCCCCCAAGATATGCAGCTGTGCACCAACCTCACCCCAGCAACCACTATCTCTGATTTTCTGTATGCATCATAACTATGTATGGATATTGTTATATGTACTCATATGACCCATTGATATCTCTGTATCCCATTTATGAAGAGTTATCGGTGCTTGGGCACTCTATTATCACTCTGTGCTAACTTGTTGATTTATGTGGTGATGTGTCATTCATATTTATGTATCCTATTCATAGAGTGTTATTCATGTTCTGTCTCTTTAAATGCACCCTGTGTCATTTTGCCATTTACATTCTGTGCGCGTGAGTGTGGCGCGATCTTGCCCCGTTCAGCGGCGCCCGGCGTCTTCCCTTCTGTGACTACGCAGCCCACCGCTGCGTACTCCCGGAAGTGACCACCGTGTTGCCGCTGTGGGACCTGCTCGCTCCACTGCGCATGCGCCGTACTATGGATGTTATTGGCTACGTGACGGTCATGTGGTGCTCCACCTGACCGCCCACCTGATGTATTTTAAGGTCCTGCTGCCACACCAACATACCTTCCCTTGAGAAAGCCGAACAGATTACACGTGAAACGCGCATTGGGAAGCGGCTTATCCCCTTTATCTGCTGATATACTGGCTCAGGGTAAGCACTGTCACTTGCCATCCTCCTCTACTGTGGTTTGTTCTATATGCCCCAAATGGGGGGTCTTTCTCTGCTGTCTATTGGACTTCTATGGCTGAAGCACCTACCAGTGATTGAATCATTTGAATATTGCCATAGTCCATAGTCTATTTGCAGAGCTCTACTTAGTGGAGTTTTATTGCCATAGTGAGGGGTCTAGGGGTTTCATGGGTGCAAGCCATATTTATTGATGTGTGATTACTATTTTGGCATGTATCCCTCTGTAATCCCCTTTTCACCCTAGTATTGCCAGTATCCGCTGCTATTTATTCTAGCCCTCTTGCACATGTCTTTTTAATTATATGTCTTGTTTTGTCTCATATTCTGTGTTAATAAAATTTATACATTTTTTATCTTCAAACAAAAGCTCCATTCTCTCTTTTTTGTGGTATATATGTTTTTGGAGTCTAGTACTTGGAACTGCACACAACCTGTGGTTCGTATTGTGTGCTATAGGGCAATATGCCTTTGGGATTTCTTGTTGCATGTATAAATATATGTGTGGTCAATACAAAGGACTAGCACATGACTTATTTCTTCCAAAGACCATACTAAGGACCAGGAGGCACTCATTACGGGTGGAAGAAAGGTGATTCCAGCACCTAAATAGGGTTCTTTACAGTCAAAGCAGTCAGACTGTAGAATGCCCTACCACAAGAGGTAATGATGGCAGACACTATAATAGCTTTTAAAAAAGGGCTGGATGATTTCCTCGATACATATAACATTGTGGGTTATAATTAAATTAGTGACAAAATGTACAATTGGTGGAGGAAGGTTGAACTTGATGGGCCGAGGTCTTTTTTCAACCTATTGTAAGGTGGCTAATGGTCGCGTAGTCGATGGACACACGCTATCCTGAAGCGATTCCACTGAGAAATCCTCCTCAAAGAGTATAGCCCGCGTTTTTTCCCGAACATGCTTACCAAAGGAGATCCTGACCAACGAGGGAACTCCCTTTATGAGTAAGGTGATGAGGGAGTTATGTAAAGTCCTGCAATTCTCCCAACTGAGGACTTCAGTATACCATCTTCAGACAGATGGCCTTGTCGAGAGGTTTAATAAGGCTTTGAAGAGTATGCTGAGGAAGGCCATAGAAAAGAACGGTAGACATTGGGACTGTCTCCTACCGTATCTGTTGTTCTCCATCCGACAGTTTCCACAGGCCTCTACGGGGTTCTCGCCATTCGAACTCCTGTATGGCTGATATCCGCGGCTACAACCGGTCAGCCAGAGTGAGGCAGTTCAATCAGGGAGACTGAGTCCTCGTGTTAATTCCTACGGTGGAGAGTAAGTTCTTGGCCAAATGGCAAGAGCCGTACGAGGTGGTGGAAAAAGTTGGTGAAGTAAACTACAAGGTTTATCAATCGGGACGATGTAAGCCATACCAGATATACCACGTCAACCTCATCAAGCCGTGGCAAGACAGAGAGGCTGTGGAAGCTCCATGCTTGCTGGGCAAGCAGGAAAGTGACATTGGAGGAGTCGCAATAGCGGAAACGCTAACGAAGGTCCAGAAACAGCAGTGTCCGGAGTTGCTGCAGAAGAACCGGGATCTGTTCTCTGAATTACCGGGCTGCACAAGGGTCATAGAACACGAGGTTCTGACGGAGCCATATGTGCGGGTGAACTTGAAGCCCTATCGGATACCTGAGGCCCCACGAGAGTTGATCTCCAAAGAGGTGGCTTGTATGCTGAAACTCGGTGTCATTGAAGAATCCAAGAGCGGTTGGTCGAGCCCGATCGTCTTGGTCCCAAAGCCCGATGATGAGTGGAGATTCTGCAACGACTATCGGAAGTTGAATGAGGTCTCCAAATTCGATGCATATCCCATTCCACACATCGATGAGCTGATCAAAAGGCTTGGGCCAGCAAGGTACATAACCACCTTGGATTTGATGAAGGGATATTGGCAGATCCCCATGGCACAGGGAGCCAAGGAGAAGACTGCGTTTTCTATGCTGGACGGATGCTTCCAGTATGTCCGGATGCTGTTTGGACTGCAAGGGCCCCCTGCAACCTTCCAGAGAGCCATGTATCGCATCCTCACATCCCATAAGAAATACGCCGCAGCATACCTGGACGATATTGTTATCTTCAGCCCAGACTGGGAGAGTCATCTGGAAAAGGTCCAGGCAGTGTTTGATGCTCTGAGAAAGGTGGGGTTTTCAATAAACCCAAAGAAATGCGCCTTGGGGAAAGAAGAAGCCAAGTACCTCGGATATGTAGTGGGTAGAGGCGAGATCAAACTCTAAATTGCTAAAGTGGAAGCAATCCAAACTTGGCCCGAGACTGCTGTCGAAAAAGCAAGTTTTTACTTGGGATACTGCAGGAGGTTCATCCCAAACTTCGCCATGATGGCCGCACCCCTGACTGATCTCCTTAAGGGGACAAAATCAGCCATGGCCAAGTGGACTGCAGAGGCGGAGACGGCCTTTCAAAATATGAAAGTGGCTCTGTGTAGGCAACCGGTCCTGGTTGCTCCAATTTCAAGAAAGAGTTTATACTCCAGACAGATGCCTCAGATGTCGAATTAGGAGCAGTCCTTTCCCAGGAGATACAAGCGGAGGAGCACCCTGTCCTCTACCTGAGTAGGAAGCTGGCCTCCTGTGATAAAAATTATTTGGTCATAGAGAAGGAGTGCTTGCCCATAAAAGTGGCGGTGAACACGTTACGGTACTATCTGTTAGGTCGAAAATTTAGATTGGTATCCGATCATGCCCCACTCAGATTGATGAGGGAAACAAAGAGGAAAATTTCCAGGGTCATCAGCTGGTTCTTAGCCCTACAGGAGTTCAACTTCCATGTAGAACATAAAGCAGGGAAGCTACATGGTAATGCCGATGCCCTCTTGAGAATCCCCCATCTGCTAGTAGAAGGTGCCAAGCCCCATGGCTTTAGGCAGAAGGGGGAGGTATGTAAGGTGGCTAATGGTCGGGTAGTCAATGAGAGATATGTTGTTGTTTGTCTTCCATACATGAAGCAACAATTTTCTTGGCATGTATCTGCAGTCTTCGGCCACTTACTCCAATTGTGGTTAATTGTGTCGGGTCTTTGCACGCCTAGAGCCAAGTTTTTATGAAAACTGGCTTTGTCGGTAGAACATTAAATAAAAAAAGAGTATGGCCAGATGAGTACGGTGTTATTGTAGATATGGACAAGATCTTTCAGAAGTTCCGGACACTCAATTCCCTTGATGACAAAACCAAAACTCAGCGGAGCAGTGATGACTTGGCTTACTCTCCTCCATTGTCCTGTACATGGTAAGTGGTGGTGCATAGTTTCTTACAATTGTGGTACTTTCACATCTCATAGAAGTGTTGAGATTCAAAAGCCTTGGAGTCTTGGACGAACTCTGTATAGATAATGTCATCAGTAGTTTTAGCCATAAGATCTTTGACAGAAGCAACAGCGGCAAGGGTGGTGCAATGGTTCACCACTGTGAGGCCATATGTATAGCCAGAGCGAATTGGATCCAATTTAAACCGATCAAGAGCAACAATTTCACATGGTTTATGTGAATTGTTAGGGTGTAGGAATGCCTTTTGTTCTTCACACCCAGATGTTACACGTGGGTGGGGCATTTTCAGCATCAAAAGAAACCTTAAAATTTAAATTCTTTATTAGTTTATTATTAAAATAACCCCATATAAATAGACAATATTATTGGTCCTAATAGAAAAAATATGTTAAAGCTGCCATAAATATGGTGCACATATACAGTGGCATGTAAAAGTTTGGGCACCCTTGGTCAAACAAAATTACTGTTATTGTGATCAGTTAAACATATTGAAGATGAAATGATCTCTAAAAGGCCTAAAGTTAAAGATGACACATTTCCTTTGTATTTTCGGCAAAAAAGAAATATACTGTATTTTTCGGACCATAAGACGCACTTTTTACCCCTCAAATTTGGGAGGAAAATGGGGGTTCGTCTTATGGTTCAAACGTAACTTACCGGTGGTGGTGGAGCGGGATCGCAGGGCCCTCCATTCCCTCACTCCATCAGGAAGGCGGCGGCAGCAGAAGAGGTGAGGCGGGCCGGTATCTGGCTGGGAGCCAGGGCCTGGCCGAGTACCAGGGGCGGTGTCTGGCTGTGATCTACAGGAAAATGGGCGCCGGAGCTGGCGCATGAGCTCTGCCACGCCGGCGGCCATTTTCCTGTAGATCACAGCTTCAGGAAGATGGCCGTAGCTCTGTCACGCGGCTCACAGCAAGACACCGGCCCCGGTACCACACCCCGAGCCCCAGCGCCACACCTCAGTACCCCAGCACCAGCCCCCAGCACCAGGCCCAGACCCCCAGCACCACGCCCCAAGCCCCCAGCACCAGGCCCCCAGCACTAAGCACCAGGCCCCCAGCACCAAGCCCCAGGCACCAGGCCCCCAGCACCAGGCCCCCAGCCCCAGGCCCCCTGCCAGGTCCCAGCCAACAGCCAGACACTGGCTCCGCAGCATCTCACATCTTCTGCTACAGCCGCTGGGTTCCTGAGGGAGGGAACGGAGGGCCCTTTGATCCTTTTTCATCACCACCGCAACTCCTTGCTGCTGGAGCACCGGCTTCTGGCATCCAGAGTCCGCAGCATTCCTCCAATTCCGCCAGCTTCCTGAAGGACCCTGCCACCTGTGACCCCCGCTCCACCGCCCCCCCCAGGTAAGATACCTATTCAGACTATAAGACGGACCCCCATCTTTTAAAAAAAAAAATTTCACCACAAAATTTGGGGTGCATCTTATGGTTCGGTGCGTCTTATAGTCTGAAAAATACGGTATATGTTTTCATCTTTTACATTTTTAAAAATTATAAAAGGGAAAATGGGCCTATCCAAAAGTTTGGGCACCCTGCATGGTTAATACTTAGTAGCATCCACTTTTGAAAGTATCACAGCTTATAAATGATTTTTGTAGTTAGCCAAGAGTCTTTCAATTCTTGTTTGAGGGATTTTCTTCCATTCTTCCTTGGAAAACTCTTCAAGTCCTGTGAGAATCCATTCTTCCCTCTACCCGTGAAATGTTCCCCATGCCGTTGGCTGCAACACAACCCATCGGTCCACAGGACTTGTTTCCAAAAGGCATCAGACATGTGTAGATGTTCTTTTGCATACTTCTGATGTTGAATTTTATGGTGAGGACGCAGGAGAGGTTTTCATCTGATGACTCTTCCATGAAGGCCATATTTGTGCAGGTGTCTCTGAACAGTAGAACAATGTACCACAACTCCAAAGTCTGCTAAATCTCTCTGAAGGTCTTTTGCAGTCAAGCTGGGGTTCTGATTTGCCTCTCTAGCAATCCTACGAGCAACTCTCACTGAAATATTGCTTGGTCTTCCAGACTCCGTACTGTCCCGTACTCTATTGGGTCGTTTGTATGGGCCTCTCAAACCTGAGTTACTGGAGGTCTCACTACTAGAGATGAGCGTTGTTCTACTCGAACTGTTCGCCAATCTCAAATTCGAGCTGTTTTGGGCGGTGTTCGAGCCGGTCGGCGAACACGAACAATTTGAGAAAAATTCGGCTGTTCGAGGTTATGTTCGATAACTGTTCGTGCACCAAAATCATAACTGGATTTTTTCTCAGTAATGATGAAAATTAATGTTAATACGCAGTTTGAGTGTACAGCGGGGCGGGGGGAGGGGCAGGGGATGGATCTCTGCAGGAACAATGAAGATCTCCATTTTTTTTTCTCTTTCCCGCATTTGCAGTGGGGAGGTGCAATCTGTCAGCCTATCAGCAGCGCACACACGGAGCGAAGTGCTTTTTTTCACACAAGCAAGGGCATGTGTGATTGGCAGTGTATGTCACATGTCCTTGCCCTATAAGACCAAGCCATTTTCCCCGTCGCCACCATTTTCTCACTGCTGCAGCTGCGTGTTAGACGGCACCGCTGTTGCTGTGTGCGATATACCTTGTTAATTTCAAGCCAATTTTCGCACAAATATACAGATAGCTTGGGAGTAGGGAATAGTTGTGATTGCAGTCCTTTTAAGGACTAGGTTACAGCATTTCCTACGACTTTTATCAGGCAGGTCTGTGCTCTTAAATAGATAGATTGTGGGAGTAAAGACTAATTGTAATTGGAGTCCTTTTCAGGACTAGGTTACATCAGTTCCTATCAGTTTTTGCCAGGCAGGTCTGTGCCAGTGCTGTGCAAGTTTTTTTCACAGCATTTGGCTGAATCTAGCAAAGCTAATCCTTTTTGGCCTATTGCAGAGTGTGTTAGTCAGTGGAGTAGCCTATCTGTGTTGCAAGATATACCACCTGTGTATAGAATACCAATTTTTTTACTGCACCTAGTGAAGTAAAATCTTTTGGGCATAGCATCATTCTATTAGTCCATCTATACTGACCTCCATCAGGTTGCAAATTAAAAATAATTTTTTTCTGCATCTAGCTCTGAAAAAATATTTGGGCTTCTAGCAGTGTGTGGGACTTGGTCTATTAGTCCATCTATACTGACCTCCATCAGGTTGCAAATTAAAAATAATTTTTTTCTTCATTTATCTCTGAAAAAATATTTGGGCTTCTAGCAGCGTGTGGGACTTGTTCTATTAGTCCATCTATACTGACCTCCATCAGGTTGCAAATTAAAAATAATTTTTTTCTGCATCTAGCTCTGAAAAAATATTTGGGCTTCTAGCAGTGTGTGGGACTTGGTCTATTAGTCCATCTATACTGACCTCCATCAGGTTGCAAATTAAAAATAATTTTTTTCTGCATCTAGCTCTGAAAAAATATTTGGGCTTCTAGCAGTGTGTGGGACTTGGTCTATTAGTCCATCTATACTGACCTCCATCAGGTTGCAAATTAAAAATAATTTTTTTCTTCATTTATCTCTGAAAAAATATTTGGGCTTCTAGCAGCGTGTGGGACTTGTTCTATTAGTCCATCTATACTGACCTCCATCAGGTTGCAAATTAAAAATAATTTTTTTCTGCATCTAGCTCTGAAAAAATATTTGGGCTTCTAGCAGTGTGTGGGACTTGGTCTATTAGTCCATCTATACTGACCTCCATCAGGTTGCAAATTAAAAATAATTTTTTTCTGCATCTAGCTCTGAAAAAATATTTGGGCTTCTAGCAGTGTGTGGGACTTGGTCTATTAGTCCATCTATACTGACCTCCATCAGGTTGCAAATTGAATAAAAAAATTTTCTGCATCTAGCTCTGAAAAAATATTTGGGCTTCTAGCGGTGTGTGGGACTTGGTCTATTAGTCCATCTATACTGACCGCCATCAGGTTGCAAATTAAAAATAATTTTTTTCTGCATCTAGCTCTGAAAAAATATTTGGGCTTCTAGCAGTGTGTGGGACTTGGTCTATTAGTCCATCTATACTGACCTCCATCAGGTTGCAAATTAAAAATAATTTTTTTCTGCATCTAGCTCTGAAAAAATATTTGGGCTTCTAGCAGTGTGTGGGACTTGGTCTATTAGTCCATCTATACTGACCTCCATCAGGTTGCAAATTAAAAATAATTTTTTTCTGCATCTAGCTCTGAAAAAATATTTGGGCTTCTAGCAGTGTGTGGGACTTGGTCTATTAGTCCATCTATACTGACCTCCATCAGGTTGCAAATTAAAAATAATTTTTTTCTGCATCTAGCTCTGAAAAAATATTTGGGCTTCTAGCAGTGTGTGGGACTTGTTCTATTAGTCCTTCTATACTGACGTCCAGCAGGTTGCAAATTGAATATAATTTTTTTCTGCATCTAGCTCTGAAAAAATATTTGGGCTTCTAGCGGTGTGTGGGACTTGGTCTATTAGTCCATCTATACTGACCTCCATCAGGTTGCAAATTAAAAATAATTTTTTTCTGCATCTAGCTCTGAAAAAATATTTGGGCTTCTAGCAGTGTGTGGGACTTGGTCTATTAGTCCATCTATACTGACCTCCATCAGGTTGCAAATTAAAAATAATTTTTTTCTGCATCTAGCTCTGAAAAAATATTTGGGCTTCTAGCAGTGTGTGGGACTTGGTCTATTAGTCCATCTATACTGACCTCCATCAGGTTGCAAATTAAAAATAATTTTTTTCTGCATCTAGCTCTGAAAAAATATTTGGGCTTCTAGCAGTGTGTGGGACTTGGTCTATTAGTCCATCTATACTGACCTCCATCAGGTTGCAAATTGAATAAAAAAATTTTCTGCATCTAGCTCTGAAAAAATATTTGGGCTTCTAGCGGTGTGTGGGACTTGGTCTATTAGTCCATCTATACTGACCTCCATCAGGTTGCAAATTAAAAATAATTTTTTTCTGCATCTAACCCAGCCAATAGTTTTGGCCTAATACCACAGTTTGGCCACTCAGCTCTGCTCGGTTACCATCCATTGTTTTTTTGTGCAAACAACTCCAGAGTTGTGAATTAGTTAACCACCAAAATGAGTGGAAAAAGGCCTGCTGCTGGTGGAAAGGGCAATAGGCGTGTTGGGAAGGGGAAAAAAGGTTGTGTCCGTGGGGTAGGTGCAGAAGAAAGACCATCTTCCAGCCAAACTAAAATGTCTACTTCTTTTAGCGGACAATGTGATAAGATCCCTTTCTTACGGCCACGCCAATCGCTACAAATTCCAGATGAGGCACAAAAACAGCAGGTGCTTCAACGGATATCAAGTGCTCCTTTAAGTGGGCTCTCCTCCACATCAACTTCAACATCACAAATACTCCAGTCCTCAAAGGTGTCACCCAAATCGCACTTGCTTCCTCACAGCTCCCAAATCTCCAGCTGCCCGTCTGAGTATGAGGTAGAACAGATGGTTGAGTCTGCAGAGCTGTTTACTCATACTATAGCCTGGGAATCAGAGGTCGACTCCAGCGCTTCTGTGAATCCAGACGAGGAAATGATCTGCACTGATGCCCAGAATCTTTATGAGTCGGATCCAGGACCAGACGCAGAAGGTTCTGACCATAATGTAGACCCTCATTCCCAAACTGTAACTCTTGTTGGTGGAGACAATGAGGAAGACGATGATAAGACTCAAATACCTGATTGGAGCGACAACTTTAGTTTTTTGTCAGGGCAGGAACAGGTTGGCTCTGAGGACGACGGGTGTGATAACGCACAGGGTGATGATGATGAGGTCGGAGATCCCACTTACTGTCAACCCACAGTCAGCCAAGAGATGAGGTCAGCAGAGGAGGTGGAGGAAGATGCTAGTGACGACGAGGTCAGGTTGCGCCTTCCTGGACAGAGACGTAGTACTGGAAGCACGTCAACAACTGCATCCTCAAACACAACTCTGCCTCTCACCACAAGTCGTGGTGGCTCTTCAGGTCGCATGGGTGCTAAGCCTTGCATAGCCTGGGCATTTTTTCAGATCGATAAAGATGACCCAACTCGTGTTATCTGTAACATTTGTCAGCAAAAGCTAAGTAGAGGCCAAAAAATACATAGTTTGAGTACTTCATGCATGAACCGGCACATGGACATGAAGCATAAGTTGCAGTGGGAAGCTCAGTGTGCTACAATGCGGTCTAGCCGGCCGGGCCAACCACCGTCTGCCATATCTTGTGCATCCGCGGCCTCTTCATCCTCTGTGACTGGGGGGACAGCAGTCACACCTGTTTTGGGGCGCAGACCTGCCACCTCTTTACCCGCAACAGCCAGCGTGATTGGCAGGTCATCATTTTCTTTGGAGGTGGTAACACCAGCTGGTCTTGAGCGCTGTCCGACATCGATAGCACCACCTTTGGATCAAGGCAACCTAACATGTCCGCCTGCATCTTCCTCACAGACCGGCAGTTTGCCGGGGACACCCTTATCAACCCCGTCTAAGCACAATAGCCAGCCCTCGGTCCCTCAGATGTGGACAAGTAAAAGACCATTTCCTCCTAGCCATGAGAAAGCTAAGAGGTTGAATTTCACCATCTGCAAGCTCTTGGCTACAGAAATGCTGCCTTTCCGCCTGGTGGACACAGAGGATTTTCGAGACCTTATGTCCGTCGCAGTGCCCCAGTACCAGATGCCCAGTCGGCACTACTTCTCAAAGAAAGGTGTGCCTGCGCTCCACCAGCATGTCGCACACAACATCACCGCTTCTTTGAGAAACTCTGTGTGTGACAGGGTGCATTTCACCACAGACACTTGGACGAGTAGGCATGGACAGGGGCGTTACATGTCGCTGACTGGGCACTGGGTAACTATGGTGACAGCAGGACAAGGGGCTGCTGTCCAAGTCTTGCCGTCCCCACGAGTTGTGCGTCAATCCTCTTTATGTCATTTTTCCTCCACTGCTTCTGCCTCCTCAACCTCCTCTCGGTCTTCCACCTGCACCCAAAGCCTGTCTGGTCATGCCACAAGCTTTCTAACTGCGCAGAAGGGATCCTGCACACCTCCTTACTATGCTGGCAGTAGGGCTCAACGTCATCAGGCGGTTTTTACATTGAAATGTCTGGGAAATGTGAGTCACACAGCTGAGGAGTTGTGGTCAGCTCTGGAGAACCAATTTCATGAATGGTTGTCTCCACTGGACCTGAAACCAGGGAAGGCCGTGTGCGACAATGCTGCAAACCTGGGTGCGGCCCTTCGCCGGGGCAATGTCACACACGTGCCTTGTATGGCTCACGTGTTGAACCTGGTTGTCCAGCAATTTTTAGCCCACTATCCCAGACTAGATGGCCTTCTGCAGAGGGCACGGTCGCTGTGTGCTCACTTCCGCCGTTCGCATCCCGCAGCTCAGCGACTTACATCTCTACAGAAGTCGTTGGGCCTGCCACTTCACCGGCTAAAATGCGATGTGCCTACCCGGTGGAATTCAACTCTGCACATGTTGCAGCGACTGTGGCAGCACCGACAAGCCCTGGTGCAATACGTTCTGACGTATAGCCTGGGCCAACGAGATTCAGAGGTGGGGCAAAGCACGCTGGAGGAGTGGTCTCAGATCAGGGACCTATGCACCCTTCTGCACAGTTTTGAAATGGCGACGAAGATGTTTAGTGCTGACGATGCCATTATCAGCATGACTATTCCGGTGATTTACATGCTGGAGCACATGTTAAACAGAATTCGGAGTCAGGTGGTGGCACAAGAGGAGGTGGAGGAAGTAGAGGAGGAGGAGTTGTATGCGGAAGGGCTAACATCTGCAAGGTCCAGACGGTTGGCAGCACCAAGGCGGCAGGCATGTGAGGGTGGGGGAGATGGTTTAACCAGGGCGCATGGTAGCAGCCAAACTAGTGAGGAAGGTGCAGGAGCCCCGGAAGAAGTGGAGGACGAACTGATGGAAGACTCATCAGATGAGGGAGACCTTGATCACATTTCTGTTGTGCGAGGTTGGGGGGAGAGGACAGAGGAAGGAAGGAAGCATAATTGTTACCTCGCCACCAACACAACAGGGACTTGGTGCTCCTGGATGCGCAACACACATGAGTGCCTTCTTGCTGCACTACCTGCAACATGACCCTCGAATTGTGAGAATTAGAAATAATCCTGACTACTGGGTTGCCACACTGTTAGATCCCCGGTACAAAAGTAAATTTGCAGAAATTATTCCTGCCATAGAAAGGGATGCACGCATGCAGGAGTATCAGCAGAGACTGTTGCAGAATCTTACATGTGCTTTTCCACGAAATACCAGTGGTGCACGTAGTGAATCTCACAGTTCCAACTTGCCAACCGTGGGACCGTCAAGTGTTCAGCACTCAAACCGTAACAGAACCACAGTATCTGCTGGTAACATCAATTTTGCGGAATCATTTCACCATTTTTTTAGCCCATCCTTTGCAAGGCCACAGGAGACAAGAAGTCTGACACATAGTCAACGCCTAGAGACGATGGTACAGGAGTATCTCCAAGTAAACATTGAAGCCACGACTGTGTCACTGGACCCTTGCTCTTTTTGGGCTTCCAATCTGGATAAATGGCCGGAGCTAGCCACTTACGCCTTGGAGATCTTGTCATGCCCCGCAGCCAGCGTTCTGTCTGAACGTGTGTTCAGCGCTGCTGGTGGTGTGCTGACAGATAAGCGCACGCGGCTCTCCACTGATAATGTAGACAGACTCACGTTCATAAAGATGAACAAATCATGGATCCGAAACGACTTTTCTACCCCTGTGTCATCCTGGGGAGAGTAAAAGCTTGATGATTGGTTAAAATCACCCTACCAACCGTTTTAAGCTTTCAAATTACTAATCATGTTTATCTGTATCTTGACTGGAAAATAATTTGGGCTTTGTAGCAGTGTGCAGCACTGATCCTATTAGGCCATCTATAATAAGCTTCACCAGATTTAAAATTAAAAATAATTTTTAGCTGCATCTAGCCTGGAAAATAATTTTGGGGCTCCGAGATGCGCAAGACACATAAGTGCCTTCTTGCTGCACTACCTGCAGCATGACCCTCATATTGTCAGAATTCGAAGTAATCATGACTACTGGGTTGCCACACTCTTAGATCCCCCAAACTTTTCGATCAACCTTTTCATTTTAATAAAGACCAAAAAAATGGTCATTTTTGAAATTATAAGCATTAGCAGGTTGTTAGAAACTGAAATCAAACAGTTTTCAACTCAAAACTTTATTCTAGGTGATGTTACATTTTCACATAGGACCCCTTGTTCGAAAGGAGCTTCTGAACTCTCTCGTCCATTGAATTTGTCAGGTTTTGGATGGTTTCTGCTTCAATTGTTTTGCATGAGGACAGAATACCCTCCCAGAGCTGTTGCTTAGATGTGAACTGCCTCCCGCCATCATAGACACTCCTTTTAATGATGCTCCAAAGGTTCTGAATGGGGTAGAGGTCAGGGGAGCATGGGGGTCACACCATAAGTTTGTCCCCTTTTATGCCCATATCAGCCAGAGATGCAGATGTTTTATGTGCAGCATGAGATGGTGCATTATCATGCAGAAAAATGATCTTGCTGTGAAATACACGGTTCTTCTTCTTGAACCATGGCAGGAAGTGCTGTTTGAGAAAATCCACATACATTATGGAGTTCATCTTTAGCGCCTTCAGGGATCCTAAAGGGGCCGACAATCTCTCTCCCCATGATTCCAGCCCAAAACATTACTCCACCTCCTCCTTGTTGGCGCTGTAGCCGTGTTTGCGTGGGGTGTCCATCAACCAGCCATCCTCCACTCCATTCATCTGGACCATCGAGCGCTGCACGGCACTCATCCGTGAACAAAACAGTTTTGAAATCAGTCTTCATGTAATGTTTGGCCCGCTGGAGCCGTTTCTGCTTGTGTGAAGTGGATAGAGGAGGTCGACAGGATGGCGTATGCACAGCTGCAAACCTCTGAAGGACCCTGCATCTTGTTGTTCGGGGGACGTTGGAGGCACAAGCAGCTTCAAAAACTTGTCTGCTGCTATGACAAGGCTTTTTTGCCGCTGCTCTTTCAACCTGACGTAATTGCCTGTAGGAAAGAGTCCTCAATTTGCCCTTATCAGCACGCACACGTGTGTACTGTGAATCAGCTACATACTTCTTGATTGCCAAGACACTTCATCCTGATCATCGCACAATGTTGATTGTAGTCATGCCTTGACCTAAACACTCCACAATTTGTTGCTTCTCAGCAGCCGACACATCCTTTTTCTTTCCCATTTTGGCAGAAAATGTAGGCTGCTTAATAATGTGAGAGAGCCTTCTTAAGTAGTCTTGCCTTTCATTGGACACACCTGCCAAACTAATTAGCACAGGTGTCTGCAATTGCTTACAGTGATATAAAGAGCCCTGACACACATCACCATCAATGAGTTTAACTGACAAACAAACAAATTCTTCCCTTATCACTCCTAAACACTTTTTGCATAATAATTTGGAACGCGGTGTACATGTGCTTTTCCACAAAACACCAGTGGTTCACGTAGTGAATCTTACAGTTCTAACTTGCCAACCGTGGTCTGTATGGAATTGTTCAATAAAGGGCCCAAAATTAAGATAACATAGATGGGAGAGGTCTCTATGAATAGGAATTCCTAAGTATTTGATACCCTGTGAGGGCCAGGCAAAGGGAAAGTTGGACTGGATGGAATCCTATATGGATTTAGGGAGGGAGACATCGAGGGCCTCAGACTTCGCTGCATTGATTTTAAAATTTTACCATGTAACAAAGTGATCTATTTCAGCCATAACAGCAGGGATGGATATATGTGATTGAGTGATATATACTAGGACATCATCAGCAAATAGAGAGCACTTGTACTCGGTGCCTCCCACCTCAATCCACCTAATATTGGGGTTATGGCGAATTGATGAGAGCAGGTGCTCCGTCACTAGGATGTATAAGAGAGGGGACAGAGGACATCCCTGCCTTGTCCCATTGGTGATTGTGAAAGGTGATGAAAATGTTCTGACGCACCCCCTGGGCCTTGGGACACCCGGAGCCGGACCCTTTTTGGTGGATGCTGGTGGTTGTAGTCTTCGTGGCGGCGATCCGGTTCCGTGGCTCAGGGCGGTCAAACCAGTGGCGGAACTATTTATGTGGTTTTGATGTTTAAATGTCCGACTAAGCCACCCGTGGATTGCGGTCAGAGTGAACCGCCGCTACAGGGCAGACCGCTAAGGCTGGTGTTGTGGGTGCAGCAGAGCGTAGCATAACTCCCCACGGGAGGAGTATAGCCTCAGGGCAGTGTATGCGGAGGATGGGGGTGATGGTGCAGGGCAGCAGCAGTAACGACACGTAGTCAGTGATGCAGTTCAGGGCCTTTACTCACAGTTCTTATTATCCAGACCACGTCTGCAGGTAACGGCTGCCCACGTCGTACTGTGCTCACCAGGTGAGGGGCTCAGACAACTCCCAGATAACTTTGGAGCGCTTCACAGGACCCCCTTTGTGTGTCCTTTGTCTGGCCTTTCTTACCAACACTTCTGTCCGGCTGCCTCGGGCCTCCTCTTGGTAAACTTGGCGCCAGTTTCCCTGACCCTATGTGGTGCCTTCCTAGCGGGTGGAGCAAGGGGCTGCGCCATATAAAATGTCAGAGCCTCCGGTTTCTAGCTGAGGGTCGTTTCCTGCCTCCACTAGTTCGGGGACCGGTCTCCCCCTTTGGCCTGACCCCTCCACGCAGGTGGATTCGGGCGTGCGGTGGCGACTCGCCCGTCCGCACCCCTGGGATCCCTTCATTCCTCGTTCCTGGAGCCTTCTCCGCTCCTCTTCCTTCCTTCTCCCTCTTGCAGGCCTGGGCCTCTGTTACTAGGCCCGCCTCCGGAGCAGAGCTCATGCAGAGCCCCTGCTCCCTGCCACTTCTGCTCAGACTTCTCTGCACTGAACTAAGATGGTGCCCACCTTTTATACTCCCTTCTCAATGCACCCAGGAACTGCTTCCTCCCTGCTCCTGCACTGCAGGGTTCCCCTTCCTCAGTGTTCCCTCCCCCCACTCCAGCCAGGGACAGGGACTGTCGTGCCCATCTCAGGGGCATATTGGTCGCCCTGCCCCACGGCAATGTGGTGTAATGCATGCAGGTGTCGGGTCCTGATCCACACTCCATCCTTATCTGAGAGTGAGATATCACACCTCTGGGTGAGGTGCAATACGTCTGTAGCAACCGAGCCCTCGGTGCTACAGTTCCATTTATCTTCAGCCTAGGTGACGTATTGTGATACAGGGCCGTGATTTTGGCTATAAAAGGGTCCCCTAGACCCCTACCCCAAGCTTTTTAAGAGAATCATATATGGCGTGCCAGGAGACTCTATGGAATGCTTTCTCAGCATCCAACGAGAGTATCTACTTACAAATTTTTAACTGCATCTAGCCCAGGAAATACTTTGTGCCTAGTAGCAGTGTCTGCTAGTCAGCGGATTATCCCGGCTGTTAAGCAAGCTACACCACCTGTAGTTTGGACACTTAATTTTTTCAAAGGAAATGCTTCGGGACCACGGGATACTTAGTGAAGAGCATCAGGAGGCACCCCAAGGCATAGGGGCTGGGACTGGCACTAGGATGCCTTGCGGTGGACAGCCGAGCTCGATCCTTATAAAAGCTTTTTAACTGCAGCAGCTTTAGTGGACGCTACTGGAGCTGGAATTACGCGGCTGCTGGCATGAGACTTGCCCTCCAATAGATCCTTGTAAATGGATTTAAAGTGTATTCATTCAAATTAGAGGGACAATTTAAATTAAAAAGCTTAGAGCTGCCTCCACCACAGGGGGGCTCTCTCGACCCACCAGCGGACAGGCACCAGTATTGGGAGAGGGGGGCTGGCCGTCAGGGTTCACCGCGGCTCTGGCACAAACCCGGCGACACGGAGGTGGCACGGGCAGGAGCGGACTGGCCGTCTCGGCTTCTCACTTTTTGGATTTTAGAAGGGCATGACATGCCTATATCTGTGTCTCCCCCTCCTTTTACTCCTCCACCTCTTTTCTTTTCGCATGACTATATGTACTTGTCACTTTTCCATGTGTTAGTTGTGTCTTCTGAGCAGTTTGTCAGCTTTTGGACACCTTTGAAGGTGTTTTCTATGTGTTTCTATGTGTTTTTGTTTGCCTGCCATTGGTTTTAACGGTGTTCGAAGGTGTTCGACGAACAGTTCGACGAACAGTTCGGCGAACACACGGGTGTTCGACGAACCGAACCGAACTCGAACACTACGGGGGTGGCTCAATACTACTCACTACCTCTAAACCCATGCCCACTACTCTCAGGACATCTTGAAAGGTCCCTAACTTCAGCTGTAGCTGTTCTGTTATTTAGGGGGCCCTTTTTCTGTCTGGTCTCACAATTTCTAGACTGCTGCCATCTTCTGCTGCTCAGGCTATTCTGTCTTTCCATTCGCACTCTAGCGAGATTCAACTGTTCTACCTCTCGCAGGTAGGTCACTCGGTACTCCATCAGCATGCGTATATATGCAAGACTTTCTTCCGTTCCTACAGCGGAGAATGACACCATGCCGTCTTCATCTGGTATCCAGTCCTGTCGATCACGTGGACTGCTTACTCTCATCACACCAGACTTCTTTACCATCATCTGCATGGCTCGACCATTTCTCCCAATGAGCTTTCTCACCAGAACATGAGGCACCCGGATGACCTCTTCCCGCAGACTGTGAGCTTTTCTCATAAGCTCCAGTTGTCTAACTTCTTGTTCCGTCTTCAACCGGAGAAACTGCTTCGTGCGAATACATCACCAGTGCATGTCACTTAGGATCGCCACCCTCTTCACTGTGACTTCGGTCATGGACAGGACCACCAGCTGTTTAGCTTCTGAGGTCGAGTACACCTTACAGGCTCCCACGGCCTTCTTAAACTCTTCATGCACGTACTCACTGGTGCATTTGTCTCTCAAATCCTCGGGTACATCTATGAGGCACTTGTACCGAGAGGTTTCTGTCTCATCAGTGGTCTCCAAATGATCATCTGGCTCAGGTTTCAGGGGCAACTGACTTTCAGCTTCTTCACCCAGTATGCTTACCCTGAGCTGACTCACAGCTACAAATTCAAGAATTTTGGTCTTGACCACTTCCATCTCATACTTATCTTCTGTTAACACACTCTTAGCTCTCCTCAGGTCCACCTTCTCATGGTATAAAGGATTAAGTGCAACTTTTTTTCCCTTTTCCTTCTCCAAGGAGGCCTCGTTCACTGAGTGATACTTTGCCAGGCGACTTTTGAGCCCGAAAACTTCTTCCTCTGGCTCAGCTACTCGCCTCTCAGCAGCCCATCTCTGAAGCTCTTCCTGCTTCAACTGCTCCTTTAACAGTAGAGTTCTCTCAGACCTCTCTGTCTCCAATGCGCCCACTCGGCTCTCAACAGCCAGTCTCTCAAGCTTCTCTTGCTTCAAATGGGCTGTAGCGACTCCTTGAGCTCCTTGATCTCGGCTCCTACATCCACCGAATCATCCGAGCTCGCATTATTCGAGTAGGTATTTGTTTCATACCTCCCATCTCCAGTGGCCAACTCCTGGCCCTGGTCTGTGGCTTCTCCGATAGACTCCTCCATCTTTTTCCGCTCAGCTTCCAGCTTGCTGATTCTTTCCTTAAGGCACGTCTCTGCCCTCTGGAGATTATCACAGAACGTCTGCAGCTCCTTCACCTGAGCTTCCAGACCTAGGGTCTTTCTGCAGAGATCACCATTTTCATCACGGGTATCCTGCAGAGTGGTCTCAACCACTTGGCGCATGTGCTCTGCATCCGCCTTATCATTCTCTAGTTTTTCTTTAACCCTGAGGAGATCCTCATAGTCTCTCTTAATTTGTTGCAGTTCCCCACTGCGTTCACCATATTCCTTCTTGGATTCACACAGCTCCCGGTTGAACTGTTGGCGCAGTCGTTCTAGGTTTTGTTCACACCCAGAAACTTCATCCTGCAGCGCCTTCTTCTCAAGCTTTTACTGGAAAACCTCCTCCTTGGTCCTCCTTAATTTCCTGGAACATTTCCTTCCATTGGTTAATTTCCTCGTTGCTTCCCTCCAGGTCTCGCTGTAAGTTCCTCACAACCTGGTATATTTTCTGCCGTTCAGACTCCAGGCTCCGCTGGTCTGAGGACACGTTCTCCAGGTTTTCCCATAGTTGCTGTACATCACTCTGACACTGCTGCCTGATAGGCTCCAGTTCTTGGTCATGACTGGCCGCCTCCTCTTTCAGGGCTGTCAGATCCTGATCCTTCTGTCTCAGTACTGTACCGGAGGTTGCTACTGGCAACGTCACCTCCTCTTCTGCCTCTAAAAGAGGATCCACACTTGAAACAAAGGCACACAGTACTACATTTTCTTTATTTTCACTTTCAGCAAAGACTACAGGAGCAACCTTTCTGTGGCCCTTGAGCCGTCGACGACGAGAGGGAGACTCTCTCCCCTCGTCTAGCCCCTCCTGACTGACCTATCTTTCTACTTTCATAGTGTCACCATCAGCTACGGGGTCTGTGTCACTCCCCATGGTTTTGTGGACTAACAGGTCACCTCCCACTTTGACGTCAACCCCTTCTACTGGAGCTACCCCGTTATCAACGGTCAAATCGTCATTTTTAGGCGGTACCAACCCACAACCAGTAACAAATTTTGGTTTTCTATACTCCACGCTCTTGTGAAAATCCGCCCCCTTTTGAGACTCCGCCTTCTTTTGGACACCCACACCTGTAAGGGGAATTTCACAAAAAAAATCAACAATAGTCTTAGGACTCAGTTCACAACATCTCTTTCCACCTCCCCGGGCACTCTGGGACAATACTGGCGCCCCGGGAGAGTTCCCAGAATGGTCCACTACCGCCATTCTATACAGTGCCCACAGCTCCTGCCGTTCCTGCACCATGTCCTGTAGACGTTTCTCAAATACCTGCTGCGGTTTTAACCGGCACTTTAATCGCTCAATAGCATCATTTTCTTTTGCTGCTCCGTTCACAGCCATCGCGGTATACTATTCACACTAGACACTTCACCGCTTTCCCCGGAAAAATTTTCGTGGCCCCGCCGAACCACAGCAAGCCAGGTTTGAGTGCGAGGACAATTTTTGTAACCCCGCCGAGTTACAGCAAAGCAGGTTTAAGTGAGAGGACAATTTTCGTAACCCCACCGAGTTACAGCCAGATGCTTTAATTTTCGTGACCCCGCCGAGCCACAGCAAACCAGGTTTGAGTGCGAAGACAATTTTCATAACCCCGCCGAGTTACAGCAAGATGCTTTAATCTTCGTGACCCCGCCAAGCCACAGCAAGATGCTTGTATCCACTCTCGTCGTCCTGTGCCGTTGCCCCTAGCAACCGGGCTGCAGTTGCCCGCATTCTCAAACCACATGTAAGGCAGCGCTAGTCATCATGCTGGGGGACACTCACTGCACCGGGTCAATTAAAGCACACCAGCCACGTTTTCCAGTATTTCACAATCCAGCAGTTTATTACACTTCACTACTGCTTATCACCGAGTCCAACTCCGTGGCTCGCCGACATACACATATAATGTCCAGGAGCCTTTCAAGTGGCAGACAGGCCCACTTGGCTCCTGTTACAGCCTCCAGCAAAGTCACTTATAGCAGCGTTCATATAATGCAGTGTTTTACCTTTGCCGGGTTTTAGCTGCTTCAATCAGTTTTGTTCTGCCACCACTGTGACTTTATGGCTTCACAGATGGGGATCTCCAGCCCTCGTACCTTCAAAGGCTACTGGTATGTTAACACACCTTACATCCAGCTTCTGCCTTCCAGGACTCTTGTCTTCCAAGCCTCTTGCCCTCCAAGGCTACTGGGATCGCTTACACCTAAGGATCCAGCCTCTGCCTTTCAGGCTTCACCAGGCTTCACTAGGCCTCACTAGGCCTCACACTCTAGCGGTGTCCCACACATGGGAACAGGCCTCACGCCTTACACACCTGTTTCAAAACTACCAGGGTTTAGATATCTTCTAGTGCACACACAGGACCTGTGCTGATGTCACAGTCATGTGATCAGACCTTCTGTGTGCACAGGACCTGTGTGATGTCACAGTCATGTGACCATTCACCTGAGGGGGAGGTACATGGTCGGCCAAAACACACCCTGGACCATTACAGTAATGCCGCAAGCCGCTGCATTACAGTGTATATATACGTCATCGTCAGGAACAACTTCTAGACCGATGCAGTATATATACATCATGGAGCACACAGAATCAGCTGACACCCAAGACTCAGTGACAGGAGTGGTGCCTGCATCGCTCCTGGCACTTTAATCGATTGCAGCATTTAGCATGCTGGCAGAGGGAAGAAAGCCCCTTTGCCCTTGGATCAGTGACCCTGCGATATAATCGCGGGGCCCGATCGTTGCCATGGTGACCCGATGTCATCATGACATCCGAGCCACCAGAGCTAGCAAAGTTGCTAGATCATGCGCAGTGCATGATCTAATAAGTTTGCCTGGCAGTGCAACGTTGACAGTTTGCATAGCATAGGAATGCTCCTGCATCCCTATGATATACAGCGATCAGCCTGCAAAAAGTGAAAGTCCCATAGTGGGACAAAGTCAAAAATTAAAAAAAAAGTCAAAAAGTAAAAAAAAAAAGCAACATAAAATAAAATAAAAAAATTGTAAAAATATTTTAAAAAAAATCACAAAATAATAAAAAAAAGAAATATATTGTACCCATATATACATATTTTTATGTAAAAAAAACAAAAAAAGTACACATATTTGGTAATGCTGCATCTGGAATGACCTGACCTATAAAACTGTCCCCTTTAGTGAACACCGTAAAAAAATGAACAAAAAACTAGGCAAAATAAGATGCTTTATCATGATACCGCCAAACAAAAAGTGGAATAAAACGCAATCAAAAAGGCGAATGTAATAAAAATGGTATCTCTGAAAACATCATCTCGTCCTGCAAAAAAAAAGCCGTCATACAGCTCTATCAGCAGAAAAATAAATAAGTTATGGCTCTCAGAATAAAGCGATAATAAAAAGTAATTATTTTTTCTATAAAATAGTTTTTATTGTGTAAAAGCACCAAAACATAAAAAACTATATAAATGTGGTACCGCTGTAAACGTACTGACCCAAAGAATAAAGCTGCCTTATCAATTTTACCACACGTGGAGAACCACAAAAAAAAAACACTATTCCTGAATTGATGGTGTTTGTTCATTCTGCCTCCCAAAAATCAGAATAGAAAGCAATCAAAAGATGGCACATGCCCGAAAATGTACCAATGTAAACGTCAACTTGTCCCGCAAAAATCAAGCCCTCACATGACTCTGTAGGCCGAAATATGTAAAAAATAGCTCTCAAAATATGGCGATGCCAAAACTAGTTTTTGCAATAAAAAGTGTTTTTAGTGTGTGACAGCTGCCAAACATAAAAACCCGATATAAATCTGATATGGCTGTAATAGGACTGACCCGAAGAATAAAGTCGCCTAATCACTTATACCGCACAAGGAACGGCATAACAAATAAATAAAACCAATTCTTCACCTGCTTTTCATTTGTTAATTTTGCCTCCCAAAGATCGCGGTATGGCTCGGCTCACATTTATCCTGCGATCTGCGCTGAGCGCTTACACTGGGGTTTCCATGTAAATCTCTGAAATACGTGCTTCAGACGGAACCCCCGGTGGAATATTCAATATAATGAGGCAGATGGAGGCACTGTGGACGTCATAGAACCTGTGATCTGGCGGTGTCTATCTTTTTATTAGGCTTGCATAAAAATGCCGTCGGCCACAGTTTTGTGCATTTCTGAAAAGAAGGACACTGCTGAACAGAGGCCAGACGGAGTCCAGAGTAACTCTTCTGCCTCAGTATAGTGAATGGATCCCTCGGGGGTTTCATCTGAATCACGTTATTCAGAGATTTAGATGGAAACCCCGATATAAGTGCTAAGCGTAGAGTGCCGGATGCATGTGATCCAAAATGTTATGTAAAATGTTCCTAACAAAAGCTTCAAATCAATCCACAAAAAAAGCAAGTCCACACTCAGGTCCGTCATCTGTTATCGGAAATATAGGGGCTTACACATTACTGATTGTACAAAGACTCTGGAAAATCGCTATGGCACTCCCAAATCCAAATGCTGCCTTCCCTTCTGAGCCCCACAGTGTGCTTAAACTGCAGTTAGCGTCCACATGTTTGGCATTTCTATAGTGATGAGAGCCCACCTAATTTACAGGTGCCTGTCTCCGGAAGCATGAGCTGAACACAATGTACTGGTCACTACAACATACTGGGCACTAGAGCGTACTGGTCACTACAACGGCAGTTTGCAATTTTCACTCAGCAACAGCCACTGCGGCTTGTTTCTGGAAAACACCCATGGAGTCAAAATCGTCACTACAACTGTAGATAAATTCCCAAAGGGGTACAATTTCCAAAATGTGGTCACTTGAGGGGGGATTCTGCTATTCTAGCACTTAGAAGCTCTGTATATGGAGTCCACATACTATTCTAGAAAAATCTGCGTTCCAGGAGGCAAATATCACTCGCCGAGTCGCTAAGCAGCCACATATGGGGTATTTCTACATTCAGCTGAAATTGAGGGACAAATTTTGATGCCAGTTTTACCCATTTCTCAGTGTAAAAATGTAAAATTTGGGGCTAAAACGAACTTTGGGTGGTAAAAATGTAATTATTTTTTTCTTCACTGCCCAATGGTATAAAATTCTGTGACCCACCTGTGGTGTCAATATGATCACTGCACCCCTAGATGAACTCATTGAGAGGTGTAGTTTTCAAATTGGGGTCTCTTATGGGAGGTCTGCTGTTCTGGCACCTCAGGGGCTCTGCCAATGTGACATGGCACCCTCAAACCAGTCCAGCAAAATCTGAACTCCAATATGGTGCTTCTCCCTTTCTGCATTTTGTACTGTGCATCAAAAGTAGTTTTTGACCACGTGTGGGGTATCGGTATACACAGGAAAAATTTCACAACACATTTTGGAAAAATGTGAACATTTTATTTTCATGGCTCATTGTTATAAACTTATGTGAAGCACTTTGGGGTTCTAGGTGCTCACCACACATCTAGATAAGTTCCCTGAGGGGTCTAGTCTCCAAAATGGGGTCACTTGTGGGAGGTTTCCACTGTTTAGGCACATGAAGGGCTCTCTTAAAGCGACATGACGTCCGCTAATTATATAGGCAAATTTTACATTCAAAAAGTCAAATGGCACTCCTTCCCTTCCGAGCCATGCCGTGTGCCCAAACAGTGGTTTCCCCCCACACATGGGGTAACGGTGTTCTCAGGAAAAAATGGACCCCAAACTTTGTTGTACAATTTTTGTACAATTACAATTAATAAAATTTTTGTGAAAAAAAGTTAAATGTCCATTGTTTTCTTCCACAGTCCGAAAATTCCTCTGAAGCACCCGAAGGGTTAAAAAATTTCTTGAATGTGGTTTTGAGCACCTTGAGGAATGCAGTTTTTTTTTTTTTCACTTCAAATATAATGTGAAAAAGAGGTGCACAGGCAAATCCAATAATAAAAAATCTTCAAGCTTTATTCCAAATACATATCTTTAAAAATCCATACAAGGATGATGTGGTACAGGAAACGCTCTGACACGTTTCTGGCACCTACTGATAGAGCATGAATACTAAGGTGTTACAACCACATTAAAAAACACCCAAAAAAACATCAAATGTGATATGGTCCCTAAAAAAAATTATTTTGTAAATTTGGTTGGAAAATTGAGAAATCCCTGGTCAACTTTTAACCCTTATAACTTCCTAATAAAAAAAAATGTTGGTTCCAATATTGTGAACATTTTTAAACTTTTCGCCACATTTCCGATTTATTCACAAATAAACATCAGTCATATCAAATAATACCACTATCATGAACTACAATATGTCACAAAAAACAGTCTCAGAATTAGTGGGATCCTTTGAAGCGTTCCAGAGTTATTACCTCATAAAGCGACACTGTTCAGAATTGGAAAATTTGTCCCGGTCATGAAGGGGAAAACAGCCTTGCGGTGAAGGGGTTAAAGGAGCAGCAGCAAAGAACTGGGGGCATGTATATCTGCCACGATGTCAAGGAGCCAAAGTTGGCTATGTAGCAAACTCTTGATTAGATCTGTATCTTTATATACAATGCTGTCATAAATGAGTACACCCAAACAGATTCGTAAAAAAAACAAACCTTTAGCTTCCTTTCAGAATCAACATTTTCTCTGAGATAACATACTACAAACTAGTCCCTCAAGTGTGGGCCATTGATTGCAAACAAGATTTGTTATTTTTCCCACATAAAAACTTTCCTGCCTACAATTTGCCAGGGCCCATGCTGAAAAATACAAAGATTATTGGGACTCTATACTCTGGAGTGATGAGACTAAGATAAACATCTCTGGAACTGATTGCTTCAAAACTGTATGGAGTCGCAAAGGTGAGGCTTCTCTTATCTCCTTAGTCGTGTACGACACTCGGTCATTCTATGAATCACTGATCACCAGGCAGTTCTATCGCACTTTGCTTCTTTTAGTTCACCAATGGTCATTCCCATGTCACTCTTAATGGTGTCAATCCAGTGGGTTCTTGGCAATTCTTTTCTTCTTCTGCAACTGACCGATCCAAGCATGACGTCTTTCTTCAATGACTGATTCTGCATAATATTGCCAAAATAAGCAAAGTTTTATTTGGCTACCTTAGCTACCAGTGACATTTTTTGCTTGACTTAGTCCAAGACGTCTCCGTTGGTGATCCTTGCTGTCCATATAATCCGTAAAAGTCTCCTCCAGCAGCAAAGTTCAAATACATCAATTTTCTTCTTGTCGGCCATATTGAGTGTAAAAGGTGAGGAGTACAAAGAAAAGTGCATGGTACCAACAGCGAGGCATGATGGTGGCAGCATCCTTATGTGGGGTTGCATGAGTGCTGCCGGTCTATGGGGGCTACATTTAATTAATGATATCATGAATTCACTGATATATTGTTCCATATTGAAAGAGAAGATGCTCTGTGCCTTTGGTAGACGTGCACTTTTCTAATATGACATTGAGCCAAAACACACATCTAAGGCTACTGTTTTATTGTTGAAGAACAGGGTGAAAGTGATACAGTGGCCAAGTGTCTCCTGATCTGAACCAAACTGAACACCTAGGGGGAATTCTGAAGGGACAAGTTGATCATCATGCTCCAACCAGCATCCAGGATCTAAAAAAGGTCGTTCCTGAAGAATGGAACAAGATGCTGCAATATGTCGCCAATTTGTTCCTTCCATGCCTAGAACTTTGTGCTGTCCTTAACAATCATGGAGATCACACAAAATTCTAGATGTAGTAGTTTTTGGTGTGGGATGTACTCATTATTGTATTAACTAATTTGAGTACAACTGAAGATTTTGTAATGAAAGTTGTATTATTAACCTGACTTTCAAGTTATGTGTTAAAAAATATTCTATGAAACTCAGTCTTGTCATAATTTGGGAAATTGTTCTTGTGTTCAGGTGAGGTATTGAGTAAAATCTTACTTTTAAATGGGGTGTACTCATTTATGCTAAACACTATATACAGTGCCTACAAGTAGTATTCAACCCCCTGCAGATTTAGCTGGTTGACACATGCGGAATTAACTTGGCATTGTGACATTTGTACTGTAGATCAGCCTGGAAGTGGGAAATGCACTGCAGCAAATTTTTTTTTTTTTTTTTTTTTAAAAAAACGTTAAAAGTTAATTCAGAGTGTCATTTATTATTCAACCCCTCAAACCACAAGAATTCTGTTTGGTCCCCCAAAAGTATTAAGAAGTAGTTCAGGCACCAAGAATAATGAGCTTCACATGTGTTGATTAAAGATCTCTTTTGCCAGCCTTTTCTGACTATTTAAGACCCTCCCCAAACTTGTGAACAGCACTTAGACATGGTCAACATGGGAAAGACAAAGGAGCATTCCAAGGCCATCAGAGACAAGATCGTGGAGGGTCACAAGGCTGGCAAGGGGTACAAAACCCTTTCCAAGGAGTTGGGCCTACCTGTCTCCACTGTTGGGAGCATCATCCGTAAGTGGAAGGCTTATGGAACTACTGTTAGCCTTCCACGGCCAGGACAGCCTTTGAAAGTGTCCTCCCGTGCCGAGGCCAGGCTTGTCCGAAGAGTCAAGGCTAACCCAAGGACAACAAGGAAGGAGCTCCGGGAAGATCTCATGGCAGTGGGGACATTGGTTTCAGTCAATACCATAAGTAACGTACTCCACCGCAATGGTCTCCGTTCCAGACGAGCCCGTAAGGTACCTTTACTTTCAAAGCGTCATGTCAAGGCTCGTCTACAGTTTGCTCATGATCACTTGGAGGACTCTGAGACAGACTGGTTTAAGGTTCTATGGTCTGATGAGACCAAGATCGAGATCTTTGGTGCCAACCACACACGTGACGTTTGGAGACTGGATGGCACTGCTTTTGACCCCAAGAATACCATCCCTACAGTCAAGCATGGTGGTGGCAGCATCATGCTGTGGGGCTGTTTCTCTGCCAAGGGGCCTGGCCATCTGGTCCGCATCCATGGGAAGATGGATAGCACGGCCTACCTGGAGATTTTGGCCAAGAACCTCCGCTCCTCCATCAAGGATCTTAAGATGGGTCGTAATTTCATCTTCCAACAAGACAACGACCCAAAGCACACAGCCAAGAAAACCAAGGCCTGGTTCAAGAGGGAAAAAGTCAAGGTGTTGGAGTGGCCTAGTCAGTCTCCTGACCTTAACCCAATTGAAAACTTGTGGAAGGAGCTCAAGAATAAAGTCCACATGAGACACCCAAAGAACCTAGATAACTTGGAGAAGATCTGCATGGAGGAGTGGGCCAAGATAACTCCACAGACCTGTGCCCGCCTGATCAGGTCTTATAAAAGACGATTATTAGCTGTAATTGCAAACAAGGGTTATTCCACAAAATATTAAACATAGGGGTTGTATAATAATTGACCCACACTTTTATGTTTAAAATTTAATAAAATTCAACTGAGCAACATAACTTTTTGGTTTGTAAGATTTATGCTTCTGTTCATAAAACCTACTCTCGTTTGCAGTTTGAAGGCTCTAACTTATTTGCATCTTATCAAACCAGCTAAATCTGCAGGGGGTTGAATACTACTTGTAGGCACTATATATGATTATAGTCTTCAATGTACCAAGAAATTTTTATGTATTTTGAAATACTCTAAGAAAGGATATATTTACTAACAACATATTAGTAATGCTAACAGGTATTTTTTTTTTACTAAATTGGGCTATATGCAGTGTTAGTGCCTACTTTACATACAGCCCTAGCCCCAGCACACCAATCATCTGATCTCACGACTCTGGCTGAATGCCATCATGCCCCACATATACCTTCTCACTGTATAATTGCTTGCAAAGCCCTTCATAAAGTATAATGGCCCTCACAAAGCTCTTCAAATATTATAATGGCCCCCGCATAGCCCTCCAAATATCATAATGGCTCCCACAAAGCCTTCCATATAGTATAATGGGCCCCATAGTCCTCCATATAGTATACTGCACCCCATATTCCTCAATATAGTATAATGCACTTCCCATAGCCCTGCATACAGTATAATGCATTCCCCATAGTTCTCCATACAGCATAATGCGCTCCCCATAGTCCTCAATATAGTATAATGCACTCTCTATATTCCTCCATATAGTATAATGCACTCCCCATAGTCCCCCATAAAGTATAATGCGCTCCCCATAGTCCTCAATACAGTATAATGTACTCCCATAAACCTCCATACAGTATAATGTACTCCCCATAGTCCTCCAAATAGTATAATGCACTCCCCATTTCACGGGTATGTCAGAAGTGACAGACAGCCACCCTGCAGTTGGTTGCAGGAGATCTCTTTGTTTGGCATTACAGACACCTTCTTAGAGGCTGTCTTTCTAGTACCCAGCGGCTGCCTTCCTCTGGCTAATTAACACCCTGGCCTGGTTGTATAAATACCTGCTGTCTGCTAGAGGGAGGTGCCGGCGATACTCACATTACCCCTTGTGAAGGCTCGGAGCAAGTGCATTACTTCTTCCCCTCTGGAGCTATGAGAACAGGTGTTCATCTCTCTGAAGTCGACTAAAGCTAAGCTGTCTTCCCTTGTTTGTTCCCCTTTTTGTCTTTAGTTGTCAGTGGGGATCGACTAGCGCTCACCCCCCTCCCTTCCCTAGCCAGGGCCCAATGCCAGAGAAAGACAGGGTGAGGTTCGTGTGCAGCGATTGGTGAAGAACCAATATAGGGTGATATTAGATCAGCCTAGGAGGTCTCCACTCCCCCCTTCCCCTAGTGTCTGGGCTTCCTTTCCCTCTTCCCTTTGTCTTGCACTAAGTCTTTCCCCCACCTTGCGTGACACCCCATAGTCCTCCATATAGTATAATGCACTCCTTATAGTCCTCCATACAGAATAATGTGCTCCTCATAGTCCTCGATATAGTATAATGCACTCCCCATACTCCTCCATGCAGTATAATACGCTCCCCATAGTCCTCAATATAGTATAATGCACTCCCCATAGTCCTCCATATAGTATAATGAACTCCCCATAATCCTCCATACAGTGTAATGTGCTCACCATAGTCCTCCATAGTCCATACAGTATAATCCACTCCCCATAGTCCCCCATACAGCATAATTCACTTTCTATAGTCCTCCATACAGCATAATGCACTCCCCATAATCCTCCATATAGTATAATGCACCCCATAGTCCTCCATACAGTATAATGCACTCTCCATACTCCTCAATATAGTATAATGCACCGTTCATAGTCCTCCATATAGTATAATGCACTCCCCATACTCCTCCATAGTCCATACAGTATAATGCACTTCCCATAATCCTCCATATAGTATAATGCACCCCATAGTCCTCAATATAGTATAATGCACTCTCTATATTCCTCCATATAGTATAATGCACTCCCCATAGTCCCCCATAAAGTATAATGCGCTCCCCATAGTCCTCAATACAGTATAATGTACTCCCATAAACCTCCATACAGTATAATGTACTCCCCATAGTCCTCCAAATAGTATAATGCACTCCCCATTTCACGGGTATGTCAGAAGTGACAGACAGCCACCCTGCAGTTGGTTGCAGGAGATCTCTTTGTTTGGCATTACAGACACCTTCTTAGAGGCTGTCTTTCTAGTACCCAGCGGCTGCCTTCCTCTGGCTAATTAACACCCTGACCTGGTTGTATAAATACCTGCTGTCTGCTAGAGGGAGGTGCCGGCGATACTCACATTACCCCTTGTGAAGGCTCGGAGCAAGTGCATTACTTCTTCCCCTCTGGAGCTATGAGAACAGGTGTTCATCTCTCTGAAGTCAACTAAAGCTAAGCTATCTTCCCTTGTTTGTTCCCCTTTTTGTCTTTAGTTGTCAGTGGGGATCGACTAGCGCTCACCCCCCTCCCTTCCCTAGCCAGGGCCCAATGCCAGAGAAAGACAGGGTGAGGTTCGTGTGCAGCGATTGGTGAAGAACCAATATAGGGTGATATTAGATCAGCCTAGGAGGTCTCCACTCCCCCCTTCCCCTAGTGTCTGGGCTTCCTTTCCCTCTTCCCTTTGTCTTGCACTAAGTCTTTCCCCCACCTTGCGTGACACCCCATAGTCCTCCATATAGTATAATGCACTCCTTAAAGTCCTCCATACAGAATAATGTGCTCCTCATAGTCCTCGATATAGTATAATGCACTCCCCATACTCCTCCATGCAGTATAATACGCTCCCCATAGTCCTCAATATAGTATAATGCACTCCCCATAGTCCTCCATATAGTATAATGAACTCCCCATAATCCTCCATACAGTGTAATGTGCTCACCATAGTCCTCCATAGTCCATACAGTATAATCCACTCCCCATAGTCCCCCATACAGCATAATTCACTTTCTATAGTCCTCCATACAGCATAATGCACTCCCCATAATCCTCCATATAGTATAATGCACCCCATAGTCCTCCATACAGTATAATGCACTCTCCATACTCCTCAATATAGTATAATGCACCGTTCATAGTCCTCCATATAGTATAATGCACTCCCCATACTCCTCCATAGTCCATACAGTATAATGCACTTCCCATAATCCTCCATATAGTATAATGCACCCCATAGTCCTCCATATAGTATAATGCACTCCCCATACTCCTCCATACAGTATAATACACTCCCCATACAGTATAATGCACTCCCCATAGTCTTCCATACAGTATAATGCACTCCCCATACAGTATAATGCACTCCCCATATTCCTCCATACAGTTTAATACACTCCCTATACAGTATAATGCACTCCCCATAGTCCTCCATACAGTATAATGCACTCTCCATAGTCCTCCATATAGTATAATGCACTCCCCATAGTCCTCCATATAGTATAATGCACTCCCCATAGCCCTACATAGAGTATAATGCACTCCTCATAGTCCTCCATATAGTATCATGCACTGTCCATAGTCCTCCATACCGCATAATGCACTCCCCATAGTCCTCCATATAATCTAATGAACTCCACATAGTCCTCCATACAGTATAATGCACTTCCCATAGTCCTTCCTATAGTATAATGTGCTCCCCATAGTCCCCCATACAGTCTAATGAACTCCACATAGTCCTCCATACAGTATAATGCACTTCCCATAGTCCTTCCTATAGTATAATGTGCTCCCCATAGTCCCCCATACAGTATAATGCACTCCCCATAGTCCTCCATACAGTATAATGCACTCCCCATAGTCCTCCATATAGTATAATGCGCTCCCAATAGTCCTCTATACAGTATTATGGCCGCCACAATTTACTCATTGATTTAAAAAAAATACAGTACTCATTGATTTAAAAAAAATACAGTACTCACCTCTCTTCCTCATTCCCCTGCTGCTCCAGTCTTTGCAGCGAATGTTCTGAAGCGCCTGCACATCTCAGCACAACGGGCACCATGTAGTAACTTCATCGCGCCTGCTGCACTGAGACGTCAGACACAGAGGAGGAATGATGGGAGAGGGAGCATCAACTGACACTCCCTCCTCCATCATTGTTTTCAACTGAATTTGCATCCATTTGAACAGCCGATACAGTTGAACTTGCAATGATGGGCGGAGGGGGGCCCGGTGCCAGCTCCCTGGCTCATGGGCCCCATAGCAGCCAGGTGGCCTGTTGCCATTGGCGGTGTGCCACTGACTCAGGGCCCTATTCATCATTGCATTTCTGCCAGTTTTTAGGTGTGAATACCTCTCAATTTGTGTCTTTTTGATTTACAACAATTTGGTATTACAAATATTTTTGATTTTTATATCAATATGTCTTTTTCAGATGTTTTAGATAGATTTATGAAATGTGGCGCAACTCTACTCCAGTTATGTATGCTGGTTATTTCGGCACATTTTTTGTGAAATTGGATAAAAAACTTTGCAGGAAGTATAGGGATTGGACTGTAGAGGAGTGGGGTAAAGTTATTTTCGCTGATGAAGCCCCCTTCAGACTGTTTAGAACATTTGGAAAAATAACTGGAGATGAAAAGTTGAGCGCTACCATGCGTCCTGTGTCATGCCAATTGTAAATCATCTTGAGGCCATTCATGTGTGGGGGTTTCTCATCCATGGAGGGGGCTCAATCACAATTTTGTCTAAGAATACGGCCATGAATAAAGAATGGGATCTAACCAGCCTCCAAGAGCAAATTCTCCCAATCATCCAGGAGCAATTTGGTGATGAACAATGAACTTCCAGCATGATGGAGACCATGTCACAATCCAAAAGTGACAACTAAGAAATTTTGGGGCCATGGCCAGGAAATTCCCCAGATCTCAATCCCATTGAGAAACACTGGTTAATCCCCAAAAAGCATAAAAAAGCACACAGAAAATGTGATAAGCTTCAAGCACTGAAGACTGGACGGTCATCAGTCAAGGTTTGGCCCAGAAACTGATATCCAGCTGTCAGGGTGAAGGGCAGAAGTCTTGGAAAATAAGGGTCAACACTAAAAATATTGAGCCTTTGTATAAACTTGATGCATTTGTCAATTAAAGTGTAAAATCTTATGAAATGCTGATATTTGTACTTCAGGAACCATAGAAACATCTGAGTAAACCATTGAAAAATGCTGAAGCAGCAAATAAGAAAAAAACTAAATTTCAGTCAGTCTCAAATTTTAGGCCACGACTGTACATGTTCTATGGCAAGCATCGTCACTTTCAACAAAGGAGTGCCCGAGTTTTTAGACTTTTTCACATATTTTGATAAGTATAACTTATTTGGTCGGCAATTATTTGGGCAGTACAGGGAACAATATTGTACATTGTTGCTTCTGTCATGTAACCATACCTGTGTATACGTAGGACCCAAAAGACAATCTGCAGGTTTGGTTGTCGAAGGGAAAAGTAAAGACGTCTAATTTGCAGCTAACAACAATCCGCAGTGGCATTGCATTTACAATTTTCCCATTGTAGCTTATTCTGTAATATGGGATATTTGGGGAGTTGTCATCAGATTCAATCCTGGAAAATTGATATGTAAGGAATTTAATTAATATAAAGTGCTAGCACAATATATTTAACTATGAAGTCATTTTTTTTTTTAAAGAAATCAGATTGTAATAACCATAAGCTCTGTTGTTATCACTCCATGATATGTGTAATCTTTAGGCCACGTTCACACATTCAGTATTTGGTCAGTACTTTACATCAGTATTTGTAAGCTTTGATGATAAAATCATGTGTGGATTACATGCGTTTTTATTGCTTTTCCACTGTGTATATACAATAATAACTCTTAGGCCATGGCTCCACTATCCATATTTGGTCAGTATTTGGTCAGTATTTTTTCTCAGGAGTGGGAGCCAAAACCAGGAGTGGGTGATGATTTAAACAAAGTTCGGGTTGGGTACAAGAACCTGAATGTCTACCGGTCTGTCCATCCCTAGTACTTAGGCTATGTTCATACTGAGTTTTTAAAGGGAACCTAGTCATTAGCTTCATGCTGCCTGAACCACGAGCAGCGTGAAACAAAAGCTGGCTATATGATTGCAGCTGTGTGTATTTTACTTTGTGCATACACAAGGAATTGGGCAGGGAGTTGCCCCTCGGAAACTGCACTAGTCAGGTCTCTCCCCACATCTGTCCAAGCTATTGTATGTGTTTTCTGAAAAGCTGCAGAGTTTCCCAGTAAAACCTACATGTCAGCAATTACATAGGCAGGGTCTGATTCATACTGCCCGTCGTCCAGTCAACATGAATTTAATAACAAGTTCTCTTTAGGCTATGTGCCCACGATGCAGAAATGCTCTGGATTTTTCCTGAGCGTTTCTGCATCTCCCTGGCAGAAAAAACTCATGCGGATTGTACATGCGGATTGTACATGCAGATTGTACATGCAGATTGTACATGCGTTTTCCTGCTAGGGACATGCGGATGTGAAGCGTTCTTCACATGCATTTCCGCATGCGGGTTCACAAGTGCTTTCCAAGCGATTTTAGCATCACTTGGAAAATGCTTGTCAACTTGGTCACACTATATAAATCCATGCAACCGGCATGGATTTATATAGTGTGACCCCAAAGAATGGTTAAAAATAAAAAAATAAATATATACTTACCTTCTGATGGCCCCCGGTGTCTTGCTTCCCTCCGTCCTGGCTGCAGGCACATCGCGGTACACTGAAGGACCTGCCGACGTCAGCATCGCGTGACCCGTCACATGACTATGACGTCAGCACAGGTCCTTCAGTCCACGGCGATCTGCTGGCAAGGGAGGACGAGCGCAGCGGGGCCATCAGAAGGTAAGTATAATATTTTTATTTTATTTTATTCTTTTTTTCACAGTTTTCTATGGTACCTGGGTCCGGAGGAGAGTCTCCTGTCCTCCACACCCGGGTACCATCCGCACATTGGAACGCATGGAATGCGCATCTACATATACAGTGATGCGGAATCCATGCATTCCAATGCAAGTCAATGGCGGCGAAAATGCAGCGCTTCCGCAAAATAATTGGTAGTGCTGCGTTTTTTTCCGCAATGATAACCCGCAGCGGAAATTTCCGCAGCATGTGCACAGCACATGCGGATTATCATTGGGGAACATGGCAGGCCTTCTACCATGCGTTTTTTAAGCGTTTCTGCAGCGTTTTTGCTGCTGCGGAAACGCTTAAAAAACGCATCGTGGGCACAGCCTTAAAGAACTTTTTGATGTGGATTTAAGGCTGTGTGCCCACGATGCGTTTTTTAAGCGTTTCCGCAGTGGCAAAAACGGTGCAGAAACGCTTAAAAAACGCATGGTAGAAGGCCTGCCATGGTCCCCAATGATAATCCGCATGTGCCGTGCACATGCTGCGGAAATTTCCGCTGCGGATTATCATTGCAGAAAAAAAGCAGCACTACCAATTATTTTGCGGAAGTGCTGCGTTTTCGCCGCCATTGACTTGCATTGGAACGCATGGATTCCGCATCACTGTATATGTAGATCCGCATTCCATGCGTTCCAATGTGCGGATGGTACCCGGGTGTGGAGGACAGGAGACTCTACTCCGGACCTGGGTACCATAGAACCTGTGAAAAAAAGAATAAAATAAAAAATAAATATTATATTTACCTTCTGACGGCCCCGCTGCACTTGTCCTCCCTTGCCGGCAGATCGCGGTGGACTGAAGGACCTGCGCTGACGTCATAGTCATGTGACGGGTCACGCAATGCTGATGTCGGCAGGTCCTTCAGTGTACCGCGATCTGCCGGCAGGCAGGACGGAGCGAAGCAAGACTGCGGGGGCCATCGGAAGGTAAGTATAGATTTATTTTTAACCATTGTTTGGGGTCACACTATATAAATCCATTCCGTTTGCATGCATTTATATAGTGTGACCAAGTTGTCAAGCACTTTCCAAGTGATGCTAAAATCGCTTGGAAAGCGCTTGTCAACCCGCATGCGGAAATGCAAGTGAAGAACTCTTCACATCCGCATGTCCCTGGCAGGAAAAACGCATGTACAATCCGCATGTACAATCCGCATGTACAATCCGCATGTACAATCTGCATGTACAATCTGCATGTACAATCCGCATGTACAATCCGCATGCGTTTTTTCTGCCAGGGGAGATGCAGAAACGCTCAGGAAAAATCCGGAGCATTTCTGCATCGTGGGCACATAGTCTAAATTTGATTTGTTTGGAGTAACCTTCTTATTCATTTCAAAGGGAACACCACTTTTTATTATATTTTTGACGTTTTTTTTCCCAGATGCATTTTTGAAGAGGTTTTGAATTGTTCATTATGTCCATACTTTGAATTGCAGCCTTTTGACTTGTTTGGAGCAGATTGTACAAAGATTCCAACACAGAACAGTGACATCACTTTTTTCTGCAAGGAGGGTTTCAGAACTTTGATGTAAAAAACCCTCAAAAATGTACTGCATGAAAAGCAAAATGGATTATTTACTGGAAAAAAATAGGATTTTTTATTTGGATTTTGTAGTGAATCCACTCCACATAAGGCTCTATGTGAATGACGCGCCCCCTGGGACATATTCCTTTTTGAGGGGAATACCCGGCACCGGATCAGATGGGGGGTTGTAGTCTCCGAGCGGCTGCGACCCGGCCCGTGCCCAGGGCGTCAAGCTCAGTGTTATGTGGCAGTCCTACAGATGTTATTAAGAGTTCTTTTGTGTCGACTACGCCACCCGTTGTGATGCGGTCACTGTGGCCGCCGCTGCAGCAGGGTCCGCTGAGGCTGATGGTGGGTGCGCAGCTTGGTGGGATAACCCCCCAACGGGAGGGGTATAGCCTCAGGGGGGACAGGTGCAGAGGATGGGGGTTGTGGTGGTGCAGTGCAGACGGCAGTGAAGACAGAGTCGGGTTGTGCAGTTAAGGGTGTTTACTTACTGCAGATGTTGTACTGGTCACTCCAGCTTCGAGTGACCACCCGAGCCGTGCTGCGTCCACCAGGTCCTGGATCCAGCCAACCCCCAAACAAGTCCGGAGCGTAGCCCTGAGCTCTCCTTCTGTCCCGTTCTCTGGCCGTCCCCACCAGTGATCCACCTAGGTCCAGCTCCCTCGGGCCTTCTGTTGGGACACCCTTGGCCTTGGGTTCCCTGACCCTTCATGTGGTGTGCCTTCGGGGTGGATGTGGTGGGTGACCGTGGCAAACGCTGCCCACGGTCTCCGGTCTCTGGCTGGGGAATGTTTTTACCCCCACCAGCTTGGGTTCCGGTACCCTGATGCCGACTCTTCACCCGGGGTTTTAATTTGGGATCTTAGAGTCCTTTTTCTTCTGTGCCTCTGGGTCTCTCTCTCTCCTCTCTCACTCTGGGTCTTTCCGTCTCCTCTGCTCACTCTGGCTTGTTCTCTGCATCTGACTTGTTCTCTGCATCTGACCCTGTTCTTAGTTGGTGCCCACCTTATATACACCCTCTATGTGTGAGCTCAGGTGACCAGCACCCAATGAGCTCCTAACTTTACCCAGGCTGCTCCCCCTATCTGCCCCTACACTACTTGGGATGTACCACCCCCCTCCCACTCCAGCCAGGAACAGACTCGGTCGTACCTGCACATTTCTAAGTGGGAGTACCGTCGGTCTGCTCCTCGGAAATGGGATGTGTGTAGTGCATGCAGCCTACCGAGCTCAGTTCCACACTCCATCCTTACCCGGGAGTGGAATATCACACCTCTGGGTTGAGGTGCAATACCCCTGTAGCAGCCGAATCCTCAGGGTGCTACATGAACGTGCCTTGAAATGTTACTACTCTGAGGCTGATTCCAATTTGTTACTGTCAAGTCAAAAGACTGCAGAACACCACATGGAAAAAAACACTTCCAAAAATGCTTCAGGAAAAAAAGCCATCGGTGCATATGTGGCTGCTTTTTATGGTAAGGAGCCATGTCCACCAGTGGGGGTGATTAAGCGCACGTTTGTGGTTCAGTAAAGTTGTATTGGCAAACTTGTGTGCTTCTTCAGCACCACTAATGGTGTCTTTGCCGGTAGGCGGCAGTCACACCATTGGACTGTACCCACCCTGTACCCAAGTGCCACAGATGATTACACACAGCATATTTATTTTATCTGCTTCATATAAAAAATAGCCTTACATTTCATAGATGTACAAGTCTGGTGTCCAGAAGTAATCACTTGAGACAAACATTTTCTTAATCCCACAAAAAATATCTGGGTTCCATGAGACAAATTCATCTTTCCAAGACTGTAAATGAAGGAAATTCAATTTCAGGGAGAAAAAAACAGACAAAATTAGTGTTATTGAAACATGTTATTCTAGAACATTTGATAAAGAAAGAATGTAAAAATGGTGCAAACAACTATATATTTATATCACTGTAGATATATACTGTATATATATTGTATATACACATACATGTGCATACATAATGCACACACACACATCTGCATAGGAATGAATGTAAGAAAACATGATAAATATATACATGTAAGAAAAATGTGTATATAGACATACTGTATGTGTCCACAATGGAAAAATTATAATGATAAAAAATAAAAACCGCTATACACATTTGTTTATATATAAAAATATTATCATTGCATGGACATAGATACCTAGTGGCTATATTATAATCACATGCATACATCTAGTATATCTCTTACTGTTCATTCTGTATATACTTTTTCTATGCTCGGTGCCTTTTATTATTGGGGTTCCCACAGTGTCTCAGCCACCATTCTTTCTTTGTGTCTGTATGCTGGGATTTTTACATGTCCTTTTTAATGATTAAATGTTTTTTACATTTAAGTAAAAGAAAAACAATGTTCTGAGAGGTGGACAACTCCTTTAAGATGCACACACAGCGCTTTGAACTTTTTTCCATAACATTTTGATTTGAGTTTTTATTTTTAACAGTTTTTTTTCTTCTTCTTTTAGGTCAAAAAGTCGTCAAAAGATGTTACTTTACATTCTATAGTGTAATACAACACACACTACATGCAATGTGTTTTAGTTTGTGGCATATAAAATGTGGTTTTGTTTCAAGACACAGCCAAGGGCGTATTAACCATTAGGGCAAGTGCCTAGGGCGGCATATTGAAGAGGGTGGCACCAGCTGACAGTTACTCTTTTTTTATTTCTTTCACCTCCTCTCATGCTTCATGCTGGTCTAGCAAGTAAACTAGCATCTCAATGTGGTACTGGTGGGGAGGAAAGCACTGGCCACATACGGCTCCACAAAAGCCACTCACTGTTCCGATCAACATGTCCTGGCTAGCTGCTGCTGCTTCTGTGTAGACACACTGACTGTCATAGTACCAATCTTATATTAGCTAATCACCGAGCAGCTCCAACAACCAATATCACACAGTTTTCTCAGGACCCAAAACAGCTCAAGACACCTTCATAATTTAGTTGGATTTGCCAATTTTAGGGCTCTGAGAAAGCTGGGTGCTATTACTCTTTCTGGTTTTCTGATGATTTCCCAAGGGATTAATCTACTTCTCTAATTTCACATTCTCAGACAGGAAGTCATTCAGTCAGTAGCTAGCATGGCTCTGGTATATGGAAGTACCACCCTCCTTTGCTCAGCTGCTTTTCCGCTCCTCGGGGGGGGGGGGGGGGCTCCAACAGACAGTGCTGGGGCTGGGAGTGGAGTCACCAGGGTGCGGCTGCTGCTGTGCACAGGTATCTTCTTGTAATCTTCATTGTCCTTACATGTTCTGCTTAGAAAATAATCCAGTGCTCATGTATGGAGATGGAATTATTGCCACATACCCCCTTAAAGACACCAATGTTACTATGATATGTTATATATAATGTGATAAGTGTTAATGATGGGCAATAAATTATTGTAATATGTACTGTTAGTGATAGACTGTGTTGTACCAGACAGCAGGCCAAGATAGAGTTAATATTTGCCTTTTAATATTTTGCACAGTACTGCGAGGAAGCTGTGTTCTGCCCACCAGGGACAGTTTAAGTTAATGGTTGAGACTAGCCCAGAATGTGAGGGGCTAAGTTGAGGGGAAGTTACAATTTCCTGGTAGCGGCGCAGATAGGGCCTGGAGTGTATAGAAAGAGGACCTAAGGTCTATTGTGAGTAGTGCCACATTCTGGAGTGTGCATAAAGTGAGAGGAGACCAAAAGAAAGAAATAGCGAGATCCGGAGCAGAAGTGACTAAGAGACAGAGTGATCTACCAGAGGCGGGTCCTGGTAGCAGATGCCTACCAGAAAGGTCCAGAGTTTATATCTCTTGAAGGTAACTGGCCTAGACAGGACTGAGTATCACAGACAAATAGATTGTCCCGGGCGGGAGTTCCAGAGTGTCAGCACTAGAGATAATATGGACCGGCCATACTGGCAGCCTGAGGACATGAGGAAGAAGACGTGGAACCGCGGGTCGAGTAAAAGACTCTTGCTAAACAGGACTGGGTTATGGTGAAGTAGTGCAAAACAGTGAAAACAGAGGACAAGTTGAGAGAGTAATGAGGAAAGGAGAACAATAGAGAAACAAAGGAAGGAAATTTTGTGGAAAATGCTCTGAGTTGTGAAGGAAACGTTCATAAGATTGTGTACCTGCTATCCCTTGTATATATTCCCTACCAGTTTCCGTTCAGTAAAAAGTTTATTTTTAAATGGTGGTCTCCCTCATTGAACTGTAAAACATCTGGTCCTGGCAAACCAGCAACATCGGTTACATGTGGCCTGAACGTGCATAGCGCCCCCCACAGCACAAGTTCACACACCCAGCCACAGTGGAAATGCACTAAAAACACAGATACTTTTTTTACCTGCAGATTTTCCACCACAAATGCAATTCTATGGGGAAAATCTGCATATAAAACTCAGCGCCCCCGCAAGAGAAATTAGCATGTCTCGAATTTCAACCATGCAGCACAGGTCAATGCATAAGAAAACACAGAGGGCATGAGATTTCTATAAATCCCATCCATTTTGCTGGAACTGTAAGACGCTGCATATTTTTGCCTCAATAATCCCTCCTTAACATGTCTGTGTTTACAGCACATCGGGTATCCGTTTTTTTTCACAGATACTACACGTACCCATTATAACCTATTGTGCTATTTACATGTCTGTTTTTTGCAGGCAGCATGAATGACAAGGGTCAATGCAAGTCTATGGATCCATGTAAAACACGAACAGCATACTTTAACCCCTTCACGACATCCGGCATACATGTATGGCGCAATTCGAAAGTGGGTGTATGGAGTCGGCCCCATGACCGGCAGATCATGGCTGTGTGTGTTTCAGCCAGGACCTGCCTATAATCGCGGGTGGAGCGGAGCTTAGCCCGAGATTTTTAACCTGGTAAATCCGTCTGTCAAACTCTGACAGAGGCATTTAACATGCGCCGGCATGGGGGAGCGTCATTCTATGCACCTGTCGGCGCGCCTGTGACGTGATTGCAGGTCGCCATTAGGTTGCTATAAGAGCCAGGGGGCCAGAAATCAATATGCAGAGATGCTGTGACATTGCTGTATATAGCACAATCAATCAGACGATTGCAGCTTCAAATCCCTCTAGGGAACTAACAAGAAAGTAAAAAAAAATGTTTTAAAATATCTGAAAACAATAAAAAAAACATAAAAGTTCAAATCAGCGCCATTTAATAATAAAGATATCAAAAAATTAAAAATACACATATTTGGTATCTATCAAAATATAAAAATAATTAACCAGATCAGTAAAAATTGTAAACGGAAAAAATTCAAGCACGCCAAAATTATATTTTTTTGGATCACTGCAATTCCACAAAAAAAATGCTGTAACAAGCAATCAAAACATCACATCTATCCCAAAAAAAACCATCATCTTGTCCCACAAAAAATAAGCAGACAGCTCTATCGGCCGAAAAATAAAAACATTACGGGTCTCGGAAAATGGCGAAACAACCCAAATAATTTTTTTTTGCAAACTTCTGATTTTTTTTTTCACCACTAAAATAATAAAAAAACAGACATGTTTGGTATCGGCGTAATTGTACTGATTCGCAGAATCATATTACGAGGTAATTTTTACCACAAAATGTGCACCGTTAAAACAATTCACAAAAAACAATCTCAGAATTGCATTTTTTTCACAATTTATCCCCACTTGGAAATTTTTCCCATTTTCCAGTACAGTATGTGTGAAAATGAATTGTGTCATTCAAAAGTACAACTGATCTCGCAAAAAACAAGCCTGGCTAAGCGCATGTAACCAGTGCCTGATACATGCTGTTCGTGTATCAGCTGTCAGGTTCGCTTTAATCTTTAGGGTATGTTCAGACTGTGCCTTTTTCTTGCATTTTATGAGCAGCAGCACTCCTAAAAATGCCAGAAGAGGCGCTCACAAAACACTCAAAAGAATGGTCTTTTCTGTACAAAAATGACTTGCTGTTTAGGCTTTTGAACGTAGAAGGAATCTATTTTGTCCTATAGATGCCAACCAGACTATACAAGACAGGGCGTAGAAGGTGAATGTGTGAAGAACAACCACTAAATGTGCATCAGTGTCCCTTTTCCTGCTAAACATGTCTGGCATCTACCTGCTATCACCCACTGAGCTTGTTGGAGAACCTTTAGGACACTGTTTCTCATAGAATTTTGGCAGTAGTGGTCTGACAGTTAGAGCTCATACCCATATGTATGAAAAAAAACATTCCAATATCTGGACCGAAAAAACGGATTAGTGTCACGCGAGTATCATGTGATTTTCATGCGAGAACAATGCGATTTTTCACAACTAGCATTCAATTTACATCCGATTGCCATGCATATGCGATCCGATTGCAATACGATTTTAACATGAGCTTTCACATAGAGAATTCCCCTATGTAATTTTCACCAAGTTTTCCAATGAAATATTCTTCACTACATGTATAAATATATATATGTATATATATATATATGATAAATATAGAGTAGATAGATACAGTGACTCGCAGTGACGTGATAAAGTTGAGCGGAGTTAATATCCAATGAACTCCGATCATCTCAATGATGTCAGCGCGGGAAAACTGTCATTGCTTATGCGCTGACGTCATTGAGATGATCGGAGTTCATTGAATATGAACTATGAGGACCTTTCTGCCGGCACCGCGAGCATGAGAACTTTCTCACGCTCGCGGTGACGTCAGTGAGGTGAATGGAGTTCGTTGGATATGAACCCCGCTCAACTTTATCACGTCACTGAGGTGCGCAAGCATGCGCAGCTCAGTTTCTCTGCAGGATGGCAAGCTATATAGTCGCATCACGCAACAATGCAGCCTGCCATCTAGATGTAGCAGAGGTAGACCCATTGTGGGACAAATGGATTATTTTCTTCACGTCAGAAAGGTGAAGATGAGGTTGTTTTTATTATTTTATTTTTATTGCAGGTGACATGGGCTTCAATGGAATGGGCGTAACGGTAAGTATAAGGCTTTTGGTTAAATTTAGGCTTATTAAAGGAGTCTGTGTGTTTATTTCAACTAAATTATTATTATTCTGGGTGTTGGTGTTTTATTTCACTATTTGACTATGGGGATAGTAATGGGGGCGTCTTATAGACTCCTCTCCATTATTAACCCCAGGACTTGATGTCAGCTGCCAATACTAAGCTAACATCAACCCCAACCCTATTACCCCATTTGCCACGGCACCAGGGCAAGTGAGAAGAGTGGAGGCTAAGTGCCAAAATTGGTGCATCTTATGGATGCGCCTTTTCTGGGGCAGCAGAGAGCTGATGTTTGTAGTCTGGGAGGGGGTGAATATTCATGGCCCCTTCCTAGGTTATTAATGTCTGCCAAGCTTTTGCTGGATGTTAACCCCTTTACCCCTGAGGGTGGTTTGCACATTAATGACCAGGCCAATTTTTACAATTCTGACCACTGTCACTTTATGAGGTAATTACTCTGGAATGCTTCAACGGATCCCCCTGATTCTGAGACTGTTTTTTAGTGACATATTGTACTTCATGATTGTGGTAAAATTTCTTCAATATCACTTGCGTTTATTTGTGAAAAAAATGGAAATTTGGCGAAAATTTTGAAAATTTTGCAATTTTCAAAATTTGAATTTTTATACCCTTAAATCAGAGAGATATGTTACACAAAATAGTTAATAAATAACATTTCCCACATGTCTACTTTACATCAGCACAATTTTGGAACCAAAATTTTTTTTTATTGGGGAGCTATAAGGGTTAAAAGTTGACCAGCGATTTCTAATTTTTCCAAAAAAATTTACAAAACCATTTTTTTAGGGACCACATCATATTTAAAGTCACTTTGAGGGGTCTTTATGACAGAAAATACCCAAAAGTGACACCATTCTAAAAACTGCACCCCTCAAGGTGCTCAAAACCACATTCAAGAACTTTATTAACCCTTCAGGTGCTTCACAGGAATTTTTGGAATGTGGAAGAAAAAAATTAACATTTAACTTTTTTCACAAAAATGTTACTTTAGACCCAATTTTTTTTATTTTCACAGGGGTAACAGAAAAAAATGGACCCCAAAATTTGTTGTGCAATTTCTCCTAAGTAAGAAGATACCCCATATGTGGGGGAAAACCACTGTTTGGGCGCACGGCAGGGTTCGGAAAGGAAGGAGCGCCATTTGACTTTTTGAATGTAAAATTTGCTTGAATAATTAGCGGACGCCATGTTGCGTTTGGAGAGCCCCTGATGTGCCTAAACAGTGGAAACCCCCCACAAGTGACACCATTTTGGAAACTAGACCCCTCAGGGAACTTATCTAGATGTGTGGTGAGCACCTTGAACCCCCAGGTGCTTCACAGAAGTTTATACCATTGAGCTGTAAAAATAAAATTTTCACATTTTTCCCACAAAAATGTTTTTCAGCCCCCACTTTTGCATTTTCATAAGGGTAACAGGAGAAATTGCACCATGCAGTTTGTTCAATTTCTCCTGAGTAAGCAGATACCCCATATGTGGGGGAAAACCACTGTTTGGGCGCACGGCAGGGTTCGGAAGGGAAGGAGCGCCATTTGACTTTTTGAATGTAAAATTTGCTTATTAATTAGCGGACGCCATGTTGCATTTGGGGAGCCCCTGATGTGTGTAACGGGTCTGGGAGGCGGAACCTCTGAGCTACTATACAAGGGGGCGGACCTTGTAAGGGAGCGGGTGGCAACCAGGGATGACGGGCAGGCAGTCACAGCAGGTGACCGGGACAGTCTCTGAGAGAACGGGCTGGAGGTCACGGCAAGTGACCGGGCAGTCTCTAGATGAACGGGCAGGGGGTCACGGCAAGTGATCGGGGCAGTCTCTGGAAGAACGGGCAGGGAGTTACGGCAAGCGACCGGGGCAGTCTCTGGGTAAAGGGTAGGTACGACCTGTGATGGCAGAGCCTCCGGGTAGGCTAGCAGGCAGATGGTAGATGTGTGCTCCCAGGTAAGCAAGCGAGAGTCTCTGGAATGGTAGGTGGTCACAACACGTGACGGCGAAGCCTCCAGGTAGGCTAGCAGGCAGGTAACAGGTGGGCGCTCCCAGGTGAGCGGGCAGGAGTCTCTGGAAAGGCAGATGGTCACAGCACGTGACGGCGGAGCCTCCAGGTAGGCAAGCAGGCAGGTAACTGATGTGCGCTCCCAGGTGAGCGGGCAAGCTGGTCCATAGACAGACTGACAGGAGTTGGAAGGCAGACCGTCGGACCTCAGGCTAGCAGGCAGGTAGCAGACGTGCGCTCCCGGGTGAGCGGGCAAGCTGGTCCTTAGACAGACTGACTGGAGTTGGAAGGCAGACCGTCGGACCTCATGCTGGCAGGCAGGTGACTGGATATCAGGCAGGACAAAGACAGCAAGCTGGCAGGAATCTGGCAGGTAACTGGCAACGGGACCTGAGGGCTGAAGCACAGGAGAGACACAGTGCAAACAACATTGCTCGGGCACCTCCATTTTGGAGGAGGTGCCTTTTATATGGGAGGTCCTCCGGCAATTGGCCGGGGACTCCTTAGGACGGCGCGCGCGGTCCCTTTAAGAGAGGGGGAGCGCGCGCGCGCGCGCCCTAAGCACACTGCCGGGGAAGGAGCGCGCGCCGGAAGCAGCGGGGAGAGCGGCGCTGGAGGACGCCGTGCCAGGAGCGGGGAGGTGAGAGGGACGGCGTCTCTGCCTAGAACGGGGCAGAGACGCCGATGCTACAGTACCCCCCCCTTTAGGCCCCCTCTTTTTTTGGCCAGAAAGAAATTTTTCAAGGAGAAGCGGGGCGTTGATGTTCTCCCTGGGTTCCCAAGTTCTCTCCTCAGGACCAAACCCCCTCCAATCTACCAGAAAAAAGGTTTTTCCTCTTACCCTCTTGGAGGCCAGAATACTCTCTACCTCAAAGATGTCATCAGCGGAAACCGGAGCAGGAGGGACACCTGGATTTTTGGAAAAAGAGTTAAAGACAACGGGTTTGAGGAGAGACACGTGGAAGGAGTTGGGGATCCGTAGGGTGGCCGGGAGTTTTAATTTGTAGGCCACAGGGTTAATTTGCCTGAGGACTTCGAAGGGACCGATGAATCGAGGACCCAACTTGTAGGAGGGTATTTTGAGCCGCACATGTTTGGATGAGAGCCAAACCTTGTCTCCCGGACGGAATTGGGGCGGATCCAGACGTCTCTTATCAGCATATCTTTTCATCCGCTCAGAGGAGAGAAGAAGAGCGGACCTGGTGCTCTCCCAAATAGTAGAAAATTCGCTGACTAGAGACTCCGCAGCAGGGTTGTCCACAGAAACGGAGACAGGAAGTGGAATCCGGGGATGTTGGCCACCAACTATAAAGAACGGGGATTTGGAAGAGGACTCGCTCTCATGGTTGTTATAAGAGAACTCGGCCCACGGTAGGAGATCCACCTAGTCCGAGTGGTGAGCATCCACGAAGTGCCAGAGGTAGCTGGACAAGATCTGATTGATCCGCTCCACTTGACCATTGGACTGAGGGTGGTAAGCGGAGGAGAAATCCAGGGTAATGTCCAGCAGCTTACAAGTGGCTCTCCAGAAACGAGAGGTGAACTGAACCCCACGATCCGACACGATGTGGAGGGGCAGACCATGGAGACGGAAGATGTGGCGGATAAAGTCTTTAGCCAACTCGGGTGCAGACGGAAGACCAGGCAGGGGAATAAAGTGGGCCATCTTAGAAAAACGGTCAGCGACAACCCAAATGACGGTACAACCGCCAGAAACTGGAAGATCGGTGATAAAGTCCATAGCGATGTGTTGCCAAGGAGCAGCAGGTACGGGAAGGGGCAGGAGATGGCCGGCAGGTAGATGTCGGGGAACTTTGTTACGGGCACAGGATGAACAGGCCGCGACGAAGTCTACCACGTCCTTACGTAGGGTAGGCCACCAGTAATGCCGGGCAATAAGTTGAAAGGTCTTCTTTTGGCCAGCATGGCCAGCTAGTTTAGAAGAATGTCCCCAGCGAAGAACCCTCTCCCGATCTGGCACAGCTATGAACGTCTTACCGGGTGGAAGACGAGTTAGATCCAAGGGGGCCACATTCATCACCTTGGAGGAGTCGATGATGTGCGTAGGTTCCTCCTCTTGATCGGAGGACAGGAAGGACCGAGACAAGGCATCAGCTTTGACGTTCTTGTCCGCCGGACGGAAATGAAGAGTGAAGTCGAAGCGGGCAAAAAACAACGACCACCGGGCCTGGCGAGGATTGAGCCTCTGGGCATTTTGGAGATATGCCAGGTTTTTGTGATCCGTGTAGATAATTACCGGGTAGAGAGCCCCTTCAAGCAGATAGCGCCACTCTCCTAGTGCCAATTTGATGGCTAGCAATTCCCGGTCTCCAATGGAGTAGTTGCGCTCCGACGAGGAGAAGATTTTGGAGAAGAAGCCGCACGTTACCATTCTCCCGGTAGAAGACTTCTGGGTGAGCACCGCTCCGGCTCCGGAGGAGGAAGCATCAACCTCCAGGTAGAATTGTTTATTACAGTCCGGACGGTGCAGGACGGGAGCAGAGGCGAAGGCTTTTTTTAGGGAAAGGAAGGCCTCCTCGGCTTCAGGCGACCATATCCTGGGGTTAGCCCCCTTACGGGTAAGTGCAGATATGGGAGCAGTCCGAGACGAGAAGTGTGGGATGAAAAGACGATAATAATTAGCGAAGCCCAGGAATCGCTGTATCGCCTTCAAACCTTCAGGACGAGGCCATTTTAGAACGGAAGAGAGCTTCTCGGGATCCATTTGCAGACCTGTTTGGGAGATGACATAGCCCAAGAACGGAAGGGAGGTCTGACCGAAGAGGCACTTCTCGTATTTGGCGTAAAGGTGGTTCTGCCGAAGCCTAAGCAGGACCTGACGAACATCCCTCCGGTGTGTGGGGAGATCCGGAGAGAAGACCAAGATATCGTCCAGGTATACCACTACGCAGGAGTACAGGAGGTCACGGAAGATGTCATTGACTAGTTCCTGAAAGACCGCGGGAGCATTACAGAGACCGAAGGGCATCACAAGGTACTCGTAGTGACCGTCCCGGGTATTGAATGCCGTCTTCCACTCGTCTCCTTGACGGATACGGACCAGATTATACGCTCCTCGAAGATCCAGCTTGGAGAAGATCCTGGCGCCCTTGAGCCGGTCAAACAATTCGGAGATGAGTGGCAGGGGATATTTGTTTTTTACCGTGATGAGATTGAGTCCTCTGTAGTCAATACAGGGACGTAGCGAGCCGTCTTTCTTTTTGACAAAGAAGAATCCGGCTCCAGCCGGGGAGGTAGATTTTCGGATAAATCCCCTAGCCAGATTCTCTTCAATGTACTCAGACATGGCTCGGGTCTCGGCTGCAGATAACGGGTAGATACGCCCACGGGGAGGAGTGGTGCCAGGTACCAGGTCGATCGGGCAATCGTATGGCCTATGGGGTGGCAACGTCTCAGCTTCCTTCTTACCGAAGACATCCGCATAGGGCCAGTAGGGAGCCGGGAGACCAGGTAAGTTAGCTGGAGTAGGCTGAGGGCGAAGTGGACGGACTGGAACCAGGCAGGTCCTATGGCAGTCAGGGCCCCATCGGAGTACTTCACCGGACCGCCAGTTCAATACGGGTTCATGTGTCTGGAGCCAAGGTAGACCTAGCAACAAGGAGTGAGAAAGTCCGGACAGCACATGGAATGAGATCTCCTCAGAGTGCAGCATTCCCACCTGTAGGGTTATAGGTTCGGTGACGAGCAGGATGGTCTCCGAGAGAAGTCTTCCATCCACGGAGGCAACTGACAATGGCTCAGCCAGGGACTTGGTGGGAATATGGTATCTCTCTACCAGAGACTGGGCGATGAGGTTTCCAGCAGCTCCAGAATCCAGATGGGCGAGTTCAAAGAGACGGTTTTCTCCCCAAGCAATAGAGACCGGTAAGGTCAGAGACGGAGAGGACTTACTTTTGTCTAGGACGACCTCTCCGAGTGGTCCTAGACACTGGCGTTTCCCGGCTTTTCCGGGCAGGAACGGATGAAGTGCTTCTTACTGCCACAATAGAAACAGCTTCCCTCGGCTCGGCGAGATTCTTGGCGAGAACCGACCATCTTGGTCTGGTCGACCTGCATAGGCTCAGGAGAGACGGAGGGAGTGACGGGTTGCTGAAAAGTAGGAGCTAGGCGTGGAAACCTCCTCTCACGGGTGACCTCTTGGGCACGCTCCTGGAACCGCAGGTCAATCCGGGTGGCAAGAGTTATCAGGTCATCGAGGGTGGTAGGAATGTCCCGACCGGCAAGTTCATCTTTAATACGGCCGGACAGACCCTCCCAGAAGACGGAAACCAGAGCGTCATTATCCCAGGCCAGCTCCGAGGCAAGGGTACGGAACCGTATGGCATATTGGCCCACGGTGAGGCTTCCCTGACAGAGGCGTAGCAGTGACGATGCGGATGAGGTCTTCCGTCCGGGTTCGTCGAAGACTTTCCGGAAAGTCGTGAGAAAAGCAGGCAAGTTGGACACCAGGGGGTCTCCTCTCTCCCATAGAGGATTTAGCCAGGCCAGGGCCTCCCCGGTGAGATGGGACATGATGAATGCAATTTTGGCTCGGTCGGAGTTAAACTGGTGGGACAATAGTTCAAAGTGCAGGGTGCACTGATTTATGAAGCCCCGAGCCTGGGCGGAGTCGCCTCCGAAGCGAGGAGGTGCAGAAAGCCGGGGTCCGGGGTAGGATATCATGGTATTAGTGGGCAGCGGAGCTGCCGGATTGCGAGACATGGCACTGGCGGAGGTTGCTGGTGGAGCAGTCAGAGTGTCCAGGCGAGTATTGACATTCCGCAGGTGACCCAGGATGGACTCCTGTTGGGACCTTTGACGGGACAGTTCATGACACAGGTCCGAGAGCGAGGGGGCTTGGGTGCCACCGGGTTCCATGGCCCGAGCAAACTGTAACGGGTCTGGGAGGCGGAACCTCTGAGCTACTATACAAGGGGGCGGACCTTGTAAGGGAGCGGGTGGCAACCAGGGATGACGGGCAGGCAGTCACAGCAGGTGACCGGGACAGTCTCTGAGAGAACGGGCTGGAGGTCACGGCAAGTGACCGGGCAGTCTCTAGATGAACGGGCAGGGGGTCACGGCAAGTGATCGGGGCAGTCTCTGGAAGAACGGGCAGGGAGTTACGGCAAGCGACCGGGGCAGTCTCTGGGTAAAGGGTAGGTACGACCTGTGATGGCAGAGCCTCCGGGTAGGCTAGCAGGCAGGTGGTAGATGTGTGCTCCCAGGTGAGCAAGCGAGAGTCTCTGGAATGGTAGGTGGTCACAACACGTGACGGCGAAGCCTCCAGGTAGGCTAGCAGGCAGGTAACAGGTGGGCACTCCCAGGTGAGCGGGCAGGAGTCTCTGGAAAGGCAGATGGTCACAGCACGTGACGGCAGAGCCTCCAGGTAGGCAAGCAGGCAGGTAACTGATGTGCGCTCCCAGGTGAGCGGGCAAGCTGGTCCATAGACAGACTGACAGGAGTTGGAAGGCAGACCGTCGGACCTCAGGCTAGCAGGCAGGTAGCAGACGTGCGCTCCCGGGTGAGCGGGCAAGCTGGTCCTTAGACAGACTGACAGGAGTTGGAAGGCAGACCGTCGGACCTCAGGCTGGCAGGAAGGTGACTGGATATCAGGCAGGACAAAGACAGCAAGCTGGCAGGAATCTGGCAGGTAACTGGCAACGGGACCTGAGGGCTGAAGCACAGGAGAGACACAGTGCAAACAACATTGCTCGGGCACCTCCATTTTGGAGGAGGTGCCTTTTATATGGGAGGTCCTCCGGCAATTGGCCGGGGACTCCTTAGGACGGCGCGCGCGGTCCCTTTAAGAGTGGGGGAGCGCGCGCGCGCGCGCCCTAAGCACACTGCCGGGGAAGGAGCGCGCGCCGGAAGCAGCGGGGAGAGCGGCGCTGGAGGACGCCGTGCCAGGAGCGGGGAGGTGAGAGGGACGGCGTCTCTGCCTAGAACGGGGCAGAGACGCCGATGCTACAATGTGCCTAAACAGTGGAAACCCCCCACAAGTGACACCATTTTGGAAACTATACCCCTCAGGGAACTTATCTAGATGTGTGGTGAGCACCTTGAACCCCCAGGTGCTTCACAGAAGTTTATAACATTGAGCCGTAAAAATAAAATTTTCACATTTTTCCCACAAAAATGTTTTTCAGCCCCCACTTTTGCATTTTCATAAGGGTAACAGGAGAAATTGCTCCATGCAGTTTGTTGTTCAATTTCTCCTGAGTAAGCAGATACCCCATATGTGGGGGAAAACCACTGTTTGGGCACGCGGCAGGGTTCGGAAGGGAATGAGTGCCATTTGACTTTTTGAATGTAAAATTTGCTTGAATAATTAGCGGATGTGCCACTGATGTGCCTAAACAGTGGAAACCCTCCACAAGTGACACCATTTTGGAAACTAGACCCCTCAGGGAACTTATCTAGATGTGTGGTGAGCACCCTGAACCCCCAAGTCCTTTACAGAAGTTTATAACCTGGAGCCGTGAAAATAAAAAAATCAAACTTTTTCCACAACAATGATGTTTTAGCTCCAATTTTTTTATTTTCACAAGGGTAAGAGGAGAAAATGGACCCAAAAAACTTTTGTGCAATTTCTCCTGAGTACGCCAATACCCCATATGTGGGGAAAATACAGTGTTTGGGCGCACGGCAGAGTTCAGAAGGGAAGGAGCACTGTGTGACTTTTTGAACGCAAAATTGCCTGGAATCGAGAGCGGACGCCATGTCGCGTTTGAAGAGCCCCTGATGTGCCTAAATAGTTGAAACCCCCCACAAGTGACCCCATTTTGCAAACTACACCCCTCAAGGATTTTATCAAGGGGTATAGTGAACATTTTGAACCCAGAGGTACGACACAGAATTTGATGACATTAGGTCATCATATTGAATAAGTTGTCATTAGTCTTGAGCGCAAGTGCTCGCTACTTGAGTTTGCATCGGGTACTCAGGTATGCACCATGTATTACGGGTGCTCAAGTGAAATGCTCGAGACACCGCCCGCATGTTTCACGGTTATTAGACACCCCCAAAAAAACATGCGGGGATCGCTCGAGCATGGCAGGCAATCCCCGCGAGGTTTTTTTGACGCGAAGCATATGGGGCAGAGACTCGAGCACCCGCGATACTCAATGCGTACCTGAGCACCCGATGCAAACTCAAGTAGCGAGCACTTGCGTTCAACACTAGTTGCCATATCATCATTTTTTTTCTATAAAAAAAAAAACAACCCTAACCCTACCATAGCCTAACCCTGACCCCAACCCTAACATTAGCACAACCCTAACCCCAACCCCAGCCCTAGCGTTTATTTTTTACGCCGTTCCTCGTGCGGTATAAGTGATGAGATTACTTTATTCTTCGGGTCGATGCGGCTACTGAGATACCAGAATCATATCGGGTTTTTATGACTGACAGCTGTCACACACTAAAAGACACATATTTTGTAAAATCTAGTTTTTGCATCGCCATATTTTGAGAGCTATAATTTTTCCATATTTTGGCCGACAGAGTCATGTGATGGCTTGTTTTCTGCGGGAGTTGACGTTTTTATTGGTGCCATTTTCAGGCACGTGACATTTTTTGATCGCTTTCTATTCCAGCTTTTGGGAGGCAGAATGAACAAAAACCAACAATTCAGGATTTGTTTTTTTAAAAATTTTTTTATTCTACTCCGCGTGTGGTAAAATTGATAAGGTAGCTTTATTCTTTGGGTCAGTACTTTTACAGCGGTACCACATTTATATTGTTTTTCTATGTTTTGGCGCTTTTACACAATAAAAGCAATTTTATAGAAAAAAATATTTTTTTGCGTCCCTTTATTCTGAGAGCTATAACTTTTTGATCTTTCGAATGATGGAGCTGTATCACAGCTTGTTTTTTGTGGGACAAGATGATGTTTTCAGCGGTACCATTTTTATTTATATTCGTCTTTTTGATCGTGTGTTATTCCATTTTTTGTTTGGCGGAATGATGATAAAGCATTGTTTTTTGCTTCGTTTTTTATTTTATTTTTTACCGTGTTAACTTAAGGGGTTAACTAGTGGGACAGTTTTATAGGTCGGGTCGTTCCGGACGCGGCGATACCAAATATGTGTACTTTTATTGTTTTTTTGTTTTTTTTTTCATAATATTTATTGATGGGTACATTATATTTTTATTTTTGGTGGATTATTTTTTTATTTTTTAAAAAATATTTTTACAATTTTTTTTTAGTTTTTTTTTTCCACTTTCTGAGAGTTTTTACACTTTTTTACTTTGTCCCACTCTGGGACTTTCACTTTTTTTATTATGATCGCCTGCATAGCATAGGAATGGAGCACCATCCCTGTGCTATGTAGGCAGTCAGTGCTGCACAGCGAGACGATTGTTTGCTCATGAACTGCGCATGAGCAAACAATCTTCCTGCTGTCTGGTGACCCGGATGTTGTCATGACGACATCGGGTCGTCATGGCAACACCCGGGAAGCTGCGGCAGACAGCGCTGGAGGCCGGAAGAGGAGGTGAGTATTGCGGTCACCTCCCCTTAGCCACCGCAATGCTGCGATCGACTTTGATCGCAGCATTGCGGGGGTTAATGTGCCGGGAGCGGTGCGGGACCGCTCCCTGCACATAGTACCGGGTGTCAGCTGTGACAATCAGCTGACACCCGGCGGCGATCGCGCCCGCACAGCCTGTGTGCGCGCGCGATCGCCATGACGTACTAATATGGGTCAGGCTCTTAAGTCCCAGGGCACAGACGCATATTAATACGTCATGGGCTGTAAAGAGGTTAAAATAGGGGGACCCAACATCAATTTTTTTGGGGGGTTCCTCATTTTAATAACCAGTAAAGACTAAGTACACAGCTTAGAATTGATATTAATAGCCTGGGAACCTCTATGGGTATTACCCCCTTCTCAGGCTATAAATATCTGCTCCCAGCTGTCCACTTTCCCTCCGCTGGTTAATAAAATTACGGGGGATCTCACGCCATTTTTTCAAAAATATATTAATTTAATGCTAAAATACATGTACAGTAAACTACACAGTCACTGCATTAATTATATATATGTCACTGACATCTTTCTAACTATTCTATGTATATATCTATTCTCTCTATTCTATATTGTCGGGTACCGCTGTGATTTTACTGTACGTGGCTGATGAATTGTCAGGTTTTCAAAGAGACGGGTGCTTAAAAATCGGATGGCACTCCCATGGTCTGAGTGCCGTGCGATTTTTTTTCTCGCACCCATTGACTTGCATTGGCGAGTCTCGTCCAAGATACGCAGCAAAACGCAGTATGCCACAATTTTTTTCTCAGTCCGATTGCAGCTGAGAAAAAAAATCACAGATGAGCTGTGCTTCATAGAATAACATTGGTCAGAGTGCAATCCGATTTTTCCATATTGCACTTGTCCGTTTTTCTCGCAGATGAATATGAGCCGTTTGGAGAAAACCCTAATTGCTGTGAGCATTCCTATTTGATTAAATACTTAGAATTGAACTATGAAAGAATTTGCACTTTTCTAACATACTTTGTGCTTCTTTTTCTTTCAGTTTTTTTGAAAATCTCTGCTTGCTGTCAGTAAATCAGAGAAAATTCACAAGCAAAGTCTGAAACCCTATCCTGGACATTATCACAAGAATACATAGCTTACAAAGCAATGTTGCTGATTCTACTGTGTGACCTAAACCTGCTAACATGGCCTGCAGAGTCTCCAGACTTGTCTCCTATCGAGCACATCTGGGATGTCATTAGTAGGCAATTGCAAATGGAGCTGTCAGCAGCGGATCTTGATGATTTGCCCAAGTGCATTCATTGTAGCAGAACATTCCTCAGACAACCATTAATAGCCTCATTGATAGCAGCCAAGGTGTGTAAGTGCAGGGATTTCTGTGCATGGCGCTCATACTCCATACTGAATAAATCGAGATATTTTGAAAGTTTTGTTTCTATTTTTTTCATTTGCATATCATCAACTGTTAGAACCTTCCTGTTTGTTTTTTCCATCTTCTGTTTTGCGGTCATGTGACCATCTGCCTTTATATTCCAGCTCCGCCTTCTTGGCTGTGCTGGACTTCAGTGTTGTTTGACTGTTTAGCTAGCCAGGTGCTTCTGCGCCTATATCTCTCAGTTCGATTGGTCCTTTTGGGACCTCTAGTACCTTTTTGTCAGTTTATCTTTTGTGTTCTGCAACAACCTTCTCTGTTCAGGAGGTGTCCCATTTTTGTTCCAGTCCTTAGTTCTTTTAGGGACCCCTTCTCTTTATTCTATAGGTCTTCGTTCAGACTAGCCGAGGACTAAGGCGGGTCTGTTCGCTAGGAACAGGCAGCCTGCTACATCGTAGGGATTCAGCTTAGTCTTACTGTAGGGAAAGCTTTCCCCTTCTTTCCCTAGTACTTGTTTGCAGATCATAACAGTAAGTCCAGCCCAAAAAAAAAAAAGAAGGAAATATTAATACGGGGATCAGTATGGCTTCCGTCCAGGATTTGGCTCAATGCTTGTAGAGGTTGACTCTGGAGGTGGCCGAGCTCCAGCAACACGTGAGTAGCTGTTCCGGAGCGCATTTTGTGGAACCCAAGGTAAGATGTTTTTTATGGTAAACAGCAAGATTTTTTTTCCTTTAAAAATGCTTGTTTGTTATATTTTCGTTTGAGACCAAGGTCCTCTGGGAATGAATCACAGCGCATTGGTTTTATTATGTCATTTTTTCGCAATGAACCACAGGGGTGGGCCTTTTCTCTTCAACCTAAGGATCCATGTTTGAGGTCGGTAGAAGAGTTTTTTTCTGCTATGGGTCTATTATAAGACGATCCTGATCGAATCTTATCTGCTGAGGCAGAACTCAGGCGTTTGAATCAGGGGTCAGATGATGCTGAGATTTATTGCACACACTTTAGAAGGTGGGCTTCTGAAGTCAGATGGAATGATCCTGCTTTGAAATGTCTATTTCTTGCTGGTCTGAGTGAAAGGGTTAAGGATTTGCTAATTGCATTCCCTGCACCTGAGACTCTGCAGGGTGCCATGCAATTAAGCTGTTCGTGTGGATAGGAGGCTGAGATCTAGGTTGAATGAGGTAAAGACTCCTGTAATGCCAGGTCCTAGTCCTCAGAAGATCTGCTCAGACGGCGGAGAACCTATGGAGGTTGGGAAGATGTTGCTCCGCTCTCAGGAAAGAGACTGGAGGTTCGCCGAGGGATTGTGTTTTTATTGTGGTAAAGCTGACTATTTGATTAAGTTTTGTGAGCTTCGTTTAAGTAAAGAAAAAAAAAAGGTCAGGTATGCCCGTATTGCTTGTTTACGCTCTGCAGGAGTATTTCTTTCTGGGAGTACTACTTTGCAGGAAAATTTGATTGAATTTCAGGTATTTGTGGATTGTGGTTCAACACTTAATGTGATTGATAAAGGGTTTTTGGAAAAACTTAAATTGAAATCCAAACCTTTGTCATCACCTATTTCTGTGATTGCAATTGATAACACTCCCTTGAAATGTATTACTCACAAGGTTGCTGCATTTCCCCTCACTATCAATGGTCTTCACCAAGAAATTTTGGACTTGGTTGTATTAGATAATTTACCCTCTCCGGTTGTTCTAGATTATGTCTACTAATATGAAAGTCTTGAAGTCCGAAATGCTATGATAAATGCTGTAACGGTCGCATTGCGGCTGTGGGAAAAGGGGAATTACCTGTACCTATTCAAGATTTTGGAGGTTTTTTTTGGAGGAGGAGTCGCAAGTTTTACCTCCTCATAGGGATTATGATTGCGCCATTGAGTTTATTCCGGGAGCTACTCTTCCCAAGAGTCATTTGTTTAATCTAACTATCCCTGAAAGAAAGGCCTTGGAGGAGTACATACAGACTAGCCTGGCTGCTGGTCACATTAGACCTTCTAAGTCGCCTGTGGCAGTTGGATTTTTCTTTTTTTTAAAAAAAGGACGGGGGTTTGCGTCTGTGTCTGGATTTTCGTGAAATTAATAAGATTACCGTACGCAATTCCTACCCATTGCTGTTAATTCTTGACTTGTTTAACCAGTTAGTGGGGGCCAAGTGGTTCTCTAAGATTGATCTCCGGGGGGCATACAATTTGTTACGAGTGAAGGAGGATGATGAGTGGAAAACTGCTTTTAACACTCCGGTAGGTCATTTTGAGAATCTGGTGATGCCTTTTGGTCTTACCAATGCACCTGCATTTTTTCAGAACCTTATTAATGACATCTTGAGACCTTTGATTGGTAAGAATGTGGTTGTGTATTTGGATGACATTTTGATTTATTCGCCAGATCTGGAGTCCCATTGGCCGAGTGTACGTGAAGTTTTGCAGTTATTGAGTGATAATTCACTCTTTGCTAAGCTGGAGAAATGTGAGTTCGCTGTACAGAAAATTAGTTTTTTGGGCTACATTGTCTCAAGTGAGGGCTTTAAGATGGACCCGGTGAAGGTTCAAGCTGGGCAGGAATGGCCTAGGCCTATTGGTTTGAAATCTATACAGAGATTTTTGAGTTTTGCCAATTATTACAGGAAATTCATTAAGAATCTTTCTGTAATTGTTAAGCCTCTAACCGATCTCACCAGGAAAAGTGTGAATACGGTCCAATGGACTACTGAGGCCATTGAAGCGTTTAAGTATCTCAAAGAGAGGTTCAGTTCAGCCCCTATCCTTATGAAGCCTGATGAGACCAAGCCTTTTTTGGTTAAGGTCGATGCTTCATCGGTGGGGGTCGGAGCAGTTTTGTCTCATGAGAACAGGGATGGAGTACATCCTTGTGCCTTCTTTTCGAAAAAAATTTCGGAAACCGAAATGAATTATGATGTTGGAAATCAGGAGTTGCTGGCTATTAAACTCGCGTTTGAACATTGGCGTCATTTTTTGGAAGGCGCTAGATTTCCTATTCAGGTTTTCACAGATCATAAGAATTTGATCTATCTGGATGCTGCCATGAGATTGAATGCCTGTCAAGCTAGGTGGGCACTTTTTTTTCTCGGTTTCATTTTTCTGTTACCTCTGGTACTAAGAATGTTAAAGCCGATGCTTTATCTCGCAGCTTCTCTCCTGCAGTCGGTGCCGAGGAGGAGGAGAACATTTTACAGAAAGGAGCTGTGGTGGCGGCATTGGACTCCGTTTTGGAGAATGGGATTCTAAAAGCTCAAGGTGATGCTCCATCTAACACTCCCCATGGGAGGTTGTTCGTGCCTAGAACCTTTAGGGGAGACTTGTTTGTGGAGTGTCATGAGTCTCGGTTGGCAGGTCATCCATGAATTTCTGAGACTAAGAGACTTATCAATCGCAGTTTTTGGTGGCCTGGATGACAGAAAGAAGTCATCAAGTGGGTGCGTCAATTTACGGTGTGTGCTAGGTCAAAGGCTTCACATACTCCTGCATCGGGGTTGCTTTGCCCTCTGGAGGTTCCTAGTGCGCCTTGGATGCATCTCACAATGGATTTTATTACTGATCTGCCCATGTCCGAGGGTTTTACTGTCATCTGGGTGGTCGTGGACCATTTTAGTAAGATGTGTCATTTGGTTCCATTCATTAAGTTGCCCTGCGCCAAGACACTTGATAAGGCGTTTGTTAAGGAGATTGTCAAGCTTCATGGCGTTCCCACGGATACTGGTTCTGATAGAGGACCTCAGTTTGTGGCTCGCTTTTGGCATGCTTTTTCTGACAGGTTGGGAGTCCATTTGTCATTTTCGTCTGGGTATCATCCTGAGTCTAATGGACAGACTGAAAGAAAGAACCAGGATGTAGAACAGTTTTTGCGATGTTTTGTGGCGGACAATCAAGAGGTGTGGTTTGAGTTTCTGCCTCTCGCAGAATTTGCTCTTAACAATTATACATTCTCCTCAGCTGGGTGTTCTCCTTTTTTTAGTTGTACTCGGAGACATCCGTCTTTTGGTACGTTCTCCAAATTGGGGTCGGCGGTGCAGGAGGAGGATAATTTTCCCAGTGATTTGGAGAGAGTTTGGACTAATGTACGTTGCAACCTTCAAGAGGCTAACAAGATGTCCAAGAAGTATTTTGACAGGAAAAGAAAGGAGGTTTCGTTTACTGTGGGTGACATGATTTGGTTGTCCTCAAGGAACCTGCGGTTGAGGATTCCCTTTAAAAAACTGGGTCCTAAGTTTGTGGGTCCATTTAAAGTGCTTCAGGTTGTTAACCCGTCTGCGGTTAGGTTGGATGTTCCTACTTCCTGGAAGATTAATCCTGTGTTTCATGTTTCCTTGTTGAAAAAGGTGGATGTATCTGATAGGGATGCCACTGTCTCAGTTCCTCCTGTGGTGGAAGACTGCGAATATGAAATTTCACATATCTTGAATTCTAGATGGCATAGAGGGAGATTACAGTATCTTGTCTCCTGGAAGGGTTTCGGTCCCGAAGATAACTCCTGGGTAAGGGCGGATGATGTCTCTGCTCCTAGGCTTGTTAGAGCTTTCCACAAGAGGTTTCCGGACAGGCCTGGGCCTGGTGGATCCGGAGGATCCTCTTAAAAGAGGGAGTACTGTTAGAACCCTCCTGTTTGTTTTTCCATCTTGTGTTTTGCGGTCACGTGACCATCTGCCTTTATATTCCAGCTCCGCCTTTTTGGCTGTGCTGGACTTCAGTGTTGTTTGACTGTTTAGCTAGCCAGGTACTTCTGTGCCTATATCTCTCAGTTCGCTTGGTCCTTTTGGGACCTCTAGTACCTTTTTGTCAGTTTATCTTTTGTGTTCTGCAACAACCTTCTCTGTTCAGGAGGTGTCACATTTTAGTTCCAGTTCTTAGTTCTTTTAGGGACCCCTTCCCTTTATTCTATAGGTCTTCGTTCAGACTAGCCTAGGACTAAGGCGGGTCTGTTCGCTAGGAACAGGCAGCCCGCTACATCGCAGGGATTCAGCTTAGTCTTACTGTAGGGAAAGCTTTCCCCTTCTTTCCTTAGTACCTGTTTGCAGATCATAACATTAACTTGTTTATCTATCCTTTGAGTGCTATCATTCCACCACTTTTCCTTCTTGTTGAGGAGAGTATATATACTGGCTGGGAACTGCCAAAAACTCAAATTTCAAGGTTGGTTAGTCTCTATAGATAGCAGTATGGGAAGGAGAATAGGTGCCGATAGGGCTGAATATAAGATTATAAGCTTTAGTATATATATATATATATATATATATATATATATATATATATATATGTGTATTATAAATTATAATATTAGAAGTTACCGATGAGTACCATTATTAAAGAACAAGGCCTCGAGCTGGGTGGATTCATATAGGTCATGTAAATGTAAGAAGACTTCTAAAATTCATTAGAATTTATGGTAGAGGGGCATCTGTGCTGTGTAAGAAGATATTGTCCAGCAGTTGGGACACTGAACAGAATCTACATAAAGGGATGATCCAGTGGAAATCGTCAAGTTCTGCTCCCTATCTCTAATGTGTATGGTCACCTTACCAATCTTCCATTGTGAGAAATCAGTAGAATCTGTAGAGTGTCACTCATCTCGGAACCACAGCTTATCACCTATTGATAGCATTGACAAGGTAGTTAATAAGTGCCTGTGACGCGCCCCCTGGGCCTCTGTTGTGCAGCGTTGCGCATGCGGGGAATACCCGGAGCCGGATCTGATAGGGGTAGTAGTCCTCGTGGCGACGATCCGGTCCGTGCCCAGGGTGTCAAACCAAGTGACAGAATTTAGTAGAAGATGTTATAGTGTTCGACTACGCCACCCGTTGAATGCGGTTATGAAGCCGCCGCTGCAGGGCAGACCGCTGAGGCCGGTGGTACAGTTGTGCAGCGTGGATAGTATCACCCCCAACGGGAGGGGTATGGCCTCAGGGCAGCGGACGTGGATGATGGGGATAGCAGAATTGCACGCAGGCACTAGGAACCACTCAGAGACGGTGCGGTGTAGTTCAGGGTCTTTACTGGTGGCAAAGGTAGACCCTCCCGGGAGTACTGGCTAGCGATCGGGGCCTGGTCAGTCTGTGAGCAGATAGGATCTCCCCCGGCCAGGCGGAGTTGTAGGCCTCCCCGACTTATTGTACTCTCCCTGGCTACCTTGCTAGAAGCGGGTAAAAGTAGCCCATGTCCCTGAGTGTACCGTGTGGTGCTCACCCGTATGGCCGGTGACTCGGGGCCTTCTGGTAGCCTCCGCTCCACAACGGCGGTGCTGGTCCCTTGCGTGTGACCGTGCCTTCGGGTTTCTTGGCCAGAGGACCTGAAATCCCCTGCTGGTCGGTTTCTGCTGCTGGGTATGGATCAGTCCCCACTGCCTCGGACTCCGTATCCGGTGAGATCTCTTCAGTCAGGACGAGCTCTACAGCTTCCAGTCTCTGACCCCTTTTATCACTGCTCCCACATAGCTCCTGATCTTGCTCTACCTGTATCTGCTCCACTACAGACCAGACTGTGTCTCTGTCTGGGACTCCTCTTCTTCTCCTCTAACCCCGCCTCAGCCCCAGTTTATATAGGGGAAGTTCTTCCCCTCCCAGGACTGGGCAGGAAGTGTTGCATGCTTAGGGTTCCTGACCAGGAGACCTCCCACCTGCTCTCAGACGTAATATTGCTATTACTGTGGTAACCAGACCCCTGGGGTGCCACATTCCCCCCTAGTAAAATTTAGTACTCCGGGACTAAACATATTTTTGAAAACATAACAGGGTATAAACAGGAACAATATAATAAGGGAAAACACGTTAGGGCGGTCACAGCGTGTCCGCAACCGGGTGCAGTTTTTGAAGCAATAAGGGTGTCCATTTCACCAAAGAACAGGGAGCCGTAACCAGGTGGGGGTCTGTCCTACCCCGAGTCTTTAACAGTCTTAGTCCATTCCTGGGTTACGCTCCAAACATATATACAAAGAATTCCGGTTAATCCACAAAAGACACCTATAAAATAACTGGAAAAACATAATTATTTACAAGCAACAGTAAACAGGTAAATACCAATAAAACATTCTGAACACTTTAGATCCTCCAACGTACTGGCAACTGGCCTCTAGTGGCCCTAGTAGACCTACGGAGCTTACTGACCGGTCCTAAGCTACAGGGTGTAGGAGCTGTCAAAGGTAAGCTGGGCAGCTGTCTACGGGTTCTTTGGCTCACTAGGGGCACGGCAGACTCACTATAAGCAGAGGGTCGATTCTCCTGGTCTGCTTGTGTGGGGTCTTCTGCCTCCTGGACCGGCTGCTCTTCCAGCTCTACCTGTTTTTCTGTAGGCACTTGGGATGCTGGCTGGAGGAAGGTGAGGACGGGTACCACAACAGCGCCATTTACTTGTGTCCAAGACCGAGGGAAGTCTCCGAGTACAGTACTGACCATTTCTTCCCTTTCCTCTGCGGGTCGAGGGTTTTCTTGATCTTCTTCAGGGTTTCGTAGCTGCTCGGGACACTTCTTCAGGTGATCTCGGGAGACAATGGCTGTGGTTTCTCCTCCATCCTTACTGATTGTGCAGATTTTTGGGTTTTCATGGCTTGATGGCAGTACGGTGTACGGGTCCTTCTCCCACTGGTCGTCCAACTTGTGGAGCCGTCTCTTCCTTTTCAAGACCTGCTCTCCAGGTACCAGGGGAACAGCGGGAGCATACTGGTTGTAAGTCTTCTCCTGTCTTTCTCTTGCTTGACAGAGACTTCGCTCAACGCTCTCCTGTACTTTCCGGTACTGCTGCTGCCTCTCTGTGTCCCAGTCTGCTTCTGGTGAAGTGTCCTCGGGTGTCAGGACTCCCATATCCAGATCAACAGGCAGCTTACCAGGTCTTGCTCTCCTTAGGTAAGCCGGGGTACAGTTGGTAGAACCTACAGGGATGTGGTTGTATAGGTCCACCAGATCAGGCAGTTTCTCAGGCCACAGACTGCGTTCTTCCAGGGGCAACGTTTTCAGAAGGTCTATCACCACCTGGTTAATCTTCTCGCAGAGTCCATTGGTTTGCGGATAATAGGGTGTTGTTCTTATCTTCCGGCAGCCATACAGAGTGCAGAACTCCTGGAAGACTTCCTCTTCAAAGGCAGGTCCCTGGTCCGTCAGCACCTGCTCTGGGTATCCGTGTGGACGGCAGAAGTGCTGCTGAAAGGCTCTAGCTGCTGTTTGAGCCGTTAAGTCCTTGACGGGGACTACAACCAAGAACCGGGAGTAGTGATCCACGATGGTTAACGCATAGACGTAGCCACTTCTGCTGGGGGTCAGTTTTACATGATCCAAGGCTACCAGTTCCAACGGCTGCCTGGTGACGATGGACTGCAGGGGAGTCTTCTAACTGGCACGGTCCTTCCTTCTTAGGTTGCATGGGCCACAGTCTCTGCACCACCTCTCGATGGTTCCTCTCATGCCTACCCAGTGGAACCACCCACGCAGCAGGAACTCCAGCTTCTTCCATCCGAAGTGCCCAGCTCCGTCGTGGTATGCCTCCAGTACCATAGCCGCGTCTCTTCTTGGCACCACTACTTGCCAGATCAGTTCATGCGTCCGGGAGTTAACCATTCTACGGCACAACTTCCCCTTGTAAAGGAACAGTCGACTCTTCTCAGCCCACAGTTGCTTGGTTTCCTCCGGAGCGTCTGGGTCAAGACGAGCATCTGGCTGAGTCAGCATCTCCTTTACCAGTCGGACGGCGGGGTCACTATCTTGCGTTTCCGCCCAGTTGTAATGAGGTAAGGGGTTGAACGTAGCGGAATGCTTACCCCTTACACGGTGGGAATACTGGGTAGTCCCATGACGGTGGAACGCGGGGAGTTCAACTTCTTCCAGTTCCTCTGGATCTTCCCCTACGTCCGGTAGGTTTGGCATTCTGGACAAGGCATCCGCGTTGGTATTGGAGCGTCCTGCCCGGTATTTGATCGTGAATTCATAGTTGGACAGGCGGGCCATCCATCTCTGCTCCAGGGCACCGAGTCTTGCAGTGTCCAGGTGTGTCAACGGGTTGTTATCCGTGTACACGGTGAACCGGGAAGAGGCGAGGTAGTGCTTAAAGCGTTCGGTGACTGCCCACACCACTGACAGGAACTCTAGCTTGAATGAGCTGTAATTCTCAGGGTTTCTTTCGGTGGGTCGCAGTTTTCGGCTGGCGTAAGCAATTACCCGTTCTCTCCCCTGCTGGATCTGGGACAGTACGGCTCCTAGCCCGATGTTACTTGCGTCGGTGTAGAGGATAAAGGGCTGGCTGTAATCAGGGTATGCCAGGATTTCATCCCCCGTGAGGGCCATCTTCAGCTGGCGGAAGGACTCTTCTTCCAGCTTCTCCCATCTGAAGGGCGGCTTCTGGTTCTTGGCCTTCCTGGACTGGCCTATCAGGAGGTCCTGCATAGGAGCTGCCTTTTTGGTGAAACCGGGAATGAATCTTCGGTAGTAGCCTACCAACCCGAGGAACTGCCGTACTTCCCTTACGCTGGAGGGTCTTGGCCATTCCTTAATCGCGGTGATCTTATCAGGGTCGGGAGCCACTCCGTCAGCACTCACCACGTGTCCCAGGTACTGCACTTTTGGTTTTAGCAGGTGACACTTCGACGGTTTCACCTTCAGACCGTATTTTGCCAGGGCTTCAAACACTTCCGCCAGGTGTTTCAGGTGGTCCTCGTAGGTTTTGGAATAAACTATAACATCGTCCAGGTACAGCAGGACCGTCTCAAAGTTCCGGTGTCCCAGACAGCATTCCATCAATCGTTGGAAGGTTCCTGGTGCGTTGCAGAGTCCAAACGGCATGCAGGTAAACTCGCTAAGTCCCATCGGGGTGGTGAATGCGGTCTTCTCCCGGTCCGCCTCTGCTACAGGAACCTGCCAGTACCCGCTAGTGAGATCCAAAGTGGAGAAGAAGTTAGCAGATTTTAAAGCAGCCAAAGACTCCTCTATCCTTGGTAAGGGGTACGCATCTTTGTGTGTGATACGGTTGATTTTCCGGTAGTCTACACACATTCTCATGGTGTTGTCTTTTTTTTTAACCAAGACTAGTGTAGCTGCCCAGGGACTACAGCTATCCCTGATCACCCCAGCCTCCTTCATGTCTCTAAGCATCCCCTTGGCGTGTTGGTAGTGTGCAGGGGGTACGGGTCGGTATCTCTCCTTTATGGGAGGATGGTCTCCCGTGGGGATATGGTGTTCTACCCCCTTTACTCGCCCGAAGTCTAACGGGTGTTTACTAAACACTCTCTCGTACTCTTGAACCACCCGATAGACTCCCTGTTTCTGGTGTGAGGGAGTGGAGTCAGTACCCAAATGTAGTTGCTGACACCAGTCCTCCATTTGTTGCTTAGAGCCGTTACCTTCCTCTGGTTGAGATGGAGGCAAGGGTTCCACGGCCTGTACAGAATTCTGGTTTATGGTGAACAATTTGGCTAGCGTGGCATACCGGGGCAGGTGTACTTCTCTCTCCCCGATATTTATGATGCGAACGGGCACCCTCCCATGGCGTACATCGACCACCCCCCGTGCTTTCAAAATGGTGGGCCTACTGTCTGAGTAGACTGGTTCCACCATTGCCTGGTAATCTCTACCTCTCAGACCAATAGCTGCCCGGCACCAAATCATCATTTCACTTTTCGGGGGCATGGCAATAGGGAAAGGGTCACACATTCTCACGCTACCAATCTCACCACCGGAGAGTTCCACCTGTTGCCGTCGCATCAGTGCCCGGATCTCTTTTTGGAGCACTCGCTGCTGGCCGGAACTGGCGTTCTTGGCAACCTGCTGTAAAATGAGAATCACCTCTGCAAGACAATTTTCAATCACATTAGTTCCTAGAGTTATCTTTGGGTGACTCTCGCGCTTGTCAATGTCCACAATGATCAGTCCCTGTGCTGCCAGTTCGACTTTACCGATTTTAATGGTCACCTCTTTAAATCCGATCTGTGGCACGGGCTGACCATTGCTGGCGATGATACTCAAGTCGTCGTCAGGGTAGCGGGTTATATCCGAGTCATTCCAGTACTGCTTGAAGAGCACGTACGGGATGGTGGTGACCTGTGACCCGGTGTCCAGTAGGGCACTCATAGGAATGCCATCCAGTACCACAGGCAAGACTGGACGTCCTCCCACGTATTTGTCACGCCAGTTCGATGGGCCTGGTGATCTTATTCCTAGGGGTTGGCCCTCTACCCCAGGTTGTGCCAGTTTAAAGGACAGTACCTTGCCATATGTCTGGGTTGATTGCAGCTGCGGCAGATGGGTTGTCCGTCCTCGTTGTATCGGTCGCTGGGTTTTCCTCTGGCCGGTGGGGTCCTCCTTGGTCGGCGCCACGGGATGTCCTCCGGTCCGGATGCCAGCTGGATCTTCCCTGGAGTAGAAACCTGTAAAGACTGCACAGTTCGGGTTAGCGCAGCAACGCTTTTAGTTAGCTCTTGGACCTGATGGTGCAGGTCTGTAGCCGGGTCATTGTTTAAAGCCTGCGCATCAGCTCCCACAGGCCCTGCCGACAAGGGCGCCGTCTCCTGGTGGTAAGTGGTAGTAGGGCGTCTGTGGGTCACAGCGCCACCTGGTGCCGGTTCTCGGAGCACCCGGATGGCTCTGTCCTTGAACTGTGCAAAGTCCAGATGAGGGTCCTGTAAGGCCATTGCCCGCAACTGGGTTCGGTGGGCATTGCAATGTAGACCCTCTATAAATTGTTCAGTCAACAGCTTGTCTTTGTTTCCCACGCCGTCAGGGTCGGCCTGCTTAATGGCTCTCAGGGCCTCTTGTAGGTTTAGTGCATAGTCCCTTATATTCTCATGTGCTCGCTGCTTGCACCCGTAGAATCTAAGCTTGATCTCGGCTGAGGTACGGGTATCAAAGGTGTCCTTCAGCCGGGCTAGTATCTCTGCGACAGTCCTCCTCCTCCCGAGTGGCCAGGACTTTACCTCCCTTTGGGCTGCCCCTGTTAATTGAGCCACCAGGATGCTCACTTTTTGCTCCTCTGTGAGGGGGTACACCTGGAAGAGGCTATCCAGCCTTTCTCTGAAGTCATTTAGGGTATGTGACTCCCCTGAGTACTGGGGTAGCCAGGCTGCCCCCGGGATATAGGGCATAGTGAAAGGCATGACCGCAGCAGCGGTGGCGCTGGCGGTGGCTGTGGCAGTGAAGCTCTCCTCTGTATCCGACATCCTCCTCCCCCCTAGTGGACCGTGGCCTACCTTGCGATGATCCTCTTCCGTAGGCCGCGGCTCCGCAGTGGATCGTCAGGGTTGAGGACCTTCCGTCGCGCTCCTGTGACGTCGGCGTCTGCTGGGCTCCTTCCAGGACCTTACACAACGTCCGGACGTGAGGCGGAGCTTCAGTTCTCGCGCGCTTTCGGAGTCCACGCCCCTCTTCTTCCCGCGCGGCGTCCTCAAGATGGCGTCCAATGGCGGGAAAACTCCACGGATGGCGGGAAGAAGGCAGAAGATGGCGTCGGATAGCGGGAAAACTCCACGGATGGCGGGAAGAAGGCAGAAGATGGCGTCGGATGGCGGGAAAACTCCACGGATGGCGGGAAAAAGGCAGAAGATGGCGTCAGATGGCGGGAATCCTCACCACAGGTAAGTTTAACAGTCTCTTTTTTTTTTTTTTTTTTTCAGGCACGCAGTACCCGCTGGTTGCGGGCACGGGATCCTGCCGACTACGCCAAAGTTGACGCGCCCCCTGGGCCTCTGTTGTGCAGCGTTGTGCATGCGGGGAATACCCGGAGCCGGATCTGATAGGGGTAGTAGTCCTCGTGGCGACGATCCGGTCCGTGCCCAGGGTGTCAAACCAAGTGGCAGAATTTAGTAGAAGATGTTATAGTGTTCGACTACGCCACCCGTTGAATGCGGTTATGAAGCCGCCACTGCAGGGCAGACCGCTGAGGCCGGTGGTACAGTTGTGCAGCGTGGATAGTATCACCCCCAACGGGAGGGGTATGGCCTCAGGGCAGCGGACGTGGATGATGGGGATAGCAGAATTGCGCGCAGGCACTAGGAACCACTCTGGTGGCAAAGGTAGACCCTCCCGGGAGTACTGGCTAGCGATCGGGGCCTGGTCAGTCTGTGAGCAGATAGGATCTCCCCCGGCCAGGCGGAGTTGTAGGCCTCCCCGACTTATTGTACTCTCCCTGGCTACCTTGCTAGAAGCGGGTAAAAGTAGCCCACGTCCCTGAGTGTACCGTGTGGTGCTCACCCGTATGGCCGGTGACTCGGGGCCTTCTGGTAGCCTCCGCTCCATAACGGCGGTGCTGGTCCCTTGCGTGTGACCGTGCCTTCGGGTTTCTTGGCCAGAGGACCTGAAATCCCCTGCCGGTCGGTTTCTGCTGCTGGGTATGGATCAGTCCCCACTGCCTCGGACTCCGTGTCCGGTGAGATCTCTTCAGTCAGGACGAGCTCTACAGCTTCCAGTCTCTGACCCCTTTTATCACTGCTCCCACATAGCTCCTGATCTTGCTCTCCCTGTATCTGCTCCACTCCAGACCAGACTGTGTCTCTGTCTGGGACTCCTCTTCTTCTCCTCTAACCCCGCCTCAGCCCCAGTTTATATAGGGGAAGTTCTTCCCCTCCCAGGACTGGGCAGGAAGTGTTGCATGCTTAGGGTTCCTGACCAGGAGACCTCCCACCTGCTCTCAGACGTAATATTGCTATTACTGTGGTAACCAGACCCCTGGGGTGCCACACCTGATTTCTTGGGTTCTCGTCACTGGGACTGACACCAATTACGAGAATAGGGGTTATCTGTTTGAATGGGGTGTCTGAACTTGACTATCTCGGTCAGTCAAAAAGCCGTGTTATAGTGCAGACAGTCGCCCTGCTGTTGGTTGCAGGAGATCTCTACGTTTGGCATTACAGACATCTTCTTAGATGAGAGGCTGTCTCTAGGACCTAGCGGCTACCTCCCTCTGTTAATTAGCTCCCTGGCCTGGGTGTATATATACCTGGTGTGTCTGAGAGGGAGGTGACGGCTATATTCATTTCTACTTGTGAAGGCTTAGCAAGAGCAGTACTTCGTCCTCTCTGGAGCTTCAGGCCGAGTTCGCATTTGTCTGGAGTCGTCTAAGCTAAGCATTCTCCCCCTGTTTGTCTACCCTTGTTGTCTATAGAATTTAGTGGAGATTGACTAGTGCTCATCTCCTCCCATCCCTAGCTTTAGCCATACGCCAGGGAAAGACAAGGCGAGGCACGCATGCGGCGATTTCTGAAGAGACAATATAGGGACGGTAGTTGAGACAGGGTGACGCTAGAGCAGACTAGAAGGTATCCACTTCCCCCTTTTTCTAGTGTCTGGGCTCTGTTTCCCTCTTCCCTCCGTGTTGCACTAAGTCTTTCCTTCACCTGGCGTGACAGCGGCACTGCACTTACATGACCACCACTCTATTCAACCGGGAAAGGAGATCCTATAATCACTGAGGGTTCCAGCAGGACTTCCAGCGAGCCTTAATTTCCACTTGTGTAGGTAATACTTAAATTCTGTGAACATCCTTCTAATGGAAATTACCCACTGACTTGTAAGATAAAAGTATTACACTAAAGTGATATCTTTCTCATATCAGAAACATTTCAAGCTGTGCAATTTATGAAGAGTTTGAGTCATGAGACTGTGTACTTGCAAATTACTATCTGTAAGAGCTGAAATATTGGAATCTTACCATATAAAACCAGATGAAAATGATTGCCGTTTGCTTATTCATATCCTAGAAAATGGAGAAATCATTAGATTATAAACCATCAATATGAAGTCAAAGAGTCAAATTTGTCACTTTTTAGCCACACACCAGTGTCTCCTTCGGGGTGCAAAATGGGATTCAGACAGAACTGCTGATGGAGGCATTGATTTTAAGAAAGCAGGTGGAGTCACTTTGTTCTCTGTTTGATCTATTTTTCGCCAGTGTCCGCCTTTCTGAGGGGGCAACAAAAGCAGAGTTGACCATACTTTTGTGCCCACCTCAAAATGGCGGACACTGCGGAAAGCCCTGACAGAGCCACTGACGTGTGGCTAAAACAAGATGTGAACATACCCTTAAGGAGATGTCCAACGTTCCCTTTTCTCTACATATTACTAGTAATCAAATACATCTAATATATCTATTCTATATCTAATATACAATATAATCCAATACTAAAATATAAAACTGTAATCTAATATAATATCTAATATACAATACTAAATAGCTTTTTTTACCATCTTGAGAAGCAGCGATTATTGATCTCATCGATGGATTTTTAGAACTTGTTACAAAACTCTATCTCTTCTGTAAACAGATCTAAAACGAGAGTGTTAATAAGATAAATCTCACCAAGTCCACAATGGTGTATAATGTCAGGTCGAGGTATACAGTGGATGTGTCCCTCCAGTCCTTCACTGGACGCACACTCGGGGCCCTTGAGAGGTTTAAGGTTTCCAGTACATTTTGGAAACTACAGGCAAACTGACATTGACCTGTATCTGGAGAGAATCACATAACAATGATTTATAGTATTTGTCATTGACAATAGATTGCCAATGCCATGTACCTACTTCTGATGCAACTTTATAGTCACAGAATATTTTATTGTTTATGATCTATAATGAATCATCACCTATGTCATTAGTTCAGTAGGGTACCTGCTAGGAAGGTAAGGAATATGATTGTCAAAAGGCTTGTATGAGAGGAGGTCCAAGTGCTTGGTTTACACGTACTTGAAAAAAAAGTCAGAACATCTATTTCTCAGAGCCCAACTGACCCCCCAAACCACCAGAGGATCTTCCAGGGAGCCAAGGCTTAGACACATTAGTGGGCTTCAAAGTTACAACAGAAGACAAGCCCATTTGAAGCTGACACTAGAGCCAATGTTTTTGCAGTACAGCTTATCTCTTAATAGGATGATTAACAAATAACTTATTTGACCTTATTGATGACCCAAATAACCCCATCTCAGCACTGCTGCTTGCTGCATTTAGTGTTGTAAGAAAGCAGGCGATAAGGTCCTTGATGGCAGGTATGTGTTACTGAGATGGTTTTTATTTCCACTGGATTTTGGGTCCGGGATTTAGGAGCGACCAAAAGAGCCTGGTGGGAAAGGTTGTTCCTATACTCCAGTATGAGTCTTATAGACCTAATAACAGGCAGCTAGGTTAGCTCAGCAGAGTGTGTATTGTGTTGGAGCTAGAGAATGACTGTTCATGGTGGATAGTCTATGCTAGAGACTGAGAAGTGCCTGCAATATAAGGTGAGACCGTTTTATTTACATTGCCCAGAGAAAGGACTGTTTTGTTATTCATTTGTTCTGAAGAAAGGCTGTTTTCATTTTGGAGTTGTAAAGTTTATGAAGGACAATAAACTTTATGCTGTTTTGATATAAAAACCCTGTGACTGTGCATACCCACAAGGCTACCCGAGAGCTGCAAACCCTACAGTGTATATTAACATGTGGCAGATTTGCAGAATTGTCTTCAGGCAGTATTGTGAATCCAGGGCTTTTTATATATAGTATATTAAAACTGCGATTATTGGCGACAAGAAGATCCCAGTATTACATTGCAACTTAGCATTTGTTGATTGTCAATGGCGTAATATTCCTTCCCATGACCAACTGCAACCATGATGTGACTGCTGCAAAAAAAAATCACAAATGGATATTTGGACGCAAATCGCTAGTGACTTTGGCTCTACATACTTTAATTTAGGTTTTGTGCAACTGCAATGAGCCAAATAATAAGGTTTATGTTGGCAAAGTCAAGTGCCACCTGCACCCAAAAAGTGTTGAATATTTTGCCACACTCACATCTCAGCCCCTCCATTCATTAAATCATTAGTTGCAAAGTAGCAATGTAACACCAGAATTTTCACATTGTGCGATCAGGATCGCAGTGTTGCACAAGCCTAATTGTTTTACAATAAAAGCCCTAGTATGCCATGACTGTTCCAAACATTCATAGTCGTCTGCAATTCACATAATCACTGCATTGCTTCATGCAGACTGGAGCCATGGTTAGGGAATGTGGGTGACATACAGATGAATCACTTTCATTATTAGGTCAGGTGCAGACAGCCGTAGACTTTCTCATCTGATATTGCAAATGACACTTGGCTCAAACTCTGATAAGAGTTTGATTAGAGTGTCAGCATAGTGTGATCTGATTCTCTCGGATGAGGAGAAGATGGTGAAAAAAATGTCTCCAGCTTCTCCATTGTGTGAGTGACCAGAAATCTAACTGCACTCAGATGTCATCCGAATGCAGTCCGAAGGTTCCCACTCACTCATTAACTTGCATGGCTGAGTGCAATCCGAATATCGGATTAAACTGAAATATCGGACATGTGCACATCCCCATACACTAACATTAGCCTGAGTGTGATCCGATGTTTTGTTGGATCGTGCTTGGACTGAAAATATCCTTGTCTGCACCTGCCCTGAGGTTTAAATCACACGTCCGTGTCTCACGGTTTGTGTACAGACCCCAACACCTGTACCGACTGCAGGTATCTTGACCCCAACAAACCGTCTCGTAAGCATATATGAGGCTATTAGTTGGGGTCAGGAGACCTGCGTCTAGTCCAGTCATTGTAATCCGTCAGTTTATGGGGGATACAGGGGAATCGTGACAGTGTGCACATCGCATACTGAGACAATTCAGCAATCTGCAGTCACATAGAGTTACTACAAACTCTTCTTTTCAGCTCAGATAACCCCTTTAGTATGCAACCATGGCAGGTTCTACAGAGATAACAGGTAATACTTGTTGCACATTACATTTACATTCATTAGACCACTAAAAGCTAAGAATGAACTTACATGGGTGTCACTTGGTGTATAGTTTGTCAAAGGTGGAACTAGAATTCATAGAGACCATTGGAAGCCAAGAATAGACATTTTTGACTGTAAACCGAAGAGTAGTAAGGCAAACAGAAGCATGAACACTAGGTTCACACAAGCATTAGGAATTATGTATTTTCTGTTCCATTATGAGAACAAGAAAAAGGTCATTTATACAGGAGACGTGTCTGACTCACGACGTAGACCAACAGTGCCCGACGGATCCAACTGACTATAATGGATTTCATTAGGGTGTCTGTCATGGTGAAAACTATGAAACCTCCAATGGTGGCTTTTAAACACAGGTGTGAACAAAGTTTTATGAAACTACTAAAGGATTGATAGTGTTACATCAGATGTCTGCACTAAGTAGTACTAACACTGTAGAGCTAGATATCTAGAAGCGCAGGGTTTTACCCCCATAAAAAAATTAGGCAGATTAATCAATTCGGTTTTATAGTAAAATTGTCTTTGTAGCTGGTCTCTTACAACGGGGTACAAACCAGCAGAGGGCAAAATAACCAACTTTTTGTTAAAAGTTTTAAATCTGCCATTAAAGGGAACCTGTCACGTGAAAAAACACTAATAATCTGCAGACATGTGGTTAATCTGCAGGTTAATAGTGTTCTGAACCAGCCCTGTGCCTGGTGCGAAGTCGCACCCATTAACTTGCATTGAACTGCATAAAATCCGCATGTATAGATGCAGAATTTATACGGATGGTACCTGGGTCTGGAGAAGAGAAGACTCTCATCCGACCCAGGTACCAGCATACCTGCAAGTTATAAAGTAAAAAATAAAAAAATTATTCACACTAACCTCTCCGGCTGCCCCCGATCTCCTCCCGGCGGCGATCCTCTCTCCTCGGTGGCCCGCGGTGTACTGGCAGGACCTGCGGTGACGTCATTTAATCAGCTGATGGTCACACGACCATCACTTGACCACTGACGTCAGCGGTCAGGTGATGGTTGTGACGCACCCCCTGGGCCATATTCTTTAGGGGAATACCCGGAGCCGGATCAGATGGGGGTTGTAGTCTCCGAGTGGCTGTGACCCGGTCCGTGCCCAGGGTGTCAAGCTCAGAGTATGTGGCAGTCCTACAGATGTTATAAAGTTCTTTATGTCGACTACGCCACCCGTTGTATTGCGGTCACTACGGCCGCCGCTGCAGCAGGGTCCGCTGAGGCTGATGGTGTTGGTGCAGCTTTTGATAGTATAACCCCCAACGGGTGGGGTATAGCCTCAGGGGGTCAGGTGCAGAGGATGGGGGTTGTGGTGGTGTAGCATAGATGGTAATTAAAGACAGAGTCGGGTTGTGCAGTTTAGGGTATTTACTTACTGCTGATGTTCCGGTCACTCCAGCTTCAAGTGACCACCCGAGCCGTGCTGCGTCCACCAGGTCCTGGATTCAGCCAACCCCCAAGCAAGTCCGGAGCGTGACCCTGAGCCCTCCTTCTTGTCCTGTCTTCTGGCCGTCCCCACCAGGGATCCACCTAGGTCCAGCTCCCTCGGGCCTTCTGTTGGGAGACCCTTGGCCTTGGGTTCCCTGACCCTACATGTGGTTTGCCTTCGGGGTAGATGTGGTGGGTGGCCGTGGCAGATCCTGCCCACGGCCTCCGGTCTCTGGCTGAGGTGTGCTTAAGCCCCCACCAGTTTGGGATCCGGTACCCTATTGCCAACTCTTCACCCGCTGATGGACTTTGGGTTCTCAGAGTCCTTTTCTTTCACCCCCTCTGGGTCTTTCTTCCTTTCTCCTCTCTCTCTCTCTGGGGCTGCTCTGCTCCTCTTCCTCTACTCTGCTCTGACAAAAGGCTGACAGACTGACCCTGATCTTAGATGGTGCCCACCTTAAATACTCCCTCTATGTGTGAGCTCAGGTGACCAGCACCCAATGAGCTCCTATCTTTACCCAGGCTGCTCCCCCTATCTGCCCCTACACTACTGGGATGTACCACCCCCCTCCCACTCCAGCCAGGAACAGACTCGGTCGTACCTGCACATTTCTAAGTGGGAGTACCGTTGGTCTGTTCCTCGGAAATGGGATGTGTGTAGTGCATGCAGCTTTCTGAGCTCAGTTCCACACTCCATCCTTACCCGGGAGTGGAATATCACACCTCTGGGTTGAGGTGCAATACCCCTGTAGCAGCCGAATCCTCAGGGTGCTACAGTTGCGTGACCATCAGCTGATTAAATGACGTCATCGCAGGTCATGCCAGTACACCACAGTCATGCGACCATCACCTGACCGCTGACATCAGCGGTCAGGTGATGGTCGCGTGACCATCAGCTGATTAAATGACGTCACCGCAGGTCCTGCCAGTTCACCGTGGGCAGCCGAGGAGAGAGGATCGCCGCCAGGAGGAGACGGGGGCCGCCAGAGAGGTGAGTATAAGGTTTTTTTTTTCTTTTTACTTTTTAATTCTTTTTTTTAGCATAGATGCACCATTTGAAAGCAGAACTCTCCTCATAAGTTGGTCACACAATATAAATCCATTGCAGTTGCATGGATTTATATTGTGTGACCAACTTATATTGTCAAACTCTTTTCCAAATGCATTTGAGCGATGCTCAAAATAGCTTGGAAAACCGCATGAAAAAACACACGCATAAATGCATGTAAAAACACTTAAAAAATGCATGCTAAATCCGCATGTGTTTTTTTTCTGCCAGGGAGAGGAAAAAACACTCAGGAAATTTCTGCTTCAAATCTGCATCGTGGGCACATAGCCTTACAGGTGCCTTCCATTTATTATCTGTTTTTGTTTTCTACTTCTTAAACTACATTGAAAACCCCAATATAGAAGTCTAGCCTTAGAAATTAGTATTTTTTTAATTCGTTTTTACAGCTGGATGATAGATGCCGAGCCTTATTAGTGCACAAGAGAAGCTGGTTAACACATTCTTCAATAATTCTTTTTAAATGTAGCACATACCTCTCCCCTAATAAATGAAATAGAGAAGGTTATTTATGATGATACACTGTATACTATGATATTTATAATGGTGCATTGTATATTGATACATTGTATACCATGATATTTAAAATGACAGCTTACAATGTATCAGAGAATATATGATCAGCTTCAAAGCAAAACAAAATCAGCATTAAATAACTTAAACATCTACATTTTTTTAGGATGGATGCTAAGTGATATTTAAACAGGTTAGATATGTATTATATATTATAGAAGAGGATATTAGCATCGATATTCTATTATTTTATTCACAAGAATGTCAGTAATATGTCCACCCGTCCTATATATAGGGAATAAAAGTAGCACATACCACAGAGGTCACCACATACAAGTTAGTAGATAACTGACATCGTTGTCTGCATTCTCAATAGAAAGGTGAATATGGTCAGGGAGGATCACGAGACAAATCCATAATGATAATTAATTATATGTCATAACTTACCGAATATAATAACTGTCAATAGCAGAAGCACAAGGTAGGGGGACATTCTGCAACTTGAATCCAGGATGACTTAACTCTACCAAATTCACAGGTTTCCCTGCGCTGTAGAACATGTTTGTGGGAGGGAACCACTATAGTAACACTTAGAAAATGGAAAAAGAATGCAAAAGCTTTTTATAAAGTGGAAAGACTTGTTTTAGACGTGTTGCTATCAGTCACAGGCAGTAAATCTGGTGGCATTTAGATATTTCTTTTAGTATGACTCTAATCATAAGCTCCTGCATACACAAGTGGACAAAATTGTTGGTATCCTTTTGTTAAAGGGGTTGTCCAGGTTTATCACAAAAGTTTGCAGTCACTCTATGTGATTGCAGACTTGTGAATCCTCACATCGCGCACAGCACGCTCTGTCAGGATTCTCCAACACCAGCAGCGAGACCAGGCAGTCATATATGTGTGGCACCCCAGGGGTCTGGTTTTCCACAGTAATGTAATGTTATGTCTGAGAGCAGGTGGGAGGTCCTTTGGTCAGGGATCCTGTGCATGCCACACCTCCTGCCCAGTCTTGGGAGGGGAAGAACTTCCCCTGTATAAACCCTGGGCTGAGGCAGGGTTAGTCAGTCAAGGAGAGTAGAGACAAGAAACAGTCACAGGAAGAAACAGCAGAAGCTCAGTGGGAGCAATACTACTACAAGTCAGGGGCTGGCAGCTGCAGAGCTCGCCCTGACTGAGAAGATTTCTTACCGGACCCGGAGTCCGAGGCTGTGGGGACTAACTCCTACCCAGCAGCAGAATCCGTCAGGCAGGGGATTTCAGGTCCTCTGGCCAAGAAACCCGAAGGCCCCGAGTCACCGGCCATATGGGTGAGCACCACACGGTACACTCAGGGACGTGGGCTACTTATATCCGCTTCTAGCAAGGTAGCCAGAAGAGTACAGTCAGTTTGGGAGGCCTACAACTCCGCCTGGCCAGGGGAGATCCCATCTGCTCAAGGACTGACCAGGCCCCGTTCACTAGCAAGTACTCCGGGAGGGTCTATCGTTGTTACCAGTAAAGACCCTGAATTACACCGCACCGTCTCTGAGTGGTTCCTGCTACCCCCATCATCCACATCTGCTGCCCTGAGGCCATACCCCTCCCGTTGGGGGTTATACCATCTACGCTGCACCATCCATCCACCGGCCTCAGCGGACTGTCCTGCAGCGGCAGCTCCATAGCTGCATTCAACGGGTGGCGTAGTCGTCCTGCATCTACCGCTGTTACATCGCCGCTCAGTTTGACTCCCTGGGCACGGACCGGGTCACCGCCACGAGACTACAACCCTCAAGAGATCCGGCTCCGGGTAAGCTCCCGCGTGCGCAACGCAGCGCGACACAGGCCCAGGGGCGCGTCAACTTTGGCGTAGTCGGCAGGATTTCGTGCCCGCAACCACCGGGTACTGCGTGCCTGAAAAAGAGACTTTTCAAACTTACCTGTGGTGAAGATTCCCGCCATCCGGCGCCATCTTCAGCCTTCTTCCCGCCATCGGTGAAGTTTCCCGCCATCCGGCGCCATCTTCTGCCTTCTTCCCGCCATCCGTGGAGTTTTCCCGCCATTGGATGCCATCTTGAGGACGCCGCGCGGGAAGAAGAGGGGCGTGGACTCCGAAAGCGCGCGAGAACTGAAGCCCCGCCTCACGTCCGGACGTTGCGTAAGGTCCTGGAAGGAGCCCAGCAGACGCCGACGTCACAGGAGCGCGACGGAAGGTCCTCAACCCTGACGATCCACTGCGGAGCCGCGGCCTACGGAACAGGATCATCGCAAGGTAGGCCACGGTCCACTAGGGGGGAGGAAGATGTCGGATACGGAGGAGAGCTTCACTGCCTCAACCCCCGCCAGCGCTACCGCTGCTGCAGTTATGCCCTTCACCATGCCCTATATCCCGGGAGCAGCTTGGCTACCCCAGTACTCAGGGGAGTCACATACCCTGCATGACTTTAGAGAAAAGCTGGATAGCCTCTTCCAGGTGTACCCCCTCACAGAAGAGCAAAAAGTGAGCATCCTGGTGGCCCAACTAACCGGGGCAGCCAAAAGGGAAGTAAAATCCTGGCCACCTGGGAGGAAGACTGTCGCAGGGATACTAACCCGGCTGAAGGACACCTTTGATACCCGCACCTCAGCCGAGATTAAGCTTAGATTCTACGGGTGCAAGCAGCGAGCGCATGAGAGTATAAGGGACTATGCACTAAACCTACAAGAGGCCCTGAGGGCCATTAAGCAGACCGACCCTGATGGAGTGGGAAACGAGGACAGGCTGTTGACCGAACAGTTTATAGAGGGACTGTATTGTAATACCCACCGAACCCAGTTGCGGGCAATGGCCTTACAGGATCCCCATCTGGGCTTTGCACAGTTCAAGGACAGAGCCATCCGGGTGCTCCGAGAACCGGCACCGGGTGGCGTTGTGACCCACAGGCGCCCAGCTAGCACTTACCACCAGGAGGCGGCGCCCTTGTCGGCAGGGCCTGTGGGAGCTGATGCGCAGGCTTTGGACAATGACCCGGCTCCAGACCTACACCATCAGGTCCAAGAGCTAGCTAAGAGCGTTGCTGCGCTAACCCGAACTGTGCAGTCTTTACAGGCTTCCACCCCAGGGAAGATCCAGCTGGCATCCGGACCGGAGGACATCCCGTGGCGTCGACCAAGGAGGACCCCACCGGCCAGAGGAAGACCCAGTGACCGATACAGCGAGGACGGACGACCCATCTGCCGCCGCTGCAATCAACCTGGACATATGGCAAGGTACTGTTCTTTAAACGGGCACAACCTGGGGTAGAGGGCCAACCCCCAGGAAAAAGATCACCAGGCCCATCGAACTGGCGCGACAGATATGTGGGAGGACGTCCAGTCTTGCCTGTGGTACTGGATGGCATTCCCATGAGTGCCCTACTGGACACCGGGTCACAGGTCACCACCATCCCGTACGTGCTCTTTAAGCAGTACTGGAATGACTCGGATATTACCCGCTACCCTGACGACGACTTGAGTATCATCGCCAGCAATGGCCAGCCCGTGCCACAGATCGGATTTAAAGAGGTGACCATCAAAATCGGTAGAGTCGAACTAGCAGCACAGGGACTGATCATTGTAGATATTGACAAACATGAGAGTCACCCAAAAATAACTCTAGGAACTAATGTAATTGAAAATTGTCTTGCAGAGGTGATTTTCCTTTTACAGCAGGTTGCCAAGAACGCCAGCTCCGGCGAGCAGCGGGTGCTCCAGAAAGAGATCCGGGCACTGATGCGACGGCAACAGGTGGAACTCTCCGGCGGTGAGATTGGTAGCGTAAGAATGTGTGACCCTTTTCCTATTGCCATGCCCCCAAAAAGTGAAATGATGATTTGGTGCCGGGCAGCTATTGGTCTGAGAGGTAGAGATTACCAGGCAATGGTAGAACCAGTTTACTCAGACAGTAGGCCCACCATTTTGACAGCACGGGGGGTGGTCAATGTACGCCATGGGAGGGTGCCCGTTCGCATAATCAATATCGGGGAGAGGGAAGTGTACCTGCCCCGGTATGCCACGCTAGCCAAATTATATACCATTAACCAAAATGCTATACAATCTGTGGAACCCTTGCCTCCATCTCACCCGGAGGAAGGTAACGGCTCTAAGAAAACAAAGGAGGACTGGTGTCAGCAACTACATTTGGGTACTGACTCCACTCCCTCACATCAGAAACAGGGAGTCTATCGGGTGGTTCAAGAGTACGAGAGAGTGTTTAGTAAACACCCGTTAGACTTCGGGCGAGTCAAGGGGGTAGAACACCACATCCCCACGGGAGACCATCCTCCCATAAAAGAGAGGTATCGACCCGTACCCCCTGCACACTACCAACACGCCAAGGGGATGCTTAGAGACATGAAGGAGGCTGGGGTGATCAGGGATAGCTGTAGCCCCTGGGCAGCTCCACTAGTCTTAGTCCGAAAGAAAGACAACACCATGAGGATGTGTGTAGATTACCGGAAAATCAATCGTATCACACACAAGGATGCGTACCCCTTACCAAGGATAGAGGAGTCATTGGCTGCTTTAAGATCTGCTAACTTCTTCTCTACCTTGGATCTCACTAGCGGGTACTGGCAGGTTCCTGTAGCAGAGGCGAACCGGGAGAAGACCGCATTCACCACCCCGATGGGACTTAGCGAGTTCACCTGCATGCCGTTCGGACTCTGCAACGCACCGGGAACCTTCCAACGACTAATGGAGTGTTGTCTGGGCCACAGAAACTTCGAGACGGTCCTGTTGTACCTGGACGATGTCATCGTATATTCCAAGACGTATGAGGACCACCTGAAACACCTGGCGGAAGTGTTCGAAGCTCTGGCAAGTTACGGCCTAAAGGTGAAACCCTCCAAGTGTCACCTCCTGAAACCAAAGGTGCAGTACCTGGGACACGTGGTGAGCGCTGACGGAGTGGCTCCCGACCCTGATAAGATCACCGCAATTAAGGAATGGCCAAGCCCCTCCAGCGTAAAAGAAGTGCGGCAGTTCCTCGGGTTGGTAGGCTACTACCGAAGGTTTATTCCCAGTTTCACCAAAAAGGCAGCACCTATGCAGGACCTCCTGATAGGCCAGTCCCGGAAGGCCAAGAACCAGAAGCCGCCCTTCAAATGGGAGGAGCTGGAAGAAGAGTCCTTCCGCCAGCTGAAGATGGCCCTCACGGGGGACGAAATCCTGGCGTACCCGGATTATAGCCAGCCCTTTATCCTCTACACCGACGCCAGTAACATCGGGCTAGGAGCCGTACTGTCCCAGATCCAGCAGGGGAAGGAACGAGTAATCGCCTACGCCAGCCGAAAACTGCGACCCACCGAAAGGAACCCCGAGAATTACAGCTCATTTAAGTTAGAGTTCCTGGCCGTAGTATGGGCAGTCACCGAGCGCTTTAAGCATTACCTCGCTTCTTCCCGGTTCACCGTGTACACGGATAACAACCCGTTGACACACCTGGACACGGCAAGACTCGGTGCCCTGGAGCAGAGGTGGATGGCCCGTCTGTCCAACTACGAGTTCACAATCAAATACCGGGCAGGACGCTCCAATACCAACGCGGACGCCCTGTCCAGGATGCCCAACCTGCCGGACGGAGGAGAAGATCCGGAGGGACTGGAAGAAGTTGAACTCCCTGCGTTCCACCGTCATGGGACTATCCAGTATTCCCACCGGGTAAGGAGTAAGCAGGCTGCTACGTTGAACCCCTTACCCCACTACAACTGGGCGGAAACGCAAGACAGCGACCCTGCCGTCCGACTGGTGAAGGAGATGCTGACTCGGCCGGAGGCTCGCCTTGAACCAGACGCTCCGGAGGAAGCCAAACAACTATGGGCAGAGAAGAGTCGACTGTTCCTTTACAAAGGGAAGTTGTGCCGCAGAATGGTTAACTCCCGGACGCATGAATTACTCTGGCAAGTAGTGGTGCCATGAAGAGACGCAGCCATGGTGATGGAGGCATACCACGACGGAGCTGGACACTTCGGGTGGAAGAAGCTGGAGTTACTGCTGCGCGAGCGGTTCCACTGGGTAGGCATGAGGGGAACCATCGAGAAGTGGTGCAGAGACTGTGGCCCGTGCAACCTGAGAAGGAAGGACCGTGCCAGCCAGAAGACTCCCCTGCAGTCCATCGTCACCCGGCAACCGTTGGAACTGGTAGCCTTGGATCATGTAAAACTGACCCCAAGTAGAAGTGGCTACGTCTACGCGTTAACCATCGTGGATCATTACTCCCGGTTTCTGGTTGTCGTCCCCGTCAAGGACTTAACGGCTCAAACAGCAGCTAGAGCCTTCCAGCAGCACTTTTGCCGTCCACACGGGTACCCGGACCAAGTGCTGACGGACCAGGGACCTGCCTTTGAAGCGGAGGTCTTCCAGGAATTCTGCAATCTGTATGGCTGCCGGAAGATAAGGACGACACCCTACCATCCGCAAACTAATGGACTTTGTGAGAAAATGAACCAGGTGGTAATGGATCTTCTAAAAACGTTGCCCCTGGAAGAACGCAGTCTGTGGCCTGAGAAGTTGCCCGATCTGGTGGACCTATACAACCACATCCCGGTAGGTTCCACCAACTGTACCCCGGCTTACCTAATGAGGGCAAGACCTGGTAAGTTACCTGTTGACCTGGAAATGGGAGTCCTGACACCCGAGGACACTTCACTAGAAACAGACTGGGACACAGAGAGGCAGCAGCAGTACCGGAGAGTACAGGAGAGCGTGGAGCGAAGTCTCTGTCAGGCTAGGGAAAGACAAGAGAAAACTTACAACCAGTATGCTCCCGCTGTTCCCCTGGTACCCGGAGAGCAGGTCTTGAAGAGGAAGAGACGGCTCCACAAGTTGGATGACCAGTGGGAGAAGGACCCGTACACCGTACTGCCCTCAAGCCACGAGAACCCGAAGGTTTGTACCATCATTAAAGACGGAGGGGAAACCACAGCCATTGTATCCCGGGACCACCTGAAGAAGTGTCCCGAACAACTGAGGAACCCTGAAGAGGAACAAGAAGACCATCGACCCGTAGAGGAAAGGGAAGATATGGTTAGTACTGTGCTCGGGGACTTCCCTCGGTCTTGGACTCAAGTCAATGGTGCAGTTGTGGTACCCGTACTCACCTTCCTCCAACCAGCATCCCAAGCACCTACGGAGCAACAGGTAGAGCTGGAAGAACAGCCGGTCCAGGAGGCAGAAGACTCCACACAAGCAGAACAGGAGGATCAACCCTCTGCTTATAGTGAGCCTGCCGTACCCCTAGTGAGACAAAGAGCCGGTAGACAGCTGCCCAGTTTACCCTTGACAGCTCCTACACCCTGTAGTTCAGGGCCAGACAGTCAGCTCCGTAGGTCCACTAGGGTCACTAGAGGCCAGTTACCCGCACGCTGGAGGATTTGAAGTGTATAAATTGTTTTATTTATGTTTATCTGTGTATTGTTGCTTGTGTATAATTTTGTGTTTCCAGTTATTTTTAGGAATCCTTGGTGGATTTACCGGGAATCCTTGTACATAGTTGGAGCGTAACCCAGGATGGACTAGAGACTGTTAAGGACTCGGGGTAGGACAGACCCCTACCTGGTTACGTCTCCCTGTTTTGGTGAAATGGACACCTTGCTTTCTTCAAAGACTACACCCGGTTACGGACATGCCGTGACCACCTTTATGTGTTTCTTCTTATTGTACTATTATTGTTGTTATATCTTGTTATGTTTTTTCTAAAATATGTTTAGTCCCGGAGTACTAAATTTCACTAGGGGGGAATGTGGCACCCCAGGGGTCTGGTTTTCCACAGTAATGTAATGTTATGTCTGAGAGCAGGTGGGAGGTCCTTTGGTCAGGGATCCTGTGCATGCCACACCTCCTGCCCAGTCTTGGGAGGGGAAGAACTTCCCCTGTATTAACCCTGGGCTGAGGCAGGGTTAGTCAGTCAAGGAGAGTAGAGACAAGAAACAGTCACAGGAAGAAACAGCAGAAGCTCAGTGGGAGCAATACTACTACAAGTCAGGGGCTGGCAGCTGCAGAGCTCGCCCTGACTGAGAAGATTTCTTACCGGACCCGGAGTCCGAGGCTGTGGGGACTAACTCCTACCCAGCAGCAGAATCCGTCAGGCAGGGGATTTCAGGTCCTCTGGCCAAGAAACCCGAAGGCCCCGAGTCACCGGCCATACGGGTGAGCACCACACGGTACACTCAGGGACGTGGGCTACTTATATCCGCTTCTAGCAAGGTAGCCAGAAGAGTACAGTCAGTTTGGTAGGCCTACAACTCCGCCTGGCCAGGGGAGATCCCATCTGCTCAAGGACTGACCAGGCCCCGTTCACTAGCAAGTACTCCGGGAGGGTCTATCGTTGTTACCAGTAAAGACCCTGAATTACACCGCACCGTCTCTGAGTGGTTCCTGCTACCCCCATCATCCACATCTGCTGCCCTGAGGCCATACCCCTCCCGTTGGGGGTTATACCATCTACGCTGCACCATCCATCCACCGGCCTCAGCGGACTGTCCTGCAGCGGCAGCTCCATAGCTGCATTCAACGGGTGGCGTAGTCGTCCTGCATCTACCGCTGTTACATCGCCGCTCAGTTTGACTCCCTGGGCACGGACCGGGTCACCGCCACGAGACTACAACCCTCAAGAGATCCGGCTCCGGGTAAGCTCCCGCGTGCGCAACGCAGCGCGACACAGGCCCAGGGGCGCGTCATATGCATATCATGTACCCGTGGCCACATGACCACCTGGTCTTGCCGCCGGTATTGGAGAATCCAGACAGCGTGCGCTGTGCGTGATGTAAGGATTCACCAGTCTGCTGTCACTTTATGCGACTGCAGACTTTTTTGATATACCTGGACAACCCCTTTAAAGTAAGAAAAGAAAAACCCACCACAGTTACTGAAATACCTTGAAATAGAAAGTCAAAGCACAGCATTTCAGGTAAGTTGCTGCACAAGTAGGATCCTATCCCATTAATCAGTATTTAGAAACTTAGCACTCAAATGTGATTAAAAAGGATGATGATTTGTGAAACAATCCAGAAAACAGGAGAAATGTATTGGTCTGTAATTCAACCTCCATCAGTCTATAGCTTGATTTTAGAATAACTGCATATACAGCTCTGGCAGAGTAGTGCGGTGTCCACTGCTATGCAGGAGAAGTGCTTCTTCTGCATAGCGGTGGACACCGCATTACTCTCCCAGCACCGTATATGCGGTTATTCATAGTGAACATAGTTAAAGAGGTGGTGTGATGACACAGTTTTTCTTCTTAATTATGCCAGACATACATACCATATTTTTATGTTGACTTTTGAGCTAGTGCTCTTCTTTGGTTGGTAACCACAGACTATTGTTTGAATAATCCTGAATGTTGATCATTTGAGTTGATATTTGGTAATTGATGAATGGCTGTTATCTACATCATATTGTCTGACAGTTTTGCAATACAGCGACTCAGGGTCTTTAAACAATGGATGTTTGCTAGATAAGTTAAATACTATTGTAGGGTGGTTGCCAGTCAACATTAGGGGATAAGCTGTGGCTACTCGAGCATTGTGAATTAATATCATGATCTCTGAACCTTGACGTGTGAATGATGGCTTGAAAGGACAAATGTGAACTATAAAAAGGGGGTCTCTGTGTCTGTGCTGGGAGACACTGCAGGATGACAGCCTAAGGGACCACAGCCCTGGCTGGAAAAATACAGAACTGCTCCATTGACCATTGCTGAACTCTTAGAAAGACGATTTGAAGAATCCAGATTGGGACAATCAGGTCAACTGGCCACATATCTCACTGCCCTAAACTCGGCGGGCCAAAGGAAGGGTGAGACTCTGTAATTTGCACCATCTTGTGTTTTGCTGGGACTGTTCTATATGGTATTGATTGCTGGTGGTTCAATAAGTTATTGCCACACTGTTTACCATCACCCTGTGTTGTCTGAGTAGTATTATGCCCACGGTAAAAGAGAGTGTGTGTTAAGTGGTATGAGCCCTGGTCCATGCAGTCTTTCTAAAGATAACTGGGCCAGCAGACAAGAGCACCCATTGATCCCCGTGCCTTCCCAAGTGGATCCAAAATGCATAATGCGCCCATCGATTTAAACCTTTTAAATAAGTATATTTGTAAATACCTTATGTTGTCATATTTGCCTGTGTGCAGTCTCACCGCCCAGTCAAATAGGGGGAGTGCGTGTGACTGGGTCATTCCTTGGTGATGCAAGGGAGTCCGGAAGTTGACGTGACATCAGTGAATATCAGTGGAGGCTGCAGCAGGGGGTCACGTGATTGGGACCGAGAGAGCAGTGAAGCAGTGATAGCACCGCTCACAGGCAAATATGGCAACATAAGGTATCTACAAAAATACTTATTTAAAAGGTTTATATCGATGGACGCATTATGCATTGTAGTGGACACCCTTTTTAAGTTCTGAAACTTTCAAATACATTATACATTTGAGCACAATTGTTAAACAATTTGTAATTTTATTTTTTATCATTGAACAACTACAATGCTTTTGGTCAATCCAAATGGCTAATAAACCTGCATATTTAAGAAACTAAAAGTGAGGTTTTGAAAAGGTCCTACGAGATAATCTTTAATAATATTAGCCTATAGCAGGGTCCCACCTCCACCTTGTTGGTGTCTTTGTAGAAGTGGAGATCTGTGCCCGTTACTGAACGAGCCATGGGCCCATCCGTCTGGTTCTTCAAGAGTCACTCTCATCTCATCAGTCCATAAGACCTTTAAAAAAAATGTGTCTTCAAATATTTATTGGCCCAGTGTTTAGGTTTCCCCTTCTGTGTCTTGCTCAGTGGTGGTCGGGATTTTGGCCTTCCTTACTTCGGCCATGTCTTGAACATTGAGCACCTTGTAGTTCTGGGCACTTCAGGGGTGTCGTAGTTCTGCAATATGATAGCACTGGAGGATAATGGATTCCTGGACGTTTAACTCTTCTCACATCTTTGGCAGATAATGTGCGCCTTTTTATCTCAACACAGTTTTTGCAACCCTGTTGACTGTTTGCAACAAGACTTTTGATGGTTCTGTGACTGTGTTAACAGGTACGCGGATGCAACAGTACAGACAATGAAGAGACAGTGGTACTTAACAAACAACTATTTATTTAACTAACATCTATCTGTACATATAAGTAGGCACAGTGTTATGGGTGTCCGTAAACAACAGTATAATGAATTATGACACACGGCATTGCAACAAAGCGAATATCTATACCACATTTTATATATGTATATACATATATATATATATATATATATATATATATATCTACACTGTCCTCTATATCTTGCAGTTAAAGGACTGTTTATCAGTAATGCCTAGTCCTAATGCCTGAGCCTAATGGGCGTCACTCTCACTGAGCCTGTCACCGTTGTCTTTTCTCTAGGCGGCTCAAAATGTCACACAGGCCCTAACGGAGGTCACCGATATTTTCCGCTGGGCCGCAAGTTCCGGATTGATGAGTTACTTGGTACACAGCACGCTCATCACACTGGCCGTCTTAATTCCCTGAAGCATGGTCCTGGCTCTCACTCTGTACCTCTACATGTACGCTGGAAGTAATGGCTCACACGAACGTTCCTCTCCCCAGCTTGGTCTTCTCTCTCAGCTCTGGCTCGGCTCACTTGATTCGGATCTCTCAGCCCTGGTCTTAGGTCACCTGGATCTCGTCACTCATTCTTCTCAGGGAGCTGGGTACTCAGTCCTCCTCTCGTTACTGTTTATTTGTAATGGTGGCTGTAAGCCAAATCCACTGCAACACATGTCCAGGTTCAGGTACCGACTCCTACCCTTCACTGCCCTCTTGGGCCTTATATAAATACTAACTGTGCCACAGGACACATCTGGATGGCTCTTCTAATGGAATTTCTGTTCAATGAGCCGTCTCAGCATCTGCTGATGTTCCTGCACCCAGGTGGATGTGTTCATCCTGGTGCAATCTTCCTCTGGGTCAAGCTCTAGTTCAGTTAGTTAACGGGCATTATAGCCAAACAGCAACGTATAGGGCGTGTACCCTGTAGTGGCATGAGCTTGCTTGTTCTACACCCACAACAGTTCGGGAACAAATTCAGGCCACTT